>NC_066583.1:378549096-379875346 GCF_024323335.1 Lathyrus oleraceus | reverse complement strand
TAACCCTATAATAGGCAAGGAAGGCTTGCAATTCATCTACTAAGGACGAATAGGTGAGATTAATATCAACCAACTAGGGTAAATTAAACCTATAGCTAATGTATGAAAACTTAACAAACATGGACAAAGCCACAAGATCATTTGAATGGGTGAAGTTATTTGGATTATTTACAAAAGGGTCAAAGTATGATTGAAGTCAATTCAAAATGAAGTATTTACAAAAATGAAGTTTGGAAAATCATGGACTTAAGGTCCAAGTTTCTAATTTGGAAAGAAGGTGAGAATGTTTGCACAACACTTATTTCAAGATTTTTAAAACATGTGTGAAAAGGTAAGACACAATGGGATGAATGGAATGGTGGAGTGAATGTAAAACTTCTTAGAAGGGTCCACCTCTTGAAATCATATGGGAGATGATTCAAGTGGGTCCTCAGGAATAGGCTACAAATGAGCAATAATCTGAACATGGTAACAGATGAAAGTAAATAAAAGCGGATACTGGATGCCACTCAATGGTCTTATACCTGTCTCCTAAAACAAGTAAGGATATCAGAAGCCACTCTATGGACTTATACTAATCTCCATCAGAATAAAACAAAACAAAACAGGGAAGTCAACTGCCAATCCATCTGGACTTAGGTTAACCTCCACAGTATGATCATAGGAATACCAATGCCACATCACAGGGACTTACAATGAATCCTCACATACAACAACAATGCTCAAACAAAGAGCAAAGGAGATATGAGTGACCAGTGAGGTCTTACACTCTATCTCTTCCATGTCATGGGAACAGATGCCAACTCACAGGGACTTATAACTGGTTCCTCAATGGGAAAACATCAATGTCACAAGGACAAAAGAAATGATCATGCACTAATGGCAAACAAAGATGATAAATGCACAACGGCAATCAATGATAGTAAATGCACAATGGCAATCAAGTAATCATGTATAAATGAATCAAGTAATCAATCACATAAATTCAAGTAGCACACGCTATAACCATTCAATTGGGCTCAAGCAAAAGGGTTTGACTATGAAAGTCCACTGTAAGAGGTAAGTGTCGCTCTTAACCTGGCCATTGAGGGGCTCAGGTGAAGCAGATGAAAGGATATGAGGGGTGTGCCTCATTGCTTCTATCTCATGTCCGAGAGAGCATGTAAATATAAGAATGTGGGGGAGTTCAGAAAGATGGAACTCTTTCCCCAATTAGACTCGATAGATCTTGGGATTGGATCTCAATGCTACAACCATGTAATGGGAGCAAGGAGAAGACACACAGAATAGTGGGGGATAGATTGCTTATCCCTACCTTCCACCAATTGCCTCGAATGAGGACTTTTCCTGCTTAGGACAAATATAAACACACACAAGCAATGCCTCTTAAGGAGGACTTCAGACAATTTGCCCGGCCAAATAACAGGCCGGGTCTCCAGACTACATGAAGAAGAAGGTTCCATACCTCAATGCAAGTTGCTTATATAAGCAAAGCAAAACAAGTTCTTAAGAGAACTGAGCGACTAAAAGGGTACCTGGAAACAATCAAATAACATCAGCATCCCATTCATAAACAGACAACAACATAATGTTCAATTAACAATGTACAATTATACAAACAATGATGTGCATAGCACAAGGCTCACATGAACCAAACATCCTACAAAACAAATACATTAGTCATATGTGTCAAGTAATACAATCCATAATGTGGAGCAAATTCCTTAATCATTAACTCCTTAACCTGAAAAGGCACAATTCACTTCAAATGTAAGTAACATGACCACTAGGACTAGCCTAGGGTCAAAAAGATGGAAAAATCTTAAAACAGCAGCCAATTCATGATCAAATTCAAGTAATATCAATAACAAAGGGATCCCAATTGGTCCCATATTCAAACTATGCTCCTATTTCTATTTATGCAACATGGAAGGCAAAAGATGCAATGTGGAGTCTCATACAAACAACCAGCAAGATCACATTCAAATAAATGCCAAAATGGCACCAAAAAATCCACAAAAATTATGTTCTAACCAGAAGACATTCAGCAAGCCACATGTTAATTTTCAAGTCATTTGGACTAGTAGATCAATAGGAATTAATTAAACATGACAAGGCATGCAAAAACTACATCAAATGAGGCCTACAATAATACACCAACTTCAATTAGATGGTAAATAGCAATGGTACATTATAAATCAGTAGGACCAAATCCAAAAGGTAGCTACAGGGGTTAAGAATTATGTAATCAATTTTCATGGTCATTAGACTAAGTATGTGCATATGGCAACATATAGACTAAAGGTTACACAAGTGAAGCTCTAAAAGACTAGGCTGCAAGGAAAAATACTAATCAAATCGAAAATGGATTGTAAAAATCCACAAAAATTCACAGGGGATGTTAACATGTCAAACAAGCTTCATGCAAAAATTCAAGGCCATTGGCCAGAGGGAAGCATGGTAAACAATTAGGGGAATATAGCCTATCAAACTATGTCACATATTTACACATCCAAATTCAATAATTCGTATATAATAAACCATAGGCTCAAAAATTATGAAACCTATGTCAAAAAATCCAGAAGGATGCCAAGAATCATCATTTCAATTTTCACTTAGTTTGGGTATAGCATGTGATCTCTATAATTAAAATGATAAAGCATATGGAAATATGTATACATTGGAATATCTCTAGGTCAATTAATATTTTTTCCAAGCACTATTTCTTTTTTGGTTTTTATAATATAATAGAGAAAAAATGAAAACTAACAAAAAAAGTCCTGCATTTTTTGGATTATTTTTGAATATTATATGATTTTTTAAAGTTTTAAAATATTTATTTAACAATTATTTAGAATTATAATGGATTTATTTAAGATTTTAATTAATTAAATTGCTGCCAATGGCAGAATTGTAATACTTAAACCAACGCCTAAAACGCTGCCGTTTCAAATAGGCGAGATGGACGGTCGTGATTCAATCTGGCAGCGAAAACACGAAACGGAAGTTGAGAAGGAAACGAAGCGAATCAAGCGTGCAATTTCTGCAGAAAATCATCATCTTCTTCGCTATGTTCTTCGTCTGGAATTTGGGGCTTTCGCAAATGGCGATGGAAACGAGCGATCTACATACCGGTCGAACCGGTTTTCCACCAGGATTACAAATACACAATCGATTTCATCTGTAGATTCATACACAGTGCAAATCGATGGAAAAAGAGAAATGCTTCGAAACTTAAAACGCGGATTACTCACTCAATCTTTAACGAAATTACAAATCACAAGCTTCAGAGTAATCCATAATCACTACTCTATCAAATCCCTAACAAGATTTAAGCTATTGCGCGATGCGAAATCCAACCTTTCTTGATGACAGTGCGATGGAACCGCGGTTGAGCTTCGAATTCACACAAACAGATATGGCCAATCGCTTCAGGAGGCTATTGATGATGTTCTTGCAGCTCGAAAACCTCCGAATCGAACAAATTCTTGGACTGTGATGGAAGCTAGCAGGTTTTGCAACAGTTGCAAATCGACTTCAATTTCACTCCAATCTTCCTCAACAGCAGTTCAAGATTACCTGCAAGTCAATAATCAACAGAGAAATTCGCTCCAAATTGATGAAGTCTCGGTGAATGATCCAAAAAATGTTGTGAAAATTTTTTGAGCAAAAATGAGAGAAATTGAGAGAGTTTGATTTTGGAATTTCTGTTAGATTTCAGATTGTGATTTGTGAAGAAAATGATTAACCTTTTTTCTGTTATGGATTTAAGTATATATATGGATTCTTAATCCCTCCTTAACCATGATTAAGCATGAAAAAGTGATTAGTGCAAAATAGCTCATGTAGTGCACTTTGGATTTTTTTTTCTTTTTGAAGCTTAGCAGCATTTTTAGCAGCATTTTTCAATTGGAAAACCATCAAAAATATCCTTTTGGAGCTGGTTGCATTGGCCTCATTTTCACATTCTCCATATTTCTCATTTTGGACGATTTTGCCCCTCCTTCTAAATAATTCACTTCAAAAATGGCCTTTTGCATGGAGCCTTTTCCAAGAAATCCAATTATGCACCCTTGAAGTACACATTAAATGGAGTTTGTGCATATCAAGAACTTGCAATTTGGACAATCCATGTGGTAGTTATGGCCTCCTGATTGCGGATCTTTTTTGAAATTCACTGAGCCATATCTTGCAAACCATAAATGGGATTTTCAAGTTCTTGGACTTTTTGGAAAGGTGAGAACAAGATCTTCAACTTCCATGTTGGACAAATTTTGATTTGAAGCTTGTATCATGAAGTTTATCTTGAGGGAAAAAACTTTCCATTTTGGGCAGCTGAGATTACAGGTCCACTTGCCATTCTGGGAAACTTTCTGTATGACTTCAATTCCTTCAACCTTGGTCTTTGAAATGCCAAATGAAGTTTATATGGACATGAATGAGACATTTTCAACCATTTCCAATCATCAAATCACTGATTAAATGCACAGTTGACCACAGTTGACTTTTGTTGACTTTTGTCTGACTGGGCCATGTTCTGATGAATTCCAAGCCTCTTTCAATTGAGATCTTGATTCCAAATGATATCGCAAGTTATATGAACTATTTATGAATGATCATGGTGTCCAAATTCTTCAAGAATGGCCACCCTCTATTGCTCAAGACCTGATTTGACTGTTTTGCTCTAGCTAGCTTCAGCTGCAAGAAACATGGTTAAATGACAATATTTTTGTACTTTTGGTTAGTAAACATATGAAAAGCAATGACATACAATATGCTATACATGCTTGGTGATCAAGAACCACACTCACAAGGTACCCCACCCACTAGGAGGACAGCTAGGGTATGCAATGATCCTTGAGGCCATGATATGATATGATATGGGCCATGAGGGATCTTAGGGCCAAAATTGGGGTCTTACAGATGCCCCTATTTAAGGTCATTCTATCCGGAGAAGTGAAGTTTAGAAATCTTCATTTCGACGCGGTAGAATGGGCTTAAATAATAGTAATGAGACAAATTTTGGTCCCTAAGAGACCTCATGATGCAGATGTATGCATGCAAAAGCAAATTCTGTGGGGAATATATGATTCACACAGAAGAAAAGACGATCCATCGGAGTAATACACTCACCAGGAACAGAGACTCTAGTGACTCTTATTGAACTCTATTAGGGGATAATAAGGAAAAAGAATGCGTGAGCAGGACACGATTCTGATTAGTGAAAACAAAACTGACACAACGTGACTAATGCACGACTCCGATTGGGGATAACAGACATCGGAATGGAGAACTTGCTAAGGAAGCAAAGGACTCACACCGGGGAATAAAGAATTCCAGAGGAAAATAAATCCCTTGGAAAGACACAAGCTGACTCAACTATCCATAAAGGATACTTCGGATAAAAATCCGGACTCGGACCAGGAAAAGATTCACATAGAACCTCCCTGCCGGGAAATGCATATACTGGGGGAAACGCCCGTATAGCAAAGGGTAAAAATCACCAAAGGAAGCTCCACAGGGGAATGTCTAACAAAGAGACTCTCCTGGGAAAAGCAACAAGAAATGAGGTGTCACCGGTATAAGGGTGACAAACTCAGGTGGAATGAATATCTAAGACCGGTATAAAGGTGAGAGATATCAATCAACCAAACATCTGAGAAAGACCAACGAAGGGTATAAAACTCAGGAAAATCTAACTCCACAAGGGACCAAGGTCATAATAGGGAGTAGAAAGGAAGGAACACCAGGGATACCGAGGTATATAATAGGTGACCGACCGAAATGTGAATTGGTATATGTGCCAAGACACTCATCATCCGAAAGGAGGGCTTGAAAAAGCAAATCGACTTACAGGATGGACATTCGAATCCACGACGGGAAAACGAATCTTACTCAACTGGGGACACAAACCCAAAGAGTGCATGAAATATAATATCCATTACCGGCAGACCGTGGATAAGATACTCGCATGAGACATATTATCTATTACCGTCAGAACGTAGATAATAAACTCGCATGGTAAGAAACACCAGAGATACCGAAGTATATAATAGGTGATCTACCGCAAACGTGAATTGGTATATATATGCCAAAACACACATCCGAAACACAACTGGTTAAAGGATGGATATTCGATTCTACAAAGAATACGAATCTCGCTTAGCTGGGGAAAATCAACAAAGGATTCCAACTAAAGAGCGCATGAGACATATTATTCATTACCGGCAGACCGTGAATAATATACTCGAAAGGAAAAGACACCAGAGATACCGAAGTATATAATAGGTGACTAACCAAAAAGAGAGACAATCGTTACCAAGCATCCGGGTAAACGAAAGACAACTCAAAGGGATAAATTGCAAGCATCCGGCAATCATCCAACAACAAGGAAGAATATTCGACTCCGCAAAAGGGAAATAACGAATCTTACTCGACCAGGGAAACACAAAGGCTTCAACTGAAGAGTGCAAGAGATATATTATCCATTACCGTCAGAACGTGGATAGTATACTCGCATGGAAGATTATCCACAACCGGTTGTAGGTTGTTTATAGGATAAAATCCGAAAACGTGAATTGGTTTGTGTTCCAAAACACTCATCACCCTGAAGAAAGCTAGAACAACAGACTTGTTTATAGGATGGACATTCGATTCCACAAGGAATGCGAATCTGACTCTGCGGAGAAAACAATCAAAGATTGACTCGAGAGTGAACGAGATATAATATCCATTACCGTCAGAACGTGGATAGAATACTCACATGGAAGATTATCCTGAACCGGGTTGTAGGTTGTTTGTAGGATAAAAATCCGAAAAGAAAGGCATCGGGATACCAAATTAGGTATATAATGATGACCAGTCAAAGGGAGCAACAGACATTACCAACCAGAGGGTAAATGAAAGACTCACTGGGGATAAATTGCAAGCATCCGGCAATTATCCGCAAAGGCAAGGAATACATTGATAAACAATCAACGATCTGGGGAACAAATCACTAGCAAACGGTGAAAAGACCCACTGGCGACTTCAAAAGGATAACATTGCAAGCATCCGGCAATGATCCAGGAGACTGCTGGGAATACAAGTGCTTACTCAAGAGCAACTACCCAAGGCAGGGAGGAATATCAACATCGAATATTGAATGAAGATAACCACAAAGAGATTAGGGTTTACATCTACCGAATACGGGGCAGAAGACCAAAAATCTGGCTGAGGAAACGGGAGGTTTAACAATACCGACTACTGGGTAAGAAACCAAAGACTCAGCTGAGGATAAAATTGCTAGCAACCGGCAATTATCCATATGTATCATAAGATACAACTCCGCTGGAGAGAAAAATCACAGCAACATAGGATTTACAACTACCGAATACGGGGTAGAAGACCACAAACTCCACTGGGGATATAAATCACCACAGGGAACAAAACTCTGTTTGGGATAACACCACAACAACAGGAAATCCACCAACAACCAGATCGAACCACAAAGGTTACCACTGCTAGGGGAAAAGAGATAGGACTTACGACTACCGGTATAAGGGCAGTGGCCAAATACTCTGGTGGGAATAACCACAAATTAGGGTTTACATCTACCGAATACGGGGTAGAAAACCAAAAACTCTGCGTGGGGATAGAATAAATCACGAATCCGCACGAGAAACCAAAAATGAGTTTTATAACAGACCACAGACTCTGTTGGAGAGTAGGGAATTAGGATTTACGACTACCGACTATCAGGTAGAAAACCAACAACTCGGGCTGGGGACTAAAAGGTATATAACCACAAGTTCTGCCAAGAAGCCAGGAAAATAGGACTTACAACCACCGGTATAAGGGTAGAGGCCCGAAAACTCCGCTGGGGAACAACCCACTGGGAAGCACGATATAGTTGACAAAACGCCAATTCGGGAATATTCCGAAAAGACAGACCGAATCAAGACACGTCCTATGAGGATATAACTCAATAGGAAAACTCCATCCCAATATATATGCTGGGAGGAAACGGAAGAAACCGTCATCCGCGAGGGTATATCTCAGTGGGGAACTGCAGAAGGAAAGACAACATTTTCTGCTTATGGGCTGACTCTATATGGAGAGATTAAACACCCGACATCTGCTTAGGAAGATCTATAAAGATCTATATCACCATAGCAGGGAATAGCAAACAAAGGATATATGGCAAAAAATGCAACATGAATATCTGAATGTTTTATGAATATGCATGAATATGCGTGATTTATGCTTGATGAATGCTGACAAAACAGACATTTCTAACACAACAGGTCCAGGAATCAAACGTCCGGTATTATACTTCCAGGGGAAAACCAACTGGAAAGCCAATTCTGCTGGAGATCTACATGCTATAACAGCAAAGATCTGCGGGTACTGCTGGAAAGCAGAAGCAAAAGAATCAGAGATATCTGGAGAATACCAAATCTGAGCAATGGATCAGCGATCGTCCCAACTAGGACACAGAAAGTCACCACAGGCAAAGAGCCACAAAGACAAATCTGTTGGGGAACAAGAGAATCTCAAAGTCCTGCAGGGGATCCTAGCAAACACTGCTTATGGAAACGGATCCAATATAACTCCATTGGGGAACAACCCACTGAGGGAGCAAAGGTCACCTGGATAGAGTTTGGCTGCACAAGCAACTCTACTGGGGATATCATCAACTACTCTCTTGGGGAACAACCCACTGAGGAAGGAAAACACCAAACAAGTAGATTCTGCAACAAACCACTCTACTCGGGGCGAACACACATCTGATGGATCACATCAGTAAACTCTGCAATAAAAGCCGCTCTACTGAGGATCGAAGAGTAATCCGGAAATCCATACAATCTCTGGATGACGGAGCCATCGACCGACCATACCGGGGATTGAAGGAGGTTCAACAGGCAATACTGCCACAACAACCGCTCTGCAGACAAATGCTGGAGAAAGATGGATGAAAATGCTGGGATATCAACCCAATCAACCACTGAGTAGGAAAATAAATCCTGCTCTGCTGAGAATAACAACCATTCTGATAGAGGGAAAGTAAACACCTCCACTGACGACTTTGCCGGGGAAAAGGTAAGGTATCGGGTATCAAACCACTGACTTACCGAGTCTTCCAAAAGGAAAGCGACCGTGCTGAGAAAACAGATAAATCCGCTGGCAACTGCGCTGGGGAGAGTGACAACAACTCTGCTCGCGACTGCAATGGGGATATCAATAACGGCTCTACTGTGCCAAGGAGACAAATATCTGGGGATAGCAGTCCACTGGAGAAAGTGGCAAGGCACCAAGGTGGCAAACCATCAACCGCCGAATCTCCCACAAGGAAAGCATCCAGGCTGGGGAAAACTGCTGTTGGAGAAAACTGAGGCTTCAACGACACTCCGCCTGGGGAACAACCCCACCAACAACTCGACTTGCAATTATGCTGGCAACTCACTTGGGGAGAAATACGGGATACGGGGATATCAACCCACTAACCACAAACATTCTGAACACCTGAGCAATCAAGCCGGGGAGAGACTACTGCTGGAGAACAGACCGAGTCTTCAACACACCACTCCGCTTCGGGTAGTCAAAATCCACAGAAGCTCTGCTTAGGGAACAACCCCAACAACCAAATATCTGCTTGGGGAACAACCCCAACAACCAAATCTGGAGAAGAAGGATACAAACCAAACCAGGAGTATGAACAAATGTCTTACCTGTTGGAAACCATGCCACCCTTGGGAGAGCACTGAGAAATTCTTTGAGTATCCTTTTACCATTGTGAATGTTCACTTTGTTTAAAACAATAAATTTTGAAAAATCTGTTTTTAAAACAATGACATTTTATCAATTAAAACATGCAAAACATTTGTTGAATTGAAACAAATAAGAGTGCAAATAATTGGATAAAAGCTCAAATTGATTTGATGGAATGGTAGCCTGCAAATGGCAAGACTCCATGGATTTGTACAAATTTGAAATCAGTGATATATATTGGAAGAGGGCTACATTGAACATAATGATCCTTTCTCTACCAATTTGAATCTCGATGTATGCGAAGCTTCAATCGACAACGAATCGAGAATCTTCTGACGAAATGACGGCTGGTGAAACAGAAAGTCTTGTCAGGATGCAGTTACTTGCCTGATCCCTAATTTTTGCTTAGATTGCCCCAGGGTGAGGTACTCAATCTAGCGGGATGCAAATATGCTTTTTTATCAAGTCTCTAACTTTTGCCTGGATTACCCTTGCAGGTTCTCCACTGAGACGCTCATTTTTGCCTAAGCCGCCCTTTCGGGTTTTCAACTTAGCGAGCAATTCCATTTTTTATTTGCATATACTTTTTTTTTATTAGGCGAAGTATCTCTTAACTGCATCTGAATTCACAGGACGAGTGAAATCCTCCCCATCCATTGTTGTAAGCATCAAAGCTCCGCCTGAAAAGGCTCTCTTAACAACATATGGACCCTCGTAGTTTGGAGTCCACTTGCCCCTGGAATCGGGCACGAAAGATAAGACTTTCTTGAGCACGAGGTCACCTTCTCTGAACACACGAGGCTTGACCTTCTTATCGAATGCTTTCTTCATTCTCTGCTGATATAACTGACCATGGCACATGGCAGTCAATCGTTTCTCTTCAATCAGATTCAGTTGGTCATAACGACTCTGAACCCATTCAGCATCAGTCAACTAGGGACTTGAGGGTATCAGGCTTCTTTGATTCTTTTTTTTTTCTATTTGAAAATTTTTTCCTGATTTTTGCTTTTACTTTGATTTTTCACCCTCTTCTCTTGTTTTTTTTTTACATTACATTTGTAATGCCCCCAGTTTAACTATCTTGCTGATTCTCATGATACAGCTGAATGAGCTCCTTTTGTGCTCAAGAAGTCGGGTAATATCATCAGGAATCCCCTTCAACATCATCTTCCTCGGCTTCGAATACAAAGAATTCAAGATTGGGAGATGGCGTCGGATTATTATGTTCAATGGGTTTAGAAATCCCTGCATAATGATTTTGGATAATGAAAAGCTTTTGTATTTAAACAAGCAAATCATTTATGCAGATGAAAAAGCTGTTTTTGTTTTTCAGGTTTTTTGTGATCACTGATTTCATGCAAAAGCAAAAAGTGAAAACAAATGGAAAAACAAATGTTTAACAATGCATTAATTGAATGAAAATATCATTGTATTAAATGCTGCCAAACAATGTCATCACTTCTCCTTTTGGCATGGGAGAAGGGTTTTAAACCGAGTGAACAAATCACGCTGACTTATGGATAACTGTAGGAACATCCACAGTGACCCAATTGTGGCAGACACCACCAGGAATAACAAAGTTGCTCATATCCTCTGCATCTTCTTAAATGATAGCAGCAGCTTCCTCAGATTGCTCATCATACGCCCCAGAACAGTAGCCAATGCCAGCCCGGGATTTAATCCATCAAAAGCACTCGGTCAGGAATATTCCTCCTTGAGTTCGCAATTCCCTTGTTCAACATGATCCATCAATCCGGCAGAGACTGGCTCTGTGTAATACCGGGAAGTGCGTCTCCAAAATAAATGAAGATCGCAGGGTCAGACCACAGGACAGGAGCCCGGAACAAAGCACCCGCTTATACAAATGATGCATGAAGTGTTTATGCATATGCTTGTTTTTTATTTCAAAGGAACTCGAGGGTTTTATTTGCAAACTTTGAAATATTTAAGCATTTTGATCATACATGAGAATATCTCATCAGACATATCAGGTGAAAAAATTTTCCCGGTTTTTTCCATGTTTTGAAATTTTTTGCAAATAAACTTCTTTGAGTTCCTTGAAAATTTTCTTTTTATCTGATGATATGGATGCGGATGAATGCATGAATGTATGAATGCAACAATCACACTCGAGGATCAAGCAAGGCACACCAAACAAAGGTCGTGGGAAAGCTCATTGTATCCTTAATATCAATCATCCATTTTGGTGGATTTAGGTTTTCACCTTATCGACACCCAAGTTCCATTGATATTAACGGTACATGAACCGGCTCAAACATCCTTAATATCAACCAGCCGCTTTGGTGGATTTTAGGTTTTACACCTGATCCGGGATCCATTGATATTAACAATGTTTGAACGACTCAACCACGAATCACGGGTTTGCTGAGAGTCACGAGCATGGAGTTTCGGTTAAGAACCAACCAAAGGGAGTGTACTAGGGTTTAAACCTGCCAGACATGTTCTATCAGAGGTTCCCATAATCATCGTCCCATCTCTCGGATATTATCGGAGGAACGAATACTCGTATTCCAAAAATATTCTCAAGAGAGACTCTTATGAGTGTAGTATCGCGTAACAATCGCATCAGAACTTACATCTGAACGACCTCCGCACTACGTCCTAAAAATAGGCCAAGATGGGTTTGGTAAACTAAGGTCCTTGGCTTCTAAGGCACATGATTGAAAGAATAATGCCTAACCACAAATAACTTGTGTGACATTATTAATCCAACATGACCTCCACCAAGTGAATGGGCTCGCAAGTCAACTGGCTAAGGACTACTCCACACCAGTCGACAAGACTATGCCATTCTCCTATCCTAGAGTGCACTCGAGTTCGGGTATAGAACTCATCTCACAGAGATCACCAAAGCAAACAGCATTTGTATATCAAGCAATTCACACATTACAATCAATACAGTTATCCCAAATTGTACAAAAATATGTCAAATAACAAGTAATAATATATCACACAACAATGGTGAAAAGTAGGCAATACCACCAAGGACATTCACTCCCCAGCAGAGTCGTCACTTTTCTGTAGCGGTGTATTCGTTACTATATGATCTATTGGTTAAATCATAAGCAAAGTATACAATGAATATAGAGTCGCCACCGCACTTTTATTTATCCTAAGGACTGGTTAAAAAGCGAACAAAAACCTAAGAAGTTTTACACGTAGAAAACTAATGGAAAAGATCAGAGAATCTGGATAAGGGGTAAATTACGCAATGGGAAGGTGTTAGGCACCCAATGCGTCCTAGGTACTCCTAGGGAGCCCTTTTCACACTTTGTTGTACAAAATTTATTATTTGTCATGACATAAGTGATGTGCAAACATGAGTGGGATGATGAGAAAAGAATGTACAAATTAATTATTGGGTTTGAACGGATGAACCCGCTGCCTACGTACCTTCCATCAAAGGTAAGGATCAAAACGCCGTAGTTCGGCTAAAAATTTCCAAAAATTAGTGAGTTCAATTTTAAAACACAAGCTCAAAGGTCTTACGTTACCCACGGGAGAAAACTCAACCTTATATAACAACTAGTCCACCATGTGAGAAAAGCTTCAACTTGCCAGAGAGGGGTTAACCCTATAATAGGCAAGGAAGGCTTGCAATTCATCTACTAAGGACGAATAGGTGAGATTAATATCAACCAACTAGGGTAAATTAAACCTATAGCTAATGTATGAAAACTTAACAAACATGGACAAAGCCACAAGATCATTTGAATGGGTGAAGTTATTTGGATTATTTACAAAAGGGTCAAAGTATGATTGAAGTCAATTCAAAATGAAGTATTTACAAAAATGAAGTTTGGAAAATCATGGACTTAAGGTCCAAGTTTCTAATTTGGAAAGAAGGTGAGAATGTTTGCACAACACTTATTTCAAGCTTTTTAAAACATGTGTGAAAAGGTAAGACACAATGGGATGAATGGAATGGTGGAGTGAATGTAAAACTTCTTAGAAGGGTCCACCTCTTGAAATCATATGGGAGATGATTCAAGTGGGTCCTCAGGAATAGGCTACAAATGAGCAATAATCTGAACATGGTAACAGATGAAAGTAAATAAAAGCGGATACTGGATGCCACTCAATGGTCTTATACCTGTCTCCTAAAACAAGTAAGGATATCAGAAGCCACTCTATGGACTTATACTAATCTCCATCAGAATAAAACAAAACAAAACAGGGAAGTCAACTGCCAATCCATCTGGACTTAGGTTAACCTCCACAGTATGATCATAGGAATACCAATGCCACATCACAGGGACTTACAATGAATCCTCACATACAAAAACAATGCTCAAACAAAGAGCAAAGGAGATATGAGTGACCAGTGAGGTCTTACACTCTATCTCTTCCATGTCATGGGAACAGATGCCAACTCACAGGGACTTATAACTGGTTCCTCAATGGGAAAACATCAATGTCACAAGGACAAAAGAAATGATCATGCACTAATGGCAAACAAAGATGATAAATGCACAACGGCAATCAATGATAGTAAATGCACAATGGCAATCAAGTAATCATGTATAAATGAATCAAGTAATCAATCACATAAATTCAAGTAGCACACGCTATAACCATTCAATTGGGCTCAAGCAAAAGGGTTTGACTATGAAAGTCCACTGTAAGAGGTAAGTGTCGCTCTTAACCTGGCCATTGAGGGGCTCAGGTGAAGCAGATGAAAGGATATGAGGGGTGTGCCTCATTGCTTCTATCTCATGTCCGAGAGAGCATGTAAATATAAGAATGTGGGGGAGTTCAGAAAGATGGAACTCTTTCCCCAATTAGACTCGATAGATCTTGGGATTGGATCTCAATGCTACAACCATGTAATGGGAGCAAGGAGAAGACACACAGAATAGTGGGGGATAGATTGCTTATCCCTACCTTCCACCAATTGCCTCGAATGAGGACTTTTCCTGCTTAGGACAAATATAAACACACACAAGCAATGCCTCTTAAGGAGGACTTCAGACAATTTGCCCGGCCAAATAACAGGCCGGGTCTCCAGACTACATGAAGAAGAAGGTTCCATACCTCAATGCAAGTTGCTTATATAAGCAAAGCAAAGCAAGTTCTTAAGAGAACTGAGCGACTAAAAGGGTACCTGGAAACAATCAAATAACATCAGCATCCCATTCATAAACAGACAACAACATAATGTTCAATTAACAATGTACAATTATACAAACAATGATGTGCATAGCACAAGGCTCACATGAACCAAACATCCTACAAAACAAATACATTAGTCATATGTGTCAAGTAATACAATCCATAATGTGGAGCAAATTCCTTAATCATTAACTCCTTAACCTGAAAAGGCACAATTCACTTCAAATGTAAGTAACATGACCACTAGGACTAGCCTAGGGTCAAAAAGATGGAAAAATCTTAAAACAGCAGCCAATTCATGATCAAATTCAAGTAATATCAATAACAAAGGGATCCCAATTGGTCCCATATTCAAACTATGCTCCTATTTCTATTTATGCAACATGGAAGGCAAAAGATGCAATGTGGAGTCTCATACAAACAACCAGCAAGATCACATTCAAATAAATGCCAAAATGGCACCAAAAAATCCACAAAAATTATGTTCTAACCAGAAGACATTCAGCAAGCCACATGTTAATTTTCAAGTCATTTGGACTAGTAGATCAATAGGAATTAATTAAACATGACAAGGCATGCAAAAACTACATCAAATGAGGCCTACAATAATACACCAACTTCAATTAGATGGTAAACAGCAATGGTACATTATAAATCAGTAGGACCAAAGCCAAAAGGTAGCTACAGGGGTTAAGAATTATGTAATCAATTTTCATGGTCATTAGACTAAGTATGTGCATATGGCAACATATAGACTAAAGGTTACACAAGTGAAGCTCTAAAAGACTAGGCTGCAAGGAAAAATACTAATCAAATCGAAAATGGATTGTAAAAATCCACAAAAATTCACAGGGGATGTTAACATGTCAAACAAGCTTCATGCAAAAATTCAAGGCCATTGGCCAGAGGGAAGCATGGTAAACAATTAGGGGAATATAGCCTATCAAACTATGTCACATATTTACACATCCAAATTCAATAATTCGTATATAATAAACCATAGGCTCAAAAATTATGAAACCTATGTCAAAAAATCCAGAAGGATGCCAAGAATCATCATTTCAATTTTCACTTAGTTTGGGTATAGCATGTGATCTCTATAATTAAAATGATAAAGCATATGGAAATATGTATACATTGGAATATCTCTAGGTCAATTAATATTTTTTCCAAGCACTATTTCTTTTTTGGTTTTATAATATAATAGAGAAAAAATGAAAACTAACAAAAAAAGTCCTGCATTTTTTGGATTATTTTTGAATATTATATGATTTTTTAAAGTTTTAAAATATTTATTTAACAATTATTTAGAATTATAATGGATTTATTTAAGATTTTAATTAATTAAATTGCTGCCAATGGCAGAATTGTAATACTTAAACCAACGCCTAAAACGCTGCCGTTTCAAATAGGCGAGATGGACGGTCGTGATTCAATCTGGCAGCGAAAACACGAAACGGAAGTTGAGAAGGAAACGAAGCGAATCAAGCGTGCAATTTCTGCAGAAAATCATCATCTTCTTCGCTATGTTCTTCGTCTGGAATTTGGGGCTTTCGCAAATGGCGATGGAAACGAGCGATCTACATACCGGTCGAACCGGTTTTCCACCAGGATTACAAATACACAATCGATTTCATCTGTAGATTCATACACAGTGCAAATCGATGGAAAAAGAGAAATGCTTCGAAACTTAAAACGCGGATTACTCACTCAATCTTTAACGAAATTACAAATCACAAGCTTCAGAGTAATCCATAATCACTACTCTATCAAATCCCTAACAAGATTTAAGCTATTGCGCGATGCGAAATCCAACCTTTCTTGATGACAGTGCGATGGAACCGCGGTTGAGCTTCGAATTCACACAAACAGATATGGCCAATCGCTTCAGGAGGCTATTGATGATGTTCTTGCAGCTCGAAAACCTCCGAATCGAACAAATTCTTGGACTGTGATGGAAGCTAGCAGGTTTTGCAACAGTTGCAAATCGACTTCAATTTCACTCCAATCTTCCTCAACAGCAGTTCAAGATTACCTGCAAGTCAATAATCAACAGAGAAATTCGCTCCAAATTGATGAAGTCTCGGTGAATGATCCAAAAAATGTTGTGAAAATTTTTTGAGCAAAAATGAGAGAAATTGAGAGAGTTTGATTTTGGAATTTCTGTTAGATTTCAGATTGTGATTTGTGAAGAAAATGATTAACCTTTTTTCTGTTATGGATTTAAGTATATATATGGATTCTTAATCCCTCCTTAACCATGATTAAGCATGAAAAAGTGATTAGTGCAAAATAGCTCATGTAGTGCACTTTGGATTTTTTTTCTTTTTGAAGCTTAGCAGCATTTTTAGCAGCATTTTTCAATTGGAAAACCATCAAAAATATCCTTTTGGAGCTGGTTGCATTGGCCTCATTTTCACATTCTCCATATTTCTCATTTTGGACGATTTTGCCCCTCCTTCTAAATAATTCACTTCAAAAATGGCCTTTTGCATGGAGCCTTTTCCAAGAAATCCAATTATGCACCCTTGAAGTACACATTAAATGGAGTTTGTGCATATCAAGAACTTGCAATTTGGACAATCCATGTGGTAGTTATGGCCTCCTGATTGCGGATCTTTTTTGAAATTCACTGAGCCATATCTTGCAAACCATAAATGGGATTTTCAAGTTCTTGGACTTTTTGGAAAGGTGAGAACAAGATCTTCAACTTCCATGTTGGACAAATTTTGATTTGAAGCTTGTATCATGAAGTTTATCTTGAGGGAAAAAACTTTCCATTTTGGGCAGCTGAGATTACAGGTCCACTTGCCATTCTGGGAAACTTTCTGTATGACTTCAATTCCTTCAACCTTGGTCTTTGAAATGCCAAATGAAGTTTATATGGACATGAATGAGACATTTTCAACCATTTCCAATCATCAAATCACTGATTAAATGCACAGTTGACCACAGTTGACTTTTGTTGACTTTTGTCTGACTGGGCCATGTTCTGATGAATTCCAAGCCTCTTTCAATTGAGATCTTGATTCCAAATGATATCGCAAGTTATATGAACTATTTATGAATGATCATGGTGTCCAAATTCTTCAAGAATGGCCACCCTCTATTGCTCAAGGCCTGATTTGACTGTTTTGCTCTAGCTAGCTTCAGCTGCAAGAAACATGGTTAAATGACAATATTTTTGTACTTTTGGTTAGTAAACATATGAAAAGCAATGACATACAATATGCTATACATGCTTGGTGATCAAGAACCACACTCACAAGGTACCCCACCCACTAGGAGGACAGCTAGGGTATGCAATGATCCTTGAGGCCATGATATGATATGATATGGGCCATGAGGGATCTTAGGGCCAAAATTGGGGTCTTACACCCCTTATACAATAAAATGAAGATTCATGTTATCTTCCAACAAACGAACTAAGGAATGAGGTGATTAGTCTTCACATCAAACAACGAACAGAGCTTCGAGCGGTTAGTCTCAAATCCAAACTGAGATTTTGCATGGGATAATATCGAACCAAGATGTAGTTTTCAATTGGCTATCCTTTTAATCGAGTCGGGATTTTTACTAGTTTGATATCGAACCTATTGAGCTTTTACACAAGCTAAACTCAGAAACCGAATGAAAATTTATACAAGGATGATATCGAACTGGTGAAGCTTTTAACCAGGCTATACTCAAGATTCATTGTGAATATTTTTCTCTGGTTGTTCTTCATGGATCCAAAAGAGAGCTTTTCTTTAATGGTGTATCTCACGAAACAAACAGAGACTTATACTAATCCGCAAAAGAGACTTTACACTGGTTTAGCTCTAAACCAAAATAATCACTTCTTAAGGAATAATGATTTACTCAAGAGAAGATACTAATTTTGGTAAATTTATAATAAAGCCCTCACCCATAATAAATTCCTCACTTAAACCCAAGAACTCTCTCAAAGCACTATGACTTAAATATGTGAAAACATAGAAAAGATTTAAAGAGATTATGAGAGAAAGGAAAAGTGAGGTTTTTCATGTTTTCTAGATAATTTGAAATGATAAATAGCCTATATACTTATATAGGCCAAGAAATTGTATAATTTTGGAAATAATCCATGGGCCAAATAAACGACATAGTTGATTAGCTAATCGATTAGGCAATATAAATAATTGATTATTTATATCCAAATTGGAAGCTTTTGATAGAGAGTCATTACTAGTAATTAAGAGACAGTCATAATCGATTATAGACTCAATTATCAATTTTATAATTAATTAAGGCAAGTATCTAATCAATTAGACAAATGCAAAGAGTCTTCAAATCAATTGAAATTTCCTAGTCAACTGGCTAGGCTCCAAAAATATTTTTGGTGACTTTAATTTAAAAAGTGAGGCTTCAAAGATACTTTTGTGTGTGTGTGTGTGTGTGTGTGTGTGTGTGTGTGTGTGTGTGTGTGTGTGTGTGTATGTCTGTGTGTGTGTGTGTGTGTGTAATTTATCCATACTACTTCTATAAATTCCCTTGTGACTTTGTAATACATTGATCACTCAAACAAACGCGATCTTGAAAGCTTTCACACTTCCTCTCTTTCACACTTTAAAGCTTTAAAATTCATTTGTCAGATATATCAATCATATAAGCATTTCATTGGAACCTTGAATCTTATATTGGATGAGGCTTGAGATATCTTCAAGTTAATCACCATCATCAGAGAGTAAAGATATCACTGATGATCATGAACCATAATTCTTCATTTGAGTTATCTTTAGTTTGATTTGGAGGGATACCTTTATCTTGATCAACCACCTTATGTATCTTTGACCGCTTGAGTTAGATTTAGTAATTACTTGACTTCATATGTTGTTATCATCAAAACTATAACTTCAAGTGTTGTTACTACTTTATATGTTGTCATCATCAAAACCATATTATCCTCAAATCTAAGTAGTTGCTTTTTGAGTCCTGTTATCCATGAGCTTTATAATCTTGGATCACCTCTTGATTATACCTGCAAGCATACAGTTCCATACCCCCCTTTTGATGATGATAATTTATCTCTCAAGAAGACGGTAAAATAAAAGACAGGTAGATAAAATTTGGAGTGATTAAAACCCCCCTCACATGATTAGAGAGTATACTCTACTCTCCTTTAGAGTATACTTCTCCCATTTTGTCATAATAAAAATGCGGGTAAAGATGATAGACACAATTGTAAATATGCAAGCATATTCTTCATATAGTCAAAACATATTACTCAGTGGAGGGGGGGGGGGGGGGGTATGTGAAATTTTCATATTATTAATTCAAAATAATGGAATTCAAATTACCGAAAGAAGGAAACTACGAGAATTAAAACAATTCAGAAAAGACAGAAGTTTAAACACACTTAAAGGCTAAATCTATGAAAAGTAAGTTAGGCTAATCATTTGCATAAGTATAATCATTTCTTGAGGTATTCCTCTTGATTATAGCCACATCATTTTCCAGATTTTGTATGGCTAGAGCATTATGTTGGCACATTTCCAGAAGATCGTCGACAACTTTGTTTTCTATGGTTGGTTGGATTATGACTTCGTGTTCATCCATCGATTTGTTTCTTAATTCTCCATGAAATATATAGACCTTCACTCTTCTGAGTGAGAAGTGGCTGATCTTGGTGTGAGTTGAATCAACTATTTCTCCCATAGTGTAAATTCCAAAAACATCTAAAATCTTAGTGATTAGAGCTCCATATGGAAGACCAGTTGTTTGAATTTGTTTATAGTGAATCATGTGAAGAAGCATGCCTTCAACCCAATTTGTTTGAAATCGTTAGGTCAACAACCACATAGCGACTACATCTTCCTTAATGACGACATTAAGGTTGTCTTGACTTGGGAGTACTGTCCATGTAACTAGGTAGTGCACAACATGAATCTTAGCCTTCAGATAGCTCACTTTTATATGGATTTTCCTATCCTCCATGGAATTCATAACAAAAGAGATGATGGAAGTGGAAAGTTTGAACTTCTTAATATTTTATTGGTCCCTCGTAGGTATAGGATACCTCACAGAATGACAACTCAAATATTCTTTCGAATTGATATTTATGGATGTTAATTTCTATTCCTTTCAAGGGTGACTTTAAAGATGGATCTTCAAACGTTAGGTTGGAGTAGAATTCTCTCACAATGTTAGGGAACATTTGATTTGGTACCTTGGTGAAAATTCTCTTAGTAATCCTTGACAGGTATGAACGTACGGTTTGAAGTTGTTGAGAAAGTTCTCTTCCATAATCATGGGCCGTATTACCTTTCAGATGGATATCATACTCCTTTCTTGATTTCTCAATGCTATACCTTTTACAAAAAGTCTTCTTGATCAATAGTCTCTAGATTGAAGGCTTCTTTTTGGCATGAGTTATGATGCTTACAGTGTAGATTAAAACTTACACAAGAACACAAGAAGAAGAGAGAAACGTATGAAATAAAAAAAAGAATAGAGTTACCTATTTATAGAGTTCCTTATGACTGTTTAAATGTGTAAAAACCTCAAAAAATCATTGAAGAGGTGACATATTAGTGGAGGTGGCAAGAAACACAAGAAATGAGGGTCTGAATTAGGTTTCACAAAACAAAATCTTTTTCAAAACCAACTCAATCAAACAATAACACGAACAAGAAAAAATAACAAGGTTATTTTTATACTGGTTCGCTGTTAACGAAGCTACCTCCGATCCATCCTACCAAGGTGATTTTGCCTTCTCAACAAGGACTTAATCCACTATAATCAAAACTGATTACAGAAACCACAAAGAAAAATTGTCTTTGTCTTCTTGAGTCTATCTGACTAAAACCTAGTTACTCAAGGAAATAACTCAAACAACTTTGAGATTTACAAGTGTGTGCTTACAAGTATTACTTATAAGAAAGCAGATTAACACAAGTTAAATAAAATGATTTTCTTCATACAATAGCAAGCAAAAACTCTTGTATGTTTACAAATACTATACACAGAAAATATATACTTCAGTAAATAGCGTGTGTATGTTCAATAACACGAGTGTTAGGAAGCATGAGCAACTTCTTCCATTATTTAAAGACTTCTTTATACAGGTAGATAAAAGATTCGTTGGATGATAGAATTGGAATAGCAAATTGCAGTTGTCTCTTTGTGTAACGGTTTGCATATAGGAGACAAAATGGTACAATAGTATAGTCCTTAGCCTACAAAATCAGCGTAGTGGAGGGAAAAGTGATCTTGTACTGTGTAATATTTTTATGATGCAAAACCTTTTGATCTTATCTTCTAATCTTCAGATCTTGTGTACACTTGGTTCAAATTTGACCACTTGAACTTAGTTCAGAACAACAATATGTCTAGTTAACTGCAAACTGCTTAGTTAACTATCTAGAACATAAGCCTGATTCTTAAACATAAGACTAGTTCCTATGAACTCGATTCAACTTGCTTGGTTAATGCCTTAGAACCTGAAACACTTGGTTAACATGATGAACTTTTTCAAAGTTCTTAGAAAGATTACCAATGTCAGAACATATAAAGACATGTTTGGATTTCAGAATTGGAATTAGATATATCAAAATTAGTCATTTTTTCTCCCCCTTTGTCATCATTCAAAAAGATAAAATAAAAGACAAAGTAAACCAAGAACAAAATTTCATTTCATTAAAAAGATAACTTAGTACATAAATGAAAGAAAAAACAAAGACAACACAATTTTTTTTAAAAAACTAGGGTTTGTAAGGGGGTGATAGTCTTTATAAGATCTCACCAAGCATCCTTTCAATATTTGAAGTCTTCTCATCCTGATGCTTGAGTCTCTCTTTAACTTCAGAATTCTCAGCCACTAGATGATCCAAAGTCTTTAAAATGAATTCCTCATAAACCACACTCTTCTTGACCCTAGAGTTACTTCTAACTTCAAGAGTAGTCTCAGAAGCAACATAGTAGTCTGAGTTGGAGAAGGAGGCGTAGTCACTTCTGGAGCAGCAAGTAGAAGCGATGTAGGAACCTTCTGAAGCAGAGGTTCAACAATACCAGAGAGTCTAGCATGGAATTTCCTTTTAGCTTCCTTCAGGCAAGCAAACTCCAACTCTTCAGAGCTGACTTCTATCGAACTTTTGAATTAGTTGGTCAGAGCACACACTTCATAAAGGTTTGCGTTAGAAGTGAAACACTCAGTAAGAGTGTTGAGTTTTCCAGCAACCTCGCCTTTAAACTGAGTAAAAAAAATCATCCAAGGGTGTAGGGTGAATGTTAGTTTGAGAGGTTGTTTGGTCAGTGTAGGGATGAGGAGTTCTACCTAGGAGGGAATGGAGCTCAACATCTGACTCAGTATCAAAATCAATGTATGATTCTATAATAGGGATGTCAGAGTGAATGGGGATTGATGGTTGAGGGGTTTCAAAAGAGTTGTGGATGGGTTTTCTGGTTGATGCGGTGGGATAAGAGAAAAGGTGGTAATAGTGGTTGGGGTTTTGGTGAGATAATGGAGGTTAGAATTTCAGATATTGATGGTGAGGGTGATGGAATAGTAACATTTGGATTTGAGTATTGAGGAGTAGAAGTATGAATGGGTTTAGGAGGAATTGGTTTCAGAACATAATGAACATTGTGAGAAAGAGTGGTTAAAGGGAGGGAGAAACCTTATAAAGAGGTATGTGGAAAGGAGATAGATGAATGGGGTGTGGTTGTTGAAATGGATGAATTGTAAATAATAGTAAGACGACGAGCTTTAGAAGGAGCAGTCATTCCAGAAGCAGTTCCAACAAAAGTAGCTTCAAAGGCTCTAGGTTCTTCA
Source organism: Lathyrus oleraceus (assembly GCF_024323335.1). Classification (NCBI taxonomy): domain Eukaryota; kingdom Viridiplantae; phylum Streptophyta; class Magnoliopsida; order Fabales; family Fabaceae; genus Lathyrus; species Lathyrus oleraceus. The sequence continues at coordinate 379,851,672 of NC_066583.1, read as the reverse complement.
GCAGAAGTATCTTGATGCTCCCTATAAGCATTAAAAGTACGTTATTCTTCAAAGTCAGCTACTGCAACTAGTGATCTTCAATATTCTTATTCAATAGAAACCCATAGTTGGCCTTATGTCCCTTCGTGCCTTCGATATCCAAGGACTTTATTGATTCTGCATTTTTGAAATCATTGCCAATACCCATGCTCCACTCGATTTTTTCTTGTAACAAACTTAGCAACAGTCGGGGAAACTTCATCGATGAGCTACTTGGCCCATTAATGATAGCTTCATCCCCATTGATGAAGGCATTATCGTTTACTTATAAAATCTCTTTTTCAACTTCAATTTTAGCAATAGGATCCTCAACATCTTTACGAACGAATAATAATTTGAAATTCATCATTACATGAATCATCACATCAATAACAACTCCTATAAGCATCATCGAAAGATCATCAGACAAAAGCTTTCCCACTAAAGTCTTTCTTTCAATAGCTATAACAAGATTTTGAGGCTTTCAAATCAGAGTAGTTGAAGAACCAACTTTAGCACATGTAGCAAGAGCAAGCCAAAAGGGTTACGGAAAATTATGGCTTCATTAGGAGTAATGCCTCTGAAGATCATCATAAGCATTGCACCTAAAAGAGAACATGTTATTCTGCCAAGGAGCTCGACAACTTTCAGTAGAATTCCAGATTTTTATTAACATTCTCAAATTTCTATTGCATAAAGGAAAATAATAAAAGTTCTTGATGCATAACAACTTTCAAACCATGAGCTAAGAAGGAAAAAATAATAGAATACTTATCTCTTTATTGGCAACATGAAGTGACCTCACTTAGAGTAGATCATCTCGAGAGTATTGTTGATTAACAAGTTATCTTGTAGCGACAATGATATTTTTGCCTCATGATCCGCGACTCTAAGCATCTTTATAAGTCTTAGTACTCACCTTGTGAGGGGACATGGTTTTTTCTTGTAGGAAAATAAACCTTGCACCTACCCCGAGCTTGATGATCAGACTATCCAAGATGCTGCAAGCCTTTGAATTTATGATGTTTCATGCCATTTCATCACATCATAAAAATGATCCAGCATATGCATTTCCTTTGGGAACGTAAAACCTTTTTTCATACGTCCATGCATCATAATTCATTTCATCGGACCAAATCAGAAGAACTCACTATTGTTTGGCCTTTTTCCAGAACCTGCTACTGTCAAATTAATTTCCCGGCATTCGTACAACATGCGCAGTAATTAGAAACTACTCATGGATCAGTTGGAGCAGAACCAGACTGTTATGAGGGAGGATATGACCACTATGAGGGCCCATATGGGTCAACTTATGGAAGTTGTGCAAGTTATAGCCAGAGGTCAGGAAGAAATGTGATAAGATAATCTGAGAGTTGTTGCTGCTAATCCTACTATAATTCATCTAGTGAATCCACTAGGAGGAACCAGTACACCTGTTGTAGCTCAACCACCTCCTAAAAGAGGTCTGATGTATCAAAATGCTGCTCAAACATTCAACATCCCTGTCAGTGGGAGGGCTCAACCTGAGATCAACGATCATCAATATGCTTTCTTGACTACAAGGGATGATTTGGTTTATCACGCTTTTGGTCCATCAACTAATGGGATGGACACAAGGTTCTATATTCTAGAAGACAAATTGAAAGCTCTCCAAGGACCTGGTGCCTTTGGGTTTGATTCTGCAGACATGTGCCTAGTGCCCGACGTGAAAATTCCATCTAAGTTCAAGGTCTTAGACTTTGAAAAATACAAATGGGTTACTTGTCCAAAGACCCACATTCGAGTTTTCTGCAGAAAGATGGTTGTTCATTCCGATGATGAAAAACTTTTAATGCATTTTTTCCAAGATAGCCTCAGTGAGGCCTTGCTTGAATGGTATATGCAGCTAGAACACACACATATACGAACTTGGAGGGAACTAGATGAAGCTTTCCTAAAGCATTATCAGTATAATTCAGATATGGCTCCCAAACGGACTCAGCTCCAAAGCCTCACTCGTAAATCGAATGAATCATTCAAAGAATACACCTAACGTTGGAGAGACTTGGCTGCTAGGGTTCAACCCCCTCTTATAGAAAGAGAACTGATAGACATGCTCATGGTCACCCTTGAAGGCCCTTATCTTGACAGGATGGTTGGAAACGCCTCCTCAGGTTTCTCAGACCTGGTCATTGCTGGTGAGAGAATCGAGAACTACATGAACATTGGCAAAATCCAAGATAGAACAATTGTGGCTAGTGGAGCAAAGAAATCTCATTCTGGATTCCTGAAAAAGAAGGAAGGGGAGAGTAATTCTACAACAACAGACAATGGGGAAGATAAAGCCTACCAAATGTCATACTATCAGGTGGTAGTAGTAGCACCTAACCCATATCAGCAGCAAACATAATTTATTTCTACTGGTCCTTGTAAGACCCTAATTTTGACCCTAAGATCCCTCATGGCATCATAACATTGCTCATTTGCATTTGCCTCAAGGATCATAACATCTTGGCTCCTTACCCTATAGTGGGACTTGTGTGAGTTGGTTTGAGACCACCAAGCATGCTTGAATTGTATATTATTGCTTTTCCTACTTTGTTTACTAACCAAAAGCACAAAAATATGTCACTAACATTATTTGTTTTGAAGCTCAAGCAGTCATGTGATCCAACGCTCCTAGGAGGCCCTATGCCCATTGAAGTGGCCAGATGAAGATGAAAGCAAGCATGACAATGGTTCACAAAGCTCTCAATCATCATATATGCCTCCCAAGTATCCCAATTTGTCAACTTGATCAAGATAAACCAAAGGGCTTGAGGATTGTTTCCCAAGGAAACCCTAATTCAACTGTGCATTAACTGTGCCTTGCTCATGAAGCAACCTCAACCTATGATCAAATTCAACCAAGTTAAGTTATTTCATTCATCCTTTTATGCATATATGAGCCTATGTGAGGCCCCTCAATCATTCATTCATCAAGATTTGAAGTTTGGCCTTGAGAAGTTGATCAGTCAATTCATCTGACTATTTTGAAATCCACTGAGACCTAACTTTTAATGTGTTTGTCAAATGATGATGACTCCGAAATAAAAAATGTTCTTAACAACCGTATGAACAAATTTAATTTTCATGAAAAATTCATTTGAAACTTGTAAGGTCATCATTCATTTCAAAACATTATAGGTCATTTTGACTGAAACCCTAATTTTGGGTCAACTTCCCAAGGACCTAACTCCTTCATTTTTTATGATTTTGAGGTGAGACCAAGTGAATTGGAAATTTTAAGATGTCTAATTAAATTGTTATGTTGGACAAAATTTCATAATCCTAAAATAAACACATGTGATACTACAAAACATTATAGCTCACTTTGGACCAAAGCCATTGAAATGTGAAAAAGTCCAACTTCAAGTGCCCATAAATTTCTCATTAAAAATCCAAATGATGCAAACTTTAAGTCCAAATTTATTTTCTTGAAAAGATACACAACTTTGATGTTTAAGGTTTTGTCATTTGAGGCTTTCATCAATGAAACAGAAGGGCTTGAAGTTGGTCCATTTTGGTAAAAAATTTCAAATACATGTTTTGTACCTTGAACTTCATGGCCAGTTTTCAATAATTTCCAAACTCCAATTGGATTTTTGTTCAACATAACATTTTGTCCTTATGTCAAGACATTTCCAACCATTACCCACATGCTTATGTTTCAATTTTCCAATTGGCATTTTCGAAGAGGTGAAGTTTTGTTACCAATTATGCATAACATGTTAAATCTTCTTGCACACACCATTGCCTTGCCATCTGCACGTCCAAACTTCATTCATTAGTGTTCAACATTCATTTGCAATGGATTTTGGGCCTCACATGCGCCTGTACAAGCCCATGCATGGAGGACCCAAGTTCATGCACACACGAGTTTCCCACACCTTGCATCAACTGTGGCTATAAATAGAAAGCATTGCTCACTTCAAATGGCAACCTGAAGGTGCCTAAAAATCTGCTGAACTGATTCCTCACCCATCTCACCAAAGGAATTTTGAAATTTCACTTCACTTTTCAAGCTCGAATTTCAACTTCCCTAGTTGATCTTCAGCTTATAATTCCTTAGCCTTGCTTCATTGTGACCTCAAGATCAAGCTGCAATCAATAGTTGGATTGGATCAAGCTCACAAAAGCTGCTCTACAAAGGTTTACACCTCAACTTTTTTCCTTCGAATCTCTTTGATCATTGAACATTGCTTGTGTTGGTTTGCATTTCTGAAGTCCTCATGTGAGAGGCAATCGATTGGTGGTTTTAATTTTGTGATTTGGTTAACTTCAAATTGAGTACCTTATTTTTCAACCTCAGATTTCTTCTTCTATAATAGTCTTGAGCAAAAACTAAGGTCACAAGGGTGATGTATGTAACACCCCGATAAAAATAAGATAATTATTTAATTTAAGTTAATATTATATTTATTAATTTAATTAAATAATTGGAATTATTGGATTATTATTATTATTATTATCGGAATAATAATTATTGGAAAATATATAAGTTGGAAATAAGGAAAAAGAGTTCCATTTTGGTAAAAAGAGTTTTCACGTGAAAACAGAGAAGCGGCTCAAAAAGAGGAAAAGGGCAAAGAGGCAGAGCAAGAGGAAGAAGGTTGGAGAAGAGAAGAGCTTGAGGCTAAAGGATTGCCGGATTAACTCAGGTAAGGGGGGTTTATCGCCGTTTAATGGGTATTATGGGTTAACATGTAATGGGTAGTGATAAACCGTTGAATTGACCCTAATTGGGATGTCGAATGCTGAAAAATTATGATGGATAAGTTGTGTTAAAGCTGTAATTGAATCTGTATTTGTGTGAGTTGTGATTTCCCGAACGTATAGCTTTTTACGGAATCGGAATCGGAGGTCCGGAAGTCCTCCAACGGCGGAAAATGCGGAGAATTCTGCATTCTGCTTCGTGTTAGCGCAGGAACAGCTTTCTGTCTTGCGTTAACCGGTTAACCCAGGGTGTTAACCGGTTAACACTGTTAGGAATTGTGAGTATTGCTATTTTGCTTGCGTTAACCGGTTAACCCAGGGCGTTAACCGGTTAACACTGTTGTGATTTCTGAGAAATTGCTGTTCTGTCTGCGTTAACCGGTTAACCCAGGGCGTTAACCGGTTAACACTGTTAAGTTTTGCCAGGAAGCGTGTTTTGGTCTGCGTTAACCGGTTAACCCAGGGCGTTAACCGGTTAACACTGTTGAAAAGTGGGAAAATTGGTATTTAAATGTTGTGTACATATTTGATGGTTGGCCTATATCGGTATGTGATATAGTAGGGATCATTTCCCGTTGTTTTGAGTAGTATAGGTATTAGTAGAGGGTGCTAATACTGTGATTGACTTATTTGACATGACATGATATGATTATGTGATAAATATGCTGATGATGTGTGAAAATATGCATAATGTTGTGAATGTATATATTATGCATGTGTTGGTGAATGGACTATTTTATGGCTTAGAGTGTGAGCATATGTCCATTGTGGATTGTTGTTGATGATGTTGCATTGCTAGGTGAATTAGCATGCATATTGTGGCCTTTATGGTGGTAGCTAATTCCCATGGTGAGGAATTAGTGAGTAAATCATTGTAGATTGTTGTTGATGTTTGCATGCTAGGTGATTAGCGTGCATAGCATAGCCCTTGGGGTGGTAGCTAATTCCCATGGTGAGGAATTAGTGAGTGAGTCACTAGGTCTCAAATGAGTGGGACTAGTGGGCTTGGTAGCCGTATCTGGATTTGATCGGTGAGGTGAACTATATGTTCACGAATAGTCGGTACCGCATGCATGGAGTCTCATTGCATAATGTATGTATTGTGTATAATATGAATGGATGTGTTCCAATATTATACGTGTGTTTTGATGTTTATGTTGAGCATGATTATGATGTTTGAGTGGAGGTTGCCGTTACCGAATGTGTGATATGATTAGGGTGATTAATGTGTTATTTACTTAGCATTACATGATATTTTATAATGCTTATTATATCGATTGAGGAACTCACCCTTACAACTATTTTTCAGGTAACAAGCAGTGATTGAGTAGGAGCTAGTGCTTGGAGTCTAGTGTAGTTCCTTAGTGGGTCATGCTCTGATAGATGTAACATCGGGACGGGATGTTTTACCTTGTTGAATAATTTTACATGTAATGTGTTACATGTTTTGCATGATTGATTTGATTTCTATCCGCTGCGTATTGTGCAAATGCTTTATTGTTTTGAATTAATAAAAGAGCATGACAGTTATTTGGTGAATGGTGTGAAATGATTGTGTGACACCCTTAATTGCATAATTACTCTGATTGATATATTGCTATTTTAATTAAATATTTGGGGTATTTTAGAAGGGTGTTACATTAGTGGTATCAGAGCATAGTCGGTCGAGTCGAGTCGTAATTATTCTGTTTCCCTGTACGGGATAGGTGTTGTGTAACCCTATCAGTACTTATTGTTTTATCTTGTTGGATTAACTCAGAATAGAGATGGCTGGAAGAGGTAGAGATGATGCTGCGATTGCTGAGGCTCTGGGTATGCTAGCTGGAGTACTTGGAGGAAATCCGAATGTTGTGGGAATGGGAGCTGCTCGTCAACTGAGTGAGTTCCAGAAGAACAATCCTCCAATGTTCAAGGGAGCATACGATCCAGATGGTGCTCAGAAGTGGTTGAAGGAGATCGAGAGGATCTTCCGAGTGACTGAGTGTGCCGATAACCAGAAGGTCAGGTTCGGTACGCATATGCTGTCAGAAGAAGCAGATGATTGGTGGGTTGCTACCCGCACTGAGTTGGAATCTGCTGGGAATGCTGAGATCACTTGGGCTGTGTTCAGAGAGAGATTCCTGAGGAAGTATTTTCCAGAGGATGTTAGAGGAAAGAAAGAGATAGAGTTCTTAGAATTGAAGCAGGGCAATCGGTCTGTTATTGAGTATGCTGCTAAGTTCACAGAGCTGTCGAAGTATTACACTCCCTATGATGAGGCTACTGGGGAATTTTCAAAATGTGTGAAGTTTGAGAACGGGTTACGTCCCGAGATCAAGCAGGCTATTGGGTATCAGCGGATTAGAGTGTTTTCTGATTTGGTTGACTGTTGTAGGATTTTTGAACAGGATACCAAGGCCAGAGCGGAAAGCTATCAGCAGAGGGTTGATAGGAAAGGCAAGAATCAGAATGATCGTGGGAAACCGTATGCAGCTGGCAAAGGTTTCCAGTGACAGAGTGGGATGAAGAGGCCTAGTGGGGGAGACTCCAGTGCCCCTGCTAAGTGTTTCAGATGTGGTCAGGCTGGACATCGTATCCATGAGTGTACCAGTAATGAGAAGAAGTGTTTCAAGTGTGGAAAAGGTGGTCACTTGGCTGCAGAGTGCCGGTTGAAGACTGTGACTTGTTTCAACTGTGGAGAGGTGGGTCATATCAGTCCACAGTGTCCTAAGCCGAAGAAGGAGAATCAGTCGGGAGGCAAGGTCTTTGCTTTATCGGGTTCTAAGACTTTTGCAGATGATCGTTTGATCCGAGGTACATGTTATATTAATGGCTTTCCTCTTGTAGCTATTATTGACACAGGTGCAACTCATTCCTTTATATCTTTGGATTGTGCTGTGAAACTTAAGTTAGAGATATCTGAGATGCATGGAAGTATGGTGATTGATACTCCTGCGAAGGGTTCAGTGACTACTACTTCAGTTTGTTTAAATTGTCCTTTGAGTATTTTTGGTAGAGACTTTGGGATGGACCTAGTGTGTCTTCCACTAGTGCAGATTGATGTTATTTTGGGTATGAACTGGTTGGTGTGTAACCGAGTTTATATCAACTGTTTTGATAAGACTGTGATCTTTCCTGAGATTGAGGAAGGAAAGGATTTGTTTCTATCAGCGAGGCAGGTGAATGAGGCAGTAGCAGATGGGGCAGAGTTGTTTATGCTGTTAGCGACCTTGGAGGCTAAAGATAAACTGGTGATTTGCGATCTAGCTGTGGTGTGTGATTTTCCTGATGTGTTTCCGGAAGAAGTGAATGAATTACCGCCAGAGCGTGAAGTTGAGTTCTCGATTGATTTGGTACCTGGTACTAGGCCGGTGTCGATGGCTCCGTACTGTATGTCTGCTGTTGAGTTAACTGAATTGAAGAGTCAGTTGGAAGATCTGTTGGATAAGAAATTTATTCGTCTGAGTGTGTCACCGTGGGGTGCACCAGTGTTATTGGTTAAGAAGAAAGAAGGTACTATGAGGTTGTGTGTGGACTACAGGCAACTGAATAAAGTGACGATCAAGAATCGGTATCCTTTGCCGAGGATTGATGATTTGATGGATCAGTTGGTTGGTGCGAGTGTGTTCAGCAAAATAGATTTGAGATCTGGGTATCATCAGATACGTGTGAAGACTAAGGATATTCAGAAAACTGCTTTCAGAACAAGGTATGGACATTATGAGTATTCTGTAATGCCTTTTGGTGTGACTAATGCGCCTGGAGTATTTATGGAGTATATGAATAGGATTTTCCATCCATACCTAGATCAGTTTGTTGTGGTGTTTATTGACGATATTTTGGTGTATTCGAAATCTGAAGAAGAGCATGTTGAACATTTGAGAGTGGTTTTAGAAGTTCTACGAGAAAAGAAGTTATTTGCTAAACTGTCCAAGTGTGAATTTTGGTTAGAAGAGGTTAGTTTTCTTGGTCATGTGATTTCAAGAGATGCTGTTGTTGTTGATCCTTCTAAGATAGAAGCGGTATCTAAGTGGGAAGCTCCGAAGTCAGTTTCTGAGATAAGGAGTTTTCTTAGTTTGGCTGGTTATTATAGGAAGTTCATCGAGGGATTTTCTAAGTTGGCGTTACCGTTGACGATGTTGACTAGAAAGGGGCAAGCGTTTGTTTGGGACTCAAAATGTGAAGAAGGTTTCCAAGAGTTAAAGAGAAGGTTGACTACTGCTCCTATTCTGATATTACCGAGTTCGTCGGAATCATTTAAGGTTTACTGTGATGCTTCATTGTTGGGTTTGGGTGGTGTGTTGATGCAGAATAAGCAGGTTATAGCTTATGCTTCGAGACAACTGAGGGTTCATGAGAGGAACTATCCGACACACGATTTAGAGTTGGCAGTCGTGGTATTTGTTCTGAAGTTATGGAGGCATTACTTGTACGGGTCAAGATTTGAGGTTTTCAGTGACCATAAAAGTTTAACGTATTTGTTTGATCAGAAAGAGCTGAATATGAGACAGAGGAGATGGTTAGAGTTTCTGAAGGATTATGACTTTGGTTTGAATTACCATCCGGGTAAAGCAAACGTAGTGGCTGATGCATTGAGCCGGAAATCATTGCATATGTCTATGTTAATGGTTAAGGAATTGGATTTAATTGAGCAGTTTAGAGACTTGAGTTTGGTGTGTGAGAGTACTCACAATAGTGTTAAATTGGGAATGTTGAAGTTGACGAGTGGTATTCTGGATGATATTAGAGAGGGTCAGAGATCCGATGTGCTTTTGGTTGATAAGTTGACTCTAGTGAATCAAGGTCAAAGTGGTGAATTCAGAGTTGATGAGAATGGTGTTTTGAAATTTGGTGATCGGGTGTGTATTCCGGATGTTACCGAACTTAAGAAGAGTATTCTTGAGGAAGGACATCGTAGTGGCCTGAGTATTCATCCTGGGGCTACGAAGATGTATCATGATTTGAAAAGGTTATTTTGGTGGCCGGGAATGAAAAGAGAAATTGCGAGTTTTGTTTATTCTTGTTTGACTTGTCAGAAGTCAAAGATTGAGCATCAGAAGCCGTCTGGGCTAATGCAACCGTTGGCTATTCCAGAGTGGAAGTGGGATAGTATCAGTATGGATTTTGTTTCTGGTTTACCGAGGACAAGTAAGAATTTCGAAGCTATTTGGGTGATTGTTGACAGATTGACAAAATCGGCTCATTTCATTCCGATCAGAATGGATTATCCGTTAGAAAGATTAGCCGAGTTGTATATTGAGAAGATTGTAAGTTTGCATGGTATTCCGTCGAGTATTGTTTCGGACAGAGATCCTAGATTTACATCGAAGTTCTGGGAAGGTTTGCAGAGGGCTTTGGGAACTAAGCTGAGATGGAGTTCTGCATATCATCCGCAGACTGATGGTCAGACCGAGAGGACGATTCAGTCACTAGAGGATCTTTTGAGGGCTTGTGTTTTGGAAAAGGGAGGTGCTTGGGATTGTTATTTATCTTTGATTGAGTTTACCTACAACAATAGTTTTCATTCGAGCATTGGTATGGCACCGTTTGAAGCTTTGTATGGTAGGAGATGTCGGACACCTTTATGTTGGTATGAGTCCGGTGAGAGTGTTGTGGTTGGACCGGAGATTGTTCAACAAACTACGGAAAAGATTAAGATGATTCAGGAGAAGATGAGAATTGCTCACAGTCGTCAGAAGAGTTATCATGACAAGAGGAGGAAGTCACTTGAGTTCCAAGAGGGAGATCATGTGTTTCTCCGTGTTACTCCGATAACTGGGGTTGGTCGAGCTTTGAAGTCGAAGAAGTTGACACCTCGATTTATTGGTCCTTATCAGATTTTGGAGAGGATATGGGAGGTAGCCTATCGTATCGCTTTACCGCCGTCGCTTGCGAATTTGCATGAGGTTTTTCATGTGTCTCAGTTGAGGAGATACATTTCTGATCCGTCGCATGTGGTCCAAGTAGATGATGTACAGGTGAGAGATAACCTGACTGTTGAAACATCACCTATGAGGATCGAGGATCGAGAGTTGAAGCAGTTGCGGGGTAAAGAGATTGCCTTGGTGAAGGTAGCTTGGGGAGGACCAGCAGGTGGCAATGTGACTTGGGAACTGGAGAGTCAGATGAAGGAGTCTTATCCGGAGTTATTCGCTTGAGGTATGTTTTCGAGGACGAAAACTCTTTTAGTGGGGGAGAGTTGTAACACCCCGATAAAAATAAGATAATTATTTAATTTAAGTTAATATTATATTTATTAATTTAATTAAATAATTGGAATTATTGGATTATTATTATTATTATTATCGGAATAATAATTATTGGAAAATATATAAGTTGGAAATAAGGAAAAAGAGTTCCATTTTGGTAAAAAGAGTTTTCACGTGAAAACAGAGAAGCGGCTCAAAAAGAGGAAAAGGGCAAAGAGGCAGAGCAAGAGGAAGAAGGTTGGAGAAGAGAAGAGCTTGAGGCTAAAGGATTGCCGGATTAACTCAGGTAAGGGGGGTTTATCGCCGTTTAATGGGTATTATGGGTTAACATGTAATGGGTAGTGATAAACCGTTGAATTGACCCTAATTGGGATGTCGAATGCTGAAAAATTATGATGGATAAGTTGTGTTAAAGCTGTAATTGAATCTGTATTTGTTTGAGTTGTGATTTCCCGAACGTATAGCTTTTTACGGAATCGGAATCGGAGGTCCGGAAGTCCTCCAACGGCGGAAAATGCGGAGAATTCTGCATTCTGCTTCGTGTTAGCGCAGGAACAGCTTTCTGTCTTGCGTTAACCGGTTAACCCAGGGTGTTAACCGGTTAACACTGTTAGGAATTGTGAGTATTGCTGTTTTGCTTGCGTTAACCGGTTAACCCAGGGCGTTAACCGGTTAACACTGTTGTGATTTCTGAGAAATTGCTGTTCTGTCTGCGTTAACCGGTTAACCCAGGGCGTTAACCGGTTAACACTGTTAAGTTTTGCCAGGAAGCGTGTTTTGGTCTGCGTTAACCGGTTAACCCAGGGCGTTAACCGGTTAACACTGTTGAAAAGTGGGAAAATTGGTATTTAAATGTTGTGTACATATTTGATGGTTGGCCTATATCGGTATGTGATATAGTAGGGATCATTTCCCGTTGTTTTGAGTAGTATAGGTATTAGTAGAGGGTGCTAATACTGTGATTGACTTATTTGACATGACATGATATGATTATGTGATAAATATGCTGATGATGTGTGAAAATATGCATAATGTTGTGAATGTATATATTATGCATGTGTTGGTGAATGGACTGTTTTATGGCTTAGAGTGTGAGCATATGTCCATTGTGGATTGTTGTTGATGATGTTGCATTGCTAGGTGAATTAGCATGCATATTGTGGCCTTTATGGTGGTAGCTAATTCCCATGGTGAGGAATTAGTGAGTAAATCATTGTAGATTGTTGTTGATGTTTGCATGCTAGGTGATTAGCGTGCATAGCATAGCCCTTGGGGTGGTAGCTAATTCCCATGGTGAGGAATTAGTGAGTGAGTCACTAGGTCTCAAATGAGTGGGACTAGTGGGCTTGGTAGCCGTATCTGGATTTGATCGGTGAGGTGAACTATATGTTCACGAATAGTCGGTACCGCATGCATGGAGTCTCATTGCATAATGTATGTATTGTGTATAATATGAATGGATGTGTTCCAATATTATACGTGTGTTTTGATGTTTATGTTGAGCATGATTATGATGTTTGAGTGGAGGTTGCCGTTACCGAATGTGTGATATGATTAGGGTGATTAATGTGTTATTTACTTAGCATTACATGATATTTTATAATGCTTATTATATCGATTGAGGAACTCACCCTTACAACTATTTTCAGGTAACAAGCAGTGATTGAGTAGGAGCTAGTGCTTGGAGTCTAGTGTAGTTCCTTAGTGGGTCATGCTCTGATAGATGTAACATCGGGACGGGATGTTTTACCTTGTTGAATAATTTTACATGTAATGTGTTACATGTTTTGCATGATTGATTTGATTTCTATCCGCTGCGTATTGTGCAAATGCTTTATTGTTTTGAATTAATAAAAGAGCATGACAGTTATTTGGTGAATGGTGTGAAATGATTGTGTGACACCCTTAATTGCATAATTACTCTGATTGATATATTGCTATTTTAATTAAATATTTGGGGTATTTTAGAAGGGTGTTACAATGTACATCACCCCAGCTTTCGATTGGTATACGGATCGCGTGTTATAGTTGAGGTTTCAAAACCTGCAACTGGTGGCCGGAAGAGGCCTTCTCACCGGAGAAGACGGTGGTGGAACGCGTCCAAACCCTGGCCATTGGATGATGAGTCTCAGATCTAATCTTGGTTGTTGATTATTATGACTTATTTTAATGCTGAATGCCACGTTGTTGACCAAGGTGTACCATACGCGCGCGCTTCTTGTTCCTTGGATCAGCCACGTCAATTAATGAGCGCTGATCCAAGCGCTGTGGATTTTTCTAATTTTCTGAATTTCCATTTTATTTTCTTTTATTCCATTTTATTTTAAAAATTCATAACTTCTTTATTTGGAATCACAAAAATATGAGACCAATTGCAAAAAAATTCTCTTAAATTCTAGTTTCATAAAATGATTTTTAATTATTTTTGTGATTCCATTTAATATTTTTTGTGAATTATTTCATTTCTGATTGTTTATAATTCATTTAAAATACTTTTTGATATTCAAAAATGCCAAAAATATTTTCTTAACATCTTTGGTTGATGATGAATCTATGAAAAATATTCTCATCAATTTCTTAATTGATTTGAGATTTATTTGAGATTTTAGTCCAATTATGTTATTTTTCTTCATTTTTTAATTGTTTAAAAATAGTTTCTGTTTTCAAAAAATGTTGAGAAAATTTGTCAAACTTTGTTTGACCATGTTACACTTATGATGGTCTAATTAGACTTATCCAAGTTGATTTGAATTGGATTTGAAGTTTGACCTTTATTTGTTCATTTTATTTTATGCCTTATTTTAATTCCAAAAATACCAAAAATATGTTTGACCTTTCTTGACTTCTCATCTTCATTTCACTTCTGTTTACCATTAATTGATGATTGATTCCATTCATGTTTGATCAATGTGTTTTGATTATGTCTTTTGATTTCTCATTTTGGTTCATTCCATTTCCATCTTCATCTTCTTCTTTTTCTTTTGACCAATGAGTTAATGATTGGTGGTTAGCCTTGACATATGAGAGGCTTAACCTTCTTTGATCCAAATCAAATTTATCTTGATCAAAGATCAAGTGAATTGCTTTGTGTCCAAGATAGGTTGCTTCTTGGTCAAGCAAAAAACCTAAATCCATACAAAGTCATTCTTCTTTTCTTTTGGCATGGCAAGTTGTAGGAGCATGGCTTACTAGTCATGGTCTCTAACTTGTGTTTATTTGCCTATAGTTTTATTGACCGACTTCAGATAGGTGTGACTACTACATTAGTCCACTTACGATTGCTTAACATAGCGCTAAATTGCCTCATGGCACACTAACACTAACTACTAATTACTAACTTTTACTTCAAGCATTTAATTATTGCAATTTACTTTAATGCAATTTAATTTCTTTCTCATTTACTCATATTGTCTTTGCCCTTTGCTCATTTGAGCTCATGTTTATGTTTATGTCATTTGCCTTTTGCTCACTTGAGCACATTATTGTGTATATACTATTGCCTTGTGCTTGTTTTGTTTTGTTTGTGTGAACCCAATGCAAGAAGGAGAAAGGACTTAGAATTAGGACCTTACCTATGCTTAATGGAGTTTCAAGAGCAACTAGTCCTCATGCCTTTAGAATGCTAAATATGTTGAAGAGAAACCAGGCTTCATGCCTTTAGAATGCTTAATCTTGAAGTTGAATTAAAAGGACCCCTATTCTAAACTCACTTTTGTCCATTATTTTATTGCATTGCGGAACTTTTTAATTTGTTTGTTCTTGTGTGGTAGGGATCCTAAACTTGAGCTATTTAGAAGGACCATTGTCATGAGCATCCAAGATAAGAGAGACAAAGCCAATTGGAAGATTCCTAGGAGCTTGATTGAATATTTGCTTGATTGCTTGAGTTAATTGCTTATTGCTTGTTAAGTCCAAAGGAAAGGAGCAACTTGGATCATCTTTATGATCTCAAGAAAGGAACTCCAAGGGTTTTATTTCTCTTCCCTCATCTTTGCATGTTTAGGACCTAGCTCTTCTCTTCTTCTCTCCACTCTAACCCAAGCCAAATTCATTTTGTGCAAACATTGACATTTGTTTTCAAAATTAGAAACCTAGGCATTATGCCTTTGATTTTTTCAAACTCTTTTCATAATACTTATTTTGAATTGAACCTTAAGTCAACTTTGACTTCATTTTGTGAATACTTCTAATTTGTAAATACAACTCACTCAAATTGTTTTTGTGGTTCCAATGACCATCTTTACCAAAGCTTTTCATAAACATTAGCTATTAGGTTTGAGTTATCATAGTGGTTGATGTAAACCTCACCTTATCCTTAGTGATTGGACTATAAGTCTTCCATACTTATTATAGGGTGGATCCCTCACTAGTATGTTGAATCTCTCCTCACATGGTGGATTGTGGTTTAGGTTGAGTTTTCTCCCTTTGATAACAAAAGACCTTAAGGCTTTTGACAAATCAATTCACCAACTTATTTTGAGATTTTTACCTCGAACTACGAGGTTTTGATCCTACCTTTGTGATGGTACGTAGGCAATGGGTTTATCCATTCAAACAACAAAATTGTAAATAATTTGCATACTCTTTTCTCATCTCCCCAATCATGTTTGCACAAATATTTTTTTCACAAATACCAACCTACAATACAACATTTGCAAAAAGGGCTCCCTTAGAGTACTAAGGATATTTCGGGTGCTTAAAACCTTCCCATTGCATAACCAACCCCCTTACCCAGATCTCTGACATTTTTATTAGTTTTTGATTTGATAAAACTTCTCGGTTTTTGTTCGCTTTCTAACCTTTCCTTTGGATAAATAGAAGTGCGGTGGCGACTCGAATTGTATGATTTACTTTTGATTTAGTCAATAAATCCAAAGGTAACGAATACCCCGCTACAGAAAAGTGGCGACTCTTTTGGGGAAGCTACGTAGCTTCCTAGTGGGTGTAGCCTCCTTTTTACCGTTGTTGTATTGTATGTTTATATTTACTTGTGACAAATTTTTTGTGCAAATTTGGGATTACTGTATTGTTTGTAATGTATGAATTGCTTGATATATCAATTGCTTGTGTGCTTGGTCGTCTCTTGTGAGATGAGTTCTATACCCAAACTCGAGTGCACTTATGATAGGAGAATGGCATAGCCTTGTTGACCTGTGTGGAGTTATTCCTTAGCAAGTTAACTTGCAAGCCCATTCACTTGGTGGAGGTTTTGTTGGGATCAATAATGTCACACGAGTAGTCGTGGTTAGGCATTACTCTTTCCAATATAAACCTTAGAAGCCAAGGACCTTAGATTACCTAGCCCATCTTGGCCTATTTTAGGACGTAGTGCGAAGGTTGTTCAAGTGTAATATTTGATACGATTGTTACGCGATACTATTCATAAGAGTCTCTCTTGAGAATATTTTTGGAATACGAGTAGTCGTTTATCCGATAATATCCGAAAGATGGGATGATAACTATGTGAACCTCTTATAGAACATGATTGTCAAGTTTAACCATAGTACACTCCCTTTGGGTGGTTCTTAACCAAGACTCCATGCTCGTGACTTGCAATAAACCCTTGATTCGCGGTTGATCCGTTCTCGTATATCCTTAATATCAATGGAACTTAGGTGTTGATAGGGTGTAAATCATAATCCACCAAAATGGATGATTGATATTGAGGATAACTTGATCCATTCCATGACCTTTGTGTGGTGTGATTTGCTTGATCCTTGAGTGTGATTGTTGCATCCATGCATTCATGCATTCATACACACCCATATCATCAACAATGAGAAATTCTTCAAGGAACTTAAGAGGTCTATTTGCAAATTTTCAGACATGGATAAGCAAAGAAGGAATACGAAGAAGTACAGTTTCAGACAACCCGACTTGAAAGAGTTAAGGAGTTTGACATCCTATATATTAGATCCCTTGGAGTTCAAGGCTCGTCATGGGAAGCTTCTGTCTGTTCTTGCTACTCAGGTGGATGAAGGTCTGATGAGTATGTTGGTGCAGTTCTATGATCCTCTGTACCGTTGCTTCACTTTTCTGGATTTCCAGCTTTTGCCTACGCTTGAGGAGTATGCCTATCTTATGGGTATACCTATCCTAGAACAGTTACCGTTCAGTGGCTTGGAGAGAGTTCCTTCTTCTCAAGAGATTATTGATCTGTTGCATATAGATGAATCTATTATTGGTGCTCATATGACTACCAAAGGTGGAATTCAAGGTCTCCCATCTGATTTCCTCATTGCTCAAGATACTATGTTTGGGAAGGCCATGAGTGAGGACGCCTTTGAAGCCATATTTGTACTTCTCATCTATGGTCTAATGTTATTTCTCAACATCGACAATTTTGTGGATGTGAACGCTATTAGGATTTTCTCTACTCTTAATCTCGTTCCTACTCTGTTGGGTGACACTTATTTCTCTTTGCATATGAGGAATGCAAAGGATGGTGGTACCGTTGTGTGTTGTTTGCCTCTGTTGTACAAGTGGTTTATTTCGCACTTGCCACAGACGCTCGCCTTCAAGGAGAACAAAGGATGTCTACGGTGGTCCACGAGGCTTATGTCTCTCACTAATGTTGATATCTTTTGGTATAACTGTGTATATGATGGTGTCCAGATTATTGACTCTTGTGGTGAATTCTCCAATGTGCCTCTTCTTGGTACATGTGGTGGAATTAACTACAACCCTATTTTGGCACGTCGTCAGCTTGGGTTCCCCTTAAAGGATAAACTTAACAACATTCTGTTGGAAGGTGTGTTCTTTCAAGAGGGTAAAGATCCCCAAAACATGAAGGACATGATGGCCCGCGCTTGGCGCAAGATTCATAGGAAGGGAAGGAAAGAGCTTGGTCCGAAGAATTGTATTGCTTTGGAACCCTACACCTCGTGGGTGAGGAAGAGAGCTTCTGAGTACCGCATGCCCTATGATTATCCAAGACCTACACCTATGGTTATGGTTGGGCCTTCAATCCTCCCTAACCAAGGAGTAGAGGAGGTGAGAGATGAAGACTGTTCGCGTGCTTGGGTCCATGAGCGAGAGGAGCTACTTCAGCAACTCAGAGATAAAGATGATGTGATAGAATTTCTGGAGCATCAGATTATTGATGAGCCTGAGGATGTGGTTACTTCTCTTCTTCCTCAGTCGTCCAAGTTTTGGAAAAGGAAGTATGATCGAGTCGCCAAGAAGAAGGAAGATATGGAGGCAGCCTATGAGAGAGAGGTGAAGAGGCTTCGTGCAGCTTATCTTCCGGTCTCGAGAGCTTTGGACGATTGTTTCTAGGGTTCCATAGAATGTTCATTTTCCTTCTCTCTTGTATTGTATTTGGTTACCAAGACTGTACTTCTTTGGTGTAAAATTTTTTTTTCCAAATATTATTGATATGAATATTCCATTATATGTCTAAAAGATTGATATTTTCCAAATATTTGCAAATAGATCTCTAAAAAGTTCCTCTGACAATAAAAATAAATCATATTCACAAGCATTGCATGCATCATATGCATAAGTAGGTTTTGTTCAGGGCTTCTTGATCAGTGGTCTAACTCTGTGTTCTTCATTTATTTTGAAGACAAGCTGACGCACCGGTACAACACCAGAGCCAACTCTTCAAAGCTAATGGATCACCTCGAGCAAGAGAGCAGGGAACTTAAGGAGGAAGTGGCAAGATTGACTGCCTTGATGGAGTCTTTCTTGGTCGCCTAAAGCCAGTCTTCTCCAACGCCTGCAACTCCTCCCCAGAGGACAGTCATCTCAGAGGTTGCTTCCTCTACCGTGCCTGCTATCAGTGCTCATTTTGCTCAGTCTGCTATGCTAGCCGGGTTTCCCTGGGGATGCCCGCTAATTTTGTTCTAGAGGGTCTCGCCCCTACCTTTGCTTCTCTTTCGGCATCTAGCCCGGTCCTTGCTGTGCCACCTCTAGTTGTGCACATGTTACCGAGAGTGGATGACACCATTTATCACTCTGAGACGTCTGAGGGCCCAAATGTGTACGAGAAAATGGATGCTATGAATGATCAATTCCTTGAGCTGCGCAAGGAACTGAAAACTCTGAGAGGGAAAGACCTCTTCGGTAAATCTGCTGCTGAGTTGCGCCTCGTGCCAAATGTTAAGATTCCTATCAAATTCAAAGTACATGACTTTGAAAAGTACAAAGGAAACACTTGCCCGCTCAGCCATCTTGTGATGTATGCACGCAAGATGTCAACTCAGACTGACAATGATCAACTCCTCATCCACTATTTCTAGGACAGCCTGTCCAGTGCCGCATTAAGATGGTATATGGGTCTGGATAGTGCGAACATCCGCTCCTTCAACGACCTTGGCGAAGCTTTCGTCAAGTAGTACAAGTATAACGTTGATATGGCTCTCGATAGGGACCAACTGAGGGTTATGTCCCAGAAGGAGAAGGAAACATTTAAAGAGTACGCCCAGAGGTGGCGCGAATTGGCCGCACAGATTGTACCTCCACTTGAAGAGAAGGAAATGACCAAGATCTTTCTGAAGACCTTGAGTTCATTTTACTATGAGAGGATGATCGCTAGCGCTCCCTCTGACTTCACCGAGATGGTGAACATGGGGATGCGACTAGAAGAAGGAGTCAGGGAAGGACGCCTGACCAGAGATGAAGCCTCTTCTGCCAAACGTTATGGAGCGTTTGCCAAGAAGAAAGATGGAGAAGCATATGCTGTGTCTTCCCATATTAAACAAAGAAGACCCTCTGTGAAGAGGAAGACTGTGCGCCCTGCCAGTGATCAGCACCAAGTGGCTCATATAGCACCTGCCTTCAGGGAAAATAAACATTATCAGCATCAGAACCAGCAACAACAACATCAATAGTATCAACAACAACAGTATCGTCCGCAACAGCAGACCTACCAGCCTCGAAACAACAACAATACCAACACTAGCTATGATAGGAAGAGGGTCACCTTTGATCCTATTCCAATGACTTATGCAGAACTATATCCTTCATTGATCGAAAGGAAGCTGATCACTCCACGTGACCCACCTGCTGTACCAACCAACCCTAAGTGGTGGTACAAGCCCGAGCTTCACTGTGTTTATCATTCTGGTGCTCCCGGACATGATGTGGAGAATTGTTATCCTCTGAAGATCAAGGTTCAGGACCTTGTCAGAAGCGGTATCTTGTTTTTTGAGGATGTAGGTCCTAACGTTAAGAAGAACACATTGCCCGAGCATGGGAAGGTTGCAGTTAATATGGTTCAGGGTTGCCATGGCAAGTACAAGGTCCGATATGTCAGCCATATCAGACAATCATTGGTCGAGATGCACATACTGTTATGTGGGTATAGTTATTACGAGCATGACCATGACAACTGCCGTGTATGCACTGTCAACGAGAGGGGATGTCGCCAAGTCAGGAAAGATATCCAAGAGATGCTGGATCAGGGTGTGATTGAGATACTTCAGAATCGTGATGAGGATGAAGTTAATGTTATATCGCCTGTATTCAGAATACCCGAACCTGTTGTCGTCAGATATGATGGCAGCAAGAAGAAGGTTTCCCCTACTCTCGTTATCAAGCCAACTGGCCTTGTTCCACACTCTTCAGATAAGGTTGTTCCCTACAGATATAATGAGGTTGCATTTGAAGATGGGAAAGAGGTGTCGTTGCCCTCCACTTCTGTTACAAGTATTTCTGATGTCAGTGGTATGACCCGCAATGGTCGTGTTTTCTCGGCGCCGCCGAAACCCCAGGTTGACATGAGAAGAATTGATGCTGTTGATAATTCTGCCACCCCTGTGGGGACTTCTTCTACTTCTCCGAATCCTGCACTTGTTGTTGACAAACCTGCCGCTGTTGCTAGAGCTCATGTCCCTGTTGGCCAGAATGGCATATTGAAAGAGGATTGCGATGAGATGCCGAGGCTCATCAAGAGGAGTGAATATAATGTTGTAGATCAACTACTACAAACTCCATCAAAGATATATGTGTTGTCTTTGTTGATGAATTCAGAGCCACACCGTGAATCTTTGTAGAGGGTGTTGGACGTGGCATACGTGGATCACGATGTCACAATAGAACAATTTGATAGCATTGTTGCAAACATAACTGCTTATAACAATTT
This sequence comes from Lathyrus oleraceus, assembly GCF_024323335.1. Taxonomy (NCBI): domain Eukaryota; kingdom Viridiplantae; phylum Streptophyta; class Magnoliopsida; order Fabales; family Fabaceae; genus Lathyrus; species Lathyrus oleraceus. The sequence goes on along the minus strand of NC_066583.1, from coordinate 379,830,645 downwards.
GAGCTTTTGCGATGCTGATCTCCCCGAGGAGGGAAAATACCACAATTTAGCTCTACACATATCCATGAATTGCAAGGATGATACCTTGTCTAATGTGCTGGTAGACACAAGATCATCGCTAAATATGTTGCCAAAATCCACTCTGGCGAAACTTTCTTACCAGGGGCCTCCCATGAGACAGAGTGGAGTGGTAGTCAAAGCTTTTGATGGATCTAGGAAAACTGTGATTGGCGAGGTTGAGCTCCTAATCAAGATTGGACCTAGTGATTTCCAGATCACTTTCCAGGTCATGGATATCCACCCATCATATAGCTTCTTGCTAGGCAGACCATGGATTCACGAGGCAGGTGCCATGACATCCACCCTACACCATAAGTTAAAGTTCGTCAAGAACAAGAAGTTGGTGGTGGTAGGGGAAGAGAAAGCTCTCTTGGTAAGCCATTTGTCTTCCTTTTCTTACATTGATGCTGAGGATGAGGTTGGGATGTCGTTCCAAGCCTTGTCTATTGCTGAGCCTTCTAAGAAAGGAACTTCTTCATTTGCGTCCTACAACGATGCGAAGTTGGCCATTGAGCATGGCGCAACTACTGGTTTAGGACAAATGATTAAGCTAGAAGACAATAAATCCCGGGCTAGCATAGGGTACTATTCGGGCACTTTCAATGAGCATGGGTTGTTTCAGAGTGGAGGTTTCATCCACACGGTCGAAGACCAAGAGGCTGTTGCTATAGTGGAAGATGATGCAGAGGAAGATTCTGGCAACTTTGTCATCCCTTGAGGAGTCTGCAATAATTGGGTCGATGTTGATGTTCCAACAATTATTCATAAGTTCACGTAATGTGTTCACTTTTTGTTTAAAAACCCTTCTCCCATGCCAAAAGGAGAAGTGATGACATTGTTGGCACATTAATACAATGATATTCATTCAATAATTACATGTCAAATGTTTGTTTTTCCAAATTATTTTCACTTTTTGCTTCTTGCATGAAATTGGTGATCACATAAAACCCTAAAAAGAGAATAAAATCAATCTTTTCATCTGCATAATGATTTGCTTTGCTTGAATTCTAAAATCTTTTTATATCCAAAATCATTATGCAGGTTGATTAAACCCATTGAACATAATGATCCAACACCATTTCCCAACTTTGAGTTCCCTGTATTTGAGGCCGAAGAAGATGATGTTGAAGAGATTCCTGATGAGATTACTCACCTGCTTGAGCACGAAGAGAAGATCATTCAGTCGCATCTTGAGAATCTGGAAACAGTCAACTTGGGTTCTGAAGATTGTGTTCGCGAAGTAAAGATTGGGGCACTCCTGGAAGAATCTATTAAGAATGGGTTGATTGAGTTGCTACGAGAATATGTCGACGTCTTTGCCTGGTCATATGAAGACATGCCTGGTCTGGATACTGATATCGTGCAACATTTCCTGCCTTTGAAGCCTGAGTGTGTGCCTGTGAAGTAGAAACTCATAAGGACTCATCCTGATATGGCAGTGAAGATTAAAGAAGAAGTTCAGAAGCAAATTGATGCGAGGTTTCTGGTGACTTCTACATATCCTCAATGGGTGGCTAATATTGTGCCCGTGCCTAAGAAAGATGGAAAAGTCCGAATGTGTGTGGACTATAAAGACTTGAATAAAGCTAGTCCGAAAGATGATTTCCCTCTACCACATATTGATATGTTGGTAGATAATACAGCTAAATTCAATGTCTTCTCATTTATGGACGGATTTTCCGGTTATAATCAGATTAAAATGGCACCCGAGGATATGGAGAAGACAACATTCATCACACCTTGGGGAACATTCTGTTATCGAGTGATACCCTTCAGTTTGAAGAACGCCGGAGCCATGTATCAATGTGCTATGACTACCTTGTTTCACGATATGATGCACAAGGAGATCGAGGTGTATGTTGATGATATGATTGCAAAGCCGAGAACGGAAGTTGAACATGTAGAGCACTTGTTAAAGCTTTTTCAGCGTTTGAGGAAGTATAAGCTCCGCTTGAATCCAAACAAGTGTACATTTGGAGTCCGTTCCGGAAAGTTATTGGGCTTCATTGTCAGTGAAAGAGGTATTGAAGTTGATCCTACCAAGGTCAAAGCAATACAGGAAATGCCTACGCCCAAGACTGAGAAGCAAGTCCGAGGTTTTCTTGGCCGCTTGAATTATATTTCCAGATTTATATCTCACATGACTGCCACATGTGCGCCAATATTCAAGCTCCTCCGGAAAGATCAGCGTCATGATTGGACCGAGGATTGCCAGAAGGCCTTTGATAGTATCAAAGAGTATCTGTCCGAGCCTCCGATTCTGTCTCCGCCTGTGGAAGGGAGACCATTGATTATGTACTTGACTGTTCTTGAAGACTCTATGGGTTGTGTATTGGGTCAGCAAGATGAATCAGGGAAGAGAGAGTATGCTATATACTATCTGAGTAAGAAGTTCACTGATTGTGAGTTTCGATACTCAATGCTTGAGAAGATATGATGTGCTTTGGCCTGGGCCGCTAAGCGTTTACGCTAGTATATGTTAAATCATACGACTTGGTTGATATCTAGAATGGATCCAATCAAGTATATCTTTGAGAAGCCTGCTTTAACTGGGAGGATTGCCCGTTGGTAGATGCTGTTGTCTGAGTATGATATTGAGTATCGAGCTCAAAAATCTATTAAAGGTAGTATCTTGGCTGACCACTTGGCACATAAACCAATTGAGGATTATCAGTCTGTTCAGTACGACTTCCCGGATGAGGAGATTCTGTATTTGAAAATGAAAGATTGCGATGAGCCTACGCTCGATGAAGGGCCAGAGCCTGGTTCCCGATGGGGCATGGTGTTTGATGGCGATGTTAATCAATATGGAAATGGTATTAGGGCGGTGATTATTACTCCTCAGGGCACACAAATTCCTTTTACAGCAAGGCTAACTTTCAAATGCACGAATAATATGGCAGAGTATGAGGCCTATATTATGGGTTTAGAAGAATGTATTGATCTTAGGATCAAACATCTTGATATTTATGGTGATTCGGCCCTTGTTGTTCACCAAATTAAGGGTGAATGGGAGACGAATCAGCCTGGCATCATCCCATACAAAGATTATGCGAGGAGGATTTCAACGTTCTTTACTGAGGTTGACTTTCATCATATTCCTCGAGATGAGAATCGGATGGCAGATGCTCTTGCTACGCTTGCTTCGATGATTGTGGTGTAATTCTAGAATGAAGTCCCCAATATCACTATGATGCGCTTGGATAGACCAGCTCATGTATTTGCAGTCGAAGAAGTGAAAGATGATAAGCCATGGTATTATGATATCAAGTGCTTCCTCCAAAGTCAGATTTACCCGCCGGAGGCATCTGTTAAAGATAAGAAGACTTTGAGGAGATTATCTGGCAGTTTCTGCCTCAATGGCGATGTGCTTTATAAGAGGATTTTTGACATGGTTCTGCTCAGATGCATGGATAGACACGAAGCAAACCTGTTAATGACTGAAGTCCATGAGGGTTTATTTGGTACTCATTCCAATGGACATGCCATGGCAAAGAAGATGTTGAGAGCAGGCTACTATTGGCTTACAATGGAATCTGACTGCTGCAAATATGTGAAGAAATGCCATAAGTGTCAGATTTATGCGGATAAGATTCATATTCCCCCGATACTTCTGAATGTTATTTCCTCACCATGGCCTTTCTCTATGTGGGGAATTGACATGATTGGCATGATAGAGCCAAAGGCGTCGAACGATCATCGTTTTATTCTCGTAGCCATTGATTACTTCACCAAGTGGGTTGAAGCGGCATCGTATGCAAACGTAACCAGGAACGTGGTTGTGAAGTTTATCAAGAATTAACTCATATGCCGTTATGGTGTGCCAGACAAGATCATTACTGATAATGGATCTAACTTGAACAACAAGATGATGAAAGAGTTGTGTAGCGAGTTCAATATTGCACATCATAATTCTTCTCCTTATAGACCCAAGATGAATGGGGTTGTTGAAGCTGCTAACAAGAACATCAAGAAGATTATTCAGAAGATGGCTGTTACGTACAAGGATTGGCATGAGATGCTGCCACTTGCTTTGCATGGCTATCGTACATCTGTTCGCACTTCAACAGGGGCAACCCATTTCTCTCTTGTATACAACATGGAGGTTGTGCTCCCCGTGGAGGTTGAGATCCCATCAATGAGAGTCTTGATGGAAGCCAAGTTGATTGAGGTTGAATGGGTTCAGAGTCGTTATGACCAGTTGAACTTAATTGAAGAGAAGAGATTGACTGCATGTGCCATGGTCAGTTATATCAGCAAAGGATGAAGAAAGCCTTTGATAAGAAGGTCAAGCCTCGTATGTTCCGAGAAGGTGACCTCGTGCTCAAGAAAGTTTTGTCTTTCGCGCCCGATTCCAGGGGCAAGTGGACTCCAAACTATGAAGGTCCATATGTTGTTAAGAGAGCCTTTTCAGGCGGTGCTTTGATACTTACAACTATGGATGGGGAGGATTTCACTCGTCCTGTGAATTCAGATACAGTCAAGAAATACTTCGCCTAAAATAAAAACAGAATAGCTCGCTAAGTTGAAAACCCGAAAGGGCGACTTAGGCAAAAATGAGCGTCTCGGTGGATTGAAAACCCGAAAGGGCGGTCCAGGCAAAAGTTAGAGACATGAAAAAATGAATATATATATCCCGCTAGATTGAGTACTTCACCCTGGGGCAATCTAGGCAAAAATTAAGGATTTGGCAAGTAACTGCATCCTGACAAGACTTGTTCTACCATCGTCATCTATCAAAGATTCTCGCTCAGTCATCGTCAACTGAAGCTTCAAATACATTGGATTCAAAGTTGGTGGAGAAATGGTCATTATGTTCAATGTAGCCCTTTTTCCAATATATATCACCAATTTCAAATTTGTAAAGATCCATGGAGTCTCGCCATTTGCGGACTACCATTCCATCAAATAAATTTGAGCCTTTATCCAGTTCTTGGAACTCTTATTTATTTATTCTCAAAAAATGTTTGCATGTTTTAATTGATAAATATCATTGTTTTAAATAAATAAAGTTTTTATAAAGTGTTTTTAAACAAAGTGAACATTCAAAATGACTGAAATGATGATTGAAACGTCTTCAGTGCTCTCCCAAGGATAGTATGATCTCCAAAAGGGTAAGGCATTTGTTCATTCCTAGCATGTTTGTATCCTCTTCATCATCTTTCAGGTCGTTTCCTCAGTGAGCGCAGAGAAGGATGGTACACCACCAAAATCCCCAGGGAGCCTGGAGTTTTGGTCTCGGTCTTCTAACTCCCCAGTGAGTCTGGGTCTAGCATCTGTGTTTTATCAATTATATGGTTGTCGTCCCTTGTGTGGACTGATCTAAAATCCCGTATAGATTGATAAAAGTTGTTATGCTATCTTTCCGAGGAAGTTGATATTCCCTCATTGTGAATGGAAATCTCCCATGGAGTGAGCAAGAATTCCCAGCATGAGTGGAAATTCTCAGCAGGTTAGCTTACAGTTTTTCCCCAGCAAGTTTGCTTACCACTCATCCTCAGTAGGGTTGCTCACATTGGACTTTCCCCAGTTGGGTCGCCTACAGATTATCCCCAGTATGATCGCCTTCAGTCTTCCCCAGTGGAGTTGCCTGATCAGAGCAGGATATATCTATTCTTCCTCCTTATTGGATAGTCTCCTCCTAGTAGGACTGGTGTTGAAGATGTTTATTTCCTTCCCCCAGCGGAGCAGTTGTTTCTCTTCTCCTCGACAGAGATTCTTCTCCAGCAGATGTGAGGAAATTTGTTGATTTGTGGAACTGCTATTTGGTGGTTGTTCCCCACAGAGTTTCATATCTTTCCTTGATAAGGTCCCCAGTAGAGTTTCTTCTACGATGTATCTTATCTGTGTTGTGTTCCCCAGTAGAGTTTCCTCTACACCGAATCCTTTGTCTGTTTAGCAGCAAATCCCTGGCTGTGGCTCTGTATCTTCCCCCAGCTAAGACTTTACTCTGATCTTAGTTTGACGTTGGAACTTCGAGGAGGAGATGCTCATTCCCTTCCCCAGCGGAGTGATTGACTTATTCTCCTTCCGGCAGTAGAGATTTTCCTTCAGTGATGAGAAGTGAATGTTTAAGTAATATGCTTCTGTTTGGTGGTTGTTCCCACATAATTTCATATTATTGCCTGAGAAGATCCACGGAAGAGTTTTTCTTTGCCTGATCTTATCCTCCCGATAAAATCCCCAGGAGAGTTCATCCATGATGGATTTTATTGTTATCTCTGTGAGTTCCCGAGAACTGTTGGAGGATCCCCAACTTTAGTATTTGTGCTCTTTGGTTGATCCCCAACAGCAATCTCTGATCCCCGACGTTTCTGTTTGTTCCCTTAGAAGTAGTCTTGATCCCCGACAGCGATTCTGCTTGGTTCTCGGCGGTGTTTGGTGTTTCCTAGTTCCCCACCAGATTGGATTTATCCCGTGGGCCTGGATTTCTCTTTTGAGATGTTGTACTGGATGTCTGTCCATTGATCCTTGGACCTATTTGTGTTAGATATGTCTGTTTGTCAGCATTAATCATACATAAACCACGCATATACATGCGTAATTTTTAGCATTCAGATATTCATGTTGCATTATTTGCCATATATCTTTGCTTGTTATCTCCTGCTAGTGGTGAAATGTTCTTCCCCAAGCATATGTCTGTGACTGATCTCTGCATATAGAGTCAGCCCTATAGGCAGAAAGTGTCTATCTTTCCTTCATTATTCCCCAATGAGTTATGTCCTCGTGGATGATGGTTGTTTCGGTTTCCTCCCAAAATATGTATTGGGAAGGAATTACTCCCATGAGTTATATCCTCATTGGGTTGAGTCTTGTTTCATTGTGTCTCTCCTAGATTGACTCCTTTCTTGTTATTTCCCCTACCGTTCCCTGTGGTTCAGGTGACCCATTTGCTTAGTAAACCATAATTGTGCGTTCTCTTCCCAACGGATGTTGTGGCCTTCTACCCAGTAACCGGTAGTTATAAGTCCTATTTTTGTGGTTTTCTATCCAATAACCGGTAGTTGTAAATCCCATTTTATCCCCTTGCAGAGTTAATCCCTGATTTTGTTCATCCTAACCGATGACGGTTACTCTCGCCCTTGGTTTTCTACCCAGTAATCGGTAGATGTAATCCCCTCTTTGTTGGTTATCTTTATCCAATATTTGGTATTAATATTCCTTCATTTTTTAGTATACCACCCAATAGCCGGTGATATATCTCTTGGATAATTGCTCTGATCAAGCAATTTATCCCCAGCGAGTCATCTCTCATTTACCCTTGTTTGGTAATGATTGTTTCTCCCCTTGATTGGTCATCATTTTATACCCAGTAACCGGTATCCCGGTGTCCTTTCTTTTCGGTCGATTTATCCTTTATTAACCCAGTAACCGGTTGTGGATAATCGTCCATGCGAGTATGTTATCTACGTTCTGACGGTAATAGATAACATATCTCATGCGCTCTTCAGTCGAGGTCTTGTCTTCCCCAATTGAGTAAGATTCGTATCTCCTTATGGAATCCAATGTCTATCATGTAATCGAGTTTGCTTTTTCATCCCTCCTTTCGGATGATGAGTGTCTTGGGAATATTCCCCAATTCACACCTGGTTGGTCACCTATTATATGCCCAGTAACCGGTATCCCTGGTGTTCCTTCCTTCTGCTCCCTATTATGACTTTTATCCCCTGTGGAGTCAGATTTCCCTGAGTTGAAATATACCTTTTAGGTCTTCCTCAGATGTTTTTGGTGATTGATATCTCTCACCCTTATACCGGTCTTAGATATTCTTTCTCCCTGAGCGTGTTGTTCTCTCACCCTTATACCGGTGTTCTGATAACATGTCTCGTTTTGAGTTTATTACCCTGTAACCGGTAATACCTCGTTTTTTTTCCTCGGCCGAATCCCTTATTGGATATTCCCCATTGAGTCCGGATTTTTATCCGAAGTATCCTTTGTGGATGGTTTCGCTGTATTGGCATATTCCCCAATACATGCATCTTCCTCAGCTGAGTCCTTAATGGACTTCCCCGCCTGAGTCCGGATTTTTATCCGAAGTATCCTTTGTGGATAGTTTTGCTGTATTGGCATATTCCCCAATACATGCATCTTTGCGTCAGCTCGAGTCTTTCCATTGATTTATTTTCATGGAATCCTCTCATGTCTCCTAGCAAGTTTCAATTCGTGACCTGCTCACGCACTTCTACCCTTATTTCCCCCAGAGTCTCTATCCCATTTATGAGTATATTACTCTTATGGATTTTCAGTTTCTCTTGATTTCTTTTCTTCTTTGTGGACACATATCCCCACAGAGTATTAACTTTTGCATGCATACATTTGCATCATGAGGTCTCTTAGGGACCAAAATTCGTCTCTTTATTATTATTTAAGCCCATTCTACCTCGTCGAGACGAAGATTTTAACCTTCATATCTCCGGCTAGAATGACCTTAAATAGGGGCATCTGTAAGACCCTAATTTTGACCCTAAGATCCCTCATGGCATCATAACATTGCTCATTTGCATTTTCCTCAAGGATCATAGCATCTTGGCTCCTTACCCTAGAGTGGGACTTGTGTGAGTTGGTTTGAGACCACCAATCATGCTTGAATTGTTTATTATTGCTTTTCCTATTTTGTTTACTAACCAAAAGCACAAAAATATGTCACTAACATTATTTGTTTTGAAGCTCAAGCAGTCATGTGATCCAAGGCTCCTAGGAGGCCCTATGTGTAAGAGAATTGCCATCCAAAGCGCAGCGGAATTTAAAAATTTCTCCATTTAGTGATCCTTACGAATGGGCATGATCAGTGATAGAATCGTTACCTCTTGTGGCGATTCAAACCTTTGGTGCAGATCTCTGATAATGATCAAACCTTTGATACAGATCCACGGGGCGATCACGAACGTTGAACGATGACAACGTCTCTACTCAGTCCACACGAACGGATTCCTTCAATCGCAGTGCTAGCTGTTATGAATGAAGGCTTTGAGTGAGAGAAAGAGGGAAACAAAATTCCAAGTCTCTACTTGAATTTCTGTCTGAGTGGATTGGAGTGACAATGCTTCTACCCAAGGGGTTCTATTTATAGAACCACTTGTGTGGACTTCAAGCTAAAAAGCCCACTTAAGTGTATTTTGGCCCATATCTTATAATATGTCAAAAATCACTTAAGTATTTGGTACCTTACTATATTTCGTCTCCCACTTAAGTGCATCGTACCTTACAGTGTTCCTTAGTTACTCTATCTCTCATCAATCCGTCCTTTGTGTGTGACCCTATATGTTTTCGCGGCGTTGGCAATTATATTAAATCACGTATTTAACATAATAAACAGTGAGCGGTATCTAGCAACACATCACTGTTACCCAAGTCACGAAAATGTCATGTGATCTGACAAAACCTCCTGTGATAATAATTATGTGTATAATTACCCCTTTGCCCTTATGTCTATATTGAACACAAGGTATAGACCGTGTCACCCTTGTCCAGTTAAATATTGGACCCATAGACATTTATCCTGTTACGCAGGATTGGCAAATTCCATCTAGGACACTCATGTCCCTCATCATGCTTCGTGGAGTACCCATTAACTGTCTTTATGGTTATCCAGTTACGGACAACGTTGGATCAGCAACAAAGCACTCAACTCTACATCTAGGATCCATAGTGGTTTCAGGTCGAAGAGTGGTATACACTATTATCACCATGAGAATAACTTATGACACTTTGCATAACTTTCTATATAGTATTCTCATAGCGGGTCAATCCGGTATAAATATTACTCCTAATATTCATACCTATGTTTAAGACTTGATAACTCTTTATCCATGATCCATGAGATGTGATCATCAGTCTACAAACATGATAGTCTTAATGCTTTAATGTTATCCCACTTCACATTAAAGCTCGACTACGGATACTTTAAGAATAGTGCCCTTATGTTTAATGTGTTCTCATGATTAAGTCACACTTAATACATTAAACGGACTATCTATTCTAGGGACTTTATTAATCAACCATAATAAAGAAAATGCCTTTAAATAATTCGATACAAGTACCAAAAGTATTGGCCTCTAGGGCTTACACCAACACTATGCCCATTGAAGTGGCCAGATGAAGATGAAAGCAAGCATGACAATGGTTCAAAAAGCTCTCAATCATCATATATGCCTCCCAAGTATCCCATTTTGTTAATTTGATCAAGATAAACCAAAGGGCTTGAGGATTGTTTCCCAAGGAAACCCTAATTCAACTGTGCATTGATTGTGCCTTGCTCATGAAGCAACCTCAACCTATGATCAAATTCAACCAAAGGAAGTTCTTTAATTCATCCTTTTATGCATATATGAGCCTATTTAAGGCCTCTCAATCATTCGTTCATCAAGATTTGAAGTTTGGCCTTGAGAAGTTGATCAGTTAATTCATCTTACTATTTTGAAATCCACTGAGACCTAACTTTTAATGTGTTTGTCAAATGATGAGGACTCCAAAATAAAGAATGTTCTTAAGAACCATATGAACAACTTTCATGTTCATCAAAAATTCATTTGAAACTTTTAAGGTCATCATTCATTTCAAAACATTATAGGTCATTTTGACTGAAACCCTAATTTTAGGTCAACTTCCCAAGGACCTAACTCCTTAATTTTTTATGATTTTTAGGTGAGACCAAGTGAATTGTAAATTTTAAGATGTCTACTTCAATTGTTATGTTGGACAAAATTTCATAATCCTAAAAGAAACAAATGTGATAATACAAAACATTATAGGTCACTTTGGACCAAAGCCATTGAAATGTGAAAAAGTCCAACTTCAAGTGCCCATAAAGTTCTCATTAAAAATCTAAATGATGTAAAATTTGAGTCTAAATTGAATTTCTTGAAAATATAGACAACTTTGATGTTGAAGGTTTTGTCATTTGAGGCTTGCATCATTGAAACAGAAGGGCTTGAAGTTGGTCCATTTTGGCAAAAAATTTCAAATACATGTTTTGTACCTTGAACTTCATGGCCAGTTTTCAATAATTTCCAAACTCCAAATGGATTTTTGTTCAACATAAAATTTGTTCCTTATGTCAAGACCTTTCCAACCATTACCCACATGCTTATGTTTCAATTTTCCAATTGGCATTTTCGAAGAGATGAAGTTTTGTGACCAATTATGCATAACATGTTAAATCTTCTTGCACACTCCATTGCCTTGCCATCTGCACGTCCAAACTTCATTCATTAGTGTTCAACATTCATTTGCAATGGATTTTGGGCCTCACATGCGCCTGTACAGGTCCATGCATGGAGGACCTAAGTTCATGCACACACGAGTTTCCCACATCTTGCATCAGCTGTGGCTATAAATAGAAAGCATTGCTCACTTCAAATGGCAACTTGAAGGCGCCTGAAACTCTGCTGAACTGATTCCCCACCCATCTCACCAAAGGAATTTTGAAATTTCACTTCACTTTTCAAGCTCGAATTTCAACTTCCCTGGTTGATCTTCAGCTTATAATTCCTTAGCCTTGCTTCATTGTGACCTCAAGATCAAGCTGCAATCAATAGTTGGATTGGATCAAGCTCACAAAAGCTGCTCTACAAAGGTTTACACCTCAACTTTTTTCCTTCGAATCTCATTGATCATTGAACATTGCTTGTGTTGGTTTGCATTTCTGAAGTCCTCGTGTGAGAGGCAATCGATTGGTGGTTTTAATTTTGTGATTTGGTTAACTTCAGATTGAGTACCTTATTTTTCAACCTCAGATTTCTTCTTCTATAAGAGTCCTGAGCAAAAACGAAGGTCACAGGGGTGATGTACATCACCCCAACTTTCGATTGGTATATGGATCGCGTGTTATAGTTGAGGTTTCAAAACCTGCAATTGGTGGCCGAAAGAGGCATTCTCATCGGAGAAGACGGTGGTTTCCACCACCGTCCCCACGCGTCCAAACCCTGGCCATTGGATGATGAGTCTCAGATCTAATCTTGGTTGTTGATTGTTATGACTTATTTTAATGCTGAATGCCACGCTGTTGACCAAGGTGTACCATACGCGCGCACTTCTTGTTCCTTGGATCAGCCACGTCAATTAATGAGCGCTGATCCAAGCGCTGTGGATTTTTCTAATTTTCTGAATTTCCATTTTATTTTCTTTTATTCCATTTTATTTTAAAAATTCATAACTTCTTTATTTGGAATCACAAAAATATGAGACCAATTGCAAATTTTTTCTCTTAAATTCTAGTTTCATCAAAATGATTTTTAATTATATTTGTGATTCCATTTAATATTTTTTGTGAATTATTTTATTTCTGATTGTTTATAATTCATTTAAAATACTTTTTGATATTCAAAAATGCCAAAAATATTTTCTTAACATCTTTGGATGATGATGAATCTATGAAAAATATTCTCATCAATTTCTTAACTAATTTGAGATTTATTTGAGATTTTAGTCCAATTATGTTATTTTTCTTCATTTTTTAATTGTTTAAAAATAGTTTCTGTTTTCAAAAAATGTTGAGAAAATTTGTCAAACTTTGTTTGACCATGCTAGACTTATGATGATCCAATTAGACTTATCCAAGTTGATTTGAATTGGATTTGAAGTTTGACCTTTATTTGTTCATTTTATTTTATGCTTTATTTTAATTCCAAAAATACAAAAAATATGTTTGACCTTTCTTGACTTCTCATCTTTATTTCACTTCTGTTTACCATTAATTGATGATTGATTTCATTCATGTTTGACCAATGTGTTTTGGTTATGTCTTTTGATTTCTCATTTTGGTTCATTCCATTTCCATCTTCATCCTCTTCTTTTTCTTTTGACCAATGAGTTAATGATTGTTGGTTAGCCTTGACATATGAGAGGCTTAACCTTCTTTGATCCAAATCAAATTCATCTTGATCAAAGATCAAGTGAATTGCTTTGTGTCCAAGATAGGTTGCTTCTTGGTCAAGAAAAAAACCTAAATCCATACAAGGTCATTCTTCTTTTCTTTTGGCATGGCAAGTTGTAGGAGCTTGGCTTACTAGTCATGGTCTCTAACTTGTGTTTATTTGCCTATAGTTTTATTGACCGGCCTCAGATAGGTGTGACTACTACATTAGTCCACTTACGATTGCTTAACATAGCGCTAAATTGCCTTATGGCACACTAACACTAACTACTAATTACTAACTTTTACTTCAAGCATTTAATTCTTGCAATATACTTTAATGCAATTTAATTTCTTGCTCATTTACTCATATTGTCTTTGCCCTTTGCTCATTTGAGCGCATGTTTATGTTTATGTCGTTTGCCTTTTGCTCACTTGAGCACATTATTGTGTATATACTATTGCCTTGTGCTTGTTTTGTTTTGTTTGTGTGAACCCAATGCAAGAAGGAGAAATGACTTAGAATTAGGACCTTACCTATGCTTAATGGAGTTTCAAGAGCAACTATGCATCATGTCTTTAGAATGCTAAATATGTTGAAGAGCAACTAGGCCTCATGCCTTTAGAATGCTTAATCTTGAAGTTGAATTAAAAGGACCCTTATTCTAAACTCACTCTTGTCCATTCTTTTATTGCATTGTGGAACTTTTTGATTTGTTTGTTCTTGTATGGTAGGGATCCTAAACTTGAGCTATTTAGAAGGACCATTGTCATGAGCATCCAAGATAAGAGAGACAAAGCCAATTGGAAGATTCCTAGGAGCTTGATTGAATATTTGCTTGACTGCTTGAGTTAATTGCTTATTGCTTGCTAAGTCCAAAGGAAAGGAGCAACTTGGATCATCTTTATGATCTCAAGAAAGGAACTTCAAGGGTTTTATTTCTCTTCCCTCATCTTTGCATGTTTAGGACCTAGCCCTTCTCTTCTTCTCTCCACTCTAACCCAAGCCAAATTCATTTTGTGCAAACATTGACATTTGTTTTCAAAATTAGAAACCTAGGCATTATGCCTTTGATTTTTTCAAACTCTTTTCATAATACTTATTTTGAATTGAACCTTAAGTCAACTTTGACTTCATTTTGTGAATACTTCTAATTTGTAAATACAACTCACTCAAATTGTTTTTGTGGTTCCAATGACCATCTTTGCCAAACTTTTCATAAACATTAGCTATTAGGTTTGAGTTATCATAGTGGTTGATGTAAACCCCACCTTATCCTTAGTGATTGGACTATAAGTATTCCATACTTATTATAGGGTGGATCCCTCACTAGTATGTTGAAGCTCTCCTCACAGGTGGATTGTGGTTTAGGTTGAGTTTTCTCCCTTTGATAACAAAAGACCTTAAGGCTTTTGAAAAATCAATTCACCAACTTATTTTGAGATGTTTACCCCGAACTACGAGGTTTTGATCCTACCTTTGTGATGGTACGTAGGCAATAGGTTTATCCATTCAAACAACAAAATTGTAAATAATTTGTATACTCTTTTCTCATCTCTCCAATCATGTTTGCACAAATATTTTTTTCACAAATACCAACCTACAATACAACATTTGCAAAAAGGGCTCCCTTAGAGTACTAAGGATGTTTTGGGTGCTTAAAACCTTCCCATTGCCTAACCATCCCCCTTACCCAGATCTCTGACATTTTTATTAGTTTTTGATTTGATAAAACTTCTCGGCTTTTGTTCGCTTTCTAACCTTTCCTTTGGATAAATAGAAGTGTGGTGGTGACTCGGATTGTATGATTTACTTTTGATTTAGTCAATAAATCCAAAGGTAACGAATACCCCGCTACAGTCCTCCACCAATGCAGTATCAACATCCATACGCTCCTCAACAACCATATGCTCCACAACAACAGAATTACCATCAGCAGAGTAGATAGGGACCAAGAAGGCCTCCAAGAAAGTTTGACCCGGTTCTCATGCTGTATGGCCATTTTCTTGCTCACTTGCTCAAGGTTTTGTTGGTTTAGTTAAGGGAAACTAAGGCTCCTCCAACACCTCTTCCTTCAGGGTATGCTATGCACGTTAGTTGTGAGTACCACTCTAGAACGTCAAGACACTCGATCGAGAATTGTAATCTCTTCAAGCATAAAGTACAAGACTTGATCGACTTAAACGCTATCTCGTTCACACCGAACGACCCGAACGTGTGGAACAATCCTATGCCTTCATAAACAAGCACATCTGCAGTGCCATAGCGAGATTAGTGGTAGATCTAAAGAAGTTGCATCTATAGGATTGTCCCATCCATCTCCACAAGCACCAAGACCCCAACCTGTGAGAGGAATAAGGCCGATCACGCCAACAATCGTTAGTCTGTTCAAATCATGTTCATATGTAGATTTCTTATTTATCATTTGTAAAAACTCGTTTTTTTTATTGATTTTAATAATGAAATGCATATGCATGTTTTGAATAAATCCATTCATGCCCACTCATATTTTATTCATTGATATCAAACTTTTGTTTAAGAAAAATCAAAAGGAGAATGATGAAAGTGAAATACACGAAATCACTGCACGTATGCTTTTGAATAAAACCTTGTTGATGATGTAAGACATTGTTTCAAATCCCCAAACATCGGAGTTATAAGGAAGATAATCCCTAGTAAACCCCTTCGAGCCAAGGAGTAGGAGTTTTTTTTCTGTACATAAAATCCTCAATCTTAACCCAGCGCAGGGTAGTCGTCAGTTAATTTGACCATGTGTTCAAACTTCAAAAAGAGAGTGTCATGTATGAGGATCAATCACATCTTATCCCTCACGAGAGGTCGAAAACCACAAATCCGTAACAGTTGTCCCTCACCAACGGGAGCGAGGCAGTCACAACTGCTTCAAATCAAACGAATGAATGTCACATAATTTATTCCAACAAAAGAAAAATAAACGAGAAATTCGAAATCGAAATAAAAGAGAAAGAAATCCCGCTAAGTCGAAAACTCGAAAAAAAAGTAACTTAGGCAAAAATTAGGGAATCCTTGTGGATTGCAAGTCTAAATCAATCCAGCAAAACTTATCGAAATAAAAAAACAACAACGAACGTGAAAGAGGAATCAAAAGAAAAATCCTCAGCAAGAACAAGTTCGTGTGGCCACAAACCAAACCAAAGGTGGGTGACTGCCACTCTGAAAATGTCATTGGTTCATTAATCATCACTTTCAAGTCCCTTTTGGACAATGAGAGCTTGTGTCGAACTAGATAAATGTAGGTCTAGAGAACATCAAGGAGAATGAGCAGGTTAAATTAAGTCTTGAGCCATAAATCCTTTTTCTCTAAAACCGTGAACTAGGCCATAATACAACCCTTAAAAGACCTAATTGAAGCATGGTTTATTTCAAAAGCATATGATAGGCGATAAGATCATATTAAAACTAACTCCTGAACAATTTTCTTATCATTTGTGTTGGTATCGATATAGAATTCTAGCTAGTGATTCATTCACTATATGTCATAATTCCACTTAACTGACTTGGATTTCAAAACTAGCATAAACGTAGCGTTATCATTATCATTTCCAAAATGAACTTGTCTTACTCATGAGTAAGCATTTGACATCAAGAAAGTTTTTGCACTGAGTGTGAATTGAGGAGCTTGATGATAGAACGTCTCAGGACTCCGTTGAGCAGAGGAAAGTCGCTTTTGACTGATTCCACCAGGGGCAGAACGTCTGCAGACTCCGCTGAGTAGAAAGACAAGCCGCTTCAAGATTCAGTCAATCTGGGGAAATCACGTCAAGAAATCTCTACAAGATTCAGTCAATCTGAGGTAATCACATCGATATCTGATCTCTTCAAGGATCAGTTAGTCAAGGGCATTCCCTCGAATATTAACTAGCCATGGGAAAAGTTACTTCAAGACCCGTACTAAGGCAGGTCACCCCAAGAGCACAAGAGGTCAATCTTTCCTAAATGGTTAATCAGAGGTAAATAGTTCCAAAACACTAGGGTAGGTCAGATCGAGATCATTCTATGACAAAGTTAATTCATAGCTTGTGACTGGGGTAATCCATGCAGATACCCAACAGATTGGGGCAAATATGTCCATATAGGGGAAATTCCTCTCCATACTTTTAAAGCTTCTCATATCAAGCATGAGGCATCAGAAGATCCAGCTCAGGCTCACCATTTCAGCAGTATCAAGGAACCAGGATGTCGGGAAGTCAAGTTAGACACATCCCATAACCTTTCAACAGAAGGCTTGGCAACCAAGCAAATCTCTCTCAGTGTTCACCACACCAGACCTAAACTTGGGGCATCTATAGAACCTCATACCATTTGCATAAACCGTCATGCATTTGTTCATATCACTTCACTCACGCATATCATAACACAACAATCTAACAAAAAGAAGCAATCCCAATTTCGCTGGCATCTTTCAGAGCCCATTTCCGTTGGCATCATAAAGATAAATCGAATTTGTTTGGATCCTTGTAAAACTCCTAGTTGGCATCCCCGACAGGGTTTCCCAAGTTATTTCTTTTTGCTTACCTTTCGTAAGTCCTTGTTTCCTTTTGTGTGAGAAGGGATGTCTCTGTCAAGACTTTTCCTTTTGAGTTGTTTCGAAATACCCAATGTAGGTTTGGTGAGTCCCGGGAAGGGTAGCCATGTTTCGAAAACTTCATCCCCGTTGTTGTACCTGTGGGACACCATGAGGTTTTCGTGCCTACAACAAAGTGCCCAGTTGACATAGCATGCCAAAGCCCAGACCCCGTTTGGAAAACGTCCTTTAAAGTCCAGTTCCTATATGGAAAACCTCTCCAAAGTCCAATTCAGTTGGCGCCCCTTTCTAAAGCTCATCTCGCTTGGCATCCCTCAAATTCAAGAAGCCTAAGTTAGGCACTCGTCATTGTTTATCACTTTTTTTTCAATACTCGTATATATTGATATCCCTTCACTCGTCAGTGTCTATCACCTTTTTTAATACTCGTCTATATTGATATTCCTTTCGCTCGTCAATGTCTATCACTAATTTGAATACTCGCCTGTATTGATATCCCTTTGCTCGTCAGTGTCCATCACTTTATTTTAATACTCGACTATATTGATATCCCTTTTCTCCAACACTCGTCTGTGTTCATTCCTTTTTTCCAATACTCATCTGTATTAATAACTCATTCGTGTTTATCTTTTTTCGATACTCGTTCGTATTGATCACCAACCTCATAGTTGATGTTTGCTTTCTCTACCCCAACCTCAGAGTTGACGTCAATCCTTCTTATTTTCAGCCTCAGAGTTGTTGTCTCTTTTATTATTCCCAGCCTCAGAGTTGTTATCTCTTTCTTATTTCCAGCCTCATAGTTGTCGCCCTTTTTCTTATTTTCAGTCTAAGAGTTTTCTCCCCTTTTCTTATTTCCAGCCGCAGGGTTATCGCCCATTTTCTTATTTCCAACCTCAAAGTTGTTGACCATTTCTTATTTCCATCCTCAAAGTTGTTGCCCCTTTCTTATTTCCAGCCTCAAAGTTGTTGCCCCTTTTCTTATTTCTAGCCTCAAAGTTGTTGTCTCTCTCTTATTACCAGCCTCAGAATTGTTGTCTCTCTCTTATTTCCACCCTCAGAGTTGTAGTCTATCTTTTTTTCTATCTCTGGCCTCAGAGTTATCGTTTATCTTTTTTTCTATCTCCAGCCTCAGAGTTGTCGTCTATCTTTTTTCTATCTCTAGCCTCAAAGTTATTGTTTATCCTTTTTCTATCTCCAACCTCAGAGTTCTCGTCTATCATTTTTCTATCTCCAGCCTTAGAGTTGTAGTATATCTTTTTTATACCTTCAGCCTCAGAGTTGTCGTTTATCCTTTTTTTTATCTCTAGACTCAAAGTTGTCATTTATCCTTTTTCTATCTCCAACCTCAGAGTTGATATACACATCTTTGTGTCCCCAACCTCAGAGTTGATATCTACTTTTTACCCCAACCTCAGAGTTGTTGTCTATCAATGTCAATCTCAGCCTCAGAGTTGATGTCGGTCTTTCTTAGCTCCAACCTCAGAGTTGATGTCTATTATTTTATCCTCAACCTCAGAGTTGATGTCCTGACTATCTTGTTATATCTAACCTAAGAGTTGATATCAATTTGTAGTCCCGACCTCAGAGTTGAATCAGATCATTTATGTTCAACCTCAGAGTTGATGTCTACCTTTTTTATCCCCTGACCTCAAAGTTAGTGACTATCTCTCTTTAATCCCCAACTTCAGAGTTGTTGATGATCAATTTTATTTCCAACCCCAAAGTTGTTGCCTATCTGTTATGCCTAGCCTTAGAGTTGTTGCAAACCATTACTCCCGATCGTAGAGTTGATGTCAATCATCTTACCCCAATCTTAGGGTTTTTGGCGATCATTTGTATCTCCAGTCACAAAACTAATGTTTACCATTCATACTTTCAGTCACTAAATTGATCTTGATCATATCATCATCTTCGATCCCAGTACTGATGTTGACCATATTTTGATTCCAACCGCAAAGTTGAGAATGTCCAATTTTATCCCAGTAACAGTATTGAGGTAAAATACATTTCTATCCCCAACAGTCAAAGTTGGTCATGTTTCTATCTCCAACCTTAGAGTTAATGTCATACTTTTGTTTTCATTCCCACATTGTCTTCCCCAACGAAGTCATATATCACTCAAAAGCTCGGGTTTTACCTGACAAATAATCTTCAAACCTCTTACACGATATATCCCCCAATGAAAAACCTTTTTCATTTCTTACCGATATCTGCTAAAATTTGTTAGTAGAGACAAAAACAGAAAAAATCAATCATACACTGCATACATAGCATATTGCATACGTCATGCATGTCTAACCTCTCTTTACAGTTGACCCATTCTCCCCACGGACATCTCAGCTAATCCATAACAGATGACCATATACAGAAGCCTACACACCGTCCATTAAATAATTTCCCATTAATACCCCTACCTCACATTCTATGCGGGTAAATTTCTTGGTTATTCTAATATTTAATCCTCTCCTACCACGAATGTTTGAAAACCATTGATATCCATGCATTCAGGTCTGAGAATATTAAATAGGGGCTGCTGTCATACCCAAAATTTACCCTCCCATTTTCATTTCTACCTAAATTTTGGTTTAAGGTTCCATCTGCATATCCATGACATCATAGTACACCCATTTGCATTGAGAGACTTAAGATCATAGATTCAAGGGCCTTGATCATACAAAGTATGGAAGAGAGGCTGAATCCCCAAGATATGGATTCATTTTGATGGCCTTGCTTGTATTGAAACCCTTCATCTTGTTTGTATTCATCATGGAGCATAGGGGAAACCCTAGTTCATTGGTTTTGGATTGTATGCATCATCAAAGTCATTCAATCCCTAAAACCCTAATTTCCAGTTGTGGCCCTATCATTTCATTTTTGTGTGCATTCAAGATTGGGGTTCATCTGGTTCATCTGATCATTCATGGAGGTTTCACTGGTTTGTTCAACAATTCATCAGAGGTCTACTTGTTCATGATCCTAATGCCTTGGTCAAGGGGCATTCTTTCAAGTTGTTGCATCTTTTGCTTGACTAAGTTCCATTTGGATGGTTTTGCTTGATTGGGTTTCAAGTCTTGGAGCATGACATATTTCATCTGGTTTAGTTCATTCTATCAAGTCATCATTCCATCAAGTCCACAATCATTTTAGTTTATATCAGTTCATTTCATTTTCATTCAAAGTTAATACATATGTCATCTTCATTCATAATTGTCCATTTCGATACAAGTGTCAATATCCATACAAAAAATTGCATTTTGGCCAAATTTGTTACAGCTGACTTTTGGTTAACCAGTTGACCAAAGTCAACTAACCCACCTTTGACCCCTAAGACTTGTTCCTATCATAGGGTATGGGTACGTGTACCAATATTGGTACCCAAGCGTATATGGACTCGAGTACGAAGATTTTTTCCAACTGTAAATATGAGAACGAATACTATAGTACCCTACCCAGATTCTGTCAATTGCCATCCCTAATTATAAAATCTCGAAAAAAAAAAGAATCTACCGAAAGATTCAATGGATAATGTCATATAACAAAGTTAAGTTTTTTTTTACTAAAGTATATTTAAAATTAGTTATATTTTTCTAACTAATAAATATAAATTAAATTAATTATTAATTTTTTTCTAATTTTTGTTATTTACTTATTTAAAAACTACTTATTTATTAATTAAATATATTTCATCAAAATTGTTCGTAACATAGTCCAAAATAAATACATTGCTTACTAAAAATATTATGACTAAATTAAGTACCATCTTTTACTAGTATACTACTTACTAACGAATTAACTAAAAGGATATTTAAATATAACTAATTTTACTAGTATATCTTTTATTAGTTACATTTTCCTAACTAATAAAAGTTAACTAAATAAATTTCGAAATCATTTCTATTATCTGTTAACTACTTACTAACGAATTAACTATATATTTCATAAATATTGTTGCTTAGATTTATTTAGTACACTTTTTTATTAAAGTAATATGAGTAAATTAAGTACAATATTGAAATATATTTAAAATCAATTACATTTTCTTAATTAACAGAAATTAATAAAATAAAATATTTTTTTCTAATATTGGTTAAATACTTTTTACAAACAACTCATTAACTAATCAACTATATTTCATAAAATCTAGTTCAAAATAGACACCTTGCTTTCAGAAACAACTTGTGATTAAAATATTTATAAAATAGACATTAAATTCTTCAACAAATATCAATTTTCAAATCTCAAATTATATTGAGAATAACCTCTTGCAAATATTTTTTTTATAACTGAAGTTTAAAGTTTTAACTCCAAACAAACATTTTTGAGTCAATTGGATCCACCAAAATTTTGGACAAATAGTTTTTTTTAATATTAAAAGAAATGGTAAAAAGCTAATTTTTTTCAACATTTTCTTAAAAAAAAAATTATATGTATTTTTTTTTATGGATGTAACTTCATTAGTCAAAAAGGAAGAATGACGTGTCGAATTTCTATTTGATAGACATTTTCAACTCCATTTAGTCATAACTTGATGAGTAAGTTGTCCCTTCCTTTGTCAAGGAAGCTTCTCTTCACTGTCCCTCTTGTTCCTTTTCTTGTGAAAACCATTAAACCAATGACTTTCAACTTTAAATAAATTCATAAATAAAATACACGGATTTTGTTGACTTGTTCTTCATTACTAACCCCTTTTTTGTTTTTTTCTCTCTTTTGTTCAAGATAATTATAGTTTTTTATTTTCTTTATATAGATAAAAAACTATCAATTAATAAAAGAGTGTTTGAGTTTATAAAATTATTTTTGTTTTTATTGCGATCTTTGTAATTTTAAAGTGATCCAAACAATATTAACTTGTGGTAGAATTAGAAAAATAATATATTACTTAATCACAAAGTTTCTTAAAAAAAATAGAAAACTTCCATCAAAAACCTTCTTTTTTATTTTTGAATCTTTTTCTAGTATTGTATTAATATTTGAATTAATATTTATGCTCCATGATTATTATTCTTTTTTTGGGTTAATCAGAATTATTATTCTATCTCATTTACAACTACACTTACCATTTTCTAAATCATCATTTAACTCTTTCACACTCTTTCATTCAAGTCTTTAACTTTACAATAGCAATAATAATAATATTAATAGCTTTTACATTTCTTCATCAAACTATCAAACTTTGTCTTTTCTCTTTTCATTTTCCACATTCTCTGCACATTTTTCTTCAAAATCCTCATCAGGGTCATTTCATTTTTCAACTTTTCCATAGATTTATGATCAAAAGCTTATGTTTTTGGCTTAATCAATCTCAAACAGTGATTAAAAAAAATCACTTTTTTTTTGTTGTTTCTTAGTTACAAGAGTTGAATTTGAGATTCTGAAAAAATGGGTTGTTTACTAAGTAAAGATAAAGATTCAGAAGAACCAGAACACAACAATGGTTATAGATATGCTGAATCTTCAGGTCTACACAATCATAGGAACAACCATGAACAAGTCAACCATTCAAGAACACCACATCAACCTGAAAAACCATCTGCATCATCTCATATGATTCCTCATATACCATTGAAGCCTTCATCAGTTTCTGCTCCAAGTCCAAAACCTGTTATCAAGCAAGAAACAAACACAATTCTAGGAAAAGGTTTTGAAGATGTGAAAGAGTTTTACACACTTGGGAAAGAATTGGGTAGAGGGCAATTTGGAGTAACATATCTATGTACCGAGAATTCAACTAGGTTGCTTTACGCGTGTAAGTCGATTTCGAAGAGAAAACTTGTGAGCAAATCTGATAGAGAAGATATAAAGAGAGAGATTCAGATTATGCAGCATTTGAGTGGTCAACCGAATATTGTTGAGTTTAAAGGAGCTTATGAGGATAAGAATTCAGTTCATGTTGTTATGGAACTTTGTGCTGGTGGTGAACTTTTTGATAGGATTATTGCTAAAGGACATTATAGTGAAAAAGCTGCTGCTATTATATGTAGACAGATTGTTAATGTTGTTCATATTTGTCATTTTATGGGGGTTATGCATAGGGATCTGAAGCCAGAGAATTTCTTGTTGTCTAGTAAAGATGAAGGTGCTCTTCTTAAGGCAACTGATTTTGGTTTGTCTGTTTTTATTGAAGAAGGTAAAGTTTTCCATCCATTCATTTGTCTTTTTGGGTTTTGGATTATCCTCTTGCAGTTACTTATGTTTCTTAAGATTTGGTCAGGGATTCTATCGATCCCTCACCGATACGTATGATGGATTAGTCTTTGCAGTTGCACAGATACCTTAGTTCTGGTAGATTTGTTGGCCATATTTGTTATTGGTAGCTTTGTTTTGTATGAACCTGGCTTGGAATCCATGATCGATATGTATGACGGATTAGCCTATGCAGTTGCACGGGATATTTTAGTTCTGGTAGATTTGTTGCCATATTTGTTATTGGTAGCTTTGTTTTGTATGAGCTTGGCTTGGAATTCCAGACCGATACGTAAGAGGGATTAGCCTATGCAGTTGCACGAGATACTTTAGTTCCGGTAGATTTGTTTGCTATATTTGTTATTGGTAACTTTGTTTTTGTATGAAGCTGGTTTGGAATCCCTCATCGATACGTAAAACGGATTAGCCTATGCAGTTGCACGAGATATTTTAGTTCTGGTAGATTTGTTGGCTATATTTGTTATTTGTAGCTTTGTTTTGTCAGAAGCTGGTTTGGATTTAAGTTGGAATTAACTTCTTCCAGTTAATTTAACAGAAGCTTCGTATCATTTTTTTGTTCTTTCCATGTGTATGCAGTTATGACATCTTTTATATCAAATTTCAACCATGAACACCAACGAACTATATTAATACTAGTGTGGATATGGAAATTTACTCTCTTTGATGTGATGGGCCATCTTGCATTTATGAATGATTAATCGACTTTTTTTTTGTTAATAAGTAGACGAAGTGATTATAACCGCTAGAAATTCACACACACAACTGTGAGGTCCAGGGTTCGAACATGATATTGTATCCAACCTAACAATATCGGTTTTCTTCGGTTGAAATAGGATTTGCGGGCAATCCAACTTAGTTTTGCAACTCCATGTGACTAAATTTCCCGAAATTAATGCTTTACAGGAAAGGTATATCGCGATATAGTTGGAAGTGCTTATTACGTTGCTCCAGAAGTTCTTCGACGCAGATGCGGAAAGGAAATAGATATATGGAGTGCAGGAGTAATACTATATATCTTACTTAGTGGTGTTCCTCCATTTTGGGCTGGTAAACTATGATTATGAATTTCATACAATAGAACAACTTAAAATTTAAATCTTGTTTTTCAGGCTTGTCTAATATTTTGATCACATATTTTTCTGCAGAAACCGAAAAGGGAATATTCGATGCGATATTAGAAGGTCATATCGATTTTGAAAGTGAACCGTGGCCTAAAATATCGAACAGCGCCAAGGATCTTGTTCGTAAAATGCTTATACAGGATCCGAAGAAACGCATCACTTCCGCGCAGGTTCTAGGTGTGTAAATACTCATATGAACTTTCTTGGTTAGTTGATTTTATTTTCTTCGCTAACTGATTCATATGTTGCATGAATGATTAGAGCATCCATGGATTAAAGATGGAAATGCTTCTGATAAGCCAATAGACAGTGCAGTTCTTTCTAGGATGAAGCAATTCCGAGCTATGAATAAACTAAAGAAACTTGCATTGAAGGTAATCTTCTTAGGCACTGTTTCGATAAACATACTAATTAAGCACTTTTAACATAAAGTTTATAATATTCTTTAAGGTCATTGCTGAGAATATGTCGGAAGACGAGATCCGAGGTTTGAAGTCGATGTTTACGAATATGGACACAGACAACAGTGGAACAATCACCTATGAAGAACTTAAAGCAGGTTTGCAAAGACTTGGCTCAAAGCTATCAGAAGCTGAAGTTAAGCAACTTATGGAAGCTGTAAGCAATTCTTAAGTTTTGTCCACTATATTTTCGTCCGTTCTTTTCGGAAATTTTCGTAACATACATTCCGTGGCATAAAATGCAGGCTGATGTAGATGGAAATGGCACAATTGATTGCATTGAGTTCATCACTGCTACAATGCACAGACACAAGTTAGAAAGAGATGATCATCTTTACAAGGCCTTCCAATATTTTGATAAAGACAGCAGCGGGTAAGTTCTTCATTTTTCATTCTTCTACATCCTAATTACTTCCTCGATTAGTTTTTTTTTACCTATGTCCAGTGTAGTCAAGATCGAGTGTTGAATCGTAAGATCGTAAGATCTTATGTGCCAAGGATGCCGGAGAGTGCTATGATCAGAGAAAGATTGTTTTCGTTGTGGTGTGGTCAAGATCGAGCTTTCTGAAGCAAGATTGTAAAAAAACGTGTTGGGCCTGAAATATATATGAAATTAGCATTTTTCCTTTCGGTAGGATCTTACATGCCGTGCTAACGATCTGAGTTTTATGATCTTTCACAAGCCGATCGATCCTACCTAAGATCTCGTGCTAGACTCACGGCCTATGTTAATGTTCCAACCTCAAGTCCGATGTACCATTTTTCCTTAGCCAAATTCCCGATCGATTCAAATACTCTGTAGCACCGACATCTTTGTAAAAAGGGGTGTCAGTGTCCATGTCAGATACCGACACCGAAACTTGTGATTACAAATTATTACCGGTATCGACGTGTCAGTGTCGTGTCTATGTGTCTGTCACCAAAGTGTCATTCATATTGATGAAGAGTCTAATTGATCTCAATGTAGGTTTATTACAAGAGATGAACTTGAAACAGCCATGAAAGAATATGGAATGGGAGATGATGCCACAATCAAGGAAATCATATCTGAAGTTGATACAATCATATCTGAAGTGGACACAGATCATGTAAGCCTATTATCTTTTGGGTCATTACATGTTTCTCTTCAACTTTCAATAGTTTAATCCTCAGTTTTGTGGTTCCACAGGATGGTAGAATCAACTATGAAGAATTCTGTGCAATGATGAGAAGTGGAAACCAGCAACAAGTTAAGATATTCTAAAATACTTCTGAGAAGTGCTTCTGAAATATCATATAATATGATAGGCATGTAAAGTTTTTGATTTTGGAATTGTTTTTTTGAGTTATTGTGTTCCACATCAATCTTTGTGGTTAACTCTCTTGTTTAGTTTTATTTTTGTTTCTCCATGGATATTATATTTCTGAGTCCTCTTCAAATTTCTCTTGGACATCAATTATAAACCCATATAGCAAAGTTGATACCTCAATAAGATTAGACAAGTTTTTGCACTTGAAATCATCAGCTTCTGTTGTTTATTGAGAGTATGATGTAAAAAGATTGGAGTTTGATTGTGTGACTATGCCACACCAAAATGCTAGGAGTTAAATGGGTTGGATTCTGAAAATGACTGACATTGTAGGAACATTGAAAGTGAGATTTGTGTTTGCAAATAGGACCTATTAGTTTGAATGATAAGTTCAATATCTATCCAATTCATGGTGATTCATAAAAAAACAAAATTATGCTTGCAAGTCCACCCAAGTCAATTTTGATGCTTTGTTTTTTTCATCTTTAACTCTTTTAATTGAAAACCAATATATAGATGGATGTAAATGAATTATTTAAACTCAAATGGTTGCAAAGCCGGAAACTATGAAGCTTTTCCAGATACATTTTACACGATATCGATACATCAATATTGATAATAATTTTAAAAAAAATGTATAATTAAGTTTAGTTACACGTGTTAGTGTCGGACATTGACGTGTGCCAGACATTAGAGACAATTTCAAAATAAAAAATGTAAAAGGAGTTAAATTTTTAAGGTTTAATGTCCAAGTTACCTATGCCATATGAGATTAACCTAAAATCCAACCCTGTAAAAAACATAAGTGAAAGAACAAGGGAAAAAGAATGGAATAAATAAAGTGCTCAGTGAGGATTGAGGTCCTCATGTCTACGTATCTTTATAGTACAATAAGGAGTTCAGAGCTCCGTAGTTCATAGAACTAGTGGTGGGAGATGAAAAGAAGTTGTGATAAAGGTATGGTCTGAACCAAAGGTTTGTATGATTTGAACTCCAAAAAGGGATGAAATCTGAACCCAAGAGTAAAACTGACGTGAACCATATGTGGGTAGTCGGAAGCGTGTGCCACTATATACGATATAGCCGAAAACAAAGAGAATTAAGTATTTGGTATCGTAGCCAAACAACTCTTGGTTCACAAGCACACACTGAATGGAGCTCAAAGAGATAATGTATTTGGCTCAACGAAATAGTATATCACATGAGGTGAATGAAGATAGAAGATTATGAATGCATCATGGAGATGAATGGAATGGTAGAGAAAGAATGAATAAATACGAAATGACAATTAGGGTGGTCGCGGAGGATTCGAACCCTCGTGCCTACATATTCTCATCGTGCAATGCAAAAGTCAGAGCTCCATAGTTCGTGGAACTAATGCGGCACAAGGAAAAGATTGATAAGATTTCCCAGAGGCAAAGCAAATTGCTTAACAAGTAAGAGTGTGACACTAACCAATGATGGTAATCAACCACATAATATTTATGAAGGCATGGTCTGAACTAAAGATGCTACCAGAGCCTGAGACTCCCTGGGGTAAGAACAATTATTTTCTAAGGTTTGAACCCCTCAAAGGAAAAATGAGATATAGCTAGAGTCTGAACTCCCTAGGGCAAGATAGATGAATGCCATGGGGCATGAGCATAAAAATGTGCCATAGTCTGAACTAAATACAAGGGCAAGAAACAGATTTTCAGAGTCTGTACTCAACAAGGACAAAGGAATATGATGCCAAAGTCTGAACTTCAAAATAATATCAAAGGTTGCCAGAGTCTGTACTCCACGGGCAAGATGTGAAGTGTGCCATAGTTTGAACTGTACATGGCAAAGGAAATGATCTGAATGCCAGAGTCTGAACTCAATAAAAGCAAAAGAGTATGATGCCAAAGTCTGAACTGTAAGGCAATGAAAGAGGTAGCCATAGTATGTACTCCATGGGCTAATTCCAAAGTCTGATCTGTATAGGCAAGATACCAAGGTATGTACCTTATGGGAAAAGAACAAAGCCATAGTATGTACTCCATGGGCTGAATGCCAAGGTCTACACATTATGGACAAAGAATAAAGAAAGTAAAAGTCTGAACTGTAGGCACAATCAAGGATTTCCAGAGTCTAGATTCAATGGGGCAAGAATGCCAAGGTTTGTACCTTATAGGCAAAGAACAAAACATGCCACAGTCTAAACTATATAGGCAAGATGCTAAGGTCTGTACCTTAAGGGAAAAGAAGAAAGCCATAATTTGTACTCTATGGGCAGAATGCCAAGGTGTGCACCTTATGGGAAAATAATAAAGAATGCCAAAGTTTGAACTGTAGGCACAATCAAGGATTGCCAGAGTCTGAACTCAATGGGGAAAGAATGCAAAGGTCTGTATCTTATAGGCAAAGAACAAAGTATGCCATAACCTGAACTGTATATGCAAGATGCCAAGGTTTCTACCTTATAAGAAAAGAACAAAGCAAAAGCTTGTACTCCATATGCTGAAAGAAGTTTCCAAAATTTGAACTTTATGGGCAAGAAACAAAGTGTGCCACAATCTGAACTATAGGCATGATGCCAATGTCTGTACCTTATGGAAAAGGAATAAAATATGCCATAGTCTGAATCGTATAGGCAATGCATGAGACAATTGATTAAGAACCGACTTCCGAACCTTTTCGTGGTTGCGATGACCATTTTTTTGGGTTTTCTTTCCCTTTCCTCTGGAATAAATAAAAATCGATGGCGACTATGTATTATTCGCGTAGCGACAACTGATTGGTTGAATAAAACAAAAAAGAGAGAATACAACTTATGAGGAAAAATGCGTTTGGGCCCTAAGCCCAAACCCACATCTGATGCTGAATCCAGATTCAAAATTTTTTACTTCATACCCCTACGTTTAGCCTCATACCCCAATAATTTTTTAAAAAATACCAATTTTAGCCTTAACTGGTTTTAACCAATTTACCATTCAGTTGATAGTTCCGAAAATTACACATTCCACCCCCGCACCGGAACTCCTGGAAAAAGACTTCCGATATGCATTTTTTCAAACCGGAAGACTAAACGAAAGACATCTGGTACACTGCAATCAGTAAATCGGAAGACTTCAACAAAGAGTTCCGGTTCTTTAATAAAAAAGAAACGTTCCAGAACACTTATTGAAAGAGTTCCGATAAACAAAGTGACACATACCGGAACTCTTTGTTGAAGACTTCCGGTATTGTTTTTATGTATTCCGGAACTCTTTTTTGAAGACTTCCGGTTTATAATTTTTTTTTAAACTTTTTTTTTGGATTTTTTTTGAATTTTTTTAATTGTGTGGGAATGGAAAATCTTCCCCAAATATGTGTAGATACTTCTGATGTGTTTTTAACGACTAAAAGATTTGGTACACGAGAAGAGGTGATCAGATGGATTAAAGAGGTTGGAATCGATAATAAAGTAACTATTATTATCACTCGTTCAGATACTGAAACATGCAAGAGAGGAAGAAGTAACAAATTAATATTTGGTTATGATAAAGGTGGGAAACACAAGAATACTGACAGTGGAACCCAAAGTGCGTCTAAGAAATGTGGATGCCCATTTAAAATCAGGTCGACTCCGGTGAAAGATGGGTCTGGTTGGAAAGTTGATGTAAAATGTGGGTTACATAATCATGGTTTACCTGATAGATTAGAAGGTCATTCCTTTATTGGTAGGTTGAGCACAAAGGAGAAGCAACATGTTGCTGATTTGACAAAGAGACATGTACCACCTAGACACATATTGCTTTCCTTGCAAGACCGAGATCCTGAGAATGTCACTCGGATTACGCAAGTATACAAGCATAAGAGTGTGATACAAAAAGATATAAGAGGTCCTAAAAGTGAGATACAACATTTGTTTAAGCTTATTGAGGATGCAGGCTATGTGTATTGGAGTAGAAAAAAGGATGACTCGGAAGTTGTGAGAGAGATATTTGGGCCCATCCTAATTCAGTTAAGTTGTTGATAATTTTCCTATTGTGTTAGTTATGGATAACACCTACAAGACAAACAAATATAGACAACCTTTGTTTGAAATTGTTGGCATGACATCAAATGAGTTGACTTTTGATGTTGCATTTGCGTATATGGAGTCTGAGCAGACAGATAATTTTTGCTGGGTATTGGAGAAACTAAAAGAATTGTTTGTGAAGAAATATTTGTGTCCACAAGTGATTTTGACAGATAGAAATCTTTCTTTGTTGAAAGCAATTGAAATTGTGTTTCCCAGGTCGATTAATTTGCTATGTAGATTTCACATTAACAAAAACGTTGGTGCAAAATGCAAACAACATGTGGTGAATGACCTGCAAAAGACGATAGACACATTATGGATGAAAGTTGTTTGGGCTAGTGATGAGGTTGAGTATGGTCAACGGTTGCATCAACTTGAGCAAGCATGTGTTGATTATAGTGGATTTATTAATTATGTGAAAGACACATGGTTGACTCCACATAGACATAGATTTGTTGAAGCGTGGATTAATCGAGTGCTACATTTGGGTAACACAATGACTAATCGGTACGTGTTATAATTGGTATGTCTACAACATTGACAATTACTTATGCCTATATTTGCATGAATATGTACTCAAAACATGAATATGTAATCAAAACATGAATATTATATTACGTTTATTATATTCAGTTCTAAAACTTAATACATAAATCAATGTGAACGAGAAATATGCAAAACTTCAAATAAATCAGTAAACTGTGGATCTTCCTCTTCGACATTAACCTGTCTCAGATAACGATGAATCAATGTAGATACACGAGTCCAATTAGGATCAGATGGTCCTGCGTCATAAACAGGTACTGATACCTCTCTTGGTTCGTCACGATGGGGAGGGACCAAACGTGGATGCGAAACACAATAATACCACTCCAGATAACCATCTTCTATATCAGATGGAGTGGTGGCCAGGGTAGTTGGACGGATCACAACAATAATGCTCTGATCCTCAAATGTAAAGACATAACTCATCAAACTGACGACATGCTCTATGATCCTCAAATGGACGCCATATGCCGTCGACAGGTGTCAGCTCGTCCAAAATAGGCCGTAAATCATCAACCTTCAGGACTTCTTGCCTATAGGATCATCTCATCGCTCGAGGAAGACCACAATTATCAACTGGTTTCCAATTCTCTCCTCTTTTTCCAACAATTGGAAAGTACTCGTGAATCCAGCATTGTTATAAAATAAAAACATAATAAACAAAATAAATTAAGTTAACATACTTTATAAAATGAATCCAACTTTTAATAAACAAAATTAAATTATATACCTGTAGGAGAGTAGGATATCCACCGAGCTATTTGCAACTGAACATGGACGCATCTCCAAGGTATCTGTATAGGGTAACCAGACAGCTGCTCCCCAATTATATCCCGAATATCTATCTAAGTCCGTAAACAGTAGAAGGTATCGTGTCTCGACAAGTGTAAAGGTCCTGTCGGCCAAAAATGGTGGAACCCACCAACATCAACAAATATGATCTGGTCGCATATACTCAGCTAGAAGCAGCTCTGTGTTGTACGAATAAATCGTATAACCACTTCAATTTATAATGCGAACTCCTGCAGCTACGAACATGTGATTGTGCATCACCTTGTGGCACTCCTATGTAGTCAACAACAAGTTCAACAACAACCTCTTCCGTGACATTCTAAGGACTCCAGAAGACACCCCTGATGGGCAAGTGTAGCAGACATGAGACGTCATCCAAAGTAATACTCATTTCACCAAACGGCATGTGAAATGAAGATGTCTCTAGATACCATCTTTCCACAAATGCAGATACCAGATTTGTGTCTATCTTATTCAGACTAGTTCTCTGAAGTGAAGATAACTCAGATCTAGATACTCAACTCTCCACCTGTTGTGGAAGAGCTAGTGGAACTCTCAATGTCATCTTTAGTCTGTGTCCAGCAACCTTTAACTCTTTCTTCAGACCTCTTTCCTAAAAACAATTAGAACACATATTAGAAAACAAAATATAAAATATTCAAATATTATTCATTTTCAAATATATCCCGTTCATTTACCTCACCAAACCATAAATGGCGAGCAACATGATGCTCGTACTTTACCAAAAGAGACGTATCGTACGACCCTCCCGGATATCCAGCCGGCTCTACTGCAGATGAAGATGCGCCCCGGTCTAAACTGCGGTTTGGAATCCTACCATCTGCACCTCGTTTTCGAACCACTGCAAAAAATATATTATAACAAAATAATTAAAAATAAAAATAAAAAATAAAAAATAAAAAATAAAAAAAATAAAAAAATAAAAACGCACCGGAACACTTCTTAAAAGAGTTCCAGTGTGAAAAAAAAATAAGGTTGACTACCGAAACACTTATTAAAAGAGTTCCGGCTTAGTTCATTCAAACCGGAAGTCTTTAAGAAAGAGTTCCGGTATATACACTTACAAAACAAATCGGAAGACTTTCTTAAAGAGTTCCAGTTCAATGCCTAAAAATGCAGCGGACCGGAAATCTTTGAAGAAGTGTTCCGATATATATTTTGTGAATCAGAAGATGCCAAAAAATGCCAAAAAATTCTCTTTCGAAAGTGTTCAAGTGCAAATGAAAAAAAAATTTATTTCTGACAAATATATATTTATACAAGGGTAATTGTAGGAGTACTGGATAAAGTTTTCCAGATTCATCAACAACACGTGAAAGATTTGCGGCCTCAAGCCACCAATTCTTCATAAGCGGAAAAATTGAAATGCCACACTCTGCCTTGGCCGAAAATAACACGCTCCTCAAAACGTCCTCAGAGAATCGCGATCGCTTCATAAATCCCGCTTGCGTTCGTCATCAACATTGTTACATCTTCAATCTCCGGCTTACACTTCATAGTCGACTACACCACGTTTCCAATCGTCTGCTCACGTATCGAATCGCACCTCAGATCGAATCAGGTAATTTTCCGCTTCTCTTCTTCCTCCTCTTCGTTCTTCTTCCCCTACTCTTCGAGCGACTTCCACGTGCGTGTTGTTGCATTGCGATTGTTCTGAGATTCTGAGAGAAATTGTGAAGAGATGTGAGTGATTGTGATGAGTGGATGAAAGAACTGCAGAATGTGAGGTTTTGATTTCTCTGATGCAAAAAAATGAAAGTTTTTCTAGCTTGCAGCTTGAAGGAGGCTTTTATAGGATTTGAGTCTTAATAGAGTTAGAACTATGTTAGATCATTTGTACACGATTCGTTTAGTTGTTAACTTATAATGTTAGAGTTAGTTGAGTCAGTTATTAATATGTTACAATTAGTTAACTTGGATACCCTTTTAGACTAGAAATCGAAACTGTCAACCAAATCTGAACTACTTCTGGTAAAATACCCTGCTAGGACCACTTGCGGTTAAAACCTGTTAACTGATGTTTTCAACATTAATTACTGTTAAAAGAGTCAGATTAAAATGCTAATTGAAGGTAATTGCAGTGGTGAAGACTTGGTCAAATCATAGGGCAGATATGATTATGGTTAGTGTGAAGTTGGTTAATGAATGTCATGTATGTTATGGACACAATTCATTTATGTTATGGACTGCTAATGGTTAAATGTTGTTGGTTTTCTAGATGCTTGACGTGTTATGCTAGTTTGAAGTGAATATCACTTGAAACTATGACATGTCGTGCAATGTTGACTTATTGATGCAGGGATATTATGCATGAATGCATTTGTATGTTATTGGAATTAGGTTGTGATTTAGGCTAAACAAAACTGTGTTAGGATAAGTTATTATGAATGTTAGAATGCACATGCTTGTTTATTGAATTGCCTTAATGCTTACTTGTTTGATAGAATTGGATGTGACTTGATTAGAACTGAATTTGAAGTTAGTAATGAATTGGAAATTGGGAATGCTAATGTATATGTGTGAATTCATTTGTAGGAACGATATGCATGCCATGCTTGGCTTGGAGAAAATTGAACTTGGAATGGATTGCATACGGAAGCTTGGACTTCTTGAAGATAGGCTATAAAAGTGGATGGAATTGGCACGAAATTGTTTAATCTTGCTTCATGTAGCCTTGTAACAGGAAATTAGTTTGTAACCTTGAAATTTTATGATTTTGGATTGAATTTTGTAACTTGGATGGAAATGTTGTAAATTAATAATGTGAATATGGTTTGGTTTGTAAAGGTTGAGTATTATGATAAAAATGAATTAAAAGTTGTAAAAGTGAATTGGATTTTGATTTGTTATGGAAAGGTTTTAATGAGGAAAACACGGACTTTGAATGCATTGAATGGTTGTAATGAGTGGTTTGAAAATTATGGAAGTTTTAATAAATTGTTGAAAATTGTTGATTAAAGTGATTTGAAAATTACTATGGAAAATTATTTGAAATGGACTTGAATATTGATGAATGATTTGGAATTTTAAATATTAATTTAAATGATTAAATTAACATTTGAAAGTTGATCGAATTTTCAGATAAATGGAAAGAAAGATAAAGATCAATGTTTAATGAATCTTAATGTAAGATCAAACCAAATGTGATCGATTAATGTCAAATGGACTAATGAAATGAGCTAATGAAATGGATGGTTGAGTTTGGCCAACTGGTTGACCAAAAAGTCAACAACTGACCAAAGTCAATTGTGAGGCATGAATTAGGCTTTTCACATGTAATGTAAACGAGACATGATCCAAATGAAATAATGATTAATGTCTAAGAAATAATGCACGAATCTATGAAACCAATACTTGAATGGACCAATCATCCTTGATCATCTGCACCATATGATTGAGGTGAATCTGGAAACATGGGCCTATGCACTTGCACATGCCAATAGACCTTAGGCAAAGTTAAATATGATGCATATATGGATGCTTGAACCAAGATCTGGATCAAGTGAAATATCAACCATGTAGGCATGTAGATTTGATGGGAAGATACATGATATGATAGTCAAATACTTCTCCCCCATGAATTAGGGTTTTCACCAAGCACAAGGTAAAAAGTCAAGCCAATAGGTGCATTAGAACCAAATCTCCCCTGATTAGGGTTCCATGAGGTATGTCCATTAATCAAGGGCTCTGAATCAAGCATGATACTCCACAAGAAAGTCTCAATGTATGAGCTCCCAACTAGGGTTTAGATAGCCAAGATAAGCGCCAAAGAGTATCCACAAGGTCCCATAACCACACCATCAAGGATTAGGGTTTTGCTCCCCAGAGGAATGCCATGATAAGGTCTCCTTGAATCCATATCTTAAAGATCAATCAAATTAGGGTTTCACAACCAATATGACCAGATGAATAACCAAATCATATCCAAGGAGTTTGATCCATGCACAAACCCTAGCCTTGTAAACCGCTGAGCTTTGAATTTATAGATTAACAAGTGTCAACGTGAATGAATGGTGTACATGGATGAAGCATGAATGAATCTCAAGTCATAGGTTGGATGAAAAAATGAAAAGGGGTGGGGAAATTTTGGTGTATGACACGTACTTGGTGGTAAAGTTGATTTCATGTAACTTCTCCTCCCCAAAATTTACTATCATGCCATCCATGTAGACTTCCAATGTGTTGCACTTGCATTGTTTAAACCAAATGGCATGTCGTTGTACATTTATTTAGTATGTTATGCCATAAAAATTGTCTTATTATAACCATTCTCATAATTTAGGACCAACTTATACTATAATTAGGTGTCCATGAAGAACAAGAGCATGTATCAAAATGAATTTCCCACCAATGTGCATATGTTGGTTAGGGGATATGAAATTTAGGGAATGCTATATTTAGGTATGTATAATCGATGCACATGCTCTACTTACCACTCGTCTTCTTGATCAACACTGATTGGATATCCATTTTGTGTAGTACAATTATGATAAAAGTTTGCTTGCAGAAGCTTGTCCATGATACTCATGGTGGATTCATATTTATATGGGGATTGGCGTCGTCTTCTCTATGTGATGTACTTGAAAAATGATATATGTTCAGCTGATGGCATGCTACAATGGGGTCGATGCGTAACAACTTATTGGAGGAGCATGCAAACAAATTTATATTGCCCTTGAGGTATTTAATAAGTCTATCTTTCATAGAGTTATGGATATTTACCTAATTCACACATTACATGATGGATTACCATCGAGATGGATGGATGTGAAGTCGATGTATGGGATTTGGATCCTCATCTTGGCCTTGACTATGAAAATTCTCTCTAAGCCACACTCTATCTAGGAAATTCCTTACTCTAGATGTGCATCACATTTTGCAACTAAACAAATCAAGATGTTGGTCAAAGCTGATCAAATCATACTTTGAACTATAATCCTAAGAAGACTCTGGATATTGAAACTTTGGACTATAATTTTAAGAGATTTTGAATATTGGACTTCATTAGAATCTGAAACAAAGCAATCCTTGAAGAAGTTATGAAGTTATAGTCAACTCTGGTGGTCACTAGTCAACACTTCTGAAGTAGACGTCTTTGTTGGACTCTGAGTCATTCAAGCTTCTTTATCTCATTAGACTCTGATGTTTATTCTCATGGTTATGAACTCTGAACATGTGTTAAATCTCTCGTATGCAAAGACAATGTTCTAAAGTATTAAAATGGGTGAATAGTTCTTATGTATAGTACAAATTAAGCATCAAATCAATAATACTGTACTTCAAACAGCTATAAAATATTTTTTACCTACTACTCAAGATTTACAGCTGAACCTACCTACTATACATTTGTAGTATACCTTGAAGTTTGTTCCAGTCCTATCCTCCAACGGTCTTAGTTTTTATCTATAAAGATGTCAAAGGATTTCTGAAATGAAAGGAGGATGGTCAACTAAAAGGAAGAAAATATACATATAGAAGGCTTTCACATATAAGAGTGAATAAACTTCATGATGAAGAAAACTCTTTAAAGTAAATCATCTTCAAGAAAGAAAAGATTGAAGAATCACATCAAGCTTCATTTCAAATATTTTTGATGTAAACTTGGATTTCATTGTGTGTATTCTGAGCATCTTTGTAAACATATTTAATTTGATTAATAGTTGTAAATTTCCTTGAGAGACTAAGTTTAGTCAGAATTCTCAAGAAGTCATTGACGAATAGTTTTTGAGTTGTATTGCCTTGAGAGAGTAGGGTATTATCAAAACTATCAAGAAGTCTTAGAAAATTCGTCTTTGAGATGTATAATCAGCTTGAATATTGAATTAAGTCCTTATTGAGAAGGAAAAGTCACTTAGGAGGGTGGACTAGAAGTAACTTCATTATCAGTGAACCATGACAAAAATACCTATGTTCTTTTCGTTATCATTATCTTTGTTGTTTGAGAATTTGGGTTGTAACCATTTTTAAATAAAGAAACTCAATTCAAACCCCCCATTTCTTGTGTTTCTTGCACCTTCAATTGGTATCAGGGCTCCAGTTCTGGCATTGACTCTTTATTTCATAACTTAACCATGCCAAATAAAGATCCATTTTCTAGAAACACAAATGACTCACTCAAACAATGGTGAAAGCCATTACTTTATCAAACCTCCACATTTTTACGGAGATAAATTTGATTACTAGAAAGACAGAATCAAAAGTTTCCTTCTTGGTAAAGATGCAAATTTATGGGAAATAATTTTAAATGGCTACACACATCCTTTGGATGCTAATGGTGTAAGGCTCAAAAGAAGTAAGATGAATGAACAACAAGAGAAGGATCACAAAAATTATCATTAATCTAGAAATATTTTGCTTTACACTATTTCCTATTCCGAATATGAGAAGATTACAAATAAATAGTATGTTAAATCTATATTTTATTCTTTAAAAATGACTCATGAAAAAAATAAGCATGTTAAGGAAACTAAGATCTTGGATTCAATTCAGAAGGATGAAGCCTTCAAAAGAAGCATGTTAACCAATACCTCTTTAAGATATATGGTATTAGTGGGAAAGGGAAAATAGGTATTAGTTATCATACACCAAAGAACTCCTTGTTGAAACCTAAATCCAAAAAGAATGTGAAAATGCCAAGGGAGATGCGTTCCCACTCAACCTATGGTCATTCTCATTATTTATATTCTGCTCATCAACCCTGGGTTGATAAAAAGAATTTGGAAAACTAATTTCTTAGGACCCAAAAAGATGTGGGTACCAAAAGATAAAATAATTTATGTTGCATATATTCTAAGAAGAAAAGTTGAGACACCAATCAT
This sequence comes from Lathyrus oleraceus, assembly GCF_024323335.1. Taxonomy (NCBI): domain Eukaryota; kingdom Viridiplantae; phylum Streptophyta; class Magnoliopsida; order Fabales; family Fabaceae; genus Lathyrus; species Lathyrus oleraceus. The sequence continues at coordinate 379,791,888 of NC_066583.1, read as the reverse complement.
GGTTCCTGAAATATGGATGCTCTCAACATATTAAGGAAAAAAAGGCATATGTTTCAAGATCTGGAACGTAAGCCCAATGGCTCTTTAGGTTCTGAAGAAGGCCAAAAGAGTAACATCATTGGCTCAAAATCTATTGTTCTGAATAAAAGTTATTATGACTCGTAGGACATAGCTTCTGATGTATTCAATAAGAAAGCAACTCGTCAGAACCTCTGAAGCTCTTCAAATCTCAGAAGCACCAATAATTTTTTTCTGGAATAAGATAAGGTAAGCATACGTAAGTCAGAGTGTCTCACTCAGAATCCCTCTTGGACTTTCTTTTTTCTAAATGTATCTATTTTAAAATTTAGTGGAAATCAAAAGTTACATGCGTTGCTCTAATGTAAGACAATTGTCATACATTTAGCCATATTAACGGTTGAGGTGCCCTATTGGGATAATATTTCTTGATCAAAGAGAAAAATCATTTCACTTTGCCTCCCTTATCAAATTGTGTGTTTTCAACTTTTTTTAAATTATTACATTCTCTATTTAAACCCACGATGCAATCACTTCTCATACACTTCACAACTTCTTTTCACAACCCATACTTGAAAGTTTTCATCTTTCACACCCTCTCTCTCTCTCTCTCTCTCTCTCTCTCTCTCTCTCTCAAAATCTAAAAACCTAACCATGGCTAATCAACACTTCATCAACAAGATCTACTAGAACAACAATGTCAACAACACCAATCTTAATATGAAGTTGTTATGATGGAAGACATTCTTGGTGTTTCTCTATCCAATCCAGTGGATGAGTTAGAGGTTCTCTATGAGTCAATTATAGATTTTGAAAACTTAAAGAAAAATGGATTTGATCTCACAGGACATGTTGCATCTTAGGGATGGGAAGTTTACTTCAATACGCTGAAAGGACCGGTGTATCCTGCACTGGTAACAGATTTTTGGTTTCATGCAGAATCTGTAGGCGTTCAGGTTTTCTCTAGTGTTCTGGGTTAGAAACTTCAAATTTCTATGAAATCCATAGCCAAGCCACTGAACCATGACGATTCTAGAAAGAGATGTTATCAAATGTTTAAAAAGGGGGCAAAAATGAATGAAGTTGTGACCACCACCTTCCAAGGATGATCAAATTCAGGCATCAAGAATCTTCAATATAAGTCAAGGATTTAGGCCAAGATTTTCTTGGGATGTGTAAGACCCCAATTTTGACCCTAAGATCCCTCATGTTATCTCATTATATGCATTAGCATTGGGATCACACCTTGGCATTTTCCTTACCCCTCATTCATAGGGTTTGCATTAGGAGAGATCCCCAAGAACTTTTGATTGTATCATACTTTTTTTCTCCATCATTTACTAACCAAAATATCAAAAACATGTCAATGTATAGTTTATTACCTTTGTAGGTAGTGTGTGTGCTCACCCATGATATATTGAGCTCACATATAGGGTTTGAGACCCTCAATGCAATGAGTTCAATCAAGAAATGGTTCACATTGGCTCTAGGCATCATAAATGGATCCCCATGATCTTCACATGTCATTTTGATCAATAAATCATCAAGAGTTTGAAGCTTGTTTGCCTTTGAAACCCTAATTCATCTGGGTATCTTGTGTGACTTCCTCAACAAGTTTCTTTAACATTTGATCAAATATTTCAATGGGTACTTCATATTACATCATATTACACATATATGATCCTCCACGAGTCCCAAAAGTCAAGATAATATCAAAATAGCAAGATGGTTCATGGTGGTTGACCAGAGAAAGTCAACTAGTCAAACAGGGGTTCCCTAGACCTTGTCTCCTACAATGTTTTTCATATGAAAATTATTCTAAGATAAAATTTACTCAAAATGACATTACAAACAACTTTCATGTTGAAGTCAAGATCTAATTTTTCTTGGAAAGGCATTGTATATGGTAAACGATTATATGTCATTTTGTTTGAACCCTAGTTTGGAGATCAACTTCCCAAGACCATAACTTTCTCAATTTTTATGATATTAAAGCAATTTAAATTCCATGATCAAATTAAATATTTCTAATTCAACTTTTATGTCTGTATGAAGTTCAAATTCAACTTGAAAATGCACGTGCTAAGAGGAAACATTATAGGTCACTTTGGACCATTACCATTGAACAAGTGATTTTCCTCAACTTCTAAAATGCATAACTCCTTCATGACAAATCCAAATGAGGTAAAATTTGTGACCAAATTGAATAGGTTTGAAATATATACTACTTTTATGAAGGAACTTTTTTCATTTGAAGTCCATAGAAAATGTTATTCAAGGTGGAAGAGGTGAACATTTGACTTGGTACTTAGAAAATTTTCAAATATGGTTGATTTCCCAAACTTACACCTCAAAATTTATCATGATACAAGCTTCAAATTAAAAGGTGTTCAACATGAAAGTTGTTACCCTTGATCACACCTTTCTAAAAATTCCAATATCACCTCATTTGGCTAAAGAATGAAGGACTTGCGCATGGGTGCAATGTAAGGTACCATTTGGATGATTTTCACTTCCACATTTCAAACACAAGTGCATGGTCACATGACATGATTTCAGCATGACTCTCACTCATTTTTGGACCTGAATATATCACTTAATAGGCCTATCACACGCCCATGGAAGCATGCAAGGTGAATTGCTAAAATTGGCAATTTTTGGAAGTGTGTGGAAATGAATCTCATGGCCTATAAATAAGACCCCCATTGCTCAGAATTAAGGACCTCATGCCCAAGATTAGAACCTGCAATCTAACCCCTCACCATTAAAGGATAATCTTGAAGGTTTTCATTTGAAAATCGAGCTTCAAATCCCATTCTGTTTTGAGATTGAAACTCCAAGAGTCCAGGCCATTTTCTGATCTTAATCACTTCCTACAAACTTTTAAAACAAAGCCAAGCACAATTGGAATCAAGATCAAGCAAGGTTGAAGCTCCCTCGAAGGTGATTTTCCAGAATTTTCATCTCTTCGATTCTCCCTCAATTCTTCACTATTTTTTATGATTTTTGGTTGGCTGAAGTCCTACCAATGTAGGCAAGAAGATAGAGTTTCTTTGAGGTTAAATCGAAGCAACTCAGTTCATGATCCTCAAAATTCAAATCATTATATCTTTGTATATACTTGGAATTGGAGAAAATTGAGGTCAGATTCGAGCTCCTAAGCATTTTTATTTAAATCCATGTCCTTGTTTTTCATTTTGGTGATGGTTGATGGTGGACCAGTCCGGTGAGGTCCACCGAAGAAGATTGGAGCCCTAGCTCTGGTGGTGTGGTGTCACGTCTCTCAACCATCAGATCCATTCAAAATGTTTTTATCTTGGCCCTTGGTTCTGATTACCATTGGTGTGACACGTTTGACTTGGTCTATCGTGGATAGCACGCGTGTGACCATCAAATCTGCCACCTCAATTAATGAGGGAGATCTGATGGCCAATTTTATTTTATTTTCTGATTTTTCATTTAATCCCTTTATTTTGTTTAATTCATATTAATTTTATTTTTAATCCAAAAAATATGGAACTTTCACCAAAAATCTTTAAATATTTTCCTCTTTCATTTTCTGAATTAAAATCATTTTTTGGATTATTTTTGATATTTTTCATGAATTAATTATTTTTATGCATATTTTTAATTGTATAAAAATACTTCTGACTTTTCAAAAATCTGAAATTTTTTGTCTAAGGTCATTTGACCTTGTTTGACCTAGGATAAATCTCTTGGCCATTTATTTGGTGTTTTGAAGAAATTTTAGGTTTTGACCAAATTAAATTGAATTTAAATGTATTTTTAATTTGATTTTTAATTGATTCATTGTATAGAAATTATGTTGAGCCAGTTTCATTGACTTGTGATGTTTGACTATGTGTTTGGGCCTTGGTCAAAGTTGATTTGACTTTTGTTGAGTTAAAATCATTGGATTTAGGGGATTGATGAAATGTACAATTCATCTCCCAAAATGAATGAATGATTTTAATTTGATAAAATTTCTCCCATGACCAATTTGTGTTTCTCTCATCTCCCTTTCCTCTTCATCTTCAATCCCATTATTTCCCATCCCTTCCATTGACCAATGAAATCTCCATATCCTACGGCTAATTGGTTCATCAATAACCTTGTGTTAGATGAACCAATATAAGTATGGATGAGATAGGTTCATCCTTTGATCTTTTTCTTTTAGTGTGTGGTATGTTTTAGGAGTTTGGTTCATTATACCAAATATCTAACATGCATTAACACCTAAATTTTTATTGCCCGACCTCTGATAGTTGTGACTTCTACATAAGTTCAATTACGATTGTTTAACATAGAGTTAAATTTGACCCTAAAGGCATAACATTCTAGTAAGTGAGATTGTAAGTCTCCCATCTTTCATGGTATTGTGTGGAAACTTGGCCTTTTTTTCTTCCTTTGGAAGATTTATTGGTTCAAGGATTCATGCTTGTGAATAGATGGTTGAGTATTCTCCAAAGAATGACTTAATCAATTGAAAAGCAAAACACCACTAACATATAATTAACCTTGACTAACATTTGACTAATTCTTATTAATATTGCTTTACTTTCAAGTCATTTATTTTGCAATTTAATTTCAAGTCATTTACCATTTATTGTCATTTACATATCATTTAACTTGTTTATGTTTATGTCATTTTCACTTTGCTCATTTGAGCCATATATTGAGATTATATATATTTGTTTGTGTATTTTGTTTGTGTTTGTGGTCTTAGGACCTTAAAATACTTAATAAATAACAAAAGAACCCTAAAAAATATTTGTGTGGACTGTTGGGTTTGATCTGAACTTTTGGACTTAAGATTAGGCAACATTCCATATGCAAAAAGGATTTGGCCAATGTCAACATTTCTGATACCAGGTTATTGTGATTTGGGTTTTCATCTGATGCAAGTATTTGGATCCACTTGAGTTCATCTGCCACATGGTCTTGATGTAACTATTATTTTGATCTTGTGTCTAATGCCTTATTCTGAGTTAATCAAGGAGTATTTCATCTGATACATGAGAAGACAAAGAAGACTGTTAGCTGTAGGAATTTCTTGCTTGGATGTGACTATCTTTATTTGATGCCTTGATCTTCATGATGTATGATATAGCTAATTTCTTGCTGACTATTGCTTGATTCAAAGTCCAAAGGGAAAGTGGGTTTTCTATATGACATTCTTGTCTGTTGAATTGCATCCCATTGGTCAGATCTTTTCAACTCTTAACTTTTAATTTTATGCTTAGGATTAGTCTCTTCATCTCCTCCCACTTCTTAAATTTCAAAATCTCTCCCCCTTTTCAAAAACTTTCTTTGCTTGTGATTTTAAAACTTAGAATTTATTGCAAATTAGAAACTTTGGCCTTATGCCATTGCATTTTTAAACTCTTTTCTTAATCAAAAATTGTAAATAAACTTAACAATATTGACTTAAAATTTCAAAATACAAAAAGAACTAACACTCATTCAAACTTTTGGGCCCTTTGTGCCTCTTTTAACTTAAATTTTTGATTAAAAGCAATCCACTCATTTTGAAATTGATACCACGAACTACGAGGTTTTGATCCCTCATTTTTATGTTGGTACTTAGGCACAAGTCCGAAGGTCTTGTCAAACACAAAAATATAATCAATGAATTCTTTTCTCACCCCCCCCCCCCCCACACACACACACTCTATTTGTTTCAAACATCTTTTATACCAAAAACACATACACATATAAAAAAGGGCTCCCTAGGAGTACCTAGGAAACTTTGGATGCTAACACCTTCCCTCTGTGTAACCAACCCCCTTACCTGTAATCTTTGGCATTTTATTAGTTTTGATTTGAAAACTTCTTATCTTTGGATTTTGTTAGTACTTTTCCCTTTCCCTTTGGAAACAATAAAAGCACGGTGGCGAATCTGGTTTTATTGACATTAAGTTTATCCATAGCTTGATGGTCATGAATATACCGCTACAGAAATTAAGTGGCGAATCTGCTGGGAAGTAGTCCTCAGTGGGTTTAGCCTACTTTTTTTATGTGTATATAATTGTATATTTGATGTTTGTATACTTATTTGTGTGATATGATCTGCTTATTGTGCTTGGTAATCTCTAAGTGGTGATATAAGTTCTAACCCGAACTTGAGTGCAATTAAGATAGGAAGATGGTATAGTCATGTTCGACTTGTGTGGAGTAATCCTTAGCAAGTTGGATTGATACCCATCTACTCAGTGGAAACCCTTTTGGAGTTACTAATGTTACACAAGTTATTTGTGATTAGGCATTACTTTCTTTGATTTGGGGTCCGAGAAGCTGAGGGTCGTAGAACATTTAACCTAACTTGGCTTATTTAGGACATAGTGCGGAGACTGTTCAGGTGTAGACTTGATAACAGTTGTTACACGATACTACACTCAAACGAGTTTCTCTTGAGAATATTATGGGTTGATGAGTCAGTCATCCTAACCTATAATATCCGATAGATGGAATCAAGACTCTGGGATCTTTTTAGAACATGATCCATATGTTTTTATCCTTAGTACACTCCTTTAGGATGGTTCTTAACCTGACTCCATGCTCGTGACTCACAACAAACCCTTTGATTCTTGGTTGATCCAATCAAGTCTTGTCAATATAAATGGAACATGGGTGTTGATAAGGTGAAAACCATAATCCACCAAAATGGATGATTGATCTTGACAATGACTTGATTCATCCCCTGACCTTTGTTTGTGTTTGCCTTGTGTGTGATCCCTTTTTTGTGATTGTTGCATCTATGCATTCATGCGCATCATGACATTCATCATACAAAAATAATTTCAAGGAACTAAGGTCTTACTTGCAAAAAATTTCAGACCAAGGATTGTGGACGAAGGAAGACTAAGAAGTATAGTTTCAGATGTCCTAAATTGAAAGAGCTAAGGAAGTTGTCATCCTTTGTATTAGATCCCTTGGACTTCAAGCAACGTCATGGGAAGCTTCTATATATGTTATCTACTGATGTGGTTGAAGGACTCTTGAATGTGTTGGTTCAGTTTTATGACCCTCTCTACCGTTGCTTCACTTTTCCCGATTATCAGCTTACGCCTACGTTAGAGGAGTATACCCATCTCTTGGGAATAATTATATCTGACAAGGTGCGTTTTAGTGGATTGGAGGAGATTCCCAGATTTCATATCATAGTTGAAGCTCTTCATCTGAAGTTGTTCATCTTAAGAAGTATGAGATTGAGGCTCATTGGGTGAAGAAAGGAGGAATGTTTGGGTTGACTTCTGAGTTTCTCATAGGGAAAGCTATTGTCTTTGCTAAAGCCGGTAGTGTGGATGCTTTTAAAGCCATCTATGTATTGCTCATCTATGGTTTGGTTTTGTTCCCTAACATTGACGGTTTTGTTGATGTTAATGCCATTAGAATCTTCTTGATTGGGAATCATGTTCCTACTCTGTTGGGTGATGTGTATTTCTCTTTGCATTTGAGGAATTATAAAGGTGGTAGGACTATTGTATGCTGTGTTCCTCTTCTTTACAAGTGGTTTATTTCGCACTTGCCTCAGACGCCTGCTTTTATGGAGAACAAACAATGTCAATGGTGGTCTAGGAGACTTATGTCTCTCACTAATGATGATATCGTTTGGTATGATTCTATATTGAGTAGCTTGGATATCATTGATAGTTGTGGTGAATTCTCTAATGTGCCCCTTTTAAGACCCCAATTTTGACCTTAAGATCCTTCATGGCATCATAACATTGCATTTGCATCTTGCCTCAAGGATCATAGCATCTTGGATCCTAACCTTTGGGTGGGAACATTTGTGAGTTGGTTTGAGACCACCAAGCATGCTTGAATTGTATATTATTGCTTTTCTCATTTTGTTTACTAACCAAAAGCACAAAAATATGTCACTAACATCTTTTGTTTTGTAGCTTGAGCAATCATGTGATTTAAGGCTCCTAGGAGGCCCTTATGCTCAAAGAATGGCCAGGTGAATGTGAAAGCAAGCATGACAATGGTTCACAACTCTCTAAATCATCACATATGCCTCCCAAGTATCTCAATTCATCATTTTGATCAAAGCAAACCAAAGGGCTTGAGGATTGTATTCCAAGGAAACCCTAATTCAAATGTGCATTGACTGTGCCTTGCTCATGAAGCAACCTCAACCCATGATCAAAATACAATCAAGGGAAGTTATTCCATTCATCATTTCATGCATATTTGAGCTTATTTGAGTGTCCTCAATCATCGATTCATCAAGATTTGAGGCATGGACTTGAGAAGTTGATCAGTCAAATTCATCTGACTATTTTGAAATACACTGAGACCAAAATTTTAATGTATTTGTCAAATGGAGATGACCCCAAGATCAAACATGTTCTTAATAACCATATGAACAACTTTCTTGTTCATCAAAAATCCATTTGAAGCTTGGAAGGTCGTCATCCATTTCAAAACATTATAGGTCATTTTGACTGAAACCCTAATTTTGGGTCAACTTCCCAAGAACATAACTCATTCATTTTTCTTGATTTTGAGGTGGGATCAAATGAATTGGAAAGTTTAAGATGTATACTTCATTTGTTATGTTGAACAAATTTTCATAATCCTAAAAGAAATACATGTGATAATGCAAAACATTATAGGTCACTTTGGAACAAAGGCATTGAAATGTGAAAAAGTCCAACTTCAAGTGCCCATAACCTTCTCATAAAAAATCCAAATGATGTAAAAGGGCTTGAAGTTGGCCCATTTTGGAAATTTTCACATACACATGTTTTGCACCTTGCACTTTATGATCAATTTTCATCAATTTCCCAATTCCAAATGAAGTTTTGTTCAACATAACAATTGATACTCATATCAAGAGCTTTCCAACCATTACCCATAAGGCCATGTTCTATTTTTGGAGAAGGCATTTTCGAAGAAGAGGACATTTTGGTACATTTTTGGAAACTTGATTCAAACTTTATGCATGAGCCAAATACACCTCATATGCATGCCCAAAACCTATTTGCTGATGTTAAGCTTGCTATTCCATAAAGATTTGGGCCCTCCATGCGCCTGTACATGCCCATGCATGGAGGCCCTTATCATTCATGCACACACTTTGCTCATGCTTGCAGCTTCCATTTGCTATAAATAAGAGTGCTAGGCTTCATAATTCAACAACCTGAAGGCGTCTGTTATACTGCACAACTCCCTCCATAGCCATACCTAAAGGAATTTTCACTTGTTTTTCAAAATTTCAGATCTGAATTTCAACTACATTGGTTGATTTTCAAACTCATAATTCCTTGACCTTGCTTCATCATCTCTAGATCACGCTGCAAGCAATAGCTAAGAGGAATTGTACTCCATAGATCCACTTTTCTAAGGTGGATATCCAAACTTATCTTCTTCGAAACTCATTGTTTATAGCTTGTTTCTTGCATTTATTGGGTTGGCTGAAGTCCTCTCATCAGAGGCAATTCATTTATGCTTTTAATTTTGAAATTCCACTAAGTTCAAGATGAACACCATCATTTCAACCTCTGATTTCTCTCTCCATGGAAGTCTAGAGTGAAAATAGATGGCACAGGGGTGATGTACATCACCCCAGCTTTCCATTGCTGTATAGATCGCTTCATTTGGTGAAGGTTTTTCCTCTGCAACTCTCGCCAGAATCTCTGGCCTCGCCGGAGAAGACGGTGGTGTACACCACCGTCTGTTTGCCAGATCAAACCATGGCCGTTGGATTTAATTTCCAGATCTAATATGGACCTTCCTTTGTTATGACTTTTTTAATGTCCACATGTTTCTCATGGACCAGCGTGTTTGGTGGACGCGCGCTTGAGAATCGTTTGATGCGCCAGCTCAATTAATGAGCCTGAATCCAACGCCTCACGTTTTTTCTCATTTTTTATTTCTGATTTAATTTTCATTTTATTTCTTTTATTCCATTTCATTTCAAAAAAATCATATCTCATTCATTTTAATTCCAAAAAATGTGAGACCAATTGCATTATTTCTCTTTTAATTTCTTCTTTCTAAAAATGATTTTTAATAGTTTTTATTTTATCATTTGATATTTTTTATGAATTTTCTCTTTTCTGGTTATTTTTAATTCATTTTAAATAGTTTTTTATATTCAAAAAATACAAAAATATTTTCTCAACCTCTTTGAATGATGATGGATCTATGAAAAATATTCTCATCGATTTATTTGAGATTTTAATTCAATTAGGTTATTTTTATGCAGTTTTAATTGATTAAAAATAGTTTTTGGTTTCTAAAAATGCTGAATTTTTTTGTCAAACTTTGTTTGACCTTGTTGAACTCAAGATGATCCATTTGGACTTTTCAAAGTTGATTTGAAATGGATTTTAAGTTTGACCTTTAATTGTTTATTTTAATTCAAGTATTATTTTAATTTTGAAAAATACCAAAAATATTTTATTTGTTTCTTTACTTCTAAGTTTCATTTTGCTTCTGTTTACTAATGTTTGACCTTGATTCCATCTATCTTTGGTCAATGTATGTTGATTACTTCATTTGAATTTCCATGTTCATTCTTATTCATCTCATTCTTCATCTCTTTTTTCTTTTTGATCAATGAGTTAAAGATTGGTGGTTAGCCTTGATATATGGGAGGTTTAACCTTTCTTGATTCAAATCTAATTCATCTTGATCATAGATCAAGCAAATTTCTAAACTCACTCTTGTCCATTCTTTGTTTGCATTATAATTTTTTTTGATGTGTGTCCTTTTGTGCTAGGGATTCCCATTTGAGCCAAATTGAAGAATCATTGTCATGTGCACCTAAAGTGAGAGACACAAGAGCCATTGGAAGATTCCTAAGAGCTTATTTGATTGATTGATTGCTTGAGTATACACTTATTTGCTTGTTAATCCAAAGGAAAGGGAACAACTTGGATCCTCACTAGGATCTCAAGAAGGGAACTCCATTGTGGTTTTATTTCTCTTCCTTCATCTTTGTATGATTAGGACTTAGCCATTCTTCTTCTTCCCTCCACTCTAACCCAAGCCAAAACTTTTGTGCAAACATTAACATTGTTTTCAAAATTAGAAAACTTAAGCATTATGCTTTTGATTTTCCAAACTTCTTTTCATAACACTTATTTTGAATTGAATCTTTAAGTCAACTTTGACCATATTTTGTAAATACTTTTCATTGGTAAATATAATTCATTCAAATGTTTTGTGGTTTCAATGGCCACTTTCTTATCAAAACTTTTCATAACCATTAGCTATTAGGTTTGAGTTATCCTTGAGGTTGATATAATGCTCATATATATCCTTAGTGATGGACAATGAGTCTTCCATGCTTATTATAGGGTTAACCCATCACTAGCATGTCGAAGCTATCCTCATATGGTGGATTTGTGGTTTTAGGTTGAGTTTTCTCCCTTGGATAACAAAAGACCTTAAGGCTTTTGGACCAATCAATTCACCTACTTATTTTGAGATTTTTACCCCGAACTACGAGGTTTTGATCCTAATCTTCTTTAAGATGGTACGTAGGCAGTGAGTTTATCCATTCAAACACAAAATCATAAATAATTTATACATTCTTCTCTCATCTCCCCAATCATGTTTGCACAAATAATTTTCATAAATATCAACCTACCTTACAACAAATTATGAAAAGGGCTCCCTAGGAGTACCTAGGATGTTTTGGGTGCTTAAAACCTTCCCATTGCATAACCAACCCCTTACCTCGATCTCTGACATTTTTATTAGTTTTTGATTCGATAAAACTTCTCGGTTTTTGTTCGCTTTCTAACATTTCCTTTGGATAAATAGAAGTGCGGTGGCGACTCGAATTGTATGATTTACTTTTGATTTAGTCAATAAATCTAAAGATAACGAATACCCCGCTACAGAAAAGTGGCGACTCTGCTGGGGAACATTTGCCTAGTGGGTTTTGCCTACTTTTAACATTTTTGTTGTATTGTATTGTATATTATTTTGTGACATATTTTTGTGCAATTTGGGATTACTGTATTGTATGTAATGATTGAATTGCTTGATATATTAATTGCTTGTATGCTTGGTGATCTTTGTGAGATGAGTTCTATACCCGAACTCGAGTGCACTTAGGATAGGAGAATGGCATAGTCTTGTGAACTTGTGTGGAGTTATTCCTTAGCAAGTTGACTTGCAAGCCCATTCACTTGGTGGAGGTCATGTTGGGATCAATAATGTCACACGAGTAGTCGTGGTTAGGCATTACTCTTTCCAATATAGACCTTAGAAACCAAGGATCTTAGTTTACCAAGCCTATCTTGGCCTATTTTTAAGGCGTAGTGCGAAGGTCATTCAAGTGTAAGATTTGATACGATTGTTACGCGATACTACACTCATAAGAGTCTCTCTTGAGAATATTTTTGGAATACGAGTAGTCGTTTATCCGATAATATCCGAAAGATGGGATGATGACTATGGAAACCTCTTGTAGAACATGTTTGGCAGGTTTAAACCCTAGTACAATCCCTTTGGGTGGTTCTTAACCAAGACTCCATGCTCGTGCCTTGCCACAAACCCTTGATTCATGGTTGATCCGTTCTTGTATATCCTTAATATCAATGGAACTTGGGTGTTGATAAGGTGTAAACCATAATCCACCAAAATGGATGATTGATATTAAGGATGACCTGAGCCATCCCATGACCTTTGTGTGATGTGCTTTGCTTGATCTTGAGTGTGATTGTTGCACCCATGCATTCATGCACCCATTTGCATCCATGTCATCAATAATGAGAAAATTTTAAAGGAACTTAAGAGGTCTATTTGCAAATTTTCAAACATGGAAAGACAAAGAAAGAATACGAAGAAGTACAGTTTCAGACAACCTGACTTGAAAGAGTTAAGGAGTTTGACATCCTATGTATTAGATCCCTTGGAGTTCAAGACTCGTTATGGGAAGCTTCTATCTATTCTGGCTACTCAGGTGGACGAAGGTCTGATGAGTGTATTGGTGCAGTTCTATGATCCCTTGTACCGTTGCTTCACATTCCCAGATTTCCAGCTTTTTCCTACGCTTGAGGAGTATGCCTATCTTGTGGGTATACCTATCCTAGATCAGTTGTCGTTCAGTGGCTTAGAGAGGGTTCCTACTTCTCAAGAGATTGCTGATATGTTGCATATAGATGAATCTCTGGTTGGTGCTCATATGACTACCAAAGGTGGAATTCAAGGTCTCCCTTCTGAGTTCCTCATTGCTCTAGCTACTTTGTATGGGAAGGCCATGAGTGAGGACGCCTTTGAGGCCATATTTGTACTTCTCATCTATGGGCTAGTGTTATTCCCCAACATCGACAAGTATGTGGATGTGAACGCCATTAGGATTTTCTCTACTCTTAATCCCGTTCCGACTCTGTTGGGTGACACTTATTTCTCTTTGCATATGAGGAATGCAAAGGGTGGTGGTACCATTGTGTGCTATTTGCCTATGTTGTACAAGTGGTTTATTTCGCACTTGCCACAGATGGTCGCCTTCAAGGAGAACAAAGGATGTCTACGATGGTCCACGAGACTTATGTCTCTCACTAATGACGATATATTTTGGTACAACCGTGTATATGATGGTGTGCAGATTATCGACTCTTATGGTGAATTCTCCAATGTGCCTCTTCTTGGTACATGTGGTGGGATTAACTACAACCCTATTTTGGCACATCGTCAGCTTCGGTTCCCCTTAAAGGATAAACCTAAAAACATTCTATTAAAGGGTGTATTCTTTCAAGAGGGTAAAGATCCCCAAGGCTTGAAGGGCAGGATGGTTCGCGTTTGGCGCAAGATCCATAGGAAGGGAAGGAAAGAGCTTGGTCCGAAGAATTGTATCGCTTTGGAACCCTATACCTCGTGGGTGAGGAGGAGAGCTTCCGAGTATCTTATGCCCTACGAGTATCAGATACCTACACCTTTGGTTATGGCTGGGCCTTCAACCCTCCCTGACCAAGGAGTAGAGGAGTTGAGAGACGAACCGTTCGCGTGCCTGGATTCGTGAACGAGAAGAGCTACTTCAGCAGCTTAGAGATAAGGATGCTTTGATAGAGTTTCTTGAGCATCAAGTTATTGATGAGCCTGATGATGTGGTGACTTCTCTTCTTCCTCAGTCTTCCAAGTTCTGGAAGAGGAAGTACGATTGACTCGCCAAAGAGAAGGCAGATATGGAGGCAACCTATGAGCGAGAGGTGAAGAGGCTTCGTGCAGCTTATCTTCCAGTCTCTAGAGCTTTAGATGATTGTTTCTAGGGTTCCATAGGATGTTCATTTTCCTTCCCTATTGAATTGTATTTGGTTACGAAGACTGTACTTCTTTGGTGTGAAAATATTTCCCAGATATTATTAATGTGATATTTCCATATATGTCTAAATAATTAATACTTGCAAATAGAACTTTAGAGTTCCTCTGATAAATAAATAAATCATATGCATAAGCATTACATGCATCATGTGCATAAGCAGGTTTTGCTCCCGGCTTCTTGTTCAATGGTCTAACTCTGTGTTCTTCATTTATTTTGAAGACAAGCTGACTCACCGGTACTACACCAGAGCTAACACTTCAAGACGGATGGATCACTTAGAGCAAGAAAACAGAGAACTCAAGGAGGAAGTGGCCAAATTGACCACCCTGATGGAGTCTATCATGGCCGCCCAAAGTCAGTCGTCTCCAACGCCTTCAACTCCTCCCCAGAGGACAGTCATCTCTGAGATTGCCTCTTCAACAGTGCCTACTTCCAGCGCCCACTTCGGGCCAACTGCTATGCCAGCCGGGTTTACCTGGGGGATGCCCGCGAATTTTGTTCCTGAGGGTCTCGCCCCAACATTTGCTTCTCTGTCGGCATCTAGCCTGGTCCTCGTCGTTCCACCTCCGGTTGTGCATACTATGCCAAGAGTAGACGACACCATCTACCACTCTGAGCCGTCTTAGGGCCCAGATGTGTATGAAAAGATGGATGCTATGAATGATCAGTTTCTTGAGCTTCGCAAGGAACTCAAAACTCTCAGAGGAAAGGACCTCTTTGGCAAGTCTGCTGCTGAACTCTGCCTGGTTCCTAATGTCAACATCCCTGTAAAGTTCAAAGTACCTGACTTTGAAAAGTACAAGGGAAACACTTGCCCTCTTAGCCACTTGGTTATGTATACGAGGAAGATGTTGACTCAGACCGACAATGATCAACTCCTCATTCATTATTTCCAGGACAGCCTGTCCGGTGCCGCCCTGAGATGGTACATGGGCTTGGACAGCGCGAACATCCGATCCTTCAATGACCTTGGAGAAGCTTTCGTTAAGCAATACAAATATAACATGGATATGGCTCCCGATTGGGATCAATTGAGAGCCATGTCTCAGAAGGACAAAGAAACTTTCAAGGAGTACGCCCAGAGGTGGCGAGAACTAGCTGCACAGATTATGCCTCCACTGGAAGAAAAAGAAATGACCAAGATCTTCCTGAAGACCTTGAGCTCATTTTATTATGAGCGGATGATTGCCAACGCTCCTTCTGACTTCACCGAGATGGTGAATATGGGGATGCGTTTGGAGGAAGGAGTCAGGGAAGGGCGCCTGACTAGAGAAGGAGGCTCTTCTGCCAAACGATATGAGGCGTTTGGAAAGAAGAAAGATGGTGAGGCACATGTTGTGACCTCCCATGTCAAACCCAGAAGACCCTCTGTGAGGAGGAAGACCGTGCGTCCCGCCGGTAATCAGCATCAGATGGCTCACATAGCACCTGTTTTCAGAGAAAACCAACACTATCAACATAATAATAACCAGCAACAGCAACACCAACAATATCAACAACAACAGCACCGTCCTCAACAGCAGGCCTACCAGCCTCGAAACAATAATCAGACCAGTACAAGCTATGAGAGGAAAAGGGTCACTTTCGATCCTATTCCCATGACATACGCAAAGCTATATCCTTCTTTGATAGAGAGGAAATTGATCACTCCACGTGACCCATCGACTATACCTACCAACCCTCAGTGGTGGTATAAGCCCGAGTTACATTGTGTTTATCATTCCGGTGCCCCCGGACATGATGTGGAGAACTGCTACCCGCTGAAGACCAAGGTTCAAGACCTTGTGAGGAGCGGTATATTGTGTTTCGAGGACGTAGGTCCCAACGTCAAGAAGAACCCAATGCCCGAGCATGGGAAATCTGCTGTCAACATGGTCCAGAGCTGCCCTGGTAAATACAAGGTCCGATATGTCAGCCATATCCAACAATCATTGGTAGAGATGCACAGACTGTTGTGTGAATACAGTCATTACGAGCACGACCATGACAGATGTCGAGTCTGCAATGTCAATCATAGGGGGTGTCGTCAAGTCCGTAAAGACATCCAAGAAATGTTGGATGAAGGTGTAATTGAAATACTTCAGAATCGCGATGGGGATGATGAAGTTAATGTGATATCACCAGTGTTCAGGATCCCAGAGCCTATTGTCATCCGATATGATGGCTGCAACCAGAAGGCTTCTCCCTCTCTCATAATTAAACCAGCTAGCCCTATGCCATATTCTTCTGATAAGGATGTCCCTTATCGTTACAATGATGTGGCATTGGAAGATGGGAAGGAGGTTCCCCTGCCCTCTACCTCTGTTGTTAATAACGCTGATGTCAGCGGACTGACCCGTAGTGGTCATGTTTTCTCGGCTCCGCCGAAACCCCAGGCTGACATCAGAAGGGCTGATGTTGTTGATTGTGTTGTTCGTCCGGTTGGAAATGTTGTTATTGCTCTGAATCCGGCACTTGTTGCTAATAAACCTGCCACCGCTGTAAGGACTCTTGTCCCTGCTGGCCAGAATGGCACAATGAAATAGGACTGTGATGAGATGCTGAGGCTCATCAAAAGGAGTGAATACAATGTTGTAGATCAACTTCTACAAACGCCATCAAAGATCTCTGTGCTATCTTTTCTAATGAACTTAGAACCACACCGTGAAGCTCTGCAGAAGGTGTTGGATGTGGCGTATGTAGATCATGACGTCACAATAGAATAATTCGATAGTATTGTTGCAAACATTACTGCTTGTAACAATCTGAGTTTTTGTGATGTTGATCTCCCTGAGGAGGGAAAAGACCACAATTTGGCACTTCACATATCTATGAGCTGCAAAGATGATGCCATGTCTAATATGCTGGTAGACACTGGATCATCACTAAATGTGTTGCCAAAATCCACTCTGGCTAGATTGTCATACCAGGGGCCTCCCATGAGGCAGAGTGGAGTGGTCGTCAAAGCTTTTGATGGATCCCGCAAAACGGTGATTTGTGAGGTCGAACTACCAGTCAAGATTGGACCAAGCGATTTCCAGATCACTTTTCAGGTCATGGATATCCACCCATCATATAGCTGTCTGTTGGGCAGACCATGGATTCACGAGGTAGGCGCCGTGACATCCACCCTACACCAGAAATTGAAATTTGTCAAGAACAAAAAGTTGGTGGTGGTAGGGGGAGAAAAGGCTCTCCTGGTTAGCCATCTGTCTTCCTTTTCTTATATAGGCGTTGAGGATGAAGTTGGGACGCTGTTCCAAGCTTTATCTATTGCTGAGCCTTCTAAGAAAGGAACTTCGTCATTTGCATCCTACAATGATGCTAAGTTGGCCATTGAGCATGGCACAACTACTGGTTTAGGACAAATGATCAAGATAGAAGACAATAAATCCCGGGCTGGCATAGGGTATTCTTCGAGCACTTTCAACAGGCATGGGATGTTCCAGAGTGGTGGGTTCATCCACGCCGTCCAAGACGAGGAAGCTGCTGCTATTGTGGAAGAGGATGCAGAGGAGGATTCTGGCAACTTTGTCATCCCTGGAGGGGTCTGCAATAATTAGGTCGTTGTTGATGTTCCAACAGTTGTCTATAAGTCGACGTAATGTTCACCTTTTGTTTAAAAAAACCCTTCTCCCATGCCAAAAGGAGGAGTGATGACATTGTTGGCTCATAAATACAATGATATTTCATTCAATAAATTCATGTTAAATGTTTATTTTTCCAATTATTTTCACTTTTTGCTTTTTGCATGAAATTGGTGATCACATAAAACCTTAAAAAATAGAATAAAATCAATATTTTCATCTGCTTAATAATTTTCCTTGTTTGAATTCTAAAATTTCTTTATATCCAAAATCATTATGCAGGTTGATCAAACCCATTGAACATAATGATCCAACGCCGTCTCCCAACTTTGAGTTCCCTGTATTTGAGGCCGAGGAAGATGATGTTGAAGAGATTCCTGAGGAGATTACCCGTCTACTTGAGCACAAAGAAAAGATCATTCAACCACATCTTAAGAATTTGGAAACAGTCAACTTGGGGTCTGAAGATTGCATTCGTGAAGGGAAGATTGGGGCACTCCTGGAAGAATCTGTAAAGAAGGGGTTGATTGAGTTGCTACGAGAATACGTCGACGTCTTTGCCTGGTCATATGAAGACATGCCTGGTCTAGATACTGATATCGTGCAACATTTCCTGCCTTTAAAGCCTGAGTGTGTGCCTGTAAAGCAGAAGCTCAGAAGAACTCATCCCGATATGGCAGTGAAGATTAAAGAAGAAGTTCAGAAGCAAATTCATGTGGGGTTTCTGGTGACTTCTACATATCCTCAATGGGTGGCCAATATTGTGCCTGTGCCTAAGAAAGATGGAAAAGTCCGAATGTGTGTGGACTATAGAGACTTGAATAAGGCTAGTCCGAAAGATGATTTTCCTCTACCACATATTGATATGTTGGTAGATAATACAACTAAATTCAATGTCTTCTCATTTATGGACGGATTTTCCGGATATAATCATATTAAAATGGCACCCGAGGATATGGAGAAGACAACATTCATCACACCTTGGGGAACATTCTGTTATCGAGTGATGCTCTTCAGTTTGAAGAACGCTAGAGCCACGTATCAACGAGCTATGACTACCTTGTTTCACGATATGATGCACAAGGAAATCAAGGTATATGTTGATGATATGATTGCAAAGTCAAGAACGGAAGTTGAACATGTTGAGCACTTGTTGAAGCTTTTTCAGCGTTTGAGGAAGTTTAAGCTTCGTCTAAATCCTAACAAGTGTACATTTGGAGTCCACTCTAGCAAGTTATTGGGCTTTATTGTCAACGAGAGAGGTATTGAAGTTGATCCTGCCAAGGTCAAATCAATACAAGAGATGCCTGTGCCCAAAATTGAGAAACAAGTCTGAGGTTTTCTTGGCCGCTTGAATTATATTTCCCGATTTATATCCTACATGACTGCCACATGTGCGCCGATATTCAAGCTCCTCCAGAAAGATCAGCGTCATGATTGGATCGAAGATTGCCAAAAAGCCTTTGACAGTATCAAAAAGTATCTGTCCGAGCCTCCGATTCTGTCCCCGCCTGTGGAAGGGAGACCCTTGATTATGTATCTGACAGTTCTTGAAGACTCTATGGGTTGTGTACTTGGTCAGCAAGATGAATCAGGGAAGAAAGAATATGCTATCTACTATCTGAGTAAGAAGTTCACTGATTGTGAGTGTCGATACTCGATGCTTGAGAAAACAGGTTGTGCTTTGGCTTGGGCTGCTAAGCGCTTACGCCAGTACATGTTGAATCATACGACTTGGTTGATATCCAAAATGGATGCAATCAAGTATATCTTTGAGAAGCCTGCTTTAACTGGAGGATTGCCCGTTGGCAGATGCTGTTGTCTGAGTATGATATCGAGTATCGAGCTTAGAAGGCTATTAAAGGTAGTATCTTGGATGACCACTTGGCACATCAACCAATTGAGGATTATCAGTCGGTTCAGTATGACTTCCCAGATGAGGAGATTCTATATTTGAAAATGAAAGATTGCGATGAGCCTACGCTCGATGAAGGGCCAGAGCCTGGTTCCCGATGGAGTATGGTGTTTGATGGGGTTGTAAATCCATATGGAAATGGTATTGGGGCAGTGATTATTACTCCTCAAGGAACGCATTTTCCTTTCACAGCAAGGCTAACTTTCAAAAGCACGAATAATATGGCTGAGTATGAGGCCTGTATTATGGGATTGGAAGAGTGTATTGATCTTCGAATCAAACATCTTGATGTTTATGGCGATTCGGCCCTTGTTGTTAATCAGATTAAGGGTGAATGGGAGACGAATCAGCCTGGCCTCATCCCATACAAATATTATGCGAGGAGGATTTCAACTTTCTTTACTGAGGTTGACTTCCATCATATTCCTCAAGATGAGAATCGGATGGCAGATGCACTTGATACGCTTGCTTCTATGGTTATGGTGAGACTCTGGAATGAGGTTCCCAATATCAATGTGATGCGCTTGGATAGACCAACTCATGTATTTGCAGTAGAAGAAGTAAAAGATGACAAGCCATGGTATTATGATATCAAGTGTTTTCTTCAAAGTCAGAGTTACCCGCCTGGGGCATCTATTAAAGATAGAAAGACTTTGAGGAGATTATCTAGCAGTTTCTACCTCAATGGCGATGTGCTTTACAAGAGGAATTTTGACATGGTTTTGCTCAGATGCGTGGATAGACACGAAACACACCTGATGATGACTGAAGTCCATGACGGTTCATTTGGTACTCATTCCAATGGACATGCCATGGCAAGTAAGATGTTGAGAGCAGGCTACTATTGGCTTACAATGGAGTCTGACTACTGCAAATATGTGAAGAAATGCCACAAATGTCTAATTTATGCGGATAAGATTCATATCCCCCCGACACTTCTGTATGTGATTTCATCACCATGGCCTTTCTCTATGTGGAGAATTGACATGATTGGCATGATAGAGCCGAAAGCGTCCAACGGTCACAGGTTTATTCTCGTACAAATTGATTACTTCACCAAGTGGGTTGAAGCAGCGTCATATGCAAACGTGACCAGACAGGTGGTTGTGAAGTTAATCAAGAATCAACTCATATATCGTTATGGTGTGCCAAACAAGATCATTACTGATAATGATTCTAACTTGAACATCAAGATGATGAAAGATTTGGGCCCTCCATGCGCCTGTACAGGCCCATGCATGGAGGCCCTTATCATTCATGCACACACTTTGCTCATGCTTGCAGCTTCCATTTGCTATAAATAAGAGTGCTAGGCTTCATAATTCAACAACCTGAAGGCGCCTGTTATGCTGCACAACTCCCTCCATAGCCATACCTAAAGGAATTTTCACTTGTTTTTCAAAATTTCAGATCTGAATTTCAACTACATTGGTTGATTTTCAAACTCATAACTCCTTGACCTTGCTTTATCTTCATCTCTAGATCACGCTGCAAGCAATAGCTAAGAGGAATTGTACTCCATAGATCCACTTTTCTGAGGTGGATATCCAAACTTATCTTCTTCGAAACTCATTGTTTATAGCTTGTTTCTTGCATTTATTGGGTTGGCTGAAGTCCTCTCATCAGAGGCAATTCATTTATGCTTTTAATTTTGAAATTCCACTAAGTTCAAGATGAACACCATCATTTTCAACCTCTGATTTCTCTCTCCATGGAAGTCTAGAGTGAAAATAGATGGCACAGGGGTGATGTACATCACCCCAGCTTTCCATTGTTGTATAGATTGCCTCATTTGGTGAAGGTTTTTTCTCTGCAACTCTTGCCAGAATCTCTGGCCTCGCCGGAGAAGACGGTGGTGTACACCACCGTCTGTTTTCCAGATCAAACCATGGCCGTTGGATTTAATTTCCAGATCTAATATGGACCTTCCTTTGTTATGACTTTTTTAATGTCCACATGTTTCTCATGGACAAGCGTGTTTGGTGGACGCGCGCTTGAGAATCGTTTGATGCGCCAACTCAATTAATGAGCCTGAATCCAACGCCTCACGTTTTTTCTCATTTTTTATTTCTGATTTAATTTTCATTTTATTTCTTTTATTCCATTTCATTTCAAAAAAATCATATCTCATTCATTTTAATTCCAAAAAATGTGAGACCAATTGCATTATTTCTCTTTTAATTTCTTGTTTCTAAAAATGATTTTTAATAGTTTTTATTTTATCATTTGATATTTTTTATGAATTTTCTCTTTTCTGGTTATTTTTAATTCATTTTAAATAGTTTTTTATATTCAAAAAATACAAAAATATTTTCTCAACCTCTTCGAATGATGATGGATCTATGAAAAATATTCTCATCGATTTATTAATTGATTTGAGATTTTAACTCAATTAGGTTATTTTTATGCATTTTTAATTGATTAAAAATAGTTTTTGGTTTCTAAAAATGCTGAATTTTTTTGTCAAACTTTGCTTGACCTTGTTGAACTCAGGATGATCCATTTGGACTTTTCAAAGTTGATTTGAAATGGATTTTAAGTTTGACCTTTAATTGTTTATTTTAATTCAAGTATTATTTTAATTTTGAAAAATACCAAAAATATTTTATTTGTTTCTTGACTTCTAAGTTTCATTTTGCTTCTGTTTACTAATGTTTGACCTTGATTCCATCTATCTTTGGTCAATGTATGTTGATTACTTCATTTGAATTTCCATGTTCATTCTTATTCATCTCATTCTTCATCTCTTTTTTCTTTTTGATCAATGAGTTAAAGATTGGTGGTTAGCCTTGATATATGGGAGGTTTAACATTCCTTGATTCAAATCTAATTCATCTTGATCATAGATCAAGCAAATTTCTAAACTCACTCTTGTCCATTCTTTGTTTGCATTATAAAACTTTTTTATGTGTGTCCTTTTGTGCTAGGGATTCCCATTTGAGCCAAATTGAAGAACCATTGTCATGTGCACCTAAAGTGAGAGACACTAAGCATTTATGAGTTGGTTTGAGACCACCAAGCATGCTTGAATTGTATATTATTGCTTTTCTCATTTTGTTTACTAACCAAAAGCACAAAAATATGTCACTAACATCTTTTGTTTTGTAACTTGAGCAATCATGTGATCTAAGGCTCCTAGGAGGCCCCTATGCTCGAAGAATGGCCAGGTGAAGGTGAAAGCAAGCATGACAATGGTTCACAAAGCTATCAATCATCACATATGCCTCCCAAGTATCTCAATTCATCATTTTGATCAAAGCAAACCAAAGGGCTTGAGGATTGTTGAAATTCTGGTATAGTCAGAGTTCAGATGTTCTACACGAAGTCATGACATCTAATCCAACAATGTTACTAAATACAGCAAGATAGTTATACAAATTAAAACCCAGTACTCATATGCACCCAGTCACAGATGTCAAGACATCTGCTAATATACCACCATGGAAAGAAGAACATCCAGTTCTGTCCATCTAGTGCAAAGACACAGTAGAGATCAAACATAACACTTATATTTATTGATCCTGCCCAGGTATCAACATGATGTCTCAACATTGATTTGAACATCACCTACTCCAACATTACAGAAGGATGAACTGAACAGACCAACCAGTCTACCAGTAACAGCAGTCAATAATGAATGTCATAACATTCTGTTTTGCAATCAGACTGCAGGCTATGTGTCAAGTCTGTTATTCTCTTCATAAGCAGACTGGAAACAGCTTGAGTTATAACAGACAAAATATATTGTGCAGAAGGTAAAAACACCAATAATTGTTAACCCAGTTCGGTACAACATTATCTACTCTGGGGACATACCAAGCCAGGAAGAAGATCCACTATTAGCAGTATTAATTCAGAGTTAAACTCCCCCGTTTACAACTCCTCACTTAATCCCTACCCAGTGCAATCTATACCTAGGCACTCCTAGATAGAAACCTCCAGTTTCCATTCCTATCATTACAATTACCATGTAATGCTAAACAACTTGAACTTGCTTCACACCTTCGTTCAAGATCATAACAAACTCTCACCTACAGGCTTTGAGTTACAAATAATCTCATGCCTTCTAGCACTGAGAAACACACGGTAACCATCCCACAGGTTGGGAGGTTTACCTTACACACACCCCTAATTTTACATTGTTTGAGGCTTACAAAACCTAGGTTACAATCTACTATTTATAACCTAGCCACCCAACTGAATTTGGGCCTTCAGGAAATCGCAGCAAATCTTTCCTTTGCTGTTACAGAGCTGGCAGATTTCTTCTGCTTCAATCAAGGTCTTCAATCTTTTATTTTCTTAAAAGATCTTACCATATTTTCATATTTAGAAACTGTATATTCACCATATATATTTCCAAATCTTCTGATTGAATCTTCAAGATCTTCACATAGGAGATAGGATATTCACCAGATCTCCTAACAAATCACAAACTCAACCAGAATTAACTGATTCAGTATGATACACATGTGAGATGTCACAGTCCCGATGTCGTGACATCTTACATGACATGTTGGTCCAGATGTTGAACTTCTTCAACCCAACATATTAAAACAACAGAGGTGCTTACATTATTTGTTTTACAAAATTAATGCCAATCTTAAGGTACCAACAATCTCCCCCTTTGGCAAATTTTAGCTAAAACAAATAACCCTCTTTTTCCATGACAACCCCAATGCCACCACCACTATTGGTGTACATGAGGAAGAAGATGTACAAGGATCAGCTCTACCACAACCCTTCCCCTCAACAGTAGGGTTTCCTGAAGAATATGTAATGCTGAGTACATAGATGATGTAACTCAGATCACAAGACACAACTGTCTTCTTAACTCAGATCACAAGACATAACTAATATACCCAGTTAGTGACATTTGTGTCTGAATCCATCTTCTCCTTGCTACCAGATATTGCTTGCTTCTGGTGCATCCTCAAGACAATGTTTCTCTCCCCCTTTTTAGCTAAACATTTATAAATGACACCTTCACAAAACCAGATCCAGGAACAGAATGCCCAGATCTTAACAAACCCCATGGTTTAGAGGGAATGAAATGTCACTCTTGTGAGAAGAAGAGTGCTGATACATCCTTTAAATAGGCCAGACCATGCTTAGGAATTAACGATAGGAGTAGATGCTTGGTCAAGATCCATAAATATTTGCTGAGAATCAGACAGAGAATCACCACCAATATCCCAGACTATCTTTGAATACCTTTTACAGCCCTTGACTGTTTCCAGAAATAGTAGTTCCAAGACAATCCCATAAATGCTGTCAGACACGTTACAAGCTATGTCTGAACATTTGACACTGCTTTTTGTCTGCATTCTTCCTATATTCTCCCTATCACTGTTTTCTAAAGCTACTTTCTCACCTCCAATGGTAGCTTGACATCTGGCACCATACATCCACATTTCCTGAAATGACTTCCAGCAGGTACATAGGATATCTTATGTTAAGACATCACATATGACATCTTGTGAACCATCTGACCCTTTTGTTCACAAGGAAAACTAACAACAATTAACCAGCATCACTGTAGTTTAATTAGCAACAAAAGAAAAACAATTACTAGCTATGGCTACTAGTAATACACATATGCACAAGGGTACTTCTCCTCCCCCTCAATATGTGCAACAATCAACAGAATTACTAGTTATGGATGCAGCTTGTAAGACACACAAATGCATAATGCACCAGGGTACTTCTTCTCCCCCTAAATCTGTGCATTCAAAACAGCTACTGATCTCCAATACCTGTACCATCCAGAATGTCATACTGACATCTGCTTCAACATCAGCACCTGTACACCACATCCATATTTCCTTATGGCTGAAGTTTCAGAAGGAAATAACAATATTGTCCAAGGTCATGTCATGACATCCGGTCAGACATTCTTCTGCTCACTCAGCCTTGACACACGTCCCATCATCTCACTAACTAACAAGGTGTCATACCTTGTTATCTGAGAACTCATAGGCCACAAGCATCATGAACACCCAAATCTCCTCTTGAACCTTGGAGATCACACATGAACATATCCAACACCCCAAGGTTGGACCTTCACAAACTTCCTGATTCAAAGAGAACCCAGACCACTTGATGAATGGAAAACATAAGACGCATCTTCATGTCTTCAAGAGCACACCCTCTGTTCAACCCTCTTGGTTGAACACATCCCCACTCTGTGTCAATCTCTCTTCTAACCAGAACAGAAAACTCCTTTGCTCCATGCTCTAACTAGAGTTAGGACATCCTTCACACCATAACACCATCTGATGATCTTCAGATATCACTGAGTCACTAGCTTGATCCATAAGAAACCAGACACAAACCCTAGCTCTCTCTCTAAATTTCGCTCAGTCTTGGTTGTGTGTACAATCAGGTTTTCTAAGTCCCCTTTTATAGAAACATTGGACACTTGAAAACCCTAGATATATTTTCCAAACAAATCTTTTCATGTCAGCTGTAAAGATCTCCTTGGAAAATAAACAAATCTGGTTGATATCCCTGAAAGAATGCGCCAGCTAGCCATATCTTCAATCAACCAATGATTGCCACCAATTGTGCAATCACAAAACACCATACATTCATACTGAATGTTTTGTGTACAAGATGTCAAGACATCGGGTCTGACATCTGGAAAAAATCCTGCATAGTCCAGTTTCCTTTTATAGCAGGTACAGCCATATCAGTTACCATGACAAATAGTATGTCAACTGAAACAATCCTGCAGCATATGTCTTCCATGTAAGCTCCAGCAGGTACAACCAATATCAGAATCCTTGTCAATGCATGTGGCATTCTGAAATAATCCTGCTTGCATATGATCTTCAACTCCAGCAGGTACATACTCCAAGAGATGACTGGAAAACACCTCCTTTTGTCTTCAACTTACTACTTTTCTGCTCAAAAGTAACTTGTCTCAGGCTATCCTCAAGAATAATCAATTGCCATATGTAGATTATCTTGATTCTTTGAACTCACTCCTGAGATAGACCAAGTGCCACTGGTTGATTACCTCCTTCATGAATCCTCATATGAAAAAGTCAAATGCCATTCTTTTGACCTCTCCACGTTTATCAGACTTCTCCCAAGGATATTCTGACCTTCCAAGTGATACTTGAACTTCAAGCTTTTTGAAGCATCCAATCTACAACCCTGTAGACCCTCCTATCTCAAGTTGACGTGCCACTTCATCAACTAGGATTCTGATGTTGAACCAAAAGTCATAACATTGTGTTTTTCCATCTAGCTGTTGAATTCAGCTCCTTCTTCTGCCACTTGAAAGAACTTCCTCCCTTCACAGAACAAGAGTTCAATGTTCTCATAGACTTGATTGTGGAACCAAGTTTGAGTAAACAACCTCCATCCTGCAGGTTTGCAGTTAAGTCATCCAAGCTCCCACCTTGATGAATCCCTGCTTCTTCTCCAAAGACATCAGACACTCTGATGCATGAGTCTTCAGAAGGACCAGTTAGAAACTATCCCTTCAGCTATACCAAGGATTCCACTTCCGAAAGCAAAGATGTTTCCATGATGTCAAGACTGCTGCCACTTGTTCTTGACTCCATAGTGTGCATTAGCTAATGCACTTCCTTACCTAGATCAGAAGTAAACTGATCCAAGTAACCACCATCAGGACTATGATGTTTTCTTCTTCTTGTACATACCAAGGCTGAACATGTTTCTTGCCAGGAAACCTTTTCAGAGATCACATACTTTTGCTGCCACCAAAGTGATAGATCATAAACCAATGTACTATCCTTCCTGTGATTCTGCACAGGATCTTGAAGATGAGATGTTCCAACATCTTTTAAAACACCATTTATCTTGAGCTCCAAGGATAATCAATTAAATACTTGTACTTGGCACAAGTAGACATTGATCTTAAATCCTTTCCCAATATTCCTTTCAGATACTTTCACCATAATAATACTTTGAAAATACTCTTCTGGTGTCAACATCTTCTGCTTGCAAGCACTTCAACAGTTTTGAAAAACTTCCCAGATTAAATTCACCCTTAGGAATGAGAGAGATGAACTCTTCCTTGCAAATGTGTTACACAACCACCAGAACCCATGTGACATAGGTCAGCAGCCAACCAGACCCTAGGCTGACCGGACGTGAGGAGGTTAACCAGAACTCCCCCTCAAATTAACAATCATGGAAACTCTACACCAATATCCATGCATTGTGCACACATGTCTCAGCATGACATACACCATCCCTACCAATCAGACTCCAGCTGACCATCACTACTAGTGAAAGAAACCAACACCAGTCAATAGTAGTTATGCATTTCCAGAGCATACTACCTCAACCAACCTCTGAATCTTCATATTCTCACTCCTTGAAAGAACTGCCACTTCTGAGCGTGGTGTTTGAATAACAAGATTCATGGTCCCAATGGCAATCAGGTTACCTTATTATTGACTTCTAACATCCAGGGGACTTGTCTTCATAGTAATTCATGGAACAACTATTCAATCCTGACCAATCTATATGAATAAGACAGACAGCAGGAAATTGCACCATGTCGCATCTCAACCACCTTCACTTTTAGAGACCAGACGTCTAAAAGTGAACTTCTTGGGCTCACATACAGTCGACCCTACCCTTGTCACCTTAGAACACATAGATGTCTCCTCTTCCAGGTCAGGAGTAGGTTCCAAACAAAAGTAACCCTTTGTTTGACACCTAAACACATCTGCTCTTCAACTAGTAGCTGCAAACTTGTTGAACAACATGTTCTAACATAACCTAGAACATTAGTTCCACCTTCTTGGAACAAAAACCTCCTTGAAAGTCTTCAAGGTCTTCATATCCACTACCCAAGATAGTAAAAGAATCAGTGATCAGGTGATTCTTACAATCCTGAAGAGAGAACGTCATGATGAGTGGACTTGAGGAGACTCAAGTATCTTTTACATCTTCAGTAGATTATGATGAAAACTTGAATACATCAGCCTTTTATCCATATGAGGGAAAAACTTCATCAGAGTTTGAGTTTTGCCAGGTATTATGCAGCGGAAATCATAATACAACTCAACCTATGACCACACACTTTACCAAATCAGCCTCCAAGAACATACCAAGTTTGAATATGTTTCAATACTAGCCCAACTGTTCCACACAAAGGCCACTGCCAATCTCTAGAGACAGGTACACACAGTTCTTGTCATGAATGGTCCATCCACCTTCTTCAAGGGACCATTCAGGGGGATCACAGAACCTTCCACAGGTTCCCCCATCAGTACTAACATAACTCCTTGTAAGATACCAGAAAGTATCACCCATGGATCTCATCCAGAAACAGAACAGGATGCCTACTCTGATACCAATTGAAATTCTGGTATAGTCAGAGTTCAGATGTTCTACACGAAGTCATGACATCTGATCCAACAATGTTACTAAATATAGCAAGACAGTTATACAAATTAAAACCCAGTACTCATATGCATCCAGTCACAGATGTCAAGACATCTGCTAATATACCACCATGGAAAGAAGAACAACTAGTTCTGTCCATCTAGTGCAAAGACACAGTAAAGATCAAACATAGCACTTATGTTTATTGATCCTGCCCAGGTAGCAGCATGATGTCTCAACATTGATTTGAACATCACCTGCTCCAACATTATAGAAGGATTAACTGAACAGACCAACCAGTCTACCAGTAACAATAGTCAATAATGAATGTCATAACCTAGCCACCCAACTGAATTTGGGCCTTCAGAAATCGCAACAAATCTTTCCTTTGCTGTTACAGAGCTGGCAGATTTCTTCTGCTTCAATCAAGGTCTTCAATCTTTTATTTTCTTAAAAGATCTTACCATATCTTCATATTTAGAAACTGTATATTCACCATATATATTTCCAAATCTTCTGATTGAATTTTCAAGATCTTCACATAGGAGATAGGATATTCACCAGATCTCCTAACAAATCACAAACCAAACCAGAATTAACTGATTCAGTTTGATACACATGTGAGATGTCACAGTCCCGATGTCGTGACATCTTACATGACATGTTGATCCAGATGTTGAACTTCTTCAACCCAACATATTAAAACAACAGAGGTGCTTACATTATTTGTTTTACAAAATTAATGCCAATCTTAAGGTACCAACAATCTCCCCCTTTGGCAAATTTTAGCTAAAACAAATAACCCTCTTTTTCCATGACAGCCCCAATGCCACCACCACTGTTGGTGTACATGAGGAAGAAGATGTACATAAGTCCAAATTTATTGTCTTGAAAATATTTACAACTTTGATGTTTAAGGTTTTGTCATTTGGAGCTTGCATCATTGAAACAGAAGGGCTTGAAGTTGGCCCATTTTGGAAATTTTCACATACACGTGTTTTGCACCTTGCACTTTATGATCAATTTTCATCAATTTCCCAATTCCAAATGAAGTTTTGTTCAACATAACAATTGATCCTCATGTCAAGAGCTTTCCAACAATTACCCATAAGGCCATGTTCTATTTTTGGAGAAGGCATTTTCGAAGAAGAGAACATTTTGGTACATTTTTGGAAACTTGATTCAAACTTTATGCATGAGCCAAATACATCTCATTTGCACGTCCAAAACTTATTTGCTAATGTTAAGTTTGCTATTCCAATAAGATTTGGGCCCTTCATGCGCCTGTACAGGCCCATGCATGGAGGCCCTTATCATTCATGCACACACTTTGCTCATGCTTGCAGCTTCCATTTGCTATAAATAAGAGTGCTAGGCTTCATAATTCAACAACCTGAAGGCGCCTGTTATGCTGCACAACTCCCTCCATAGCCATACCTGAAGGCGCATGTTATGCTGCACAACTTATCTTCTTCGAAACTCATTGTTTATAGCTTGTTTCTTGCATTTATTGGGTTGACTGAAGTCCTCTCATCAGAGACAATTCATTTATGCTTTTAATTTTGAAATTCCACTAAGTTCAAGATGAACACCATCATTTCCAACCTCTGATTTCTCTCTCCATGGAAGTCTAGAGTGAAAATAGATGGCACAGGGGTGATGTACATCACCACAGCTTTCCATTGCTGTATAGATCGCCTCATTTGGTGAAGGTTTTTTCTCTGCAACTCTCGCCGGAATCTCTGGCCTCGCCGGAGAAGACGGTGGTGTATACCACTGTCTGTTTTCCAGATCAAACCATGACCGTTGGATTTAATTTCCAGATCTAATATGGACCTTCCTTTGTTATGACTTTTTTAATGTCCACATGTTTCTCATGGACCAGCGTGTTTGGTGGACGCGCGCTTGAGAATCGTTTGATGCGCCAGCTCAATTAATGAGCCTGAATCCAACGCCTCACGTTTTTTCTCATTTTTTATTTCTGATTTAATTTTCATTTTATTTCTTTTATTCCATTTTATTTCAAAAAATCATATCTCATTCATTTTAATTCCAAAAAATGTGAGACCAATTGCATTATTTCTCTTTTAATTTCTAGTTTCTAAAAATGATTTTTAATATTTTTTATTTTACCATTTGATATTTTTTATGAATTTTCTCTTTTTTGGTTATTTTTAATTCATTTTAAATAGTTTTTTATATTCAAAAAATACAAAAATATTTTCTCAACCTCTTTGAATGATGATGGATCTATGAAAAATATTCTCACTAATTTATTAATTGATTTGAGATTTATTTGAGATTTTAATTCAATTAGGTTATTTTTATGCATTTTTAATTGATTAAAAATAGTTTCTGGTTTCTAAAAATGCTGAATTTTTTTGTCAAAGTTTGTTTGACCTTGTTGAGCCCAGGATGATCCATTTGGACTTTTAAAAGTTGATTTGAAATGGATTTGAAGTTTGACCTTTAATTATTTATTTTAATTTTGAAAAATACCAAAAATATTTTATTTGTTTCTTGACTTCTAAGTTTCATTTTACTTCTGTTTACTAATATTTGACCTTGATTCCATCTATCTTTGGTCAATGTATGTTGATTACTTCGTTTGAATTTCCATGTTCATTCTTATTCATCTCCTTCTTCATCTCTTTTTTCTTTTTGATCAATGAGTTAAAGATTGGTGGTTAGCCTTGACATATAGGAGGTTTAACCTTCCTTGATTCAAATCTAATTCATCTTGATCATAGATCAAGTGAATGGCTTTGGATTAAGGATAGGTTGCTTCCTAATCAAGCATGAAAACCTAAATCAATACAAGATCATTTCCCACTTTCTTTTGGCATGGCAAGTTGTAGGAGCTTGATTCACTAATCAAGATCTCTAACTTGTGTTTGTTGCCTATATTTTATTGACCGGCCTCAAATAGGTGTGACTACTACATTAGTCCACTTACGATTGCTTAACATAACGCTAAATTGCCTTATGGCACACTAACACTAACAATTGACCATTAACATTTAATTCTTGCACTTTACATTTATGCAATTTAATATTCTTGTACATATTATTCATTTACTTTTGCCCTTTTGCTCATTTGAGCACATGTTTATGTTAATGCAATTTGCCTTTTGCTCACTTGAGCACATAATTGTGTATATACTATTGTGCTTGTGTTTTGTTTTGATTGGTGTGAACCAAATGCAAATGGACAAAAGGACTTAGATTCTAGGACGTTCCCTATGCAAAAAATGGAGTGAAAAGGACTTAATGTTGAAGATGAATTGGAAGGACCAAATTTCTAAACTCACTCTTGTCCATTCTTTGTTTGCATTATAGAACTTTTTTATGTGTGTCCTTTTGTGCTAGGGATTCCCATTTGAGCCAAATCGAAGAACCATTGTCATGTGCACCTAAACTGAGAGACACAAGAGCCATTGGAAGATTCCTAAGAGCTTATTTGATTGATTGATTGCTTGAGTATACACTTATTTGCTTGCTAATCCAAAGGAAATGGTACAACTTGGATCCTCACTAGGATCTCAAGAAGGGAACTCCATTGTGGTTTTATTTCTCTTCCTTCATCTTTGTATGATTAGGACTTAGCCATTCTTCTTCTTCCCTCCACTCTAACCCAAGCCAAAACTTTTGTGCAAACACTAACATTGTTTTCAAAATTAGAAAACCTAAGCATTATGCTTTTGATTTTCCAAACTTCTTTTCATAACACTTATTTTGAATTGAATCTTTAAGTCAACTTTGACCATATTTTGTAAATACTTTTCATTGGTAAATATAATTCATTCAAATGTTTTGTGGTTTCAATGGCCACTTTCTTATCAAAACTTTTCATAACCATTAGCTATTAGGTTTGAGTTATCCTTGAGGTTGATATAATGCTCACCTATATCCTTAGTGATGGACAATGAGTCTTCCATGCTTATTATAGGGTTAACCCCTCACTAGCATGTCGAAGCTATCCTCATATGGTGGATTTGTGGTTTTAGGTTGAGTTTTCTCCCTTGGATAACAAAAGACCTTGAGGCTTTTGGACCAATCAATTCACCTACTTATTTTGAGATTTTTACCCCGAACTACGAGGTTTTGATCCTAATATTTTTTAAGATGGTACGTAGGCAGTGGGTTTATCCATTCAAACGCAAAATCGTAAATAATTTGTACATTCTTCTCTCATCTCCCCAATCATGTTTGCACAAATAATTTTCACAAATACCAACCTACCTTACAACAAATTTTGAAAAGGGCTCCCTATGAGTACCTAGGATGTTTTGGGTGCTTAAAACCTTTCCATTGTATAACCAACCCCCTTACCCCGATCTCTGACATTTTTATTAGTTTTTGATTCGATAAAACTTCTCGGTTTTTGTTCGCTTTCTAACCTTTCCTTTGGATAAATAGAAGTGTGGTGGCGACTCGAATTGTATGATTTACTTTTGATTTAGTCAATAAATCTAAAGGTAACGAATACCCCGCTACACCCCTCATTGGTACACAAGGAGGAATCAACTACAACCCTATTTTGGCTCGTCGTCAACTTGGGTTCCCCTTGAGAGATAAACCTAATAACACCCAGTTAGAAGGTCTTTTCTATCAAGAGGGTAAAGATCCCCAACATTTGAAGCAAAGGATGATACATGCTTGGCATAATGTACATAGGAAAGGAAGATCCGAGCTTGGTTCACGCAAATGTATAGCTTTGTAAGCTTACACTACTTGGGTGAATAAGAGATCTTTGGAGTTGAAGATGTCGTATGCCTGTGAAAGACCTATGACTTTGGTTGTGGCTGAGCCATCAAATCTCCCTAACCAAGATGTAGAAGAGTTGGAAGACGAACTCATCCAGATGAAGCAAGAGAGAGTTGTGTGGGAAGAGTGGTTCCATGCTTTGAGCCGAAAGCATGAGGAGTCGCAGCTTGAATCAAAGGACAAAGATGCACTTATTGAACTTCTTGAAGACCGAGCAGTGAAGAGACACAGGGAACCAAATGGTCCGTCTTCCTCTAGTATGCATCAGCCTTCCAGTGCTTGGAAGAAGATTGTTGATCAGGTCGTCCTTGAAAAGGCTTAGATGAAGACATCTTTTCAGACTGAGATTCGACACATCCGAAGGAAGTACGCGCCAGTAACCAGATTATCTGACATTGTTGCTAGGGGATCCTTAGGATGCTTAGTTTCCTTTTCTCTTGTATTTGTACTTTGGTCTCTGAAATCGTACTCAGTGTAATCCTTCCAAATTTTATGAATAAAAGGAGATTTTTATGGTTAATCAAATTGTTATTATTATTATTTGTTTGCAAATAAAACAATGTGTTCCTTGAAATTAAAATAATAAAAAACATTGCATTTCATGCTTCATCTGTGTAACAGGTTTTCTTCTATCAGATGTCTCATTAGTTATTCTTCTGTGCTTCAGCCGAGCTGACTCACTGATACAACACTCACGCCAATCAACCCAGAATTATGGAACATTTGGAACAAGAGAACAGAGAGCTGAAGGATGAGATTGCCCGATTGACTATCATGTTGGAGTCTATTCTTGCTACACAGAATCAGTCTTCACCAACTCCCGCAACTCCTCCCCAAAGAACTGTTATCTTCGAGGTTGCTACCTCGACCATTCCTATTGCTACTACTCAATCCGGTCTATCTATGTCTGCTGGATTCCCGTGGAGGATGCCACCAAATTTCATGTCTAAAGGGTTTGCGCCTACCTTTGCTTCTATGCCGACATCTAGCCCGGTCATGTCTGTGCCACCTCCAGTTGTTCATACCTTACCTCGTGTTGAGAACACCATTTACCATTCTGAGCCATCTGAGAGCCCAAATGTATATGAGAAAATGGATGAAGTGAAGGATCAGTTCCTTGAGCTGCACAAGGAGTTGAAAACGTTGAGAGGAAATGACATGGTTGGTAAAAGTGTTGTTGAACTTTGCTTAGTGCCAAATGTGAAGATCCTGATGAAGTTCAAAGTCCCTGACTTTGAAAAGTATAAGGGAAATACTTGTCCACTTAGTCACCTTGTTATGTACGCCAGAAAGATGTCAACTCAAACTGATAATGATCAATTGCTGATTCACTACTTTCAAGACAGTTTGACTGGTGCTGCTTTAAGATGGTATATGGGGCTAGAGAGTGCAAATGTTCGTACTTTCAACAATTTGGGTGAAGCTTTTGTTAAGCAGTACAAGTATAATGTGGATATGGAGCCTGATAGAGACCAATTGAGGTCTATGTCTCAGAAGAATAAAGAAACATTTAAAGAGTATGCTCAAAGATGGAGAGAACTTGCTGCTCAGATTAATCCTCCATTGGAAGAGAAGGAGATGACGAAGATTTTCCTAAAGACCCTGAGTTCATTTTATTATGAACGAATGATTTCCAGTGCCCCCAATGACTTTATCGAAATGGTAGATATGGGGATGAGGTTAGAAGAAGGAGTCCATGAAGGACGTATGTCCAAGGAAGAGGTGTCATCCAGCAAGAAGTATGGAAGTGGTTTTGCCAAAAGGAAGGAAGGGTAAACCAACTCAGTATCTGCGGGGAGGCAGAAGAGGCCTCATGTCAAAATAAGTTCTCAACCGCGTCAGCATCAACATCAAGTTTCTTCAGTAATTCCTGTGTTTTCCAACAATTCTAACAATCATTCTGTTCCGATTTAACAACAACAACATCAATAACAACCGCAACAAAGAACCACCTCCAACAACAACAATAATCAACAATAAAGTTTTGAGAGGAAGAAGGTTTCCTTTGACCCTATTTCTATGACATACGCAAAATTGTATCTATCTTTGGTTCTCAAGAACCTACTGTCGCACCTCAAAAATGCGATCCCTCGCGATAGGACGCGGAAAAAAAATGTTGTTCGAAACAGAGTCGCCACCGAACTTTATTCATTCCAATGAAGGAATAGGAAAATATCGAGAAAACCTTTGGAAATAAGAACAATGGTCATCGCAACCATATTCGGGTTCGGGAGTCGATTACGTAAGGGGAAGGTATTAGCACCCCTTACGTCCGTTGTACTCAACGGGAACCTCTTAGTCTGATTTTGCTATTTGACTGTTAATTGACTGTTTATCTACTTGCTTTGAGTGATTAGAATTGATGATAGATATGGATGAAGACCTCATGAGGGAAATGGGAGGTTTTTTATTAGTGTGCTCGCGAAGATACAGCAATCTCCTGCCTACGTATCCTTATGGTGCAATAAGGAAATCAGAGCAATCGTAGTTCGGGCTACTACGAATATTTGGTGGGTTTTGTTTTGATGAACGACTGTGTAGGTCGGCGTTCTAACGGCTAAACGCTGGCGTTGTCTACTCTCGGGGGAGGCTCTAGCACTGGTTTGTTGGGCGCATTAGAAAGGATTGACAGTGTTCTTTTGAAAGGGTTTTGGTCACACGGGGGTGACGAGTTGAATTGATGTGTTTGGGTGTTTTGGTTGGTTTCGATCGCTCGGGGGCGAGAAGTTGAGTTTGATTTGTTTGAGATATTTTTGGAGAACGACGAAAGATTGAGCAATGTGGTGTTCACCAATCGTCCAAGTCTTTCGAGGAATAATAAGGCGTCCGCCTTCTAGTCCCTTTTCGTTCGAATTATTTTGAAAGTTTGTTTGCGGATGTTGAATATGCACGGTAGTGAGGCGTACGCCCCCTACTTGCTTATTCAAGGAATAATGAGGCGTGCGCCTCCTATTCCCTTATCCAAGTTTATTTATCGTGTTTTAGTCGGAAGTCGATAATTTGTGCAATATGGCGTACGCCAATTATTCAAATAATCGAGAGATGGTGAGGCGTACGCCTCCTATCTCTTGTCATCCGAAGTTTAATTATAAAAGATATGTTTAAATGTTTGTATGTGATTTGCGAAGATAGTTTGGATTTGAATTGATAGGTTTGGATTGAAAGATGATTTGAGGTTGCTCGATTGTGTTTTTTTAAAATTTGATGACGAAGATTCGAGCAATGTAGCGTACGCCAATTATTCGAATAATCGAAAGATAGTAAGGCGTACGCCTCCTATCCTCTTTTCATCTGAAATATAGAATTAAATGGATTTATAGTTGATTTAGAAAAATATGATTTGATTGTATATGATTATGGGTTTTATTTGAATGACGAAAATCCGAGCAATATGGCGTACGCCAATTATTCGTATAATCGAGAGATAATGAAGCGGATGCTCACTATTCTCCTTTTCATCCAAAGATTAATTAAGAGGATTTTGAATTTGTAGAAATGATTTGAAATAGTATGATTTGAAGTGTTTGAATTTGGAAATCATATTTAATTTGTAAAAAAAGAGATTAAGGTTTTAATTTTGATTATGAAAATTCGAGCAATATGGCGTACGCCAATTGTTCGAATAATCGAAAGATAATGAGGCGTACGCCTCCTATCCTTAATTATCGGAGATTTGGAATTATGTTAATTTGGAAGAATGTTTTGGAATTTGGAAACGATTTGAATTTGAAAGAAAATAGAATTTTGAAAAATGATTAAGGTTTTAATTTTGATTATGAAAATTCGAGCAATATGGCGTACGCCAATTGTTCGAATAATCGAAAGATAATGAGGCGTACGCCTCCTATCCTTAATTATCGGATATTTGGAATGTGCAATTAATTTAGAAAATGATTTGAATGGTATAATTTGAAGTGAAGGTTGAAGTTTTAGAAATGATTTGAAAATGTATGATTATTTTTAATCGGATGACAAAAACTCGTGCAATATGGCGTACGCCAATTATTCGAGTTCTTGAGAAATAGTGAAGCGTACGCTTCCTATTTCCTTTTCAACCCAAATTTAATTATGAGAAATTATATTTAAGAGAAATGATATAAATTTGCATCGGTGTGAAATTGATCATGTTCTAAATGAATCACCAAGGTGTTGCTTATGGAAAAAGATTTGAAAGAACTTAATGAATTTTGAAATGATTCGACTTGGTTTCACAAATGGTTTGAAGATTATTGAATTGATGGTAAAAAAAAAATATTTATTTAATTATGAACAAAAGTAGCAGCGAGAAATTTAATCATTAATTGAAATAAATAAATTATAAGGGGATGCAAGGAAACGTATGGGCTATAATGAGATAGATAAGTGGACTTTTAAGCCTAACCTATTATCATTCCTTAACTTGAAAGCATATCATCTCAATAAAAAAGAAAGAAAATGTTGAAAGGATTAGAACATTCTACATAAATTTAATTTAAATATTAAAACCTTGTAATGAATCAATGATAAGACTTAACAACTATCTTCTTTGACAGGTAAGCTACAACAAGAATTAGAAACCAAAGTTACTAAAATATATAAGTTAGCCTAGCCTATACCTTTAAACTGATTTGAAATATTTCCTAAGCAAACTTTTATAACAGAATTTCCAAACAAATGAGTGTAATGGTTAGAGTACGATAATAATTACCACAAGAGAGATTTAAAGAAGGAACTTCCAGTACCTTTCCTTAATCCAGGTATTAATATGTATAAAAAAACTCAACACTACTAACAGATGCTACAAACAGAACCTGCTCCTATTTAGCAACAAACTGGCCAACTAAAACATTATCAAAATCATTGACGCCTACAAACCAAGAATACTCGCTCCGTTTGTTAATCGAAACAAGATTCCAAAATCGTAATAAAAAAAATCCGGAATTGAAACATCCAGAAGCGCAAAGCCGATGGTCATCACCTTAATTCTAAAAAAAACTATGATTTTAACAAGATTGTAACGAGAACGTAATTAACCCAACCACTCAACACAACAACATACGTTCACTTTTATGAAGATTATTACAGCAAATCCCGAATCATAAATCCACAATAACAGTGCAACAACAGACATTCAATCGAACACGCCAAGTCGGAGATGAACAGCTTTTTGGATAAACAAATTATAGCATATGATAATGAAATTTATAACATCTTTGCAGCACATACATTGTTCATACATTCAACAACCTGGTATTAAATCTTCAACAACAAACAGAGGGAAACTAAATGAGAAATTGAAATCGAAGACACCCAAATTAATTATGTGATTAAAGTATTCTCAGGAAAACAACCGGGTTTGAGCAAAACTTTAACAGAAATAAACCAGTAAACATCAACAAAAGAAATCAGACAACGGGTGCGGAAACCAACCGAGTTAAGAGTACTTTCTTTGCGTTGCTACCACAGACTGGTATGGGACGGGGCCTGTCAATGCCTTATCGTTTTGCTGACGACGAAGCTCGTATTGTTTCTTTGAGTCGTGGCGGCGGCGTTTCGGTGATACGGTTTTGCTGAGTGGCTTTGGACGGTCGAAACAAGTGGTGAGCTTTCCAGCCAATCCACAAGCCTGAGCGAAACTCGCCTGTCCCTGCTTCGATTTTGAATCTATGAACAAAAAACTGCCTTTGCCGTTTGCGAGACCGAAATCGTCGAAACGAATCGACCTGTAAAATAAGAATAAATGTCAAACATTCAAAACAATAAACATCATGACTTTTCCACAAAGCGTCGGCAACAGAGACGTCGCCGTTGGAGCAGTTGTTGTTGTAACTGTCGACGGTGGTTGAAGCGGAAGATTTTTGGCGGTGGGGTCGCGGGTTATGACGGAGAGGGTTACGAAGGTTGTGGTTTTCGTGTGAGGTCGAGATGATGGTGAATGAAGAGGACGATGAAGATGAGCGTGAGGGTTTTGAGCGGTGTGAGCGAAGGTGATGGGAACGGCGGCGTCTAGGGTTTTGACGAAGCAGATGAATGTTGGCTTGGGTTGATTTTAGGGTTTTTTGTGGTTTTTTGTGAGAGAAAATGAGTGTGAATGGTGAGCGAGGGAGAGTGTGAGAGATGAGTCTGAGTGAATAGTGAATGACTTTTATTACCCTTTTTTTTGTCATTTTCTTTTTCTTTCGTACGAGAGAGAGGAGGTAGTTGTAGTGGAATGGTAGTGGAGCAGACAGTGGGTGGAGGAGAATGAGAGACGTTGGAGTATTTTGAATTTTGTTTTTATTATTTATTTTTTGTTTTTTCTGTTTTATGAAGAAAAGAGAATCCAATGTTAACATATATATACATAATTATTAAATAAATAAAAAACTAATTAATATTTTAAAAACTCTAACTAACTACTATTTAAAAATTAACTAATAAAAAAGCTAACTAACACTTAAACTAATTAACACTAAAAAAACTAATTAATGTTAAAAAGAAAAATCTAACTAATATTTAAAAACTAACTAATATTTAGAAAAACTAATTAATATTAAAAAAAATACTCTAACTAATATTTTACAAAATCTAACTAAACAAACTAATTAATATTTAGATAAACTAACTAACTTAATTAAATAACTAAAATAAAAACTAACTAATTTTCAAATATCTAGACAAAAGAAAATTACCAATTAAAAATTGAGTACAAATTATTCGGAAAATTAAATAAATCACAGTTTTTCTTCAACTCTTGACAATTCAACTGATTTTTTTTAATTCTCAAATAAATTCTCTCTGATTGATATTTCAGGCATTTATTCATGATGCAAATGTGTGTCATGTTATGTGTATGATGCAAAAATGAAACTGAAATTAATTTTGAAAAGAAATTAAAATAAGCCCGGACAAAATTGGGGTACGACACCTACTCCAACCAAGAAATCCACCTCAAATTCCCTAGCAACTTCTGTGGTGGTTCAAACCTGAACTCCGTTGTGCCTTTCACCAGGGAGCCCCTGGACACGACATTGAGAATTGCTACCTGGTGAAATATGAAGTACAAAAGCTCTTGGAGAGTGGAATGGTGTCCTTTGAGGACCGTGTGCCTAATGTGAGAGCCAGTCTGTTGCCTGCTTATGGCAATGCCTCTGTCAATATGGTGGATGGTTGTCCAGGAAATTTCCGAGTCCTCGATGTATGACGTATCCGTAGGTCCTTGGTGGAGATGCATATGACTTTGTGTTTGATCATTGATTGTGAGCACGACCATGATGGTTGTGCAATCTGTAGTGTGAACCCCCATGGGTGTATGATCGTCAAGAGGGATATCCATAAGTTGATGGACGAGAATGTAATCCATATTCAACAGTCAAGGGATATAGATGATGTCAATGTGATTGTTCCGGTGTTTAAAACCCCTGAGCAGGTAGTAATTTAATATAACATCAACAACATCAGTAGTAACAACGCCAATAGATCGATATCTTCGTTGGTAATACGGTTAGTGGGCCCCATCCCGTATGCATCCGATAAAGTTGTGCCTTATCAGTATAATGCCACAATGGTGGAGAATGGTCAAGAGGTTACGTTACCTGTAGCATGTTCTATGGTGAATATAACTGATATAGCAAATGTGACCCGTAGTGGTCGTGTGTTTGGTCCGGTATTTCTGAAGGAAGTAGAGGATGTTTCGACCAGTAAGAAGGTGGGTGTACCTGCGATGAATCCAGTTAGTGCTCCGGTGTGTAAGTCTGGTGAATCCAGCAAACTGAAGCCTAACAATGATGATGAAGTGTTAAGGTTGATTAAGAGGAGCGAGTTTAATATGGTGAAGCAGTTGCTCCAAACCCCGTCAAAGATTTCGGTGCTATCTCTGTTGATGAATTTCGAAGCACACAGAGAAGCATTGCAAAAAGTACTAGAGCAAGCCTATGTCGAGCACGAAGTTACTGTGGACCAGTTTGACCACATTGTTACTAACATCACTTCTTGCAATAATCTGATCTTTTGTGATGAAGAACTTCCCGAGGAAGGTAGAAATCACAATCTGGCGCTCCATATTTCGATGAACTGCAAGGAGGATGCGCTGTCTAATGTGTTGGTTGATACTGGTTCTTCTTTGAACATACTCCCGAAGTCAACTCTTTCCAGACTCTCCTATCAAGGCGCTCCTATGAGGTATAGTAGCGTGATTCTTAAAACATTTGATGGTTCTCGCAAAATCGTCATTGGTGAAGTGGACCTTCCAGTCAAGATAGGTCCGAGTGATTTTCAGATTACTTTTCAAGAAATGGATATTCACCCGGCCTATAGTTGTTTATTGGGAAGGCCATGGATTCATGAGGTAGGAGTTGTGACATCCACTTTGCACCAAAAATTGAAATGTGTGAAGAACGACAAGCTTGCCGTTGTTGGTGAATAGAAGGCGCTCTTGGTAAGCCATTTGTCATCCTCTACTTATGTAGACGCTGAAGAGGAAGTTAGAACTCCGTTCCAAGCTTTGTCTATTGCTGTCGAAGTGAAGAAAGTTGGGGCACCCATGTCTTCTTTCAAGGATGCTCAGAAAGCTATTGAGGTTGGCTGCACTGATCAGTGGGGTCACATGGTAGAAATTGACGAGAATAAGAATAGGGACGAATTGAGATTTCAACAAGGGATGTTCAATGTCAAACCTGAAGATGTGCAACCGAGTTTCTGCAGTGGAGGGTTCATCCATGGTAATGAATAACACTCAGCTGCTACGATCGAGGATGATGAAGACGAGGACTGCGCCAATTTTGTGATGCATGGAAAGACCTGCAACAATTAGGTTGTTGTTGATATTCCTGTTATTATTCACCGCTCTAAGTAATTTGTTTTCATGTTTTAAGAAAAATCCTTCTCCTATGCCTAAGGGAGAAGTGAACATTGTTTGACATTTCAATTATCATCAATGCAATACAATTTTATTCATCCACATCTATGATTTTTTATTTTTACTTTTTGCTTTTCTGAAAATGGTAATCACAAAAAACATAAATAAATGATAATTATCCATCTGCATAATATTTGGTCACAATTCACTTCTCTAAAATCAAAATATCAAATCATTATGCAGGTTGGTTCCTAAACCCATTGAATACAATGATCATACTCCCTCTCCAAACTTTGATTTTCCTGTGTTTGAGGCTGAGGAAGAGATTGATGATGAAGAAGTATCTGATGAACTGTCTCGTCTACTTGAGCATAAGGAAAAATTCACTCAGTCGTTTGAAGAGCAGATTGAGTTAGTCAACTTGGGTTCCGAAGATGAGGTGAAGGAAGTCAAGATTGGGTCTCAACTATGTCCAGAGGCTAAGAAGGGGTTGATTGATCTTCTTCGAGAATATTCTAATGTGTTTGCTTTATCCTATTAAGACATGCCTGATTTGGATTCTGAGATTGTGGAGCATAGATTACCATTGTGAAGCTGTTACTTTGAACCTGTGACTTATGGCATTTTGAAATTCATCTGCTACATGGGCAAATTTGAAGAAGATCATGGAGTTGCTAAGCTTGGATGTGGCTATATTTGTTTGATGCCTTTCTCTTCAAGTTGATATTTTATGCATTGTTTGTTGTTGGATTCTAATGTCCAAGAGAATTTGGGTTTCTATATGACATTCTTGTCTATTGGATTGCAGCCCATTGGTCAGATCTTTTCAACTCTTAACTTTTAAATTTATG
Organism: Lathyrus oleraceus; assembly: GCF_024323335.1. Taxonomy (NCBI): domain Eukaryota; kingdom Viridiplantae; phylum Streptophyta; class Magnoliopsida; order Fabales; family Fabaceae; genus Lathyrus; species Lathyrus oleraceus. The sequence continues at coordinate 379,748,300 of NC_066583.1, read as the reverse complement.
CTTATGATTAGTCTCTTCATCTCTTCCCCATTTCTTTAATTTCAAAATCTCTCCATCCTTTTAAAAACTTATTTGATTGTGATTATTTTTCTAAACTTAAACCATATGGCAAACTAGAAACTTTGGCCTTATGCCATTGCACTTTCAAACTTCTTTTCTTAATCAAACTTGTAAATATACTTAACTATACTTGACTTAAAATTTTCAAAAGCCAAAAAGAATTAACTCATTCAAACCATATTTAGGCCTTTGTGCCTTTCAAACCGAACTTTTGTTAAAAGGAATGCATCCACTTTGAAATTTATACCACGAACTACGAGGTTTTGATCCCTCATTTTTATGTTGGTACGTAGGCACAAGTCCGAAGGTCTTATCAAACACAAAAATATAATTAATGAATTTATTTCTCATCCCCCCATTCTATTTGCTTGCAAACATCATTTGTACAAAAACACATATGCACACAAGAAAGGGCTCCCTAGGAGTACCTAGGACACTTTGGGTGCTAACACATTCCCTTTGTGTAACCAACCCTCTTACCTGTAATCTCTGACATTTTATTAGTTTTGATTTGAAAACTTCTTATTCTTGGGTTTTGTTCGTACTTTTCCCTTTTCCCTCGGAAATAATAAAAGTGCGGTGACGATTCTTGTTATTTGATGTCTTGTTTATCCATAGCTTGATGATCATGAATTTACCGCTACAGATAGTGATAACGTCAGATAAGATCAAAAGTCGTATAACACTAAAGGTTAAAGTTTATTATTTTTGGTTAGTAAATACTGCAAAAGCACTTTATTAATTACTTAGGAGGTTTAATATTTCTAGAAGAAGGTTTTAAAACTATTTGCGAACGCGCACGTCTTTAGGGTTAGGACCCGGTCACTTGAGCGGAAGCTAGGGACCCTTTTATTCAAACTTACCAATCAAAATTAGTTTTCAACTAAGTAAAGAATTTAATTCCTTAAAATAAGATTTACTACTTTGACGCAATTAGCGCCGGTCATATGTGACAATGGACAATATAAATTAAAGAGTAAAATTTGGTTTTGGATACGTGGAAGCGATACTCCCTGTTTAATTGAATTCTTTTCAACGTAGAAAATATTATCCTATACAATAATCCCATTAGAAGCAATCAAAAGTACTATTAATTGATGCGAATTACATTCTAGTATTAATTGTTTGAATCTATTAAAGTTATTTAATTTCATCTCACCTTTGTTTAATCAATTCTCCTTAGATAAATACCGTAGCAACTAGAAATGATAGATTGACAATTAGGTCTCTGTGGGTTCGATATCTTTTAAAACTACGCGATAGACTATACACTTGCAGTTAGTTATTCTGATAGACTCATAATCATCGTGAACAATCATCCATACTTCAAAACTCGGTGATTCTTCACCCTTCTGAGACTAAGATGCTTCTTCCTCGAGGATTCACAGATACTCCCACTAATGATCTCATGATAAACTGATCCAAGAAACACTTCCTCCTTCAAACGTTGTCCGTCATTTTCTACTAGAACCATCACTCATCAAGTTGGAAAAAGGTTCAATCTCACGTAATCTTATCCCAAGCACTTACACATATGGCTCTCGATTACCTCGAAGAAACAAAGAAACATCCATATTATACTATCGGATATTACACATGTGGCCACGACCACTCAGGGTCACCTCATAAACGTAGCATCAAAATTGATTCATCTCACCATCGCCTGCACAGATAGACCTCAATTTTTGAGTGCTACTTATGGATCATTAATCGTCTCATCTTACCTTACGAGAATTCAGATCCGCGCCTCACGAATACATAATAAGGATTCTATGTGAGATTAGAATCACTACCATCCCACGTCTAACTAAAAGGATAAATGATGCCTCTCATGCATAATAGCGATATTATGGCACTATACCTGTCTGGTAGCATTAACATGGTGGTCCAACTCCGAGGTCGTGTACACAAGTGAACTATGCATCGTATAGCAATATCCACTTGTATTCTATAATAATGACAGATGGAAAACTGAACACATTTCTACTGAGGTCACCACCTCTTAAGTCCTTCTAGTCCCACTCCTTAGGATGCTAAAACCTAGAAGTGCAACACGCTCAGGGTTCACTAACTCTAAACACAACAAGATTGTTCCAACTTGATGATAATCTTGTTAGAGTTGATATGCCCTGCATGGACCTTCCCACACAATGCACGCATTTGAGAATCTAAGGAAAGTTCCACTTACAGGGCAATAAGGTTTTTTTTCAACAATCGTCACAGACCGCGATAATGTTATTGAGGTTTTAGTTATCCACTAGCTCAAATTCACCTTATCGCCCAACGCCTAGCGTGCTTCTACGGTTTTATGAAGGGATAGATGAACCATGACTAGTAGGGAACCTAGTCCAATGCACTTCGCATATGCATTCACGCCTAGCATAGTTCTAGGATTTAGGCAAGTTAGAATAAATAAGGAGATATACCTAAGATCTACCTAAACTGGAAATCATAATATTCACATACTCTTCACAATAGTCACATCCTAATTGCTTGGGGTATATCGAATAAAGTCTAGGTCTAGCACCTCACCAACTCGAGCATTTCCCACACATCAAAGCAACCTGAAAAGTCAGGTCCCTTTATTTAGGCTCCCAAATGTTTTCTATCCAACAGGTTCCCAAACTTTTCTTCTACTGGCAATAATGATTGGACAGTGAATTCTACTGACTACAAGCTCAACCCATTCGTAGAATTTCCTTACTACATTCCTTCTTAGGTGTTTCTTGAGTTTCCTCATCACCTACAAGGACCAAAAGAAAGGTTCACCTCGTCCGATCGAAACCTTGGTAACTCCAATTACTTTAACTCATATTATGAAAGTTGAGGTTGTAAGCTACTCTGCATTAAATGCTCCACTTATGTCTGACAACTTCCAAGGCTCCCTTAATCAAATAGCTTATACTACTTCAGTATGAGCCACTATACATCTTGCGCGTCCTTGTGGTGGCTTTACCGTGATCCTATCTATCATGTACACAATCAGTGATTTGATCAGGCTCATAAACTAAATGCTATGATAGTAGAAATTAGGATAGCAACACACACATGTGAGGAAGAAGAGAATTACTAGTGATGTCTCATGGACGGGTCGAGAATCGACCTGCTCTGATATCAACTGTAATACCTCATACATATATGTCTAGAATAATATGCATATGGTATTATAATATGGTACATGAATGTCATACATCAGCAGCGGAATAGGATAAGTATTAGTACAATAAACAAAAGCTGAATACAACATGGCCAAAATGGTACGATCCCATAAATACTAATACAAAATCCACAAGTACATAAGCCCAATGCTCAAAACATGATAAATATCTATCCAAGAAAAATCTTCAAGCAAACTAGGCCATCCTACCTTTTCCTTTGTCCTTCCTCGAACAACCTGAAAAAATAATAGGATTGGGGTGAGATTACTAAATCTCAGTGAGTCCCCCTATCTTATGGTTCCTCTTGGTGCTACAAGGTTCATGCATTAACACAGATCCACCATTGATATGGGGTTTCCTTACTTTCAAGTACAAGAATACTCAAACATTGCATACCATATGAAGTGGGAGCCCTTTGACTGCCTAACTGGAAATCAACAAGCATACAATAAAATAATACAACCTAGTATGCAAATCCATAATCATGTACAAGGAATCCAGAAGTAGTTCATGCCTTCCAACCTAGGCCACACAAGCACACCCTTGATGAGTAACCAAGTGCCTAACATCAAGAGACTTGCACAAGCACACACCATGATGAATCAGATGAGTGCAGATCAAAACGAAGTCTAGAACAAAGTGGTTTACACCTAAGTGGCTACACTACCCGATCCGTTATGAGTAGCATAGTGACATTTCCTAAGTGGCGTCACAACCCATCAATCATCAATATGCATATGTGTTAACGTCAAGTGAAAATACGCCTACATGACTGCACAAGCCCACTGAGAGAAAGCACTAGCGAGTACACCTCAGAACAAAGTCAAGTGAATTATGCTTATATGGATACACAAGCTTTCTAGAGGTGAGTAACAAAGTGACATTTCCTACATGTCGTCACGACCCCACCATACCGATCATCCGGGTAAGTATCCAAGTGAGTATCCGCCTCGTCAGGCCCCACATTTCACCAATCGATAGCTCATGCGTGTACCTCTGAACCCAGTATGGTATCCTAAATCATTGACCTGAAATCATTCCATTACTTCACTACTTAATAGAGCATTGGAAGAGCTTTCCAACGCATTCAGATGCGTCTAATTTAGAGTCACAGAACTCAAGTTACGCTAAGTTTAATTCTGAAATTTCTCACACAAACGTAGTAATCGGTTACACTCAAACTCGTAACCGGTTACGGGCTCGAAAAACAACCCATAAACACCTGGTTTTACCAAATTATATCTAATGGCTATAATATGTATATAATGGCTATGATAATAATTTATTTTTGCTATCCTTCGGGGACGCTTGATAAGTTCGAAACTACATGAATAATTTGTTTTTCTATTCTTAAGGGATGCTTGATACGTTCTTCATGAACTATATGAATAATTTGTTTTGCTATCCTTCAAGGATGATTATTAAGTTCTTCAGAAAAGGGATGCATTAACAATATTCATGCGATTCTTCTAGGATGCATGAAAATCATCATAATTTTTTTTTCATTTTCTATCAATATATCTATAAATAACAGAAAAAATATATATAATATAAAAAAAGTAATAGTACTTTCTAAACTTTGAAGCTCTGTGCTGATATAACGTATTATAAAATAAAGAGAAAGACAGAAAAATATTTAGAGAAAAAGAGGAGAATTATTCCTTTTCTTATTTCATTCTTGTGTAATCATATAAAATGATATTGGTCATATTTATAGGACATCGTATAGGCAATGTAATAAATATAAATGGTTATAAATAAAGAAGGGAGTTATTTGGGAGACAAATCATCCATTATTCATAACATGTACAATTTTATTAGAAAAAATAATTAGAAAACAAGTGAATGATATCATATTCTTTTTTATTCAATATTTTTTGCTTTATAAAAAAGATATAAAATATAATTGTAATTAGTCCACGATGATTTGTCCTTTACCATAATCTCCTTATTAATTGCAGAGATATTCTCCAACAAAATCTCTAATTGCTTTTTATATTAAGATAATCCAAATTGAAAATTCTAATATAAACCTATCAAACTGCACCAACAACTACGCATACTTTAATTTCATCATATTTAAGTCCATATATTGTTTGTGATATGATAATGTGCTGACCCCGAGGTCGTGACATCGTGTACGACGTTAGGGACCTGTTTACCGGAATTTCGATTATGCTTTAGCCAAAATAATGATATAACAATAGTTCAAAATAATAAATGATTCAATTTAAATTTTTTAAAAAAATTATCATAAATAAATTGCTCTTAAAACAAAAAAAAAATATTCAAAAGGACTTTTTATAAGAAATTTGAATTGATTTTTTTAAATTATAATTTTTTTTTTAGAAATCATGTTAAAAAAGTTTAGGCCTAAATTACCTATTAATATATTGAAGGTAAGGTGACATTAATCTAAATGGAGTATTAGAAATTTTAATATTTTCAATTTTAATGGTATTTTAAATAATTATATGTTTCTTTTTTTATTTTATTTTAGTTTACAATTTTAGATTTTGAAATCTATTGTTCTCTTCTTTATTGTTTTATTAATTTATTTTAATTTCTCATTTTCAAAAAATTAAATTAGAGACAAAGGAGAAATGATTCACACAAAGATGGAATAAATAAATATGATGAGATTGAGAGAAAGATAGAAGAAGAGAGATTTTTTATAACTTAAAATTGATTACAATTTCTTTTTGAAATTTTTAACTAATCTAACTAAAATAATAACAAAAATTAGTTATAATAAAAAACAACTTACAAATTACACATAGAAAATTATCTTCTCCGTTTATACAATTTCATGTTATACTTTTATGTGTGAAATTCTTAACTAAAATATTGTGATTGTCCATGTCCAGAAAACATGATTTTTGCAAAAACCAAAGCATACAATCGATTTCATAAAGATAACAATTGATTGCATCAATGTCCTGAATCCTTGTTTCTGTTTTTGGGGAAAATAATCGATTGTCATAACAGTGAAATTGATTGCACCCCTCAGATTTGTGATTTTTTAGTTTTTTATGGCGGATTGTCACTATTAGTTTTGTCAAAAAAATACCGGTTGAAATATGTATCTTTCCATTCCTAATCATCCCCAAACTCATCCAACAACAACCATCCATGAATCATAAATTTCTTATGATATAATACATCAATATTCATCGTTCTAACAACAATAACATTCACTCACGTAGAAACACAAAAATCATATAAATTTCTCATAAAAAATAAAAGAGTGTATAACAACATATAAATATTCATCAATATCTATTCTATATTTCAAAAATCCCTAATTTCTAATCTTCTAAGAATATTAACTAGAATCCACATTAAGAGAAGAAGAAGTTGTTGTTGCAAGATGTAGAGATGAAATAATGATGACGATGGTTGTTTAGCCAAAATAGTGATATTACAACATTATAGTTTAAAATCAATAAATGATTCAATTTTAGATTAAAAATTAAAAAATGAAATTTTATCATAAAATATATTGCACTTAAAACAATTTTTTTAAAGGATTTCTTATAAGAAATTTGAGTTGATTTTTTTTAAAATTATAAAAAATATAATTTTTTTTTAAAATCACGTTAAAAAAGTTTAGAAGTAAATTACCTATTAATATATTGAAAGAAAGGTGATATTAATCTACATGGAGTATTAGTAATTTTTATTATTTTTAATTTTAATCATATTTTAAATCATTATGTTTTGTTTTCTTTATTTTAGTTTATAATTTTAGCTTTTGAAAGCTATTCTTCCTTTTTTTTTTTTAATTTTAATTTTAATTTTCAAAAATTTGTATTAGAGATAAAGGAGAAGTGATCCACAGAAATATGGAAGAAGTAAATATGATGAAATTGAGAGAAAGAAAAAAATTATTTATAGTAAAAAATAACTTACAAATTAGACACAAAAAATTATCTTCTTCGTTTATTCTTCTATCTGCAAAATTCTTACCTAATATATTGTGATTGTCCATATTTTTCTTTTATGTTCAACACATTGCATTGTACTTAAAATGTAAGTACTTTTACCTAAAAAATGTAACTTGATTTTTTCATTTAGTTTAAGATTATAGTTTTTCTACAATAATAAGTGTTGGTGTCATGACTTAAATCACAAGCATGTGAATGTGAATATTGATTTTAAAATAATTATAAAATAGTTAATAATATTTGAATATGTTAATAAAATATTAGCTCATAGACAAGTATTTAACATTTTCGCGAAAGATCAAACACACAACTCTTAAATCAACACATTGGTAACATAGAACCACTTGTTTTTATGAAAATTTATTTTAGGTTATAATTTTAGCTTTTAAAAGCTATTCTTCTCCTTTTCTTTTATTCGTTTTAACTTCGCATTTAAAAAAAATTGTATAAGAGATGAAGGAAAAGTGATTCCCACAAGGATGAAAAAAATAAATATGATGAAATTGAGATAAAGATAGAAGAAGAGAGACTTTTGATAAGTTAAAATTGATTACGAAAACAAATTATAAAAATATAATTGATCTAACTAAAATAATAATAAAAGTAACTTACAAATAAGACTAAGAAATTTATCTTCTCCATTTATTCAGATTCATGTTATTTTTCTTACCTAAAATATTGTGATTGTCAATATTTTTCTTTAATGTTCAACACATTTCATTATACATAAAATGTAAGTACTTGTGCCTATAAAATGTACCTTGATTTTTTTATTCATTTAAAACTCTAAGTTTTCTACAATATTAAGTGTTAATGTTATGACTTAATTCACAAGCTTTATAAAGATTGACATAAATGTTGATTTTAAAATAATTATAAAATAGTTACTAAGTTTTGTATATGTATATAAAATATTAGCTCATAGACAATTAATCGACATCTTCGTAACATAAACCCGCTTGTTTTTATGAATATTTATTTCAATAACATTCACTATATGGTGTATTTAATTACTTTTTAATTAAATTATTCTAAATCATCCATTCATAAAAATAAATGGGTATATTTTAACAAACTTCTGTGTATTCACCTTTTACCAAATTGATTTTTTTAGAAACATGTACTTTAAATACATTTGTCCAATATTTAGTTATAGTTTACTAAAATAAAAATAATTTTTATCTCTTAATAAAAATGATAACATCATTATTATCCAAATCACTCATAAAAATTAAATAATATACTTTATAACAACAATTATAAAAATATTATCTATTTTATTTTTCTTATACTAATCAACTATTATCTATTATAATATATTAAAACTGAGTCTCACATTATTTTATTGACAACTCATTTACTTATTCACCATATCACTAAAAATCTGATATGACACTCTACCAAACACAACATTTTAAAATTTCTTTTAGTTATTTAAGAAAAATGTGGAATATTTTATTTATAAATTCTTTTAATTAAAACACTTCTATTTTCATATTCCATGACTTATCCCCTTCTATTTCTCTAATTAAAAATCAGGGATACTCATTGATTTATTTATGTTGCTTCTACGTTCCATATATATAATGTTACATACTTCTACGTTCCATATATATAATGTTACATACTTATACAAATTTTACATCCACATCATACATCAAAATTCAAATTATTAAATTTTCATTATATTTTCTATTGCACACTCTAATTTCTTTTAAAAAAAATTAAAATTATTAATTTTCAAATAGTTTGATAAACACTATGAGAGTTCATTCAATTCTTATAAAAATAAAATTAATCAATTTTCAAATAATTCGATAAAAAATTATGAGAACTAATTTGATTCATATAAAAATAAAAATAAGTTTTTGTCTCTTTATAAAAATGATAACATTATTATTATTCAAATCCCACATAAAAAAAAGAAATAATTGATGTTTTAACAATAATTATAAAGAAACTACTTATTTTATTTTTCTTATACTAATTATCTATTATAATATATTAAAACAGAGTCTCACACTATTTTATTGACAAGTCATTCACTTAATCACCACAACACTAAAAATATGATGTGACACTCTTCCAAACACAATATTCCAAAACTTCTTTTAGTTATTCAAGAATGTAACATTTCATTTATAAATTCTTTTATTTAAAATACTTTAATTTTCATATTCCATGACTCATCTTCTTCTATTCCTCTAATTAAAAATGATGTATACTCATTGATTTATTTATGTTACCTGTCCATTCCATATATAATATTATATACTTATACAAATTGTACATGCACACCATACACCAAATTACAAACTATTAAATTTTCATTATATTTTCTATTGCGCAATATAATTTTTTTAAAAAAAAAAATTCAAATAATTTGATAAACACTATGAGACTTGATTCAATACTTACAAAAAGAAAATTAATCAATTTTTAAATAATTTGATATAAAATTATGAGAACTAATTTAACTCCTATAAAAATAAAAATAATTTTTTGTTTCTGAATAAAAATGATAACATTATTATTATTCAAATCCCACATAAAAAAAAAGAAATAGTCAATTTTGTAACAACAATTATAAAGATACTATTTATTTTATTTTTCTTTTACTAATTATCTTTATATAATATATTAAAACTGAATATCACACTATTTTATTTACAACTTATTCACTTAATCACCACATCACTAAAAATTTGATTTGACACTCTCCCAAACATAACATTCCAAAACTTCTTTTATTTATTTAAGAAAAATATGTAACATTTCATTTATAAATTCTTTTAATTAAAACACTTCTATATTCATATTCCATGACTTATCCCCTTCTATTCCTCTAATTAAAAATGATGTATACTCATTGATTTATTTATGTTACTTCTCCATTCCATATATAATGTTATATACTTATACTACAACTTGTAGATCTACACCATACATCAAAACACAAATTATTAAATTTTCATTATGTTTTCTATTGCAAACTATAATTTCTTTAAAAAAAATTTAATTAATAAATTTTCAAATAATTTGATAAACACTATGAGACTTGATTCAATACTTACAAAAAGAAAATTAATCAATTTTTAAATAATTCGATAAAAAATTATGAGAACTAATTTAATTCCTATAAAAAATAAAACTAATTTTTTGTCTCTTAATAAAAATGACAACATTATTATTATCCAAATCACTCATAAAAAATAAATAATAGATTCTGTAACAACAATTATAAAGATATTATTTATTTTATTTTTCTTATACTATTCATGTATTGTAATATATTAAAACTAAGGCTCACACTATTTTATTGATACCTCATTCACTTACTCACCACATCACTAAAAATCTGACGTGCCACTTCCAAACACAACATACGAATACTTATATATTTTTATATTCTATGACTTATCCCCTTCTATTTTTCTAATTAAAAATCATGTATACTCATTGATTTATTATCTTGTTTCTTCATTCCATATATAATGTTACATGCTTATATAAATTATACATCCGGATCATACATCAAAACTCAAACTATTAAAATTTCATTATATTTTCTATTACGCACTATAATTTTTTGTTTTAAATTAAATTAATTTATTTTCAAATAATTTGATAAACACTATGAGAGTTGATTCAATTCTTATAAAAATAAAATTAATCAATTTTCAAATAATTCGATAAAAAATTATGAGAACTAATATAATTATGGGACTTCATTAAAGAAAATTGGGAAGTATATTTGTTTTTGCATTTCACATTTATATTTGATTTGTGAAGTTGCCAAGTTTTGTATTCATTTTCATATTGTAATTCATTTGAATCTTGAAGTAGCAAATATTCATTTCACATTTCTCACTTTGCATTTCACATTAAAATTAAAAAAAAAGGGCATATGTCATAAATTTTCTTTTCATATCGTTTATGATTAAGATTCGCTTTGCCACAAAGGTTTACAAGTAGCATGAATATTATTAGTGTCATTTGATCTTATAAAAAAAAAGATTTAAACATAATTCCTAATTCTTCCAAGGCCTAATTTTTAAGATCTTCAAGACTCCTCTTGTCTGCATGATTTCTTCAAGTAGCATATAGGTCACCAATACAAGAGTCATTTCCATCAGAAAGGGCCTAGCATCAAAAGTGAAAAAATTCTGTCAAACACAAACCATTGGATTCAAAAAATAATAAGGCAATGCAATGTCAAAATAAGAATTTTAAAAAAGAGAGTAAAGAGCAAGTGTAACTATTGGTACAAAGCCTTTATATTTAGTAGGATTTGCTTTTGTTTTCAAATGCCAAATAAGGAAAAAGTTAAAGAACAACATAGCAGTGGTAGAAGTTACACCAATTTGTCAAAAAATACCTGTTGAAACATGTTTCTTTCCATTCCTAATCATCCCCAAACTCATCCAACAACAACCATCCATGAATCACAAGTTTCTCATGATATAATACACCAATATTCACCATTCTAACAACAACAACATTCACTCAGGTAGAAACACAATAATTATAGAAATTTCTCATAAAAAATGGAAGAATGCATAACAACATATCAGGAATCATCAATATCTATTCTCTATTTCAAAAAGTCTCAATTTCTAATCTTCTAAGACTACTAACTAGAACCCATCTTACTAATGAGATGAAGAAGTTGTTGTTGTAAGATGTAGAGATGAAATGATGATGATGATGATGGTTTCATGTTTTGATTCCTCCAAGTTCTTCTTTTCTTCTTTCCACAAATTTTCTCCTTTTCTCTCCATGTTCTTCTTTCTATGTTTTTACTTCTTTTACTAATATAAAGCATATTGAAAATGATACATAGAGGCATGAAAGGAAAGTTGGTAAGGCATAGGCATGTGTGGTAGAGACATCTGGTCAAGAAAAATAGAAGGAATTTTGTGGTTGGAAACTAACAGTACATAAATATCTCAAGTGATACTACACTTTATTTATTTGTTCTACTAGAGTAATTGATCAATTATTATTGTTATCAAAATGCCTTTTTTTGTACCAATTAATAAAATGTCAGTTTCAATCACTAATTATTCTATTTATTCCATAACTTTCATACCACATAAAAATTTAGTTGATATGAATTTGAGTATTTAAAGAAAAGTTAGGTATCACATTATCGCCATCTAAAAATAAGAACAACTAAAAAATAAAACTTATTGAAGTAAATTTTAAAATAAGATTATAGTTTAGTCAAAATAATGATATTACAAATTTATAGTTCAGAATCAATAAATGATTCAATTTTATATTAAAAATTAAAAAAAGAAATCTTTATCATAAAATATATTGCAGTTAAAACAAAAAATATTTAAAAGGACTTTTTATAAGAAATTTGAGTTGATTTTTTTTTAAAATTATAAGATTTTTTTTAGAAATCACATTAAAAAAGGTTAGAAGTAAATTACCTAGTGATATATGAAGGAAATGTGACATTAATCTACATGGAATATTATAATTTTTATTATTTTCAATTTTAATAATATTTTAAATAATTATATTTTGTTTTTTTATTTGAGTTTACAATTTTAGTTTTTGAAAGTTATTCTTCTCTTGTTTCTTGTTTTGTTTTTAATTTTAATTGCCATTTTTAAAAACTTGTATTAGAGATGAAGGAGAAGTGATTCACAAAAAGATGGAAGAAATAAACATGATGAAATTGGGAGAAAGATAGAAGAAGAGAGGCTTTTGGTAAGTTAAAATTGATTAAAACACAAATTATAAAAATAAAATTAATCTAACAAAAATAATAATAAAAATTATTTATAGTTAAAAATAAGTTACAAATTAGACATAGAAAATTATCTTCTTCGTTTATACAGTTTCATATTATACTTTTACCTATAAAACATAACTTGATTATCTTTTCCCGTTTAAAACTATAGTTTTTCTACCATAATAAGTGTTGGTGTCATGACTTAAATCACAAACATTATAAAGATTGATGTGAATGTTGATTTTAAAATAATTATAAAATAGTTACTCATTTTTGTATATGTCTATAAAATATTAGCTCATAGACCAGTAATCAACATCATCATGAAATATCAAACACAACTTTAAATCAACACATTAGTAACATAGACACACTTGTTTTTATGAATATTTAATTTAATAACATTCACTTTATGATGTATTTAATTATTTTTTAATTAAAATATTCTAAAACATACCTTCATAAAAATAAATGGATATACAATAACAAACTTATGTAGATTTAGTAAAATAGACACACTGCTTTTACCAAATTATTTTTTTTAGAATCATGTACTTAAGGTACATTTAAACAATAACAAACTTATGTAGATTTAGTAAAATAGACACACATGTTTTTACCAAATTGTATCTAATAGCTATAATATATATCTAATGGCTATGATAATAATTTGTTTTTGCTATCTTTCGTGGACGCTTGATAAGTTGGGAATTTTGCTATCTTTCGTGGACGCTTGATAAGTTGGGAATTACATGAATAATTTGTTTTTTTATCCTTAAAGGATGTTTGATAACTTTTTCATGAATTATATGAATAATTTGTTTTGCTATCCTCCAAGGATGATAGATAAGTTCTTCAGAAAAGAGATGTATTAACATTATTCATGTGATACATGAGAATCATCATTAATTATTTTTTTCATTTTTTAATTAATATATCTATAAACAATAGATAAAAAATATATAATATAAATAAATAATAATAATAGTATTTTTTAAGTTTTAGAGTTTTGTGCTGATAACATATTATAAAATAAAGAAAAAGAAGATAAACATTTACAGAAAACGAGGAGAATTATTTCTTTTCTCATTTCATTCTTGTCTAATCGTATAAAATGAGATTGATTATATTTATAGGACATCATATAGACAAATCATCCATTATTCATTATATATATAATTTTATTAGAAAATAAGTGAATGATATCATATTCTTTTTTATTCTATATTTTTTACTTTATAAAAAAAATCTAAAATATAATTTAATTAGTCCACGATGAGTTGTCCTTTACGAGAATCTCCTTATCAATTGCAGAGATATTCTCCAACAAAATCTCTAATTTCTTTTTATATTAAGATAATACAAATTGAAAATTTTAATATAAACCTATCAAACTGCAGCAACAACTACACATACTTTAATTTTATCATATTTGTTTTAAAGTAGTATTTGTTTTTCTTATTTTTGTCTACTTAGTGGAGAAAGTTTTCGTTGATTATAAATAAAAGTTAATAAAAAAAGAACAAACAATTAAATAAGTAAATGATATTATTAAATAACTCATTTAAATAAGTAATAACCGAATTCTGTGAGTAGTTATGGATAAAGTCAAAAAGAAATTTTATTAATGAATATTATTAAATCTAAAACATACAAGTGACTAGTTTTAAAAAAGTGTATCTTTAACTTTATAAAAAAGTTTAAAACATAATTATATTTTGAATATTTGATTTAGATGTATTAATGTGATTGACCCAAACATGCAAAGCCCTTACGAATCGGAATGATTTTCTCCAACAGAATTCCTAATTTTTAGTGATATTAAGAATATAAATATATGAAAGTGCAACAACTATGTACACTTTGATTTTCTGATAGTTCTAAAATACCTTTTCTTTTCTTAGTTTCGGAAAAATTAAAAGGTCTTTCACTTGTTGATATTTGTTTTGAATCTAGTCTATCTATGGAGGTAGATTGGGGGAATTTAGAATCACTTCCATTAAATTTGATTTTTGATAAGTTAGCAGAACCTGTAGATCGCATATATTTCAGTGTGGTATGCAAGAATTGGTATGCCATTGCAAAGTTTAATTATGAAAACGGACAAATACAAAATAATGTATTGCCGATGCTAATGATTCCCACGAAAAATAAGTGCAGAACAGAAAGAAGTTTATATGGGATTTCATCCAAAACAGATTACAACATCAAACTACCAGTACCTCATAACAAAAGGTTTTGTGGTTCAAGTCATGGTTGGCTAGCTAAGGTGGATAATAGTTCTGAACATACACTTATAACGCTCCTCAATCCTTTTAAAGATGCTCTTTCCATCACTTTACCACCCATCTACATCATGGATATACTAAGAAGAAAAAGGTATTATGAGTGTAATGTGCATAAGGTTGTTTTATCTGCTGATCCTACAATTAGGCCACACGATTATGTTGTTGTAGCCATTTACGGTATGAGTAAATATATTGCTTTTCTAAAAGCTGGACAACAGATTTGGACTTATATTGATCAGAAATATTTTTGCTTTAATGATGCTATATTCTATAAAGACCTAGTCTATGTTGTAGGACGATGGAATGACATCTACTCTTTTGATGTGTGTAATTTGAAGAAAAAAGAAGTAATTCCCAAAGTTCTTTCTAGGGAGGACGATGATTATGCTCATGGAGTTTATCTCGTAAAATCATTAGAAGGAGACTTATGGCTAGTAAAAAAAATTATTGCCGAAAAGGATGAATTCTTTACTCATGGTGCAGAAAGATTTGAAGTGTTTCATTTAGAATTGGATCTCCAAAGTGGTAAAGTTATAAGAATGGTAAAGCTTAATAGTTTGGGAGACAATGTCTTATTTGTGGGTGATAGTGATTCTATATCTATGTCGGCTTCATATTTCTCTAATTATCTTCAAAAGGATTCAATTTATTATACAGATGATTTTTATGACGACACACCAAATCCTTATCCTAATGGACCATTTGATATGAAAGTCTACAATATTAAAGAGGAAAAATTTAGTCAACATTGTCCTTTTCAACCTTGGTTTAGACAAAAGCCCCCTGCACTCTGGGTTATTCCACCATTTCAACTGAATTGACAATTTCAAATTGAAATAGATTATTTTGTTTTATTTTTTTTTTCGTTTCAAATTTGTTTGTTTAGTTAAGTGAAAAATAATAATTTATTTAATTCCATTTCATTGCTATACTACTTTTGACCATGATTTATGTTTATGGCGTGTGAAAAGAATTTAAGATTTTTCATGTTTAGTCTGCTGAATCAATTAGTGATTACTTGATTCGACCGATGACTTTAGAAACTCATGATCTTATCGAGTCGACGATTAGTCCTATTTTTAAAATATTGTTCCACAATGATTTAAGACAAAAGTGTTATATGTCTAAGCAAAATTTAATTATATTTAATGATTATAAAAAATTTTCAACAAAAATATATCGTGATATTAATGCATATAATATATGAATATAAATAAAATAAGGCCATACTAATTTGTGTCCTAATGGCATCGATTAAGAAATCTATAAATAAATAAAATTTGTCCTTAAAAAATAATGAAGTTTTTTTATTAAAATAGCGTAGTGAAGATGTGGTGTTCTCATTATTATCTTAAAATAAAAGTATCATAACTTTTAAGAGTTATTCGGTTTAATCCAATTTTTAGAGACTAATTTATTTAACTGATTTATTTTTATCATGTTTAGTCTGATATTCAACTAGTGATCACTTGGTTTGGACGATGACTTCTTGGACTCATGATCTTATTAGATTGATGATTAGTTCGGCATTTAAAACATTAAAAATATTATGTTTTTAAGAATTACATTTAATATTTATTAAAATTTTCATATAAAGTATAAAGTGATAACAATTTATTAATACATAAATATAAATAAAAAGGGTGAAGCTAATTTCTGTCCTAAAGATATATGTTCAGAAATATATAAATACAAAATTTGTGTTAAAAAAAATTGAAAATTTAATCATAAACTTTTATTGAAGTCAATATAATATTTTTTTGAGATAATTATATTTACCTTTTAAAAAGCACAAATTAATATTACTCAATAAAATAATTAAACATGATGACGTAACCAAATTGAGTTTTCCATCTATATATAATTTTGTCATGGAATTTTGAAATTTATCATATCTATTATCACATTAGGCTAGACAAAAAACTGACACCCACACAAAACTGATTTTACTTTAAACATTTAATATGTGTAATTCTTTGTGAGTGGTTCTATAATGAAACTCTATTTTATTATTATTGAAAATATGTTTTCAAGAGGACGGATGTTGGATCAGATGTCTGAAACAACGTGTACAACTGATTTATGATAAATGACAGATTTTGAGGATAAATATCAGACACGATATTTGAAAAATTGTATACGATAAACTAAAATCAATCACATAACCAAGTTATGACAGTTTAACTTATACAAGATGATGAAGCAGAAAAGCAATAAAGACATAAGCAAATTGTTAACCTAGTTCGACGAAATCACACCTACGTCTGGGGGCACTCTATCCAAGAAAGGAAATTCATTACTTTGAATTAGTAAAATTAGTCTTATAGGAACACCAACCTCATGATGTTAAATGTTTGTTCCGAATCCTAGTGACTTTATATTTAAGAATTCCCATAAATATGAGAACTCCTTTCACTTTCTCTCAATCACTAGTTCCAAGTGATCAACTTTAATAACAACAATATTGAATGTTTAATTTACAACTCAACTAAGACAAATCAACAATTATGTCAAGTTACTGAAACAATACTGTGGTGTACACAAACACTTTATTTTCATGCTTATATATAGAAATAATGTATTGGAACAAAGTTTTACAACTCAATTAACAAACTAAACTCTATGCCTTAAGATATGAATGAAGGTGCTAGAGTGATGCACAAAAATGACACAAATGAAGAATCAAAAGATAAACCCTAACACAAGGAATCTTCAAAACATGCACACCTCAAACGTGATGTTTGAGTCTCCTTAAATAGCAATGCAATTATGGGTGTTTCTCCTTCTGGTTTCTATTTTAAATTTGTCAAGAATAATAGTCAATATTATTGAATTTGATTTTCTCAATAAAAATCTCCAACAAAAGATATGATTCGTTATTAATTCAAATTCAAATTTAAATCTTCATTTAAATTGATATGATCTTCAACAGCTGTCAAAAAAATCACACAAACGCTTTGTTAGAATATAGCAACAAATTTGATTGAATCTCAACCAGAATTTTTCTCCAAAAATGCAACAATATTTAACTGCTGAACCAGGGTCAGATATTGCACACATGTTGGAACATCGTGTCTCACATGCGTTCCTTCTCACTTTCTCTCAATCGCTAATCCAAAGTGATCAACTTTAGTAACAACAATAATGAATGTTAAATTTACAACTTGTAACACCCTACTTTCCGATTCAATAATTAATAAATAAAATATAATTCTATCCAAGTAAGATGTCACCTCACAATTCAAAAAGTCTTAAGGTTACTTCATTTAATCAAAAATATAGTCCAAATAGTGGAATTAAACAAAAGCATGGCATCCATGGCTTTAACAAATCATCCACACAAAAAAAAGTTCTATAATTACTTTAAATTAAATGAGAAGTAACAAAATAACACAAAGAAAATAAAACGTTTCCTGGTGTTACGTGTCAGAGCAACTCCACTAGTAGACTCAACCGATAGTAACATGAGGTACACATCACCAATTACTCAGGTACATGATTCTTTGTACTCCGAGGGAAAACATACACAATAAACACAAAAGGGGTGAGAAATTCATTCATAAAATAAACAGTGTATAATAATTAAGAGAGTAGTATTTATACCCACAAATTACATTCATTCACAATCACATTCTCACCATAATAAATGCACAAGCACAACATAATTATAATGCATGAGGTCTGACAACATTACACGATATATTGAAGAAAATATGACATTAACCAACACAAAGTATTAGTAATTTTTATTTTTTTTAATTTTAATCATTTTTTAAATAATTATATATATATATATATATATATATATATATATATATATATATATATAATTTAGTATATGAATTTAGCTTTTGAAAGCTAGTCTTCTTTTCTTTCTTTTTATTTATTTATTTTAATTTCCATTTTAAAAAAATTGTGTTAGAAATGAAGGAGAAGTGATTCACACAAAGATGAGAGAAATAAATATGATAAAATTGAGAGAAAGATAGAAGAAGAGAGAATTTTAATTAGGTAAAATTGATTGCGAAAATAAATTATAAAAATATAATTAATCTAACTAAAATAATAACAAAAATCATTAATAATAAAAAATAACTTACAAATTAGACATAGAAAATTATCTTCTTCGTTTATACAATTTTATGTTATATTTCTATATGTGAAACTCTTACATAAATATTGTGATTGTCCATGTTTTTCTTTTGTGTCCAACATATTGCATTATACCTAAAATGTAAGTACTTATACCTTTAAAATGTAGCTTAATTTATTTATTCGTTTAAAACTATAGTTTTTCTACGATAATAAGTGTTGGTGTCATGAATTAAATCACAGGCTTTATAAATATTGATGTGAATATTGATTTTAAAATAATTATAAAATGGTTACTAATTTTTGTATATCTCTATAAAATATTAGCTCAAAGACAAGTAACCAACATCTTTGTGAAAGATCAAACAAACAACTCTTAAATCAACACATTGCTAAAGTATATTAGAAGTAATTCATATTTATTAGTTGTACTATTTTCCTAGCCCCTAAGTTTGTTAGAGAGTATTTTAGTATTTTATCCTATTCTAGTAACCCTAGTTTTAGCTTATAAATAGGGTGACAATCATTGTAACTTTTATCATATTTTGTAGCCGTCATTCTCTGAATAGAATATTTCCGTTCATCATCATTTATTCTACCTTTGCACCAACAATTGGTATCTAGAGCTCCGGTTCAGATTCATTGGGAAACACGGGAAACACGAGTGAACGTGAGGTCTTGTGTGTTTGATTTGGATTCCTAGATTCGTGTTGAATCTTGAACAAAATCTGATCAGAATTTTAATTCTGTGGGTTGGGAAACACTGTGTGAGAAATCTGAGTGTACTGCGCAAGGTAGAAAGATGAACGGAAACGGCAACATGAACACCAAACTTCCAGTATTTGACGGTAAAAACTGGAATCGTTGGATGATCCAAATGCGTGTACTGTTCGGTGCTCAAGATGTTCTAGATCTTGTCACTGATGGTTATGTTCAGGTAGCGGCAGATGCGACGGATGAACAGAAAAACACGCAGAAGGAAGTAAGGAAGAAGGATCAGAAAGCATTGTTCTTCATTCATCAATGTGTTGATGTAAATGTGTTTGAGAAGATTGCAGATTCAACGACAGCAAAGGCTGCGTGGGACACACTGGTTAGATGTTATGGTGGTGACGCATCAGTGAAGAAGGTGAAGCTTCAGTCCTTGAGAAAGCAATATGAGAATCTCAACATGAAGAATAATGAGAAAGTTTCTGAATACATCTCCAGAGTGATTCTGATCACTAATGAGATGAAAGCGTGTGGAGAAACTCTTTCTGAAGAAACAATCATGGAGAAGGTATTGAGATCCCTTACCTCTCAATTTGATTACATTGTGGTAGCAATAGAACATTCCAAAGATCTGAGCACCATGAGAATTGAAGAGCTGCAGAGCAGTCTAGAAGCGCAAGAGTTGTGTTTGACTGAGAGAACTTCTGAAAGGGAAGTAGAGCAGTAGGCTCTGAAAGCAACTTCTGATAGGAGGTATCAGAAGCAGTCAGAAGCCAGGAGAAGATCTGATGGTGGTCAGAAGTCAGAAAGCTCAACCTCTGATAGACAAAAGAATGCTCAGAAGGGAAAAGAGAAGTATGACAAGAAGAAAATCCAATGTTACTGTTGTAAGAAGTTTGGTCACTTTGCTTGAGACTGTTGGTCAAACAAGGAGAGAAAATCAGAAGAAGCAAATATAACCAGAAGTTCTGATGACGAATCTGTGCTATTGATGGCCTCTGAATCTGATGATATGGATCTGATAGACTGGTGGTATATGGACACTGGCTGTTCAAATCATCTTACTGGAAACAAGAAATGGCTGGTTGACTTTGACTCTGAAAAGAGGACAAAGATCAGATGTGCTGATGACAAATATCTTAATGCAGAAGGTATGGGAAATGTCAGAGTGATTCTGAACAATGGGAAAACAACATTGATTCAGAACGTGTGGTATGTACCTGGCATCAGAAGCAATCTGATGAGTGTGGGACAATTAATTGAGAAAGGTTTTTCAGTTACCATGAAAGACAATCTTCTGAAGCTGTATGACTGCAATCAGAAGTTGATTATGGAGTCAGAACAGGGAAGGAATAGAACATTCAAGGTGAATGTCAGAACTGCAGACTCAAAATGTCTTAGTGCAACAAGTGCTGAGAAGGAGAGTGAGTTGTGGCACAGAAGATTTGGTCATTTGAATTTCAGAAGCTTAAAACATCTGAATTCAAAGAAGTTGGTACATGGAATTCCTACAATTAAGAAGCCTGAAAAGTCATGCAAAGTTTGCATGGAAGGAAAACAACCACGATTGCCATTTGCGTCAGAAACTGCTCCAAGAGCAAAACATGCCTTGGGAGTTGTACATTCTGATGTGTGTGGTCCATTTCCAGTAGCATCGATTGGAGGGAATAAATACTTTGTGTTATTTGTTGATGAATTCACAAGAATGACATGAGTATCCCTTATTAAGTTTAAACACGAGATGTTTGATGAATTCAAGAAGTTCAGAATGAAGGCTGAGAATCAGAGTGGTCAGAAGTTGAAGATTCTTAGAACTGACGGTGGAGGTGAGTATAACTCCAAAGAGTTCCAGAAGTTCTGTGAGGAGAATGGAATTGAGCATGAGGTTACTGCTCCTTATACCCCTCAACACAATGGTCTTGCTGAAAGAAGAAACCGCACTTTGCTTGATATGGTGAGAAGCATGTTAAAGGAGAAGAAACTTCCTCAGAAGCTCTGGGGAGAAGCTGTTGCCACTGCAACGTATGTACTCAACCGATGTCCTACGAAGAAGTTGAAGGAAATAGTTCCAATACAGAAGTGGACTGGAGATAAACAAAATGTTAGTCATCTGAAGGTGTTTGGTTCTGTTTGCTATAAACATGTTCCAGAAGCCAGAAGACAGAAGCTGGATGATAGAAGCAAAGTGATGATTCTGATAGGGTACCACAGTACAGGTGCATACAAGCTCTATTGTCCAGAAACCAATAAAATTGAATTCAGCAGAGATGTGATTGTGAAGGAATCAGAAGTTTGGAATTGGGATAAGTCTCAATCTGGTTCTGATGTTAGAACTTCTGAAGAAAGGTCAGAGTTAAGAATTTCTGAAGTTGGAGTAAACTCTGACGTTGATTCTGATTCTGATAGTGATTCTGACTCTGGAGAAGACTCAGAAGATGAAGGTGACTCTGATGATCCAGACTCTGATGACCCAGACTCTGATGGTAATCCAGATTCTGGTGGCAATTCAGACTCTGGAAATATGCCAGACCCTAAAGATGATCAAAGCTCTGGAGGAAGTCAACCATCTGAAGCTAGAAACTCTGAAGCTCAAGACTCTGAACAAGTTCAGAGACCACAAAGAATCAGAAACATCCCCAAAAGATATGCAGAATTTGACATGCTGCAAGACACTGAAGTAGACTCTGAAGGAGAAGTTATTCAGTGTGCCATGTTAGTAGACTCTGAACCCATAAGTACAGAAGAGGCTCTTAAGCAGAAGCTCTGGCTGAAGGCCATGAAAGAAGAACTTGATGCTATAGAGAGAAACAAGACTTGGAAGCTGACAGAACTTTCAAAAGACAAGAAAGCCATCAGTGTCAGATGGATTTTCAAGCAGAAGTTAAAGCCAGATGGTTCAATTGGCAAACATAAAGCAAGGTTGGTAGCCAGAGGATTTCTACAAAAACCTGGGCTGGATTACTCTGAAGTGTTTGCACCTGTAGCAAGACATGAAACAATCAGAATGGTGATTGCAATAGCTGCTAACAGGAATTGGCCTCTGATGCATTTAGATGTAAAATCTGCATTTCTGAACGGTCCATTAGAAGAAGAAATTTACGTGTCACAACCTCCTGGATTTGTGAAAAAGAATCAGGAAGGGATGGTGTATAGATTATACAAATCTCTATATGGATTGAAACAAGCGCCCAGAGCTTGGAATCAGAAGATTGATTCATTTTTCAAGAAACAAGGCTTTCAGAAATGTGAGATGGAGTACGGTGTCTATGTTCAGCATACTTCTGAAGGAAATATGACTCTGGTATGTTTATATGTTGATGATATACTGCTGACTGGAAGTTCTGAACAGGAGATAACCAAGTTCAAGAAAGTTCTGATGAATGAATTCGAAATGACTGATCTAGGCAAAATGACATACTTTCTAGGGATGGAGTTCAGATACTCTGAGAAAGATATTATTTTGCATCAGCTCAAGTATGAATTAGAACTTCTGAAGAGATTTAATCTGAAGAATTGTAAGATTGTTGTCACACCTTCTGATACAAATCAGAAACTGGATTCTGACTCTGATGGAAAGGATGTGGACGTTACAACCTTCAAACAATTGGTTGGTTCTCTGAGGTATTTGTGCAATACCATACCTGATATTTGTTATTCAGTTGGGATGGTTAGTAGGTTCATGAGTAAACCTAAGTGGTCCCATTATCAAGCTGCTGTCAGGATTCTGAGGTATATCAAGGGAACTCTGAAGTATGGAGTATTATTTCCTTCTGGAAGAAAGGATGAGTCAGAACTTCTGAGTTATTCAGATTCTGATTGGTGTGGAGACAGAGTTGACAGAAGAAGTACGTCTGGGTACTTATTCAAATTTCTGGGAGGTCCCATTTCTTGGTGTTCCAAGAAGCAACCTGTTGTGGCGTTGTCAACTTGTGAAGCTGAATACATTGCAGGTGCTGTTACTGCATGCCAAGCTGTGTGGATTCTGAATCTATTGCAGGATCTGAAGATTAAAGTAAACAAACCTCTGAAGCTGATGATTGACAACAAGTCTGCAATCAATCTTGCCAGAAACCCAGTGTTGCATGGGAGAAGCAAGCACATTGAGACCAAGTATCATTTTCTGAGACATCAAGTTCAGAGGGGAGTGTTAGAAGTTGTACACTGCAGCACTCAGAAACAGTTGGCAGATGTTCTGACGAAAGCTATCAAGACTGATCAATTTCTCAGATTAAGGGATGGAATTGGTGTTACAAGTTTTGATGGAATATGAATTAAGGGATGGTATTAGAAGTAATTCATATTTATTAGTTGTACTATTTTCCTAGCCCCTAAGTTTGTTAGAGGGTATTTTAGTATTTTATCCTATTCTAGTAACCCTAGTTTTAGCTTATAAATAGGGTGACAATTATTGTAACTTTTATCATATTTTGTAGCCGTCATTCTCTTAATAGAATATTTCCATTCATCATTCATTCTACCTTTGCACCAACAAAGTACACCCAATTATTTTTTGAAAGTTTTTTTAGCAACATTCACTTTATGATTCACTTTATGATGTATTCAATTATATTTTAATTAAAACAATCTAAAACCCACCTTCATAAAAATATATGGATATACCTTAACAAACTTACGTGGATTTCGCTAAAATAGACATACTTGCTTTTATGGAATTTTTTTTAGCAACATCTACCTTAAGGTACATTTAACCAAGATTTAGTTAATGTTTATTAAATTAAACTTTCTTAAAATCAAATGGGAGTAAGTTAATAATATAAAGAGTAATGCTTAAAAGTATAAGATTTTGTTTAGGTCTTACTTAAAAAAATGGATATCCAAAATAAATAGTTAAAATTGTGTGATAGAAAACCTTATTTTCACTTGATTATTAACAAATTATTATTTGGTGGTATGCATTCATTACTATTAATTTATATAAATATTTAAATTTAATAATAATCTTAAAAACCCTTAATTAAAAAAGTCTTATTTTATCTGTAACACCCATATATAATACAAGTCTAGAATTACATATTATACATAAGTGTAATGTTGGTACTAAAATACATAAGTGCCTAGTGGCAACATTGTACATATTACATGCTCAAAATGACATACAAACATGACACAATATATACAAGGTTACCCAAAATAAAACTAGGAACTAGATCATTAGAAAAATGATCTCAAAATAGATATAAGCACAGTGGAAAAGCAATCCAAAATAGTAAGTAGCAAGGACATAAAGTTATCTTGTCTTTACCCTTCACTTGCTCAGAACTTCCTAAAAATAATCAACAAACACGGGGTGAGATGATAATCTCAGTGGGTTCCATATCTTATGGGTTCACTTGACTTTACAAGATTCTAATCAATATTCTAACTCAATCACTAAGGGGAAAAGGACTTAAGTTCATAAAACTTGCAATGTATGAAAGCATGCCAAGGTATCTTTCTCTGGTCAACCCTACATCTAGGATTATCGACATGGATCACGGATCCTTGTAATATACTTTAACTTTCTTGAGTACATCAAATTCTTCTATGGGACTCTAATCCATTTGGTTGCACTATGAGACTCTAACCTATTTGGTTGAACATATGGGGCTCTAACCCATTTGGTTAATGCAAAGTTTCTGTACATTCATCCCAATCTTACTCTATATAAGTATTATGACTTGAGACGACACAATCAAGGGGTTATTTCCGACTACATGACAAGATAGAAACACAATGTAATTGTATTCGACAATCACGTTAACATTCATAACAATAACACATGTTCCATACAATGCCAAACACTCCTAGTTAAGCAACTACTTGTATATGACACACACCCAGGCATCATTGTTTACAAGCATTTCCATCTAAGTCATTCATCATACCCTGTTGTTACGCGAAAAATACAAAGTCTCCATTGGATTTTATTTATTCCAAGAGGAAAGGGAAAATATCGAGAAAAACCCAAAAGAATGGTCATCACAATCATGAACATGTTCGGAAGTTGGTTATGCAAGGGGAAGGTATTAGCACCCTCACATCCATCGTACTCGATGGCAACCATCTAGATTTTCTCTCGCTTGAGTGGGTGTCGTTATTTTAATATTTACTTGCTAAAGGTTTACGAAGTGAAAATGGGTTTTTTATTAGTGTGCTCACCAAGGATTTGGGTCCTCATGCCTACATATCCTCATTCGCTGAATAAGGAAGTCAGAGCCTCGTAGTTTATGGTGAAAAATGTTTGTTGGTTGGTTATTTTTACCTTGAAAAAGGATTCTCGGAGTGATATCCTAAGGTGAAAACAAAAGGTTTGATGAGTTGATATTGATTTTAGGTTTTAAAAAGAGATTGTTTTTTACTTTGGATTGCACTAAAGACTATGCGTAGAGGTGAATATTTCAAACTACCAAGCCAAGCATCTTGTGTCCAAAATATTCTGAATGAGGGTAGGAACGTTGCATTCTCATTCCTTCTCCACCATTTAAGGCTCATGGAATACAATCCTAATCGTGTTTTAATATGTCTTGAATTTGATTTGAGAAAATGTCGTTTGCCGTTGGATCAAGGGTTTGTTTTATTGTTTATGAAATGGTGACGGTCCTAACTTCTAAGGTTGGCTAACAAGCAACAACAAGACAAAGGAAAACGAGTAAAAATTACACCAATGTGGGGAGGGGGATACATAAAAAATATAAGGGACTAATGCTATAAATAAAGGGTCTCGTTGTAAGGTAGCCCAAGAGAAAGCCTTGTATGTGCATTGTGTCCAAAGCTAACAATTGAATAATGATGTTACAAATCATATCTCCGTAGGATAGTGCCGAGAATGCTCTCTTGTAATGAAATATTACAAGTACATAATGCTCCCAAGTTGCATAGGTCAATCACATTGGTCCAAGGTCCAAGCAAGGGTCATAAAATAGTCTTCTGAGTCCACCATTAAGTCTCACAAAGAACTATTTTTGGTCTTTTCATTTTACCATTTTTTTTTGCTTTTTCAATGGATTAGATGACAAGTTGAAGCCATAACAAAGATGCATAAAGATGAGATACAATGCATAATGATGAAATAGATGATGATGATGATAAATGATAGTTAGAAGCATAAGATAAATGACAAGATTGTAAACAACAAAAGTAAAAAGTTAAAGTGCATAAGGTAAATGTTAGAAGTTAGATGTTAGAAGTCAATTTGCAAAAGAACAATCACTTGACATCATCTATCCACAAATCAAAGGGCTCAAAATATACTGCATTAAGGGATAACCTATAAATGATTCAAAGTGTAAAAAATGATTCAATGATCATTTATCAACAAGTTTGAATCAAAGAACATTGAATCAACCGAGACGTACATTTATCAATGATTTGAAGTGTGGAAGATTAGTCAAACAAGCCATCAAAAAAACAAATTAAATTAAACAAAATAAAAAGTTAGTAATTAGATGTTAATTTGCATTAGAGATTAAATAAAATAGAAGTATTAACAAAATAGTAAAAAACAAAATAACAAACAATATCATACAAAAAAAAAAAAAGAAAGAAAGGGAAATAAAAAACAAGTAAAAGTAACAAAGGAGTAAGGGGGTGCAGGATTGTTTTTAGTGTGTAAACCGAAATCCCATGGGACTAGGTCAGGAGAGGCCCATGGTCACCATCCATTGCCAACAAGGGGTGCAGGAATGCTCCAAGGGTGCAGAAAAGAAAGGGATTGGTCCTAAGGCCCAATCAATCCCTAACTGAAGCAAAAGAGGGAGGGGTCAGTTCAAAATCAAAACAATACGCCCAGACTCCATGTTCACTCTCCTAATCCAAAAATTTGGCGGATACTTAATCAACTCAGCCGTGCCGGAGCTCATCGTCGGAGGCGGCGGAGCTCCCTAACCACCTCCAATTGCGCCATCCCAATGTCTCCAACTCTCCTCCTCAAACAATATCTCCTAAATCTAAATAAAAATTCTAATCTAAAATCCACCCCATTCGAACCCTAAGATGCAATCTCAGGAATTAAATGAAGAATCAAAGCCTCCTCTAAGAGAGCTTCGATTTGGAGCCTCATGCTACATTACAGCGACCTCCAATTGGAGGCAAAAATGGAAGAAAGTGTAGTGGTAAATTCATGACCATTAAGTTATGGATAAACTTAACATCAATAAAACCAGAGTCGCCACTACGCTTTTATTGTTTCCAAAGGAAAAGGGAAAAGTATGAACAAAACTCAAAGATAAGAAGTTTTCAAATCAAAACTAATAAATTGCCAGAGATTACAGGTAAGGGGGATTGATTACACATAGGGAAGGTGTTAGCACCCAAAGTTATCTAGGTACTCCCAAGGAGCCCTTTTTTATGTGTGTATGTGTTTTGGTATAAAAGATGTTTGAAATAAATAGAGTGTGGGGATGAGAAAAGAATTCATTAATTATATTTTTGTGTTTGACAAGACCTTCGGACTTGTGCCTACGTACCAACATAAAAATGAGGGATCAAAACCTTGTAGTTCATGGTATCAATTTCAAAATGAGTGGGTTTCTTTTAATAAAAAGTTTAAATTTAATAGAGGCACAAAGGGCCCAAGGGTTTGAATGAATGTTAGTTCTTTTTGTCTTTTGAAATTTTAAGTCAATATGATTAGATTTATTTACATGTTTGATTTAAGAAAAGAGTTTAAAAATGCAATGGCATAAGACCAAAGTTTCTAATTTGCAATAAAGTCTATATTTTGAAATCATAAGCAAAGAAGATTTTTGAAAAGGGGGAGAGATTTTGAAAGTTAAGAAGTGGGAGGAGATGAAGAGGCTAATTCTAAGCATAAAATTAAAAGTTAAGAGTTGAAAAGATCTGACCAATAGGATGCAATCCAACAGACAAGAATGTCATATAGAAAACCCACTTTCCCTTTGGACTTTGAATCAAGCAATATCAACAAGCAAATAACAATATGGAGAGCAAGGCATCAAATAAAGATAGCCACATCCAAGCAAGCAACTTTATAGCTAACAATCTTCTTTATCTTCTCATGTATCAAATGACATACTTCTTGATTAGCTCAGGATAAAGCATTAGACACAGGTTTAAAGTAACAGTTACATCAAGACCATATACCAGATGAATTCATGTGGATCTCAATACTTGCATCAGATGAAAGCTCAAATCACAACAACTTGGTCTCAGAAATGTTGGCTTTGGCCAAGTCCTTTTGCATAGGGAATGTTGCCTAATTCTAAGTCCAAAAGCTCAGATCAAATCCAACACTCCACGCAAACATTTTTAGGTTTTTTTTGTTTATTAAGTATTTTAAGGTCCTAAGACCACAAACACAAACATAATACACAAACAAATATATACAATCACAATATATGGCTCAAGTGAGCAAAGTGAAAATGACATAAACATAAACAAGTTAAATGATATGTAAATGACAAATGAAATGGTAAATGACTTAAATTTAAATTGCACAAAGTAAATGACTTGACTTAAATTGCACAAAAGCAATATTAATAAAAGTTAGTCAAATGTTAGTTGATTAGATGTTAGTGATGTTTTGCTTTTCAATTGATTAAGTCATTCTTTGGAGAACACTCAACCCTCTATTCACAAGCATGGATCTTGAACCAATATATCTTCCAATGGAAGGAAAAAAATGCCAAGTTTCCATACAATACCATGAAAGGGGGGAGACTTACAATCTCACTTACTAGAATTCTATGCCTTTTAGGGTCAAAATTTAGCGCTATGTTAAGCAATCGTAATTGGACTTATGTAGAAGTCACAACTATCTGAGGTCAAGCAATAATGTTTTTGGTATTAATGCATGTTAGAGATATGGTATAATGAACCATACTCCTAAAACATACCACACACAAAAAGGAAAGTATCAAAGGATTGACCTATCTCATCCATACATGTATT
This sequence comes from Lathyrus oleraceus, assembly GCF_024323335.1. Lineage (NCBI taxonomy): Eukaryota > Viridiplantae > Streptophyta > Magnoliopsida > Fabales > Fabaceae > Lathyrus > Lathyrus oleraceus. The sequence goes on along the minus strand of NC_066583.1, from coordinate 379,718,386 downwards.
GGTTCATCTAACACAAAGTTATTGATGAACCAATTAGCCTTAAGATATTGAGATTTCATTGGTAAATAGAAGGAATGGGAGAGAATGGGATTGAAGATGAAGAGAGAGGGAAGATGAGAGAAACACAAATTGGCCATGGGAGGAATTTTATCAAATTAAAATCATTCATTCATTTTGGGAGATGAAATGTACATTTGATCAATCCCTTAAATCCAATGATTTTAATCCAATAAAAGTCAAATAAACCTTGACCAAGGCACAAACAAGTAGTCAAACTTCACAAGTCAATAAAAATGGCTCAACACAATTTCTACACAATTAATCAATTAAATATCAAATTAAAAATACATTTAAATTAAATTTAGTTTGGTCAAAACCTAAGACTTTTTCAAAACACCAAATAAATGGCCAAGAGATTTATCCTAGGTCAAACAAGGTCAAAGGACCTTAGACAAAAAAATTTATAATTTTTGAAAAGTCAGAAGTATTTTTAAACAATTAAAAATATGCACAAAAATAATTAATTTATGAAAAATATCAAAATTAATCCAAAAAATAATTTTAATTCAAAAAATTAAAGAGGAAAATATTTGAAGATTTTTGGTGAAAGTCCCATATTTTTTAGATTAAAAATGAAATTAATATGAATTAATTAAAATAAATGGATTAAACATAAATATCAAAATATCAAAAAAAAACAAGGGCCATCAGATCTCCCTCATTAATTGAGATGGCAGATCTGATGGCCAGAAGTGCATATTCCACAAGTACCAGAGTCAAACACGTTGCAGGCTTGGTAATAAAAAACAAGGGACGAGATTAAAACGTTTGAAGTGGATCTTGTGGCTGAGATGTGTGAGAACACATCACCAGAGTTAGGGCTTTGGTCTTCTTCTCCGCTGGACCTCACCATTATCAACCATCACCAAAATGAAAAAAAAAGACATGGATTTAAAGAAAAAAAATGCTCAGGAGCTCGAATTTGGCCTCAATTTTCTCCAATTCAAGTATATAAAAAGATACAAGGATTTGAACTTTGAGGATCATGAACTGAGTTGCTTCGATTTAACCTCAAAGCAACTCAATCTTCTTGCCTATATTGATAGGACTCTAGACAACCAAAAATCACAAAGGATGGTGAAGAATTGAGGGAGAATCAAAGAGAAGAAATATTGAAAATTCACCTTCAATGGAGCTTCAGACTGGCACGATCTTGATTCCAATTGTGCTTGGCCTTGCTTCAAATGCTTGTTTGAAGTGATTAGGATCAACAAAAGGTCCGGACTCTTGGAGTTTCAATCTCAAAATAGATGGAGATTTGAAACTCGATTTTCAAAGAAAACCTTCAAGATTATCCTTCAATGGTGAGGGTTTGGAATTGCAGGTTCAAAGCTTGGGCATGAGGTCCTTCATTCTGAGCAATGGGGGTCTTATTTATAGCCAAGGAGATTCATTTCCACACACTTCCAAATTTGGCAAAAATGAGAAATTCACTTTGTATGCTTGCATGGGCGTGTGATAGGCCCATCAAGTGATGTGATCAAGTCCAAAAATGAGTGAAAATCATGTTGAAATCATGTTGTTAGGCCATGCAATCGTGTATGAAAAGTGGAAGTGGAAATCATCCAAATGGTTCTTAATATTGCACCCATGTGAAAATCCTTCATCCGTTGGCCAAATGAGATGATCTTGGACTTTTTTGAAAGGTTATATTAAGGGGAACAACTTTCATGTTGAACACTTTTTCATTTGAAGCTAGGATCATGATGCGTTTTGAGGTGGAAGTTTGGGAAATCAAACATATTTGAAAATTTTCTAAGTCCCAAGTCAAATGTTCACATCTTCCACCTTGAATAACTTTTTCTATGGACTTCAAATGAAAAATGTTCCTTCATAAAAGTTGTATCTCTTTCAAACCTATTCAATTTTGTCACAAATTTGACCTCATTTGGATTTGGCATGAAGGAGTTATGCATTTTAGAAATTTAGAAAAATCACTTGTTCAATGGTAGTGGCCCAAAATGACCTATAATGTTTCCTCTTGGCACATGCATTTGCAAGTTGAATTTTAACTTCCTCCAAACATAAAAGTTGAAGTAGACATCTTAAATTTGATCATGGAGTTTTAATTGCTTTCATATCATAAAAATTGAGCAATTTATGGTCTTGGGAAGTTGACCTCCAAACTAGGGTTCAAACAAAATGGCCTAGAATCTTTCACCATAAAAAATGACTTTCCAAGAAAAATTAGATCTAGACTTCAACATGAAAGTTGTTTGGATTGTCATTTTGAGTAACGTTTCTTTTGGAATCATTTTCATATGACACAAATTGTAGGAGATAAGGTTTAGGGAACCCCAACTTTGACTAGTTGACTTTCTCTGGCAACCACCATGAACCATCTTGCTAACGTGACATTATCTTGACATTTGGGACTCATGGAGGATCATATATGTGTAGGATTATGTAATATGAATTATCCCTTGAAATATTTGATCAAATTGTTGAAGAAACTTGTTGAAGAAGTCACACAAGATACCCAAATGAATTAGGGTTTCCAAGGAAAACAATATCCAAACTCTTGATGATTTCTTGATAAAAATAACATGTGAAGATAATGGGGATCCATATATGATTCCTAGAGCCAATGTGAACCATTTATTGATTGAGCTCCTTGCATTGAGGGTCTCAAACCCTAGATATGAGCTTGATAGAGCATATATGAACATGTATACTGCCTACAAAAGCAAAAAACTATAAATTGACATATTTTTGGTATTTTGGTTAGTAAATAATGAAAAACAAAGTATGATACAATCAAAAGTGGCTTGGTGATCTCTCCCAATGTAAACCCAATGAATAAAGGGGTAAGGAGGATGCCAAGGTGTGATCCCAATGCCATTGCATACGAGGAGATAGCACGAGGAATCTTAGGGTCAAAATTGGGGTCTTATAGAAAGTCACCTACTGGAGCTGCTTTGGTGACCTTCGACAGCGAGAAGAAGATCGAAATCAGGTAGCATTCCTAGAATCTCTTTCTCCTTCTTCTACTTCTTCACTCTGCTTCTGCTTCTGTAAGTGAGTGTGATTGAGAGAGCTTGAAGTGAGTCAGGGGAATGATTCTTTAGACCCCAATGATTAGAAATGATTGCCCTCTTTATAGTGTGATCCAAGATAGGGGTACTTTAGGGAATGAGCGTGAATCAATTGAACTTGCTTAGCTGGAAAATTTGAATAAAATGTATTATGTTGAGTATGCAAAAAAGGATAAATGAGTCACATGGAATTTAGGATTAGCTGAGTGAAAAGGTCACGTGTTTTAATCTTCAACTCATTCGATGCAACTTTGCACTTTGTATCGAAATGCACTTTGGATATTTGCTTCGTAGTTGTTGCTGCAACTGATGCTTGAGTTATGAACTTTGTACTACCATATACCCTACGGTGTTTGATTGCACGTGATGCTTTCTGCTAGTTGGTTAGGTCAGGGTAAACAAACTTAAATGTTAACGCTTGACTAGTTCAGCTACTAAATGAACCCAACTTGCCCTGCAATGAGTTCTCAATTTGTTGTGTTAAGAAGTTAGGTGTGTTAAAATGTTAGGAGGGTTGGTTTGTACCATGTTAGAATTGCCAGGGATTGTCAATAATGTTGATAGTTAAGGGGAATTGAGTTGGTTATGTAACCCGAGGTAATTATTCAGTTTGAATGTTAATGGATGCTAGAGTTTGTGATAAGTTGAATGCTCACTGAATGGCTATGGAATATGGCTAATTTATGTTACAACAGTAGGCTTAATGGTTGATGGTAAAACTAGGGATGAACTGCGGTCAAGTTAATAATGGAAATTGCTTGTTAATGAAACGGGTTCAGTTTAGGTCTAGACCTATTTTGGTATGGTTAGCAAGAAAAGATTAGTTGTAAATGGTTTGTTTTTGTGGTATAAATTGCTATGTGGGACGAACTTGGTTTCTAACTATTATGCTTTAAATTCTGCTACAACCACTACTATTTCCTATTATAAAAATCACTTGGCTCAGATTTGTGAAATGTTAGGGAGTTACTAATGGTAGAATTATGACAATTGAATGCCATGCTTTTATTCTGAATGTTGTTATATTGCTGATGTTTACTTTATTTTCCTGTAGGCTTGAACATTGCTTTGGTTGATCATGTCATTAATGGATGCTCATGAACTGTTTGGTGAATGGAGACATTGTCCAAGTTAGATATGGATGAAGCATTGAATCACTATGGATGTGAAGTATTTCTCACTTTGAAATCAAACCAAACTATCATGTCATGTAATTAGTGTAGAGTGAAATGTATTAGTGCAATGGACAATGTAATATGCTTGTAAATGAACCTAACGATCACTTAGGATCATACTTATGTAATGGAACAAGCTAAAATATGATTGATTTCAAAATGGTAAATCAAAGTTCCATTCAATTTCACTTGTTTTATTATGCATGAAATGTTTGTATGAGATGTATATGAAATGGGTGCCATGAGTTAGGCTTAGAAAGAAATACCTTTGACTTGTTGACTTTGGTCAACTAGTTGACCAAAAAGTCAACAGTTGATCAAAAGTCAACTTAGGTGAAAAAGATGTAATTCAAAAATCAAGGCTTATGATGAATCTAAAAATGGAATGTAATGGTCCAAAATGAATGAACGAAACTTGTAAACTGAGTAACCACATGACTTGAATTAAAAATTTGCATTTTGCACCAATGACCATGCCATGCCATAAGATGGATTGTGCAAATGAAAATCATAACCTAAGAGAACTTAGGAATAAATCAACTGATGACATGAACTATGATGATATGTGTCACAATGAATGGTTTTCTTTGAATAAAAATGAACCATGACCAAGAGAAATGAATGGAAGTATAGATGTACAAATGAATCATTGCATAAAGAAACATGGAATTAGAAATCAGTGAATGATTTTGAATGAACATAGATATATGAAATGAGGCCTAAAACCAAGTGGGCACCTGGATAATAAGATACATGACAAACCCAAAAATCCAGGTATGATCATGTTTGATCAGATGCCTCAAGAACATGAGTGATTGACCAAGCAAGTAAAATGGTCTACCAATGTCATAAACCAAGAAATTAGAGTTTCCAAGCCAAAGCAAACCACAATGTGGAGCCTCCTCAATTAGGGTTTCAAGCCAACCACAAGATCAAGGTACAAGTTACCCAATCCAAGGTCACAAACCAAAAGATCCTCAAATGACATGAACCAATAAATTAGGGTTTCCAACAACCTACTGCCCACCACATGATCTATGAGCCCCAAATATCAAGAACTAAGGTTTAGGCATACTTGAATACCATGAGGTAATATCCTTGTTTGAATCATGTTGAATGCAATTAAAATGATGAAGTTATGGTGTATGCACATGAAGTAGGGTCATGGAACAAATGGAAATCATGACAGGGTAGGGTAAATTTTGGGGTATGACGTACCCTAATTATCTTTATAATTCATCCAATCAGTCTTGCTTCTAAGGTTTCCTCACAAATCATTAGGAATTTTCAATCATAATATCACATTTATATATCAATTAAGTCACAACATATTCATCATGCTATCATATATGAAATATAGTTAAATCAATGATAATTCCATGCTCATACATCATAGGACAAGTTACATGACCCTTAGGATGGCTTAGGAACCTTAGGAAATGTGATTTTTTTGCAAAAACAAAAGGATACAATCGATTTCACGAAGACTCACTATGCCAAATAAGGGAAAAGAGGGCGCTTTTTTTGGCCTATAACAGCGCTTTAAAGCGCCCTCTAATCTGGCGCTGGCATAGGTAAAGACAACGCTTTTTTTCCTGGTGAAAGCGCTCTCTAAAGTGGCTCTTTAAGCCCTTTAAGGGCCACTTTAGAGAGCGCTTTTTAAAGAAAGCGCCCTCTAAAGTGGAAACTTTTAAGGGTTTAGAGGGCGCTTTTACTGGAAAGCGCCCTCTAAAGTGGAAATTTAAAGGGTTTAGAGGGCACTTATTTGGGAAAGCGCCCTCTAAAGTGGGTGGTTATTTAATTTTTTTTTTAAAAAGCGCTATATTTTTTTATTTATTTTAGACAACCTGTATATTGAAGCAGTACACCTAAAACTGTATAATTTGAAGCCCTTTTTCACACATTGCATTCAACAAGCCTTATATACAACAATCCATACATATACAACAATCCACTGATATATAATCGTTTAACTTCTAAAGATTCTAAATATACAACCAATTCATAACTATTAAAAAGAAATAAAACTAAGTATAGCAAAAGCATCTCTGAGATGTATGTTTTTTTTTCTAGCCGCAGTCTTCTTAGCAACAACCTCTTTTTGTTCAATATCAATAGCATGAACCTAAAATATCATAAAATTAGTTAGGTGAAGTATAAGATCAAGAATTAACATTTTCTATGCATAAATATCATATAATTGTGTTTATACCTTTTTTTTTGATGCAACTGACTCGATTTGCTGCGTAATCCCCTTATATTTTTGGTCCCTTATCTTTTGAAGATAGAATTGATATTTGTTTAGATGGACATGTTCCATTGTCGTAGAGGGATACTTTCAAATATCCAGCATCATCATCTACGCGAATGAGGCTTGACGACAATGGAACATCTCCATCTAAACAAATATCAATTGATACTTTCAAGTATCCCTTGCCCCTTGCACGAATGATTGACTTCATAATAGCCATTTTACCTGTAATAAAGAAAACAATTAAAATCAGATGACAAATATAAAAACAATTAAAATCATCAAAGCCATTTTACCTGTAATAAAGAAAACAATTAAAATCATTTGACCTGTACCTTTTTCACTAAGTTCTCTTTCTTTTCTTGGTTGGAATATGTTTTACATGTCTCTTAACAACACGGACGGTTGGATTGATCCAAATACCCTCATTATGATCATTTCTAATATATGAATCATTTGATATAATATTCTCATCTTGATCATTTCTGGTAAATGATTCAATCTCAACATCAATATCACCTTGATCTCCAGTGTTTTCATCAATTACTTTGTTGGAAAAAAGAACTATAGACCATTTCGTACTTTTCGGATCATTGACATAGAACACTTGTCTAGCTTGAGAGGCTAGAATAAAAGACTCATCTTTGTATCCCACCCTATTAAGATCCACTTGCAAAAATCCTGACTTATCCATTCGAATGCCGTTATTATTTTCAACCCACTTGCAACCAAATATAGGAATTTGAAACTTCTCATAATCAAACACCCAAATGCGCTCGATAACACCAAAATACGACAGATTTGCAAATTTGGGGTTTAAGTCCTTCACACTTGATATGTGCATTGCTTCAGCTACCACGGTGACACCACTATTCTGCATAGTACTTTTATCATCTTATTCTTTGGTATAAAATGTGTATCCATTAATCGCGTATGCGCTATAAGAAAAAACATGGAAACTTGGACCATATGCTAAGCATCTCAACCTTTCTGTTATTGAAGCGGGATCTGAATAATACTTTGAATAAATATGACCCTTAAACCAAGGTATAAAACATCGATTGTGCTCTCGTACTATCCAATTTTCATTTCTATTGGGATTTAAACCTCAGAGAACATCCTTGTGAATTTCAACATACGGCTCAACCTCATTCTCATTGTGCAGAACATACAAATGCACTTGATCCCGTTCGACCCTTGATACTGCCACGATTTTATTTCCAATTAGATTTTTTCCTTCTTTCTTTTCGACAAGCTGAGACTTGGGGAGTCCGATTGACTGAACATTAGACAAATATTCAGTACAAAACTCAATCGCTTCTTCAACAATGTATCTTTCAACCATACAACCTTCTAGTCGACTTCGGTTCTTCACGTACCCTTTTAATATTTTCATATAACGTTCAACAGGGTACATCCATCTCATATAAGTTGGTCCACACAATTGTGTCTCTTTCACAAGATGAACAACTAGATGTACCATTATGTCAAAAAATGATGGAGGAAAAAACATTTCAAGCTCACACAAAGTAATAACGATTTCTTTTTGCAACATTGGTAAGATCGCAGGATCGATCACCTTACTGCAAATTGACTTGAAGAAAGAACACAACTTAGTTATAGAGCTTCTTACTTTTTCTGGAAGAATAGAATGTATACCTATTGGGAGAAAATGTTCCATTATAACATGGCAATCATGGGTCTTTAAACTCTTTAACTTGATGTCTTTCATAGACACAAGTCTTCTAATATCTGAAGAGTATCCTTCTGGAACTTTAACTTCACTTAGAAACTTACACAATGTTTTTTTCTCCTTTCTAGATAGAGTATAAGCAGCAGGCAGTAGATATGTTCGTTTTCCTTTCTTCAAGGGTCCTAATTCAGTTCTTATTCCCATCGCTATCAAGTCCTTTCTTGCCTTAAGGCCATCCTTAGACTTTCCTTGTATATTGAGTAACGTGCCAATAACACTTTCAAATACATTTTTTTCAATATGCATAACATCAAGAAAATGTCTCACATACAAGGACTTCTAATACGGCAATTCAAAAAAAACTGACCTCTTCTTCCACCCACTTTTGACAAGTGTGTGGGCAAAAGGCTTGCCAAACTGAGTATCCAAATCTTTCACCTTTTCAAAAATTTGATCACCCGTCAATATAGGTGGAGCTCTGCCTTGTTCTGTCTCTCCATTGAACGCCTTTCTCCATCCACGGTAGTGATGATTTGAATTTAAGAATCTCCGATGATCGAGAAAGACATTCTTCTGACCAAACTCCAAGCGCTTCCAATCTGTTTTATCTTCACAAATAGGACACGCACATTGACCTTTTATGCTATACCCTGATAGATTTCCGTATGCTGGAAAATCATTAATTGTGCCAAACAACATCGCCCTCAAGTTGAAACTTTCTTTCCTATATCCATCATAAACCTCCACACCGGTCTCCCACAAAATCTTTAAATCTTCGATTAAGGGCTTCAAGTACACGTCTATGTCATTCCCTGGTTGTTTAGGTCCAGAAATCAACATAGACAACATCATGTACTTACGCTTCATACATAGCCATGGAGGTAGGTTATAAATCATAATAATCACAGGCCATGTACTGTGTGAGATACTCTGGATACCGTGTGGGTTCATTCCATCAGTAGATAATGCCAAGCGAAGGTTTCTTGATTCTTCTCCAAATTCAGGATAATCATTATCAATTTTCAACCACTGTGGTGAATCTGCCGGATGTCGATACTTTCCATCTATAATTCTTTCATCTGCATGCCAGGTCAAGTGTCTTGAATCGGTTTCACTACGAAACATGCGTCTAAATCTCGGAATAACAGGAAAATACCACAAGAGTTTTGCTGGAGACAACTTGTTCTTATATCGCGAGACACCGCATTTAGGACACTCATTTAACGATGCATACTCATTTCGAAACAAAACGCAATCGTTTGGACATGCATGTATCTTATCATAGCTCATGCCAATAGAGCACAACATCTTTTTGGTCTCATATGTTCGATTGGGAAGAACATTATCCTCAGGAAGCATATCTTTCAAAAGGGCTAATAACTCTGTGAAACTTTTATCCGACCATCCATTGCCCGCCTTTAAGTTGTACAACTTTAATACCGCAGACAATCTTGTGAATTTAGTGCAACCATCATACAAAGGTTTCTCTGCATCACTTACCAACCTCTCAAACATTTCGGGACAATCCTTAAGATCTCCTTCAAGTGCTTCTGCAATCTCTTCAACTCGATCACAATCGTATGTATCTGCGCCACTATAGTTTGAGGCATAGGTCGTACTATCCCCCAGTTCAACATTCTCGTTACTTTTCTCACCATGCAAATTCCAACATGTATAACTTCGACCAATTCCATGCCTTATTAGATGCGATGTCAACTGAACTGCGTCAACCCGTTTCCCATAACAACAACCCAAGCAAGGACATATCATTCTACTGGGGTCTTCGGCGTGCGCAACGACAAACTTAACGAATTCTGATACCCCATTCTCGTACTCTCTCGATAATCGATTGGAAGACATCCATGTATTATCCATTACTAATTAGAATAAACAAAAAACAATTTCAGAAGAGAAACCAAAAATGGGATGAGACAAAACAATTTCGCTTTATTGAGTTAGTCTCTGTGCAGGGCATTCATGTCTCCATTTACTCTATCAAATAACATCCATACCTAAACTTCTTAAGTTACTAGCTACGCTATGTATGCTAGAATAAATACACTCATAAGCTGCATAGTGTACCTTTGATTGGTAGAAGGTGTTTTAGATATTGCTGCCTGAATAGTCAAAAATTTGAAACTTTTTTAGGGTTTTACAAAATATTGTTAAACTACAATCTAAGCCGCGAAATCAAAGGTTTCTAATGTCTCTATAATGCAACCATAACCGAACCCTAACAACAGTCTTTGAATGTGATTCATAGCGATATCAAATTCAGCAATTTAAAAACCAACCGTCAATTGCCTAATAAACCCAAACTATTTAAATGACTATGAATATTGAAACTTTACAGGGTTAACCAACAAATGTGATTCATAGCGATATCAAATTCCACAATTTAAAAACCAACCGTCACTTGCCTAATAAATCCAAACTATTTAAATGACTATGAATATTGAAACTTCACAGGGTTAACCAACAAATGAGTCAATAATAAATCATAAAATTTCATTTTTTTTCTTCGTCATTAATTTTGATGGTCGAAACAAACATAGCATAGACAACAATAACATAAAACTGAAATGGGGCAAAGCTAAAACAAAGCAATAGTGCAAGTAATAATGTACCTTTGATTGGTAGAAGGAGGAAACGTCGTAGATCTAACAGAGGTGGAAGGAGAACGCCTTAGAAGTAGCGAAAATCGTAGCAGTGAGAACCCTAACGTGAAAAAGAACGAAAATAACAGAGAGTGAAATAACAAAACGCGCAGTATGTTATAATTTTAATGTTTACTAAAGGGGACCTTAGAGGGCGCTTGTGGAAAAAAAGCGCCCTCTAAAGGGGGCCTAAGAGGGCGCTTATGAAAGCGCTCTCTAAGGCTTTCCAGAAGCGCTTTATAAACTGGAAATGCACATGGACTTATAGAGCGCTTCTTTAAAAGCGCCCTCTAAGGGTAACCTTAGAGGGCGCTTTATAAAAAGCGCCATGTATTGTTGTCCCTCTATCTCCTCCTTATTTTTTTCGCTTCATCTTAGAGGGCGCTTTATTACAAAAGCGCCCTCTAAAGTGCGTTGTCTATTCCAGTTGTTCGCTCCTTATTTTTTCGCTTCACTTTAGAGAGCGCTTTTGTAATAAAGCGCCCTCTAAGGTGCGCTGTCTATTCCAGTTTTTGGCGTAGTGACTACAATTAATTGCATCAATGTCCAGAACCTATGTTTCTGTTTTTGGGGAAAATAATCGATTTTCATAACAAAGAAATCGATTGCACTGCCTCAGATTTGTGATTTTTTAGCTTTTTATGACAGTTCAATCGATTGTAAGATAGTGACAATCGATTATCACTGTAAGTTTTGTCAAAAATACCTACTAAAATATGTTTATTTGCATTCGTAGCCATCCCCAAACTCATCCAACATCAACCATCCATGAATCACAATTTCTCATGTAATAATATACCAACATTCGTCATTCTAACAACAACAACAACATTCACTCATGTAGAAACACAACAATCATAGAAATTTCTCATGAAAAATGGAAGAATGCATAACAATATATCAAGAGTCATCAATATATATTCTATGTTTCAAAAATCCCTAATTTCTAATCTTCTAAGAGTACTAACTAGAATCCACCTTGCTAATAAGATGAAGAAAATGTTCACTACGCCAAATAAGGGAAAAGAGGGCGCTTATTTTGGCCTATAACAGCGCTTTTAAGCGCCCTCTAAAGTGGCGCTGACATAGGTAAAGACAGCGCTTTGTTTTCCTGGAGAAAGCGCTGTCTAAAGTGGCCCATTAAGGGCCACATTCTAATGCGCTTTTAGAAAAAAGCGCCCTCTGGAGTTGTCCATAAAGGGCCACCTTAGAGGGCGCTTTCTGGATAAAGCGCCCTCTAAAGTTGTCAATGTAAAGCCATCTTAGAGGGCGCTTTCTGGATGAAGCGCCCTCTAAAGTTGTCAATGTAAAGCCACCTTAGAGGGCGCTTTCTGGACAAAGCGCCCTCTAAAGTTGTCAATGTAAAGTGTTTAGAGGGCGCTTCCTGTAGAAAGCGCCCTCTAAAGTGTTAGTTATTTTAAAAAAATTTGTTTGAAAAGCAGTGGGTATTTAATTGGGAACCTGTTCGCATGCTGCAAAAGTGTAAAATTCATATTGATTTCATCCTTTAATCCAATGTTATACACCATTAATCCATTGATATATACAACATGAATCCATTTATATACAACATTAATCCTCCATATATACAACATTAATATATGATTCTTTGATCAACAATATACAACAACATATTCATGATTTAGTAAAACTAGTACAACAACAATATACAACATATATACAACAACAACATTCCATACATATATGTACAACAATATACAACCTAGCTATATGATTCTTTGATCAATAATGAATTGACACAATTCATCCTTCATTTCATCCAAATGAGCTCTTGAGTAAGATTTGTATTCGTCAAAGTACTACAATTAAGAGAATAAAACATATTCAAGATTTAGTAACAAATTAGATGAAATATCCGATAATATTAAAATAAACCCTAAGTTATTATTCCATACCATTTTTGGGATGTCTATACGATTCAACGCAATGATATCTCTCATAAATCTCAATACAAAAAATCCGCAATCGACCGAATTGTTTTGCTGAGGACACTACACAGAAAAACAAACAATATATATATAGTTAATTTCTTACAAACACTATTATAAGCAAAAAATAAACACTATTATAATTAAGCAAAAATAAGATACTTAATATATACCTCAACTCTGACCCAGGTAATGTCCTTCCTATTACGATAATTCTTTTTCGATCTAAATTTTAGCATTGCCCTAACAAAATAAAAACGTATATTGAGATCAATCTGACAGACATAATTAAATATACAAATACACACGAATATTTAGGGGAATTTCACTTACGCGTCAACCGTCTTCTTCATACTCGGATATTTACTCCAATCACCCGATAACGAATCGAGATAATACACTATTAGTCTCGAAAGATCCATAGCAACCAACACCCAATGACCACTGTAAAATAAAACAAAAATTTAGATGAATGAAAATTTTCTACGTAAAAGATATACATAGATTAGAATGAAATTATTAGAAAGAAAATCAAACCCGTTGCCAGAATTAAACGGTAAAAAATACAAACTGGGTGTAGTATTATCGCCGGCCGTCATGAATCTATCGACTAGATCATTCTTTACGGGTGTTGGATTTTTCGTTATTAACGTTGCGTTGATACGGGAAGCAGCAATAAAATTGAAACGGTTACACAATTCAGTTCCCCGCATCAATGTTACATACATATACCTTAAATAGAAACATAATAAACATTAGACTACTCATTGAAATGTGTAAATAAATTGTTCAACTAAGTAAATTATAGATTGATCGGAGTACCATATGTATGTATGAATGACAGCGATGCCCAATTCGTCGTGTTCAAAAAGTTGTTGCATGTCCTCCTTTGCAATTATTTCGAAATGAGCAATTCCGAAAACACCTTCATCAAAATCTATACTACGAACGGCCCCGTGCATAATATCGGACTCTTCCACCATTTTCTCAAGACGCATCATAATTTGAGATTTTGTCCCGGACGTCGTTGGAATATCCTTACCAGCGCTTTTCAACTTTCGACCGGGAACCTAAAAATTCATATAAATAAATCATGACTTTTTGTGATGCAACAGAATCGTTGCGTATATAATTCAATGGGTATATATATTTGTACCTCTTTTTGAGATGCAACCGACTCGATGCGTCTTGAAATCCCTTTACCAGCTTTATGTGTGGGTCTTGTAGGAGTCTAACATTACCATGTAATAAGGATTGATTAAATATCATAATTGTAGCTGAATTGAAATGTGAATACTAAATATTCATAATCATTTAGAACATATATACCTCGGCATCTGGGAAAATTAGATCTGACGGCCAACCAACAAAGGATCCGACTGCATCTCGCATCAACGTTGTCTCTGAAACAACGTCAGGTAATGGTAGAAGGGCGTCCGTATCTAATACAAGGTCAACCGAAACTTTCATATATCCCACCGGGAGGGGATTATGGTGAAGTAATTCACCCCAAGTATTGTGCATTTTTCCCTTGCCAACTATGCGATAAGTTGGTGACGATAGATACAGCTGACAAGGTGAAATGCCCTAAACCAATAAAAAATGTTATTGTTAACGTGTATATGTGTCAAGTAAAAAAGTGCTATTTTAATTTCATAATAACATATATAATTACCTCGGGAAATTTCGGTTGACAATTGATACTAGCTCGGTCACTAGTATCTTTTGCCTCGGAAGCGCACCTTTCCTCTCTATACCTTGCATTCTCGTTTTGCAGTTGGAGTACTTGTGCCCTTAACTCCGCCAAGGTCTCCATCACCTCTTTGTTGGTAGGATTTTTTGTTTTTTGTTTTTTATAAAATGACGACGGAGTCACACCAAAACCCTTACCCCTCACACGACCGGAATACTCAGGAACATTTAGTACTCGACTAAGTACGCTCCTGCAATCCTGGACCTCGGTTGAAGGTAAGGTTTGGGATAAAGTCTCCTGAAATATTATTAGAGGAGATTAAAAATGAATTATATGTCTAACAAAATTTTCGATATAATTAAAGAAATAATGTTACATATACTTACACATTCGTCATAAACATTTTGGACCGCTTCAACGACAACCCCATCCTTCCCAACCCGAGCAGCCTTCCATAGTACGTGCTCCGAAAGAGATGTTGCGTCACTTTTCTCCTCGGCTAGCTACACATTGAATTAGATTATAAGATCATAAATTATAACATATTGTGACAATGTATAAGCTCATAGCATTTGAATATACTCACAATTCTTTGTTGTAACCGTGCATATCCCGTACGCCCTTTTTTGTACGGATACGCGGGTTTTGATGCCCTTTTCCGATTTTTGTCGCTTACTTCCTGGATAAAAAAGTTTAAGGCATATTAGAACCAAGTAACTTAACAATTGTATAATACCATAATTAATAGACATTACATGGAATTTTTCGTTTCTTCGTTTGGCGACAAAGTTATCCCATTCATCGGCTGAAATAATCTCGGCATACTTCATTGCCCGTTCTGCTTCAACAAATTTTCCTTCCTCATCCTTGAGAAATTTGTTGGACAAAAAGGATCGAAATCCTTGGAGTCTTTTTCCGGCCAATTGAATACAATATTTTTGCCGGCTTTCATCGATGTGAAAGGATCTCTAAAAAACATACACATGGAGTGTGTTATTATAAGTAATATTATAATAATATATGGTCAACAAATAGTCAACAAAAAAAACATATAACAATATATGGTAAGTACCTGTATCTCGGACCATATTTTTCTTTGCCAACCTTCAATTCCGGACTTCTCCAATTATCACATGTAATCGGAATATGTTGTCGAACAAGGAAACCAATGTAACTTGCCAACATTGAACCGTTAGGCTCAATTAGTTGGTCTTCAACACTCCAATGTACTTCAAATTTTACACCCTTGTCTCTTGCACGAATGATTGACTTCATAACAGTCAATCCTCGTTTGATTTCTTTTTCAACATTGTTACGTGATCCATTCGCGTCATGGGTATCGTCTTGGTTAGCCATTTTATCTGTAATATAGAAATGATTCAATAAGACCCAAGTAAGACAATGACCATATTCGTGAAGCTACACAAAAAACACATTCATATACCTTCCATTTCTCTCATGTTACAACAATCTAAACTCTTTTTTTTATCATTATTGAATACAAACTCACACACACCTACTGCATACAAAAGACCAATGCAAACTTATGGTGTTTGGAACATGAACAAACTTGCATCCATAATCATCAAACTTCCAAGCACAAGCTCAAACACACTTCAAATGATATCAATTTTCAATCAGAAATAAAAAACTCAGTTTTCCCTAAACAACATTAATCAACATAACGCACAAAATGTAAAACTAAGTTTAGAAAATGCCCTAATCAAACATATGAAGAAAGTGAACGGTAACGATGGAGAAGAGAAATACCTTTAAGGTGACGGTAACGATGGAGAAGAAAGTGAACAGTGACGGTGGACGCAGATAACTCAGTGAACGTGAACGCAGCAGCAGAAAAAGGCGACGGCGACGACGACGGTGAGGGAGGGAGAACGAACGGAGGACGAGAGTAATCGCAGTAGAGAGTAATCGCAGTAGAGAGAAAACCCAGTTACGTAAACGAAATAGCTTATAGAGAGGGAAAATAAAGAGACATGCAGTATATGTTATAATTTTAATGTTTACTAAAGGGGACCTTAGAGGGCGCTTTTGTAAAAAAAGCGCCCTCTAAAGGGGGCCTAAGAGGGCGCTTCTGAAAGCGCTCTCTAAGGCTTTCCAAAAGCGCCTTCTAAACTGGAAATGTACATGGACTTAGAGAGCGCTTTTTTAAAAGCGCTCTCTAAGGGTAACCTTAGAGGGCGCTTTCATTAAAGCGCCCTCTATTGGTGTCCCTCCATTTCCTAATTTTTTTTTTTGGCTTCACTTTAGAGGGCGCTTTGTTACAAAAGCGCCTTCTAAAGGGGGCCTAAGAGGGCGCTTCTAAAAGCGCTCTCTAAGGCTTTCCAAAAGCGCCTTATAAACTGGAAATGTACATGGACATAGAGAGCGCTTTTTTAAAAGCGCCCTCTAAGGTTACCCTTAGAGGGCGCTTTCAATAAAGCGTCCTCTATTGGTGTCCCTCCATTTCCTCATTATTTTTTCGCTTCACTTTAGAGTGCACTTTGTTACAAAAGCGCCCTCTAAAGTGTGCTGTCTATTCCAGTAGTATGCTCCTTATTTTTTCTCTTCACTTTAGAGTGCGCTTTTGTAATAAAGCGCCCTCTAAGGGGCGTTGTCTATTCCAGTTTTTGGCGTAGTGGTTGTTGCAAGATGTAGAGAAGAAATGATGATGATGGTTCCAAGCTTTCTCCTTTCCATAAGCTTTCTCCTTTTCTCGTTGTGTTCTTCTTTATATATTTTCCTTCTTTTATTGATACAAATCATATTGCAAAAAGATATATAGAGGCGTGAAAGGAAAGTTGGTAAGATATGTGCACACGATAGAGATATGTGGTCAAGAAAAATAAAAGGAATTTTGTGGTTGGAGAGTAACAACAGTAGTAAACAAATATCCCAAGTGACACTACACTTTATTTATTTCTTCTACTAGAATAATTCACTCATTATTAATGTTATCAAAATGTCCCTTTTTGTATCAATTAATAAAAGGTCAGTTTCAAATAATATTAATTAAGACAATCTGAATTCACTAGTTACTTTAATTATCTTCTTCGTTAATACAGTTTCATATTATGCTTCTATATGCCAAAATTTTACTTAAAATATGTGATTGTTCATATTAGTCTTTTATGTACAACACATTGCATTATACTTAAAATGTAAATACTTTTACCTATAAAACGTAACTTGATTTTTTAATTCCGATTGAAACTATAGCTTTTCTACAATAATAAGTGTTGGTTTCATGACTTAAATTTTTATAAAGATTGATGTGAATGTTGATTTTAAAATAATTATAAAATAGTTACTAATTTTTGAATATGTCTATAAAATATCAGCTCATAAAAAAGTAATCAACATCTACATGAAAGACCAAACACACAACTCTTAAATCAACAAATTAGTAATATAGACCCACTTATTTTTATGAATATTTATTTTAATAACATTCACCTTACAATGTATTTAATTATTTTTTAATTAAAATATTTTAAAATACACATTTATAAAAATAAATGGGTATATGTTAATAAACTTCTGTGTATCCGCATTTTACCAAATTATTTTTTTTAGAAACATGTGCCTTAAGGTACATTTATCCAATATTTAGTTAAAGTTTAAAATAAAATTTTATAAAATCAAATGGGAATACTTTTATAATATAAAGAGTAACGTTTAAAAATATATGATTTTATTTAGGTCTTACATATAAAAAAAATGGCTATCCTAAATAAATAGTTAAAATTATTTGATAGAATACCTTATTTTTACTTATTATACAATAATAAATTATTAACTGTTGGTATGCATTCATTACTAATATATTTATATAAAGCTTTAAATTATTAACGGGTGGTATGCATTCATTACTAATATATATATTAGTCTCAAATTTTAGCTTTTGAAAGCTATTCTTCCCTTTTTTTTTGTTTTTTATTTGTTTTAAGTTCTCATTTATAAAATTTGTATAAGAGATGTTGGATAAGTGATTCCCATAAAGATGGAAGAAAAAAATATGATGAAATTGAGATAAAGATAGAAGAAGAGAGATTTTTGGTAAAGTTAAAATTGATTACAAAAACAAATTATAAAAATATAATTAATCTAACTAAAATAATAATAATAACTTACAAATTAGACATAGAAAATTATCTTATCCATTTATATAGTTTCATATTATACTGTGGAATTTTTTTATCTAAAATATTGTGATTGTCCATATTTTTCTTTTACGTTCAGCCCATTGCATTATCCCTAAAACATTACTCCTAAAATATAAATACTTATAACTATAAAATGTAGCTTATTTTTTTTATTCTTTTAAAATTATAACTTTTCTACAATAATAAATGTTGGTGTCATGATTTAATTCATAAATTTTATAAAGATTGGTGTGAATGTGGATTTTAAAATGATTATAAAATAATAGTAGTTTTTTTATATCTCTATAAAATATTAGCACATAAAATCTTCGTGAAAGATCAAATAGATAAATCTTTTGTGAATTTTGCTAAAATAGACACACTTGCTTCTACGAAATTGTTTTTTTAGCAATTTAAGGTACACTTAACCAATATTTAGTTAATATTTACTAAAATTAACTTTTATAAAAATAAATAGGAGTATGTTTATAATATAAAGACTAATGCTTAAAAGTTTAAGAATTTTTCTAGGTCTTACATAAATAAAATGGTTATCCAAAATAAATAATTAAAATTGTGTGATACAATACCTTATTTTCACTTGATTATACATTAACAAATTATTATCAGATGGTACACATTCATTACTAATATATTTATATAAAGCTTTAAATTCAATAATATTTTTAAAACCCCTTAATTAAAAAAGTCTTATTTTATCAACGTCTAAAAATAAGAACAAGAAAAAAAAATAAAACTCTTACAAATAAGTTTCAAAATAAGATTATCTTTAACCAAAATAATTATATAACAAAACTATAGTTCAAAATCAATAAATGATTCAATTTTAGATTAAAAATTGAAAAAAGAAATCTTTATCATAAAATATATTGCAGCTAAACCAAAAAAAAATATTTAAAAGACTTTTTTATAAGAAATTTGAATTGATTTTTGTTTTAACTTATAAAAAATATAAGTTTTTTTAGAAAACTATGTTAAAAAAGTTTAGAAGTAAATTACCTATTCATATATTGAAGGAAATGTGACATTAATCTACATGGAATATTAGTAATTTTTTTATTATTTTAAATAATTATATTTTGTATTTTTTTTAGTTTACAAGTGTAGCTTTTGAAAGCTATTCTTCTCTTCTTTATGATTTTTTATTTATTTTAATTTCCATTTTAAATTTTTTTATCAGATGAAGGTAAAATTTACAAAAAAGATGGAAGAAATAAATATGATAAAATTGAGTGAAAGATAGAAGAAGAGAGACTTTTGATAAGTTAAAACTGATTAAGAAAAGAAATTATAAAAATATAATCAATTTAACTAAAATAATAACAAATTTTTTTATAGTAAAAGATAATTTACAAATTAGACATAAAAAGTTATCTTCTCCTTTCATACAGTTTCATGTTATGCTTCTATATGAGAACTTCTTATCTAAAATATTATGATTGTTCATGTTTTTCTTATATGTATTTTACCTATAAAATGTAACTTGATTTATATATATATATATATATATATATATATATATATATATATATATAGAGAGAGAGAGAGAGAGAGAGAGAGAGAGAGAGAGAGAGAGAGAGAGAGAGAGAGAGAGAGAGAGAGAGAGAGAGAGAGAGAGAGAGAGAGAGAGAGAGAGAGAGAGAGAGAGAGAGAGAGAGAGAGAGAGAGAGAGAGAGAGAGAGAGAGAGAGAGAGAGAGAGAGAGAGAGAGAGAGAGATTGATTTTCTTTGTCTACAATTTTATGTTTTAAAAGCTTTTCCTAGATATAATGCAAAGGAATTTCTGAAAAAGCTTAAAAGGATTTTTTATATGAAATTTGAATTAATTTTTTTAATCTATAAAATATATAAATTTTTTTAGAAATCACGTTAAAGAAGTTTAGACCTAAATTACTTATTGATATATTAAAAGTAAGGTGACATTAATCTATATGGAGTATTAGTAATTTTTATTATTTTCAATTTACGTAGGTCCTTATTTCCAGTTACAAAAATACGGAAGCTTACATTAAAAACCTTGAAACACATGCAGACCAATTAGCCAAGCAATTATTAGAACTCCTAAGTAACACATTCAATGCAAATACATAAAACAATCCAAAGGATCATTCTAGTGCTACTATTATGGATGAATAATTTTTTTTTCAAAGAGAAATAAGAAAGAGCAGAAGGACCGGAGGAAGGAGAATGATAGGAAAAAGTGTGCAAAGATAATCATAAAAAGCTGCCCAATAAAGAAGTTGACCCTAGTGTAGTTGTGTTACTTGTCTCCATGGGTAATATGAAGGTTAACAATTTACATATTGATTTAGGTGCAAGTCTGAATATAATACCATTATCATTATCAGTGGTAAAAAGGATTATGTATATGCAAATAGAGTTATTTGAATCAACATATTCAAAGGAAGACAAAACATGCATGATACTTGTGGGAAAAGTTAAATATGTACTGATACGTATTGATAAGTTCTTAGTTCGTCTGAACTTTGTTATACTGGACATCAAAGCATACCCAAAACTTCCTTTCATCTTAGGAAGACCATTCATGAAAATTGTGAGAATGCTCATGGACATTTGTAAAGGTGAAGTAAAGGTCAACATAAAAGATCATGGAGTATGTTATAAGGTAATTGCTATTACGTAACACTAATCACTATCAAGCTAATGACATTAAAAATGACTTGTTGGGAGACAATCCAACCATATTTTATAATTTTCCTTAAAATAGTCTTTAGTTTAGTCATTTCCTTTAAAAATAATTTGATGAAAGCAAAATTCCAAAGCCCGTAAAAGATGGGATCACTAAGTGTAGAATGGTCATTCCATTCCTCGCCTACTGCGCCCAGTGCAAAGCCCAAAAGACAAAGAGCAACCTCTCGACTAGTGCAATCCAGCTCGCCTAGCGAAAGACCTATTATAGAACATTGGGAACCATAATTAAACTTAAAATTAACTCTTCCAATCATCTTATCTCTCTCTTTCCACTTCCTCGTATTTTAAAAAACATAACACACACTAGAGAAATTCATTTAAAGGCAAAAACATCAAAATATTCATTTTAATCTAGTTCAAAGATTTCTCAGGTATGTCATTTTAGTATATTATGCTTTAAAGTGTTATACATTATGAACATTCATGCAAACACAATGTAGATGATATAATTTAGGGATATATTAGGGACACTTTATGGCTTCGTGATGTTAACATAGGATATAGTAAGATTAATTATTTTAGCACTTGAATTGGATACTCTAGGATGAACAATGAGGACATTTTTGTATGTTAGAGACCTATAGGTACTCAATGAATGTGAGTAGGAAGAACTATTCATTGCACGTGTAAAGAATCAGTACACCTAGAAATTCCTATGTTACAAAGTATTATTTGAATTTGCAATTATAGAAATTACGTCATATTATCTAACATATCGCATTCCATATATTTTATTTGATGAATGTTTTAGATGGATTCATAAAGATCAACAATTGGATCAAAAATATAAAGATCACACATCAGTTCATCTACCATAGTGTATGACAAACACAAATTTGGAAGATACATCCATGAGAAATGTTACACTAACTTGGAAAGCATAAATTTGGTCCAAGAGAAAACACTTGAGTTGGAGGATTCGGGAGAATATTATGATGTGGTGCAGGTGATAAATCCACGGGGTTGGGGTGTTATGGTAAAACATAATGAAGTTATCAACCTTAATATAGTGAGATAGTTTTATGCAAACGCCAAGCCAACAGAAGATGCACAAATGGAAAAGGTTTCTTGGGTACGGGGTCGACGAGTCCCATTTGATAGAAATATCATGCATGCTTATATATAAGATAATTATGGGGCACACTCTAGAAGGTAGGACCCATTTGCAATGCAGGTGGCAAAAGGAAATTCGAATTATGATGAGATCGATGCTGACATTTTTGAAGTGGTGAAAACTTATTGGTTAGGATGAGATGGATTTCCTATCTATTTCAAGAGATATGACCTATCCATCTAAGCTCAAATCTGGATGACCTACCTTCTTCATAATGTAACTTCAGTTAGCCGCGCCTCCTCTATTACTTTGAAGACAACCAACTTATATGGTACACAGTGAAAGGAAAGAAAGTGTACATAGAAAGGGTAATTTATAACAAGATTTGGGATATTTTGGCTTCAAAAAAGAAACACGCCTTCTATGAGTAAATTCATGACCGTCGAACTATTGATTAACTCGACGTAAATAAAACCAGAGTCGCTGCCGCGCTTTTATTATTTCCAAAGGAAAACGGAAAAAGTACGAAAAAAACCAAAGATAAGAAGTTTTCAATTCAAAACTAATAAAATGTCAGAGATTACAGGTAAGGAGGTTGGTTACACAGAGGGAAGGTATTAGCACCCAAAGTGTCATATGTACTCCTAGGGAGCCCTTTTTTGTGTGTAAGTGTTTTTAGTTGGTAAAGATGTTTGTTAAAAAAGGAATGAGGGGATGAGAAAAGAATTCATTAATTACATTTTTGTGTTTGACAAGACCTTCGGTCTTGTGCCTACGTACCAACATAAAAATGAAGGATCAAAACCTCGTAGTTCGTGGTAAAAATTTCAAAGAGATTGGTGGATTGATTTTAACAAAAGCTTAAAGATCTTTTGTTATCAAAGGGAGAATACTCAACCAAACATCCACCGATAATGAATGCTTTACAATATTTAAGAGGGAGGGATCCAACTTGGATTTGATCAACAAGTATGCCACTAACCCCTAATAAATGGAAAGACTTACAGTCTAATATCATGGAAATGGGAGAATTATATCTCAACCAAATATAACTCAAATCTAAATGCTCTCTTTTTGAAAAGGTTAAAAGAAAAAGGCACAAAATAGACAAAAGGTTTAGATGAGACTGTTAGTTCTTTTTTTCTCTTGAAATTAAAGTCAATATGATTAAGTTTATTTACAAATTTGATTAAGAAAATACTTGAAAATTCAAGGGCATAAGGCCAAGGTTTCTACTTATTCAAACAAGTCTAAGTTTAAAATAACAAGCGAAGAAGGTTTTGAAATGAGGGAGAGATTTTGAAATTAAAGAAGTGGGAGGAAATGAAGGAACTATCCTAGACAAAAATTAAAAGTTTAGAGTTGAAAAGATCTGACCAATGGGATGCAATCCACAAGACAAGAATGTCAGATAGAAACCCATTTCCTTTGAACTTTTAAGAAAGCAATAAGCATAACCATCCAAGCAATCAATATGAATATCTGAGGCATCAAATAAAGATGGCTAACATCCAAGCAAGCACGTATTCTTCAGTGTCTTCAAAATGTATCAGATGAAATATTCCTTGTGGAAAACTCATAGAAACAATCATCAAATAAAAATAAGAAGATCAAAATAATAACTTAAGCACAGAGACAAAGTAACAGATAAACCAAATAGGAGTCTTAAGGCTTGTCTCAGATGAATGGCATTGGCCAAGATAACTCAGTCTCAAATAATGGCATTGGCCAAGTCCTCAAAGCATAAGGATGTTGCCTATTCTAAGTCCAAGAGCTCAGATCAAGTCAAGGGCAGAGGTCCAACAGTCCACCAACATATTTTTTTAGGGTTTTTGTTGTTATTAGGTATTTTAAGGTCCTAAGACCATAAACATAACAAAATCACAAGCACACAATATATACAAGCACAATGATATGGCTCAAGTGAGCAAAGTGAAGATGACTAAAACATAAACAAGTTGCATAAAATGTAAATGGCAATGAATGATAAAGGTACTAAAATTTAAACTGCATTAAGTAAATGAAATTATAGATAAAACAATAATAAAGAAATGTTAGTGAAGGATTCAATTATTTAAGTCATTCTTTCGAGAACACTGAACCATCCACTCACAAGCATAAAGACATGAACCAAGACATCATCTATGAGAAGTGATCCAACTTGAATATATCGACAAGTATGCCACTAGCTCTCACAAATGGAAAAAGGTTAAGTCTTCACACAATACCATGAGGAATGAGAGACTTACAATCTCACTTACTAGAATTTTATGCCTTTTGGGACAGATTTAGCTCTATGTTAAGCAATCATAATTGGACTTATGTAGAAGTCACAATTATCTAAGGCCGGGCAATAAAAATATTGGTGTTAATGCATGCTAGAGACATGGTACAAAGAACCAAGATCCTAAAGCATACCACACACAAAAATAAAATGAGGTGGACCTATCTCAATCAAGCTCATGTTGATTCATCTGACACAAGGTCATTGATGAATATACTAGCATTTGATTTGTAGAGAAATCGTTGGTCAACGATGGGTTGGGGAAGAAGAGAGATGAAGATGAAGAGGGAAAGGGAAATAGAAACCCAAATTGATCATGAGAGAAATTTCATCTGATCAATACTATTCATTCATCTTGAGAGATGAAGTGTACACTTCATCAACCCCCTAAATCCAATAGTATTGATCAAATGGAAGTTCAAATCAACCATGATCAAGGTCAAACAGAAGATGAAACATCACAAGGTCAACCAAATGACTCAATAATACTTTTGAACATTTAAACAAATTAAAATCAATTTAAAAATGAAATAAAATGCATTTTATAAGGAGAAAAACCTCAAATCCCTTCAAATCACCAAATAAATGGCCAAGGGATTTATCCTAGGTCAAACAAGGTCAAAGGACCTTAGACAAAAAAATTGGGATTTTTTAGAAAGTCGGAAGTATTTAAAATATTTAAAAACAAGTCAAAAACTATTTAATTCACAAAAAATATCAAATCTAATCCAAAAAATTATTCAGAATATGGAAGATGAAAATATTTAAAGATATTTGGTGAAAGTCCCTTATTTTTGGATTAAAAATGAAATTATTATAAATTAAACAAAATTAAGCTATTTAAAATGATAATCAGAAATCAAAATAAAAGAGAAAAAACAAGGGCCATCAGATCTCCCTCATTTATTGAGATGGTAGATTTGATGGCCACGCATGTGCAGTCCATGATGCAACCAAGTCAACGCATAGCAACATTGATAACTGAAACCAAGGGCTCAGATTAGAACATGGCAAAGGATCGGATGGTCTGGAATGATACCAGCACACCACCGGAGCCCTAGCTCTGGTCATCTTCTCCGGTTGACCTCACCAGTCTGGTCCAACCAAAACATTCGCAAAAACGGAAGATCCATACATGGTTTTGAAGAGAAAAACACGAGGAGCAAAAATCTGACCTTCATTTCTTCCAATTCTCACTATATAAAGAGATATGTTAAATTGAAAAATGAGGTGTATGAACCGAGTTGCTTTGATTTTACCTCAAAGCAACTCAATCTTGTTGTATACATTGTTAGGACTTCAGACAACCATGAATCAAGAGAAATGATGGAGAATTGAGGGAGAACCGAAGAAGAAAAGTTTATGAAAATTCACCCTCTGTTTGTAGTGATGAAGCTCGATCTCAATTCTAATTCAACTAGCATTGCTTCAACTAGCTTGCAAGAGGTGATTTGGATGCAAAAGGGCTTTGAATTCTTGGAGTTTCAATTCCAAAACAGAATGGGAATCAAAACTCGATTTCAAGAGAAATCTTTAAGAAACTCTATCAATGGAGGGTGGGAGAGTTTGCAGGTCAAAGCTTGGGCCAAGTGTCCCCAATTCTGAGCAGAATGACATGTATTTATAGCCTCAAAGATTCATTTTCACACACTTCCAAAAAATGGACAAAAACATCAATGTGGTGTTAATGGTTTCATAGGCATGTAACAAGGCCCAAATAATTATGTGATACAATCCCAAATCATGTGCAATTGGTTCTTAACTCATAACATGAAGCCATGCAGTGTGAATTATCAATTGAGTGCAAAAATTGCCCAAACAAACCAAACAAAGAAACCATGCGCAAGTACCTCAATTTTGATCCAAATGCCATGATCTTGGACTCTTTGGAAAGCTAGCATGAAGGGGAACAACTTTTCTGTTGAAACATTTTCCATTTGAAGCTTTGATCACGACTAATTTTGGTATGTAAGTTAGAAGAATCAAACATAGTTGAAAATTTTCTAAGTTAAAAGTCAAATGACCATTTTTTTCCACCTTGAATAACTTTTTCTATGAGCTTCAAATGACTTTGGTTCCTTCTTCAAAGTTGTAGCTCTTTTAATACTCTTAAATTTTGTCAGAAGTTTCACATCATTTGGATATTTCATGAGGGAGTTATGGATTTTAGAAGTTAAGGAAAAATGCTTGTTCAATGATGATGGTCCAAAATGACCTATAATGTTTCCTCTTGGTACATGCCCTTGCAAGTGAAATTTGACCTTTCTAAAAGAAGAAAAGTTGGAGAAGACATCTTGAAATTGATCATTAAACTTGTATGGTATTTATATCATAAATATTGAGCACATTATGGTCCTTAGAAGTTGACCTCCCGTCTAGGGCACAAACAAAATGACCTATAATCTTTCACAATAAAAGATGACTTTCTAAGAAAAATTAGATCTTGATGCCAACATGGAAGTTGTTTGGAATGTCACAAAGAGTAACTTTTCTATTGGAATTATTTTAGTATGACAACAATTGTATGATATATGGTCTAGGGAACCCTAGATTTGACTAGATGACTTTCTCTGGTCAGCCTCTTTGAACCAACTTGCAAACTTGATGTTCCTTTGATTTTTGGGGCTCATGGAGGATTATATATGCATAAGATGAAGTCTAATGGAGTATCCATTTAGATTTTAACCAATTTGTTGAAGAAACTTGTTGAGGAAGACACACAAGATGCCCGAATGAATTAGGGCTTCCAAGGCAAACAAGCTCCAAACTCTTGATAAATTCTTGATAAAATTGACAAATGAAGAACATGGGGATCCATATGTGATTCTGTAGCGGGATATTCATTACCTTATGGTTTATTGACTAAACCAAAAGTAAACATACAATTCGAGTCGCCATCGCACTTTTATTTGTCCAAAGGAAAGGCTAAAAAGCGAACAAAAGCCAAGTAAGAAGTTTTATCAATTCAAAAACTAATAAAAATGTCAGAGATCTAGGTAAGGGGGTTGGTTATGAAATGGGAAGGTTTTACGCACCCAAAACATCCTTAGTACTCTAAGGGAACCTCTTTTTGCAAATGCGCGTTGTAGGTTGGTATTTGTGAAAATATTTGTGCAAACAAGATTGGGGGGATGAGAAAAGAATATTATATTTACAATTTTATTATTTGAATGGATGAACCCATTGCCTACGTACCATCACAAAGGTAAGATCAAAACCTCGTAGTTTGGGGTAAAAATCTCAAAATATTAGTGAATTGATTTGTCAAAAGCCTTAAGGTCTTTTGTTATCAAAGGGAGAAAACTCAACCTAAACCAACAATCTACCATGTGAGGAGAGCTTCAACATACTAGTGAGGGGTTAACCCTATAATAAGTATGGAAGACTTATAGTCCAATCACTAAGGATAAGGTGAGGTTTACATCAACCACTATGATAACTTAAACCTATGGCTAATGTTTATGAAAAAGGTTTTAACAAAAGTGGCCATTGGAACCACAAAAACAACTTGAAGTGAGTTGTATTTACAAGTTAGGAGTATTCACAAAATGAAGTCAAAGTTGAATTAAGATTCATTCACAATGAGTATTAATGAAAAGAGTTTGAAAAATCAAAGGCGTAAGGCCTAGGTTTCTAATTTGAAACAAAGTCAAAGTGTGCATAAAATGAGTTTGGCTTGGGTTAGAGTGGAGAGGATAAGAGAAGGGCTAGTCCTAAACATGCAAAGGTAAGAAAAAAGATAAAACCCTTGGAGTTCCTTTTCTTAAGATCATAAAGATGATTCAAGATGCTCCTTTCCTTTGGACTTAGCAATCAATCAAGCAATCAAACAAATATTATATTCAAGCTCCTAGGATCTCCATTTGGCTTGTCTCTCTTAACTTGGCTACTCATGACAATGGTCCTTCTTACTATCTCAAGACGGGATCCCTCTCACACAAGAGCAAACATCAAAAAGTTCACAACACAATAAGGGGAATGGACAAAGAATGAGTTTAGATTAGGGGTCCTTTGAAGTCAACTTTAAGATTTAGCATTCTAAAGGCATGAGGCCTAGTTGCTCTTCAACAAGTTTAGCATTCTAAAGGCATGAGGCCTAGTTGCTCTTGAACTCCTTTAATCATAGGTAAGGTCCTAATTCTAAGTCCTTTCTCCTTTTTGCATTGGGTTCACACAAACAAAAACAAAACAAACACAAAGCAACACCATATTTATATACAATAATGAGCTCAAATGAGCAAAAGGAAAATGACATAAACATAAAATATGTGCTCAAGTGAGCAAAGTAAAAAGCAATATGAATAAATGAGCAATAAATAAAGTGCATTAAAGTAAATTGCAAGAAATTAAAAGCTCAAATTAAAGTTAGTAGTTAGTTGTTAATGTTAGTGTGTCATAAGACAATTTAACGCTATGTTAAGCAATTGTAAGTGGACTAATGTAGTAGTCACACCTATCTGAGGTCGGTCAATAAAACTATAGGCAAATAAACACAAGTTAGAGGTCATGATTAGTAAGCCAAGCTCCTACAACTTGCCATGCCAAAAGAAAAGAAGAAAGGCCTTGTATGGACTTTAGGTTTTTTGCTTGACCAAGAAGCAACCTATCTTGGACACAAAGCAACTCACTTGATCTTTGATCGAGTTGAGTTTGATTTGGATCAAAGAAGGTTAAGCCTCTCATATGTCAAGACCAACCACAAATCATTAACTCATTGGCCAAAATAAAAAAGAAGAAATGAAATAAAGGGAGAATTCAAATGAAATAATCAAAACATAATGATCAAATGTGAATCAAATCATCATCAACCAATGTAAAACAGAAGAGAAATGGAGATTAGAAGTCAACAAGTCAAATATATTTTTTTTGGTATTTTTGGAATTAAAATAAATGCAAAATTAAAAAGGTTAAAATATGGTCAAACCTCAAATTCAATTCAAATCAACTTGAACAAGTCCAATTAAATTCTCATAGGTCTAACATGGTCAAACAAGGTTTGACAAATTTCCTCAACATTTTTTGAAAACAGAAACTATTTAAAATCAATTAAAAAACAATAAGAATAACACATTATGAATTAAAATCTCAAATAAATCTCAAATCAATTAAGAAATTGATGAGACTATTTTTCATTGACCTATCATGATCCATATGTGTTAAGAAAATATTTTTGGAATTTTCAGATATCAAAAATTATTTAAAATGAATTAAAAACTATGAAAAACAAAATAATTCACAAAAAATATTAAATGAAGTCACAAAAATAATTAAAAATTAGATTATGAAACTAGATTTTTCAAGAATTTTTTTGCCATTGGTCTCATATTTTTGTGACTTCAAATAAATTAGTTATGAATTTTTGAAATTTAAAGGAATTAAAAGAAATTAAAACAGAAAATAGAAAATAGGAAAAATCAGGGGCACTTGGATTGATTTCATTAAATGATGTGGCGTCATCAAGCGGTCCAGAAGCGTGCTCTCACCATGGCCTCCAGTCAAACGCGTTACACAATGAATTAAAAGAAGTCAAACACACGCACGACCAAGATTAGAATGTTTCAAACAGATCCAAGGGCGCTGGAAGCATCCACGTGTGGATGGTGGTGGAAACCACCATCTTCTCCGGCCAGAGAACAAACTCCGGCCACCACGCGCAGGTTTTTGAAAGTTAACAAAAATAAACAAATGTGGTACCAAAATGAAGCTGGGGTGATGTACATCACCCCTGTAACCTTGGATTGTCCTCAATGTTTCTATTAAGTGAGAAATTTGTGCTTGAAAATCAAGGTATGCAAACTGAAATGGTTCAAATCATGAAATCAAGACCACCACTGGCCTGCCTCTTGCTCGAGGACTTCAGAAAACAATTCAAACACAAACAATTCTTATTGTATGGCAAGATTCAGATCAAAACAGTTGAGTGATCTACCTTTGAAGAGCAGCTTTGAACAACACGATTCCTTCAAGCTTTTGCTTCCAATTTGATCAGGAGATGATGAGGATGCAAGGCTAAGGAGTTAAGACTTGAAGATCAACTGATTGTGTTGAAATTCAAGCTTGAATTTGAAAAATGAAAATGGAAATTCCTTTGAGTAAGGTTGGGTTTTCACTTCAGGAGCCTTTCAGATCACCTTAAGGTTGAATTTTGAATGAGCAAGGCCATGTATTTATAGCTGGAGATGAAGCAATGATGTGCAATACTCGTGTGCATGAGAATTGGTTCCTCCATGCATGGACCTGTACAGGCGCATGTGAAGCCCAAAATTAAATGAAATGGAAAGCTGAGATCATTTGCAGATGGTTTGGACGTGCAACTGGCTTGGCATTAGCTTGTACATCAAGTTACAAAGTGAATTGCATAATTGGACCTAAACATTGAGCTCTTTGAAAGTCCCACATGGAAAATCCAAACATGGTCATATGAGTAATGGTTGGAAAGATCTTGACAAAAGGAACAAAATATATGTTGGGAAAAAATCCATTTGGAGTTTGGAAATTTATGAAAACTGACTTGGAAGTTTGAGGTACAAAACATGTCTTTGAAAAATTTGCCAAAAACAAGCAACTTCAAGCCCTTATTTTTCAATGATGCAAGCCTCAAATGGAAACACCTTCAACATCAAATTTTTGGATATTTTCATGATGATCAACTTGGACTTAAAGTTTGCATCATTTGGATTTTTGATGAGAACGTTATGGGCACTTGAAGTTGGACATTTTTCAAATTCAATGGTTTTGGTCCAAAGTGACCTATAATGTTTTGTATTATCACATGCGTTTATTTTAGGATTATGAACTCTTGTCCAACATAATATTTGAAGTAGACATCTTAAGCTTTCCAATGCAATTGGTCTCACCTTAAAATCATAAAAAATAAGGAAGTTAGGTCTATGGGAAGATGACCTAAAATTAGGGTTTCAGTCAAAATGACCTATAATGTTTTAAAATGAATGATGAACTTCAAGTTTCAAATGGATGTTTTATGAACATTAAAGTTGCTCATATGGTTCTTAAGAACAGTTTTTATCTTGGGGTCATCTTCATTTGACAAACACATCAAAAGTTAGGTCTCAGGGATCCTCTGTTTAGTTAGATGACTTGGCTGGTCAACTTCTCAAGGCCAAACTTCAAATCTTGATGAATGAATGGTTGAGGATATTTACATAGGCTCATATATGCATAAAATAATTAATGAAAGAACTTCCCTTGATTGAATTTGATCATAGGTTGAGGTTGCTTCACGAGTAAGGCACGGCCCATGCACAGTTGAATTAGGGTTTCCTTGGGAAACAATCCTCAAGCCCTTTGAATTATCTTGATCAAATTGGAAAATTGATACTTGGGAGACATATATGATGATTGAGAGCTTTGTGGACCATTGTCATGCTTGTTCTTATCTTCATCTAGCCACTTCATTGAGCTTAGGAGCCTCCTAGGAGCAAGGGAGCACATGATCACTTGAGATTCAAAACAAAAAGAGTCAGTGACATATTTTTGTGCTTTTGGTTAGTAAACAAAATAAGAAAAGAAATAGTATACAATACAAGCATGCTTGATGGTCTCAAACCACTCACACAAGTCCCAACCCTAGGGTTAAGGAGCCACACATGCTATGATCCTTGAGGCAAAAGGCATTGAGCAATGATATGATGCCATGAGGGATCTTAGGGTCAAAATTAGGGTCTTACAGATGCCCCTATTTAAGGTCATTCTAGCTGGAGATATGAAGGTTAAAATCTTCGTCTCGACGAGGTAGAATGGGCTTAAATAATAACAAAGAGACGAATTTTGGTCCCTAAGAGACCTCATAATGCAGATGTATGCATGCAAAAGTTAATACTCTGTGGGGAAATATGGCCACAAAGGAAAGAGGAACCAGAGAAAGACCGAAAGTCCATAGGAGTAGCACACTCACTAAGGAGACAGAGACTCTGGGTGAAAATAGGGTAAAAATGCGTGAGCAGGTCACGACTTAAAACTTGTTGGGAGACACGAAGGGATTCCATGAAAATAAATCGATGGAAAGACTCGAGCTGACGCAAAGATGTATGTATTAGGGAATATGCCAATACAACAAAACTATCCACAAAGGATACTTCGTATGAAAATCCAGACTCAGATGGGGATGTCCACAAAGGACTCAGCTGAGGAAGAAACAACGAGATATTACTGGTTACATGGTAATAAACTCAAAAGGGAGACATGTTATCAAAACACCGGTATAAGGGTGAGAGAACAACACGCTCAGGGAAAAATAATATCTAAGACCGGTATAAGGGTGAGAGATATCAATCATCTGAAACATCTGAGGAGGACCCAAAAGGCATATCTCAACTCAGGAAATCTGACTCCACAGGGGACAACAAAGTCATAATAGGGAGAAGAGGGAAGGAACACCAGGGATACTGGTTACTGGGCATATAATAGGTGACCAACCAGACGTGAATTGGGAACATATCCAAAACACTCATCATCCAAAAGGAGGGTTGAAAAAAGCAAACTCATCTTACAGGATGGGCATTCGATTCCATAAGGAAATACGAATCTTACTCGACCGGGGAAGACAAAGACTTCGACTGAAGAGCGCATGAGATATATTATCTATTACCATCAGAATGTAGATAACATACATGCATGGAAGATCATCCACAACCGGTTACTGGGTTAATAAAGGATAAATCGACCGAAAAGAAAGGACATCGGGATACCGGTTACTGGGTATAAAATGATGACCAATCAAGAAGGAGAAACAATCATTACCGAACAAGGGTAAATGAAAGATGACCCGCGGGGGATAAATTGCTTGACAAAAGCAATTATCCAAGAGATATATCATTGGTTACTGGGTGGTATACTCAAAAACGAAGGAATATCCATACCGAATATTGGATAAGGATAACCAACAAAGAGGGGATTACATCTACCGGTTGTTGGATAGAAAACCACAGAAATAGCACTTACAACTACCGGTTACTAGGTAGAAAGCCACTGAAATAGGACTTACAACTACCGGTTACTGGGTAGAAAGCCACAAAAATCCACTGGGGAAAAGATGGACAATTACTGGTTACTGAGAAATTGAACGACTAAACCACAAAGAACTGCAGGGGAATAAAAAAGGAGTCAATCTAAGAACAAACTAGAACGACACGATTAAATAGACTCAACCCAATGAGGATATAACTTAGGGGAGTAATTCCATCCCTATATATAATAGGGCGAAAACTGAAACAATAATCATCCACGAGGACATAACTCAGTGGGGAATATGGAAAGAAAGATAAACACTTTCTGCCTATAGGGTTGACTCTATATGGAGAGATCAGACACAAACATCTGCTTGGGGAAGAATATTTCACCAACAGCAGGAGATAACAAGCAAATATATATGGCAAAGAATGCAACATGAATATCTGAATGTTGTAATTATGCATGTATATGCGTGGCTTATGTATGGTTAATGCTGACAAACAGACATATCTAACACAAAAAGGTCCGAGAATCAATGGACAGACATCTGATATAACATCTCAAAAGAGAAAGGTCGGGCCTACAGGAGAAATCAATTCTAGTGGGGATACATCAACTACCAAGAGACATGGACCACCGCTGGGGACAAAGACCACTGTTGGGGATAAGCAAAGGTCACATCTATCAACTGTCGGGGATCGGCAAAGTCTCAGCTAGGGAACATGCAGAGATATAGATAAGATCTGTCATAGAAGAACTCTATTGGGGATCTTATCAAGAGATGATATGAAATTCTGTGGGGAACAACCACCAAACAGACTCATCAATCAAACACTCCCTTCTAACTGCTGAAGAGATATCTCTGCTAGGGGAGGGAGAGAACAATTGCTCCGCCGGGGAAGGAAATAACACATCTTCCTCATCGTCGTCCAATACTGGGAGAAATCTTCAACCACGGAGGGGATACAACTGTCAAACTAGGATCAGGCAACTCCACTGAGGTTGGACTGCTCACAAGCAACCCTACTCGGGATGAGCTATAAGCCAACCTGTTGGGGATAACTATAAGTGCCTCCGGAGGAACTGTCCTGGCTGAGGAAATCTGAAATGAATCCTACGTCGCCACGTGCCATGCTAGGGATGAAAAGGGAACAAACCCTTCACTAACTTCTATAGGCAATTACTGCTGAGGAGATATCTGAAAGATAGTTTACTCCTCCGAGGATTTCTACACATGCTGGGAATTTCTGCTTACTGGGGAAAGACAAGCTTCCTCATGAATAGATAGCATATCAACTTTTATCAATCTATAAGGGATTTTAGGTCAGTCCACACAAGGGATGACAACCATATAATTAATAAAACACAAATGCTAGTGCCTGATATAGAGGTATACACATCTCTAAAAGATCGAGGCCAAAACTCCAGACTCTCTGGGGAGCTGAGGATACATCACTCTTCTCTGCGCTCGTTGGGGGAGACGACCTGAAAGATGATGAAGAGGATACAAACATGCCAGAAATATGAACAAATTTCTTACCTTTTGGAGATCGTATTATCCTTGGGAGAGCACTGAAGACATTCCAACTATCCTTTTAGTCATTGTGAATGTTCACTTTGTTTAAAACAGTTTATAAAAACTTTATTTGTTTAAAACAATGATATTTATCAATTAAATCATGCAAACATTTGTTAAGCATAAACAAAATAAGAGTGCAAAGAATTGGATAAAGGCTCAAATTTATTTGATAGAATGGTAGTCCGCAAATGGCGAGACTCCATGGATTTTTACAAAATTGAAATTGGTGATATATATTGGAAAAAGGCTACATTGAACATAATGACCATTTCTCCACCAACTCTGAATCCAACTCT
Organism: Lathyrus oleraceus; assembly: GCF_024323335.1. Taxonomy (NCBI): domain Eukaryota; kingdom Viridiplantae; phylum Streptophyta; class Magnoliopsida; order Fabales; family Fabaceae; genus Lathyrus; species Lathyrus oleraceus. The sequence continues at coordinate 379,682,816 of NC_066583.1, read as the reverse complement.
GAATCTTTGACAGGTGACAGTTGTAGAACAAAGTCTTGTCAGGATGCAGTTACTTGCCAAATCCCTATTTTTTGCCTAGATTGCCCCAGGGTGAGGTACTTAATCTAGCGGGATATATATATATATATATATATATATATATATATATATATATATATATATATATATATATATATTCATTTTTTCATGTCTCTAACTTTTGCCTGGACCGCCCTTTCGGGTTTTAAATCCACCGAGACGCTCATTTTTGCCTATGTCGCCCTTTCGGGTTTTCAACTTAGCGAGCTATTCTGTTTTTATTTTTAGGCGAAGTATTTCTTGACTGCATCTGAATTCACAGGACGAGTGAAATCCTCCCCATCCATAGTTGTAAATATCAAAGCACCGCCTGAAAAGGCTCTCTTGACAACATATGGACCTTCGTAGTTTGGAGTCCACTTGCCCATGGAGTCGGGCGTGAAAGACAAAACTTTCTTGAGCACGAGGTCACCTTCTCGGAACACACGAGGCTTGACCTTCTTATCAAAGGCTTTCTTCATCCTTTGCTGATATAACTGACCATAGCACATGGAAATTAATCTCTTCTTTTCAATCAAATTCAGTTGGTCATAACGACTCTGAACCCATTCAACCTTAGTCAACTTGGCTTCCATAAAGACTCTCATTTATGGGATCTCAACCTCTAAGGGGAGCACAACCTCCATGCCATATACAAGAGAGATAGGGGTTGCCCCTGTTGAAGTGCGGACAAATGTACGATAACCATGCAAAGCAAATGGCAGCATCTCATGCCAATCTTTGTACGTAACAACCATCTTTTGAATAATCTTCTTAATGTTCTTGTTAGCAGCTTCAACATCCCCATTCATCTTGGGTCTGTAGGGAGAAGAATTATGATGCGCAATCTTGAACTCGCTACACAGCCCTTTCATCATCTTGTTGTTCAAGTTAGATCCATTATCAGTAATGATCTTGTCTGGCACACCATATCGGCATATAAGCTGGTTCTTGATAAACTTCACAACCACTTTCCTGGTCACATTTCCATAGGATACTGCTTCAACCCACTTGGTGAAGTAATCAATAGCTACGAGAATAAAACGGTGATCGTTTGACGCCTTTGGCTCTATCATGCCAATCATGTCAATCCCCCACATGGAGAAAGGCCATGGTGAGGAAATAACATTCAGAAGTGTCGGGGGAATATGAATCTTATCCGCATAAATCAGACACTTGTGGCATTTCTTCACATATTTGCAGCAGTCAGACTCCATTGTTAACCAATAGTAGCCTGCTCTCAACATCTTCTTTTCCATGGCATGTCCATTAGAATGAGTACCAAATGAACCCTCATGGATTTCGGTCATCAACAGGTCTGCTTCGTGTCTATCCATGCATCTGAGCAGAATCATGTCAAAATTTCTCTTATAAAGCACATCACCATTGAGGTAGAAACTGCCATATAATCTCCTCAAAGTCTTCTTATCTTTAACAGATGCCCCAGGTGGGTAAATCTGACTTTGAAGAAAACATTTGATATCATAATACCATGGCTTATCATCTTTCACTTCTTCAACTGCAAATACATGAGCTGGTCTATCCAAGCGCATCACGGTAATATTGGGGACTTCATTCCAATATTTCACCACAATCATTGAAGCAAGCGTAGCAAGAGCATCTGCCATCCGATTCTCATCTCGAGGAATATGATGGAAGTCAACCTCAGTAAATAAAGTTGAAATCCTCCTCGCATAATCTTTATATGGGATGAGGCCAGGCTGATTCGTCTCCCATTCACCCTTAATTTGATTAACAACAAGGGCCGAATCACCATAAACATCAAGATGTTTGATCCTAAGATCAATACACTCTTCCAAACCCATAATACAGGCTTCATACTCCGCCATATTATTCGTGCATTTGAAAGTTAGCCTTGCTGTAAAAGGAAAATGTGTGCCTTGAGGAGTAATAATCACTGCCCCAATACCATTTCCATACTGATTAACAGCGCCATCGAACACCATACCCCATCGGGAACCAGGCTCTGGTCCTTCATCGAGTGTAGGCTCATTGCAATCTTTCATCTTCAAATACAGAATCTCCTCATTTGGGAAGTGTAGCAACCTGAAAAATACAGTGCGCGAAAAAAACAACCGGCAAAGGAAATTACAGAAGAGTCGCCACCGTGCGTTATTCATCCCAAAGGAGGGAAAGGAAACGCTCGAAGTAAACCTGAAAAAGGAAAGGACAAGACGGGGTCTCGCAACCAAATCTTGGGTTCGGGATTCGGTTATGCGAAGGGAAGGTATTAGCACCCCTACGCATCCGTAGTATTCTATGGGATCCACTTTTGTAGTTCTTGTCTAAAGGGTGTGAGTTTATCTTGTGCTGTTTACCAAAAAAAAGGGTTAAATGAAAATCACTCGCGCGGATGTCGCATCCACTGCATACGTATCTCATCTGAATATGAGAATCAGAGTCTTCGTAGCTCGGCTGACCTATGGGTTGGGGGGATGTGTGCTCGCTAAGACATCGCGTCTTATGCCTACGTATCTCATCTGGAATGAGAATCAGAGCAAGCCGTAGTTCGGCTAACTATGGGGTTATGGAGTGGGTTTTGGACGAACGACGTTACTACGCAATTTACCGGATGCTCGACCTTTGGAGACTTACTCGCCTGTAGTAGAAGGAGTAAACGTGTGTTTAGGAGAAGAAAAATCAATGAAGGGTTAGGGTTTGGGATGCTCATGCAAAAAGGCAGTCCTTGATGAAGGAACCGCGCTACCTGTGGGATACGAACACATAGAAAACAAACATGTATAAAGTAAACGTGCCAACAAGGGGCTCAGAAGTAAATAAACAAAAGAAAACAAATGCCTCCTATCGAGGTCTTCCAGCTAGGAAAGCAATAAAATGCGGTAAAAGATAAAAAAAAAGGATGAAGATATCTACCCCACGGATAAAGATCCGGAGTAACAGCAATTATAGAAATAAGAAACCCGGAGATCCCTCAGGCTGACATCATCCATGAAAGTAAGTTAGTACAGGTAATCGGAATAAACCTCCAGGGTATCCCTGCAAAAGTATGTGAACCCTCACAAAAGCTCAACAAAAGGGTTAGTGAAACATGATAAGCATTTTTTTCATGGATAACAGTATGGTTTCAGAAACCTTGAACCCTGTGGCATACACTCAAAAATTAAACGGTTAAACATTCAAGGCATTGTTTATACATTCATATACATATTAAACCCATGGGCGAAAAACCTAATGAAATTCATCCATCATACCTCATACATTCAGATGATCCAAATTAAGAGCATAAAGGTAATGGGAATAAGGGCAAACCTGATTGGAGAGATCAGTTGAAATCAAATGGCACGGCTGGGTTTGCAAGGCAATGTTAGGGTTTGCGTGAGATGAAAGTGTGTGAGTCAGATCGAATTTTTCAGAGCTGCCTGGGGGTTGCTCTAAGTTCTCTGTCAGGTTTCTCTCCAGGTTTTGTCCAGGGTTTTGTTTCAAGGAAACCTCAGAGTATTTTGCTTCCCTTCCTTTTTCTGTCTGATCTCCCTCTTTTATAACCTGATTTTCATGGCTTTGTGGGCTCAAATGAGAGAGGTCCAAGTCCAAGTTTTTTCTATTATATTTTATTTTATTTTTTTATTTTTTTTATTTATTTATTTATTATTTTTTTTTTCGTTTTTTTTTTCGTTTTTTTTTTTCGTTTTTTTTATCTAATTCTGATTGACATGATGAAATGCAATATGAAATGCTAAATGAATGCATGAATGAGGAGGGCAAATTTTGGGGTGTTACAGCTGCCCCTATTCAATCATCAGCTAACCCGAGTAGGATGAAAGCGAACAGCTTATCAGACAAACGGGGTGAGCTGTGATTGAATACCAAAGACAGACCGAAAATTTGCACTCCGAGAACACCACAAAAATGCGGAAATACACCGCGCTGTTTATTTTTCTTCCGATCCTCTGGCTGGATCTGAATCATTCTTCTGGCTTAATCTGGAGTGTCGATCCTCTGGCTGAACCTATACTCAATTTAGTCCTCTGGTTGGATATTAATTTTGATCCTCGGGCTGGATACGATTTTGATCTTCTGGCTAGATCTTCTTCGATCTTTTGGCTAGATCTCTCTCGTTTCGATTCTTTGGCTGAATCTATTTCCTTTGATTCTCTGGCTGAATCTACTTCGATCTTCTGGCTAGATCTGAATTGTTGCGATTTTCGATCTTCTGGCTAGATCTTCTTTGTTTCGATTCTCTGGCTGAATCTACTTCGATCTTCTGGCTAGATCTGGATTATTTTGATAATAAATTCCCATCATTAGGATCCCGCATCTGAGGCATGTGCTGGTTGACCCTCTTTTGAAATCTACACCCAACCTTCATATTAGATATGCAGCTTCGAGAATATTCCACTTTTGGGCTTCGTACATATTCTTCGGGCTAGAACATGTTGTAACGACTCCTCAATTAGACTTGGGCTTGCTGGGGAAATAAAGCTTGTAGGCGACTTCACTGGGGAATCTTCAAATTGAGCCTTAGGCTGGCTTACTAGAACACGATTCTCAGGCTGAATCTTCGAAATGACCCTCAGGCTGGAACACTGGAACACGATTCTCAGGCTGAATCTTCGAAATGACCCTCAGGCTGGATCACTGGAACCGATTCTCAGGCTGAATCTTCAAAATGAACCTCAGGCCGGATCACTGGAAAACGATTCTCAGGCTGAATCTTCGAAATGACCCTCAGGCTGGATCACTGGAACACGATTCTCAGGCTGAATCTTCAAAATGACCCTCAGGCTGGATCACTCACGCTTGATCCTCTGGCTGGATCTCATGACCTTGGTTGTAAAGTAATTCTTCAGTCTGCTTGGAAGAAACTGTTTATCAGCTTATGTGTATGCTTGATATGATATGCATGCAAATGAAAATGTTATGCATGGTGTAAAAAGAAATCTGCTTGGGGAAGCAATCTCCGGTAGGGAACAGATCGCTGTATCAATCCTTGAATGCTCTGTGGGGAATGATCCGTCTGCCGGGACCAATGAGCCACCAAAAATAAATTGGCTGCTTGAAAAGTTGACTTTGCGGGGGGAGTATCAACTATGGAAACTTTGTTCGGCGAGGCTCTGTGAGGAGAGTCTGTGGGGAAAACACTTCCTGGGGAAATGTCGTAGGAAACGACCTTTGCTGGGGATATGAACTTGCTAATCGCCCTCAAGCTGGGGATTAACAAATCTGTTAAAAATAATCTGCTGGGGAATAAGATGAACACTAGGAACGCCACCCTCTCATCTGTTGGTTATGCAACCACTCCGCTGTTGCTAGGAAGATACAGTCTGACACTGTCAACTCCACTGGGGATATATAGTCTGGATACTGTCAACTCTGCTGGGGAACATGCTCTGCTGAGGAGAGACTTTGTCAACCGCTTGGGGATGAGGATTCATGACTTGGCATCCGGTTCCTGTGACCTGCAACCAAAAATACACGTATGCCTCGGGGGAATTACTCGGTTTGAATTCACCGTCCGGGATTAAGCACATCCAAAGCAATTTTAAATGTTTTCCTGTGCAAATCATCTGCAAAAGCCACCATTATGTTCATATGCAATATGTTTTATCAAAAATTCGGACATTTTTGCAAACAAACTGATAAATGAAAAATAAAGAGGCTCTTTAACTGAATTATTCGACTCTTACTGGGGAGAAAATTTGTGCCAGGAATAGGCGAGGGTATCAGGAAGCTGATCCCTGAAAAGAGGTGATCGCTATAAAAAGAGAACTATCCTAATGGCAATGGGGATACGGGGTCCCACCGAGTTTCGACTCTGCTATGGCTCGTATGTCCTCAAGACGCTTTGCTCATCTTGCTTTCTGAAGTGGATGATTAGTCGATCTTTAACCTTCGAAGATTGCCGGATTGAATGAAACGGTGATATAACACTGATGAACTCAGATCACAGTCATTCGCTTATTCCCCAACTTTTGCCTGGATCGCCCCCTTTTCGGGTTTTCAATCCACCGGGATACCCATTTTTTCCTGAGCCGCCCTTTTGGGTTTTCGACTCACCGGGTGTACTCTTTTTTTATATCCCTAATTTTTGCCCGAACCTCTTTATTCTTTTTCTTTTGGTTCGTCGGGATGCCCTTTTTTTGCCTGGACTATTCTTTTTATCGTCCAGCGGGTCTATTTTATGCGAAGTATTTTTTTTTAACTGCGTCTGAGTTAAAAATGGACGGGAATCCTTCGCCATCCATGGTTGTTAGCATCAAAGCTCCGCCATAGAAAATCCTTTTAACCACGTACGAACCCTCATAGTTCGGTGTCCATTTGCCCCTGTGATCTGTGTTGGGAGGAAGAAATCTTTTGAGTACCAATTCACCGACTTGATACCCCCGAGGGTGCACTTTCTGACCAAATGCTTTCTTCATTCGTCTCTGACCGAGATACGTCAATTCTGGGTACGTAGTTCCAGCATAGCACCTTAATCGTCGAAGACAAGGTAAACAAAGCATCAGCAAATTGGTTTTCTTTAAAAGAAAGTCAACAATCTTCTTGTGTAGTCTCTGTAAGGAGCCAGTTGATGATGAGGTGTATTCCATTTCCTGTTGGTTTGATTGATGACCAAAGCTAAATCCCCGTATACATCCATGGTTTTAATCTGTATATTGACGGCTTCCTCAAGTCTTAGGATACAAGCTTCGTATTCGGCTTCATTGTTGGTGCAGGGAAAAGTTATTCTGGCACCAAATGGCGTATGAACCCCCTTCCGGTGTGATCAACACTACACCAACTCCGCGACCATTGACGTGGACCGCCCCATCAAACATCATAACCCATTTGGATTCAGGGTCAGGCCCCTCCTCCGGGAGTGGTTCCTCTCAATCTTTCAATTTGAGAAACATGATGTCCTCATCAGGAAAGTCAAACCTCATAGGTTGGTAATCATCAATCGGTTGCTCTACAAGATAGTCTGACAAGACACTTCCCTTGATGGCTTTTTGTGAAGTGTATTGGATGTCATACTCTGTCAGTATCATTTGTCACCTAGTAACCTTTCCGGTAAGTGTTGGCTTTTCAAAAATATACTTGACTGGATCCATTTTTGATATCAATAGAGTCGTGTGAGTCAACATATACCGTCTTAGTCAACGAGCAGCCCATGCCAAAGCGCGGCAAGTTTTCTCGAGCAATGAGTATCTTTGTTCACAGTCGGTAAAATTTTGCTAAGGTAGTATATTGCATGCTCTTTTCGACCTGACTCGTCATGCTGACCGAGCACACAACCCATTGACCTTTCTAACACAGTCAAGTACATGATCAACGGTCTTTCCTCTAGGCCTGTAGACTTGCCCCGATCTTGATCTCCTTCTTGTCGTCTGCGGTACCGATGTTGACGGTCCCAATCACCTCCTGATAAGGTGTAATAGCTCGGTCCTCCTGTTTCAACAATCTAGCTAACCCTTCAGGCAATTCACAATCTTCCTCAACCCCTTCTTCGGCTTAATAGATAGGATTGTCGAAGTCATACTTGGCCATATCAGTGTCGTTAGTAGTGAGATCCGGGTGGTCCGCTCTGCATGATGGAGGATCATGCTTTACCTTAGAATGAGAGATTTTTTTTTTGGAAAGAAAGAAAAAACGAAAAAAGAAACATTGCCATTTTTTTTGTAAAAGTAAAAAAAATCTGAAAGAAAGAGAACACAAAATTGTTTGCAAAAGCCGTCCTTTATTGATGATAACAATAATTGCGAAATGTAACTAAATGGATGGCCCTACAAATGAGCCGTTACACCTTGGGCAAAGTGTAAGACTTTATTATGCATGTAATAAAGGAAAACAATAAAAATCACTCTTTCAGTAGAGTAACCCAGACGGTTTTTTCAGACGACCAATTGTCGAGCTTTTCTCCCGGGACACACGGGCGAATCCAGCTATCTAAGTCACAGTCGCTGTCAGCCTTGTCTTCATCTGCAACATTGACGATGTGGGGAGAAACCAAACCCCCGCTGGAGAGAGTACCGGTTTCATTCTTCTAAGATCCCGGAGCATACCCCAATCCAAACTTATCTTCTTTGATGACTGGCTCCACAAATTTGCCCCAGCCTTGGGCATTACCAGCTTTAACCACTTCGACAACTTGTTTGTATGAAGAGATAGAAGTCCCGACCTTCTCAGACTCAGGTGAAAAGACAGCTTCGGGCACGACCTCACTGATGTTTATAGTTTCGAAACCCTGACACAGCATCTCGTGCATCTCGCCGTCCATCTCTACATACTTAAATGTAGACAGGTGGCTAACAAAAATATCCTCTTCACCACAGACAGTGACGACCTGACCTTCTAGTTCATATTTGAGCTTCTGGTGGAGGGTAGAAGTAACAACACCGACAACATGAATCCAAGGCCGACCTAGCAGACAGCTGTAGGCAGGCTGGATATCCATCACATAAAAGGTGCTCTTGAACACCTGCGGTCCAATCTTAACTGGCAACTCAACTTCGCCAAAGACAGCTCTCTTAGAGCCATCAAAAGCCCTCACAACTAAGTTACTTGGCCTCAAGATGGTGTCATCGCAATCCAACTTCATTAAGGCTTTCTTTGGAAGAACATTCAGAGAAGAGCCTGTATCAACCAAAACATGGGAAAGCATCACCCCTTTGCACTCCATTGTGATATGCAAGGCTTTGTTGTGATTCCTGCCCTCAAATGTCAAGTCATTATCGGTGAAACCTAGCCCCCGGCTAGCGTTTACATTGGAAACTACCGACTCCAGCTGGTTAACAGTTATCTCCGGTGGAACATAGGCCATATTCAGTACTTTCAACAAGGTTGCTCTGTGCGCCTCAGAGCACAACAATAGTGAGAGAATGGAGATCTTTGAGGGTGTCTAATTTAGCTGGTCGACTACCTTGTAGTCACTTTTCTTGATAATCCTCATAAACTCATCCACTTCCTTCTCGAATGCGGTCTTAGGAGGGTCTTCCTCAGTAGTAACCTCTTCGGCGGCCATCTGTTTCCCTTTAGCCTTGGCAGCTGCCTCGTCTTCAGTATTCGCGCGTAATGTTGATGGTGCAAATAGGCGTCCACTGCGAGTGAAGCCACCAACCCCTCCAACATTGTCTACAGCGGAGCTACCAATGTCAATGTCTTCTTCGTTAACTTTCTGCCCCTGGCAGTAGATATCAGCCCCATAGTGCCACGGGATAACACTGTCTTTCTCATACGGAACGGGTCCTGGTATTGTGATGGTGATCGGACCAACCAAAGTCGGTTGAGGGCTGTCAGAGTAAATTGCAACTGGTGCTGAACTTTCGATGTTCACCGCTGCTGGTTCTGTACTTTCTGGGAAATATATTATTGTCGAAGCGAGTCTCTCGGGAACATATATTTCTTCAGGAGTGAAATAAAACATCACCGTCGATACATCATTCTTCACTAGACGGGCCTGATCGAACTGAAGACAACCTTCATCTATCAGTTGCTGAATACCCCTTCTCAAACTGTCACATCCGTTTTCGGCAGCTTGACAATTTCTGCATTCTTCCCCACAGCCCGGGAAAATCTGTCCTTTCAGAAGTCGGTCTTTAACCACCGATAGCGAAGTCTTCACCTTAGTCACATCAGAAACCAAATTCAAAGTTTCCCCACTATCAACAACATTAATCCTCTGCCCGCCGTGAGCCGGCATGGGGTTCTGGATAACATTAGGAACCGTAGCAAAATTGATAGCCTGGGCATCTCTCAAATCTTGTACCTTTAACTGGAGAGCCTTGCAATTATCTGTAGTATGGCCAGGTGCGTTGGAGTGAAAAGCACATCTGGCGTTGACATCATAACCTCTAGGCAAATTATTGGGATCGATTGGTGGGGCCAGAGTTCTCAACGTAACCAGATTCATGTCAATCAGCTTGGGAAGTAATACTGAATAAGGCATTGGGATTGGCTCGATGACCCGGTCCGTCTGCCTTGGACGTTGTTGATAGTGTCTCTACTGACCCGGATTACCTCCTTGTTGTTGATTGTTGTACCTGGGTTGTTGTTGCGGATGATATTGCAGTTGAGGAACAGGTGTTGGAATAGTGACTGCGGCCACTTGATCTTGATAATAATTAGGGCGTCCTCTACCCCTGCCTCTATCGGCATACACAACGCTTGCCTCACCTTCTTTTCTTCGCTGACCGTTACCAGCAAACGGTCTCTTGGGACCTGATGAGTTGGAAGCACTATTGTCTTGAATTCGGCCAATCTTCAACAGACTCTCGATTCTTTCTCCAGCAATTACTATCTCTGCAAAGCTGATTGACGGGCAAGCAGCCAATCTCTCAATATAATTGCCTTGAAGAGTGTTCATGAACATGTCCGCCATCTCCCTTTCAGACATAGGGGGTTGGACGGACGCAACAATTTGTCTCCAACGCTGAGCATATTCTCTAAAGGTCTCCTTGGCAGTCTGAGACATTCCTTGCAACAAGGTCCGATTTGGAGCCATGTCCAAGTTGTATTGATATTGCTTGACAAAATCCTCTGCCAAGTCTTTCCAGCTCTTGATGGTAGTACGAGACAAATGAGAATACCATTCACGAGAATCTCCAGTTAGACTGTCTTCAAAATAGTACATCCACAACTTTTCATCTTCCGTGTGAGCTCCCAACCTTCCCAGATAAGATTGGAGATGAGTGCGTGGGCAAGAAGCCCCGTTGTATTTCTCAAAAGTAGGGGGTTTGAACTTGTGAGGAATCCTTACTCCTTGAGCCAGACCAAGATTTGTGACATCAAAGCCTAAGGAATTTTGAGACTCCAAAGATTTGAGCTTCTCAGCAAGCTCATCCATACGGCGAGTGGTCTCGAGGGCCTCGTCGTGCAAAGAAAATTGATCATACTGATAATCTTCAGTAACGGGGCGCCCGTTAATCCGAATTCCTTGATTCACATTGTACCTTCCGCCAATACCATTTCCAACATTCCCTGTGTTGCTAACATTACCCGGGTTTCCATCAGCATTTGCGTTACCCGCGTTACCAGTGTTCACAGGGTTATCAGCGTTCCCAGAGTTACCAGGGTTTCCCTCAGCATTTGGTATCTCCACCTCCAGATCGGGTCTCGGTTGCTCAACCAATTCCCTCAGCTTTTCCTGGCCTTCTGCCATACCAGTCATCAATGTCATGAACTGATCCATCCTTTCACGCATATCAGCCAACTCTTTCTGTACTTGGTCCATCGCTAGCTGTGGACGATTTTCCTTTGTTGGGTACCTGTGGACTCGCTTGGGACCAATAACTGCCTGATACAGGGAGCAAACATTAGACACTACGGTGACACCTGCAAAACAGACAAGGGTTAATATGCATGGTATGCGATGCACTGCTTGTTCAGTTTTAAGGCACCCCCGTTTTGAAAGGGAATACCCTGCAAATGAAATAACATGAGATGTTGGATGCAAATATGCAGATGATGTTATGCAATGTAAAGGCATGTCAATCAGAATTGATGGATCCGCTTGAACATCTGTCAGGTTGCACTTCCTGGAGAGAAATTCACTGAGGAATATAATACAAGACCAAAACTCTGCTCCATAAAACCGGGTTGGTTGGAGGTTAAGGTTTCCTGAATTTAGCCCGCCCCCCACTGGTAGGTTCTAAGAACAGAAGTTCGTCAGCTTCAGCCCTTCAGTCGCGAATAATACGTTTACCACTGAAGGTTTGGTATTATTACGGGACAAAAGACCTCCATTGACTCCCCTCAACAGGACATCCTAATAGCAAGTTCCCAGTCTCGGGATCCTCGGATTGAGCAGCGAGAATGCGCCCACCAGAGCTAACATAATCACGTCTCGGAGGAGAGGCCTCGACTGAGTTCTCGGGAAATGGTCACTAGAGTCGATGATTTCTAGAGGAACATCCTGCCGTTACGGAACACCCGTAAGACATAATATATCCAAAAGAAACCTCGTCTGGGTGTGGTTCTTCACGAACGACTTAACGTAGCAACACGCCACGCAAGCCTCATGATTATCCACTCTAAAACCTGTGTGTACACTCAAGCCTGGGTAATGGGCTTATCTCTCATAAAACACCCCATCCCAACAAACAAACAAACAGATCCAACAGATACAACAGATGCATGCAAGCAGGTAAGCAAATAAAGGTACAAAAGCATGAACACCCAATAAACAAGAAATCACACAAGCTAGGAGGGACTCGCTTAGGGAAGATGGACCAGCAAGAGGTCAACTTCTTTCACTCCCCAGCAGAGTCGCCAGCTGTAGCAACCTGAAAAATACAGTGCGCGAAAAAAATAAACCGGCGAAAGAAAATGACAGAAGAGCCGCCACCGTGCGTTATTCATCCCAAAGGAGGGAAAGGAAACGCTCGAAGTAAACCTGAAAAAGGAAAGGACAAAACGGGGTCTCGCAACCAAATCTTGGGTTCGGGAGTCGGTTATGCGAAGGGAAGGTATTAGCACCCTTACGCATCCATAGTACTCTACGGGATCCACTTTTGTAGTTCTTGTCTAAAGGGTGTGAGTTTATCTTGTGTTGCTTACCAAAAAAAAGGGTTAAATGAAAATGACTCGCACGGATGTCGCATCCACTGCATACGTATCTCATCTGAATATGAGAATCAGAGTCTTCGTAGTTCGGCTGACCTATGGGTTGGGGGGATGTGTGCTCGCTAAGACATCGCATCTTATGCCTACGTATCTCATCTGGAATGAGAATCAGAGCAAGCCGTAGTTCGGCTAACTATGGGGTTATGGAGTGGGTTTTGGACGAACGACGTTACTACGCAATCTACCAGATGCTCGACCTTTGGAGACTTACTCGCCTGTAGTAGAAGGAGTAAACGTGTGTTTAGGAGAAGAAAAATCAATGAAGGGTTAGGGTTTGGGATGCTCATGCAAAAAGGCAGTCCTTGACGAAGGAACCGCGCTACCTGCGGGGATACGAACACATACAAAACAAACATGTATAAAGTAAACATGCCAACAAGGGGCTCAGAAGTAAATAAACAAAAGAAAACAAATGCCTCCTATCGAGGTCTTCCAGCTAGGAAAGCAATAAAATGCGGGAAAAGGTAAAAAAAAAGGGATGAAGATATCTACCCCACGGATAAAGATCCGGAGTAACAGCAATTGTAGAAATAAGAAACCCGGAGATCCCTCAGGCTGACATCATCCAAGAAAGTAAGTTAGTACAGGTAATCGGAATAAACCTCCAGGATATCCCTTCAAAAGTATGTGAACCCTCACAAAAGCTCAACAAAAGGGTTAGTGAAACACGATAAGCATTTTTTTTCATGGATAACAGTATGGTTTCAGAAACCTTGAACCCTGTGGCATACACTCAAAAATTAAACGGTTAAACATTCAAGGCATTGTTTATACATTCATATACATATTAAACCCATGGGCGAAAAACCTAATGAAATTCATCCATCATACCTCATACATTCAGATGATCCAAATTAAGAGCATAAAGGTAATGAGAATAAGGGCAAACCTGATTGGAGAGATCGGTTGAAATCAAATGGCATGGCTGGGTTTGCAAGGCAATGTTAGGGTTTGCGTGAGATGAAAGTGTGTGAGTCAGATCGAATTTTTTAGAGCTGCCTGGGGGTTGCTCTGAGTTCTCTGTCAGGTTTCTCTCCAGGTTTTGTCCAGGGTTTTGTTTCAAGGAAACCTCAGAGTATTTTGCTTCCCTTCCTTTTTCTGTCTGATCTCCCTCTTTTATAACCTGATTTTCATGGCTTTGTGGGCTCAAATGAGAGAGGTCCAAGTCCAAGTTTTTTCTATTATATTTTATTTATTTATTTATTATTATTATTATTATTATTTTTATTTATTTATTTATTTATTTATTTATTTTTATTTATTTTTTGTTTTATTTTTCGTTTTATTATTTTTTTTTTATTTTTTTTTTTGGATCTAATTTTGATTGACATGATGAAATGCTAAATGAATGCATGAATGAGGAGGGCAAATTTTGGGGTGTTACATGAAGTTGTACTGAACAAACTGATAATCTTCAATTGGTTGATGTGCCAAGTGGTCAGCCAAGATACTACCTTTAATAGCCTTCTAAGCTCGATACTCAATGTCATACTGAATTAGATCCAGTTAAAGCAGGCTTCTCAAAGATATACTTGATTAGATCCATTTTGGATATCAACCAAGTTGTATGCTTTAACATATACTGGCGTAAACGCTTAGCGGCCCAAGCCAAAGCACGACATGTCTTCTCAAGCATTGAGTATCGAGACTCATAGTCAGTGAACTTCTTACTCAAGTAGTATATTGCATACTCTTTCTTCCCTGATTCATCTTGCTGACCCGGTACACAACCCATGGAATCATCAAGCACTGTCAAGTACATAATCAATGGTCTCCCTTCAACAGGCGGAGACAAAATCGGAGGCTCGGACAGATACTCTTTGATACTATCAAAAGCTTTCTGGAAATCCTCGGTCCAATCATGACGTTGATCTTTCTGGAGGAGCTTGAATATAGGCACACATATGGCAGTCATGTGGGATATAAATCTCAAAATATAATTCAAGCGGCCAAGAAAACCTCAGACTTGCTTCTCAGTTTTGGGCGCAGGCATCTCTTGTATTGCTTTGACCTTGGCAAGGTCAACTTCAATACCTCTTTCACTGACAATAAATCCCAATAACTTTCTGGAACGGACTCCAAATGTACACTTGTTCGGATTCAGGCGGAGTTTGTACTTCCTCAAACTCTGGAAAAGCTTCAACAAGTGTTCTACATGTTCATCCTCCGTTCTCGACTTTGCAATCATATCATCAACATACACCTATATCTCCTTGTGCATCATATCATGAAACAAGGTAGTCATAGCGCGTTGATATGTGGCTCCGACGTTCTTCAAACCGAAGGGCATCACTCGATAATAGAATGTTCCCCAAGGTGTGATGAATGTTGTTTTCTCCATATCCTCGAGTGCCATTTTAATCTGGTTATAACCGGAAAATCCGTCCATAAATGAGAAGACATTGAATTTAGCTGTATTATCTACCAACATATCAATATGTGGTAGGGGAAAATCATCATTCGGACTAACTTTATTCAAGTCTCGATAGTCCACACACATTCAGACTTTTCCATCTTTCTTAGGCACATGCACAATATTGGCCACCCATTGAGGATATGTAGAAGTCACCAGAAACCCCACATCAATTTTCTTTTGAACTTCTTCTTTAATCTTTACTGCCATATCAAGATGAGTTCTTCTGAGCTTCTGCTTCACAGGCACACACTCAGGCTTTAACGACAAGAAATGTTGCACAATATCAGTATCCAGACCAGGCATGTCTTCATACGACCAGGCAAAGACGTCGACATATTCTCGTAGCAACTCAATCAACCCCTTCTTCACAGACTCTTCAAGGAGTGCCCCAATCTTCACTTCACGAATGCAGTCTTCAGACCCCAAGTTTACTGTTTCTAGATTCTCAAGATGTGGTTGAATGATCTTCTCCTCCTGCTCAAGCAGACAGGTAATCTCATCAGGAATCTCTTCAACATCATCTTCTTTGGCCTCAAATACAGGGAACTCAAAGTTGGGAGATGGTGTTGGATCATTATGTTCAATGGGTTTGATCAACCTGCATAATGATTTCGAGTATAAAAGAGATTTCAGAATTCAAGCAAAGCAAATCATTATGCAGATGAAAAGATTGATTTTATTCTCTTTTTTAGGGTTTTATGGTGATCACCAATTTCATGCAAAAAGCAAAAAGCAAAAATAATTTGGAAAAACAAACTTTAGCATGTAATTTTTGAATGAATATCATTGTATTAATCAAATACGCCAACAATGTCATCACTTCTCCTCTTGGCACGGGAGAAGGGTTTTTAAACAAAATGAACACATTACGTGGACTTGTGGATAACTGTTGGAACATCAACAACAACCCAATTATTGCAGATTCCGCCCGGAATGACAAAGTTGCCAAGTTCTTCCTCTTCATCATCTTCCACTATGGCAGCAACCTCTTGATCTTCAACAGTGTGGATGAAACCACCACCCTGGAACAACCCACGCTCATTGGAAACACCAGAAGAGTACCCTATGCCAACCCGGGATTTATTATCTTCCATCTTGATCATTTTCCCCAAACCGGTAGTTGCACCATGCTCAATGGCCAACTTAGCATCAATGTAGGAAGCAATGAAGAAAGTCCTTTCCTTGAAGGCTCAGCAACAGACAAGACTTGGAACGGAGTCCCAACCTCATCCTCAACATCAATATAGGAAAAGGAAGACAAATGACTGACCAAGAGAGCCTTCTCTCCCCCTATCACCACCAACTTCTTATTCTTAACGAATTTCAACTTCTGGTGTAGGGTGGATGTCACAGCGCCTGCCTCGTGAGTCCATGGTCTGCTAAGCAAACAACTGTATGATGGATGGATATCCATGACCTGGAAAATGATCTGGAAATCACTAGGTCCAATCTTGATCGGGAGTTCAACTTCACCGATCACGGTTTTCTGTGATCCATCAAAAGCCTTAACAACCACTCCATTATGCCTCATGGGAGGCCCCTGGTAAGAAAGTTTAGCCAAAGTGGATTTTGGCAACGCATTAAGCGATGATCCTGTGCCCACCAACACATTGGACAAGGCATCATCCTTGAAGTTCATAGAAATGTGTAGAGCCAAATTATGGTCTTTTCCCTCCTCGCGAAGACCAGCATCGCAAAAGTTCAAATTGTTACAAGCGGTTATGTTTGCAACAATGCTATCAAACTGTTCAACTGTGACATCGTGGTCCACGTATGCCACGTCCAACGCCCTCTGCAAAGCTTCGCGGCGTGGCTCAGAATTCATCAACAAAGACAACACAGATATCTTTGATGGAGTTTGTAGCAGCTAATCAACAACGTTGTACTCGCTCCTCTTGATGAGCCTTAGCATCTCATCACTATCCTCTTTCAAAATGCCATGCTGGCCAACCAGGATAGGAGCTTTTACAGATTTATCAACAACAGGGTTAACACCCTTCACAGCAAGTGCCAGATTAGAAGAAAAAGTCCCCACGGGACTGACAGGATTAACAACAGCAGTTTTTCTCACAACATCTTCGTGGGGTTTCAGCGGCGCCGAGAAAACACGACCACTACGGGTCACACCACTGACGTCAGAAATTCTCACTACGGAAGTTAAGGACAAAGACACCTCCTTCCCATCTTCTAGCATGATTGCATTGTACCTGTAGGGAACAACTTTATCTAATGAATACGAGACAGGACCCGCTGGCTTTATCACAAGAGATGGTGACACTTTCTTTTTGCTGCCATCATATTTGACGACAACAGGCTCTGGTATTCTAAATACAGGGGAGATAACATCAACTTCATCCTCGTTGTGATTCTGAAGTATCTCGATCATTCCCTGATCCAACATCTCTTGGATGTCCTTCCTTACTTGTCGGCATCCTCTCTCATTGATAGCGCACACCTGGCACCTATCATGGTCATGCTCATAGTGACTGTATCCATACAACAGTTTATGCATCTCGACCAAAGATTTCCTGATATCATTAACATATAAGACTTTATATTTTCCAGGGCAACTCTGGACCATATTTACAGCAGCTTTCCCATGCTCGGGCAATGGGTTCTTCTTCACATTAGGACCTACGTCCTCGAAAAACAAAATCCCACTTCTAACAAGGTCTTGCACCTTAGTCTTCAGAGGATAAAAATTTTCCACATCATGTCCGGGAGCACCGGAATGATATACACAGTGTAATTCAGGCTTGTACTGCCACTGAGGGTTGGTTGGTAGAGTAGGAGGGTCACATGGAGTAATCAGTTTTCTATCAATCAGAGAAGGATAGAGTTCAGCATATGTCATTGGAATTGGATCAAAAGTGACCCTCTTCCTATCGTAGCTGGTGCTGGTGCTATTGTTGTTTCGAGGCTGGTAGGCCTACTGTTGTGGGCGATGTTGTTGTTGATATTGTTGTTGTTGATGATGAGCTTCTCGAAAAGCAGGTGCTATATGAGCCACCTGATGTTGGCTGATGGCAGGGAGAACATTCTTCCTCTTTATAGAGGGTCTTCTCTTGATATGAGAGGACACATCATGTGCCTCTCCCTTCTTCTTCTTTGCAAAGCTCCCATACCTCTTTGCCGAAGAGCCTTCATCTCTAGTCAAACGTCATTCTCAGACCCTCTTCTTCCAGTCTCATTCCCATATTCACCATCTCGGTGAAGTCTGAGGGAGCACTGGCTATCATCCTTTCATAATATAAATAACTCAAAGTATTCAAAAGGATCTTTGTGATTTCTTTCTCTTCAAGGGGTGACACTATCTGAGTTGCCAACTCGCGCCATCTTTGGGCGTACTCTTTGAAAGTCTCCTTCTCTTTTTGGGATATCGCCCTCAGCTGGTCCGTATCGGGAGCCATATCCATATTGTATTTATATTGCTTGATGAAGGCCTCGCTAAGATCGTTGAAAGAGCGTATGTTCGCACTCTCCAGACCCATGTACCATCGGAGAGAAGCCCCAGACAGACTGTCCTGGAAGTAGTGGATAAGAAGTTGATCATTATCTGTTTGCATTGACATCTTGCGAGCATATATCACAAGATGGCTGAGAGGGCATGTGTTTCCCTTATATTTCTCAAAGTCCGTTACTTTGAATTTGATAGAGATTTTGACATTAGGCACAAGGCACAACTCAACAGCACTCTTACCAAAGAGGTCCTTACCCCTCAGAGTCTTCAGTTCCTTGCGCAAATCAAGGAATTGGTCTTTCATCTCATCCATCTTTTCATAAACATCTGGGCCTTTAGATGGCTCAGAATGATAGATGGTGTCTTCTACTCTTGGTAAAGTGTGCACAACGGGAGGTGGCACAAAAAGGACCGGGCTAGATGTCGGCAGAGAAGCGAGAGTTGGAGCAAAACCCTCGGGCACAAAGTTAGCGGGCATTCCTGATAACATGAAATAATATCACATTTTTGGACTTGATTTAATTAAATTATATTGTTATTTGATTCGATTTATAATATATCATTCGATATTACTTGGTATTTTCCTTCTATTTATTTCAGGTAACATTATTTGAAGCATATGTGAAAAAGAAAGGAAAGGGGGTGCAAAAAGAGGATTCTCTAAGAAAAGCATTCCACTAAAGCCCAGCCCACAACTACAAGGAGTATCGTTGTGACGCTGTGACGACCGCCACACATGGTGTGACGAGCGTCACACCCCTCTACTTTGTGTTACGACCGTAACACATGGGGTGACGAACGTCACACCCCCACCCCTATTTTTCTGGCTTTGACGCGTAACAGAAGCACGTTCGCCCCTTTTCTTCGCTTGACTGGTTGACGCATACTGAAGGAACTTTTGGGAAACAGTTACTTTATGGATGAATATAAATAGACCTCAAGGGTTCCAATTGAGGGTTCGTCTCCTTTTCGCCGTGCAAACTTTTACAGCAACATATTTTCCAGCATTCAGCAGTATACTTTTCCAGCATTCCATTTTAACAACATTTTTATTTCCTTGGCATTTTATTTTCTTTTCTTTGCTAGCTTAATTTTTAAGCATTCAATTAATTTTCTCACAATAGTTTCTACACCGGAAACTATTATGTAACTTTTACTGGATCTAACCTTACGTTAGATCATAGTATTTTATTTCTTTGTTTTTATTTTACTGTCTGATCGAAGATTATGAAGAACAAATCCAACCGGTTTGTGGTGGAGTGTTCAAGCATCGAAGCTAGGGAATAACCAAGATTTCTATTAATTTTACAGGTTCATTAATTTATTGTTTTAATTTATATATGCTCTGTACTGCTGTTTATCTATACTGTTTATCTGATATGGCTGTATTTAAGCATAATCATTGTTTAGGCTTGTTTAGCATGTCCGGCTAAATAAACTTAGATATCGGTATGTAAAGTAAGCGGAATAAAGGAATCAAAACTGAGTTGGTTTAAATTCATTTAAAAATATGGTCACTCTTTTTACGGTCTCAATTTACAGAGTTAATACCAAAGTTTTTGTACGAGAGTAAACGACATAAAGAAGTTAAAATCAATAGAACGACGGTTTGAGCTTTTAACTGGATAGTGTAAATTGGACATTAACTTTAAATCAGGGCGAGAGAAATTTTTAAGGTTAATTAAATTCTAATCATTTTCAAAAAGTATTTTTAAAGGTTAAATGTGAGGACGAGAGTTAAGCATTTAAGTTTAATCATATAATCTAAGTCAACAGAGCGAGAGTTTAAGACGAGGGTGTTTAAACGGTTAGTATTTTCTTAAAAAGAGTTTCTAAAGATTCTATTGTTTTCAAAAAGTGATTTTAGACTTAACTAAATAGTGAGAGCGTACGTTAATATAAAGTCATAGTTTTATTCAACAGAGCGAGAGTTTGAGAAAAGACTTTTAATCAACAGTGTCTACTGAAAAGACTTATTTTAAAACTAAGAAACCAACGAAGATTTGATTCCCTAATTACGACGAACTACATACTGATATCCGTGTTATTTGATATTTAATCTAGATCCAATTTTAGTTTTACTTCCCCCCCCCTAATCATCAAAGTATCATCCGCCTTAGCTTTACGAAGTAACCTTAGAAAAACGGTATATCGATTCATTAAGTCCCCGTGGGATCGATATCTTTTAAAACTACGTGATTAGACTGTGCACTTGCAGTTAACACCCCAATAGACTCATAAAGTCGCGATCAAGTTTTTGGCGCCGTTGCCGGGGACTTTTATTTAGCCGATATCGTAACTCTTCTGTTACGCTGTAGAGACTAAGGCTATTTCTATTTTTTCCTTCTTTTTCGTTGATTTGTATGCCACACACTCGCTCACAAGGCGAACCGTTTTACTTACGAATCAACGACGTTGAACGATATCTCCGAGTCTTACGACGAATTCGGGAGTATCGTGCTGCAAACAATCTTCCTTCAATCGAAATTCCTGATCTCAAAAATCTCCTTCCTTCGCCGATACCCGAGATGGCAGAACCAGCTCGTGCTCTTCGAGATTACGCTGTTCCATCTTAAGATGAGCCACATTCGAGTATTTCTCCACCCGCAATCGAAGCGAACAACTTAGAACTTAAACCTTCGCTGTTGCAAGCAGTGCAACCGAACCAATTCTCTGGAAATCCTACCGAGGATCCGAACCTTCATTTATCCGTATTTGTCCAATACGCTGATACTGTTAAAGCTAATGGTGTCACTTCAGAGGCAATTCGACTTCGTCTCTTTCCTTTCTCGTTAAGAGATAAAGCTAGAAGATGGCTTCAATCTCTTCCTTCCAACTCAGTCACCACAAGGAATGAGTTGAAGAAAGTCTTTCTTGCCCGATATTTTCCTCCAAGCAAAACAGTAATGTTGAGAGCCCAGATAAATGGATTTAAACAGAAAGATAACGAGTCTCTTTTCGAAGCATGGGAAAGATACAAGGACATGATGAGACTTTGTCCACACCATGGTTTAGAGGACTGGTTAGTAATTCACACCTTCTATAATGCTCTCTTGTACAACACAAGGTTAACAATAGACGTCGCCGCCGGTGGTGCGCTCATGGATAAACCTTACGCTGACGCATATCAACTCATCGAGAGCATGGCCCAAAATCATTACCAGTGGGGAAGCGACCGAACAATGGTAGAAAAACCTCAAACAAAAAGTGGCATGTACGAGATAAGTAGCCTTGATCATGTTAATGCAAAAGTGGATGCTCTTGCCCAGAAAATTGAAAGTTTAAATGTATCACCTCCAGCCACCGTGGTTGCAGTAACTCAAAATTGCGAAGTCTGTGGACTTCAAGGTCACACTCCTACAGATTGTCAACTCCTAACAGGAATCCAAGCAGAGCAGGTGAATTATGCTCAAGGAAATCCCTACTCGCATACCTATAACTCAAACTGGAAGAACCATCCTAACTTTTCATATAAAAGTAATAATGCTTTATACGTACCAGGTCAAGCTCCCAGTCAAGCTCCAGCTATACCTCCTGGATATCAAAAGCCGACCCCATCTACACCTAACAATAACGTTCCTAGGAAATCAAATTTGGAAATCATGATGGAGAACTTCATTGCTTCTCAACAGCAAACCAATAAAGAGTTTTTAAACCAGAATGTACACACTAACGAACAGATTAAACAACTAGCAAGTAAAGTAGATGCCCTGGCTACCCATAACAAAATGCTGGAAACACAAATCTCACAAGTAGCTCAACAACAAGCACCTACTGCTGCCCCGACTGGTACATTTCCTGGACAACCCCAACCTAACCCAAAAGGCCACGCTCATGCTATTATATTAAGAAGTGGAACACAGGTAGAAGGACCATCTGACCCGAGGATTGAAAATCAAAACTCTAAAAAGTCAACTGGGGAAGAAAGTAAACCTAAGGAAAAGGAAGAGAGTAATAAGGAAACCGTAGAAAAGAAAGAACCTTATGTACCTCCGCCGCCTTACAAACCACCCATCCCTTACCCTTAAAGGCTGATTAAAACCAAAGACGCGGGCAAATTTAAAAAATTTGTCGACCTACTGAAACAATTAAACGTCACAATTCCTATTACAGAAGCTATTACACAGATGCCCTCATATGCTAAGTTCTTAAAAGAAATTTTATCTAATAAAAGGAAACTTGAAGATAGCGAAACCGTTACACTCACTGCTGAGTGTAGCGCAATAATCCAAAATATGCCTCCTAAACTTAAAGGTCCGGGTAGTTTTTCTATACCCTGTCACATAGGAAAATTTGTCATAGATAAGGCTTTATGCGATTTAGGAGCCGGTATCAGTGTTATGCCCTTGTCCATATGCAAGAAACTTGAAATGGGAGAATTAAGACCAACTAAAATGTCTGTACAATTAGCAGATCGTTCCGTTAGATATCCCGTAGGAATTCTTGAAAACGTTCCCGTGCGCATATGTCAATTCTACGTTCCCACCAATTTTATAATTATGGACATAAGAGAAGATGAAGTTACCCCCATTATATTGGGAAGACCATTCTTAGCAACCGCCGGTGCTATCATAGACGTAAAACGAGGACGACTCACTTTCGAAGTAGGAGAAGAGAAAATTGAGTTTATTCTTTCCAAATTTTTGAAGGCACCTGCAATAGAAGACACATGTTACTTCATGGATATCATCGATGAATGCATAAAAGAAACAGAATTAGAAAATGACGAATTGTCTTACTATCGTGTAGAAGACAGACTGAACCAATGTTTAGCAATAACATCATATCCTACGCAATGCCTTAAGAAACCAACCCTAGACCTGAAAACACTTCCCAAAAATCTGAGATATGAGTTCCTAGACTTAGAACTTGAACGACCAGTGATAGTCAATGCAGATCTAGGAAAACTTGAAACCGAAAAACTCTTACATATCTTAAGAAAATATCCAACCGCACTAGGATACAACATCACCGATCTTAAAGGGATAAGCCCTTCTATTTGTATGCACCGCATCATGCTAGAAGAAGACTGTAAAACTTCGAGGGAACATCAGAGGAGACTAAACCCGATCCTAAGTGAGGTAGTGAAAAAGGAAGTAATGAAGTTATTGGAGGCAGGTATCATATATCCTATATCCGATAGCAAATGGGTTAGTCCTGTACACGTAGTACCAAAGAAAGGAGGTATAACCGTGATCGAAAATGAAAAAGGAGAAACTATAACCAAACGAATTGAATCGGGATGGAGAATGTGCATTGACTATAGGAAGCTAAACAAAGCAACCCGAAAAGATCATTTCCCTTTACCATTCATAGACCAGATGTTAGAACGACTAGCCAATCATTCTCATTTCTGCTATCTAGACGATTACTCGGATTTCTTTCAAATACCAATTCATCCTGATGACCAAGAAAAGACAACGTTCACATGTCCTTTTGGTACCTTCACTTATCGACGAATGCCATTTGGCTTGTGCAATGCTCCTGCGAACCTTCCAAAGGTGCATGATGGCAATATTCGCCGATTTTCTCGAAAACATCATGGAAGTCTTTATGGATGACTTTTCCGTATGCGGACAAAGTTTCGAAGAATGTCTTGAAAACCTAGAGAGAGTTCTAGAACGATGTGTAAAAGTAAACCTAGTACTTAATTGGGAAAAATGTCACTTTATGGTACAAGAAGGAATTGTTTTAAGACACATCATATCAAATAGAGGAATTGAAGTAGACAAAGCCAAAATAGAAGTAATCGAAAACCTCCAACCTCCGAAAACTGTGAGAGAAATACGAAACCGGTCTTTACCGACGATTCATTAAAGATTTCTCTAAAATAACTAAACCTTTAACCGGATTATTAATGAAAGGCGATGAATTCATCTTCGACAATAAATGTTTAGAAGCATTTCAAACACTTAAACAAGCACTGATCTCCGCGCCCATAATGCAGACTCCAGATTGGAATGAACCATTCGAAATAATGTGTGACGCAAGTGACTACGCCGTAGGCGCTGTTTTAGGACAACGAAAGGATAAAAAACTTCATGTCATATATTATGCAAGTAGAACTCTAGATGAGCGCAAATGAATTACGCCACGACTGAGAAAGAACTTTTAGCAGTAGTATTTGCACTAGATAAATTTCGTTCCTACTTGGTCGGAGCTAAAATAATCGTTTACACTGATCACGCTGCCATTAAGTACCTCTTAACAAAGAAGGACGCTAAACCTAGACTCCTAAGGTGGATCTTGTTGCTACAAGAATTCGATTTGGAAATCAAAGATAAAAAAGGAACTGAAAACGTAGTAGTCGACTACCTCTCTAGACTTGAAAACCTAGAACCGGAAAGAACATCGATCAACGATGACTTCTCGTACGATAAACTCATAGCTAATTTGGAAGAAAATAGAGCTGATGAACAGGTAGAAACCACCTTGGCCGTATGCGTTACACCCTGGTACGCTGATTTTGTAAATTATTTAGCCGCCGGAGTGGTTCCACTTGATTTATCCTACCAACAAAAGAAACGATTCTTCCATGACATGAAACATTATTACTGGGACGACCCTTTACTTTTCAAAAGAGGCCCCGATGGTATTTTCCGTCACTGTATACCTAAAGAAGAAGTAGAAAGTATAATCCAACATTGTCATTCCGCTCCTTATGGTGGACATGCAAGTACATCAAAGACCTGCTCTAAAATCCTACAAGCCGGTCTTTATTGGCCAAACATATGGAAGGATGTGCATGCCGCTGTCAAGAAATGCGATAGGTGTCAACGCACAGGAAATATATCTAGACGTGATGAGATGCCACAAAAAGGCATTTTGGAAATAGAAATTTTCGATGTGTGGGGAATAGATTTCATGGGACCTTTTCCACCTTCTTTCGGTAACAAGTACATACTCGTAGCGGTTGACTATGTATCAAAATGGATTGAGGCTATAGCTTCTCCAACAAACGACACACGAGTAGTAATTAAACTCTTTAAGAATATAATCTTTCCAAGATTTGGAGTCCCAAGAATAGTAGTCAGTGACGGTGGATCGCATTTCATATCTAGGATACTTGAAAAATTATTGTTTAAGTATGGTGTAAAACATCGAGTAGCAACACCTTACCATCCGCAAACTAGTGGACAAGTGGAAGTGTCTAACAGAGAAATTAAACAGATATTGGAAAAAACTGTAGCTACATCGAGGAAAGACTGGTCATCAGAATTACCCGAAGCTTTATGGGCATACCGAACCGCTTACAAAACTCCCATAGGAACAACTCCATTTAAGCTTCTTTATGGTAAATCTTGCCACCTCCCAGTGGAGTTAGAACATAAGGCATATTGGGCTATTAAAAACTTAAATTTAAACTATAAGGCCGCCAGTGAAAAGCGAATTCTTGATATAAACGAATTAGAGGAACTTAGACAAGACGCCTACGAAAATGCCAGAATCTACAAAGAAAGGACAAAAAAATGGCATGATAAACGTATATCAAGAAAAACTTTCAAACAAGGCGACGTAGTCCTGTTGTTTAACTCTAGACTTAAGTTATTCCCAGGAAAACTACGCTCTAGGTGGTCAGGCCCTTTCCAAGTCACTAATGTCTTTCCTAGTGGGGCAGTGGAAATTAAAGGAAAATCTACTGAAGCATTTATCATAAACGGGCAGCGTCTAAAACATTATCATTGTGCAGAAAACAATGAAGACTCACAAGTCCTGCACTTAGACGTATTGTCTCCAAAATTAATAGATTAGCATTTAATAGTTTTTTGTCGAGCTTGCGACATTAAACAAAGCGCTTTCGTGGGAGACAACCCACAAACTTTTATTTCTCTTTGATTATTCTTTTGATTTTATTCAGTATTCATTCTTCATTTATTTTATTTTATTAAATTTTTCTTCTTTTCTTCTTTCGGCATCTGGCCAAATTCTGACTAAATTCTTGTTTTTCTTTTCTCTAGTTAACACTAACCTGATGGGACATATTGATCGTATGGGTATCAAATTCCGAGGGAAAGCTCAGAGACAAAAATTTGAAGAACTAGCTGAGAGAGAGATGCACCCAAGCTTTTATGCTGATAATTGGGCAATGACCATTCTTGGACTAAGAGAGAGTGTCCTTTATCTACTAAGTCAAATAGGGTGGGAAACCACTCCTATTCGAAGACAATTTTTTACCTATCGGAGGCTAACTCTAGAATTCCTTAGCTCCCTGATTTATTTACCAAATTACGGAAAAGGAATAAACTGAGGGTTCATTCAGTTCAGGATGTTTAATATGGAGTACCAGTATAACATTCAAGAGTTTACTAACCTCTTAGGGTTCCCTACTTCTTTTGACACATTCACCATGAGCTAAGAAGACCTTTTTGAATATAGAGAGCTTGAGCATTTTTGGGGAAGTTTGACGGGAAATGACGACCCCGAGGAACATGAGTTTCTTTCTGGAAACATACATAACCCAGCTTTTCGTTATTTCCACAAGATCCTAGCACACACTCTTTTTGGGAAGAGATCAAACATTACCACAGTATCACGTGATGAACTCTTCATAATATTTTGTGCTTCCCAGAACCGTCCAGTGAATGGTGCCACTTATATGTTGGCGAGTTTTGACCTCCTTATTCAAGATGACCGTGTACCGATTCACATAGGAGGTTTGATAACTATGATTGCTAATGCTATTGGATTGCGTCAACCCATGCTTGATTTGAACCCTTTTTGTGGCATTGAGCCTATGAATATACCATTCCTCTTCAACACTATGTTTATAGGAAACCTTGGACATGAGGAGTTTGAACTAATAATTAACAACCAAGTTCTTCACCTATTCACCATGCCTAGTCCGATGACCAGCGTCCATAACCGTAATAATTGGCTCTACAACCTGAATGGAAGACCCTCTCCTGTTAGATCTGTTGAATCCATCCAAGATTATGAGATTTGTGACGACCCGATTCCTTATGCTGAGTCTGATCCATAGACACCAACTGGTTACCATGATGCTGCCTCTCCACCTCATCCTATCCCGCCCGCAGAATCAACAATACCTGATCTTAGACATCATATGCCCGGAACTGATTATAATACCGTCATTCAAGCTTTGATGTCAGAACAAGATGCCATCCGAGAAGAGTTAACTAATATGGGACACGAATTTATGGAATACATGAGTAGAATGACAAATCAATTTCACGAGCTGCTCCACCGTGTCAATTCCTTTGCTCCTCCGACCAGAGATCCTACAAGTGGCTAGAGGTTTTTAGTTAGCTAGTTTTAGTTTTAGGAAATTTATAGTTTCATTTGACATTAATTTTAATCTTAGTATTTATTTTTCACATGTTTTATTTTATCTTCAAATGTTACATTATGTTTATTTTATGAAGCTATTGCATTGTTGGTTAAATTAAATTTTAATTTGTTTTATGCACTGTCTACAATTACCAGTAATGATATTCACTATATGCTACTACTCACATAGCCTATTAGAGAAAAAAAAAATATATATACACTATGGTGTGTAGTAGAATATCATACATGGCAATTCAAACAATAGCAAATACAATAAGCAAAACAAAAATTATTAATAAAAACAATTTATGAAGCACCCACGTAAGCAGTCACGAGCGCCAGTGACCGTTGCAAGCTCACCAGCGTGACGAGCGTCACATAAGCCATCGCGGTCGCCACGCAACCCATGACGCCCGTAACACACTTTGTCACGAGTGTGACAGCTTCAGAACAGGTGAACGTTGGTGACCGTTGGGGACATGAACTTTGCTCCCCATCTTTTCATTAAACTCACCTTTACTCCATTCCACTCACATTCATCCACATTTATTTTTCTCTCACCCACTCCTCTTCCCAATTCCAAAACTTTTCCTATAAATACCTACAATCCATTTCTTCCTACACCACATCATTCCAACAAATCCCTCTCTACAAATACATTTCATCCTTCTCCTTTCCTTCTTTCCACCCACCTATCATTATGGCGGAGAACCAACAATTCGGAAATGTTATTTTCCAATCTGAAGATGATAACTTTCAACGAGAGCAGTTCGTTCGGTTCCAACAACGCGGTGTCGTCTCTACCAGGTATCCTGATTTAAATTGTTTACAAGAATTAGGATTACTTCAAGGTGTGCAATGGCTACTTAGGCTTTCTGATTTAACCTTTCTTTGCACACAAAATCACCCTACATACCCATCACTCACCTTAGAATTTTTAAGTTCTTATTCCTACACCACTCCAACCGGTGAAGACGAGTACTTAACTGGTACCGCAAATTTCCGCATGTTCAACACCGAGTTCTCACTATCCCAGGACCAGTTGAGTGCCATGCTACACTTCCCTGTAGGAGACAAAGTCCACCCAAGAATCCCTCCGAACTCACAGTGGCACATAAACGCATTCGACCTCTTTGGAAAAATATCCGGTATGGAAACCACTAATTGGGATGCACTACTTGTTTTGCACATACATAACCCCACTATCCGGTATTTTATCCGTATTCTGCAAAACACCATTTTTGGAAGACCCAACAACAGTAAAGTCAACGCAAAAGAATTATTCTTCCTCCACTGCATCTTTGCAACCGATACAAAGGTAAACGCCGCCTCTTTCTTATTTCACCATATCCGTACCTTATGTGCTCGAGGCCGTTAACCTTTTGTGATTGGAGGATTCATTACCACCATCGCACTCGGTTTAAATCTAGGGGACCGGTTTCAAAATTTGCAATCTTTGCTACCCCTTTTTATGGATATAAGTTATTGTCGTTCCAACCGCCTAATCAAAAACAGGGTAGGCGGGAAGTATTATCTGATGGTGAATAACCAAGAGGTCCCAAGCGTTGTTTTGCCCAACATTGCTCTCACAGATGTCACCAACCCCGACCGATTCATCTACGACCTGAATGCTCCCGAAGCTACCGAGCCTACACAAGCAAACCCGCCCCCAAACGAGTTTGAGGAAATGGAGCAAGGTGATCAAGGTCCTGAACAACAGTCAGCCCCGCTTAACCCTTCCGATAATGCAACTGGTCCATCCTCCTGACGTCGTCGACGAAGAAGACCGGCAACAAATGATGACATCATGGATGCCATTGAACATCAAGCCCAACGACTTGATGCCATGCATGCGCAGAATAACGAAGTAATGCAACTCATGCGCCAGATGCAACAACAACAGGAAGAGAGGAATGCGTTAACCGACCAGCGGTTCACTGACTTGCTCAATAGGTTCGATGACTTGGATGTCCGTCAACGCTCACCGGGTCCGAGAACAAGAGGACACCGGCAGAATTGAGATTGAGTACCATTTTTATTTATTTTTCCTTTCCGTTCGCTTTTCTTTAAACATTGGGGACAATGTTTCATTTAAGTGTAGGGGGAAAACTTTGTTTCAGTTAATTTATTTCCCTTTCAACTTTTTCCTTTCAAGTATGTTATTTCCCTTTCATTAATATATATATATATATATATATATATATATATATATATATATATATATATATATATATATATATATATATATATATATATATATATAATATTTATTTTAAGTCGAGTCCCTAGCGTGAAAATTTTCATTACCTATTCCCCTCAATTTTCTTGAGCCATAACAAAAATTCGACACACTCAATAAGTATAAAGGTTGCCTATTTTATCAAACTTGAGTGAAATTAAGACAAAACTATTACCGCCCCAAAGCTCTAAAAACCTCAACATGTTAGATCAGGCTAAGTACCTATTATACCAATCCCTTGAACTTTTAGTTTTATAGTAACCCCGAGTAGTTTATACGAGAAGTCGACACCATCTTAATAGCAAACTACGTGGAGAGCCGATGAATACAAGTGAATGATTCCCAAAACAATATATTAAAAATCAGGAAATGCACTAATTAAGTTAGGTGATCCTTACCCGATCATTTAATCCAAAGGTTGCGGACCCTACAAAAACCATGGTATGAACCAGATCCATTGTGAGTTGGTTCAGCGGTTTCTGGTACTGAACTTGGTAGGGCGGACTACGGTCCGATCCCCCCAATTTGCAATGGACTAAATAACGAAGTTATCCAACTTATGTACCAGAACTTCCAGCTAAAAAGGGGATCATAATCGCTAACAGGTTACTCCACTATGTGCGCGAAAAGATAAAGGGCTTAATGTGATTTCGCTAGAATGAAAACGGGTGAAATAAGAGTAAAAGAACTAGGCTAGCTATAATAGCATGACTCGAACTGGTTTGCATAAGGTGGGGTTATCTAGTGTTGTTACAGTAATCTTTGATGTTAAGATTTAGCTCAAGTTATTTCTAAACGAGATTTACTTTCAACCTATTACGAATTGATGTGTGTTTGGAAATTTCCTCTGGCTGATACTTTAAATCGATTTCCACATTGTATCTTGCTTGAGGACAAGCAAAAGTTTAAGTGTGGGGGAGTTTGATAACATGAAATAATATCACATTTTTGGACTTGATTTAATTAAATTATATTGTTATTTGATTCGATTTATTCTATATTATTCGATATTACTTGGTATTTTCCTTCTATTTATTTCAGGTAACATTATTTGAAGCATATGTGAAAAAGAAAGGAAAAGGGGGTGCAAAAAGAGGATTCTCTAGGAAAAGCATTCCACTAAAGCCCCTCTACTTTGTGTTACGACCGTAGCACATGGGGTGACGAACGTCACACCCCCACCCCTATTTTTCTGGCTTTAACGCGTAATAGAAATACGTTCGCCCCTTTTCTTCGCTTGACTGGTTGACGCATACTGAAGGAACTTTTGGGAAACGGTTACTTTATGGATGAATATAAATAGACCTCAAGGGTTCCAATTAAGGGTTCGTCTCCTTTTCGTCGTGCAAACTTTTACAGCAACATATTTTCCAGCATTCAGCAGTATACTTTTCCAGCATTCCATTTTAACAGCATTTTTATTTCCTTGGCATTTTATTTTCTTTTCTTTGCTAGCTTAATTTTTAAGCATTCAATTAATTTTCTCACAATAGTTTCTACACCGGAAAATATTGTGTAACATTTATTGGATCTAACCTTACGTTAGATCATAGTATTTTATTTCTTTATTTTTATTTTACTGTTTGATCGAAGATTGTGAAGAACAAATCCAACCGGTTTGTGGTGGAGTGTTCAAGCATCGAAGCTAGGGAATAACCAAGATTTCTATTAATTTTACAGGTTCATTAATTTATTGTTTTAATTTATATATACTCTGTAC
Organism: Lathyrus oleraceus; assembly: GCF_024323335.1. Classification (NCBI taxonomy): domain Eukaryota; kingdom Viridiplantae; phylum Streptophyta; class Magnoliopsida; order Fabales; family Fabaceae; genus Lathyrus; species Lathyrus oleraceus. The sequence goes on along the minus strand of NC_066583.1, from coordinate 379,651,057 downwards.
TACTGTTTATCTATACTGTTTATCTGGTATGGCTGTATTTAAGCATAACCATTATTTAGGCTTGTTTAGCATGTCCGGCTAAATAAACTTAGATATCGGTATGTAAAGTAAGCGGAATAAAGGAATCAAAACTGAGTTGGTTTAAATTCATTTAAAAATATGGTCACTCTTTTTACGGTCTCAATTTACAGAGTTAATACCAAAGTTTTTGTACGAGAGTAAAAGACATAAAGAAGTTAAAATCAATAGAACGACGGTTTGAGCTTTTAACTGGATAGTGTAAATTGGACATTAACTTTAAATCAGGGCGAGAGCAATTTTTAAGGTTAATTAAATTCTAATCATTTTCAAAAAGTATTTTTAAAGGTTAAATGAGAGGACGAGAGTTAAACATTTAAGTTTAATCATATAATCTAAGTCAACAGAGCGAGAGTTTGAGACGAGGGTGTTTAAACGGTTAGTATTTTCTTAAAAAGAGTTTCTAAAGATTCTATTGTTTTCAGAAAGTGATTTTAGACTTAACTAAATAGTGAGAGCGTACGTTAATATAAAGTCATAGTTTTATTCAACAGAGCGAGAGTTTGAGAAAAGACTTTTAATCAACAGTGTCTACTGAAAAGACTTATTTTAAAACTAAGAAACCAACGAAGATTTGATTCCCTAATTACGACGAACTACATACCGATATCCGTGTTATTTGATATTTAATCTAGATCCAATTTTAGTTTTACTCCCCCCCCTAATCATCAAAGTATCATCCGCCTTAGCTTTACGAAGTAACCTTAAAAAAACGGTATATCGATTCATTAAGTCCCTGTGGGATCGATATCTTTTAAAACTACGCGATTAGACTGTGCACTTGCAGTTAACACCCCAATAGACTCATAAAGTCGCGATCAATTCCCCAGGGGAACCCAGCTGGCATGGTAGGCGCAATATGAGCTGTTGCGGCAGGCACATATGAGGAAGCTACCTCAGATATAACAGTCCTCACGGGAGGAGTTGTAGGAGTTGGCGATGATTGGCTCTGGGCAGCTAGTTCTGACTCCATCATGGCAGTCAGCCTAGCTATCTCATCCTTCAGTTCACAGTTCTCTTGCTCTAGATGCTCCATCAGTCTTGGAAGATTAGCTCTTGTGTTATACCGGTGCGTCAGCTTGTCTTCAAAATAAATGAAGAGCAAAGAATTAGACCATTGAACTGAACAAAACCTGCTTATGCATATGATGCATGCGATGTCTGCGCATATGATTTATTTTTATTCAGAGGAACTTAATAGATATCTATTTGGGAAATAATAAATTTTTTTAAGACATATATGGAATACTCATAGCAATAATATTTGGAAAAATTTTACACCAATGAAGAAGTACAATTTTGGTAACCAAATACAATACAAGAGAAAAGGAGAAACATCATCCTATGGAGCCCTAGAAGCAATCGTCCAAAGCTCTCGAGACCGGAAGATAAGCTGCATGAAGCCTCTTCACCTCTTTCTCATAAGTTGCTTCCATGTCGGCCTTCTCCTTGGCGAGTCGATCATACTTCCTCTTCCAAAACCTGAATGACTGAGGAAGAAGAGAAGTGACCACATCGTCAGGCTCATCAATAACCTGATGCTCCAGAAATTCTATCACAGCATCCTTATCTCTGAGTTGCTGAAGTAGTTCCTCTCGCTCACGAACCCAAGCAGCGAACGGTCTTCATCTCTCAACTCCTTTACTCCTTGGTTAGGGAGGGTTGAATGCCCAACCATAACCATAGGGGTAGGTCTCAGATAATCATATGGCATGCGGTACTCAAGCGCTCTCTTCCTCACCCAAGCGGTGTAGAGTTCCAAAGCAATGCAATTCTTCGGACCAAGCTCCTTCCTTCCCTTCCTATGAACTTTGCGCCAGGCGTGTACTGTAACACCCTTATAAAATACCCCAGAATATTTAATTAAATTAATAAACATATAACAATCAGAGTAATTATGCCCTTCAAGGGTGTCACACATAATATTCCACACCACGCAACAATATAACAGTCATGCTCTTTTATTAATTCAAAACATTAAACATTTTTGCATAAATCGCAGCGGATATAAATCAAGTCAATCAAAACATGTAACATACTACATGTAAACTGGTTCAACAATCTTTAACACATAATTAAAAAGGTTCCCTCCCGATGTTACATCTATCAGAGCATGACCCACTAAGGAGACTACACTAGACTCCAAGCATTCACTTCTACTCAACTCATTTCTCGTTACCTGAAAAATAGTTGTAAGGGTGAGTTCCTCAATCGATATAATAAGCATTATAGCATATAATGTCATGTTAAGTAATTTAACACATTAATCACCCTAATCACAACATACTATCAGTAACAACACATCAGTTTAACATCATCCTCAACACCAACATAAAACACAAGTATAATCTCAATTCATACTTCATAACAACACAAACACACGTATAATATTGGAATACATCCATTCATATTATACGCCATACATACATTATGCAATGAGACTCCACACATGCGGTACCGACTATTCGTGAACATATAGTTCAACTTCACCGACCAATCCAGGTACGGCTACCAAGCTCACTAGTCCCACTCATTTGAGACCTAGTGACTCACATCACTAATTCCTCACTATGGGAATTAGCTACCACCCCAAGGGCCATGCTATGCACGCTAACTCACCTAGCATGCAAACATCAACAACAGTCCAAAATGACTAACATCACTAATTCCTCACCACGGGAATTAGCTACCACCATAAAGGCCACAATATGCATGCTAATCACCTAGCAATGCAACGTCCACAACAATTCAAGAATAGACATATGCTCACACTCTAAGCCATAAAACAGTCTATTCACAAATGCATACACAACTGATACATTTCCAGCATTATGCATACAATCATACATTCCTCAACACATGTATCAAAACATTATATCATGTCAAATAATTAATCACAGTATTAGCACACTCTACTAATACCTATACTGCTCAAAACAGCGGGATATAATCCCTATTACATCATACGCCAACATAGGCTAACTCTCAGTTATGTACACAACATTAAAAAGCTAATTTTTCCACTCTGCAACAGTGTTAACCGGTTAACGCCCTGGGTTAACCGGTTAACGCAGGCAAAAACATATTTTCTGGCAAAACGTAACAGTGTTAACCGGTTAACGCCCTGGGTTAACCGGTTAACGCAGGCAAAACAGCACATTTTCACAAATCATAACAGTGTTAACCGGTTAACACCCTGGGTTAACCGGTTAACGCAGACAAAACAGCAGTTCCTGCGCTAACACAAGGCAGAACGCAGAATTCTCCGCATTTTCCGCCGTTGGAGGACTTCCGGACCTCCGATTCCGATTTCGTAAAAAGCTATACGTTCGGAATTTCACAACTAACCCAAACACAGATTCAATTACAGTCTAAATACAATTTATCCAACTCAATTCTTCAGCATCAACAATCCCAATTAGGGTCAAATTAACGGCTTATCACTACCCATCACATATTATCCCATAATACCCATTAATCGACGATAAACCCCCCTTACCTGATTAATCCGGCAAATCTTTGAGCTCCAAGCTTTTCTCTCTTCAACCTTCAGCCCTTGCTCTGTCTCTTTGCCCTTTTCCTCTTTCACGATCGCTTCTCTGTTTTTCACGTAAAACCTTTTTACTCCAAATGGGCTCTTTTCTTTATTTCCAACTTATATATATTTTCCAATAATAATAATAATCCAATAATAATAATAAAATTTCCAATTATTTAATTAAATTAATAAATATATTATTAACTCAATTTAAATAATTATTTTATTATTATCGGGGTGTTACATGTACCATCCTTAACTTCAAGTTCTGGGGATCTTTACCCTCTTGAAAGAACACACCTTCTAACAAAATGTTATTAGGTTTATCCTTTAAGGGGAACCCAAGCTGACGGCGAGCCAAAATAGGGTTGTAGTTAATTCCACCATATGTACCAAGAAGAGGCACATTAGAGAATTCACCACAAGAGTCAATAATCTGGACACCATCATAAACATGGTTATACCAAAAGATATCATCATTAGTGAGAGATATAAGTCTCGTAGACCACCGTAGACATCCCTTGTTCTCCTTGAAGGAGAGCGTCTGAGGCAGGTGCGAAATAAACCACTTGTACAACAAAGGCAAACAGCACACAATGGATCCACCATCCTTTGCATTCCTCATATGCAAAGAGAAATAAGTGTCACCCAACAGAGTCATAACAAAATTAAGGGTAGAGAAAATCCTAATAGCGTTCACATACACAAAATTGTCGACGTTGAGGAATAACACTAGTCCATAGATGAGAAGTACAAATATGACTTCAAAGGCGTCCTCACTCATGGCCTTCCCAAACAAAGTAGCTTGGGCAATGAGAAAATCAGATGGGAGACCTTGAATTCCACCTTTGATAGTCATATGAGCAACAATGTCAGATACGTTTACATGAAGCATGTTAGTAAACCCTTGGGAAGAAGGAACCCTCTCCAAGCCACTGAACGACAACTGATCCAAGATAGGTATACCCACAAGATAGGCATACTCTTCAAGCGTAGGCAAAAGTTGGAAATCCGGAAAAGTGAAGCAACGGTACAGAGGATCATAGAACTGCACTAGCACACTCATCAGACCTTCATCCACCTGAGTAGAAAGAATAGACAGAAGCTTCCCATGGCGAGCTTTGAACTCCAAAGGCTCTAATACATAAGATGTCAAACTCCTTAACTCTTTCAAGTCAGGTTGTCTGAAACTGTACTTCTTCATATTCCTTCTTTGCTTATCCATGTCTGAAAATATGCAAATAGACTTCTTAAGTTCCTTGAAAATTTTCATTGTTGATGATATGGATGCAAATGAATGCATGAATGCATGAATGCATGGATGCAACAATCACACTCAAGGATCAAGCAAGTCACACCATACAAAGGTCACAGGATGGCTCAAGTTATCATCAATATCAATCATCCATTTTGGTGGATTATGGTTTACACCTTATCAACACCCAAGTTCCATTGATATTGAGGATATACGAGAACGGATCAACCGCGAATCAAGGGTTTGTTGCAAGTCACGAGCATGGAGTCTCGGTTAAGAACCACCCAAAGGGAGTGTACTATGGTTAAACCTGACAATCATGTTCTAAAAAGGTCCCCATAGTCACCATCTCATCTTTCGGATATTATCGGATAAAACGACTACTCGTATTCCAAAAATATTCTCAAGAGAGACTCTTATGAGTGTAGTATCCCGTAACAATCGTATCAAATCTTGCATTTGAACGACCTTCGCGCTACGTCCTAAAATAGGCCAAGATGGGCTAGGTAATCTAAGGTCCTTGGCTTCTAAGGTTCCTATTGGAAAGAGTAATGCCTAACCACGACTACTCGTGTGACATTATTGATCCCAACAAGACCTCCACCAAGTGAATGGGCTTGCAAGTCAACTTGCTAAGGAATAACTCCACACAAGTCAACAAGACTATGCCATTCTCCTATCATAAGTGCACTTGAGTTCGGGTATAGAACTCATCTCACAAGAGACCACCAAGCACACAAGCAATTGAATATATATCAAGCAATTCATACATTATAAACAATACAATCCTCCCAAATTTGCACAAAAATATATCACAAATAAATATAAACATACAATACAATAAGCAAAAAGTAGGCTAAACCCACTGGAAAATTGTTTTCCCAAGCAGAGTCGCCACTTTCCTGTAGCGGGGTATTCGTTACCTTATGGTTTATTGACTAAACCAAAAGTAAACATACAATTCGAGTCGCCACCTCACTTTTATTTATCCAAAGGAAATGCTAAAAAGCGAACAAAAGCCAAGTAAGAAGTTTTATCAATTCAAAAACTAATAAAAATGTCAGAGATCTAGGTAAGGGGATTGGTTATGAAATGGGAAGGTTTTACGCACCCAAAACATCCTTAGTACTCTAAGGGAACCTCTTTTTGCAAATGTGTGTTGTAGGTTGGTATTTTTGAAAATATTTATGCAAACAAGATTGGGGGGATGAGAAAAGAATATTATATTTACAATTTTATTGTTTGAATGGATGAACCCATTGCCTACGTACCATCACAAAGGTAGGATCAAAACCTCGTAGTTCGGGGTAAAAATATCAAAATATTAGTGAATTGATTTGTCAAAATCCTTAAGGTCTTTTGTTATCAAAGGGAGAAAACTCAACCTAAACCAACAATCCACCATGTGAGGAGAGCTTCAACATACTAGTGAGGGGTTAACCCAATAATAAGTATGGAAGACCTATAGTCCAATCACTAAGGATAAGGTGAGGTTTACATCAACCACTATGATAACTCAAACCTATGGCTAATGTTTATGAAAAAGGCTTTAACAAAAGTGGCCATTGAAACCACAAAAGCAACTTGAAGTGAGTTGTATTTACAAGTTAGGAGTATTCACAAAATGAAGTCAAAGTTGAATTAAGATTCATTCACAATGAGTATTAATGAAAAGAGTTTGAAAAATCAAAGACATAAGGCCTAGGTTTCTAATTTGAAACAAAGTCAAAGTGTGCGCAAAATGAGTTTGGCTTGGGTTAGAGTGGAGAGGATAAGAGAAGGGCTAGCCCTAAACATGCAAAAGTAAGAGAAGAGATAAAACCCTTGGAGTTCCTTTTCTTAAGATCATAAAGATGATTCAAGATGCTCCTTTCCTTTGGACTTAGCAATCACTCAAGCAATCAAACAAATATTATATTCAAGCTCCTAGGATCTCCATTTGGCTTGTCTCTCTTAACTTGGCTACTCATGACAATGGTCCTTCTTACTATCTCAAGACGGGATCCCTATCACACAAGAGCAAACATCAAAAAGTTCACAACACAATAAGAGGAATGGACAAAGAATGAGTTTAGATTAGGGGTCCTTTGAAGTCAACTTTAAGATTTAGCATTCTAAAGGCATGAGGCCTAGTTGCTCTTCAACAAGTTTAGCATTCTAAAGGCATGAGGCCGAGTTGCTCTTGAACTCCTTTAATCATAGGTAAGGTCCTAATTCTAAGTCCTTTCTCCTTTTTGCATTGGGTTCACACAAACAAAAACAAAACAAACACAAAGCAAGACCATATTTATATACAATAATGAGCTCAAATGAGCAAAAGAAAAATGACATAAACATAAAATATGTGCTCAAGTGAGCAAAGTAAAAAGCAATATGAATAAATGAGCAAGAAATAAAGTGCATTAAAGTAAATTGCAAAAAATTAAAAGCTCAAATTAAAGTTAGTAGTTAGTTGTTAATGTTAGTGTGTCATAAGACAATTTAGCGCTATGTTAAGCAATCCTAAGTGGACTAATGTAGTAGTCACACCTATCTGAGGCCGGTCAATAAAACTATAGGCAAATAAACACAAGTTAGAGATCATGACTAGTAAGCCAGGCTCCTACAACTTGCCATGCCAAAAGAAAAGAAGAAAGGCCTTGTATGGACTTTAGGTTTTTTGCTTGACCAAGAAGCAACCTATCTTGGACACAAAGCAACTCACTTGATCTTTGATCAAGTTGAGTTTGATTTGGATCAAAGAAGGTTAAGCCTCTCATATGTCAAGACCAACCACAAATCATTAACTCATTGGCCAAAATAAAAAAGAAGAAATGGAATAAAGGGAGAATTCAAATGAAATAATCAAAACATAATGATCAAATGTGAATCAAATCATCATCAACCAATGTAAAACAGAAGAGAAATGGAGATTAGAAGTCAACAAGTCAAATATTTTTTTTTGGTATTTTTGGAATTAAAATAAATGCAAAATTAAAATGGTTAAAATATGGTCAAACCTCAAATTCAATTCAAATCAACTTGAACAAGTCCAATTAAATTCTCATAGGTCTAACATGGTCAAACAAGGTTTGACAAATTTTCTCAACATTTTTTGAAAACAGAAACTATTTAAAATCAATTAAAAAACAATAAGAATAACACATTATGAATTAAAATCTCAAATCAATTAAGAAATTGATGAGACTATTTTTCATTGACCTATCATGATCAATATGTGTTAAGAAAATATTTTTGGAATTTTCAGATATCAAAAAGTATTTAAAATGAATTAAAAACTATGAAAAACAAAATAATTCACAAAAAATATTAAATGAAGTCACAAAAATAATTAAAAATCAGATTATGAAACTAGATTTTTCAAGAAATTTTTTGCCATTGGTCTCATATTTTTGTGACTTCAAATAAAATAGTTATGAATTTTTGAAATTTAAAGGAATTAAAAGAAATTAAAACAGAAAATAGAAAATAGGAAAAATCAGGGGCGCTTGGATTGATTTCATTAAATGATGTGGCGTCATCAAGCGGTCCAGAAGCGCGCTCTCACCATGGCTTCCAGTCAAACACGTTACACAATGAATTAAAAGAAGTCAAACACACGCACGCCCAAGATTAGAATGTTTCAAACAGATCCAAGGGAGCTGGAAGCATCCACGTGGGGATGGTGGTGTAAATCACCATCTTCTCCGGCCAGAGAACAAACTCTGGCCACCACGCGTAGGTTTTTGAAAGTTAACAAAAATAAACAAATGTGGTACTAAAATGAAGCTGGGGTGATGTACATCACCCCTGTAACCTTGGATTGTCCTCAATGTTTCTATTAAGTGAGAAATCTGAGCTTGAAAATCAAGGTATGCAAACTGAAATGGTTCAAATCATGAAATCAAGACCACCACTGGCATGCCTCTTGCTCGAGGACTTCAGAAAACAATTCAAACACAAGCAATTCTGATTGTATGGCAAGATTCAGATCAAAATAGTTGAGTGATCTACCTTTGAATAGCAGCTTTGAACAGTACGATTCCTTCAAGCTTTTGCTTCCAATTTGATCAGGAGATGATGAGGATGCAAGGCTAAGGAATTAAGACTTGAAGATCAATTGATTGTGTTGAAATTCAAGCTTGAATTTGAAAAATGAAAATGGAAATTCCTTTAAGTAAGGTTGGGTTTTCACTTCATCAGCCTTTCAGATCACCTTAAGGTTGAATTTTGAATGAGCAAGGCCATGTGTTTGTAGCTGGAGATGAAGCAATGATGTGCAATACTCGTGTGACTTGAGAATTAGGTCCTCCATGCATGGGCCTGTACAGGCACATGTGAGGCCCAAAATTGAATGAAATGGCAAGATGAGATCATTTGTAGATGGTTTGGGCGTGCAACTGGCTTGGCATTAGCTTGTACATCAAGTTACAAAGTGAATTGCATAATTGGACCTAAACATTGAGCTCTTTGAAAGTCCCACATGGAAAATCCAAACATGGTCATATGAGTAATGGTTGGAAAGATCTTGACATAAGGAACAAAATCTATCTTGGGCAAAAATCCATTTGGAGTTTGGAAATTTGTGAAAGTTGACTTGGAAGTTTGAGGTATAAAACATGTCTTTGAAAAATTTGCCAAAAACAAGCAATTTCAAGCCCTTCTGTTTCAATGATGCAAGCCCCAAATGGAAACACCTTCAATATCAAAGTTGTATAGCTTTTCAATATGATCAATTTTGACTTAAAGTTTGCATCATTTGGATTTTTTATGTGAAAGTTATGGGCACTTGAAGTTGGACATTTTTCAAATTCAATGGTTTTGGTCAAAAGTGACCTATAATGTTTTGTATTATCACATGTGTTTCTTTTAGGATTATGAACTTTTATCCAACATAGCATTTGAATTATACATCTTAATATTTCCAATTAAACTGGTCTCACCTTAAAATCATAAAAGATAAGGAGGTTAGGTCCTTGGGAAGATGACCCAAAATTAGGGTTTCAGTCAAAATGACCTATAATGTTTTAAAATGAATGATGAACTTCCAAGTTTCAAATGGATTTTTGATGAATATTAAAGTTGTTCATATGGTTCTTAAGAACAGTTTTTATCTTGGGGTCATCTTCATTTGACAAACACATCAAACGTTAGGTCTCAGGGATCCTCAGTTTAGTCAGATGACTTGGCTGGTCAACTTCTCAAGGCCAAACTTCAAATCTTGATGAATGAATGATTGAGGATATTTACATAGGCTCATATATGCATAAAATAATTAATGAAAGAACTTCCCTTGATTGAATTTGATCATAGGTTGAGGTTGCTTCATGAGTAAGGCACAATCCATGCATAGTTGAATTAGGGTTTCCTTGGGAAACAATCCTCAAGTCCTTTGAATTATCTTGATCAAACTGGAAAATTGATACTTGGGAGACATATATGGTGATTGAGAGCTTTTTGGACCATTTTCATGCTTGTTCTCATCTTCATCTAGCCACTTCATTGAGCTTAGGAGCCTCCTAGGAGCAAGGGAGCACATGATCACTTGAGCTTCAAAACAAAAAGAGTTAGTGACATATTTTTGTGCTTTTGGTTATTAAACAAAATAAGAAAAGAAATAGTATACAATACAAGCATGCTTGGTGGTCTCAAACCACTCACACAAGTCTCAACCCTAGGGTTAAGGAGCCACACATGCTATGATCCTTGAGGCAAAAGGCATTGAGCAATGATATGATTCCATGAGGGATCTTAGCGTCAAAATTAGGGTCTTACAGATTCTTAGAACCATTGTGAACCTTTATTAACTTGATCTCTCGCACTGAGGGTCTCAAACCCTATATATGAGCTTGATGTGGCACATGTGGATGCGCACACTACCTACAAAAGAAATAAAACTATGCTAGACATATTTTTGGTATAAGGGTGAGAGATATCAATCATCCGAAACATCTGAGGAGGAACCAAAAGGCATATCTCAACTCAGGAAATCCTACTCCACAGGGGACAATAAAGTCATAATAGGGAGCAGAGGCAAGGAACACCAGGGATACCGGTTACTGGGCATATAATAGGTGACCAACCAAGCGTGAATTGAGAACATATCCAAGACACTCATCATCCGAAAGGAGGGCTGAAAAAAGCAAACTCGTCTTACAAGATGGGCATTTGATTCTATAAGGAAATACGAATCTTACTCGACTGGGGAAGACAAAGACTTCGACTAAAGAGCGCATGAGATATATTATCTATTATCGGCAGAACGTAGATAACATACTCGCATGGAAGATCATCCACAACCGGTTACTGGGTGAATAAAGGATAAATCGACCGAAAAGAAAGGACATCGGGATACCGGTAACTGGGTATAAAATGATGACCAATCAAAAAGGAGAAACAATCATTACCGAACAAGGGTAAATGAAAGATGACCCACGGGGGATAAATTGCTTGACAAAAGCAATTATCCAAGAGATATATCACCGGTTACTGGGTGGTATACTCAAAAACGAAGGAATATCCATACTGAATATTGGATAAGGATAACCAACAAATAGGGGATTACATCTACCGGTTGCTGGGTAGAAAACCACAGAAATAGGACTTACAACTACCGGTTACTGGGTAGAAAGCCACAGAAATAGGACTTACGACTACCGGTTACTGGATAGAAAGCAACAAAAATCCACTGGGGAAAAGATGGACAATTACTGGATACTGAGCAATTGAACGACTAAACCACAGAGAACTGCAGGGGAATAAAAAAGGAGTCAATCTAGGAACAAACTAGAACGACACAATTAACAAGACTCAACCCAATGAGGATATAACTCAGGGGAGTAATTCCATCCCTATATATAGTGGGGCGGAAACTGAAACAATAATCACCCACGAGGACATAAATCAGTGGGGAATATGGAAAGAAAGATAGACACTTTCTGCCTATGGGGCCGACTCTATATGGAGAGATCAGACACAAACATCTACTTGGGGAAGAATATTTCACCAACAGTAGGAGATAACAAGCAAAGATATATGACAAAGAATGAAACATGAATATCTAAATGCTATAATTATGCATGTATATGCATGGTTTATGTATGATTAATACTGAAAAACAGACATATCTAACACAAACAGGTCCGAGAATCAATGGACAAACATCCGATATAACATCTCAAAAGAGTGTTGGTGTAATCCCTAGAGGCCAATACTTTTGGTACTTGTATTGAATTATTTATTAATAATAAAAGGTTTTTTCTTTATTACGTTTGTTTAATAAAGTCCCTAGAATAGCTAGTCTGTTTAATGTATCAAGTATGACTTAATCATGAGATCACATTAAACATAAGGACACTATTCTTAAAGTATCCGTAGTCGAGCTTTATTGTGAAGTGGGATGACATTAAAGCATTAAGACTATTATGTATATAGACTGATGATCACATCTCATGGATCATGGATAAGGAGTTATCAAGTCTTAAACATAGGTATGAATATTAAGAGTAATATTTATACCGGATTGACCCGTTATGAGAATACTATATAGAAAGTTATGCAAAGTGTCATAAGTTATTCTCATAGTGATAATGGTGTATACCACTCTTCAACCTGAAACCACTATGGACCCTAGATGTAGAGTCGAGTGCTTTATTGCTGATCAAACGTTGTCCGTAACTAGATAACCATAAAGACAGCTGATGGGAACTCCACGAAGCATGCTGAGGGACATGAGTGACCTAGATGGAATTTTCCCATCCTGCATAACAGGATAAATGTCTATGGGCCCAATATTGAACTGGACAAGGATGACACGGTCTATGCCTTGTGTTCAATATAGACATAAGGGCAAAAGTGTAATTATACACATAAGTATTATCACAGAAGGAATTGTCAGATCATATGACATTTTCGTGGCTTGGGTAGCAGTGATGTGTTGCTAGATACCGCTCACTGTTTATTATGTTAAATACATGATTTAATATAATTGCCAATGCCGCGAAAACCTACAGGGCCACACACAAAGGACGGATTGATGAGAGATAGAGTAACTAAGGAACACCGTAGGATACGGTGCTCTTAAGTGAATTTTAGAACATCGTAAAGGTACGGTATACTTAAGTAGAATACGAAATATGGTAAGGTACCATGAGCTTAAGTGATTTTGGGCATATTATAAGATATGGGCCAAAATACACTTAAGTGGGCTTTTTTTTTTTAGCTTGAAGCCCACACAAGTGGTTCTATAAATAGAACCCTTGTGCAGAAGCATTGAGCGTGGTTGCATTATTTTCGTTCTCTCTCTCTCTCTCTCTCTCTCTCTCTCTCTCTCTCTCTCACTCAAAGCCTTCATTCGTATCAGCTAGCACTGAGATTGAAGGAATCCGTTCGTGTGGACTGAGTAGAGACGTTGTCATCGTTCAACGTTCGTGATCGCTCCGTGGATCTGCATCAAAGGTTTTGATCGTCACAAGAGATCTGCACCAAAGGTTTCAATCGTCACAAGAGGTAAATATTTTATCACTGATCATGACCATTCGTAAGGATCTCTAAAGGAGAAAATTTTAATTTCCGCTGCGTTTTGGATCGCAATTCTCCTTCAGTGGTATCAGAGCCACTTACGAAACCATGAATCAGATAGCTATTTATTTTCTGTATTAATATGATTAAAAGACAGAATGAATCAATTAATTAAACAGGTAATTAAATTTGGCATCATGAGTGTACGAGTTGGATGATTGATATTGACTATGCTTCGGAACCGACATTAGTATAGTGAAGCAGTGATACATCGATCGTCCATAGGTTACGCAATTGAGATCGATCAACTTATATATGATATAAGTAATCCTAATGCAAAGTACGGTATATATGATATACTGTTTCTGTTTCGTTCATTCAAACACTAAATGGTTATTTTCCTTTGAGCGATCAATGGTCATTTGCTTCGGAATCCGACAATAGTATGGTGAAGTAATGACTTGTTGATCAATCATACTGAATCAATAATCAAGGTGTGTTTGACGGTCTGTAATTGGTGCATTAGGGTTAGTGACGGCGCAAGGGTTGTGCCGTCAAGGAGTTGTGAATTTAGGGCTTGTTGGAACACGTCTATTGATTGTTTCAAAGCGCTAGGTTTTGGCCGCGTGACGATCGTCATGGACTTGTGACGATCCTAACAAGCTGGACGTGACGGTCGTCACGTGCTTTGTGACGGTCGTCACATTCACAGATCCAGAATTCTAGGCGTTTCTGTTTTTGGCCGCGTGACGTTCGTCATGGGCCTGTGACGGTCGTAACATGCTTGTGACGGTCGTCACACTCACGGAGTCAGAATTCTCGGGGTTTCTGTTTTGTGACTGCACAAGAGTTGTGTTGATGCAAAACAATGTCCATTTCAAATGAATTGTTCATTAAATTTTTTGGACAGGGGCGCTGCCCCTCCAACCCCGTAAGGGGCGCTTCCCCCTTGACCACCGTCTGCTGACCGGGCTAACTCTACATAGTATGATCGGTCGCCGAAATTTAATTTGGTTTTAATTAACTAAAGGAATTAAAAATTAATAATAATAATAATGTGTTTATCATTATTGCCTTATGGTGATCAGTTATGGCCTTAGTCTTCCTTCATTTTGTTTTGGGTTTTTTAAATACGACCTGCGTGTCGTGCCTCTCCTTTTAATCTCTTAATGTAACTTCTTTTCTCATCTCAATCCCTCGTATGTAAAACGAGTTTCTTCTGTAATGTAATGTTATGAAGAAAGAGAAGAAGACAATGTTATGAAGAAAGAGAAGATTTTAATATCAAAGGAGGACAACCTTGAAGATCAAAGGAGGACAGCCTTGAAGATCTTGCTTGGAGAAGCTTGAATCGTTATTAGGTTAGCTTAGGTTCTTTCATTGGCTTGGGAGAACAATTGCGCTAGGGGCCATAACTGTTTCATTATGTATGTTGATGCATGTGTATGTATGTTGATGCATGTGAATATATGTTGATGCATGTGAGAGACAATTTATATGATAAATAAGCCGGTGAGATTATAACGATTACAATTCCCTCAAATTAAATATTAAGTTTATGCTTTCCAAGTTTTAGCACTCATCAAGACTAGTATCAGATAATGTAGGTTTCGCCTACGCGAGGTGCATGTTCTATATTAGTAAGGTGCGATGGGATAATTGTAATATCCAACTGCTAAAACAATGGGTCAAACTTAACTAAACAAATTATAATAAGATTATATATGTTTAGAAGCAAGAGTTGGAAGTGATCCATATGATGGATTGGAATAAGGAGTTATTCACCCAACTGAAATTTTCGAGAGTTGTATTAGATACAATTGGAAGGAGTTCCTACCTAAATAACCTAGTTTTATGTAATCCGCCTATGCGGACTTAGAACAAAGTGAAATATCGATCTCGACCCACTAGAAAATCTTCCAACGGGATTTTCCGAATCAAATGATGAGGGTCATTTGTTTTGAGTAAAATAGTGGGAGCATATTTAATTAAAGGCCTAATTAAATATTTTATTGATACTTATATTTTCATTAATTCTTATGTAGATTACCATGACAGCAAACACCTCTAACAACATCTTGCGATTAATCCTTGACAAGGAAAAATTGTCTGGGACAAATTTCCTGGATTGGCACCGAAACCTGAGGATTGTCCTCAAACATGATAAAAAGTTGTATGTCTTGGAGAAACCTGTTCCTGAAGAGGAACCTCCTAGTTCTGCACCTAAGGCAGAAAGAGATGCTTATAAGAAGCATGTCGATGATGCCAATGAAACTGCTTGTCTCATGCTAGCTACCATGAACTCAGAATTGCAAAAGCAACATGAGAACATGGCAACGTTCAATATGATCGAACACTTGAAGATGCTCTATTAAAAGCAAGCAAGGCATGAGAGGTTTGAAGTTTCAAAAGCCCTTTTTCAAAGCAAGTTAGCTGAGGGAGCCCCTGTAAGTCCCCATGTGCTCAAGATGATTGGGTATGTGGAAAACCTTGAAAGGTTGGGTTTTCCCCTCGGAAAGGAACTTGCGACTGATTTGATCTTGCAATCGTTGCCAAATAGATTCAGTCAATTTGTCCTAAATTTCAATATGAATGATATGGATAAATCTCTTCCTGAACTGCTAGGCATGTTAAGAACAGCTGAGCAGAATCTGAAGACAAAAGGGAAGTCCATTCTGATGATCGGAAATGGAAAGAGACAGAACAAAAGGCCCACCAAGCAGGGTGATAAAGGGAAGGGCAAGGAAGTTGCCAAACCCAGACCCACTGTTGCTGCTTTGAAGCCTAGTGGAGGCATAGCAAAGGCAGGCACCGACTTCCATTGCGGTAAGACCGGACACTGGAAGAGAAACTGCCCAAAGTACCTGGAAGATGCGAAGAATGGAGTAGAGACTTCAACTTCAGGTATTTTTGTTATTGAAATAAATTTATCTACTTCTGCATCATGGGTATTAGATACTGGATGCGGTTCTCACATTTGTACAAATGTGCAGGGGCTAAAAAGAAGTAGAGATTTGGCAAACGGTGAAGTTGACCTACGAGTTGGCAATGGAGCAAAGGTTGCTGCTTTAGCCGTAGGAACTTATGTATTAACTTTACCTAGTGGTTCAATAATTCAGTTAGAGAACTGTTATTATGTACCTGCAATTAGCAGGAATATTATTTCCATTTCTTGTTTGGACATGTTTGGTTTTTCATTTATAATAAAGAACAATTGTTGCTCAATTTATTTGAATGATATATTCTATGCTACTGCACAAATGAGCAATGAACTGTATGTCCTTGATCTCGAAATGCCTATATATAACATTAATACTAAAAGGATGAAACCTAACGAGTTAAATCCAACTTACCTTTGGCATTGTCGATTAGGCCACATAAATGAGAAACGCATTTCCAAACTCCATAAAGATGGACTCTTGGACTCTTTTGATTATGAATCATATGAGACATGCAGATCTTGTTTAATTGGAAAGATGACAAAGTCTCCATTCACAGGAAAAGGTGAAAGAGCGAATGATCTTTTGGGCCTAATACATACTGATGCATGTGGACCACTGAACATACCAGTCAGAGGAGGTTTTCAGTACTTCATCACATTCACTAATGAATTCAAGAATGAAGTACAAAACCAACTAGGTAAGAATATTAAAACTCTTCGATCAGATCGAGGTGGTGAGTATTTAAGCCTAGAGTTTGATGACCATCTGAAAGAGTGTGGGATCCTATCCCAACTTACTCCTCCTGGAACACCCCAATGGAATGGTGTATCTGAGAGAAGAAATCGAACCCTGTTAGACATGGTCCGATCCATGATGAGTCACACCGATCTTCCAAACTCCTTTTGGGGACATGCACTATTGACAGCAGCTTACACACTTAACCGTGTTCCATCCAAAAAGGTTGAGAAGACACCATATGAGATATGGAGTGGTAAGAAACCACATATGTCTTACATAAAGATTTGGGGTTGCGAGGTTTATGTGTAACGAAAATTTTTAACTAAGCTTGAGCCCAAATCTGACAAATGCTTATTTGTGGGGTATCCTAAAGAAACAAGAGGGTATTACTTCTATAATCCTTCTGAGGGAAAAGTGTTTGTCACTCGAACTGGAGTTTTCCTAGAAAAGGATTTTATTTCCAAAGGAACCAGTGGGAGGAAAGTAGAGCTTGAAGAAATTCAAGAATCACAAAGCATAGATACACCTATGGAGGAATTAGAGCAGTAAACACAAGAAGTTGTGGAAGAGCAACCTGCTCAAGTAGAACAAGACCAGCGTAGGTCAAGCAGGATACGTCAACTACCTGAGAGATATGGATATCTCATAACTGATCAAGGTGATGTATTACTCATGGATCAAGATGAGCCTGTGACCTACCAAGAGGCCATAACTGGTCCCGAGTCTGAAAAGTGGCTAGAAGCCATGAAATCTGAAATGGATTCCATGTACACAAACCAAGTTTGGACCTTGGTAGAGCCTCCTGTAGGAGTTAACCCTATAGGATGCAAGTGGGTCTTCAAAAGGAAGACTGACATGGATGGTAAGGTACATACCTATAAGGCAAGACTGGTTGCAAAAGGATATAAACAAATTCATGGGATTGACTATGATGAAACCTTTTCACCAGTTGCAATGCTTAAATCTGTTCGGATTTTACTTGCTATCGCTGCATATCATGATTATGAAATATGGCAGATGGATGTCAAAACTGCTTTCCTTAATGGAAATCTTCTTGAGGATGTGTACATGACACAACCGGAAGGATTTGAAATACCAGAGAAAGCCCAAAAGATATGTAAGTTACAAAGATCAATCTATGGATTGAAGCAAGCTTCCAGAAGCTGGAATCTTCGTTTTGATGAAACAGTAAAACAATATGGATTCATCAAGAACGAAGATGAGCCTTGTGTCTACAAGAAGGTTAGTGGGAGCATGATCGTTTTCCTGGTATTATATGTAGATGACATATTACTCATTGGAAACGATATCCCTACCCTACAACAAGTAAAGTCTTGGTTGGGGAAATGCTTTTCTATGAAGGACCTAGGTGAAGCAGCCTATATATTAGGAATCAGAATCTATAGAGATAGATCACAAAAACTGCTTGTCCTAAGTCAGAGTACATACATAGACAAAGTGTTGAGACGCTTTAATATGCATGATTCCAAGAAAGGATTCATACCTATGCAATATGGCTTGTGTCTATCAAAAACACAATCCCCTTTAACTAAGCAAGAAAGGGATCGCATGAATAAGATTCCATATGCATCTGCAATAGGATCTATCATGTATGCCATGTTATGTACTCGACCAGATGTCTCGTATGCTTTAAGTGCAACGAGTAGGTACCAATCTGATCCTGGTGATGCTCACTGGGTAGCTGTCAAGAATATCCTTAAGTATTTAAGAAGGACTAAGGACTCATTCTTGATATATGGAGGTCAGGAAGAGTTGGCTGTAATTGGATACACCGATGCTAGCTTCCAGACGGATAAGGATGACTTTAGATCGCAATCTGGTTATGTGTTTTGCTTAAACGGTGGCGCTGTGAGCTGGAAAAGTTCAAAGCAAGATACAGTTGCTGATTCTACAACCGAGGCCGAGTATATTGCTGCCTCAAGTGCAGCAAAGGAAGCTGTTTGGATCAAAAAGTTCATTAGTGAACTTGGCATAGTTCCTAGCATTGTGGATCCCATTGGTCTCTACTGTGATAACAATGGTGCTATCGCACAAGTCAAGGAGCCTAGATCTCACCAACGATCCAAACACATACTTAGGCGTTATCATCTCATTCGAGAGATAATAGATAGAGGAGATGTGAAAATATGCAGAGTACCTACACTTGACAATATTGTTGACCCACTGACAAAGCCTCTTGCGCAGCAGAAGCATGATGGCCATACTAGATCTATGGGTATTAAGGGAATGCCTGATTGGCTCTAGTGCTAGTGGGAGATTGTTGGTGTAAGCCCTAGAGGCCAATACTTTTGGTACTTGTATCGAATTATTTATTAAAAATAAAAGGCTTTTTCTTTATTACGTTTGTTTAATAAAGTCCCTAGAATAGCTAGTCTGTTTAATGTATCAAGTATGACTTAATCATGAGATCACATTAAACATAAGGACACTATTCTTAAAGTATCCGTAGTCGAGCTTTATTGTGAAGTGGGATGACATTAAAGCATTAAGACTATTATGTATATAGACTGATGATCACATCTCATGGATCATGGATAAGGAGTTATCAAGTCTTAAACATAGGTATGAATATTAAGAGTAATATTTATACCGAATTGACCCGCTATGAGAATACTATATAGAAAGTTATGCAAAGTGTCATAAGTTATTCTCATAGTGATAATGGTGTATACCACTCTTCAACCTGAAACAACTATGGACCCTAGATGTAGAGTCGAGTGCTTTATTGCTGATCAAACGTTGTCCGTAACTGGATAACCATAAAGACAGTTGATGGGTACTCCATGAAGCATGCTGAGGGACATGAGTGACCTAGATGGAATTTGCCCATCCTGCATAACAGGATAAATGTCTATGGGCCTAATATTGAACTGGACAAGGATGATACGGTATATGCCTTGTGTTCAATATAGACATAAGGGCAAAAGGGTAATTATACACATAAGTATTATCACAAAAGGAATTGTCAGATCACATGACATTTTTGTGTCTTGGGTAGCAGTGATGTGTTGCTAGATACCGCTCACAGTTTATTATGTTAAATACATGATTTAATATAATTGCCAATGCCGCGAAAACCTACAGGGTCACACACAAAGGACAGATTGATGAGAGATAGAGTAACTAAGGAACACCGTAGGATACGGTGCCTTTAAGTGAATTGTAGAACATCGTAAAGGTACGGTGTACTTAAGTAGAATACGAAATACGGTAAGGTACCATGAGCTTAAGTGATTTTGGGCATATTATAAGATATGGGCCAAAATACACTTAAGTGGGCTTTTTTTTAGCTTGAAGCCCACACAAGTGGTTCTATAAATAGAACCCTTGTGCAGAAGCATTGAGCGTGGTTGCATTATTTTCGTTTTCTCTCTCTCTCTCTCTCTCTCTCTCTCTCTCTCTCTCTCACTCACTCACTCAAAGCCTTCATTCCTACCAGCTAGCACTGAGATTGAAGGAATCCGTTCGTGTGGACTGAGTAGAGACGTTGTCATCTTTCAACGTTCGTGATCGCTCCGTGGATCTGCATCAAAGGTTTTGATCGTCACAAGAGATCTGCACCAAAGGTTTCAATCGTCACAAGAGGTAAATATTCTATCACTGATCATGACCATTCGTAAGGATCTCTAAAGGAGAAAATTTTAATTTCCGCTGCATTTTGGATCACAATTCTCCTTCAAAGAGAAAGGTCGGGCCCACAGGAGAAATCAATTATGGTGGGGATACATCAACTACCAAGAGACATGGACCACCGCTAGGGACAAAGACCATTGTTGGGGATAAGCAAAGGTCACAGCTATCAACTATCGGGGATCGACAAAGTCTCAGCTGGGGAACATGTAGAGATATCGATAAGATCTGTCATAGGAGAACTCTATTGGGGATTTTATCAAGGGATGATATGAAACTCTATGGGGAACAACCACCAAACAGACTCATCAATCAAACACTCCCTTCTAACAGCTGAAGAGACAGCGCTGCTAGGGGAGGGAGAGAACAATTGCTTCGCTGGGGAAGGAAATAACACATCTTCCTCATCGCCGTCCAATACTGGGAGAAATCTTCAACCACAGAGGGGATACAACCGTCAAACTAGGATCAGGAAACTCCATTGGGGATGGACTGCTGACAAGAAACCCTACTGGGGATGAGCTATAAGCCAACCTGTTGGGGATAACTATAAGTGCCTCTAGAGGAACTGTCCTGGCTGAGGAAATCGGAAACGAATCCTATGTTGCCACATGCCATGCTGGGGATGAAAAGGGAACAAACCCTTTGTCGCATCCGCGAAAAACAACCGACGAGCTGAAACAAAAACACAAACAGAGCCGCCACTGCGCGTTATTTATCCCAAGATAGGGAAAGGAAACGCTCAGAGAAACCTGGAAAAAGCATGGTCTCGCGACCAAAGAGAAAGGGTACAGGAGTCGGTTACGCAAGGGGAAGGTATTAGCACCCCTCATGTCCGTCGTACTCGACGGGATCCACGCTCTAAGAAAAGAAAAGGTTGCTAAAACACCACACACACACGCACCGAAGACAACACAGGTGGGGTTAAGAGGAAGAGAGCTCGATAGGACGTCGCATCCTATGCCTACGTATCTCGTCTGGAACGAGAATCAGAGCTGCCGTAGTTCGGCTCACGCACGCCAAACAAGACACACACACCCACAGGAAAACAGGGAACCCGACAACCACTCGATGGAATTACGTCAGCTTCCGAACCAAACAAACACAATCAGGATACGTACAGTCAATCGCTGGGCTTACGTCCATATCCTGACACACAAGAAGATAACAGGAAAATGCACACAAAAAGAAAAAAAGTGCCCGGAGAGACCTCGCACGGTCTCCTGCCTACATACCTCGTCTGGAACGAGGATCAGGGCGATGTAGTTCCCCCGAAAGGGAAAGAAATTCTAGCCAGAAACCAAGGGAAGACACACTACCAGGGAGTTGTACTCGAGCCTAGTGTTATCATGCCTCATTGCCCTATGTTCAGGTTTCTACCTACTTGCACAACAGCAAGCTAATCCTATCCAGGAAGAAAGCAAGCATGCAAGCATCAATCAATCAAAACAAGCATTTCAAACAAATATTCACATAGCACACACTATAGCCAATCAAGTGGGCTCAAACAATGGGTTTGACTGCCGAGGCAAGTCATCTGTACAGAGGTAGTATTAGCTCTTAACCTTGCCATTGAGGGGCTAAGGTGAAGCAGATGAGAGGTGAGTGAAGATTAGACTTCACAGCTCTTATCCCTGTCCAGGGAGAGCTTCAGACAAAGGAGCGTGGGTCCAGAATGGAGGGACCCTTCTACGCTCAAGACTCTGACACAACTGTACAAAGTACAAGATCTTGGGTTTGTGTCCCAATGCATCAACACAGTAGTGTGAGCAGGGGGACGACTCAACAGAATAGCGGGGGATAGATTGCATATCCCTTGGGTTCCGCCAATTGCCTCATAGAGGTCTTCACCTGCTTGGCACGAAAGTAAACAATCACAGACATCGCCTCTTAAGGAGGACTTCAGACAGTTGCCTGGCTAAATAACAAAACAGGTCTTCCAGACTACATGAAGACAAGAGAGTCTACCTCAACTGGTTTAAAAACCAAGCAACAGCAAGCAAGTTCTTAAAGAACTGTAAGCGACTAAATGTACCTGAAATCAATCAAGTATCATCAGTACTCAGACAAACCAATAATAAACAGCAAAAGTCAATCTATACAGACAACACAAATTAATGCACATAAGTGCAAGCCATGAGCTCAAGCTTAAGCATCAAACCTACAACACAAATCCAATGTTAGTTCACAACATCAAACAAAACTCAGTTTAATCAACTTGCACTTTTTCCCTTAAGCCTTTTGCATTTCAACCTGAAAATCCAAACCAAATGTGAGAAACTAGACCACTAGGCCAAGCCTAGGGTCCAAAGGGGATAAAAAAATCAAAACAGCAAGTGCAAACCAACCAAAATCACATTCAAACAAATTAAAAACAATTGCAATTGGTCCCATGCTCATACCATTCACCATTATCATTTCATGCACAATTTAACATCAATCATGTAATTTGCGACTTCAAATGACCAAACAGAACTATCTCAATCAAATCCATATCAAAACAATTCAATTAATTCCACAAAAATTCACACCTAAACAGGACACATTCAATGTATAGCATGTCAATTTTCAGCTCAATTGAACAAAAGAAAGTAGGTCAATGAAAATCAAGAAGTCCAGACAAAATTATTCAAGCCAATACAAAGCATCCACACAAGCATCCACTTCAATAATTCATAAAACAGTGACAACATATTAGAAATGAATGGGATCAAAACCACAATGTCCTACAATGTGTCTAGAATTCTCATGTCAAATTTCATCTTCATCCAATACCATATGATAATTACACAAGCAAAATGCCAACATGTGTCACATAAATTCACAAAATGAGCCAACAGAGAAGAAAATTATCAATCAATTAGAAAATGACATAAAAAATTCCAGCAAAAATCACATGTTATCTTGACATATCAATGTTCATTCACACAAAAAATTGGAGCAATCCAACATTTCTAAGCCAGGCAAATAAAATCAGAAAGTTGACCTAGCTTGGTGTGACACAAATTGTCACACCTCTATTCGTAAAATCATATCTAATCAACCAGAGATCCAAAATTCACAAACTCTACATGGAAATCACCAGCAATGAGTCCATAATAAGCACAAAAATTTTCATTCATTTCTTTGGAAGTATGAGCATTTCATGAAGGATATGGTGAAACATGCAAAAAATGTACACATTCCACAAACCCTAGGCATTTTAATTTTCCACACGTGCAAAAAATCCACAAAAATCATCATAAAATTCTACACATCATCATGAGAATAATGCAAAAAATATCACAAAATTTGGATGAAAAATGAATCCTCTATGAATTTTGTAAGATTAGGTAATCAAATGAAATAAAAATGAAAAAAAACAAAATGAAATAATAAATAATTAAATGCTGCAGTGGCAGTTTTGTAAATATGGAGCAGTACGCCAAAACGACGTAGTTTAGTTAAGTGAGAAAGGCGCATTTCTATTGGTTTCTGAGCGCGGCAAACACAATATTCAAACGGCAAAGGCAATTGGAAGATCAAACAAGCTAATTTTTCCAGAAAATCATAAGAACATCATCGTTCTTCATCAACATCACCAGAAATCATAATCCATGAACCTTAATGAAAATTAACAAATAGATAATCATTGGAACCGTCTTCTAACCAGGATCAAAGATATGCTAACAATTTGCCCTAATTCCTACTATATCTCACAGATCGATCAAAAAGAGAAATGACATCAAAACTTTGAATCGAAATATCTCATTCAACAGTTAACCAAATCCGAAACCAAGCACAGCATGATGATCTATGATGAATGCACTACAAAAGCCATGTAACAATTGAAGCAATGGTGAAATTCGAGTTTTGGTACCTTGGAGATGGCAGTGCTCGAATTTGATGTTTCTTGCTCCAATTGTCCAAAACAGATTGAGATCAAGGTTGAGGAAGTTGAATGGAAATGCTATCCTAGCTCGAACACGATCCAGATACAAGAACTCTCAAATCACCATTGATATGCACACTTTGAACAGTTGAGATTCAGCAAGGTTATGGCACCAATTCAATGAAACAGATGTAGATGATGATTTATGGAAGATGAATCAAAAAGAATCAAGCCAATTGATGGAGAATTCGTGGAGAAATCTTGAAAAGTAGTGATGAAGTTCTTGATGAATTTTGGAGAAAATGGAGGGAAAATTGGTTAGGTTCTTGAGAATTGTGATTGTGATTAACAATTCAGTTATGATTAATGATTTATACTCCACCTTAATCACTTTGCTAATCTCAATTATCCAAATTTCATGTAATTAGCATAATGTGATTTCTTAATGCAAGGGCAAAAGTGACATTTCACATTAGGCTATGTGACAGCAAGGTGACAGCTCAAACATATTCTAAATGTCATTTGGAGTGTGTTGGCTTTGGTCTCATGTCAATTGGCCTTGTATTTCTCATTTTCACTATGCCATGCCAAAAATGCACTTTAAGTGAAAGTTCAAAAATAGCCTAGCCAAATATTGTACCATGACAACTCATGACAGCTCAAACCACTTCTATTTGGCATTTGTGATGTGTTGCAAAAAGCCTCATTCCAAAATTCCAAGTATTTCTCAAGTTGGACCATTTTGCCCTTGGATTTAAATTAGTGCACTTGAAAATTGACCTTTTGCATTGACCATTTTTGATGAATTTTGATTATGCACCATGAAAGCACATGTGAAATGGGGTTTGCTCATAAAAAGATCACTCATTTTGGACATTCCATGTGAAAGTTATGCCACTTTGATTATAGGTCTTTTTTGAAATTGAATGGACCATAACTTGTCAGCCATACATGGGAATTTCAAGTTCTTGGACTTTTTGGAAAGGTGAGAACAAGATCTACAACTTTCATGTTGAACAAATTTTCATTTGAAGCTTTCTTGGACATGTAATTTTAAGGTAAAAAACTTTCCATTTTTGGAAACTTCCATTACAAGTCACTTTCTATTTTTGGCAATTTTTGTCCTGACTTTATTTTCTTCATTCTTGAGCTTTGACATGTCAAATAACACTTGTTCCAACATGAATTAAGTGTATCCAACTCAATTCCACCTCCAAATCCATAAAATCAAACACAGTTGACCACAGTTGACTTTTCAACTGATAGATGAATTTGGCAATGCACTGATCCATTTGAAGCCCAATCCTCTGATGAAATGGCTCAAGGATGAAACCCTAGCCTCAGTAAGCTCAATACAATCATGTTATGATCCTCATATCCATTGTAGACCCCATCTCCTTGCTATGCCCTGATTAGCCCAATGCAACTAATTAGGGTTGACCAGTGGTCAAAACCCTAATCTCAAAGTGACTGATCAATCTCTTGAACCTCTTGGATGATATCAAGACCATGATGATGATGATGTATCATTTCAAACAAGATGAAGATCAATCCCTTTGAGAATCAAAAACCCTAATTTGGACTTCCATCCTCAGATGATTAATGACCAGTCCAATGAAACCCTAGCTTGCACCCTGACCTCTTCATCTCCTGATCAAGACTTGAGAGAATGGCTTGCACAATGTAACCACATGATATGCAATATGCAATGCCTAATGACCTAAAAATGATATGCAATATGTTAAACTAGTCCCAAGAGAGGAGGGCAAATTTTGAGGTGTTACACCCTTCACCAACTACTATAGGCAACTACTGTTGAGGAGATATCTGAAAGATAGTTTACTCCGCCGAGGATTTCTACTCATGCTGGGAATTTCTACTCACTGGGGAAAGACAAACTTCCTCATGAATAGATAGCATATCAACTTTTATCAATCTATAAGGGATTTTAGGTCAGTCTACACAAGGGATGACAACCATATAATTGATAAAATACAAATGCTAGTGCCTGATATAGAGGTATACACATCTCTAAAAGATCAAGGCCAAAACTCCAGACTCTCTTGGGAGCTGAGGATGCATCACTCTTCTCTGCGCTCGCTGGGGGAGACGACCTGAAAGATGATGAAGAGGATACAAACATGCCAGAAATATGAACAAATGTCTTACCTTTTGGAGATCGTACTATCCTTGGGAGAGCACTGAAGACATTCCAACTGTCCTTTTAGTCATTGTGAATGTTCACTTTGTTTAAAATAATTTATAAAAACTTTATTTGCTTAAAACAATGATATTTATCAATTAAAACATGCAAACATTTGTTAAGCAGAAACAAAATAAGAGTGCAAAGAATTAGATAAAGGCTCAAATTTATTTGATAGAATGGTAGTCCGCAAATGGCGAGACTCCATGGATTTTTACAAATTTGAAATTGGTGATATATATTGGAAAAAGGCTACATTGAACCTAATGACCATTTCTCCACCAACTCTGAATCCAATGTATTTGAAGCTTCAGTTGACGATGATTGAGCGAGAATCTTTGACAGGTGACAGTTGTAGAATAAAGTCTTTTCAGGATGCAGTTACTTGCCAAATCCCTAATTTTTTCCTAGATTGCCCCAGGGTGAGGTACTCAATCTAGCGGGATATATATATATATATATATATATATATATATATATATATATATATATATATATATATATATATATATATATATATATATATATATATATATATATATATATATATATATATATATATATATATATATATATATATATATATATTCATTTTTTCATGTCTCTAACTTTTGCTTGGACCGCCCTTTCGGGTTTTCAATCCACCGAGACGCTCATTTTTGCCTAAGTCGCCCTTTCGGGTTTTCAACTTAGCGTGCTATTCTGTTTTTATTTTTAGGCGAAGTATTTCTTGATTGCATCTGAATTCATAGGACGAGTGAAATCCTCCCCATCCATAGTTGTAAGTATCAAAGAACCGCCTGAAAAGGCTCTCTTGACAACATATGGACCTTTATAGTTTGGAGTCCACTTGCTCCTGGAATCGGGCGCGAAAGATAAAACTTTCTTGAGCATGAGGTCACCTTCTCGGAACACACGAGGCTTGACCTTCTTATCAAAGGCTTTCTTCATCCTTTGCTGATATAATTGACCATGGCACATGGCAGTTAATCTCTTCTCTTCAATCAAATTCAGTTGGTCATAATGACTCTGAATCCATTCAACCTCAGTCAACTTGGCTTCCATCAAGACTCTCATTGATGGGATCTCAACCTCTACGGGGAGCACAACCTCCATGCCATATACAAGAGAGAAAAGGGTTGCCCCTGTTGAAGTGCGGACAAATGTACGATAACCATGCAAAGCAAATGGCAGCATCTCATGCCAATCTTTGTACGTAACAACCATATTCTGAATAATCTTCTTAATGTTCTTGTTAGCAGCTTCAACATCCCCATTCATCTTGGGTCTGTAGGGAGAAGAATTATGATGTGCAATCTTGAACTCGCTACACAGCTCTTTCATCATCTTGTTGTTCAAGTTAGATCCATTATCAGTAATGATCTTGTCTGGCACACCATATTGGCATATAAGTTGGTTCTTGATAAACGTCACTACCACTTTCCTGGTCACATTTGCATAGGATGCTGCTTCAACCCACTTGGTGAAGTAATCAATAGCTACGAGAATAAAACGGTGACCGTTCGACGCCTTTGGCTCTATCATGCCAATCATGTCAATTCCCCACATGGAGAAAGGCCATGGTGAGGAAATAACATTCAGAAGTGTCGGGGGAATATGAATCTTATCCGCATAAATCTGTCACTTGTGGCATTTCTTCACATATTTGCAGCAGTCAGACTCCATTGTCAACCAATAGTAGCCTGCTCTAAACATCTTCTTTGCCATGGCATGTCCGTTGGAATGAGTACCAAATGAACCCTCAAATGGAAAACCCTTCAACATCAAAGTTTTAGATCTTTTCAAGATGATAAATTTGGACTTAAATTTTTTATCATTTGGATTTTTGATGAAAAATATATGGGCACTTGAAGTTGGACATTTTTCAAATTCAATGGTTTTTGTCCAAAGTGGCCTATAATGTTTTGTATTATCACATGTGTTTATTTTAGGATTATGAAATTTTGTCCAACATAACATTTGAAGTAGACATCTTAAGATTTCCAATGAAATTGGTCTCACCTTAAAATCATAAAAAATAAGGAAGTTAGGTCCTTGCGAAGATGACCCAAAATTAGGGTTTCAGTCAAAATGACCTATAATGTTTTAAAATGAATGATGAACTTCCAAGTTTCAAATGTATTTTTTATGAACGTTAAATTTGTTCATATGGTTCTTAATAACATATTTTCTCTTGGGGTCATCTTCATATGACAAACACATCAAAAGTTAGGTCTCAGGGATCCTCAGTTTAGCCAGATGACTTGACTGGTCAACTTCTCAAGGCCAAACTTCAAATCTTGATAAATGAATGATTGAGGATACTTACATAGGCTCATATATGCATAAAATAATGA
The DNA here is from genome assembly GCF_024323335.1 of Lathyrus oleraceus. NCBI lineage: Eukaryota > Viridiplantae > Streptophyta > Magnoliopsida > Fabales > Fabaceae > Lathyrus > Lathyrus oleraceus. Next base: position 379,621,925 of record NC_066583.1, on the reverse strand, counting down.
ATTAAATAACTTCCATTGATTGAATTTGATCATAGGTTGAGGTTGCTTCATGAGCAAGGCATAGTCCATGCATAGTTGAATTAGGGTTTCCTTGGGAAACAATCCTCAAGCCCTTTGAATTATCTTGATCAAATTGGCAAATTGATACTTGTGAGACATATATGATGATTGAGATCTTTATGTATTATTGTCATTCTTGTTCTCATCTTCATCTAGCCACTTCATTGAGCTTAGGAGCCTCCTAGGAGCAAGGGAGCACATGATCACTTGAGCTTCAAAACAAAAAGAGTTAGTGACATATTTTTGTGCTTTTGGTTAGTAAACGAAATAAGAAAAGAAATAGTATACAATACAAGCATGCTTGGTGGTCTCAAACCACTCACACAAGTCCCAACCCTAGGGTTAAGGAGCTACACATGCTAGGATCCTTGATGCAAAAGGCATTGAGTAATGATATGATGCCATGAGGGATATTAGGGTCAAAATTAGGGTCTTACAGATTCTTAGAACCATTGTGAACCTTTATTAACTTGATCTCTCACACTGAGGGTCTCAAACCCTATATATGAGCTTGATGCGACACATGTGGATACACACACTACCTACAAAAGAAATAAAACTATGCTAGACATATTTTTGGTATTTTGGTTAGTAAATAAATAAAAACAAAGCATGATACAATAACAAATGTGCATGGTGATCTCTCCCAATGCAAACCCAACGAAAGAGGGGTGAGGAGGATACCGAGGTTTGATCCCAAAGCCAAGGTAAATGATGAGACGGTATGAGGGATCTTAGGGTCAAAATTGGGGTCTTATAGAGCCCTTCTATATGGTGATGCAAATTTCTCATACTTGTGGGTGACTAGTTGAGTATTCTCCATAAAATGACAAAATGTATTTTCATTTAAAATGAATAAAAAAACATCTTTATTATTTCTACCACGAACTACGAGGTTTTGATCCTCCGTTGCACTTTGTTGGTACGTAGGCATGAGACTCAGGAAGTCTTGCCAAACACAAAATTATAAAAAAACATTTCTCTTCTCATCTCCCTAATCTTTTGCAAACAACACCATTTTAACCTAAAATTCACAAATATTCAAAGAGGTTCCTATAGAGTAGTATAGATGTTTAGGTTTCTAATATATTCCCTTTGTATAACCAACCCTAGGATCCTTATCTCTTTTTATTAGTTTTGTTTTAAAATTTCTTTGGGTTTTGTTCGTACTTTTTCCCTTTCCTTTGGAAATAATAAAAGCGTGGTGGCAACTCTTTCTTTGTGAGTTAAGTTAATCAATACCGTAATCACAAGAAATTTATCGTTAGAGAAAAGTGGCGACTCTGCTAGGGAGTAGTCCTTAGTGGGTTTAGCCTATCTTTGTTTATATGTGTATATTATGCTTGTTGTTGTTTGTTATTGTTTATTATGTCTAGTGCTTGGTGATCTCTGTATCGTGAGATAAGTCCTACACTCGGACTTGAGTACTATTATGATAGGAGGGTGGTATAGTCTTGTTTGGCTTACGTGGATTAATCCTTAAGGAGCTGACTTGAGATCCCCCACTTAGTGGGTGCCCCTTTGGGATTATTGATGTCATGCGAGTAGTCATAATTGGCATTACTTTTTTCGACATGGGAGCCCGAGAAGTTTAGGACCTTAGAACCTTTAAGCAATATTGTCCTTTTAGGGCATAGTGCATGGCTATTTAGGTGTAAACTTGAATTAGTCGTTACACGATACTACAGTCGAACAAGTTTCTCTTGAGAATATTATTGGTTGGTGAGTAGTCTTTTAAGTCGATAATATCCAAAAGATGGAACTATGACTCTGGGAACTTTTTTAGAACCTTGTTCTACAGGTGATTATACCCTTAGCACATACATTAGGTTGGTTCTTACCTTTGGCTCCATGCTCGTGACTCTGAACCTTTGGACCTAGCTAATGCGCCTTGTCTGATCTTGTTTGTGGTTGTTTCAAGGAACTTAGAGATCCTATTTGAAAACATCACTAATAGTTTGACGATGGATATTGGAAGAAGGAATACTCAGAAATACAGTTTTAGATATCCTGATCTTAAGGAATTGTGGAAGCTAGCATCTTTTGTGGATGATCCTAAGGATTTCAAAGATCATTTTGGAATACTTTTGTTTGTTCTATCCACTGATATTAAAGATGGTCTTCTTTGTACTTTGGTTCAGTTCTACGATCGTTTCTACCGATGTTTCACTTTCCTTGATTATCAGTTATTCCATACCATGGAGGAGTATGTTTATCTTTTGGGTATATCGGTTTCTTATAGGGTTCCTTTTTGTGGTTCGGAAGGAGCCATGGAGTCTCAAGTTATTGCTGGAGCTATTTACCTAAAGAAATATGATATGGGTTCTAATCTCACTATCAAAGGAGGTATCAGAGGGTTGACTTCATATATCCTAATTGAGAAAGCCTTTTATTTTGCTAATGTTAATAGCATGATGGCCTTTGAATCTATTCTTGCCTTACTCATATATGGTTTGGTCTTTTTTCCTAACATTGACAATTTTGTTGATGTTAATGCTATTAGGATCTTTTTGGTTCAGAATCTTGTTCGGACTTTTCTTGGTGACACATATTTCTCCATTCATCACAGTACTTCTAAGGGAAATGGAACTATTGTCTGTTTTGCATGTTTTTTATACAGGTGGTTTATTTTGCACTTGCCATAGTCTCCTATCTTCAAAGAAAACAAGGGTTGTTTAAGGTGGTCTCAAAAACTGATGTCTCTCACCAATGATGACATCACTTGGTATTATTCTATTTATGATAACGTCGAGATTATTGATAGTTGTGGGGAGTTCTCTAATGTACCTCTTCGTGGTACTCAAGGAGGAATCATCTACAATCCGAATTTGGCAAGATGTCAACTTGGGTTCGCTACGAAGGACAAACTCAATAACACTTTGTTATATGGTTTATTTTTCCAAGAAGGGAAATACACTCAAGGATTGAAAGCTAGGATGGTGCATGCTTGGCACAATATTCATAGGAAACTTATGTTATGTGTAAGACCCCAATTTTGACACTAAGATCCCTCATTCTATCTCAGCATTTGCATTGGCTTTGGGATCGCACCTTGGAATCCTCCTTACCCCTCATTCATTGGGTTGGCATTGTGAGAGATCACAAGAACTTTTGATTGTATCATACTTTGTTTTTATTTGTTTACTAACCAAAATTCCAAAAATATGTCTATGTGTAGCTTTGTTTCTTTTGTCGGTAATGTGTGTCCACCTGTTGCACCCCAAAATTTGCCCTCTATTTTTAACTCTAACCATTTTTTTGTTTCACATTCATTTGCATCATCTTCATAGCATAACATTTTTTTTCTTTCTTAAAATTAGCCGGAATAATTTCTCGGAATTTACAAACAGACTGGTCAAATTAACTTTTTAACTGTGCCTAAAATTAGTCAACGAAAAAATGTCAAGTTTAAGTTTGCAAATGTCGGTAACATTAATCTGCGGTTCACGTGGTTTAATTTGACATGCTAAAAATATTTTTACGACTATTTTTGGTCATATGTTGATCAGTCTGAGCAGTTTAAACGGTCATAATTTTTATTTCAAAATCCGACCAAACGCTGTATTTTTCCGAGTCATTTATTTCGCGCTGATTATTTTGACGTGTTCATTTTATTTTTTCGAGCATTTTGGTGCCCGACTTTTATTTTTTTTTGAGTCTATTTATTTTTATATTGGGTCTAGAATAAATAAATAGGTTAATTAGTTTTTATTTTAATTTTAACTATTTTAATTATTTAACTTTATTCAGTTTTTAATTTTATATTGGGTCTAGAATAAATAAATAGGTTAATTAGTTTTTATTTTAATTTTAACTATTTTAATTATTTAACTTTATTCAGTTTTTAATTTTATATTGGGTCTAGAATAAATAAATAGGTTAATTAGTTTTTATTTTAATTTTAACTATTTTAATTATTTAACTTTATTCAGTTTTTAATTTAATATTGGGTTTCAAAATAAACTTAGGCCCATTATCATTAACCTAATTTGTTCCTATATATATTTACTAGCATGACTGACAGAAGGAGGCCGAAAGACAGAACAAAGAAGAGAAACTAAGAGAAGAGCTGACAGAGTTCAGAGCAACCTCCAGAGGCAAACCCTCAGATCGCTCTGCAAACCTCACGGGTGCAACTCAATTTCAATCAATCCTCCCCAATCAGGTTTGCCCTATATCCATCATTTTTATGCCTTCAATTTGAATTTTCTGAATATATGAGGTATTATGGGTGAATTTGATACCTTTTTGATGCATGTGTTTGACAGGAGGTTTACATTTTGATTTGGGGGCAACCCTTGATTACCCTATTTTTTTTCTCTAACCTGTTTGTTGAGTTTCTTTTTTGTGAGGGCTCACATGACTCTTGCAGAGATGGTTTGCGTGGTTTTCCACTTTATTTGTGGGATACCACCTGGAGGTTTCTTCCGATTACCTGTGCTTAATGGCTTGAGATATTTGTTTGTGACTGCTTATTTCAAAGGATGAGAGCTACTTGGATCATCAATATGATCTCAAGAGGGGAACTCCCAATGTGGTTTTATTTTCTTTTCCCTTATCTCTTGTATGTTTAGGAATTTAACCCTTTTTTTTTCTCTCCATTCTAACCCAAGCCAAAACTTTTTGTGCAAACAATAACTTTTGTTTTCAACATTAGAAACCTAAGCCTTATGCTTTTGATTTTCAAACTTATTTTTTATAACACTTATTTTGAATTGAACCTTTTAATCCACTTTAACCGTGTTATTTCCTCTAAACCATAAACCTTTTCTTAAACCTTAACAAACCTTATTATTATTTCCTATTTTCACTCATTTTTATGTTATTCATACAATGTAACTGCTTCGCCCTTGTAATATTTTAAGTTTTAACTTGTAACATTTTCAGTTTTTACTCTTCGCCATCTTTATTATGTAACTGCACCAAAGCGTTGTAATAATTAGGATTTTATTTTCTGCCATTTATTTTCTGCCATTTTATTTTTCTGCCATTTATTTTTCTGCCATTTAAATTCCTGCCATTGATCCTATATTAACTGCGTGGTTTAGTAATGTAGGGCGTGAAAACCTACTAAATTAATTATTCAATATTTTTTCTATAACCTTTACATTTTTTTGTAAATAAATAATAAATACTAACTATTTTAATAACTTTTTTATTACTTACTTATAATAATAAATCCTTATATATTTTGTAAATAAAATCTAATTGACCATTTTTCTAATTGAATAATAATAATAAACCTATTAATCTAATAATTTGATATTTTCTATAATCTTTATTTATTTTGTAAATAACTAACTTAATATTTTTCATATAACTCTTTTATTTTATAATTTGTACATTAATATATTTTAAATTCTTTTATTGTTACTAATTTATGTTAAACTCATATTTTTCTAATAACTTCTAAAAAAAAAATCTAACTTGTTTAACCTAAAATAATTTCTTTTAAAATTCTAACATTTTTATTATCACTTTATTATTATTGTTATTTTATTATTGCTTTATTACTATTGTTTATTTATTATTTGCTTTTATCTATTCTATTTTTGCTTCATTATTTTCCTTATTTTAATTTTGTTCTATTTATAATATTAGGAACAAATGTATAAGTTGTAAATTTATTCTTTCTCGCCTGATTATTATGTATCTGTCCCATAGCCATGTAATAGTTTAGGAATTTATTTTTCTTGCTTTTATTTTTGTAAATATTTATTGCGTGGTTAGTAATTTAGGGAGTGCAAAAAACTAACTGTAAATAATTGAACTTAGAAAATTAAATTCAAGACAAATATCTGAAAAATAACACTCACACACATAAGTCGATCTTTGATCGCCATCTGTACTTCCTAGGGTATTCCTCTTGGTTGCCTTCTTTAAATGGTCAAGTCCCTCGAAAATAGGGGTGTCTTAAGCAAAGTCCCTTCAAACAGAAAAATCATCAAGTCCCTATAAACTTAAAAGATCAAGTCCCTACGAGGTTTCCTACGATATAATGATCTTGTCCCTTCGGTAAATATGATGATAGTCCCTACGAGTTGCTAAAGACACCCCTTATGTTGCCTTCATTGACCATACGATGACCCTACGCCCGTCCCTTAAACACATCCAAGGTAATGACTACCTATTCCTTAATAATAGGGACAATCTTACCATTGAAAGAATATACGAGAACACGAAAGACTTAATCTAGGGTAGGTATCTCATAGTTACTTGCTCACACTTTTCAAAATTACTTTTACACCTCACAAATTCTAAACTAGGCTTTGTATACACCCATACGAGGGCCATTACAAAGTACTTAAAGAAATTTTTCTAATCACACACTACACTCTTGCAAACAAACAAAGTGAGCTAAGTAACTAAGAGCCCATGGATAACCATGGATATAAAGGGTGCTAATACCTTCCCTTTGTATAACCTACCCCCCGAACTCAAAATCTTTTTAAGGTCTTTCCTGTTCTTTTATGTCCTTTCCTTTTGGATAAAATAAAAGTCGGTGGCGACTCTTGCTATCCGCAACATTTAACTAAAGTCAGTTCTCCCACCGTGTTACAGAACTGGCGACTCCACTAGGGACTTAATAAAAGAGGGGTACCCTTAGGAATTAGATCACTTTAAAATTGTTTGCCTTGTTTGCTTTATACTTATCTGTTGGGTGCTCTTATGTGTGAAAGACCCTAACCCGGATCTAGTGTACCTTAGGTAAATGGCAATAGACCAAGGAAATTGTACGGCGTATATCGATATGGTTGATCTAGTGGCCATAGTTAGTGTGACTTCTTGGTTGGTGCTTATGTTCCTTAAGCAAGTTGAGGATAATATGAGGCTGCCATATGTTGTCAATACACTAACTGACTTTTAGAACCCTAGTCATCCCATCTTGGCCTTTAGAAAGTAGTGATAACCGGCTTTGGTGAAGACTGAAGTTGGTTGATACTCGATACTACACTCATTGAGATCCTAAACTTGGAGGGTTTTGGTTGGCAAGTAAGTTGCCTACTGAACAACCACCCTTGTGAAGGATCAATGATTTTGAGATCCCTTAGAACCTGGTTACTTTTGTAGGACAGGATGAATCAACTAAACTTCAGGGGAGGGTACTTACCTTTAAACCTCATGCAAGCCTTCAAACCTAGGGCTATTGCGTGACTTGTTTGTGTGTGCCACGTGTTTGTGATTGAGCATAACATCATAGCATCATCATGCATCATAAGCATAGCATTTTCACTAACCATTTCAAGGACCAAAGGATTTATCTTTGTTCTTTGTTGCAGGTCATGGCTTCTGCTCGTAGGAATACTATCCGGATCAACTTTGTAGGAATACCTCCTAAGCTTAAGGAATTGGTCTCTCAAGTTTCTGAAAACTCCCTGTTCATCAAGAGGCATGGTCACCTACTGGATCTAGTCACTTCAGGGTTCAATGAAGACATGATGAGTGTCTTGTTTCAGTTCTTTGACCCTAAACATCATTGCTTCACATTTCCCGACTATCAGCTGGTTCCTACAATGGAAGAGTTCTCCAAGCTTCTGGGTATACCTATTCTTGATCAGAAACCCTTCACAGGCTTGGAAAAAGAGCCTAAACCTGAAGTCATTGTCGCAGCCTTACATTTAAAGAAATCAGACATTGTCCTAGAAACAAGGAGTGGAGTTAAGGGTATTCTTGCTAAGGTATTGATGGAGAAAGCTCAAGTATTCCTGAAGGCTATGAGTTATGATGCTTTTGAGGAGATCTTAGCCCTATCGATTTATGGCTTAGTACTGTTCCCCAATCCAGACCAGTTCATAGACGTACACGCCATCAACATATTTCTGACTCGCAATCCAGTGCCTAAATTACTTGGAGACATCTTACACTCTCTTCATACCCGTACTACGAAGGCACGAGGAACTCTGATGTGTTGCATACCTCTATTATCTAGGTGGTTTATTTCTCACCTTCCTCGATCAGTGATGAAGAATGAACAAGGGTTCAGGTGGTCCAAGAGGATTATGTCACTTTCTCATTCAGATATTCGTTGGTGCTCTAGATCTATGGAGAATGTTACCATCATTGACCGTTGTGGGGAGTTCCCTAATGTGCCACTCCTTGGCATAAGAGGGGGCATTACCTACAACCCTTCTTTAGCTCTATGTCAGTTTGGTTACGCTCGGACTGATGGTCCTCATGATATGCTTATTCAGGGTATTATGTTCGACTACGACAACGATCTTCAAGGTTACCGTCAAAGGTTCATACGAGCATGGGGTAAAGTGAACAAGGTTGACAGCAAGACTCTGGAACCCAAGTACACTATTCCTATGGAACCATATCTCAGATGGGTACGATCTCGTGCTCAGACTCTTATGATGCCATATCCTGCTATCCTGCCAGTTACCATGGAGCCTGTTGCTGAAGGAGATACTTCTTACATCATTCTTCATCCAGACATGCCCACTGACATGGAAGAGTTACAGAGGTCCTGGATCCAGTTGAAGGAGCAAAGAGATACTTTTGAGACTCATTACAAGGCAAGTCAGGAAAGAATCCCGGAGCTAACAAAACAACTTCACGAGGAGCGGAATCTCAACTCATACCTCAACACAAAGAGGAAACGTCCATGGGAGACTTAAAACCCCATTTTTTGTATTCATTTCATTTTTATTGTAAGCCCAAGGGGCAAACAAGTTTATTACTAATAAAAGCTTACTTTTTGGTGGTTTACACAAATTTAAATCCTACGGTCCTTGAAAACATTGCATAAGCATCTACATACCATATTATTGCATCACAGGTTTCTTATGAACAGGTATCTTATCTTCTCGCTATTTATTTCGGCAGAAATGGCTCTTGAGCAGACTGTCAAAGATCTCCAGGCTCAGAATGCATAATTCCAAGAGTTGATTCTGAATTTGTCCAAGGGGCAAGATGAGTTGAAGACATTGCTGGCTAAGAAGAAGAAGAAGAAGACTAGAAGATCAGGAGGCCTTATCAATCTGGGAAGAAGATTCAGAGGCCCTATCAAGACAAAGGAACAGGTTGATGATTATGAGTCTGAAAATTCTGAGAAAGAGGGAGGTAGTCCCCATGATACTGTGGGAGATTCTGATTCTGAAGCAAATTATTATCATGATCCTAATGAAGATAAGTACGAGATGCTGGTGGATAGAATGAATGCTATGGAGTTACGAAAATCTTCTGGGCTGGATTTTGAAGATCTGAGTTTAATATCTGGAGTGGTTATACTTGTTGGTTTCAAGGTTCCTGCTTTTGTGGTGTATGATGGTGTCTCATGTCCCAAGCTGCATTTAAGATCCTATGTCCGGAGGATTCAACCACATACTGCTGATAAGAAGTTATGGATTCATTTCTTCCAAGAGAGCTTGTCTGGAGCTCAATTGGAATGGTACTATCAATTGGAGAGTGTCAATATCCGTGATTGGAATGATCTTGCTGAGGCCTTCTACAGGCAATACCAATACAATGCTGATTTAGCACCTACTCGCATGCAGCTACAAAGCATGTCAATGGGTGCTAAGGAGAATTTCAAGGAGTATGCCCAGAAATGGAGAGACCTGGCTGGCAGAGTTCAACCTCCTCTGACTGACAGGGAGCTAGTGGATATGTTTATGAGTACGCTGAATAGTCCTTTCTATAGTCACCTCATTGGAAGCTCATCATCTGGTTTCACTGAGCTGAAAATGACTGGAGAGCGTGTGGAAAGTGGTATAAGAAGTGGTAAGATACAGGTGGATGCCTCTTCATCAAGCATTGCAAAGAAGCCCCCTAGTGGAAAGAAGGAGTCTAATGCTGTGTATGGCCAACCTGGCCGTAACAGAAATCACCAATCCAGGGAACATGAAAGATCAAATCAATACTGTGGGTGGCTATAATGAAGACTACAATCTGGATAACTGGATTTTTCCTACTGTGGGTGATGGGCTCAACAATTGGAAGACTAAAGACGTTATTCCTATCTCCTTCAGTCAGGAGTAAATACTATTACTGTGTTGTTATTAAACTTTTAAGCCTTGTGCCTTACCCGGGGCACAATGGTATGCTTGTTTCGGGATGTCATTTCATTTGCATACTTCATTCAATAAAAATCAATGGACGTTTCGTTTTCGTAAATATTGGGCTCTTTGTTTTTATTTTATTTTATTTTCATCAGCTATGTGTTCTTACACACACCCACATCACTAAAATGCAGATCCTCATCCACTCTGGATCCTGTTGATAACAGTTCTACTATTGCCAATTATAATTTCGAGAATCCGATCTATCAAGCTGAAGATGGAAAGGATGAAGATTTTGAAGTACCTGTAGAGCTTGCTAGGTTGTTACAACAAGAAGAGAAAGTTACACAGCCGCATGAGGGATCAATTGAGGTTGTAAATCTGGGTACTGAAATAGACAAGAAAGAAGTCAAAATAGGAGCAGGCTTGGAAAACAGTGTCAAAGAAAGATTGAGTCGGATGTTACAGTTTTCGCTGGAAAAATCAAGAGATAATATGGAATGATGAATGTCAAGAAACTTTTGACAAAATCAAGAAGTATCTCCAAGAACCTATAAATCTGATGCCACCAGTTGAAGGAGGACCTCTAATCATGTATTTGACCGTGTTAGAAAATTCAATAGGGTGTGTGTTGGGGCAACATGACGAGTCTGGTCGAAAAGAGCATGCAATATACTACCTTAGCAAAAGGTACCGACTGTGAAACAAGATACTCCCAGCTCGAGAAAGCTTGCTATGCTTTGGCTTAGGCTGCTCGCCGACTAAGACAGTATATGTTGAATCATACCACTTTATTGATTTCTAAGATGGATCTTATCAAATATACATTTGAGAAACCTGCTCTCTCCGGAAGAACAACAAGATGATTGCTGAACTCTGCACGCAGTTCAAAATAAAACACCATAACTCTTCTCCGTACCGGCCAAAGATGAATGGCACCGTGGAAGCTGCTAATAAGAACATTAAGAAGATTCTACAGGAGATGACTCTTACTTACAAGGATTGGCACGAGATGTTACCATTTGCTCTTCATGGTTATCGTACTACAATACGTACTTCAACAGGGGCAACCCCATTCTCCTTAGTTTATGGTATGGAAGCAGTTTTGCCCATTGAAGTTCAGATCCCTTTCTTAAGAATCATGAAGGATGCAGGTTTGGATGAAGATGAGTGGATTCAGACTCGACTCGACCAGATAAATTTGATTGATGAGAAGAGGTTGGCAGCTGTTTGTCATGGTCAGATGTACCAGAAACAGATGATCAAAGCTTTCAATAAGAAGGTAAAGCCAGAGGTATATCAGGCTGGTGACTTGGTAATCAAGCGTATCATACTACCACAGGGTGATCCTATGGGCAAGTGGACTCCTACATATGAAGGACCATTTGTGGTCAAAAGAGTATTCTCAGGAGGTGCCATGATGCTTACTACTATGGATGGTGAAGACTTTCCACAGCCTGTAAACGCAGACATAGTTAAAAAATACTACGCATAAAAAGAGACCCGCTAGGTTGACTGGCCTAGGCAAAAATAAGGGCATCCCGGCAAACCAAAAGGGTTCGGGCAAAAATTAGGGATATATATAAAAAAAATGTACACCCGGCAAGTCGAAAACCTGAAAAGGCGGCTTGGGCAAAAAAGGGTATCCCGGTGGATTGAAAACCTGAAAGGGCAATCCAGGCAAAAGTTATGGATTAAAGCGTATGACTATGTCTCGTTTGGATCACTCATGTAACCTCAACTGATGGTGCTACCTAAATCAAGTTCAAACAGATAAAGATCAATCCAATCGTTTCTGTCTCAACAGCAGAAGATGAGATATTTGAAGATAATGGCAATAGTAGAATTGAAACTCAATAGGATCATTTTTCACATAGCTGTTTTCTTTGTTTTATAAAAAATTTACGACGAATTCCTCTTACTAAGATTTCTGTCTCCTTGTACAAACTTGCCTATGTATAGGTCACTTTGTGATATAAATAAAATTTCATCTTTGAATCCAGATTTACTTTTACTCTATTTACATAAGCGAAAACGTCCATTGGTTGTGTTTGAATGTATGTATGCTTTTGAATACGATTGATGTCTACCAGAAATGCATAAAATGCAGTAATAGTATTTACTAAGGACGAACGAGGGTAGTAGTTCAACGAAGCTTCGCCGGTTCATCCCCACTACAAATCCCCAGTAGAGCAAATCTATCTTTATAGATACTTCGAATTACGTCTCCCCTTGAATTTATGTCCATCTCTTTTATCCTCAGTCGGGATACTCAGGAACTTATTCCTTCAATAGAAGTATGACGAACGAATACGGGAAGTGACAAATACTATACTATCAAACAAGACAGGAACGAGTTCCTCATACTCTTCAGCAACGAATCGGGATTTATTTTCCCTAGCCAGCAGTTGTTATACAAAGATATCCGGACGCTTCAGGCCGCATGATTCATACATACATCACTTACATCATACCATAGCATATCCATAAGTGCATAATGCATTTACTTAGATGCACCATGCCATGCATGCATACATATTGCATAAACTAACCTTTTCCTTGCAGGATGGTTATATATAGATAAAATACTATCAACAATTCACAACAGGTCAGAAACGATATATACGAAGATCTAGTGCTGATACTTAATCATTACTCAAGGTGTCCTTGGATAGTAGGCAAACGGTCTATACGAAGATCTATTCCCTAGTCCAGGATATTTTCAGGAGATTTCATCCTGACACTCTTTTGTTCTTGGATATTAGGCAAACGGTCTATACGAAGATCTATTCCCTAGTCCATGATATTTTCAGAAGATTTAATCCTGATATTCTGTTGTTCTTGGATAGTAGGCAAACGGTCTATACGAAGATCTATTCCCTAATCCAGGATATTCCCAGAAGAGATAATCATCACGAAGATTTATTTCTACTGGTCTATTCAACAATTCAAAACAGTTCAGAGACGATCTATACGAAGGTCTAGTGCTGATACTTAATTCAGAAAGAAATCGCCACGAAGATTTGGTTCTGACACTTAAATTAAAAGTATGTTCTTAGATACGATTCAGAGACGGCCTATACGAAGACCTAGTACTGATATCCAGTATCAACATCAAGATATTATCACCTCCTGATATTATGGATGGCATCTATAAGCCCATCTCCAGTTCTTCCAAGTGGCATCTTCAAGCCCACTTAAGCATATACAACCAATCATCAGTGTTACTTTACGCACCGGAGAGTGCAAATTTTTGGGCTTTTGTGTTCAATCCCCTTCAACCTTCCAAGTCACGAATGGCACACAGGCCAATCTAACTCCTCAGGTTTCAGAAAATTGAACAGGGGCAGCTGTTGCACCCCAAAATTTGCCCTCTATTTTTAACTCTAACCATTTTTTTGTTTCACATTCATTTGCATCATCTTCATAGCATAACATTTTTTTCTGTCTTAATATTAGCCGGAATAATTTCTCGGAATTTACAAACAGACTGGTCAAATTAACTTTTTAACTGTGCCTAAAATTAGTCAACGAAAAAATGTCAAGTTTAAGTTTGCAAATGTCGGTAACATTAATCTGCGGTTCACGTGGTTTAATTTGACATGCTAAAAATATTTTTACGACTATTTTTGGTCATATGTTGATCAGTCTGAGCAGTTTAAACGGTCATAATTTTTATTTCAAAATCCTACCAAACGCTGTATTTTTCCGAGTCATTTATTTCGCGCTGATTATTTTGACGTGTTCATTTTATTTTTTCGAGCATTTTGGTGCCCGACTTTTATTTTTTTTTGAGTCTATTTATTTTTATATTGGGTCTAGAATAAATAAATAGGTTAATTAGTTTTTATTTTAATTTTAACTATTTTAATTATTTAACTTTATTCAGTTTTTAATTTTATATTGGGTCTAGAATAAATAAATAGGTTAATTAGTTTTTATTTTAATTTTAACTATTTTAATTATTTAACTTTATTCAGTTTTTAATTTTATATTGGGTCTAGAATAAATAAATAGGTTAATTAGTTTTTATTTTAATTTTAACTATTTTAATTATTTAACTTTATTCAGTTTTTAATTTAATATTGGGTTTCAAAATAAACTTAGGCCCATTATCATTAACCTAATTTGTTCCTATATATATTTACTAGCATGACTGACAGAAGGAGGCCGAAAGACAGAACAAAGAAGAGAAACTAAGAGAAGAGCTGACAGAGTTCAGAGCAACCTCCAGAGGCAAACCCTCAGATCGCTCTGCAAACCTCACGGGTGCAACTCAATTTCAATCGATCCTCCCCAATCAGGTTTGCCCTATATCCATCAATCTTTATGCCTTCAATTTGAAATTTCTGAATATATGAGGTATTATGGGTGAATTTGATACCCTTTTGATGCATGTGTTTGACAGGAGGTTTACATTTTGATTTGGGGGCAACCCTTGATTACCCTATTTTTTTTCTCTAACCTGTTTGTTGAGTTTCTTTTTTGTGAGGGCTCACATGACTCTTGCAGAGATGGTTTGCGTGGTTTTCCACTTTATTTGTGGGATACCACCTGGAGGTTTCTTCCGATTACCTGTGCTTAATGGCTTGAGATATTTGTTTGTGACTGCTTATTCCAAAGGATGAGAGCTACTTGGATCATCAATATGATCTCAAGAGGGGAACTCCCAATGTGGTTTTATTTTCTTTTCCCTTATCTCTTGTATGTTTAGGAATTTAACCCTTTTTTTTTCTCTCCATTCTAACCCAAGCCAAAACTTTTTGTGCAAACAATAACTTTTGTTTTCAACATTAGAAACCTAAGCCTTATGCTTTTGATTTTCAAACTTATTTTTTATAACACTTATTTTGAATTGAACATTTTAATCCACTTTAACCGTGTTATTTCCTCTAAACCATAAACCTTTTCTTAAACCTTAACAAACCTTATTATTATTTCCTATTTTCACTCATTTTTATGTTATTCATACACTGTAACTGCTTCGCCCTTTAATATTTTAAGTTTTAACTTGTAATATTTTCAGTTTTTACTCTTCGTCATCTTTATTATGTAACTGCACCAAAGCGTTGTAATAATTAGGATTTTATTTTCTGCCATTTATTTTCTGCCATTTATTTTCTGCCATTTTATTTTTCTGCCATTTATTTTTCTGCCATTTAAATTCCTGCCATTGATCCTATATTAACTGCGTGGTTTAGTAATGTAGGGCGTGAAAACCTACTAAATTAATTATTCAATATTTTTTCTATAACCTTTACATTTTTTGTAAATAAATAATAAATACTAACTATTTTAATAACTTTTTTTATTACTTACTGATAATAATAAATCCTTATATATTTTGTGAATAAAATCTAATTGACCATTTTTCTAATTGAATAATAATAATAAACCTATTAATCTAATAATTTGATATTTTCTATAATCTTTATTTATTTTGTAAATAACTAACTTAATATTTTTCATATAACTCTTTTATTTTATAATTTATACATTAATATATTTTAAATTCTTTTATTATTACTAATTTATTTTAAACTCATATTTTTCTAATAACTTCTAAAAAAAAATCTAACTTGTTTAACCTAAAATAATTTCTTTTAAAATTCTAACCTTTTTATTATCACTTTATTATTATTGTTATTTTATTATTGCTTTATTACTATTGTTTATTTATTATTTTATTATTATTTGCTTTTATCTATTCTATTTTTGCTTCATTATTTTCCTTATTTTAATTTTGTTTTATTTATAATATTAGGAACAAATGTATAGGTTGTAAATTTATTCTTTCTCGCCTGATTATTATGTATCTGTCCCATAGCCATGTAATAGTTTAGGAATTTATTTTTCTTGCTTTTATTTTTGTAAATATTTATTGCGTGGTTAGTAATTTAGGGAGTGCAAAAAACTAACTGTAAATAATTGAACTTAGAAAATTAAATTCAAGACAAATATCTGAAAAATAACACTCACACACGTAAGTCGATCTTTGATCGCCATCTGTACTTCCTAGGGTATTCCTCTTGGTTGCCTTCTTTAAATGGTCAAGTCCCTCGAAAATAGGGGTGTCTTAAGCAAAGTCCCTTCAAACAGAAAAATCATCAAGTCCCTATAAACTTAAAAGATCAAGTCCCTACGAGGTTGCCTACGATATAATGATCTTGTCCCTTCGGTAAATATGATGATAGTCCCTACGAGTTGCTAAAGACACCCCTTATGTTGCCTTCATTGACCATACGATGACCCTACGCCCGTCCCTTAAACACATCCAAGGTAATGACTACCTATTCCTTAATAATAGGGACAGTCTTACCATTGAAAGAATATACGAGAACACGAAAGACTTAATCTAGGGTAGGTATTTCATAGTTACTTGCTCACACTTTTCAAAATTACTTTTACACCTCACAAATTCTAAACTAGGCTTTGTATACACCCATACGAGGGCCATTACAAAGTACTTAAAGAAATTTTTCTAATCACACACTACACTCTTGCAAACAAACAAAGTGAGTTAAGTAACTAAGAGCCCATGGATAACCATGGATATAAAGGGTGCTAATACCTTCCTTTTGTATAACCTAACCCCCGAACTCAAAATCTTTTTAAGGTCTTTCCTGTTCTTTTATGTCCTTTCCTTTTGGATAAAATAAAAGTCGGCGGCGACTCTTGCTATCCGCAACATTTAACTAAAGTCAGTTCTCCCACCGTGTTACACCACCTATGCCTCATCAAGCTCACATCTAGGGTTTGAGACCCTCAATGCAAGAGATCAATCAAGGAAAGGTTCAAAATGGTTCTAAGCGTAATATATGGATCCCCATATTCTTCATTTATCATTTTGATCAATAATTCATCAAGAATTTGAAGCTTGTTTGCCTTGGAAGCCCTAATTCATTTGGGTATCTTATGTGACTTCCTCAACAAGTTTCTTCACCAATTGGTCAAAGATCTCAAGGGATACTCCATTACATATCATGTTATGCATATATCATCTTCCATGAGCCCCAAATATCAAAAGAACTTCAAGTTTGTAAGTTGGTTCAAGGAGGTTGACCAGAGAAAGTCAACTAGTCAAATCTAGGCTTCCCTAGACCCTATCTCCTACAATTTTTGTCATATGAAAATGATTACAAGATAAAAGTTACTCTTTATGAAATTACAAACAACTTTAATGTTGACATCAAGAGCTAATTGTGCTTGGGAAATCATTTTGTATGGTGAAAGATTATAGGTCATTTTGTCTGTGCTATAGATGGAAGGTCAACTTCCAAGAACCATAACTTACTTAATTTTTGTGATATGAAGTCCATACAAGTTTCATGATCAAATTCAAGACGTATTATACAACTTTTATTCTTTTAGAAATGTCAAATTCTACTTGCAAGGGCATGTGCCAAGAGGAAACATTATAGATCATTTTGGGCCATTACCATTGAACAAGCAATTTTTCTAAACTTCTAAAATCCATACCCCCTCATTAAAAATTCAAATGGTGTCAAGTTTGTTACCAAATTGAAGAGGAATGAAATAGATACAACTTTGATGAAGGAACCATTTTCATTTGAAGCTCATAACAAAAGTTATTCAAGGTGGAAAAATAGATCATTTAACTTTATACTTAGAATTTTTTCAACTATGTTTGATTTCTCCAACTTCCACCTCAAAATTCATCATGATCCAAGCTCTAAATAGAAACGTCTTCAACAACAAAGTTGTTCCCCTTCATGTCGCCTTACCAAAGAGTCTAAGATCGTGTCATTTGGACCATTTTTGAAGGACTTTCTCATGGGTGTAATGCATGGTCTCATTTGGTAAGTTCAATGTCCAATTTACATTTCACTAATGCATGATCCCATGTTATCATTCCAGGTTAATTAACACATGATTTCGGACCTTTTGACATCATTTAATTGGCCTATCACACGCTCATGCAAGCATGCAACCAAGAGTTGCTATTTTTGGCCAAAGTTTGAAAGTGTGTGGAAAGCATTTGAAAAGTCTATAAATACATTGCCTAGATGATTAGAATGGAGGACCTTGCCCAAGATTTGCTCCTGCAACCTTCCCACCCTCCATTGATAGGATAATCTTGAGGATTTCAATTAAAATCGAGTTTCAATTCCACTTCTGTTTTGAAGTTAAAACTCAAAAAGTTCAAGCCATTTAAGCTCTCATTTCATCTCCTGCAAGCAAGTGGAAGCAAGCCCAAGCAAATTGAGATCCAGATCGAGCTTCATCACTGCAAACAGAAGGTGAAATTTGTGAAACTTTCTTTCTTCGATTTTCTCTCAATTCTCCATCATTTCAATTAATTTTTGGCTGGATGAAGTCCTACCAATGTAGGAAACAAGATTGAGTTGATTTGAGGTTAAATCAAAGCAACTCGGATCATACACCTCAAATTTCAAATCCAAGTATCTTTCAATATACGTGGAATTGGGAGAAATTGAGGTCAGATTTAGACTCTTGAGGATTTTTCCTTCAAGTTAGTGTGTTCATTTTCCATTTTATGGAGGTTGATGGTGGACCAGTTCAGTGAGGTTCGCCGGAGAAGAAGACTGGAGCTAGGCCTCCGGTGGTGCGTTGGCGCCCTTCCAGCCATTTGATCTTGTTTAAATGTTTTAATCATAGCCATTGGTTCAGATTACCATGTTGTAGTGGGGTATTCGTTACCATTAGAGATATTGACTAAATCCAAGATAAATCATACAAGTCGAGTCGCCACCGCACTTCTATTTATCCAAAGGAATGGTTAGAAAGCGAACAAAAACCTAAAAGTTTTATCGAATCAAAAACTAGTAAAAATGTCAGAGATCTGGGTAAGGGGGTTGGTTATGCAATGGGAAGGTGTTAGGCACCCAAAGCATCCTAGGTACTCCTAGGGAGCCCTTTTCACATTTGTTGTAAGGTTGTTGTTTTTTTTTTGTGAAAAATTATTTGTGCAAACATGATTGAAGGGATGAGAAAAGAATATACAGATTTATTTACATTTTGTGTTTGAATGGATGAACCCATTGCCTATGTACCATCTTAAAAAAAGATTAGGATCAAAACCTCATAGTTCGGGGTAGAAAAATTCAAAAAAAATTTGGTGAATTGATTGGTCCAAAAACCTTAAGGTCTTTTGTTATCAAAGGGAGAAAACTCAACCTAAAACCACAAATCCACCATGTGAGGATAACTTCAACATGCTAGTGAGGGGTTAACCCTATAATAAGCATGGAAGACTCATTGTCCATCACTAAGGATAAAGGTGAGTATTATATCTACCTCAAGGATAACTCAAACCTAATAGCTAATGGTTATAAAAAAAAGGTTTGATTAAGAAGGTGGCCATTGAAACCAGTAAAATTATTTGAATGGGTTATATTTACCAATTAAAAGTATTTACAAAAATATGGTTAAAGTGGATTAAAAGGTTCAATTCAAAATAAGTGTTATGAAAAATAAGTTTGAAAATCAAAAGCATAAGGCTTAGGTTTCTAATGTTGAAAAGAAAAGTTATTGTTTGCACAAAAAGTTTTGGCTTGGGTTAGAATGGAGAGAAAAAAAAGGGTTAAATTCCTAAACATACAAGAGATAAGGGAAAAGAAAATAAAACCACATTGGGAGTTCCCCTCTTGAGATCATATTGATGATCCAAGTAGCTCTCATCCTTTGGAATAAGCAGTCATAAACAAATATCTCAAGCCATTAAGCACAGGTAATCGGAAGAAACCTCTAGGTGGTATCCCACAAATAAAGTGGGAAACCATGCAAACCATCTCTGCAAGAGTCATGTGAGCCCTCACAAAAAAGAAACTCAACAAACAGGTTAGAGAAAAAAAATAGGGTAATCAAGGGTTGCCCCCAAATCAAAATGTAAACCTCCTGTCAAACACATGCATCAAAAGGGTATCAAATTCACCCATAATACCTCATATATTCAGAAAATTCAAATTGAAGGCATAAATATGATGGATATAGGGCAAACCTGATTGGGGAGGATCGATTGAAATTGAGTTGCACCCGTGAGGTTTGCAGAGCGATCTGAGGGTTTGCCTCTGGAGGTTGCTCTGAACTCTGTCAGCTCTTCTCTCACTTTCTTTTTCCTGCCAGGGTAATAGGAATGTCCTGCCATTTGTTTCACTGAAACTCTGAATTTATAACCTGGTTTTTGTGTACCTGTGGGCTCAAATGAGAGAGGCCCAAGTCCAAAAAAATTTTTGTTATATTTATTTATTTATTTATTTATTTATTATTCTTTTTTTTTCTTTTTTTCTTTTTATCTTTTTATTATTATTATTTATTTATTTATTTATTTGTTTTTCTTTATTCTTTTTTACTTCTTTTTTTTTTATTATTATTATTTTTTCGTTTTTTCGTTTTTTTTTCTTTTTTTCTTTTTTCTTTATTTATTTATTTATTTTTTATTATTATTTTTTCTTTTTTCTTTTTATTTTTTAGTAAACAAAAGTAAGAGAAACAATGATGTATAATTCAAGCATGCTTGGTGATCTCAAACCAATCACAAGGAGTCCCACCCAAAGGCAAAGGGAACCAAGATGCTCATGATCCTTGAGGCTATGCAAATGCAATGTTATGATGCCATGAGGGATCTTAGGGTCAAAATTGGGGTCTTACAGATGTCCCTATTTAAGGTCATTCTAGCCGGAGAAGTGAAGGTTAAAATCTTCGTCTCGACGAGGTAGAATGAGCTTAAATAATAACAAAGAGACAAATTTTGGTCCCTAAGAGACCTCATGATGCAGATGTATGTATGCAAATAGTACGAACTCTATGGGGATATGTGTCCACAAAGAAGAAAAGACATCTGGAGAAACTGACAATCCATATGAGAAATACACTCAATGGGACAGAGACTTTGGGGACTCTTATGGGGATAGGAGCGGGAATAAAATGCATGAGCAGGTCACGACTCAACGCTTGGGGAACAGAATTCCAAAGGGAAAATATCCAATGGAAAGACCCGAGCTGACTCAAAGGTGCATGTATTGGGGAATATGCCAATATAGCAAAAACTATCCACAACGGATACTTCGGATAAAAATCCGGATGAAAACAATCCACTAAGGGACTTTGCTGGGGATGCCTAAAAGGACACTCCTGGGGAAGCAGCGGGACGAGGTATTACCGGTTATTGGGTAATAAGCTCAAGCAGACATGTGATCTATGAAGGTGAGAAAAACAAGAAAGGGGGGGTTTGAATTGTTTGGAAAATAAGCGCTTTTTCAAAATGAAAATCACACAAGGATTTTATACTGGTTCGCTTATAACACAAAGCTACTCCAGTCCACCCGGCCAAGGTGATTTCGCCTTCAACAAGGACTTAATCCACTAATCTTGAAAGATTGATTACAAACAACGTCTAAGAGAAAGATCTCTTAGTCCTCTCAAGTATACAGACTGCACAGAGTCACTTGAGGAAATACAACAAAGATGAAAACTTATGTAATCTAGAGTGCTTCTAAGATAAGCAAATATTACAACAGTAAGAACAATGTGTTTCACGTTTTAAGCAAAAGCTTCGTGAAGATGGAGAGAATAAAAACGTGTGTATGTGTGTTGATGTTTCAGTATTTTCTTGTATTGTTTTCTTCTTACTTCAATGTTGATTTGCAATCCTTTATATATAGAAGTGAAGTAGTCGTTGAAACTGATGGTCAATAATATGATTTATTGCCATAACTTATATAGCTTCTTGCCAAAATGACTTTCTCTCCTTGAATGACTACTTTCCAAATATAGTTTCTTTTCTTTTGAATTTGGAGTTTAACGTCTCTTTCTGTATTAGGAAATCCATTTCCAAAACTTTATTTGAAGTTAACGTTACTCTTCCTTATTTGGCAATTCCATAATCAGAGTCTTCGTGTTTCTGGAAATCTTGGAATATTGGAATCTTACTTCTGATGTTGATCTCCTTTGAGTTCTGATGGTTTCTTCAGATAGCGCTGAGAGTTTCTGGGGTTTGACACACCGTTGTTCAGAGTCAGAACTTCTAGAGCGTACTTCTTGTTCAGAAGCTTCTGATATTTTGCTGTTTTGCTCAGAGTTAGACTTTCTTGAAACGTGTTTCTTCTTCAGATGCTTCTGGTCTTCTGATAATTTGTATCTGATATGATTATGTATCTGATGATTTCATCAGATCTCTTCCTTCTTTCCTTAGAACCCTGCACACTTAGAAACTTTTCGTTAGGGTGCCAATTTGGTTTCATCCTTTGTTATCATCAAAATCATGGAATCTGTTGTAGAACAATTTTTGTTCTTACAATCTCCCCCTTTTTGATGATGACAAAACAAACTTAATTAGCAGATGAAACATAAATAATATCATATCAGATAGACAAGAGCTCCCCCTGAGATAATGCTAGGGAGTTCAGAAGTTCTTACCAGAGCTTCCAAGCAATGAGGTTTCTAGATACCTTCTGCAATTTCTTAGGTCTAGAGTTAGATAAATTCATTTTTAAAAAATATGTTGCAGAGTGCTTAAGGGTTTTTAGACAGTATTTTCATTAGAGCTATTAATGACTTCTCCCCCTTTTTGTCAGAATCAAAAAGACATAGCAAAAAATAATAATTCAAGAGAAAAAACATTGTATTCAGATAAGAAGCAATAGAGGCAAAAAGAACAAGTAAACATCAGAAACAAGGAAAGCAAAAACAACAGGCAAACAAAAATAATCCTAAGTGCCTAGGGGTTTGGAGGAGGAGGCATTCTCTGAAGCAGTAGAGCCAGCATGCTCTGAATGTTGTCATTGACAGTATCTTGTTTATCCATTCTGGCACGGAGTTCCTTCTGATCTTTCTTCAGTTCTTCTAGTGTCTGGAGAACCATAGGAACAACAGATGAGGACTCCCCCTGAGTCAGAGCCTGTTGTGCTTCAGCAGCGGCCTTTGCTTCAGCTTCAGCAGCAGCCTGTGCCTCAGCTTCGGCAGCAGCAGCAGCATCAGCCAGAGCTTTAGCTTCAGCTTCCTTTGCCCTTTCTTCCTCTAGCCTTCTGGCTTCTTCTACAGCTTCTCTTTCCAGTCTCTCTTCCTCCAGCCTTCTGGCTTCAGCTTCTCTTGCAAGTCGTTCCTGGAGTCTTGCCTCAGCATCTCTGATGTAGCCATTTCTGACTTGTTCAGAGATGTTCTTCAGTTTAAAAGCCTCAGAGGTCATCCAGCCAATGACTCTGTTCCAGTGTGTCCTTACAGAGTCAGGATCATCACTGACTTCAGAGTTAATGGTCAGAGACTTGACCTTTTGAACTGAAGCCCCTGCGACCAGCATTATGGCTTCCTCAAGGGTAGGTACTGAAAGGTTAGGCTCAGAGGTTTGAGGTGAAGAGGTTGGAGGACTGAGATTTAATGTTAGAGGTTTAGGTTCAGCTTCAGGTTCAGGTTCAGGTTCAACGGAGGTGTTTGGAGGGGTGATATCAGAGGTGTGGAGGTCAGAGGGTTGAGTTTCAGAAGGTTGGTCTTCAGAAGGGATGTTGGTTGTTTGTTCTGGGGGAGGTGAGGTGACTTCAGATTCAAGTGGAGGTTGTTGTGTTTGTTGTGAGTTTTGGTTTAGAGCCTGAAGTTGGGCTAAGGTTGGTGAGCTAGGGTCAGAGTGTTCTGGGTCAGAGGAGAGGATAAGGTATGGAGGTGATTCTGGGTCTGAAGAAGAAGAAGTGGTTTGATTCATTTCTTCGGCTTCAGATATGGGTAGGTTTGTGAAGGCAAGATTGAATTTAGGCATTGGGGATCTGGTTGTAGAAGGTGGGGTTTCAGAAGTAGTGTAAATAGTTGATGTTGGGAGAGGATTAGAAGAAGCCATAAGTTGTTCAGGGGGAATAGAGGGTGCAGACGTACCAGTAGTTTCTTGCAGAGGTGCTGAAGATCTTACTTTAGAGGTTTCTCCTATCCTTGCTCTCTTTGCCTTTGAAGATTTATTCTTAGGGGGACCTCTTTTGAACTTGACAAAATCTTCTTCTGAATCCAGACAATCATCCAATCTGAAGTCAGAGATATCAACTCCTTCATCCTTCAGACGTTGCATGTAGAAGAGGACTGCATCTACGGGTTCATTCTTGAAGAACCTTGCAAGATCATGTGGCAACTTCCTCTGATCTTTCAAGGCATCCCAGGAGGTGTCCATCGTGGGTCTGACTTGAATCTTCTTCAAGATTCCCATACTCTTGAGATTTCTGGCGTTCAGAGGCCTCCCAGTATCTATCGCCAAATCTTCCATTAGTTTGTTCTTCTCCAGATGATCTACCAACCCATTCTCAATGAAAACATCAGACAGAAGTCTTCCCAAGGGGATGTAGGCTCTGGGTTTCATATTGTTTCTGGTTTCCCTTACAGAGTCTCTGAGATATCTGAAGAGAAGTGCAGGAAGGCAGAGCTTCACACACTTGTGAATGCAATACAGAATGTACTTCTGATCTGTATTGATATAGTCAGAGGAGTTTGATGTTGGGCGATGATGGATGGTTCCCAGAATGATCTTGAGCCATACTCTGAGGTTCTGATGAAGTTCTTTATTCTTTGAAGGATTTCCTTCAGTGTTGAGTTTGAAGATGGTTGGATTGATTTCTTCAGTAATGCGCCTTGACCTAGGGTTGATGTTGTAAATCCTTTTTCCTCCATCTTTCTCCATGTTCAATAAAGAAGCAATTGACTTTTCAGTAATTACTATCTTTACCCCCAAAATGTAGGAGACGATGAAATGGTCATCAGCATCTGCAAATCTCCAGAATTCTTTGATGAGATTTGGGTAAACAGGACCATAAAGCCTTTGGAAGTAGTTTTCCCACCCTTGTTGACGGAGTTCTTCAGTAAGATCTACTCCATTTCTTTTCATGTTGTCGAAGTCCACTAGAGTTTCACACAACACTTCCAGTCCTTCAAAGGGAGTTGCTAGGTTTATGTGGGGTTCACGGTCAAGAACATGGGGTTCCTTGTACACTGGAGTAATGGAGACTCCTGTAACAGTTGGAGTTGGAATGCTTGAACTTTGGGCAGTGGTGTTGGATTCCATTTGCTGAGAAAAGTTGAAAACTTGTTGTTGTTGAGCATCCATAGTTGAAGACGAAGAAGATGAAGATGAAGAGTTTGTAGAAATGCTTCAGAGAGGGTTTGAGAGTGAGTGAGAGTGATAAGTGTGTGAAATGTGAGAAGAGTGTTTAAATACCCTAAATGAAAACACATGCAAAACGACACACAATTCAGCGTTGGCACAAAACACAAGTTAGCACGCTTAGGGGAAAATGATTAAGGCTCATTAATGAATGTCTAATCCCAACAGTATGCACACTGCTCAAGGAGATCTCAATCGTCTGACCTTTGAATTTCTTCTGGACAGCTGTCTAGAAGTTCTAAAGTTAGACGCTAAGTGCTCCACGTGTTTTGATGTATCTGATCTTCAGGAATACCAAAGGATTGGTTCCTGGAGATGTCTAACTCAGATATCTTCTTAACTTGGTAGAAGTATCAGAGTCAGAGGCAGAAACACATTTGTTTATGTCAGAGTCTCATTTTACATCTTCAGAGCCACACTTCATTCGGGGCAATTTTGAATGTTCAGATTTTCTAAGATAAAAAGAAATCTATCTTCAGCTAGAGGCTTAGTAAAGATATCTGCCCATTGATGATATGTATCAATGAACTTCAATGTTAATATCCCTTTCTGAACATAGTCTCTGATAAAATGATGTTTTATTTCAATGTGTTTAGCTCTGGAATGTAGAATGGGATTCTTACTCAGACAAATGGCAGCAGTATTATCACAGAAGATAGGAATGTTACTCTCAAAGATTTGCAGATCTTCTAACTGATTCTTCATCCAGAGCATCTGAGTTGTGCACAGTGATGCTGAGATATATTCTGCTTCTGCAGTAGATAGAGCAATAGTTGACTGTCTCTTGCTAGCCCAGGATATCAGATTGTTTCCCAGAAGCTGGCAATTTCCAGATGTGCTTTTTCGTTCTAGTCTATCTCCTGCATAATCTGCATCACAGTAACCCGAAAGTCTATACTCTGATGTTTTCTCATACATCAGGCCCAGGTTAGGAGTTCCTTTCAGATACTTGAGAATTCTTTTAACTGCTGTTAAATGAGATTCTCTAGGATCTGATTGGAATCTGGTACAGAGACAGACACTAAAGAGAATATCAGGACGAGTAGCAGTCAGATAGAGAAGAGAGCCTATCATACCTCGATAGAGCTTCTGACAAACCTTTTTGCTTACTTCTTCCTTTTCAAGAATGCATGTTGGATGCATGGGAGTTTTTGCAGAGTTGCAGTCAGCCATATCAAATTTCTTCAGAACATCTTTAATATATTTGCTTTGATGAACATATGTAACTTTTGAAGTTTGGTTAATTTGAATTCCTAGAAAGAACTTTAGTTCTTGCATTAAGCTCATTTCAAATTCTGCCTGCATTAACTCAGAGAATTCTTGACAAACAGAGGCGTTAACTGAACCAAAAATAATATCATCAACGTATATCTGGCATATCATGAGATCATTGTTAAGGTTCTTACAGAAGAGTGTAGAGTCAACTTTCCCTCTGATAAAATTGTGTTCCAGAAGAAAATTGCTTAAACGTTCATACCAAGCTCTGGGAGCTTGTTTAAGTCCATATAAAGATTTTTTAAGTTTAAAAACATGTTCTGGAAAGTTTGGATTTTCAAAACCTGGAGGTTGATTGACATACACTTCTTCTGAAATATAACCATTAAGAAATGCGCTCTTGACATCCATTTGATATAATTTAATAGAATGGTTAATAGCAAAAGATACAAGAAGACGAATAGATTCTAACCTTGCGACTGGAGCAAAGGTTTCATTATAGTCAATACCTTCTTGTTGACTGTAACCCTGAGCTACCAGTCGAGCTTTGTTTCTGACGACTTCTCCTTTCTCATTCAGCTTGTTTCTGAATACCCATCTGGTTCCAATAACGTGAGTGCCTCTGGGCTTTGGAACAAGATCCCAGACATCATTCTTTGTGAATTGATCTAATTCTTCTTGCATGGCTGAAACCCAGTCGTCATCTTGAAGTGCTTCATCATAGGACGTAGGCTCAATCAGAGACACTAGTCCCAGAGGAGTATCTTCAGAGGTCCTGAAGGTAGATCTGGTTCTGACAGGTTCGTCCTTGTTTCCCAGAATCAAATCTTCAGATACGTTGATACGACTTTTAACTTTCTTTGGGATTTCTGGGGATTTAATTTCTTCAGAGTTCTGAGTGACAGTTGCTTCTGGAGCTTTATCAGAACCTGCAAGAATGATTTCTAAATCTGCAAAATTTTCAACTAGCTTTGACTTTTCAGGGTCAAGCTTATCATCAAATCTGACATGAATTGATTCTTCCACAATTTTGGTTTCTGTGTTGTATACTCTGTAGCCTTTAGAGCGTTCTGAGTATCCTAACATAATACCTTTCTGTGCTTTGGAATCGAACTTGTTCAGATGTTCTTTAGTGTTTAAGATAAAGCAAGAACATCCAAAAGGATGAAAATATGAAATGTTTGGTTTTCTTCCTTTACACAAATCATAGGGAGTCTTTTCCAAAATAGGTCTTATAGAGATTCTATTCTGAATGTAACACGCTGTATTTATAGCTTCTGCCCAAAAATGCTTTGCCACATTAGTTTCATTGATCATGGTTCTGGCCATCTCTTGGAGTGTCCTATTCTTCCTCTCTACAACTCCATTTTGTTGTGGAGTTCTAGGGCAGGAGAAATCATGGGATATTCCATTAGAGTCAAATAATTCTTAAAAATCTTTGTTTTCAAATTCTCCACCATGATCACTTCTGACTCTAATAATTTTAGCGTCAAATTCTTTTTGCACTTTGGAGCAGAAACTAGTGAATACAGAGTGAGACTCACTCTTGTGCTTTAGGAATTTCACCCATGTCCAGCGACTGTAATCATCAACAATGACTAGTCCATACTTCTTTCCATTGACTGATGCTGTTTTCACAGGACCAAATAAGTCAATGTGGAGAAGTTCCAGAGGCTTAGAGGTAGAAACAACATTTTTCTTTTTAAAAGTTGTTTTAGAAAATTTTCCTTTCTGACATGCTTCACACAGAGCATCTGAAGAAAACTTCAGTTTAGGTAGGCCTCTGACCAACTCGAGTTTATTTAGCTGAGAAAGTTTCCTCATGCTAATGTGGCCCAAGCGTCTATGCCACACCCATTGCTCTTCGTGAACAGTCATCAGACATTTAACATTTTGTTCTTTTAAATCAAAAAGATTGATTTTATAAATGTTGTTTTTCCTCTTGCCTGTGAATAGGACAGAGCCATCGTTCTGATTAATGGCTTTACATGTCTTTTGATTAAAGATTACATCATAACCGTTATCACTTAATTGACTTATGGATAACAAGTTATGCATTAATCCTTCTACGTAAAGGACATCAGATATAGAGGGAAGAGTACCATTACCAATAGTTCCGGAGCCTCTGATCCTTCCTTTCCGATCTCCTCCGAAGCCTACAAATCCAGCGTCTTTAAGTTCCAGACTTTGGAACATAGACTTTCTTCCCGTCATGTGTCGCGAGCATCCAGAGTCCAGGTACCATGACTGGTGTCTGAACTTTGCTGCATAGGATATCTGCAACATACACAATCTTATCTTTCGGTACCCAGAATCTCTTGGGTCCTTTCTGATTAGTTTTCCCAGAGTTTCTTATAACTTTGGGTTTTCTAGCATTTTCAAATTTTTGTTCTTGTGTGTGTGTATAGTGATATGAAAATGGAGATTTAAGTTGGTCACTAGTAGAAGTTTTATCTTCCTTAGGATCATACCCAATTCCCTTTTTATTGTTCTGACTGACTCCATAAATCATGGATGCCATAATACTCCTACCTATCCCATTTTTCAGAAATTCTTGAAAGGCTTTTTCGTATTCATAAATTATTTTATTTGAGGTTTGTGGTGCTTGAGACAACGCTTCTTCTAATTCTAAGCTTTTTTTTTTGCTCCATCTTTTTCTAATGTTAAAGATTTGATTGTATCTTCCTGCGCTAGAATTGTCATCTCAAGCTTGTCACATTCTTAAAATTTCGCTTTAAGACAGCCTTTTATGTTTTTAAGCTTTTGTTTTAATTTCTGATATGAGCTAAGAGTTTCTGACAAGCATGATTCTAGATCAGATCGAGATAGTTCAGAAAATACCTCTTCAGATTCTTCATCTGAGCTGCTCCTGGATGTGGTAGCCATAAGTGCCACGTTGGCTTGTTCATCAGAGTCAGATTCTGATGACCCAGATTCACTATCATCCCAGGTAGCCATTAAACCTTTCTTTGTCCTGAAGGTATTTTTCTTGAAGCTTTCTTTTCTAGAATTGTCTTTCTTTAGCTTGGGGCATTCATTTCTGTAGTGACCTGTTTCTTTACATTCATAGCAAGTAATATCTTTGTTAGTTTTACCTTTTGAGGTTGATTCTGATCGATCCCCTCTGGGTCTTGGTCTTCTGAAGTTGTTGTTCCTCTTTTTCCAGAGTTGTTTAACTCTTCTGGTCAGGAGGGACAATTCTTCTTCATCATCAGAATCTTCTGGTTCAGAGTCATCAGTATCTTCAGTTTCTGCCTGGAGAGCTTTGGTTCTGTCAGGTTTGCGTCTTTCATATCTGGACTTTAATGCTACAGACTTGTTCCTTTTCTGAGGCTCATCTTCCTCTAGTTCTATCTCATGGCTTCTGAGGGAACTGACAAATTCTTCAAGACTGATATTGTTCAGATCCTTTGACAGCTTCAGAGCAGTAACCATGGGTCTCCATTTCTTTGGCAGACTTTTGACTATCTTTTTGACGTGGTCTGCAGTTGTGTATCCTTTGTCTAGAACCTTGAGACCTGCAATCAGAGTTTGGAATCTAGAGAACATTGTCTCTATAGCTTCATCATCTTCCATTTTGAAAGCTTCATATTTTTGGATAAGCGCCAGAGCCTTTGTCTCTTTGACTTGAGAGTTTCCTTCATGAGTCATCCTCAGAGAGTCAAGTATGTCTTTGGCTGTTTCTCTGTTGGTGATCTTTTCATACTCGTTGTAAGATATATCATTGAGGAGTATGGTTCTGGCCTTGTGATGATTCTTGAAAACTCGCTTCTGATCATCTGACATCTTACTTCTGGGAACTTCAGCTTCATCCTCTGTGACAGGAGGTTTGTATCCATCTGTGACAATGTCCCAGAGATCAGCATCATAGCCTAAAAAGAAACTTTCAATTCTATCTTTCCAGTAATCGAATTTCTCTCCATCAAAGACAGGAGGCTTAGCATTGTAACTATCCTTTTCATTTGTGTGGGCCATAGTTTTTCTCGTTCTGGATCTCTCTACACTGTTAAGTGTTTGATTAGAAAATCAATAACAGAGCCGGAGCTCTGATACCAATTGAAGGTGAGAAAAACAAGAAAGGGGGGGTTTGAATTGTTTGGAAAATAAGCGCTTTTTCAAAATGAAAATCACACAAGGATTTTATACTGGTTCGCTTATAACACAAAGCTACTCCAGTCCACCCGGCCAAGGTGATTTCGCCTTCAACAAGGACTTAATCCACTAATCTTGAAAGATTGATTACAAACAACGTCTAAGAGAAAGATCTCTTAGTCCTCTCAAGTATACAGACTGCACAGAGTCACTTGAGGAAATACAACAAAGATGAAAACTTATGTAATCTAGAGTGCTTCTAAGATAAGCAAATATTACAACAGTAAGAACAATGTGTTTCACGTTTTAAGCAAAAGCTTCGTGAAGATGGAGAGAATAAAAACGTGTGTATGTGTGTTGATGTTTCAGTATTTTCTTGTATTGTTTTCTTCTTACTTCAATGTTGATTTGCAGTCCTTTATATATAGAAGTGAAGTAGTCGTTGAAACTGATGGTCAATAATATGATTTATTGCCATAACTTATATAGCTTCTTGCCAAAATGACTTTCTCTCCTTGAATGACTACTTTCCAAATATAGTTCCTTTTCTTTTGAATTTGGAGTTTAACGTCTCTTTCTGTATTAGGAAATCCATTTCCAAAACTTTATTTGAAGTTAACGTTACTCTTCCTTATTTGGCAATTCCATAATCAGAGTCTTCGTGTTTATGGAAATCTTGGAATATTGGAATCTTACTTCTGATGTTGATCTCCTTTGAGTTCTGATGGTTTCTTCAGATAGTGCTGAGAGTTTCTGGGGTTTGACACACCGTTGTTCAGAGTCAGAACTTCTAGAGCGTACTTCTTGTTCAGATGCTTCTGATATTTTGCTGTTTTGCTCAGAGTTAGACTTTATTGAAACGTGTTTCTTCTTCAGATGCTTTTGGTCTTCTGATAATTTGTATCTGATATGATTATGTATCTGATGATTTCATCAGATCTCTTCCTTCTTTCCTTAGAACCCTGCACACTTAGAAACTTTTCGTTAGGGTGCCAATTTTGGTTTCATCCTTTGTTATCATCAAAATCATGGAATCTGTTGTAGAACAATTTTTGTTCTTACAATCTAATCGCCGGTATGAGGGTGAGATACAACATGCTCGGGAAGAATGAATATCTAAGACCGGTATAAGGGTGAGAGATATCAATCAACCAAATCATCTGAGGAAGACCTAAAAAGGTATATCTCAACTCAGGAAAATCTGACTCCACAGAGGATAAAAAGTCATAATAGGGAGCAGAGAGGAGGGAACACCAGGGATACCGGTTACTGGGCATATAATAGGTGACCAACCAAGGCGTGAATTGGGGAATATTCCCAAAACACTCATCATCCAAAAGATGGCTAAAAGCAAACTCGATGATAGGATGGGTATTCGACTCCGTAAAGGGGGTACGAATCTTACTCGACTGGGGAAGAACAAAAGCGTCGACCAAAGAGTGCATGAGATATACTATCTATTACCGTCATAACGTAGATAATATACTCGCATGGACGATTATCCACAACCGGTTACTGGGTTAATAAAGGATAAATCGACCGAAAAGAAAAGGCATCGGGATACCGAAACTAGGTATATAATGATGACCAATCAAGGCGTGAATTGGGGAATATTCCCAAAACATTCATCATCCAAAAAGAGGGCAAAAAGCAAACTCGATTATGGGATGGACATTCGACTCCGAAAAGGGGGTACGAATCTTACTCAATTGCGGAAGAACAAAAGCTTCGACCAAAGAGTGCATGAGATATCTTATCTATTACCGTCAGAACGTAGATAATATACTCGCATGGACAATTATCCACAACCGGTTACTGGGTTAATAAAGGATAAATCGACCGAAAAGAAAAGGCATCGGGATACCTAAACTAGGTATATAATGATGACCAATCAAGGCGTGAATTGGGGAATATTCCCAAAACACTCATCATCCAAAAAGAGGGCAAAAAGCAAACTCGATTATGGGATGGACATTCGACTCCGAAAAGGGGGTACGAATCTTACTCAACTGGGGAAGAACAAAAGGCTTCGACCAAAGAGTGCATGAGATATACTATCTATTACCGTCAGAACGTAGATAATATACTCGCATGGACGATTATCCACAACCGGTTACTGGGTTAATAAAGGATAAATCGACCGAAAAGAAAAGGCATCGGGATACCGAAACTAGGTATATAATGATGACCAATCAAGGCGTGAATTGGGGAATATTTCCAAAACACTTATCATCCAAAAAGAGTGCAAAAAGAAAACTCGATTATGGGATGGACATTCGACTCCGAAAAGGGGGTACGAATCTTACTCAATTGGGGAAGAACAAAAGCTTCGACCAAAGAGTGCATGAGATATATTATCTATTACCGTCAGAACATAGATAATATACTCGCATGGATGATTATCCACAACTGGTTACTAGGTTAATAAAGGATAAATCGACCGAAAAGAAAAGGCATCGGGATACCGTAACTAGGTATATAATGATGACCAATTCAGGGGAGGAACAATCGTTACTAACAACAATAAGGTAGACGAGAGATGACCCGTTGGGGATAAATTAAGTAATTAGAGCAATTATCCAAGAGATATATCACCGGTTACTGGGTGGTATACTAAAAAATGAAGGAATGTCAATATCGAATTTTGTATAAAGATAACCAGCAAGGAGGGAATTACATCTACCGGTATGAGGGTAGAGAACCACAAAAGAGAGTACCCGTCATCGGTTAGGATGAACAACAATCAAGGTT
Source organism: Lathyrus oleraceus (assembly GCF_024323335.1). NCBI lineage: Eukaryota > Viridiplantae > Streptophyta > Magnoliopsida > Fabales > Fabaceae > Lathyrus > Lathyrus oleraceus. Next base: position 379,588,691 of record NC_066583.1, on the reverse strand, counting down.
TAACTCTGCACGGGGACAAAATGGGGTTTACAACTACCGGTTACTGGGTAGTAGACCACAAAAATATGACTTACAACTACCGGTATGAGGGTAGAGAACCACAGACTCCGCCGGGATAATAATTACTAATTATTGAGCAATTATTCATTTACCACGGGGAAACAGGAAAAGTGTCTCAAGAGACCGATCTAGGATCAAACTAGATAGGCACACCAAATCAAGACTTGTCCCGGTGAGGATATAACTCAATGGGGAAAACCATCCCAATATATGTGTTGGGAAGGAACAAAAACAATCAACATCCACGAGGATATAACCCGTAGGGAATATGGAAGAAAGGATAGACGTTTTCTGCCTATAGGGCTGACGCTATATGGAGAGATCAGACGCACACATCTGCTTGGGGAAATATATCACCAAATAGCAGGAGACAACAAACAACGGTATATGGCAAAGAATGCAGCATGAATATCTGAATGTTATAATTATGCATGTATATGCGTGGTTTATGTATGATGTATGCTGACAGACAGACATATCTAACACAACCAGGTCCAAGAATCAACCACCCGGTACTACATCTCAAGAGAGAAAGCCAAGTTCTCCGGGGAGTATCCAATCTGCTGGGGATCAGAGATACCAAGAAGCAAAGAACTCTGCAAGGGATGAATCATCAATCATTCCAGCCAGGGACGAGAGTTATCACAGACAAGGTCCACCACACCAACAACTCACCTGGGGAATCTATCCAAGGAGATAAAGGATTTATCGGGATCAACCACCAAATACCGCTCTTGCCCAAAGAGATCCAAGCTGCTGAGGAAGAAAGATTGCTACTCTGCTGAAGGGAAGAGAGGTGACTCTCAACAAGCAATCCACTTGGTAGGATAAACCACAAGAGGTTCCGGAGGGAGGAGATACAGTCATGCTAGGAATATGGACAAGAATCTTACCCTGTTGGGGATCGTACCACCCTTGGGAGAGCACTGAGGATCTCCTAAGTATCCTTTCATCATTGTGAATGTTCACTTTGTTTAAAACAAGTTATGAAAAGTTTAATTATTTAAAAACAATGATATTTCTCAATTAAAACATGCAAAACATTTGTTGAATAGAAACAGATAAGAGTGTAAATAATTGGATAAAAGGCTCAAATTTATTTGATAGAATGGTAGTCTGCGAATAGCAAGACTCCATAGATCTTTACAAATTTGAAATTGGTGATATATATTGGAAAAGGGCTACATTGAACATAATGACCATTTCTCCACCAATTCTGAATCCGATGTATCTGAAGCTTTGGCTGATAATGAGCAAGGATCTCTGACGGACGACAGTTGTAGAACAAAGTCTTGTCGGGATGCAGTTACTTGCCAAATCCCTAACTTTTTGCCTAGATTGCCCCATGATGAGGTACTCAATCTAGCGGGATACATATATTCATTTTTCATGTCTCTAACTTTTGCCTGGACCGCCCTTTCGGGTTTTCAATCCACCGAGACGCTCATTTTTGCCTAAGCCGCCCTTTCGAGTTTTCAACTTAGCGAGCTATTCAGTTTTTTATATTTTATTTTAGGCGAAGTATTTCTTGACTGCATCTGAATTCACAGGACGAGTGAAGTCCTCCCCATCCATAGTTGTAAGTATCAAAGCACCGTCTGAAAAGGTTCTCTTAACAACATATGGACCTTCATAGTTTGGAGTCCACTTGCCCCTGGAATCGGGCGTGAAAGACAAGAATTTCTTGAGCACAAGGTCACCCTCTCGGAACACACGAGGCTTGACCTTCTTATCAAAAGCTTTCTTCATCCTTTGCTGATATAACTGACTGTGGCCCATGGCGGTCAATCTCTTCTCTTCAATCAAATTCAGCTGGCCATAACGACTTTGAACCCATTCAGCATCAGTCAACTTGGCTTCCATCGAGACTCTCATTGATGGGATCTCCACCACTACCGGGAGTACAACCTTCATCTTGACTTAGTGATCATACCGTCAACTTACGCCTCAATCTCCTTATGCATCACGTCATGTAACAAGGTAGTCATAACTCGTTGATACGTGGCTCCGGCGTTCTTCAAACCGAAGGGCATCACTCGATAACAAAATGTTCCCCAAGGTGTGATGAATGTTGTCTTCTCCATATCCTCGGGTGCCATTTTAATCTGATTATATCCGGAAAATCCGTCCATAAATGAGAAGACTTTGAATTTAGCTGTATTATCTATCAACATATCAATATGTGGTAGAGGGAAATCATCTTTCGGACTAGCTTTATTCAAGTCTCTATAGTCCACACACATTCGGACTTTTCCATTTTTCTTAGGCACGGGCACAATTGAGGCCACCCATTGAGGATATGTAGAAGTCACCAGAAAACCCCGCATCAATTCGCTTCTGAACTTCTTCTTTGATCTTCACTGCCATATCAGGATGAGTTCTTTTGAGCTTTTGCTTCATAGGCATGCACTCAGGCTTTAGAGGTAGGAAATGTTGCACAACATTAGTATCTAGACCAGGAATATTCGATCAACCCCTTCTTAACGGATTCTTCCAGGAGTGCCCCAATCTTTACCTCTCGCACACAATCCTCAGACCCCAAGTTGTTTGTTTCCAGATTCTCAAGATGCGGCTGAATGATCTTCTCTTCATGCTCAAGTAGACGGGTAATCTCATCAGGAATCTCTTCAACATCATCCTCCTCTGCCTCAAATACAGGGAATTCAAAAATGGGAGAGGGTGTTGGATCATTATGTTCAATGGGTTTAGAAAACAACCTGCTTAATGATTTTTGGATATGAAAAGATTTATAATTCAAACAAGGCAAATCATTATGCAGATGAAAAGATTGATTTTATTCTATTTTTTAGGGTTTTATGTGATCACCAATTTCATGCAAAAGCGAAAAGGGAAAATAAATGGAAAAACAAACATTTAACATGAATTTATTGAATGAAAATATCATTGTATTTATGTTGCCAACAATGTTATCACTCCTCCTTTTGGCATGGGAGAAGGGTTTTCAAACAAAGTGATTATTACGTTGACTTATGGACAACTGTTGGAATATCCACAGCGACCCAATTGTTGCAGACCCCTCCAGGGATGATGAAATTTCCAGAATCCTCTGTATCTTCTTCTAAAACGGCAGCAACCTCCTCATTGTAGCGGTGTATTCGTCACTTTATGGTCTATTGATTAAACCAAAAGCAAAGTATACAAAGAATCGAGTCGCCATCGCACTTTTATTTATCCAAAGGACTGGCTAAAAAGCGAACAAAAGCCTAAGAAGTTTTACACATAGAAAACTAATGAAAAGATCAGAGATCGGGGTAAGGGGTAAATTACGCAATGGGAAGGTGTTAGGCACCCAAAACGTCCTAGGTACTCCTAGGGAGCCCTTTTCACACTTGTTGAATGAAAATGTTATTTGTTATGAAATATTTATTGTGCAAACACGAATGAAGGGATGAGAAAAGAATATACAAGTTATTTATTTTTGTGTTTGAACGGATGAACCCGTTGCCTACGTACCTTTCCATGAAAAGGTAAAGGATCAAAACGCCGTAGTTCGGCTAAAAACTTCCAAAAGTTAGTGAATTCATTTTTAAAACACAAGCTCTAAGGTTTTTCATTACCAATGGGAGAAAACTCAACCTAAATCAACAATCCACCATGCGAGGACAGCTTCAACATACTAGTGAGGGGTTAACCCTATAATAAGTATGGAAGACTTACAATCAACTCACTAAGGATAAGGTAAGAATTACATCAACCACTATGATAATTGAAACCTATGGCTAATGTAGGAAACGTTTAACAAGAATGGACAAAGCCACCAAAACAATTGAATGGGTGAAGTTAATTGATTATGATTATTCATAAAAGATGGTCAAAGTATGATTCAGATTCGATTCAGAAAGAAGTATTAACAAGAGTGAAGTTTGGAAATCAAGGACTTAAGGTCCAGGTTTCTAATTTGAAAAGACATGAAGATGTTTGCACAATATTTATCTCAAGTTTTTGAAAGCAATGTGTGAAAAGGTTTAGGACAAAAAGGGATGAATGGATGGATAATGGAGTGTAAAACTTCTCAGAAGGGTTCACCTCTTGAAATCACATAGAAGATGATTCAAGTGTGTCCTTTGGAATTAGGCAAATGAGCAATAACAAATAAACAAAACAAAACAACTGGATACCGGATGCCACTCAATGGACTTACACCAATCTCACAGACAAAGGTGGATACCGGATACCAATCAATGGATTTACACCAATCTCCTAAAACAAATCACGGATACTGGATGCCAATCACTGGTCTTATACCAATCTCCTAAAACAAATCACGGATACCGGATGCCAATCACTGGTCTTATACCAATCTCCTAAACAAAACAAAACAAAACAACGGGATACCGGATGCCAATCACTGGGCTTATACCAATCTCCAACAGAACAAAATATGGATGTCAGATGCCAATCTATCTGGACTTATACTAACCTCCAACAGATGATCATAGGAAAACAAATGCCAACAACATGGACTTACAATTGAATCCTCACATACAACAAACAAAATGCATCAAGCAAAGAGGATATGAGTGGCCAATGAAATGGTCTTATACTCAATCCCTTCCAAATCATAGGAACAAAGGCGAATCTATGGACTTACAATTGTCCTCAATGGGCAAACAAAGATGGATCACAAAGATATGAAATGATGATCATGCACTAATGAGCAATTAATGATGATAAATGCACAAAGGCAAACAAGCAAACATGTACAGCTGGATGAAACAATAAACAATAAATGATTCAGTTAGCACACACTATACACAAGCAATCAGGCTCATACAAAGTTAGGCATTGAAGCCAACTGGAATGGGGTAGATGTTGCTCTTAACCTTAACATTGAGAGTTAAGGTGAAGCATATGAAAGGATATGAGGGGCGTGCCTCATGACTAGTCAGGGAGAGCATCAGATGAAAGAAGGTGTGGGAGTTCAGAAAGTTGGAACTCTCTCCACAAGTTAATGACTCTATAGATCTTGGGTTAATACCCACAATGCATCAACATGTAATGTGAGCAAAGGGATGACACACAAAATAGTAGGAGATGGATTGCACATCTCTTGTGTTCTACCAATTGCCTTATCAAAGGACTTTTCCTGCTTGGGGACAAAAATAAACAATCACAAACATTGCCTCTTAAGGAGGACTTCAGACAGGTGCCTGACCAAGTAACAGGCCAGGTCTTCCAGACTACATGAAGAAGAGGATGTTATACCTCAATGCTTATGCTATCAAGCAAAGCAAAAGCAAGTTCACAAAGGAACTATAGCAACTAATGTACCTGAAAACAATCCAACATAATCAGTATACAAATCACCAAGTCAAAGCAGACAGATAAGAACCAACAGTCAATACACAATCAATCAATGCAATCATGTGCAAAGCACAAACTCAAATCAAGTGAGCTAGAAGCATCCTACAAAACAAACCAAGTTAGTCTATAAAAATCAAATAAACCAACACAAGCCATGTGAATTAATCTCCTTAAAGCAATTGCTTCTTAACCTGAAAAACAAACTCAAACATGAGAAGTAGACCACTAGGACAAGGCCTAGGGTCAAAGGAGGAGCAATAATCCAAAACAGAACATGAAAATTAACCAAAATCAATATTATTCAATTGAGAACAAACTCCAAGTGGTCTCATATCAAAATCATCAACCAATTTCATTTCATACACAAATCATGACAAAGCATGCAAGTTGGAATCACATTGGAGCAAACAGAATGATCACAATCATATAAATTCCAAAATGGCTCAATAAATTTCAACAAAAATCATGTCTAAACAGAACACATTGAATGAGCAACACACCAAAATTCATTTCATTTGGACAAGTGGAAGCATGTCAATTAAATTCATCAAGTCATGGTATGCATAAACAAGCTCAAACAAGACCACAAATGGTGCATCAACTTAAGGCAATCCTAAAACAGAAATGACATGAGATAAGTGATCCAAACAAAGCCAAGATACACTTCAACACGTTAAGAATCAATGTACAAAATTTCAAGCTCATATGATAAAGCACAAGGATTTCACAAATCATCTAAATTCAACACTCAACAAAAGTCCAATTATGACCAAACAGCAAAGAAAATCTCAAACAAATTGGAAATAGATCCAAAAATTCTATGAAAAATCATGCTCAAAACTAACATCCAGACGTAGCATCATGCAAAAATTCAGATCATTTGGCAATAAAATGGCATGGTAAATAAAATCAACAAATTGGACAAGAAATGGTGTGACATACATTGTCACACCTATATTGATCACATCATATCTCACAAACCAAGCATGATAAAAATACAAACTCAAAGCCAAAAGATCAATCAAAGTGTCTAGATTATGCATGTAAAATTTCAGCTTCATTGGATTAAGCATCATCATTTCACAAAGGAAAAGGGAAGAAAGGTGCATGAATGCATAAGCATGAACAAACCCTAGGCAATTTAAAAATCTAACCGAGCACAAATTCTGTAAAAATAATCAAAAAAAAGAGGACATCATGAAGATTATTGTGCAAAAAATTTCATGTGATTTGGATGAGTATTTTAGGAGTTATGAATTTTTTAATGAAGAAGAAAATTAAAAAATGCATGATGAAGGCATGTGAACATGGAAGATGAAATGGAAATAATGTGCAAAGCAAATGTTGAAAATGCTTGGAGCCGGAATCGAACCACGCTTGCATTTGAATTGAGCGCCAAGCTAAACTCCGCGTTTCATTTAAATGAAACGCTGGCCAATCAGAAGCTGGCACTTGGACCAGTACATGGCCAAAAACAGCAAAACACATGCATACTCGCGCCAGGAGGATCAAAATGGTTCTGGAAATCAAAAACCCTAGCATTCATCGCGTGTTCATCATGTTCATAATCATCAAGATCCAAACATCACAGAAATCCATGAAACATACATCATTGGAACCGTCATTCAACACACATCAATAATCCAGCATCAATTCAACCTAATTCTACTCATGTTCAAAGATTCAAGCGAAGAAAGTTTCACATGTCAACATTCAAATCCACATAACTACCTCAAAACTCAATGAAAATCCACGATCTAAAGTTCCTTACAACCAGCAACAAAGGATCTACAAGATGCACATAATTATTGCAAGAATTAGAGCGTTCGAATTTTAACCTTGCTGATGATGCAGAAGTGAAATCGTGATTCTCAGGCTTTGGCAAGTGGAAACAGATGCTCAACAGTGATTAGAGAGATGATTGGATGATGAAGAACAGCTCAACAATGCTTGATCTTGATGGTATCTTCAACTGCCATGGAAGATGTAATGTTCAACAGTCCACGATTTGGCTTGGATTCTGCAGGATCTTGCTTCAATTCACTTCAACAATGCCTGCAGATGATGATCAGAACAAGAAGCAAGCAAAAGAAATGAAGAAGATCGATGAAAAGTTGAGAGAAAATTTGAGAGCAAAAGTTTAGATCTGAAATTCTGAAGTTGTTCTTGATGAATTCTGTTAGGATTATCATTATATACCCTATGCTAATGATGTTGATTAAACATGTTTAGCCAAAAACCCAAGGATTAGTGAAATGAGCATGTTTATGCAAATTGCCAAAATCACCCTTATGCTCATATGCCAATGGAACAGTGCGAATTTGGCTTGGAAATGCATTGCAAAATCTGTTTTGATGCATATGAAATTGGTTTGAAGTGAAAATAATGCATATTTTTCAAATGGATATTTTCCCTCCAAAAATTCAAATTAATTCAAGTGAAAAATGAAATATTTTTGTGATGAGAATTGGTGAAATGTGATACATGATTATGATAGAGCATATCAAGATGGAAATGTCACAAAAAGAACCACATGAATTGGCCTTTTGGTTCAAAAGTTATGCAAGCTTGAAGTTCAAATTCCATGGACAATGATTTGATCATAATTCTTCAACCACAAATGAGAAATGGATGTTCTTGGACTTTTTGGAAAGCGGAGAGCAAGATCTTCAACTTTTATGTTGGACAAAATTTCATTTGAAGCTTCCTTGGACATGTAATCTTGAGGAGAAAACCTTTCCATTTTTGGCAGTTTGAAATTACAGGTCACTTTCTATTTTTGGAAAGTTTTCATCTGACCTCAAATCCTTCAATGTTGATGTTTGAAATGTCAAATGAGACTTGTATGGACATGAATGAGGCCTTTCTAACCATCTCCCACCTTCAAATCCATGATTGAATGCACAGTTGACTTGTGTTGACTTTTCTAGGGTTTCAGTTAACCTAGCTGGGCTCTGATGAATTTCAAGCTTCTTCCACTTGGGACCTTGATTCAAAAATGAAGTCACAACTCATATGAACCTCTTATGAATGATCATGGTGCCCAAATTCTCAAGAATGGGCACCATCTATTGCTCAATGGTTGCCTTTGACTGTCTTGACCTAATATTGCTTCATCTGCAAGTAACAAGGTTAGATGACATATTTTTGTACTTTTGGTTAGTAAACAAATGAAAAGCAATGATATACAAATGCAAAACATGCTTGGTGATCAAGAACCACACTCAAAAGATATCCCACCCACAGGGAAGGAAGCAAAGGTGCACAATGATCCTTGAGGCAATGATATGATATGATATGATGCCATGAGGGATCTTAGGGACAAAATTGGGGTCTTACAGATGCCCCTATTTAAGGTCATTCTGGCCGAAGAAGTGAAGTTTAGAAATCTTCATCTCGACGCGGTAGAATGGGCTTAAATGACAGTAATGAAACAAATTTTGGTCCCTAAGAGACCTCATGATGCAAATGTATGCATGCAAAAGACACAAACTCTGTGAGGATATGATTCACACAGAAGAAAAGACGATCCATCGGAGTAATACACTCACCAGGAACAGAGACTCTAACAAGACTCTTGTGGGGACTCTTGTTGGGGATAAAAGAGAAAGAATGCGTGAGCAGGACACGACTCTGAATTAGGGAAAAACAAAACTGACACATCGTGAGCAAGACACGACTGGACTAGAGACCTTACTTGGAAGCAAAGGACTCACACTGGGGAGTAGAATAATTCCAAAGGAAAACACATCCATTGGAAGGACATAAGCTGACTCAAGCTATCCATAAAGGATACTTCGGATAAAAAATCCGGACTCGGACTAGAAAAAGATCCACACAGAACCTCCCTGCCGGGAAAGATTGCATATATTGGGGAAAACGCCAATACAGCAAAGGGAAAATCACCACAAGAAATCCACCGGGAAATGTCTAACAGAGAGACTTTCCTGGGGAAAAGAAACAAGAAATGAGATGTTACCGGTATAAGGGTAACAAACTCAGGAAGAATGAGTATCTAAGACCGGTATAAGGGTGAGAGATATCAATCAACCAAACATCTGAGAAAGACCTGAAACAGGTACACAAACTCAGGAAAATCTGACTCCACAGGGGACCAAGGTCATGATAGGGAGCAGAAAGGAAGGAACACCAGGGATACCGAGGTATATAATAGGTGACCGACCAAAACGTGAATTGGTATATATGCCAAAACACTCATCATCCGAAAGGAGGGCTTGAAAAAGCAAATCGACTTACAGGATGGACATTCGAATCCGCAACGGGAAAACGAATCTTACTCAACTGGGGACACAAACCCAAAGAGTGCATGAGATATAATATCCATTACCGTCAGAACATGGATAAGATACTCGCATGAGATATATTATTTATTACCGTCAGAACGTAGATAATACACTCGCATGGTAAGAAACACCGAGGATACCGAGGTATATAATAGGTGATCTACCAAAAACGTGGATTGGTATATATGCCAAAACACTCATCATCCGAAACACAAACTGGTTAAAGGATGGATATTCGATTCTACAAAGAATACGAATCTTACTCTACTGGGGAATATCAACAAAGGACTCCAACCAAAGAGCGCATGAGACATATTATTCATTACCGTCATAACGTGAATAATATACTCGAAAGGAAAGGACACCAGAGATACCGAAGTATATAATAGGTGACTAACCAAAAAGAGAGACAATTGATACCAAGCAAACGGGTAAACGAAAGACAACTCAAAGGGATAAATTGCAAGCATCCGGCAATTATCCAAAGAACATTCGATTCCACAAAGGAATAACGAATCTTACTCGACTAGGGAAACACAAAAGGTTTCAACTGAAGAGTGCATGAGATATATTATCCATTACCGTCAGAACGTGGATAACACACTCGCATGGAAGATTATCCACAACCGGTTACTGGGTTAACAAAGGATAAATCAACCGAAAAGAAAGGCATCGGGATACCAAAACTAGGTATATAATGATGACCAATCAAAGGGAGCAACTACATTACCAACAAAAGGGTAAATGAAAGAAGACCCGCTGGGGATAAAATTGCAAGCATCCGGCAATTACCCACAAGGACTAGCTGGGGATGCATTGATAAACAATCAATGATCCGGGGAACAAATCACTAGCAAACGGTGAAAAGACCCACTGGAGACTTCAAAGGGGATAACATTGCAAGCATACGGCAATGATCCAGAAGATTGCTGAGGATACAATTGCTAGCAACCGGCAATTGTCCAGAAGCAAGAAGGAATATTAACATCGAACAACGAATGAAGATAACCACAAAGAGTAACCATCATCGGTTAGGATGAACAACAAGGTTAACTCTGCAAGGGGAGAAATTAGGGTTTACAACTACCGAATACGGGGTAGAATACCAAAAATCTGGCTGAGGAAACAAGAGGTTTACCACTACCGACTACTGGGTAGAGAACCAAAGACTCAGCTGAGGATAAATTGCGAGCATCTGGCAATTATCCACCTGTACCACAAGGCACAAACTCCGCTAGGGGAGAGAAACCACAACATGGGATTTTACAACTACCGAATACGGGGTAGAAGACTACAGACTCAATTGGGGATAGGGTGAATGAATGCCAAATATTGAGCACTTATTCAACTTACTCCAAAGGGAGACAAAAACTCTGTTGGGGATAAAAACCACAACAGCACAAAATCCACCATCAACCCGAACGAACCACAAAGGTTACCTCTGCTAGGGGAAAAGAGAGAGGACTTACGACTACCGAATACGGGGTAGTAGCCAAAACTCTGATGGGGATAAAAAGGATTAGGTTTTACATCCACCGAATACTGGGTAGAAAAACCAACAATTCCGCGTGGGGATGGAAGAAATCACAAATCCGCACGGGAAACAAAAATAGGGTTTATAACAAACCACTAACTCTTGCCGAGGAATAAAAGGTATGTAACCACCCATTCCGTCAAACGGGCAAGGAACATAGGACTTAGAACTACCGATATGAGGGTAGAGGCCCAAAAAGATTCCGCTGGGGGATAAAAGAATTATCGCCGGTTACTGGGCAATTGATTCATCTATTCCTCAGGGAAACACAAGAAACAGCTGACAAACAAGCCAATTCGGGAATAATCCGAAAAGACAGACTGAATCAAGACACGTCCTAAGGAGGATATAGCTCAATAGGAAAATCCATCCCAATATATGTGTTGGGGGGAAACGGAAGAAACCGTCATCCACGAGGATATATCTCAGTGGGCAACTGCAGAAGGAAAGACAGACACTTTCTGCTTATAGGGCTGACTCTATATGGAGAGATTAAACACCCGACATCTGCTTAAGAAAGATCTATGAAGAGATCTATATCACCATAGCAGGGAACAACAAACAACGGATATATGGCAAAAAATGCAACATGAATATCTGAATGTTTATGAATATGCATGAATATGCGTGATTTATGTTTGATGAATGCTGACAAAACAGACATATCTAACACAAACAGGTCCAGGAATCAAACACCCGGTACTATACTTCCAGGGGAAAACCAACTGGAAAGCCAATCTGCTGGAGATCCATATGCTAAAAAGCAAAGATCTACGGGGAGGCAAAACAAGAGATATCACATAATCTCTGAGTGATGGCTCATCAAACAACCTAACCAGGGCACAGAAAGTCACAACAGGCAAAACTGCCACCAAGACAAATCTGTTGGGGAAGAGGAGCAATCCTGAGGTATCTGCAGGGGATTCCAGTATCGACTGGGAAACAAAAGTTCACTGCGCAAGCAAGAACTGCTGTAAAAGCAACTCCAAAATGACTCCACTGGGGAACAACCCACTGAGGGAGAAAAGATCACACAAGTAGATTCTGCAACAAGCCACTCTACTCGGGAAGAACATACGTAGCCAACCGATCACACAAGTAGATTCTGCCACATAAGCCACTCTACTGGGGATCAAAAGCGTCAGAAAATCAACCAAATCTCTGGATGATAGACCACCAACCGACCCTACTGGGAAACGGAGCTTTCAACGGGCAGAAACTGCCACAACAACCCCTTTGCAGACGAAGCTGGGGAAAATGGATGAAAATATAGGGATATCAACCCAAACAACCACTGAATCTTCCAAAGAAATCCAACGACCGCTGAGTAGGAAAATAGATCCTGCTCTGCTGAAGGGAATAAGCACTCTGATGGAGAGAAAACACAACTCCGCTGGCAACTATGCTGAGGAGACAGATACAGTACGGGGATGTCAACCCACTAACTGAATTTCCAAAGAAAACATCCATGCTGATGAGGGACTGCTGCTGGAGAAGCAACTGAGTCTTCAACAACACTCTGCTTGGGGAATAACCCCAACAACAAATCTGCTTGAGGAACAACCCCAACAAAGATCTGGAGAAAAGGATACAACCACGCCAGGCATATGAACAAATGTCTTACCTGTTGGAAATCATGCCACCCTTGGGAGAGCACTGAGAAGTCCTTAAGTATCCTTTCAACATTGTGAATATTCACTTTGTTTAAAACAACAAATTTTGAAAAATTTATTTGTTTAACACAATGACATTTTATCCATTAAAACATGCAAAACATTTGTTGAATTGAAACAAATAAGAGTGCAAATAATTGGATAAAATCTCAAATTTATTTGATGGAATGGTAGCCTGCAAATGGCAAGACTCCATAGATCTGTACAAATTTGAAATCAGTGATATATATTGGAAGAGGGCTACATTGAACATAATGATCCTTTCTCTACCAATTTGAATCTCGATGTATCCGAAGCTTCAGTTGACGACGAATCGAGAATCCTTGACGAACAGACAGCTGGTGAACAGAAAGTCTTGTCAGGATGCAGTTACTTGCCAAATCCCTAATTTTTGCCTAGATTGCCCCAGAGTGAGGTACTCAATCCAGCGGGATACAAATATTCTTTTTTATGTCTCTAATTTTTGCCTGGATTACCCTTGCGGGTTCTCCACCGAGACGCTCATTTCTGCCTAAGCCGCCCTTTCAGGTTTTCAACTTAGCGAGCAATTTTGTTTTTTTTTATATACCTTTTTTAGGCAAAGTATTTCTTGACCGCATCTGAATTCACAGGACGAGTGAAATCCTCCCCATCCATAGTTGTAAGCATCAAAGCACCGCCTGAAAAGGCTCTCTTAACAACATATGGACCCTCGTAGTTTGGAGTCCACTTGCCCCTGGAATCGGGCACAAAAGACAAGACTTTCTTGAGCACAAGGTCACCTTCTCGGAACACACGAGGCTTGACCTTCTTATCGAATGCTTTCTTCATTCTCTGCTGATACAACTGACCATGACACATGGCAGTTAATCGCTTCTCTTCAATCAAATTCAACTGGTCATAACGACTCTGAACCCATTCAGCATCAGTCAACTTGGCTTCCATCAAGACTCTCATTGATGGGATCTCCACCTCTACTGGGAGAACGGCCTCCATGCCATAAACAAGAGAAAAAGGGGTTGCCCCTGTTGAAGTGCGTACAGACGTACGATATCCATGCAAAGCAAATGGCAGCATCTCATGCCAATCTTTGTATGTGACTGTCATCTTCTGGATAATCTTCTTGATATTCTTATTAGCATCTTCAACAACCCCATTCATCTTGGGTCTGTAAGGAGAGGAATTATGGTGTGCAATCTTGAACTCAGCGCACAACTCATCCATCATCTTATTATTCAAATTAGATCCATTATCAGTAATGATCTTATCTGGCACACCATAACGGAAAATCAGCTGGTTCCTGATAAACTTCACAACCACCTGTCTAGTCACATTCGCATACGAAGCGGCCTCAACCCATTTGGTGAAGTAGTCAATTGCTACGAGAATAAACCTGTGTCCATTGGACGCTTTCGGCTCAATCATGCCAATCATGTCAATTCCCCACATAGAGAAAGGCCATGGTGATGAAATCACATTTAGAAGTGTCGGAGGAATATGAATCTTATCCGCATAAATCTGACACTTGTGGCATTTCTTCACATATTTGCAGCAGTCAGACTCCATTGTCAGCCAATAGTAGCCTGCTCTCAATATCTTCTTAGCCATGGCATATCCATTGGAATGAGTACCAAATGAACCCTCATGGACCTCAGTCATCAACAGGTTTGCTTCATGTCTATCCACGCATCTGAGCAAAACCATATCAAAGTTTCTCTTATAAAGCACTTCACCACTGAGGTAGAAACTGCCTGACAACCTTCTCAACGTTTTCCTATCTCTCACAGATGCCCCAGGAGGGTAGACCTGGTTCTAGAGGAAATTCTTGATATCAAAATACCAAGGCTTGTCATCTTTCACTTCTTCTATTGCAAATATGTGAGCTGGTCTATCCAAGCGCATCACAGTAATGTTGGGGACATCATTCCACCGTCTGACTATAATCATGGAAGCAAGCGTAGCAAGCGCATCTGCCATCCGATTATCCTCTCGAGGAATATGATGAAATTCAACTTCTGTAAAGAAAGTTGAAATCCTTCTTGCATAATCTCTGTATGGAATGAGACCAGGCTGATTCGTCTACCATTCACCCTTGATCTGATTAACAACGAGGGCCGAATCACCATACACATCAAGATGCTTGATTCTCAAATCAATGCATTCTTCTAGTCCCATAATACAGGCCTCATACTCAGCCATATTATTCGTGCATTTGAAAGTTAGCCTTGCTGTAAATGGAATATGCGAACCTTGAGGAGTAATAATCACTGCCCCAATTCCATTTCCATACTGATTAACAGCGCCATCAAACACCATCGTCCATCTGGAACCAGGTTCCGGACCTTCATCAAGTGTAGGCTCATCACAATCTTTCATTTTCAAATACAGAATCTCCTCATCAGGGAAGTCATACTGAACAGACTGATGATCTTCAATCGGCTGGTGCGCTAAATGGTCAACCAAGATACTACCTTTGATAGCTTTCTGAGCTCGATACTCGATATCATACTCAGACAACAACATCTGCCAACGGGCAATCCTCCCAGTTAAAGCAGGCTTCTCGAAGATATACTTGATTGGATCCATTCTGGATATCAACCAAGTTGTATGATTTATCATGTACTGGCGCAAACGCTTGGCAGCCCAAGCTAAAGCACATCACGTCTTCTCAAGCATAGAGTACCGAGACTCACAATCAGTAAACTTCTTACTGAGGTAGTAGATAGCAGATTCTTTCTTCCCTGATTCATCTTGCTGACCGAGGACACAACCCATCGAGTCTTCAAGAACAGTCAGATACATAATCAGAGGTCTTCCTTCCACAGGCGGAGACAAGATCGGAGGTTCAGACAGATACTCTTTGATACTGTCGAAAGCTTTCTGGCAATCCTCGGTCCAATCATGAGACTGATCTTTCCGAAGGAGCTTGAATATCGGCGCACATGTGGCAGTCATGTGGGATATAAATCTGGAAATGAAGTTCAAGCGGCCAAGAAAACCTCGGACTTGCTTCTCAGTTTTGGGTGCAGGCATCTCTTGTATTGCTTTGACCTTTGCAGGATCAACTTCAATACCTCTCTCGCTGACAACGAAACCCAACAACTTGCCAGAATGGACTCCAAATGTACATTTGTTCGGATTCAGACGAAGCCTGAACTTCCTCAGACGCTGAAAAAGCTTCAACAAATGCTCAATATGCTCAACTTCCGTTCGGGACTTAGCAATCATATCATCAACATAGACCTCTATCTCCTTGTGCATCATATCATGAAACAAGGTAGTCATAGCTCGTTGATACGTGGCTCCGGCGTTCTTCAAACCGAAGGGCATCACTCGATAACAGAATGTTCCCCAAGGTGTGATGAACGTTGTCTTCTCCATATCCTCAGGTGCCATCTTGATTTGATTATATCCGGAAAATCCGTCCATAAACGAAAAGACTTTGAATTTAGCTGTATTGTCTACCAACATATCAATGTGTGGTAGGGGAAAATCATCTTTCGGACTAGCTTTATTCAAATCTCTGTAATCAACACACATACGGACTTTTCCGTCCTTCTTAGGAACAGGCACAATATTGGCCACCCATTGAGGATATGTAGAAGTCACCAGAAACTCCGCATCAATTTGCTTCTGAACTTCCTCTTTGATCTTCACTGCCATATCTGGATGAGTTCTTCTGAGCTTCTGCTTCACAGGCACGCACTCAGGCTTCAAAGGCAGGAAATGTTGCACAATATCTGTATCTAAACTCGGCATGTCTTCATACGACCAAGCAAAGATATCTGAATATTCTCGTAGCAAACTGATCAACTCATTCTTGACAGACTCTTCAAGAAGTGCCCCAATCTTCACCATACGAACACAATCCTCAGACCCCAAGTTGACTGTTTCCAGATCTTCGAGATGCGGCTGAATGATCTTCTTCTCGTGCTCAAGGAGACGGGTAATATCATCAGGAATCTCTTCAACATCATCTTCCTCTGCCTCAAATACAGGGAATTCAAAGTTGGGAGATGGCGTTGGATCATTATGTTCAATGGGTTTTAGAATCAACCTGCATAATGATTTTGGTTAATGAAAAACTTTAGAATTTAAACAAGCAAACCATTATGCAAATGAAAAGGATTGCTTTTATTCTTGTTTTTATGGGTTTTTTGTGATCACTGATTTCATGCAAAAAGCAAAAAGTGAAAACAAATGGAAAAAAAAATATTTAACAATGCATTAATTGAATGAAAATATCATTGTATAAATGCTGCCAACAATTTCCTCACTTCTCCTTTTGGCATGGGAGAAGGGTTTTAAACAAAGTGAACAATTACTCTGATCTATGGATGACTGTAGGAACATCTACAGCGACCCAATTGTGGCAGACACCACCAGGAATGACGAAATTGTTCAAGTCCTCTGCATCCTCTTCTAAGATAGCAGCAGCTTCCTCAGGTTGATCATCATGGATGAATCCTCCACTCTTGAACAGCCCGTGCTCATTATATGCCCCAAAACAGTAGCCAATGCCAGCCCGGGATTTATTGTCTTCAAGCTCGATCATTTTCCCTAAACCAGCAACTGCACCACATTCAATGGCCAGTTTTGCATCACGATAGGAAGCAAATGAAGGAGACTTCTTCTCAATTGGTTCATCAATAGATAAAGCTTGGAAAGGAGTTCCAACTTCATCCTCAGCGTCAATATATGAGAAAGAAGACAAGTGGCTAACCAGGAGAGCCTTTTCTCCCCCTACCACAACCAGTTTCTTGTTCTTGACAAATTTCAACTTCTGGTGTAGGGTGGATGTCACGGCGCCAGCCTCGTGAATCCATGGTCTACCAAGGAGACAGCTGTATGATGGGTGGATATCCATTACCTGGAAGGTAACTTGGAAATCGCTTGGTCCAATCTTGATTGGGAGATCAACTTCCCCAATCACGGTCTTACGTGACCCATCGAAAGCTTTCACAACAACACCACTTTGCCTCATAGGAGGCCCCTGATATGACAATCTGGAGAGTGTGGTCTTCGGCAATACATTCAACGAGGATCCAGTGTCCACCAACACGTTGGACATGGCATCAGATTTGCAATTCATGCATATATGTAAAGCCATGTTGTGGTCTCTTCCCTCCTCAGGGAGATCAGCGTCACAGAAACTCAGAGTGTTGCAAGCAGTAATGTTTGCAACTATACTATCAAATTGTTCAATAGTGACATCATGATCAACATAAGCCAGATCCAAAACTTTCTGCAGAGCCTCCCTATGGGGTTCTGAATTCAGCAGCAGGGACAAAACGGAAATTTTGGATGGCGTTTGTAGAAGCTGGTTTACAACGTTGTACTCACTCTTTTTGATGAGCTTCAGCATCTCATCACACTCTTCATTCACCATGCCACTAGGGCCAACAGAAGAAGCAGGAGTCTTTTGTACGGAGGAGGGTTTGGCAACAGCAGGTGCCGGGTTCTGAACATTAACAGCCGTCCCAACCGGACGCTCAACAGAGTCAGAAACGACATGAGCCTTCGGGGGTGCAGAAAACATACGACCACTACGGGTCAACCCGCTCACGTCAGCAATATTAGTCACAGACGTTGAAGGTAAAGGCACTTCTATCCCATCTTCGACAACAATGGGATTATACCTGAACGGCACAACTTTATCAGAAGAATAAGGCACAGGGCCTGCGGGCTTAATTACCAATGAAGGAGAGACCTTCGGCTTGCTGCTATCATAACAGATAACAACAGGCTCGGGCAGCTTGAACACAGGAGATATAACATTGACCTCTGGCTCATCTTCATCGACATTGCGGTTCTGAAGAATCTCAATGGTTCCTTCATCTAGCAGCTCTTGAAGTTCTCTGCGCACCTGGTTACATCCCAATCTGTTAACCGAACAGATGTGGCACTTGTCATGGTCATGCTCCATGTAGCTGTACTGACACAGCAAACGATGTAATTCGACCAATGACCATCTAATATGGCTTACATATTTGACTTTGTACTTCCCAGGGCACCCCTGGACCATATTAACAGACTTCCCATGCGCGGGCAATGGGTTCTTGGTAACATTCGGGCCTGAGTCCTCAAAGCTCAGAATACCACGTCTCATAAGGTCTTGCACCTTAGTCTTCAGTGGATAGCAATTCTCAATATTATGACCCGGAGCACCGGAATGATAAACACAGTGTTGGTCTGGTTTATACCACCATTGAGGATTTGCAGGAATAACAGGAGGATCCCTGGGAGTAACCAACTTCCTTTCCAACAAGGAAGGATACAGCTCGACATATGACATAGGAATGGGATCGAAGTTGATCTTCTTCCTATCATAATTCAGATTAGCTTGGTTGGTTGTACTACCACGAGGCTGATAGGCCTGTTGCTGTGGATGGTGTTGCGGTTGCTGATACTGAGGTTGTTGTTGCTGATGCTGATGTTGCGGTTGCTGATATTGCTGATTATCTCTAAAAACAGGTGCTATATGAGCCACCTGGTGCTGATTACCGGCACGACGTGCGGGCTTCCTCTGAACAGAGGGTCTTCTAGGCTTAACATGGGACTGCACAGCATATGCTTCCCCATCCTTCTTCTTAAACCCACCATATCGTTTAGAAGAGCTCTCATCTTTAGCCAAACGTCCTTCACGGACTCCTTCCTCCAGTCGCATCCCCATGTTCACCATCTCGGTGAAATCAGAGGGAGCACTTGCTACCATCCGCTCATAATAAAAAGAACTAAGAGTCTTCAAAAAGATCTTAGTCATCTCTTTCTCTTCTAGCGGAGGAGTAATCTGAGCAGCCAACTCTTGCCACCTCTGGGCGTACTCCTTGAATGTCTCTTTATCCTTCTGGGACATGGCCCTGAGTTGATCACGATCAGGCGCCATATCAACATTGTATTTATATTGCTTGACGAAGGCTTCGCCAAGATCATTGAAGGATCGGATGTTTGCGCTATCAAGGCTCATATACCAGCGAAGAGCCGCACCGGACAAACTATCCTGGAAATAATGAATCAGAAGCTGATCATTATCTGTTTGAGTAGACATCTTTCTGGCGTACATAACCAGATGAGCAAGAGGGCAGGTGTTCCCCTTATACTTTTCAAAGTCATGCACTTTGAATTTGATCGGTATTTTAACACCGGGAACAAGGCAAAGCTCAGCAGCAGACTTGCCAAACAAATCCTTCCCTCGGAGGGTCTTCAATTCCTTTCTCAGCTCAAGGAATTGATCATTCATAGCTTCCATCTTCTCATTGATATCTGGGCCCTCAGATGGCTCAGAATGATAGATGGTGTCGTCTACCCTGGGAATGGTATGCACGACAGAAGGAGCAGCAACAGGGACCGGGCTAGATGCCGGCATATGAGAAAAAGTTGGAGCAGGAATATCAGGCATGAAACCCGGAGGCATACCCCACGGAAACCCGGCTGGCATAGCATTGGGCACAAAATGAGCACTGGCAGCAGGCACTGTCGGAGCGACGACCTCTGAAATGATCATCCTCTGCGGAGGATATGCAGGAGGCGGAGAAGGTTGATTCTGAGCAGACAGAAACTGCTCCATCAAAGCACTCAGACGAGCGACCTCTTCCTTCAGCTCACGGTTCTCTTGTTCCAACTGATCCATAACTCTTGCAGAATTGGCTCGGGTATAGTACCGGTGAGTCAGCTTGTCTTCAAAATAAATGAAGAGCATAGAGTTAGGCCACAGACAAGAAGACCAGAAACAAGGTACCTGGTTATGCAAAATGATGCATGAAATGCTTGTGCAGATGCTTTGTTTATTTTCAAGGAACCCTTAGGGCATTATTTGCAATTTTTTGAATATTTAGAGCATTTTAATTTCATATGGAAAATATCTCATTCAATATACTTTGAAACAAAGAAGTACAACATTTTTGATCATTACAAAGAGAAAAGGAAAACAACACCCTATGGATCCCTAGAAGCTTGAGATGCTGGAAGACGAGATGCACAAAGCTTCTTGATCTCTCTCTCATAGGCTGCTTCCATATCCGCTTTCTCCTTAGCAAGTCGATCATACTTCCTCGTCCAGAATTTGGAAGACTGAGGAAGCAGAGAAGTCCAAGTATCATTCGGATCGTCGATCACCTGATGCTCGAGAAACTCAATCAGAGCGTCCTTCTCCTTAAGCTGCTACAACAATTCTTCTCTTTCACGGATCCAGGCACGTGAAAGGTCTTCTTCTCTCAACTCCTCTACATCTTGGATAGGGAGGGTTGAAGGCCCAGCCACCTCCAATGGTGTAGGTCTCGGATGATCATATGGCATGAGGTACACAGTAGCTCTCTGTCTGACCCAAGAAGTATACGGCTCCAAAGCAATGCAATTCTTCGGATTCAACTCATTCCTACTCTTCTTGTGAATACTGCGCCAAGCGCGGACAAATCTGGCTTTCAGGCCTTGGGGATCTTTACCCTCCTGAAAGAATACACCTTCTAACAGAATGTTATGAGGCTTATCCTTTAGGGGGAACCCAAGCTGACGACGTGCGAGAATAGGATTGTAACTGATCCCACCACATGTACCAAGAAGAGGCACATTAGGGAATTCACCACAATAGTCAATAATCTGCACAGTATCATACACGCGATCATACCAAGAGATATCATCATTAGTGAGAGACATAAGCCTCTGAGACCACCGTAGACATCCCTTGTTCTCCTTGAAAGCAACCGTCTGCGGTAAGTGCGAAATAAACCACTTATACAGCAGGGGTAGACAGCAGACGATAACTCCTCCACCCTTTGCATTCCTCAGATGCAAAGAGACATATGCATCACCCAACAAAGTCGGAACGGGATTAAGAACTGAGAAGATCCTAATGGCGTTCATGTCCACAAACTTGTCGAAGTTGGGAAATAACACCAATCCATAGATGAGCAGCACAAATAAAGCCTCAAAGGCATCCTCACTCCTGGCCTTCCCATAAAAGGTAGCTTGAGCAATGAGGAACTCGGAAGGAAAACCCTGAATTCCGCCTTTGGTAGTCAGATTAGCTTTAATCAAGTCTTCATCTATGTGCAACAAACTTGCAATCTCTCGAGCAGTCGGGATACTCTCTAGGCCACTGAACGGCACTTGATCCAAAATCGGAATCCCAATAAGATGAGAGTACTCCTCAAAAGTAGGCAGCAACTGGAAATCCGGGAAAGAGAAGCAATGATACAGAGGATCATAAAACTGAGCCAGAGTACTCATCAATCCCTCATCAACCTGAGTAGTCAGCAGAGGCAGAAGCTTCCCATAACGAGCCTTGAAACCCAAGGGATCTAATACATAAGATGTCAGATTCCTTAACTCTTTCACATCGGGCTGTCTAAAGCTGTACTTCTTTGTATGCCTTTTTGGTCTTTCCATGTCTGAAAATTTTGCAAATAAACCCTTTAAGTTCCTTGAATTTTTTTTTTTGATGACATGAAATGCAGATGAATGCATGAATGCATGGATGCAACAATCACACTCAAGGATCAATCAAGTCACACCAAACAAAGGTCATGGGAAAGCTCATTGTATCCCTAATATCAATCATCCATTTTGGTGGATTATGGTTTTCACCTTATCAACACCCAAGTTCCATTGATATTAACGGTACATGAACCGGCTCGAACATCCTTAATATCAACCATCCGTTTTGGTGGATTTAGGTTTTACACCTGATCAACACCCAAGTTCCATTGATATTAAAGTTGTCTGAACGACTCAACCATGAATCACGGGTTTGCTGAGAGTGACGAGCATGGAGTCTCGGTTAAGAACCACCCAAAGGGAGTGTACTAGGGTTTAAACCTGCCAGACATGTTCTACCAGAGGTTCCCATAATCATCGTCCCATCTTTCGGATATTATCGGAGGAACGAATACTCGTATTCCAAAAATATCCTCAAGAGAGACTCTTATGAGTGTAGTATCGCGTAACAATCGCATCAGATCTTACATCTGAACGACCTCCGCACTACGTCCTAAAAATAGGCCAAGATGGGCTTGGTAAACTAAGGTCCTTGGCTTCGACGGCACATGATTGAAAGAATAATGCCTAACCACAAATAACTTGTGTGACATTATTAATCCAACATGACCTCCACCAAGTGAATGGACTCGCAAGTCAACTGGCTAAGGAATACTCCACACCAGTCAACAAGACTATGCCATTCTCCTATCCTAAGGTGCACTCGAGTTCGGGTACAGAACTCATCTCACAGAGATCACCAAAGCAAACAGCAATTGTATATCAAGCAATTCAAACATTACAATCAATACAGTAATCCCAAATTGTACAAAAATATGTCAAATAACAAATAACAATATATCACAACAAGGGTGAAAAGTAGGCAATACCACCAAGGTTTCTTCCCCAGCAGAGTCGCCACTTTTCTGTAGCGGTGTATTCGTCACTTTATGGTCTATTGATTAAACCAAAAGCAAAGTATACAAAGAATCGAGTCGCCACCGCACTTTTATTTATCCAAAGGACTGGCTAAAAAGCAAACAAAAGCCTAAGAAGTTTTACACATAGAAAACTAATGAAAAGATCAGAGATCAGGGTAAGGGGTAAATTACGCAATGGGAAGGTGTTAGGCACCCAAAACGTCCTAGGTACTCCTAGAGAGCCCTTTTCACACTTGTTGAATGAAAATGTTATTTGTTATGAAATATTTATTGTGCAAACACGAATGAAGGGATGAGAAAAGAATATACAAGTTATTTATTTTTGTGTTTGAACGGATGAACCCGTTGCCTACGTACCTTTCCATGAAAAGGTAAAGGATCAAAACGCCGTAGTTCGGCTAAAAACTTCCAAAAGTTAGTGAATTCATTTTTAAAACACAAGCTCTAAGGTTTTTCATTACCAATGGGAGAAAACTCAACCTAAATCAACAATCCACCATGCGAGGACAGCTTCAACATACTAGTGAGGGGTTAACCCTATAATAAGTATGGAAGACTTACAATCAACTCACTAAGGATAAGGTAAGATTTACATCAACCACTATGATAATTGAAACCTATGGCTAATGTAGGAAACGTTTAACAAGAATGGACAAAGCCACCAAAACAATTGAATGGGTGAAGTTAATTGATTATGATTATTCATAAAAGATGGTCAAAGTATGATTCAGATTCGATTCAGAAAGAAGTATTAACAAAAGTGAAGTTTGGAAATCAAGGACTTAAGGTCCAGGTTTCTAATTTGAAAAGACATGAAGATGTTTGCACAATATTTATCTCAAGTTTTTGAAAGCAATGTGTGAAAAGGTTTAGGACAAAAAGGGATGAATGGATGGATAATGGAGTGTAAAACTTCTCAGAAGGGTTCACCTCTTGAAATCATATAGAAGATGATTCAAGTGTGTCCTTTGGAATTAGGCAAATGAGCAATAACAAATAAACAAAACAAAACAACTGGATACCGGATGCCACTCAATGGACTTACACCAATCTCACAGACAAAGATGGATACCGGATACCAATCAATGGATTTACACCAATCTCCTAAAACAAATCACGGATACCGGATGCCAATCACTGGTCTTATACCAATCTCCTAAAACAAATCACGGATACCGGATGCCAATCACTGGTCTTATACCAATCTCCTAAACAAAACAAAACAAAACAACGGGATACCGGATGCCAATCACTGGGCTTATACCAATCTCCAACAGAACAAAATATGGATGTCAGATGCCAATCTATCTGGACTTATACTAACCTCCAACAGATGATCATAGGAAAACAAATGCCAACAACATGGACTTACAATTGAATCCTCACATACAACAAACAAAATGCATCAAGCAAAGAGGATATGAGTGGCCAATGAAATGGTCTTATACTCAATCCCTTCCAAATCATAGGAACAAAGGCCAATCTATGGACTTACAATTGTCCTCAATGGGCAAACAAAGATGGATCACAAAGATATGAAATGATGATCATGCACTAATGAGCAATTAATGATGATAAATGCACAAAGGCAAACAAGCAAACATGTACAGCTGGATGAAACAATAAACAATCAATGATTCAGTTAGCACACACTATACACAAGCAATCAGGCTCATACAAAGTTAGGCATTGAAGCCAACTGGAATGGGGTAGATGTTGCTCTTAACCTTAACATTGAGAGTTAAGGTGAAGCAGATGAAAGGATATGAGGGGTGTGCCTCATGACTCTTATCCCTAGTCAGGGAGAGCATCAGATGAAAGAAGGTGTGGGAGTTCAGAAAGTTGGAACTCTCTCCACAAGTTAATGACTCTATAGATCTTGGGTTAATACCCATAATGCATCAACATGTAATGTGAGCAAAGGGATGACACACAGAATAGTAGGAGATGGATTGCACATCTCTTGTGTTCTACCAATTGCCTTATCAAAGGACTTTTCCTGCTTGGGGACCAAAATAAACAATCACAAACATTGTCTCTTAAGGAGGACTTCAGACAGGTGCCTGACCAAGTAACAGGCCAGGTCTTCCAGACTACATGAAGAAGAGGATGTTATACCTCAATGCTTATGCTATCAAGCAAAGAAAAAGCAAGTTCACAAAGGAACTATAGCAACTAATGTACCTGAAAACAATCCAACATAATCAGTATACAAATCACCAAGTCAAAGCAGACAGATAAGAACCAACAGTCAATACACAATCAATCAATGCAATCATGTGCAAAGCACAAACTCAAATCAAGTGAGCTAGAAGCATCCTACAAAACAAACCAAGTTAGTCTATAACAATCAAATAAACCAACGCAAGCCATGTGAATTAATCTCCTTAAAGCAATTGCTTCTTAACCTGAAAAACAAACTCAAACATGAGAAGTAGACCACTAGGACAAGGCCTAGGGTCAAAGGAGGAGAAATAATCCAAAGCAGAACATGAAAATTAACCAAAATCAATATTAATCAATTGAGAACAAACTCCAAGTGGTCTCATATCAAAATCATCAACCAATTTCATTTCATACACAAATCATGTCAAAGCATGCAAGTTGGAATCACATTGGAGCAAACAGAATGATCACAATCATATCAATTCCAAAATGGCTCAATAAATTCCAAGAAAAATCATGTCTAAACAGAACACATTGAATGAGCAACACACCAAAATTCATTGCATTTGGACAAGTGGAAGCATGTCAATTAAATTCATCAAGTCATGGTATGCATAAACAAGCTCAAACAAGACCACAAATGGTGCATCAACTTAAGGCAATCCTAAAACAGAAATGACATGAGATAAGTGATCCAAACCAAATCCAAGATACACTTCAACACGTTAAGAATCAATGTACAAAATTTCAAGCTCATATGATAAAGCACAAGGATTTCACAAATCATCTAAATTCAACACTCAACAAAAGTCCAATTATGACCAAACAGCAAAGAAAATCTCAAACAAATTGGAAATGGATACAAAAATTCTATGAAAAATCATGCTCAAAACTAACATCCAGAAGTAGCATCATGCAAATATTCAGATCATTTGGCAATTAAATGGCATGGTAAATAAAATCAACAAACTGGACAAGAAATGGTGTGACATACATTGTCACACCTATATTGATCACATCATATCTCACAAACCAAGCATGATAAAAATACAAACTCAAAGCCAAAAGATCAATCAAAGTGTCTAGATTATGCATGTAAAATTTCAGCTTCATTGGATTAAGCATCATCATTTCACAAAGGAAAAGGGAAGCAAGGTGCATGAATGCATAAGCATGAACAAACCCTAGGAAATTTAAAAATCTAACCGAGCACAAATTCTGTAAAAATAATCAAAAAAAAGAGGACATCATGAAGATTATTGTGCAAAAAATTTCATGTGATTTGGATGAGTATTTTAGGAGTTATGAATTTTTTAATGAAGAAGAAAATTAAAAAATGCATGATGAAGGCATGTGAACATGGAAGATGAAATGGAAATAATGTGCAAAGCAAATGTTGAAAATGCTTGGAGCCGGAATCGAACCACGCTTGCATTTGAATTGAGCGTCAAGCTAAACGCCGCGTTTCATTTAAATGAAATGCTGGCCAATCAGAAGCTGGCACTTGGACCAGTACATGGCCAAAAACAGCAAAACACATGCATACTCGCGCCAGGAGGATCAAAATGGTTCTGGAAATCAAAAACCCTAGCATTCATCGCGTGTTCATCATGTTCATAATCATCAAGATCCAAACATCACAGAAATCCATGAAACATACATCATTGGAACCGTCATTCAACACACATCAATAATCCAGCATCAATTCGACCTAATTCTACTCATGTTCAAAGATTCAAGCGAAGAAAGTTTCACATGTCAACATTCAAATCCACATAACTACCTCAAAACTCAATGAAAATCCACGATCTAAAGTTCCTTACAACCAGCAACAAAGGATCTACAAGATGCACATAATTATTGCAAGAATTAGAGCGTTCGAATTTTAACCTTGCTGATGATGCAGAAGTGAAATCGTGATTCTCAGGCTTTGGCAAGTGGAAACAGATGCTCAACAGTGATTAGACAGATGATTGGATGATGAAGAACAGCTCAACAATGCTTGATTTTGATGGAATCTTCAACTGCCATGGAAGATGTAATGTTCAACAGTCCACGATTTGGCTTGGATTCTGCAGGATCTTGCTTCAATTCACTTCAACAATGTCTGCAGATGATGATCAGAACAAGAAGCAAGCAAAAGAAATGAAGAAGATCGATGAAAAGTTGAGAGAAAATTTGAGAGCAAAAGTTTAGATCTGAAATTCTGAAGTTGTTCTTGATGAATTCTGTTAGGATTATCATTATATACCCTATGCTAATGATGCTGATTAAACATGTTTAGCCAAAAACCCAAGGATTAGTGAAATGAGCATGTTTATGCAAATTGCCAAAATCACCCTTATGCTCATATGCCAATGGAACAGTGCGAATTTGGCTTGGAAATGCATTGCAAAATCTGTTTTGATGCATATGAAATTGGTTTGAAGTCAAAATAATGCATATTTTTCAAATGGATATTTTCCCTCCAAAAATTCAAATTAATTCAAGTGAAAAATGAAATATTTTTGTGATGAGAATTGGTGAAATGTGATGCATGATTATGATAGAGCATATCAAGATGGAAATGTCACAAAAAGAACCACATGATATGGCCTTTTGGTTCAAAAGTTATGCAAGCTTGAAGTTCAAATTCCATGGACAATGATTTGATCATAATTCTTCAACCATAAATGAGAAATGGATGTTCTTGGACTTTTTGGAAAGCTGAGAGCAAGATCTTCAACTTTTATGTTGGACAAAATTTCATTTGAAGCTTCCTTGGACATGTAATCTTGAGGAGAAAACTTTTCCATTTTTGGCAGTTTGAAATTACAGGTCACTTTCTATTTTTGGAAAGTTTTCATCTGACCTCAAATCCTTCAATGTTGATGTTTGAAATGTCAAATGAGACTTGTATGGACATGAATGAGGCCTTTCTAACCATCTCCCACCTTCAAATCCATGATTGAATGCACAGTTGACTTGTGTTGACTTTTCTAGGGTTTCAGTTAACCTAGTTGGGCTCTGATGAATTTCAAGCTTCTTCCACTTGGGACCTTGATTCAAAAATGAAGTCACAACTCATATGAACCTCTTATGAATGATCATGGTGCCCAAATTCTCAAGAATGGCCACCATCTATTGCTCAATGGCTGCCTTTGACTGTCTTGACCTAATATTGCTTCATCTGCAAGTAACAAGGTTAGATGACATATTTTTGTACTTTTGGTTAGTAAACAAATGAAAAGCAATGATATACAAATGCAAAACATGCTTGGTGATCAAGAACCACACTCAAAAGATATCCCACCCACAGGGAAGGAAGCAAAGGTGCACAATGATCCTTGAGGCAATGATATGATATGATATGATGCTATGAGGGATCTTAGGGACAAAATTGGGGTCTTACACTCATCTAGACCAGTGTGGATGAAACCTCCACTCTTGAATAACCCTTGCTTGTTGAAAGTATCCATCAGTCTTGAAATATTGGCTCTAGTGTAGTACCGGTGAGTCAGCTTGTCTTCAAAATAAATAAAGGACACAGAGTTAGACCACAGGGCAAGGGACCGGAAACAGAACCCGCCTATGCATATGATGCATGCAATTCTTATGCATATTATTTGTTTTTTATTTCAAAGGAACTTTAGAGTTTTATTTGCAAATTCTGGAAATATTAAGCATTTTATCACATATGGAAATATCTCATCAAATAATATCAAGGAAAAGAAGTGCAGCATCGTCAATCATGTATAAGAGAAAAGGAAAATAATCATCTTGTGGATCCCTAGAAACAATCCTCTAAAGCTCGGGACACACGAAGCCTTTTCACCTCCCTATCGTAGGCTGCCTCCATATCGGCTTTCTCTTTGGCGAGTCGATCATACCTCCTCTTCCAGAACTTAGAAGACTGAGGAAGTAGAGAAGTCCATACATCATCAGGGTCATCAATAACCTGATGCTCGAGAAACTCAATCAACGCATCCTTCTCCTTAATCTGCTGAAGCAACTCTTCACGTTCATGGATCCAGGCACGTGAACGGTCTTCGTCTCTCAACTCCTCTACTCCTTGATTAGGGAGGGTTGAAGGCCCAGCCATAATCATAGGTGTAGGTCTCGGATACTCGTAAGGCATGAGGTACTCAGATGCCCTCTTCCTAACCCAAACAGTGTAAGGTTCCAAAGCGATGCAATTCTTAGGACCCAACTCTTTCCTTCCTTTCTTATGAATCTTGCGCCAAGCGCGGACCATCCTAGCTTTCAAGCCTTGGGGATCTTTACCATCCTGAAAGAATACACCCTCTAACAGAATGTTATTGGGTTTATCCTTTAAGGGGAACCCTAGCTGCCGACGTGCCAAAATAGGGTTGTAGTTAATCCCACCACATGTACCAAGAAGAGGTACATTGGAGAATTCGCCACAAGAGTCAATAATCTGCACACCATCATACACACGGTTATACCAAGAGATATCATCATTAGTGAGAGACATAAGTCTCGTGGACCACCATAGACATTCCTTGTTCTCCTTGAAAGCGACCGTCTGAGGTAAGTGAGAAATAAACCACTTATACAACAGAGGTAAACAACACACAATGGCGCCACCACCCTTTGCATTCCTCATATGTAAAGAGAAGTAGGTATCGCCCAACAGAGTCGGAACGGGATTAAGAGTAGAGAAAATCCTAATAGCGTTCACATCCACAAACTTGTCGATGTTGGGGAACAATACCAATCCATAGATGAGAAGTACAAATATGGCTTCAAAGGCGTCCTCACTCATGGCCTTCCCATACATAGTAGCTTGAGCAATGAGGAACTCAGAAGGGAGACCTTGAATTCCACCTTTGGTAGTCATATGAGCACTAACAAGAGATTCATCTATGTGTAACATGTCTGCTATCTCTTGAGAAGTAGGAACCCTTTCCAAGCCACTGAACAGCAACTGATCTAGAATAGGTATACCCACAAGATAAGCATACTCCTCAAGGGTAGGCAAAAGCTGGAAATTCGGAAACGTGAAGCAACGGTACAAGGGATCATAAAACTGCACCAATACACTCATCAATCCTTCATCCACCTGAGTAGTCAGAAGAGGAAGAAGCTTCCCAAAACGAGCCTTGAAACCCAAAGGATCTAATACATAGGATGTCAGATTCCTTAACTTTTTCAAATCTGGTTGCCTGAAGCTGTACTTCTTTGTATTCCTTCTTTGTCTTTCCATGTCTGAAAATTTTGCAAATAAACCCCCTTATGTTCCTTGAAAATTTTCTTATTTATTTTGATGATATGAATGCAAATGGGTGCATGAATGCATGAATGCAACAATCACACTCAAGGATCAAGCAAAGCACACCAAACAAAGGTCATGGGATGGATCATGTTATCCTTAATATCAACCACCCATTTTGGTGGATTATGGTTTACACCTTATCAACACCCAAGTTCCATTGATATTAAGGATTCATGAACGGATCAACCATGAATCAAGGGTTTGTTGTAAGTCACGAGCATGGAGTTTAGGTTAAGAACCACCCAAAGGGGAGTGGACTAAGGTTTAAACCTGCCAAACATGTTCTACAAAAGGTTCCCATAGTCATCATCCCATCTTTCGGATATTATCGGATAAACGACTACTCGTATTCCAAAAATATTCTCAAGAGAGACTCTTATGAGTGTAGTATCGCGTAACAATCGTATCAAATCTTACACTTGAACAACTTTCGCACTACATCCTACGAATAGGCCAAGATGGGTTTGGTAAACTAAGGTCCTTGGCTTCTAAGGTCTATATTGGAAAGAGTAATGTCTAACCACAACTTACTTGTGTGACATTATTGATCCCAACATGACCTCCACCAAGTGAATGGGCTTGCAAGTCAACTTGCTAAGGAATAACTCCACACAAGTCGACAAGACTATGCCATTCTCCTATCCTAAGTGCACTCGAGTTCGGGTATAGAACTCATCTCACAAAGATCACCAAGCATACAAGGAATTAATATTCAAGCAATTCAATCATTACATACAATACAGTAATCCCAAATTGCACAAAAAATATGTCACAAAACAATATACAATATAATACAACAAAATATGAAAAGTAGGCAAAACCCACTAGGCAAAATTTAGACATCCCCAGCAGATTCGCCATTTTTCTGTAGCGGGGTATTCATTACCATTAGAGATATTGACTAAATCCAAGTTAAATCATACAAGTCGAGTCGCCACCGCACTTCTATTTATCCAAAGGAGTGGTTAGAAAGCGAACAAAAACCTAAAAGTTTTATCGAATCAAAAACTAGTAAAAATGTCAGAGATCTGGGTAAGGGGGTTGGTTATGCAATGGGAAGGTGTTAGGCACCCAAAGCATCCTAGGTACTCCTAGGGAGCCCTTTTCACATTTGTTGTAAGGTTGTTGTTTTTTTTTTTGTGAAAATTTATTTGTGCAAACATGATTGAAGGGATGAGAAAAGAATATACAGATTTATTTACATTTTGTGTTTGAATGGATGAACCCATTACCTACGTACCATCTTAAAAAAAGATTAGGATCAAAACCTCGTAGTTCAGGGTAGAAAAATTCAAAAAAAAGTTGGTGAATTGATTGGTCCAAAAACCTTAAGGTCTTTTGTTATCAAAGGGAGAAAACTCAACCTAAAACCACAAATCCACCATGTGAGGATAGCTTCAACATGCTAGTGAGAGGTTAACCCTATAATAAGCATGGAAGACTCATTGTCCATCACTAAGGATAAAGGTGAGTATTATATCTACCTCAAGAATAACTCAAACCTAATAGCTAATGGTTATAAAAAAAAGGTTTGATTAAGAAGGTGGCCATTGAAACCACAAAAAGTATTTGAATAGGTTATATTTACCAATTAAAAGTATTTACAAAAATATGGTTAAAGTGGATTAAAAGGTTCAATTCAAAATAAGTGTTATGAAAAATAAGTTTGAAAATCAAAAGCATAAGGCTTAGGTTTCTAATGTTGAAAACAAAAGTTATTGTTTGCACAAAAAGTTTTGGCTTGGGTTAGAATGGAGAGAAAAAAAAAGGTTAAATTCCTAAACATACAAGAGATAAGGGAAAAGAAAATAAAACCACATTGGGAGTTCCCCTCTTGAGATCATATTGATGATCCAAGTAGCTCTCATCCTTTGGAATAAGCAGTCACAAACAAATATCTCAAGCCATTAAGCACAGGTAATCGGAAGAAACCTCCAGGTGGTATCCCACAAATAAAGTGGGAAACCACGCAAACCATCTCTGCAAGAGTCATGTGAGCCCTCACAAAAAAGAAACTCAACAAACAGGTTAGAGAAAAAAAATAGGGTAATCAAGGGTTGCCCCCAAATCGAAATGTAAACCTCCTGTCAAACACATGCATCAAAAGGGTATCAAATTCACCCATAATACCTCATATATTCAGAAAATTCAAATTGAAGGCATAAAGATGATGGATATAGGGCAAACCTGATTGGGGAGGATCGATTGAAATTGAGTTGCACCCGTGAGGTTTGCAGAGCGATCTGAGGGTTTGCCTCTGGAGGTTGCTCTGAACTCTGTCAGCTCTTCTCTCACTTTCTTTTTCCTGCCAGGGTAATAGGAATGTCCTGCCATTTGTTTCACTGAAACTCTGAATTTATAACCTGGTTTTTGTGGACCTGTGGGCTTAAATGAGAGAGGCTCAAGTCCAAAAAAAATTTTGTTATATTTTTTTTTATTTATTATTTTTTTATTATTTATTTATTATTCTTTTTTTTTCTTTTTATCTTTTTTTTTTCGACTTGTATGATTTACCTTGGATTTAGTCAATATATCTGTGAGACCCCAATTTTGACCCTAAGATCCCTCATGGCATCATAACATTGCATTTGCATAGCCTCAAGGATCATGATCATCTTGGTTCCCTTTGCCTTTGGGTGGGACTCCTTGTGATTGGTTTGAGATCACCAAGCATGCTTGAATTATACATCATTGTTTCTCTTACTTTTGTTTACTAAAAAATAAAAAGAAAAAAGAAAAATAAAAATAAAAATAAAAATAAATAATAAATAAATAAATAAATAAATAAATAAATAAAATATAACAAAAAACAAAAAAAAATTGGACTTGGGCCTCTCTCATTTGAGCCCACAGGTCCACAAAAACCAGGTTATAAATTCAGAGTTTCAGTGAAACAAAAGGACATTCCATTCCTATTACCCTGGCAGGAAAAAGAAAGTGAGAGAAGAGCTAACAGAGTTCAGAGCAACCTCCAAACCCTGAAGGGAACTCAACTGCACAGAATCACCCCTGCCTCACATAAACCCTAAGGATTGTTTTGTAAACCTCACGGGTGTAACTCAATTTCAATCAAGCTCTCCAATCAGGTTTGCCCTATATCCATCATCTTTATGCCTTCAATTTGAATTTTCTGAATATATGAGGTATTATGGGTGAATTTGATACCCTTTTGATGCATGTGTTTGACAAGAGGTTTAGGCCTCCTACCCTTGGTTGCTTTTTGTGAGCTTTTTGTGAATTGAAAGGGCATGATTCATGTGGTTACATTTTGATTTGGGGGCAACCCTTGATTACCCTATTTTTTTCTCTAACATGTTTGTTGAGTTTTTTTTTGTGAGGGCTCACATGACTCTTGCAGAGATGGCCTGGTGTTCCACTTTATTTGTGGGATACCACCTGGAGGTTTACTCCGATTACCTGTGCTTAATGGCTTGAGATATTTGTTTGTGACTGCTTATTCCAAAGGATGGGAGCTACTTGGATCATCAATATGATCTCAAGAGGGGAACTCCTAATGTGGTTTTATTTTCTTTTCCCTTATCTCTTGTATGTTTAGGAATTTAACCCTTCCGTTTTTCCCCATTCTAACCCAAGCCAAAACTTTTTGTGCAAACAATAACTTTTGTTTTCAACATTAGAAACCTAAGCCGTATGCTTTTGATTTTCAAAACTTATTTTTCATAACACTTATTCTGAATTGAACCTTTTAATCCACTTTAACCATATTTTTGTAAATACTTTTAATTGGTAAATATAACCCATTCAAATACTTTTTGTGGTTTCAATGGCCACCTTCTTAATCAAACCTTTTTTTATAACCATTAGCTATTAGGTTTGAGTTATCCTTGAGGTAGATATAATACTCACCTTTATCCTTAGTGATGGACAATGAGTCTTCCATGCTTATTATAGGGTTAACCCCTCACTAGCATGTTGAAGCTATCCTCACATGGTGGATTTGTGGTTTTAGGTTGAGTTTTCTCCCTTTGATAACAAAAGACCTTAAGGTTTTTGGACCAATCAATTCACCAATTTTTTTTTGAATTTTTTTACCCCGAACTACGAGGTTTTGATCCTAATCTTTTTTTTAAGATGGTACGTAGGCAATGGGTTCATCCATTCAAACACAAAATGTAAATAAATTTGTATATTCTTTTCTCATCCCTTCAATCATGTTTGCACAAATAAATTTTCGCAAAAAAAAAAACAACAACCTTACAACAAATGTGAAAAGGGCTCCCTAGGAGTACCTAGGATGCTTTGGGTGCCTAACACCTTCCCATTGCATAACCAACCCCCTTACCCAGATCTCTGACATTTTTACTAGTTTTTGATTCCATAAAACTTTTAGGTTTTTGTTCGCTTTCTAACCATTCCTTTGGATAAATAGAAGTGCGGTGGCGACTCGACTTGTATGATTTACCTTGGATTTAGTCAATATATCTAATGGTAACGAATATATCTGATAGAGTCGTCATTTTTCTGTAGCGGGGTATTCGTTACCATTAGAGATATTGACTAAATCCAAGGTAAATCATACAAGTCGAGTCGCCACCGCACTTCTATTTATCCAAAGGAATGGTTAGAAAGCGAACAAAAACCTAAACGTTTTATGGAATCAAAAACTAGTAAAAATGTCAGAGATCTGGGTAAGGGGGTTGGTTATGCAATGGGAAGGTGTTAGGCACCCAAAGCATCCTAGGTACTCCTAGGGAGCCCTTTTCACATTTGTTGTAAGGTTGTTGTTTTTTTTTTGTGAAAATTTATTTGTGCAAACATGATTGAAGGGATGAGAAAAGAATATACAGATTTATTTACATTTTGTGTTTGAATGGATGAACCCATTGCCTACGTACCATCTTAAAAAAAGATTAGGATCAAAACCTCGTAGTTCGGGGTAGAAAAATTCAAAAAAAAGTTGGTGAATTGATTGGTCCAAAAACCTTAAGGTCTTTTGTTATCAAAGGGAGAAAACTCAACCTAAAACCACAAATCCACCATGTGAGGATAGCTTCAACATGCTAGTGAGGGGTTAACCCTATAATAAGCATGGAAGACTCAGTGTCCATCACTAAGGATAAAGGTGAGTATTATATCTACCTCAAGGATAACTCAAACCTAATAGCTAATGGTTATATAAAAAAGGTTTGATTAAGAAGGTGGCCATTGAAACCACAAAAAGTATTTGAATAGGTTATATTTACCAATTAAAAGTATTTACAAAAATATGGTTAAAGTGGATTAAAAGGTTCAATTCAAAATAAGTGTTATGAAAAATAAGTTTGAAAATCAAAAGCATAAGGCTTAGATTTCTAATGTTGAAAACAAAAGTGTCGCACCTCGAAAAAAATGGGAATACGACTTCAGAGTGAAGCGCGATCGCACGCTCACAATCATGGACTGATCAGAGTCGTCACCGAACTTTATTTATTCCTAAAAGAAAAGGGGAAATATCGATAAAACCCAAGACAAATGAAAGGATAAGATATGGTCATCGCAACCAATATCAGGGTTCGGAAGTCGTTTACGCAAGGGGAAGGTATTAGCACCCCTCACGTCTGTTGTACTCAACGGGAACCATTAGGTCAGTTGTGTGCGTTAATGTTAATTTGAAATGTTAGGCTTTTCAAGTTATTAGGTGGAAAAGAAAGAATAGAAGAAAGAAGAAATGTTTTTGGATTTTTTTAACGAAGGATTAAACCTAAGTTTTTTATTAGTGGGCCTGACAAGATTTAAAAATCCTGCTCCTACGTATCTCAAAAGAGAAATCAAGGCTTACGTAGTTCTGGGTAGAAAAATGTTTGTTTGTTGGTCGATTTTAGCGAAAGCTATACTGTATTAATCGACGAAAACATTGTTTTACCCAAAACAGATGAGGAGTGGACGCATACCACACATCAAACGGATTTATAAATCTACATTCGGAAAAGCGTCATTTATCTCTACTCAACAATCGTGGCCGAAACATTGTTTTGTATCACTTAAGACAATATATCTTTCATTTATGAAAAAGGTTTTTGATTAATCACACGGCGGCGAGAAAAAGTTTGATTGGTTGGATGTATTTTGAGTGATGGCGAGAACTTGGATGAGCGAGATATACATCTCGAATCCTAGCCTCAGGAGTGCATGGTATACACCATGTTCCATTTCCATCTTTATTGAAAGAGTTTAAGATAGGAATTAAGTATTTTGGAATTTGATTGAGAAAGGGTTTGAAGAGACCGCATTGACAATTTTAGGCGATGGCGAGAGTTAAGATTGACGAGGCATACGTCTCGAATCTTAACCTCAGGAGTGCATGGTATACACCATGTTCCATTTCCACCTTTATTGAGAAGGTGTTAAATAAGAATTCGGTATTTTGAGTTTTTGTTGTGAAAAAATGACTTGACCTAGATCTAGTGTTGATAGACATTTAAAAGAAATTTGAATGAGTATTTGAGAGAAAACAAAGTGGGTAAATTTGGATGATGGCGAGAGCTAGGATTGGCGAGATATACATCTCGAATCCTAGTCTCAGGAATGCATGGTATACACCACGTTCCACTTCCATCTTTATTGAAAAGGTCTTAACTATGAATTAATATTTTTTGAGTTTTTATTAGAAAAAATGGCTTGACGTTGGATCAAGCATTTGATGAAATGGAATAGAATAGGAGGGAGAAATGAATTGATTCGTTTATTGAGAAAATACTCGAAGTTGGATCGAGTCATATTTTTGTATTTTTTGAAATTTGTTGATTTTATTCTTGTGTTAGTATCTAACTAAACAGTCAAGTAATAAAGAAATAAAACAGTACCAAATTATTACACATCGGGGGAGTGGGGTACATCTTGTTAAATGGGGATTAAAAAAAATCATGAAATAATTAAATCGGGCCCAAACAACAAATAATACATGAGTGTAAGTGCAAGAGAACCGGCTCATTATAAGAAAGCCCAAGAGTAAGCTATGTGAGGTTGACGGCGATGCTTAAAAAAGCAATCGACTTACAAGGGTGTGAAAATGGGCTCGATATTGAATCGAGAAAAGTGTGATTTTAACAGTTTAAAATGGTTTTGAATGAATGATGAAATTAAAAGAAAACAAATCTATGTTATGATAATGAAACTATGAATATAATAAAGCATAAACATAAAAAGTGTTAAAAGAAATAAAAATACTACACATAGGTATTGAACCCACTCAACTAAAGATCATAGAAACCACCTTTCTCCACCAGACCATGTATGACTAGCTATTATTTTAATACTAATTTAGATATATAAACCAAGATAAATTAAAAAAAGAATTAAAATAAAAAACTAATAAAAAAGAAAATCTGTTGGACTACCCTAATTAAACCCAACCGCTTGGCTGTTGGGTTCTAGAGGCTAGTGAGATTGGGAATCAAAAACATATGTTAATGTAGTATATTAAATGAAAAACATTAATAAATGAAAACCTAGAAAGTTTAATCATAAAAAAAAACTTAATGGTTTCCATGTTTATCCTCGTTTAAAAATAAATTAAAAAAAGAAAATGGAAACAGAGTAGCAGACTTCCTCGTTCTTCCAATCTCGTCCTCTCCATCGCTCTCAACATCTCACGATCGCTCTCACCTATCTATCTTAATCTCACGATCGCTCTTACCTCAGTCATCATCTCTCAATCAAAGCGCGAAAGGATAAAGAAAATTGGACAGGACGGCTCACCTTCGACGATGACGGCGAGCTCAAGTAGTCCTTGAATCTTCAAATACTGGTTTCTTGCTTCGATTTTGGGATTAGGGTTTGTGTGGTATCTTTTTCCGCTGTTCCCCCTTCTCTCAAATTTTCCGTCCCCTTTTATATTTGCAGATTAGGGTTTTCAGTTTGGTATACCGAGCTTCAAAAGAGGAATTCCCTGAAAGTGCTTTTTTGGTGCTCAGAATTGGATCGCCCTGCTTGATGCTAGATTTGGAACAGGTAATCTGAGCTCAAACTTTCTTCTTCATTTTTGTCTCTATTCCAATTTGGGAATTTTCTGGATTTTAACACTTGCCAATTGCTTTGGGTTTTGTTACTGCAGTAAAAAAAACATGAGGAGCTCAAACACGATTCTTTTCACTTGGCTTTGCTTGGATTCGTTGCTGCAGGATAGTAGCAATGTTCATTGGGTTAATATCCGGTTGCAAACATCTCTAAGGCACATTCGCAATCTTCGAAGTGCATGCTGCTCAACTTCAACCTTTGCTTTTAGCTCAGATGCCTTTGGGCCACTCGCCAATTTTGGCGCCCTAGGAAGTTCAGAACGGCTTCCTGTATCCTGGGATTTGTTGCTGGTTCGCTCCAACAATATCGACATAGCAGCTTCTATTAATTAAAAAACAAGGTCCTAGCTTCGGTAGATGGCATGTTCACTTGATAAACTGAGCGATGAGGGAAAACTGAAGTAGGCACTTCCTCAACATCAGCAAGTGCAACTGAGGATGTACCAAGAAGTAGATAGGTAAGTCAGATGGCAATTCTTCTAGCATAGTCAGGAGAACGGCTCTGAGCTGTTCATGAGCAGTTTCCCACCAAACATCAAATTGTGGTAAGTAGAGAATTGATGGTGTCGTTCTTCTAGCTTCTGTTATGTCGCTTATTAAGGTAGGTTGGATTTAGTTACTTTGCACTTGATTAATGATGATGATTCTAGTTATGTTCCTTATACTCAGAAAAGAAACGGTGAAATTGGGATGGGTTTGCTCTTTAGGAAGAATGTTGTTATAAGCAGGATAATAAGTTTCCAGTTCAAGTTCCTCCAAGGTATGCTGTGTAGTCCACAAATAAGAAGAGTGACCTTCAATGTGATCGGTAACGTCAACATTTTGGATCCCAGCTAAACCTTGAGAAAGTAGGCTGGCACGGAAAGCCACTCCAAGCATCCAGTCAGTCCTGGAATAAGCATTTATAAACCTTCCTACTACCATCTTTCTAGCAGCTTCCCAATTCACATATTTTATTGCAATGGGTGCTCCAAGAAGGACAACTCTTTCCACAAGTTCAACGGGGTTTTCTGTTTCAGCCAAACATTCTAAACATTTGAAAATAACTCTTGCTCAAAGTGAGAAACCTATAAGTGTCACAGGTCTATTTCCTTGAACTCCTCCTAATAATACTTCAGAAAGCAGTATCCCTGCCTTGTCAGGTCTGTCAATAGCAACCGACCACGTGCTGTCTATGAAATCAGTAGCTGAACGAAATGTAGTTGGCCAAGCCAATGCAGTTAAAAGTGCACTCAAGACAGTCAGCATTGCCCCTTGTGCTACAAGACCGGAATGAATACAAGCTGTAGGTTTGAGGTCTGTTTAGAACCGCTACCATTGTTACATGATCTGGTTTAATATTATTATTGAACTGATGTACAATTTGTTTTGTTTGCTTGGAAACCAAAACCTGCAAGTTTGAGGTATGTGAAATGACCGGATTGCAGATTGGTTCAGGTTGGAGAGGCTATTGGTTGAATTGAAATTGAATTCTGTTAGAAACTCAGTTGGGAAAACCGGTTATCAATTATTGAATATTGGATCAATATTGAAGGTTGATTGTAAGGTCATTATGAGTGCTTTGGAGATTAAAAAAAATCTGTTATGGTGGAGAAGTCATTTTGCTTTTATTCCTGTTGTGGAATTTTTTCTCCATATTTCCTTTTAATTCCAACCAATTATTGTAATATGTATTAGTCATTAGGATGTAATCAGTTGTAATAGTATTTAGCTTATGTAAAATGATTCACACAATGCCAAATCTCATGTAATGCAATGCATATGGACACGTTTATGGGATCATGCTTGGTTATTATTTTTTTGACATGGTTATTCTAAAGTAATTGGATTGTTAATGAATGAAATGATTATTTGGACATTTGAATGGTGTAATGAATGTTTGAATTTGGTTTGAATGAAATGAATTTGTGGTTGTAGAAATGGATAGGGATTATTTTGAAATAGTCTAAAACTCATCTAAATGTCAATTTAAAATCCAAAAAACCAAATAAAACCAATTAAAATCAAATTAGTCTATAATTTGTTAAAATTACTTTGATATCAATTCTAACACTTATTCAAAAATAAAAATCAATTAGAGTTTGAATCATTAGTAAAAAAAACAATTAAGATTAATTCGAAATTTGGAATTAGATTTACTTTGAAATTAAATTAAAATTGAAAAAATAAAAAAAAGTCAAATAACTAAAATCCATTTTGTAATCACAAAGCATCGTGATCAAAAAGTTAGATAATAACCAAAGTTTATCACAAAATATGGATTTGGGAAGGAATGTATGCAAATGAACTTTAGGCCAAGTGCCAGATAAAAAAATGAAAAAAAAATGGAAACAATTCAGGATCAAAATCGGGGTATGACAGTTGCCCCTATTTAAGTATCTTCAACTAGAGAATATGGAGCAGGACACTCTTCATATGATCATAGTG
Source organism: Lathyrus oleraceus (assembly GCF_024323335.1). Taxonomy (NCBI): domain Eukaryota; kingdom Viridiplantae; phylum Streptophyta; class Magnoliopsida; order Fabales; family Fabaceae; genus Lathyrus; species Lathyrus oleraceus. Next base: position 379,547,521 of record NC_066583.1, on the reverse strand, counting down.
GGAGATGGTTAAATACTAAGAAGACCCAGATTTTGATCCTGGATCCCTATGACATGACGTGATGTGATATGATATGATATGTTATGATATGATATGATATGATATGATATGCATGAATGCATGATTCTCTTTTTTTGTGATTTTTTTATCTGCTAGGGATATGGTGGACCCTTAACAAGAGATGCTACTTAGACAGACCAAACTGTGGGGAATGCTGATGGTCCACAAGAAGACAGACAAATGGTAAGAAACAACTTGCTGGGGAAACAGTCCTGCTGGAGAATCAGACACACACTGGGGAGTAATCGAAGTGAAAGTTGATAAACAACGTTCAGAGTACAACAGATTTCGGTAGTAAGTTCATATATGACTTACTAGACCCGAATAAGAAAGAAAATGTCACAGCAGGTTCAGATATGACCTGGCAATACTGGAATAAAACACGACAAAACAGGTTCATATATGACCTGACAATGTTGGGGGAATATCAAGAAGTTCTGACAGCCGGTCCAGATGTGACCTAACAAACTCAGAAAAATTCAAAAAGAGTGTATCAACAGGTTCATATATGACCTGGTAATACTGGAATAAAAGTTCAAAAACAGGTTCATATATGACCTGACAACACTGAAACAAATCATAGAGAAAGACTCTTCAGAGCAGGTTCAGATATGACCTGACACTGGAACAAAGCTCAACAACAGGTTATGATATGACCTGAATAGTATTGAACAAAAAAATGGAAAAACTCTTCAGAGCAGGTTCAAATATGACCTGACACCGGAATAAAGCTCAACAACAGGTTCAGATATGACCTGAATAGTATTGAACAAAAATTGGAACAACTCTTCAGAACAGGTTCATATATGACCTGACACTGGAACAAAGCTCAACAACAGGTTCAAATATGACCTGAATAGTATTGAACAAAAATTGGAAAAACTCTTCAGAGCAGGTTCAAATATGACCTGGCACCGGAATAAAGCTCAACAACAGGTTCAGATATGACCTGAATAGGCTTGAACAAACAGAGAAAAAATCTTCAGAACAGGTTCAAATATGACCTGACACTGGAATAAGGCTCAACAACAGGTTCATATATGACCTGAATAGTATTGAACAACAGAGAAAAAAAATTCAGAACAGGTTCAGATATGACCTGACATTGGAATAAGGCTCAACAACAGGTTCAGATATGACCTGAATAGGATTGAACAACAGAGGAAAAATCTTCAAAACAAGTTCAAATATGACCTGACGCTGGAATAAGGCTCAACAACAGGTTCATATATGACCTGAATAGCATTGAACAACAGAGAAAAAATCTTCAGAACAGGTTCAGATATGACCTGACACTGGAATAAGGCTCAACAACAGGTTCAGATATGACCTGAATAGGATTGAACAACAGAGGAAAAATCTTCAGAACAAGTTCAAATATGACCTGACACTGGAATAGCAACAATTGGACTCTGACCGTAAGCAATGGACTACAACCAGCTTTTAACGGATTTTGCCAATAACAATTGGACTTGAAAATGACCATGAAAACCGGATGTTGGTTTAAGGATACCAAAGACAAACTGGAATTAGAGGTCCAAGGACATAGGATCAACAGCAAGATCTAGGTCAATGCACAATGAGCACGAAATACCTTTCGGCTATGCATGATTTGAATGCATGATATATGAATGATCATGATTATGAAAATGCTGACGCTTGGCAGACTGGGTGTTCGTAGGGACAGAGATTCTGATTCCTCAACACCAATAACTCATACCCGTACAATTAACAGGCGCATCTAGAGAAGAAACTATCACGATTGACAGTTATAAATAACCAAAGGTCCATCCTTCTAGAGGATTAATAAGTTGTACTCCATGGGGACTTTTGTTGGTGATCCTGGAGTATTTATGAAAACTTTGAGCCTTTCGGGGAAACAAATGATTTTCCTTTGATTTTCACATATATCAAAGTAATTTTGTTCTTTTTACTAAATTTCAAATTCTTTTTCAAGTTTCAAAATTTCATTATTAACAAATAAATGACATTTTGCATAACAAAGAAAAACGTAGATGAACACAATTAACGATGATTGGGAAAACTTGTATTTTATTCAAGAATGGTAGCACACCAATGGCGTAGCTCCATAGAGTGTTACAATTTTTTTGAAAATGGCAATAAGGAAAGGTTTACATTGAATTCAGTGATCACTAACATCCTTAATAGATATGATTCCCCAAAAACTTTGCTCCTAAGGGGAGTGACTGGATTAATCTTCCACCTCAAATTCTTCGGTATTAATCAGTAATAACTGATGCAGTTTATGCCTTTATGCCACTAACTTTTGCCTGGATCGCCCTTTCGGCTTATCAATCCACCGGAGCCCTCTTTTTTCGCCTAAGTCGCTTTTTCAGTATTTCAACTTAGCGAGCTACCATTTTTACTCATCCCTAACTTTTGCCTGGACCGCCCTTTCGGGTTTTCAGTCCACCGGGATACCCTTTTTTTGCCTAAATCGCCCTTTCAGGTTTTCGATTTAGTGGGTTTTTATTAGGCATAGTATTTTTTAACTGCATCAGAGTTCACGGGGTGTGAGAGTTCTTCATCATCCATAGTTGTGAGAATCAAGGCACCTCCGGAGAAAGCTTTCTTTACAACATATGGGCCTTCATAATTGGGAGTCCACTTCCCACGTGAGTCTTTGTGTATTGGCAAGATCTTCTTAAGCACGAGGTCTCCTTCTCTGAATTCCCGAACACGTACTTTCTTGTCAAAAGCCCTTTTAAGTCGTTTCTGGTATAATTGTCCATGGCACAAAGAAGTCAATCGCTTCTCATCTATGAGGTTCAACTAATCAAATCTATTTTGAATCCACTCAGCCTCTTCTAGCTTGGTCTCCATCAAGATTCTCATTGAAGGTATCTCCACTTCAATTGGGAGAACTGCTTCCATCCCATATACCAAAGAGAAAGGGGTTGCCCCTGTTGAAGTGCGGACGGAAGTCCGGTATCCATGCAGTGCGAAAGGTAGCATCTCGTGCCAATCCTTATAGGTTTTCACCATTTTCTGCAGGATCTTCTTGATGTTTTTATTAGCGGCTTCAACAGCGCCATTCATCTTTGGACGATATGGTGAAGAGTTATGGTGCTCAATCTTGAAGCTCTCGCATAATTCTTTCATGGTCTTATTGTTCAGATTCTTCCCATTATCTGTGATGATCCGACTTAAAATTCCATAACGGCAAATGATCTCTTTCTTGAGGAACCGTGCAACCACTTGTTTTGTCACATTAGCATAAGAGGCGGCTTCCACCCATTTGGTAAAGTAATCAATTGCAACCAAGATAAAACGGTGACCATTGGAAGCTTTAGGCTCGATGGCGCCAATCATGTCGATGCCCCACATTGAGAAAGGCCAAGGTGACGTCAAAACATTCAACAGGGTCGGAGGCACGTGTACCTTGTCGGCATAGATTTGGCATTTATGACATTTTCTAGCATAATTGAAGCAGTCGGATTCCATGGTCAACCAGTAATAACCAGCTCTCAAAATCTTCTTGGCCATGGCATGCCCATTGGCATGAGTTCCAAAGGATCCTTCATGAATCTCCTTGATCAACAGGTCCGCTTCACGTCCGTCCACGCATCTGAGCATAATCATGTCGTGATTTCTCTTGTACGACACACCATTGCTTAAGAAGAATTTGGATGCTAACTTCCTCAATGTTTTCTTGTCAAGGGTTGTTGCATCTGTTGGATATTCTTGATTTTGCAAAAAGCATTTGATGTCATGAAACCAAGGTTTACCATCGACTTCCTCTTCAACTGATTGACAGTAGGCAGGCTCAACTTTCCGCTCGATCTGAATGAGAGGTGCTTCATTATGGAATCTGACTTGGTACATCGAAGCCAACATAGCCAAAGCATCAGCAATTTGATTCTCAGTTCTCGGGATATGACGGAAAGTGATTTCGTCAAAGTATTTTATTAATTCCATGACATAGGCACGATATGGGATCAACTTGGTATCACAGGTTTCCCATTCGCCCTTGACTTGGTATATCACCAAGGCTGAGTCTCCACATACTTCAAGGATTTTGATTCGGAGATCAATGGCTACTTCAATGCCTAGGATGCACGCCTCATATTCTGCTATATTGTTCGTGCAATCAAAACACAACCTTGTTGTGAAAGGAGTGTATCCACCATTCGGATTTAATAGAACAGCTCCTACGTCATGCCCCATGTAGTTGGAGGAACCATCGAACATGAGCTTCCACCGAGATCCGAGTTCAGGTCCTTCATCAGGTCCTGGGATTTCACAATCCCTTACTACCATAATGTCTTCATCAGGGAAGTCAAATTTCAACGACTGGTAATCTTCAACGGGCTGGTTTGCCAAGTAATCGGACAACACACTTCCTTTGATGGCTTTCTGAGACACATATTGGATGTCATACTCAGATAGTAACATCTGCCAACGGGCGAGTCTTCCAGTCAAAGCAGGCTTTTCAAAGATGTACTTTATTGGATCCATTTTTGAGATCAACAAAGTAGTGTGGCAAATCATGTATTGTCTTAGACGACGAGCGGCCCATGCTAAAGCACAACAAGTTTTATCCAAGAGTGAATATCGGGATTCACAATCGGTAAATCTCTTACTCAAATAATAGATGGCATGTTCCTTTCGACCGGTTTCGTCATGTTGTCCCAGCACACATCCCATTGATTTTTCAAGCACAGTCAAGTACATAAAGAGTGGTCTCCCCTGAACAGGTGGAATTAGAATAGGGGGCTCTTGCAGGTATTGTCCGATTCTCTCAAAAGCCATTTGGCAGTCAGAATTCCATTCAACTGCTTGATCTTTTCTGAGCAACTTGAATATAGGTTCACACGTAGCAGTCATGTGAGATATAAACCTAGAGATGTAGTTCAAACGTCCCAGGAATCCTCTAACTTCTTTCTCTGTACGCGGAGCAGGCATTTCTTGTATTGCCCTAACCTTGTCTGGATCTACCTCAATTCCTCGTTGACTAACAATGAAACCAAGCAACTTTCCAGATCGGACACCAAAGGTGCATTTAGCAGGATTCAGTCGTAGTCGAAATTTCCGAAGACGCTCAAATAGCTTTTGCAAGTGGTCTATATGATCCTCTTCACTTTGGGATTTTGCAATCATATCATCCACGTAAACCTCAATTTCCTTGTGCATCATGTCATGGAAAAGAGTGACCATTGCTCTTTGGTAAGTTGCCCCAGCATTTTTGAGACCGAATGGCATTACCTTGTAGCAAAATGTCCCCCAAGGGGTGATGAATGTGGTCTTTTCCATGTCCTCTGGATCCATCTTGATTTGATTATAACCCGAGAATCCGTCCATAAAGGAGAAGACTGCGAACTTAGCAGTGTCGTCTACCAGAGTGTCAATATGTGGCAGAGGGAAATCGTCTTTTGGACTAGCTTTGTTTAGATCCCTGTAATCAACACACATCCTGACCTTGCCATCCTTTTTGGGTACAGGTACTATGTTAGCTACCCATTGAGGGTACTCTACAACTGCTAGAAAACCGACATCAAATTGACGTTTCACCTCGTCACAAATCTTCAGAGCCATGTCGGGTCTCTGTCGCACCTCGAAAAAAATGGGGATACGACTTCAAAGCGAAGTGCGATCGCACGCTCGCAGTGATGGACTGAACAGAGTCGCCACCGAACTTTATTTATTCCTAAAAGGAAAAGGGAAATATCGATAAAACCCAAGACAAATGATAGGCTAAGATATGGTCATCGCAACCAATATCAGGGTTCGGGAGTCGTTTACGCAAGGGGAAGGTATTAGCACCCCTCACGTCCGTTGTACTCAACGGGAACCATTAGGTCAGTTGTGTGCATTAATGTTAATTTGAAATGTTAGGCTTTTCAAGTTATTAGGTGGGAAAGAAAGAATAGAAGAAAGAAGAAATGTTTTTGGATTTTTTTAACGAAGGACTAAACCTAAGTTTTTTATTAGTGGGCCTGACAAGATTTAAAAATCCTGCTCCTACGTATCTCAAAAGAGAAATCAAGGCTTACGTAGTTCTGGGTAGAAAAATGTTTGTTTGTTGGTCGATTTTAGCGAAAGCTATACTGTATTAATCGACGAAAACATTGTTTTACCCAAAACAGATGAGGAGTGGACGCATACCACACATCAAACAGATTTATAAATCTACATTCGGAAAAGCGTCATTTATCTCTACTCAACAATCGTGGCCGAAACATTGTTTTGTATCACTTAAGACAATATATCTTTCATTTATGAAAAAGGTTTTTGATTAATCGCACGGCGGCGAGAAAGAGTTTGATTGGTTGGATGTATTTTGAGTGATGGCGAGAACTTGGATGAGCGAGATATACATCTCGAATCCTAGCCTCAAGAGTGCATGGTATACACCATGTTCCATTTCCATCTTTATTGAAAGAGTTTAAGATAGGAATTAAGTATTTTGGAATTTGATTGAAAAAGGGTTTGAAGAGACCGCATTGACAATTTTAGGCGATGGCGAGAGTTAAGATTGGCGAGGCATACGTCTCGAATCTTAACCTCAGGAGTGCATGGTATACACCATGTTCCATTTCCACCTTTATTGAGAAGGTGTTAAATAAGAATTAGGTATTTTGTGTTTTTGTTGTGAAAAAATGACTTGACCTAGATCAAGTATTGATGGACATTTAAAAGAAATTTGAATGAGTATTTGAGAGAAAACAAAGTGGGTAAATTTGGATGATGGCGAGAGCTAGGATTGGCGAGATATACATCTCGAATCCTAGTCTCAGGAATGCGTGGTATACACCACGTTCCACTTCCATCTTTATTGAAAAGGTCTTAACTATGAATTAATATTTTTTGAGTTTTTATTAGAAAAAATGGCTTGACGTTGGATCAAGCATTTGATGAAATGGAATAGAATAGGAGGGAGAAATGAATTGATTCGTTTATTGAGAAAATACTCGACGTTGGATCGAGTCATATTTTTGTATTTTTTGAAATTTGTTGATTTTATTCTTGTGTTAGTATCTAACTAAACAGTCAAGTAATAAAGAAATAAAACAGTACCAAATTATTACACATCGGGGGAGTGGGGTACATCTTGTTAAATGGGGATTAAAAAAAATCATGAAATAATTAAATCGGGCCCAAACAACAAATAATGCATGAGTGTAAGTGCAAGAGAACCGACTCATTGTAAGAAAGCCCAAGAGTAAGCTATGTGAGGTTGACGGCGATGCTTAAAAAAGCAATCGACTTACAAGGGTGTGAAAATGGGCTCGATATTGAATCGAGAAAAGTGTGATTTTAACAGTTTAAAATGGTTTTGAATGAATGATGAAATTAAAAGAAAACAAATCTATGTTATGATAATGAAACTATGAATATAATAAAGCATAAACATAAAAAATGTTAAAAGAAATAAAAATACTACACATAGGTATCAAACCCACTCCACTAAAGATCATAGAAACCACCCTTCTCCACCAGACCACCTATGACTAGCTATTATTTAATACTAATTTAGATATATAAACCAAGATAAATTAAAAAAAGAATTAAAATAAAAAACTAATAAAAAAGAAAATTTGTTGGACTACCCTAATTAAACCCAACCGCTTGGCTGTTGGGTTCTAGAGGCTAGTGAGATTGGGAATCAAAAACATATGTTAATGTAGTATATTAAACGAAAAACATTAATAAATGAAAACCTAGAAAGTTTAATCATAAAAAAAAACTTAATGGTTTCCATGTTTATCCTCGTTTAAAAATAAATTAAAAAAAGAAAATGGAAACAGAGTAGCAGACTTCCTCGTTCTCCCAATCTCGTCCTCTCCATCGCTCTCAACATCTCACGATCGCTCTCACCTATCTCTCTTAATCTCACGATCGCTCTTACCTCAGTCATCATCTCTCAATCAAAGCGCGAAAGGATAAAGAAAATTGGATAGGACGGCTCACCTTCGACGGTGACGGCGAGCTCAGGTAGTCCTTGAATCTTCAAATACTGGTTTCTTGCTTCGATTTTGGGATTAGGGTTTGTGTGGTATCTTTTTCCGCTGTTCCCCCTTCTCTCAAATTTTGCGTCCCCTTTTATATTTGCAGATTAGGGTTTTCAGTTTGGTATACCGAGCTTCAAAAGAGGATTTCCCTGGAAGTGCTTTTTTGGTGCTCAGAATTGGATCGCCCTGCTTGATGCTAGATTTGGAACAGGTAATCTGAGCTCAAACTTTCTTCTTCATTTTTGTCTCTATTCCAATTTGGGAATTTTCTGGATTTTAACACTTGCCAATTGCTTTGGGTTTTGTTACTGCAGTAAAAAAAACATGAGGAGCTCAAACACGATTCTTTTCACTTGGCTTTGCTTGGATTCGTTGCTGCAGGATAGTAGCAATGTCCATTGGGTTAATATCCGGTTGCAAACATCTCTAAGGCACATTCACAATCTTCGAAGTGCATGCTGCTCAACTTCAACCTTTGCTTTTAGCTCAGATGCCTTTGGGCCACTCGCCAATTTTGGCGCCCTAGGAAGTTCAGAACGGCTTCCTGTATCCTGGGATTTGTTGCTGGTTCGCTCCAACAATATCGACATAGCAGCTTCTATTAATTAAAAAACAAGGTCCTAGCTTCGGTAGATGGCATGTTCACTTGATAAACTGAGCGATGAGGGAAACTGAAGTAGGCACTTCCTCAACACCAGCAAGTGCAACTGAGGATGTACTAAGAAGTAGATAGGTAAGTCAGATGGCAATTCTTCTAGCATAGTCAGGAGAACGGCTCTGAGCTGTTCATGAGCAGTTTCCCACCAAACATCAAATTGTGGTAAGTAGAGAATTGATGGTGTCGTTCTTGTAGCTTCTGTTATGTCGCTTATTAAGGTAGGTTGGATTTAGTTACTTTGCACTTGATTAATGATGCTGATTCTAGTTATGTTCCTTATACTCAGAAAAGAAACGGTGAAATTGGGATGGGTTTGCTCTTTAGGAAGAATGTTGTTATAAGCAGGATAATAAGTTTCCAGATTAAGTTCCTCCAAGGTATGCTGTGTAGTCCACAAATAAGAAGAGTGACCTTCAATGTGATCGGTAACGTCAACATTTTGGATCCCAGCTAAACCTTGAGAAAGTAGGCTGGCACGGAAAGCCACTCCAAGCATCCAGTCAGTCCTGGAATAAGCATTTATAAACCTTCCTACTACCATCTTTCTAGCAACTTCCCAATTCACATATTTTATTGCAATGGGTGCTCCAAGAAGGACAACTCTTTCCACAAGTTCAACGGGGTTTTCTGTTTCAGCCAAACATTCTAAACATTTGAAAATAACTCTTGCTCAAAGTGAGTAACCTATAAGTGTCACAGGTCTATTTCCTTGAACTCCTCCTAATAATACTTCAGAAAGCAGTATCCCTGCCTTGTCAGGTCTGCCAATAGCAACCGACCACGTGCTGTCTATGAAATCAATAGCTGAACGAAATGCAGTTGGCCAAGCCAATGCAGTTAAAAGTGCACTCAAGACAGTCAGCATTGCCCCTTGTGCTACAAGACCGGAATGAATACAAGTTGTAGGTGTGAGGTCTGTTTAGAACCGCTACCATTGTTACATGATCTGGTTTAATATTATTATTGAACTGATGTACAATTTGTTTTGTTTGCTTGGAAACCAAAACCTGCAGGTTTGAGGTATGTGAAATGACCGGATTGCAGATTGGTTCAGGTTGGAGAGGCTATTGGTTGAATTGAAATTGAATTCTGTTAGAAACTCAGTTGGGAAAACCGGTTATCAATTATTGAATATTGGATCAATATTGAAGGTTGATTGTAAGGTCATTATGAGTGCTTTGGAGATTAAAAAAAATCTGTTATGGTGGAGAAGTCATTTTGCTTTTATTCCTGTTGTGGAATTTTTTCTCCATATTTCCTTTTAATTCCAACCAATTATTGTAATATGTATTAGTCATTAGGATGTAATCAGTTGTAATAGTATTTAGCTTATGTAAAATGATTCACACAATGCCAAATCTCATGTAATGCAATGCATATGGACACGTTTATGGGATCATGCTTGGTTATTATTTTTTTGACATGGTTATTCTAAAGTAATTGGATTGTTAATGAATGAAATGATTATTTGGACATTTGAATGGTGTAATGAATGTTTGAATTTGGTTTGAATGAAATGAATTTGTGGTTGTAGAAATGGATAGGGATTATTTTGAAATAGTCTAAAACTCATCTAAATGTCAATTTAAAATCCAAAAAACCAAATAAAACCAATTAAAATCAAATTAGTCTATAATTTGTTAAAATTACTTTGATATCAATTCTAACATTTATTCAAAAATAAAAATCAATTAGAGTTTGAATCATTAGTAAAAAAACAATTAAGATTAATTCGAAATTTGGAATTAGATTTACTTTGAAATTAAATTAAAATTGAAAAAATAAAAAAAAGTCAAATAACTAAAATCCATTTTGTAATCACAAAGCATCGTGATCAAAAAGTTAGATAATAACCAAAGTTTATCACAAAATATGGATTTGGGAAGGAATGTATGCAAATGAACTTTAGGCCAAGTGCCAGATAAAAAAATGAAAAAAAAATGGAAACAATTCAGGATCAAAATCGGGGTATGACAGTTGCCCCTATTTAAGTATCTTCAACTAGAGAATATGGAGCAGGACACTCTTCATATGATCATAGTGGGAGATGGTTAAATACTAAGAAGACCCGGATTTTGATCCTGGATCCCTATGACATGACGTGATGTGATATGATATGATATGTTATGATATGATATGATATGATATGCATGAATGCAGGATTCTCTTTTTTTGTGATTTTTTTATCTGCTAGGGATATGGTGGACCCTTAACAGGAGATGCTACTTAGACAGACCAAACTGTGGGGAATGCTGATGGTCCACAAGAAGACAGACAAATGGTAAGAAACAACTTGCTGGGGAAACAGTCCTGCTGGAGAATCAGACACACACTGGGGAGTAATCGAAGTGAAAGTTGATAAACAACGTTCAGAGTACAAGATATTTCGGTAGTAAGTTCACATATGACTTACTAGACCCGAATAAGAAAGAAAATGTCACAGCAGGTTCAGATATGACCTGGCAATACTGGAATAAAACACGACAAAACAGGTTCATATATGACCTGACAATGTTGGGGGAATATCAAGAAGTTCTGACAGCCGGTCCAGATGTGACCTAACGAACTCAGAAAAATTCAAAAAGAGTGTATCAACAGGTTCATATATGACCTGGTAATACTGGAATAAAAGTTCAAAAACAGGTTCATATATGACCTGACAACACTCAAACAAATCATAGAGAAAGACTCTTCAGAGCAGGTTCAGATATGACCTGACACTGGAACAAAGCTCAACAACAGGTTCAAATATGACCTGAATAGTATTGAACAAAAATTGGAAAAACTCTTCAGAGCAGGTTCAAATATGACCTGACACCGGAATAAAGCTCAACAACAGCTTCAGATATGACCTGAATAGTATTGAACAAAAATTGGAACAACTCTTCAGAACAGGTTCATATATGATCTGACACTGGAACAAAGCTCAACAACAGGTTCAAATATGACCTGAATAGTATTGAACAAAAATTGGAAAAACTCTTCAGAGCAGGTTCAAATATGACCTGACACCGGAATAAAGCTCAACAACGGGTTCAGATATGACCTGAATAGGATTGAACAAATAGAGAAAAAATCTTCAGAACAGGTTCAAATATGACCTGACACTGGAATAAGGCTCAACAACAGGTTCATATATGACCTGAATAGTATTGAACAACAGAGAAAGAATCTTCAGAACAGGTTCAGATATGACCTGACACTGGAATAAGGCTCAACAACAGGTTCAGATATGACCTGAATAGGATTGAACAATAGAGGAAAAATCTTCAGAACAAGTTCAAATATGACCTGACACTGGAATAAGGCTCAACAACAGGTTCATATATGACCTGAATAGTATTGAACAACAGAGAAAAAATCTTTAGAACAGGTTCAGATATGACCTGACACTGGAATAAGGCTCAACAACAGGTTCAGATATGACCTAAATAGGATTGAACAACAGAGGAAAAATCTTCAGAACAAGTTCAAATATGACCTGACACTGGAATAGCAACAATTTGACTCTGACCGTAAGCAATGGACTACAACCAGCTTTTAACGGATTTTGCCAATAACAATTGGACTTGAAAATGACCATGAAAACCGGATGTTGGTTTAAGGATACCAAAGACAAACTGGAATTAGAGGTCCAAGGACATAGGATCAACAGCAAGATCTAGGTCAATGCACAATGAGCACGAAATACCTTTCGGCTATGCATGATTTGAATGCATGATATATGAATGATCATGATTATGAAAATGCTGACGCTTGGCAGACTGGGTGTTCGTAGGGACAGAGATTCTGATTCCTCAACACCAATAACTCATACCCGTACAATTAACAGGCGCATCTAGAGAAGAAACTATCACGATTGACAGTTATAAATAACCAAAGGTCCATCCTTCTAGAGGATTAATAAGTTGTACTCCATGGGGACTTTTGTTGGTGATCCTGGAGTATTTATGAAAACTTTGAGCCTTTCGGGGAAACAAATGATTTTCCTTTGATTTTCACATATATCAAAGTAATTTTGTTCTTTTTACTAAATTTCAAATTCTTTTTCAAGTTTCAAAATTTCATTATTAACAAATAAATGACATTTTGCATAACAAAGAAAAACGTAGATGAACACAATTAACGATGATATTCTTGATTTTGCAAAAAGCATTTGATGTCATGAAACCAAGGTTTACCATCGACTTCCTCTTCAACTGATTGACAGTAGGCAGGCTCAACTTATCGCTCGATCTGAATGAGAGGTGCTTCATTATGGAATCTGACTTGGTACATCGAAGCCAACATAGCCAAAGCATCAGCAATTTGATTCTCAGTTCTCGGGATATGACGGAAAGTGATTTCGTCAAAGTATTTTATTAATTCCATGACATAGGCACGATATGGGATCAACTTGGTATCACGGGTTTCCCATTCGCCCTTGACTTGGTATATCACCAAGGCTGAGTCTTCACATACTTCAACGATTTTGTTTCGGAGATCAATGGCTGCTTCAATGCCTAGGATGCACGCCTCATATTCTGCTATATTGTTCGTGCAATCAAAACACAACCTTGCTGTGAAAGGAGTGTATCCACCATTCGGATTTAATAGAATATCTCCTACGCCATGCCCCATGTAGTTGGAGGAACCATCGAACATGAGCTTCCACCGAGATCCGGGTTCAGGTCCTTCATCAGGTCCTGGGATTTCACAATCCCTTACTACCATAATGTCTTCATCAGGGAAGTCAAATTTCAACGACTGGTAATCTTCAACGGGCTGGTTTGCCAAGTAATCGGAAAACACACTTCCTTTGATGGCTTTCTGAGACACATATTGGATGTCATACTCAGATAGTAACATTTGCCAACGGGCGAGTCTTCCAATCAAAGCAGGCTTTTCAAAGATGTACTTTATTGGATCCATTTTTGAGATCAACAAAGTAGTGTGGCAAATCATGTATTGTCTTAGACGACGAGCGGCCCATGCTAAAGCGCAACAAGTTTTCTCCAAGAGTGAATATCAGGATTCACAATCGGTAAATCTCTTACTCAAATAATAGATGGCATGTTCCTTTCGACCGGTTTCGTCATGTTGTCCCAACACACATCCCATTGATTTTTCAAGCACGGTCAAGTACATAAAGAGTAGTCTCCCCTGAACAGGTGGAATTAGAATAGGGGGCTCTTGCAGGTATTGTCCGATTCTCTCAAAAGCCATTTGGCAGTCAGAATTCCATTCAACTGCTTGATCTTTTCTGAGCAACTTGAATATAGGTTCACACGTAGCAGTCATGTGAGATATAAACCTAGAGATGTAGTTCAAACGTCCCAGGAATCCTCTAACTTCTTTCTCTATACGCGGAGCAGGCATTTCTTGTATTGCCCTAACCTTGTCTGGATCTACCTCAATTCCTCGTTGACTAACAATGAAACCAAGCAACTTTCCAGATCGGACACCAAAGGTGCAATTAGCAGGATTCAGTAGTAGTCGAAATTTCCGAAGACGCTCAAATAGCTTTTACAAGTGGTCTATATGATCCTCTTCACTTTGGGATTTTGCAATCATATCATCCACGTAAACCTCAATTTCCTTGTGCATCTTGTCATGGAAAAGAGTGACCATTGCTCTTTGGTAAGTTGCCCCAGCATTTTTGAGACCGAATGGCATTACCTTGTAGCAAAATGTCCCCCAAGGGGTGATGAATGTGGTCTTTTCCATGTCCTCTGGATCCATCTTGATTTGATTATAACCCGAGAATCCGTCCATAAAGGAGAAGACTGCGAACTTAGCAGTGTTGTCTACCAGAGTGTCAATATGTGGCAGAGGGAAATCGTCTTTTGGACTAGCTTTGTTTAGATCCTTGTAATCAACACACATCCTGACCTTGCCATCCTTTTTGGGTACAGGTACTATGTTAGCTACCCATTGAGGGTACTCTGCAACTGCTAGAAAACCGGCATCAAATTGACGTTTCACCTCGTCACAAATCTTCAGAGCCATGTCGGGTCTTGCTCTTCGGAGCTTCTGCTTCACTGGCGGACAATCTGGCTGTAGTGGTAGCTTGTGGACAACAATGTCAGTATCTAAACCTGGCATATCCTGATACGACCAAGCAAATACATCTCCATATTCATGTAGCAACTTGATCAATCTTTCCTTGATGCTTGCCTCAAGTGTAGTCCCGAATTTGACCTCTTTCTTGTCTTCCTCAGTGCCAAGGTTGATTGTTTCCACTGGTTCTTGATGTGGCTGAAGGGCCTTTGACTCGTGCTCGAGCATCCTTTCCAGTTCTTCTGGGAAATCACAATCTTCCTCACTCTCCTTTTCCGCTTGGTAGATGGGGAGTTCAAAATTATAGGAAGTAGCGGGGTCATCGAATTCAACTGGTTTATTGATTATTCTGCATGTTTTTTTACTGATGGTTTTTTTTTTAGAAAAATGGAAATAAAATGCAAAAAGAAGTAAAAAATATTTTTGTAGTTTTTGAAAGGATTGCCATTTTAAGAAAAACAACAGATAAATGAACGACAAGAATTTGAACAAAATGCTCTTTATTTGTCATAATGATTTTTTTGAAATTCAAAAGGGGCCCTACAAATGATCCATTAGCCTTGGGCAGAGCTAAGGATTTTCAAAAAACACACAAAGGAAAACAACAATTACTTTGACACAGGAAAAACTTCTGGAATCTCAACCGCTTCCTAGTTTGTCAAGGCTGCTTCACACCGGTATATCAGATTCAATGTTTCTCCATCTTCAGTGTCATCTTCCACTTCACCAACTTGTTCTCCATGGATAAATCCTTTGCTCAGGAAAACTTCTTGTATGCTCCGCACACGGTCCTTTGCAGGGACCAGGGCTCCTCCATTAGCAGAAGGCTTGTACCCCAAACCAAAACGGTCATTTTTCTCATTGACGTTGATGACTTGCCCCCAACCTGCAGGGCCTCCACTTTCAACTGTTGATTTTGCGCTCTTCAAAGAGGCGAATGACAAACTAGCTTTCTCAACAGGATCCTTAACCTCTTCAAGTGTGGCATTGGATATTTCAAGGGCTTGAAAAGAAGTTTCTAAGGCATCCTCATCAGCCTCAATATAACGGAAAGAGGAGAGTTGACTGATGATAAAGTCCTCTTCACCTGAGACAATAACGAGCTTGTTATCGACAACGAACTTCATCTTTTGATGTAGAGTAGAAGTTACTGCCCCAGCGGCATGTATCCATGGGCGTCCCAAAAGGCAGCTATAAGCTGGATTTATGTCCATGACTTGGAAATTGATGGGGAATACATGTGGTCCGATCTGTATTGGTAACTCTACCTCCCCAACTACTGTCCTTCGCGAACCATCAAATGCTTTCACCATCAGCGCACTAGGTTTCAACTCCGAACCTTGGTAAGACAATTTAGCGAGTGCCCTCTTTGGTAGAACATTGAGGGATGATCCAGTGTCAACTAAAACTCTGGCCAGAGCATCTTCTTGGCACTTTATGGACACATGCAAGGCGCGGTTGTGATTCTTCCCCTCCTTGGGTAGCTCTTCATTGCTGAAACTTAGAGTGTTGCAGGCTGTGATATTGGCGACCACTCCATCGAATTGGCCGACCGTTATATCTTGGGTAACATGAGCCTGAGCAAGCACCTTTAGTAGAGCCTCCCTATGAGCTTCGGAATTCAGAAGCAAGGACAAGATAGATATTTTTGATGGCGTTTGATGTAACTGATCAACTATCTTGTAGTCAGATTTCTTTATTATCCTTAGGAACTCACTTGCTTCATTAGTTTGCACAGCCGGCTGTGCCCCTCCATGTTCTGGGGTAGGATTTACATTTGCAGCTCCCCTTGTAGGCTCTTGAGGGTTCACATTAAAATTGGGAGTATAAATCCGACCACTGCGGGTCATCCTGCTTGTCCCTGCGATGTTAGTGATGTCGGTGTCAACATTCTCCACACCTTTCTTACTTTCAGCAGCTTCGGTCTTTCCATCGACCACTCCATCTACCACTGTTATGCCGTACTTCCAGGGTACTGCCTTGGTACTTTCAAAAGGAAATGGGGTAGGCATGCAAACTACCACAGGTGATGGGTGAATAACATCTCTTCTGTGATAAGTTACCTCGAATGGTTCTGGTATATTAAAAACGGGTTCAATGACCGAAACCTCCTCATTCGTTGTTGGACCACAAATTTGCAAAACGCCTTGATCCATCAAGTTCTGAATATCATTTTGTACCACTTTACATCCTCTTGGATGAACGGCACATTCCTCACAGTTGTCGTGACATGTATCAATCAATCTAGCCCCCACCAATCCTGCATGGAGCGCTAGCAACGGAGTTTTAACATCTTCCACGTTTTTTATTATACACACATCAGAAGCATCCTCAACGGCATTGACGTCACCATGCACTGGCAAAGGGTTACTTTTGACATTGGGTCCGACGTCTCGAAATGACAGAATCTTCTTCTCAACCAGGTCTCGCACAATATGCTTTAAAGCATAAAATCCTTCTAAATCATGTCCAGGGGCACCCCCATGGAACGGACAATGGGCATCTGGATTGTACCATGGAGGTAAAGGATTTGGTGGAGGACCCAAAGATCTGGGTGTCACTAACCCTTTCTGTAGCAATGATGGGTATAATTCAGTATATGTCATAGGGATTGAAGCAAACGGAACTCTACTTCTCTGTACCCTATTTTGATTTGGAGGATTTTGTGGACGAGGAGCCTGTGCTCTTGGCTGTTGATAAGCAGGTGGCGCGGGCGCTTGCTGATATACCGGCGCTTGTTGAGCGGGTTGATAAACAGAAGCTTGTGATTGGTTGAAATTTGGTGTGACAGCTGCCACATACGGTTGTTGAACATATTGTACTGGATAAATCGGTGGTTGTTGAGCAAACTGGTGTTGGTGATTAAGTTGATGTTGTTTCTTCCATGAATGACACCTTCTTTGGCTGGTTGACACTGCATTTGTATCACCCTCCTTCTTTCTTTGAAGTCCTCCGGGAAACTTTTTGGCATTACTACCAGATGTTTCAGAGGTAGTCATCATCTTTCCATTCTTCAATCCAAGTTCGACCTTTATGCCCACGGCGACCAGGTCAGAGAAGCTTGCAGATACACTACTTACCATTCTTTCATAGAACACGGGTTTGACTGTATCCATGAACCAATATGCTAATTCCTTCTCAGCAAGAGGTGGTTTGACTTGCGAGGCCACTTCCCTCCATCGCTGCGCATATTCCTTAAAAGACTCCTTATCTTTCTGGGACATGCTGAGCAATTGCCTCCTATCTGAGGCCATATCCATATTATACTTATAATGTTGGATGAAAGCATCAGATAAGTCTTGGAAACAACGAATCCTACTCTGATCCAGGCTTAAGTACCACTTAGAGGGAGCACCCCTCAAGCTGTCTTGGAAGCAATGTATCATGAGTTTGTCATCCTCTACATGCGCAACCATTTTTCGATAGTACATAATAAGGTGACTCTTAGGACACGAGTGGCCCTCATACCTATCGAAATCTGGGGTCTTGAACTTCGCAGGAATCACAAGACCTGATACTAAGCACATCTCCTTAGCGGTGGCACCAAAAACTTGGTCACCTTCCATAGCCCTCAGTCTCTTCTCAAGCATCTGGTAATTCTCCTTCATCCCTCTTATGTCCTCTTGCCTTTCCTCATCTTCATCTGAAAAGTCTGGAGCATGTTGCTGATCCTCAAAGTAGGGTTGCATATGTGCCCGAACGAGAGGAGGTGCGAACGTGTGAACCACTGGATGGTTTTCATTGATGGTTGGTAGAGGAGCTGTCTGCTGAGCAGATGGTGTAAAACCAGGGGCGCCTTCAACTGTAGGCGTGAAATCGGGAGGTAAACCATAGGTTGGCCAGGTTGTTGGTACCGCCCTCGCAGGTTGGGGTTCAATCGATGGACCGGCGATTTCTGAAACAACCGTCGTTTGGTTGTCCAGCTTTGCCCTGATGACCTGTAATATCTCCATGACCTGACCCATGTTTCCACGCAGGTCTTCGAGCTCTGAGCTCACTCGCTCCAATTCATGCTCTTGATCTGCCATTCTTTGACGAGCTCTGGCACGAGTATTATACTGGTGTTGAAAATTCAGCGTGAAACTGGAGGAAGAAAGGACAGAATGAGACTTTGTTTTGAAAAATGCATGAATGCATGTATGGATGCGTTTTGTTTGCAAAACTCTTGGTTAGTTTCAATCATTTATTTCAAAATGTCACAACACTTGTTTGAAAATATTAAAAAAAATAAGGAAATGAAACACAATAAAATGAATCTCAAAAGCGATTTTTCATTAATCTCATATCAAAGTTCAAATACAAACAACGCGCTCATGGTTTATGGGCTTTCCGAACCGTAGCAAGGTCGGTAGTTAACCCTTCTAACATTGCCTTACAAAACTTAATGAAATTAAAGACTTGATGCAGGGTGTTCTCTGGACACATGCACCAATCAGTTTCTTGCAGCTTCTCAGGTAGCTCTTGCATGATGGAACTCGCAAATCCGGACAGCTTCAGAAATTTGCCCTTCCACTCAGTGTAAAGCCCTTGAAGATCTTGAATGATGCGCACGTCTTCAGCCTTGGTCACCTCTATGTCCCTATAGAGGTTTCTCCAATATCTGCATTCATTTAGAAACACCATGTAGGCAGCATCCTGATCCCCACCTTCAAGTGCCGGGATTCTAGCATCGACTCGATCCAAATGATGTTTCAACCGTGTGCAAACTCTTTCTGACTCTTCAGTCTTCAGCTTCTCACGTTCCAGAGCATCCTTGTATTTTTGAATGGTATTCTCCAGTTCACGAGTACGAATCTCGGAAATCAGCCGTGCTTCCCTTTTCATTTCAAGGGTCAGCTCCAGAGTCTTGTTGAGCTTTTGAATCCGGAGTAAAGCTCTATCTAACTCTTCTTCCTTTGATTTGAACACAAATTTAGTGCTATAGAGCGCTGGTCCAAACTTTTCCCTCCTTGCTTCAGACTCTCTAGCTCTTTTGTTGGAGACTTCAAGCTCTTTGTCCTTCTTTTGTTGATCGTCTTTCAAGTTCCCATTCTCTATCGAGACTCGGCCAAGCCTGATTCTCAAATCAGCATTTTCCAACTCCAACTCCTTGATACGGGCATTGAGCTTCTCTACATCTTCAGGTAATATGGGCTCTGGCTCAGGAACCAATGGATAGATAGAAGGATCAAATGGATAAGGGAGTTTAATCATCTGAACCCTCTCTCTAACCCAACAAGTGTAAGGCTCTTGGCCAATGACATTTCTCTTACCCAACTCCTTACCCTTTCTGATGATTGCTTGCCAAGACCTCTTGATCTTTTTCACCATGGGATGATCCGCTTCAACACCATGTAAGATGAAAGGCTCTAGAGCTTCAGCTTTCGGAGGGCCATTCATAGGGTACCCATGCTGCCTCAGAGATAGCACAGGGTTATAGTTGATGCAACCCTTGGTTCCTATCAACGGCACGTTGGGGAAGTCTCCAATACTGACAATCACATTCTCGGTTTCCCAATCCCTGATATACCACTTAACATGACTGGAGGTGAGGGAAGCTAACTTCTGGAAAGGCTTGAGTTCCTTTAAGACAAAAGGACCTTCTTCGGGCATATGGGATCTGAACCAGGCATGCAAC
Organism: Lathyrus oleraceus; assembly: GCF_024323335.1. NCBI lineage: Eukaryota > Viridiplantae > Streptophyta > Magnoliopsida > Fabales > Fabaceae > Lathyrus > Lathyrus oleraceus. The sequence goes on along the minus strand of NC_066583.1, from coordinate 379,527,174 downwards.
AACTGCACACAACATAAGATGATTCCTCCCTTCTTCTCATGACGATCATGGAGAGTGTAGTAGATATCTGCCAAGAGGAACGGTACAGGGTTACCAGAGAGGAAAATTCTCACCGCCAGGTGGTCCACAAAATGGTCAATATTTGGGAAGAGGACTATCCCATATATCAACACGGCTAACACAGCATAAAAGGCTTCCCAATTCCCTTCTTTTTCCATCTTCTTGGCCTGATCTTCCAAGAACTTCCTAGAAAAACCACTGAAAGGTCCTTTCACATCCCAATTATCCACGACTTCAGAAACTTTCAGACCCAAAGCTGAAGCTATCCTCTTGGGAGGGATATCTTCATCGAGCTTAGGAAATGGGTTATGGTCCTTCAAGTTCCGGCATATGATCCTCTCAACCTCCTCCAAGGTAGGAGCCAACTGGAAGTCAGAAAACATGAAACAACGGAGAAGTGGATCATAGAACTGAGCAATAGTCACTGCGGTCATCATGTCCATCTTCTCATTTAGGATGTCCAGAATTCTTCCATAGTTTTGTACGAAGCTATTGAGTTTGAGGGGTGTTACTTTGGCACTCAACTTCTGTAGGCTGGTAAGGTCCACGTTCTTGTATTTGAACTGAAAAGTGCCTCTTCTCTCAGGATTCATCTTGCTAACAAGTCTTGGATTCCTGAAATAATACGAAACAACTAAGAGTTTTGCTTTTTATGCATATGCAATGAATGAATGGATGCCATGTTTTTTCGTTTTTTTTTTGATAGGTTCAAATGTCCGAGGTATGGATAAATTTGATTGCTTTTCCAAAACGGGGTTCTCACCGGGTATGATCTAGGGCTTTGTTACAAAGGATCCCCAGAGTCATTGATTCACAAGACTGTTTGACGCTTACGGGAAATACTTTCCGGTTGTCAACTCCATCAAGGGAATCTATTCTGGGTGAGGTTCTCGTACCGACCCTTACGAAGTATTCACTTCGGGAGTCCGTACTACGCAACCATCGATTGGGTTCTAGACAGGGTACTCAGAGTCATGGATTCAAAAGACTATTTGACGCTTACGGAAAATACTTTCCGGTCATCAACTCCATCTAGGGAATCTATTCTGAGCGAGGTTCTCGTATCGATCCTTACGAAGTATTCACCTCGGGAATCCATACTACGCAACCATCATTTCTAGTTGGCCAAAGGTTTAATGTTCTAAAAGGTCCTTAGAGTCATAGACCCCTTTGAAACATCGACGCTTATGAGGTATACATCTCGGGCGACAATATTTGCAAAAGAATCTACTCTAAGTGAGGTTCTCGTACCGACCCTTACGAAGTATTCACCTCGGGAGTCCGTACTACTCAACCATCATCCTATCTTATGTTTTTTCACTCTAGACTCGGGTGTAGAGTCTTTCCCACATGGTTTGCAATCAAATACCCAAGTACCAACAATCACAATAGAACCAATATTCAACAGATATAACAATATAACAATAAAGATAAAAAAACAATAAAGAAAAGCCACACAATTAAACAAACAAAGGAACACAAACGTCCTAACTAGGCTTGACTCGCTTAGGATTGTAATTCCCCAGCAGAGTCGCCATCTGTCGCACCTCGAAAAAAATGGGGATACGACTTCAAAGCGAAGCGCGATCGCACGCTCGCAATGATGGACTGAACAGAGTCGCCACCGAACTTTATTTATTCCTAAAAGGAAAGGGGAAATATCGATAAAACCCAAGACAAATGAAAGGATAAGATATGGTCATCGCAACCAATATCAGGGTTCGGGAGTCGTTTACGCAAGGGAAAGGTATTAGCACCCCTCACGTCCGTTGTACTCAACGGGAACCATTAGGTCAGTTGTGTGCATTAATGTTAATTTGAAATGTTAGGCTTTTCAAGTTATTAGGTGGGAAAGAAAGAATAGAAGAAAGAAGAAATGTTTTTGGATTTTTTTAACGAAGGACTAAACCTAAGTTTTTTATTAGTGGGCCTGACAAGATTTAAAAATCCTGCTCCTACGTATCTCAAAAGAGAAATCAAGGCTTACGTAGTTCTGGGTAGAAAAATGTTTGTTTGTTGGTCGATTTTAGCGAAAGCTATACTGTATTAATCGACGAAAACATTGTTTTACCCAAAACAGATGAGGAGTGGACGCATACCACACATCAAACAGATTTATAAATCTACATTCGGAAAAGCGTCATTTATCTCTACTCAACAATCGTGGCCGAAACATTGTTTTGTATCACTTAAGACAATATATCTTTCATTTATGAAAAAGGTTTTTGATTAATCGCACGGCGGCGACAAAGAGTTTGATTGGTTGGATGTATTTTGAGTGATGGCGAGAACTTGGATGAGCGAGATATACATCTTGAATCCTAGCCTCAGGAGTGCATGGTATACACCATGTTCCATTTCCATCTTTATTGAAAGAGTTTAAGATAGGAATTAAGTATTTTGGAATTTGATTGAGAAAGGGTTTGAAGAGACCGCATTGACAATTTTAGGCGATGGCGAGAGTTAAGATTGGCGAGGCATACGTCTCGAATCTTAACCTCAGGAGTGCATGGTATACACCATGTTCCATTTCCACCTTTATTGAGAAGGTGTTAAATAAGAATTAGGTATTTTGAGTTTTTGTTGTGAAAAAATGACTTGACCTAGATCAAGTATTGATGGACATTTAAAAGAAATTTGAATGAGTATTTGAGAGAAAACAAAGTGGGTAAATTTGGATGATGGCGAGAGCTAGGATTGGCGAGATATACATCTCGAATCCTAGTCTCAGGAATGCGTGGTATACACCACGTTCCACTTCCATCTTTATTGAAAAGATCTTAACTATGAATTAATATTTTTGAGTTTTTATTAGAAAAAATGGCTTGACGTTGGATCAAGCATTTGATGAAATGGAATAGAATAGGAGGGAGAAATGAATTGATTCGTTTATTGAGAAAATACTCGACGTTGGATCGAGTCATATTTTTGTATTTTTTGAAATTTGTTGATTTTATTCTTGTGTTAGTATCTAACTAAACAGTCAAGTAATAAAGAAATAAAACAGTACCAAATTATTACACATCGGGGGAGTGGGGTACATCTTGTTAAATGGGGATTAAAAAAAATCATGAAATAATTAAATCGGGCTCAAACAACAAATAATGCATGAGTGTAAGTGCAAGAGAACCGACTCATTGTAAGAAAGCCCAAGAGTAAGCTATGTGAGGTTGACGGCGATGCTTAAAAAAGCAATCGACTTACAAGGGTGTGAAAATGGGCTCGATATTGAATCGAGAAAAGTGTGATTTTAACAGTTTAAAATGGTTTTGAATGAATGGTGAAATTAAAAGAAAACAAATCTATGTTATGATAATGAAACTATGAATATAATAAAGCATAAACATAAAAAATGTTAAAAGAAATAAAAATACTACACATAGGTATCAAACCCACTCCACTAAAGATCATAGAAACCACCCTTCTCCACCAGACCACCTATGACTAGCTATTATTTTAATACTAATTTAGATATATAAACCAAGATAAATTAAAAAAAGAATTAAAATAAAAAACTAATAAAAAAGAAAATTTGTTGGACTACCCTAATTAAACCCAACCGCTTGGCTGTTGGGTTCTAGAGGCTAGTGAGATTGGGAATCAAAAACATATGTTAATGTAGTATATTAAATGAAAAACATTAATAAATGAAAACCTAGAAAGTTTAATCATAAAAAAAAACTTAATGGTTTCCATGTTTATCCTCGTTTAAAAATAAATTAAAAAAAGAAAATGGAAACAGAGTAGCAGACTTCCTCGTTCTCCCAATCTCGTCCTCTCCATCGCTCTCAACATCTCACGACCGCTCTCACCTATCTCTCTCAATCTCACGATCGCTCTTACCTCAGTCATCATCTCTCAATCAAAGCGCGAAAGGATAAAGAAAATTGGACAGGATGGCTCACCTTCGACGGTGACGGCGAGCTCAGGTAGTCCTTGAATCTTCAAATACTGGTTTCTTGCTTCGATTTTGGGATTAGGGTTTGTGTGGTATCTTTTTCCGCTATTCCCCATTCTCTCAAATTTTTCGTCTCCTTTTATATTTGCAGATTAGGGTTTTCAGTTTGGTATACCGAGCTTCAAAAGAGGAATTCCCTGGAAGTGCTTTTTTGGTGCTCAGAATTGGATCGCCCTGCTTGATGCTAGATTTGGAACAGGTAATTTGAGCTCAAACTTTCTTCTTCATTTTTGTCTCTATTCCAATTTGGGAATTTTCTGGATTTTAACACTTGCCAATTGCTTTGGGTTTTGTTACTGCAGTAAAAAAAACATGAGGAGCTCATACACGATTCTTTTCACTTGGCTTTGCTTGGATTCGTTGCTGCAGGATAGTAGCAATGTCCATTGGGTTAATATCCGGTTGCAAACATCTCTAAGGCACATTCGCAATCTTCGAAGTGCATGCTGCTCAGCTTCAACCTTTGCTTTTAGCTCAGATGCCTTTGGGCCACTCGCCAATTTTGGCGCCCTAGGAAGTTCAGAACGGCTTCCTGTATCCTGGGATTTGTTGCTGGTTCGCTCCAACAATATCGACATAGCAGCTTCTATTAATTAAAAAACAAGGTCCTAGCTTCGGTAGATGGCATGTTCACTTGATAAACTGAGCGATGAGGGAAAACTGAAGTAGGCACTTCCTCAACATCAGCAAGTGCAACTGAGGATGTACCAAGAAGTAGATAGGTAAGTCAGATGGCAATTCTTCTAGCATAGTCAGGAGAACGGCTCTGAGCTGTTCATGAGCAGTTTCCCACCAAACATCAAATTATGGTAAGTAGAGAATTGATGGTGTCGTTCTTCTAGCTTCCGTTATGTCGCTTATTAAGGTAGGTTGGATTTAGTTACTTTGCACTTGATTAATGATGCTGATTCTAGTTATGTTCCTTATACTCAGAAAAGAAACGGTGAAATTGGGATGGGTTTGCTCTTTAGGAAGAATGTTGTTATAAGCAGGATAATAAGTTTCCAGTTCAAGTTCCTCCAAGGTATGATGTGTAGTCCACAAATAAGAAGAGTGACCTTCAATGTGATCGGTAACGTCAACATTTTGGATCCCAGCTAAACCTTGAGAAAGTAGGCTGGCACGGAAAGCCACTCCAAGCATCCAGTCAGTCATGGAATAAGCATTTATAAACCTTCCTACTACCATCTTTCTAGCAGCTTCCCAATTCACATATTTTATTGCAATGGGTGCTCCAAGAAGGACAACTCTTTCCACAAGTTCAACGGGGTTTTCTGTTTCAGCCAAACATTCTAAACATTTGAAAATAACTCTTGCTCAAAGTGAGTAACCTATAAGTGTCACAGGTCTATTTCCTTGAACTCCTCCTAATAATACTTCAGAAAGCAGTATCCCTGCCTTGTCAGGTCTGTCAATAGCAACCGACCACGTGCTGTCTATGAAATCAGTAGCTGAACAAAATGCAGTTGGCCAAGCCAATGCAGTTAAAAGTGCACTCAAGACAGTCAGCATTGCCCCTTGTGCTACAAGACCGGAATGAATACAAGCTGTAGGTTTGAGGTCTGTTTATAACCGCTACCATTGTTACATGATCTGGTTTAATATTATTATTGAACTGATGTACAATTTGTTTTGTTTGCTTGGAAACCAAAACCTGCAGGTTTGAGGTATGTGAAATGACTGGATTGCAGATTGGTTCAGGTTGGAGAGGCTATTGGTTGAATTGAAATTGAATTCTGTTAGAAACTCAGTTGGGAAAACCGGTTATCAATTATTGAATATTGGATCAATATTGAAGGTTGATTGTAAGGTCATTATGAGTGCTTTGGAGATTAAAAAAAATCTGTTATGGTGGAGAAGTCATTTTGCTTTTATTCCTGTTGCGGAATTTTTTCTCCATATTTCCTTTTAATTCCAACCAATTATTGTAATATGTATTAGTCATTAGGATGTAATCAGTTGTAATAGTATTTAGCTTATGTAAAATGATTCACACAATGCCAAATCTCATGTAATGCAATGCATATGGACACGTTTATGGGATCATGCTTGGTTATTATTTTTTTGACATGGTTATTCTAAAGTAATTGGATTGTTAATGAATGAAATGATTATTTGGACATTTGAATGGTGTAATGAATGTTTGAATTTGGTTTGAATGAAATGAATTTGTGGTTGTAGAAATGGATAGGGATTATTTTGAAATAGTCTAAAACTCATCTAAATGTCAATTTAAAATCCAAAAAACCAAATAAAACCAATTAAAATCAAATTAGTCTATAATTTGTTAAAATTACTTTGATATCAATTCTAACATTTATTCAAAAATAAAAATCAATTAGAGTTTGAATCATTAGTAAAAAAAACAATTAAGATTAATTCGAAATTTGGAATTAGATTTACTTTGAAATTAAATTAAAATTGAAAAAATAAAAAAAAGTCAAATAACTAAAATCCATTTTGTAATCACAAAGCACCGTGATCAAAAAGTTAGATAATAACCAAAGTTTATCACAAAATATGGATTTGGGAAGGAATGTATGCAAATGAACTTTAGGCCAAGTGCCAGATAAAAAAATGAAAAAAAAATGGAAACAATTCAGGATCAAAATCGGGGTATGACAAAAAGTTATTGTTTGCACAAAAAGTTTTGGCTTGGGTTAGAATGGAGAGAAAAAAAAGGGTTAAATTCCTAAACATACAAGAAATAAGGGAAAAGAAAATAAAACCACATTGGGAGTTCCCCTCTTGAGATCATATTGATGATCCAAGTAGCTCTCATCCTTTGGAATAAGGAGTCACAAACAAATATCTCAAGCCATTAAGCACAGGTAATCGGAAGAAACCTCCAGGTGGTATCCCACAAATAAAGTGGGAAACCACGCAAACCATCTCTGCAAGAGTCATGTGAGCCCTCACAAAAAAGAAACTCAACAAACAGGTTAGAGAAAAAAAATAGGATAATCAAGGGTTGCCCCCAAATCAAAATGTAAACCTCTTGTCAAACACATGCATCAAAAGGGTATCAAATTCACCCATAATACCTCATATATTCAGAAAATTCAAATTGAAGGCATAAAGATGATGGATATAGGGCAAACCTGATTGAGGAGGATCGATTGAAATTGAGTTGCACCTGTGAGGTTTGCAGAGCGATCTGAGGGTTTGCCTCTGGAGGTTGCTCTGAACTCTGTCAACTCTTCTCTCACTTTCTTTTTCCTGCCAGGGTAATAGGAATGTCCTGCCATTTGTTTCACTGAAACTCTGAATTTATAACCTGGTTTTTGTGGACCTGTGGGCTCAAATGAGAGAGGCCCAAGTCCAAATTTTTTTTGTTATATTTTATTTATTTATTTATATTTATTTATTTATTTATTATTCTTTTTTTTTTCTTTTTTTCTTTTTATCTTTTTTTTTTCGTTTTTTTTATTGTTTTTTACTTTTTTTTTATTATTATTATTATTATTTTTTCGTTTTTTCTTTTTTTTTTTTCTTTTTTTCTTTTTTCTTTCTTTATTTATTTATTTATTTATTTATTTATTTATTTATTTATTTATTTAGTTTTTTTATTATTATTTTTTCTTTTTTCTTTTTATTTTTTAGTAAACAAAAGTAAGAGAAACAATGATGTATAATTCAAGCATGCTTGGTGATCTCAAACCAATCACAAGGAGTCCCACCCAAAGGCAAAGGGAACCAAGATGCTCATGATCCTTGAGGCTATTCAAATGCAATGTTATGATGCCATGAGGGATCTTAGGGTCAAAATTGGGGTCTTACACATGTGTGTGGCGCGTTTGACTTGGTGTACCGTGTTCAGCATGCGCGTGACCATCAGATCTACCACCTCAATTAATGAGGGAGATTTGATGGCCCTTGTTTTTTCTAATTTCTTTTTATTTTATGATTTTTGTTTTAATCCCTTTATTTTGATTAATTCATAATAAATTCATTTTTAATTCAAAAAATATGGGACTTTCACCAAAAATCTTTAAATATTTTCCCTTTCCATATTTTGAATTAAAATATTTTTTTTTGGATTAATTTTGATATTTTTTGAGAATTAATTGATTTTTAACTTATTTTAAAATATTTTAAATTACTTCTGACTTTCCAAAGATTATGAAATTTTTCGTCTAAGGTCCTTTGACCATGTTTGACCTAGGATAAATCCCTTGGCCATTTATTTGGTGATTTGAAGGGTTTTGAGGTTTTGTCCATTTTAAAATGCATTTTAATTCATTTTTAAATTGATCTTTAATTGATTAATTGTTTTAAAATTTTTGTAGAGTCATATAATTGATCTTGTGGTGTTTGACATTTTGTTTGGCCTTGGTCAGGTTGATTTGACTTTTGTTTGACCAATACTACTGGATTTAGGGGGTTGATGAAATGTACATTTCATCCCCCAAAATGAATGGATAGTATTGATCAGATGAAATTCCTCCCATGATCAATTTGGGTTTCTATTTCCCCTTCCCTCTTCATCTTCATCCCTATTCTTTCCCAATCCATCATTGACCAATGAATTCTCTTCAAGTCAAAATGCTAGTTGATTCATCAATGACTTTGTGTCAGATGAATCAACATGAGTCTAACTGAGATAGGCCCTTCCCATCTTTATTTTGAGTGTGGTATGTTTTAGGAACTTGGTTATTTGTACTAAGTCTCTAACATGCATTAACACCAATATCTTTATTGTCCGGCCTCAGATACTTGTGACTTCTATATAAGTCCAATTACGATTGCTTAATATAGAGCTAAATTTGTCCCGCAAGGCATAACATTCTAGTAATTGAGATTGTAAGTCTCCCATTCTTCATGGCATTATGTGAAAACTTGACTTTTTTTCCATTCATGTGAGCTAGTGACATACTTGTTGATTTATCCAAGTTGGAGCCCTTCTCATGGATGATGTCTTGGTTCGTGTATTTATACTTGTGAATGAATGGTTGAGTGTTCTCCAAAGAATGACTTAAACAATCAAAACTCTTCACTAACACTTGAATAACTTCTTGTTAACATTTTTATTTACTTTCAAGTCATTTACTTAATGCAATTTAAATTTCAGTACCTTATTCATTCATTGCCATTTACATTTCATACAACTTGTTTATATTTCAGTCCTTTTCACTTTTCTCACTTGAGACATATCTTTTGATTGTATATATTATGCGTGTGTGCTTTTGTTCTGTCTGTAGACTTAGAACCTTAAAATACCTAATAAAAACAAAAAACAAAATATTATCTTGGTGGACTGTTGGACTTGATCTGAACTTTTGCACTTATAGTAGGCAACTTTCTTATGCTTTGAGGACTTGGCCAATGCCACCATCTAAGGTAGAATTATCCTTGACTGTGCCTTTCATCTGATGAAAACCTTGGATGCTTCTGGTTCATCAGTCACTTTGTCTCTGTGCTTGATTGTTACACTGTTATTATTATTGATGTCTGACGATTATTTTATGAGATTTTTGCCACAAGGAATGTTTTCATCTGATACATTGGAAGACATTGAAAACTGCTAGCTATTGAAGTGCTTGCTTGGATATTATGGCTATCTTTATTTGATGCCTAGGTCTTCATATGGTTTGCTTGGATATTGCTTATGTTTGTTGCTTGTTCAAAAGTCCAAAGGAAAATGGATTTCTATATGACATTCTTGTCTTGTGGATTACATCCCATCGGTCAGATCTTTTCAACTCTTAACTTTTTTATTTTTTACTAGGATAGTCCCTTCATCTCCTCCCACTTCTTTAATTTCAAAATCTCTCTCTCTTTTCAAAACCTTCTTTGTTTGTGTTTTTCAACTTAGACATGTTTTAATGATTATAAACTTTGCCTTTATGCCATTGAATTTTTAAACTTTCTCTTAAATTAAACTTGTGAATAAACTTAATCATATTGACTTAAATTTCAAAAATACAAAATAAATAACAACCCCATTCAAGTCTTTGGACTTTTGTGCCTTTACTGTTAAACTTTTGATTAAAAATAATTCACCAACTTCTTTGAAATTTTTACCACGAACTACGGGGTTTTGATCCCTCATTTTTATGTTGGTACGTAGGCATAAGACCGAAGGTCTTGTCAAACACAAAAAATATAATTAATTAGTTCTTTTCTCATCCCCTCATTCTATATTTTATCAAACATCATTTTGACCAAAACATTTTCCCACCAAAGAGGGCTCCCTAGGAGTACCCAGGAAACTTTGGGTGCTAACACCTTCCCTCTATGTAACTAACCCCCTTAACTTTGGGTTTTGTTCGTATTTTTCCCTTTCCTTTGGAAACAGTAAAAGCGTGGCGGCAATTCTGGTTTTATCGATGTCCAGTTTAACTATAGCTTGATGGTCATGAATTTACCGCTACAGAAATTAAGTGGAGACTCTGTTGGGGAGTAGTCCTCAGTGGGTTTAACCTACTTTTTTGTGTGCATTGTTTTGTTGATATTTTATGTTTGTTTGTATATATTGCTCCTGTGATATAAGTTGTCTATTTTTCTTGGTGATCTCTGAGAGGTGAGATAAGTTCTAACACGAACTTGAGTGCAATTAAGATAGGAGGATGGTATAATCATGTTCGAATCGTGTGGAGTAGTCATTAACGAGTTGGCTTAAGACCCATCTATTCAGTGGATACCCCCTTGGAATTACTGATGTCACATGAGTAAATCATGGATATGCATTACTTTTTCCGACCTAGGAGTCCGAGAAGCTGAGAATCATAGAACATTTAACCCAACTTGGCCTATTTAGGACGTAGTGTGAAGATTGTTCAAGTCTAGACTTGATAACAGTTGTTACACGATACTACACTCAGACGAGTTTCTCTTGAGAATACTATGGGTTGGTGAGTCAATCATCTAAACCTATAATATCTGATAGATGGGATTACGACTCTGGGAACTTTTTAGAACATGATCTATAGGTTTTATCCTTACTACACTCATTTGGGATGATTCGTAATTCGACTCCATGCTCATGACTCACAACAAACCCTTTGATTCTCGGATGATCCAATCAATCTCATCAATATCAATGGAACTTGGATGTTGATAAGGTGAAAACCATAATCCACAAAAATGGATGGTTGATCTTGATGATGACTTGATCCATACCTTGACCTTTGTCTGTGTTTGCCTTGTGTGTGATTGTTGCATTCATGCATACATGTGCATCATAACATTCATCACAACAATAACATTTTCAAGAAACTAAGGTCTTATTTGCAAATTTTTATAGACCATGGATTATGGACGAACGAACACTAAGAAGTACAGTTTCAGATGTTCTGATTTGAAAGAGTTAAGGAAGTTGTCATCCTTTCTATTAGATCCCTTGAACTTCAAGCAACGTCATGAGAAGCTCTTGTCTGTATTATCTACTGATGTGGTTGAAGGACTTTTGAGTGTCTTGGTTCAGTTTTATGACCCTCTCTATCGTTGCTTCACTTTTCTCGATTATCAGCGTGTGCCCATGTTGGAGGAGTATGCTCACCTCTTGGGTATGCCCGTGTCCAACAAGGTACCTTTCAGTGGATTGGAGGAGATCCTGAGATCTCATGTCATAGCCAAAGCTCTTTATCCGAAGAAATATGATATTGATGCTCATTAGGTAAAGAAAGAAGGGATTCTAGGATTGACTTCTGATTTTCTCATTGGTAGAGCTAATGTTTTCTCTTAAGCCGGTAGTGTGGATGCTTTTGAAACCGTATTTTTATTGCTCATCTATGTTCTAGCTTTGTTCTCTAACATTGACAGTTTTGTTGATGTTAACGCCACTAGAATCTTCTTGATTGGGAATCCTGTTCCGACTCTATTAGATGACATGTATTTCTCTTTGCATTTAAGGAATTCTAAAGGTGGTGGAACTATTTTGTGTTGTGTTCCTCTTCTGTACAAGTGGTTTATTTCGCACTTGCATCAGACACATGCTTTCTTGGAGAATCGACAATGTCTACGGTGGTCCTAGAGACTTATGTCTCTCACTAATGATGATATTGTTTGATATGATTCTGCATTGGGTAGCATGGATATTATCGACAGTTGTGGTGAGTTCTCTAACGTGCCTCTCATTGGTACACAAGGAGGAATCAACTAAAAACCAACATTGGCCCGTCGTTAGCTTGGGTTTCCCTTGAGAGATATGCCTAATAACACTCAGTTAGATGGTCTATTCTATCAGGAAGGTAAAGATCCCCAAATTTTGAAAATTATAATGGTACGTGCTTTGCACAATGTGAATAGGAAAGGAAGATCTGAGCTAGCTCCACACAACTGTATAGCTTTGGAAGCTTACACTATTTGGGTGAAGAAGAGAGTTTTGGAGCTCAAGATGTCGTACGCTTGTGAGATACCTACGTATGTGGTTATGGTTGAGCCATTAACTCTCCCTAACCAAGATGTAGAGGATTTGGAAGACGCATTTGCCAAGATGAAGTAAGAGAAAGATTTGTGGGAAGAGCGATTCCATGCTTTGAACCAAAAGTATGAAGAGTTGCAGATTGAGTTGAGATACAAAGATGCACTCACAGAGATTCTTGAGGAGCGTACAGTGAAGAGACAGAGAGAGCCAAATGATTTATTTTCCTCTAGTATGCATCAGTCTTCCGGTGCTTGGAAGAAAATTGTTGATTGACTTGTCCTCGAGAAAGCTCGGATGAAGACGTCCTTTGAGTCAGAGATTCGACGCATCTGAAGGAAGCATACTCCCTTGGCTAGATCATCTGATGCAGTTGCTAGGGATCCTTAGGATGATAGTTTCCTTTTCTCTTGTACCTGTTTTTTTTAGTTTCTGAAATTGTACTCAGTGTAATCCTTCCAAATTTTATGAATAAAAAGAGGTTTTATGGTCAATTGAATTGTTATTATTGTTGATTATTATTATATTTGCAAGTAAGACTTCATATGTTCCTTGAAATAAAAAACAATCAAAAACATTGTATTTCATGCATCATTTGCATAATAGGTTTCTTCAGCCAGATGTCTTATAGTTCTTCTTCTGTGTATCAACCAAGCTAACTCATCACTATAATGCTTGAGCTAATTGTCTGAGAAGAATGGAGCATCTTGAACAAGAGAACATATAGCTTAAGGATGAGATTTCCAGACTCACTACCTTGATGGAGTCTGTGATTGCTGCTTAGAACCAACCATCTCCGCCTCCTACAAATCCTCATCCGCAGAGGACTGTCATTTTAGAGATTACTTCAGCATTTGTGCCTGTGGTTGCTAGCTAGTCTATTCCTGCCCTGCCTGCTGGGTTCCCGTGGGGAATGCCACCAAACTTTGTGCCTGAAGTGTATGCTCCAACATTTGCTTCGATGTCGGCATCTAGCCCAGTCATGTCTGTGCCTCTGGCCATTGTGCATACTCTACCTCGTGATGAGGATACCATTTACCATTCCAAGTCATCTAAAGGTCCGAATGTTTATGAGAAGATGGACGAGATGAAGGATCAGTTTCTTGAGCTGCGCAAGGAATTGAAGACCCTAAGAGAAAAGAATTTATTTGGTAAAAATGTTGTTGAGCTGTGTTTGGTGCCTAATGTCAAAATCTCGATGAAGTTCAAGGTCCAAGACTTTGAAAAATATAAAGGGAATACTTTCTCTCTAAGTCATCTTGTAATGTATGCTAGAAAGATGTCTACTCATACCGATAATGATCAACTGCTTATTCACTACTTCCAAGATAGTCTGACAGGTGCTACACTCATATGGTAGATATGCTTGGATAATGCTAGTGTCCGTACTTTTAATGACTTGGGCGAGGCCTTTGTCAAACAATACAAGTACAATGTTGATATGGCCCCCGATCGGGATCAGTTGAGATTAATGTCTCAGAAGGACAAAAAGACATTCAAGGAGTATGCCCAAAGATTGAGGGAGTTAGCTGCTCAGATTAGTCTGCTCTAGAAGAGAAGGAAATGACTAAGATATTTTTGAAGACGCTAAGTCCATTTTACTATGAACGCACGATTACTAGTGCTCCTAATGATTTCACCGAAATGGTGAACATGGGGATGAGATTGGAAGAAGGTGTTTGAGAGGGCCAGTTATCTAAAGATGAAGCATCTACAAGCAAGAAGTACGATGGTAGCTTCTCCAAAAAGAAGGAAGGAGAAACTAATGCAGTATCATCAGGGAGGCAGATGAGGCCTCATGTGAAGAAGAATTCCTAGTCCCGTCAACATCATCATCAAGTATCATTAGTAATTCTAGTATTTACCCATAATTCAACAAATCAATCAGTTTCTATTCAGCAACAACATCAACAATAGCCGCAACAAAGTAGCAACTACAACAACAATAATCATCATCTGAACATTGAGAGGAAGAAGCTCTTTTTTGACCCTATTCCTATGACATATGCAAAATTATACCCTTCCTTGGTAGTCAAAAAGCTTATACAACCAAGGAATCCTCCACAAATTCCTGAACCATTACCGTGGTGGTTCAAAACTTACTTTCATTGTGCTCTTCACCAACGAGCTCCTGGTCATGATATTGAAAACTGTTTCCTTTGAAGTATGAGATTCGGAAACTGGTTAAAAGCGGTATGGTGTCCTTTGAGGACAGAGTGCCAAATGTTAAAGCAAACCCGTTTCCTGCTCATGGCAACACTTCTAGACGGCTATCTCATAATATGTATTGACTTTGGGATCACACCTTGGCATCCTCCTTACCCCTCATTCATTGGGTTTGTATTGGGAGATATCACCAAGCACATTTGATTATATCATACTTTCTTTTATTTTGTTTACTAACCAAAATACCAAAAATATGTCTCTATGTGTTTTTGTTCCTTTTGTAGGTAGTGTATACATCCATTTGTGCCCTATCAAGCTCACAACTAGGGGTTGAGTCCCTCAATGCAAAGATATCAATCTAACAATGGTCCATATTGGTCAAAAACATCATATATGGATCCCCGTGTTCTTAATTTGCCAATTTGATCAAGAATTCATCAAGAGTTTGAAGGTTGTTTGCCTTAGAAGCCCTAATTCACCTAGGTATCTTGTGTGACTTCCTGAACAAGTTTCTTTAACAATTGGTCAAATATATCAAAGTATACTTTATTAAACATCATCTCAATCATATAAGATCCTCCACGAGTCCCAAAGATCAAGAGAACTTCAAGTTCGCAAGTTGGTTCAAAGAAGTTGACCAGAGAAAGTCAACTAGTCAAAACTAGGGTTCCCTGGACCCTATCTCCTACAATATTTGTCATATGAAAATGATTCCATAAGAAACATTACTCCTTATGACATTCTGAACAACTTTTATGTTGGCATCAATAGATAATTTTTCTTGGAAAGTCATTTCTTATGGTGAAAGATTATAGGTCATTTTGTTTGTGCCCTAGTTAGGAGGTCAACGTCTAAGGACCATAACTTGCTCAATTTATATCATATAAAGGCCATAAAAGTTTCATGGTTAATTTCAATATGTCTTATCCAACTTTTATTCTTTGATAAATTTCAAATTCAACATTCAAGGGCATGTGCCAAGAGGAAACATTATATGTCATTTTGGGCCATTGCCATTGAACAAGCATTTTTCCTCAACTTCTAAAATCCATATCTCCCTCATGAAAAATCCAAATGGTGTCAAATTGGTGACCAAATTTAAGATAAATGGAATATCTACAACTTTGGTGAAGAAACCATTTTGATTTGAAGCTCATAGCAAAAGTTATTCAAGGTTGAAGAAGTGGTCATTTGACTTGGGACTTAGAAACGTTTCAACCATGTTTGATTTCTCAAACTTCCACCTCAAACTTCATCATGATCCAAGCTCCAAATGAAAAAGTGTTCAACATAAAAGTTGTTCCGCTTGATGTCACCTCTCAAAAGCATCAAATATCAGTTCATTTGGACAAAAATTGAGGGACTTGTGCATGATTCCTTTGTTGGGTTTGTTTTGGAAACTTTTGCACTCAAATGATTAGTACCTTTTGCATGCTTTCATGTGATGACTTCAGTACCAAATGTGGATGAATTGGAAGTGGATATCATCATTTGTTGAGCCTAAACTAATGCCCATGCACCCATGCACCCATGCACAAATATTGCTATTTTTGACAATTTTTGGAATGGTGAAAAATTGAATTCCATAGTCTATAAATACAAGTGCATTGCTTCAAGAATGATACACATCCTACCCAAGCATTGCCAAGCTAACTCATAACCCTACTCCATATAATTCCTTGAAGATTTCTTTGAAATCGAGTTTGAATTTCTCCTTCTGTTTTGAGATTCAAACTCCAAGGATTCATTGCCATTTTCATCTCGATTGATCACTGCAAGCATAAGGAAGAAGAACCAAGTGGATTCACATTGAGATCAAGCCAAATCACTGCTACCCAAAGGTGATTTTTCCAAACTTCAAGCCTTCGCTTCTCACTCAATCCTCATATATTCTCTTTAATTATTGGTTGTCTAAAGTTCTATCAATGTAGGCAACAAAATTGAGTTGCTTTGAGGTCAAATCGAAGCAACTCAAATCATGTACCTCAAAATTCAATTCCTCATATCTCTCAATATATTTGGAATTGGACAAAATTGGGGCCAGATTCGAGCTCCTGAGCTTTTTATCTTTAAAATAGTGTCCTTAATTTTCATTTTCTGAATGGTTGAGGGTGGACCAGTCCGGTGAGGTCCACCGGAGAAGACAACCGGAGCTAGGGCTCTGGTGATGTGTTGACAAGGTTCCAACCATTTGATCTTGAGTCTGTGTTCTAAATTGGTCCCTTGATTCTGATTACCACTTGTACATGCGCGCTGACTATGGATTAAGGTAGATGATACATGCTTGACCATCAGATCTGCCACCTCAATTAATGAGGGAGATCTGATGGCCCTCCTTTTTTCTATTTTCTATTTTAATTCTGATTTTTTATTTAATCCCTTTATTTTATTTTATTCATATCAGTTTCATTTTTAATCCAAAAAATATGGGACTTTCACCAAAAATCTTTAAATATTTTTCTCTTCCATATTCTGAATTAAAATCATTTTTTGAATTAATTTTGATATTTTTCATGAATTAAATGATTTTTAACTTGTTTTAAATATTTTTTAAATACTTCGTACTTTCCAAAAATTATGAAATTTTTTGCTTAGGTCCTTTGACCTTGTTTGACCTAGGATAAATCTCTTGGCCATTTATTTGGTGTTTTGAAGGGATTTGAGGTTTTGTCCATTTTAAAATGCATTTTAATTCATTTTTAATTTGATTTTTAGTTGATTAAATGTTTAAAAATTAGGTTGAGCCACTTTTATGGTCTTCTGATGTTTGACTTTCTGTTTGGCCTTGATCATGGTTGATTTGACTTTTATTTGATCAATACAATTGGATTTAGGGGATTGATGAAATGTACAGTTTATCTCCCAAAATGAATGGATAGTATTGATCAAATGAAATTCCTCCTATGATCAATTTGGGTTTCTACTTTCCCTTCCCTCTTCATCTTCATCCATATTCTTTCCTAATTCATCATTGACAAATGATTTCTATAATGTCTAAATGCTAGTTGATTCATCAATGACATTGTGTCAGATGAATCAACATAAGTCTGACAGAGATAGGTCTTTCCCATTTCTTTTAGTGTGTGGTATGTTTCATGAGTTTGGTTCTTTGTACCAAATCTCTAACATGCATTAACATGTATATTTTTATTGCCCGGCCTCAGATAGTTGTGACTTCTACATAAGTCCAATTACGATTGCTAAACATAGAGCTGAATTTGTCCCTAAAGGCATAACATTCTAGTAAGTGAGATTGTAAGTCTCCCATTATTCATGGCATTGTGTGGAAGCTTGACCTTTTTTCCTTTCATGAGAGCTACTGGCATACCTGTTGACGTATCCAAGTTGGACCCCTTCTCATGGATGATGTCTTGGTTCAAGAATTCATACTTGTGAATAAATGGTCGAGTGTTATCCAAAGGATGTCTTAATAAATTAAAACTCTTTACTAACATTTGACTAACCATTGACTAACTTTTATTCATGTTGATTTACTTTCAAGTCATTTATTTTATGCACTTTGAATTTCATTACCTTTATCATTCATTGCCATTTACATTTCATGCAACTTGTTTATGTTTCAAGTCCTTTTCACTTTACTCATTTGAGCCATATCATGTGATTGTGTCTATTGTTTGCTTGTCTTTGTTTTTGTTTGTGGTCTTAGGACCTTAAAATATGTAATAACTACAAAAAACCTAAAAAAACATCTTGATGGACTGTTGAACTTGATCTGAACTTTTGGACTTAGGATAGGCAACCTCCCTATGCTTTGAGGATTTGGCCAATGCCACTATTTGAGACCAAGCTATCTTTGCATGTACCTTTCCTATGATGCAAGACCTTGAGTGACCCTGACTCATCTGCCACTTTGATTTTGTGCTTATTTTTTATATTGTTGCTATTGTTGATTCCAAGTTCAAATCTAGGGTTCCCTAGACCTTATCTCCTAGAATTTTTGTCATATGAAAATGATTCCAAGATAAAAGTTACTCTTTATGACATTCCAAACAACTTTCATGTTGACATCAAGATATAATTTTACATCTAAAGTTATTTTGTATGGTGAAAGAATATAGGTCATTTTGTTAGTGCCCTATATGGAAAGTCAACTTCCAAGAACCATAACTTACTCAATTTTTGTGATATGAAGGTCATCCAAGTTTCATGATCAAATTCAAGATGTCTTCTCCAACGTTTCTTCTTTGAGAAATGTCAAATTCTACTTTCAAGGGCATGTTCCAAGAGGAAATATTATAGGTCATTTCGGGCCATTACCATTGAACAGGCAATTTTCCCCAACTTCTAAAATCCATAACTCCCTCAAGAAATTTTGTGACCAAATTGAAGAGGAACGAGAGACATACAATTTTGATGGAGGTTGGTAGTGGACCAGTTCAGTGAGGTCCACTGGAGAAGAAGACCGGAGCTAGGGATCTAGTGGTGCGTTGGCGCCCTTCCAACCATTTGATCTTGTTTAAATGTTTTAATCATAGTTGTTGCTTCAGATAACCATGCGTGTGTCGCGTTTGACTTGGTGTATCGTGTCCAACATGCATGTGGCCATCAGATCTGCCACCTCAGTTAATGAGGGAGATCTGATGGCCCTTGTTTTTTTCAAATTTCTTTTTATTTTCTGATTTTCCTTTTAATCCCTTTATTTTGATTAATTCATAATAAATTCATTTTTAATCCAAAAATATAGGACTTTCACCAAAAATCTTTAAATATTTTCCCCTTCCATATTTTGAATTAAAATCCTTTTTTGGATTAATTTTAATATTTTTTGTGAATTAATTGATTTTGACTTGTTTTTAAATATTTTAAAATACTACCGACTTTCGAAAAATTATGAAATTTTTTGTCTAAGGTCCTTTGACCTTGTTCGACCTAGGATAATTCCCATGGCCATTTATTTTGTGATTTGAAGGGTTTTAAGGTTTTGTCCATTTTAAAATGCATTGTAATTCATTTTTAAAATGATCTTTAATTGATTAATTGTTTAAAAAAATTTGTTGATCCATTTAATTGATCTTGTGGTGTCTGACTTTCTGTTTGGACTTGTTCATGGTTGATTTTACTTTTGTTTGACTAATACTATTGAATTTAGGGGTTTGATGAAATGTACATTTCATCCTCCAAAATGAATGGATAATATCGATCAGATGAAATTCCTCTCATGATCAATTTGTGTTTCTATTTCCCATTCCCTCTTCATATTCATCCCTATTCTTTCCCAATCCATAATTGACCAATGAATTCTCTTCAAGTCAAAATGCTAGTTGATTCATCAATGACTTTATGTAAGATGAATCAACATGAGTCTGATTGAGATTGGTCTTTCCCATCTTCATTTTTGTGTGTGGTATGTTTTTACTAAGTATCTAACATGCATTAACACCAATATCTTTATTGCACGACCTTAGATAGTTGTGACTTCTACATAAGTCCAATTACGATTGCTTAACATAGAGCTAAATTTGTCCCGCAAGGCATAACATTCTAGTAAGTGAGATTGTAAGTCTCTCATTCTTCATGGCATTGTGTGAAAACTTGACTTTTTTTCCATTCATGGGAGCTAGTGGCATACTTGTTTAATTATCCAAGTTGGAGGCCTTCTTATGGATGATGTTTTGGTTCATGTATTCATACTTGTGAAGGAATGGTTGAGTGTTATCCAAAGAATGAATTAAACAATCAAAACTTTTCACTAACACGTGACTAACTTCTTAACATTTTGCTTTACTTTCCAATCATTTACTTAATGCAATTTAAATTTCAGTATCTTTATCACTCATTGCCATTTACATTTCGTTCAACTTGTTTATGTTTCAGCCCTTTTTACTTTGCTCACTTGAGCTATATCTTGTGAATTTATATATTATGCGACTCTGGTTTTATCGACGTCAAGTTTATCCATAGCTTGATGGTCATGAATTTACCGCTACATTATGCAATATGGCCAATCCAACGGTGTGAACCAGAAATATGATCAGGATGAAGTGCCGACGTTGATTAAGAGAAGTCAATTCATTGTGGTCGATCAATTATTGCATACCCCATCCAAAATATATGTCTTATCTTTGGTGATGAATTCTGAAGCTCACAAAGAGGCTTTATAGAAGGTCTTGGAGAAAGCGTATGTGGATCATGATGTAGCAATTGGTCAGTTCTATGGCATTATCGCTAATATTAGTGCGTGTAACAACTTGAGCTTCAATGATGAAGAATTGCCCGAGCAAGGGAGGAATCATAATTTGTCTCTACACATTTCCATAAATTGTCAAGAAGATTCTCTGTCCAATATGCTGGTTGATATTGACTCTTTTACTGAATGTTATGCCAAAGTCTACTCTATCCAAGCTCTCTTATCAAGGTGCTTTGATGAGGTTTAGTGGGGTTGTTGTGAAAGCCTTTGAAGGCTCGAAGAATACTTTGATTGGAGAAGTTGATCTCCCAATGAAGATAGGTCAGTGCTTATTCTAGATTACATTTTAAGTGATGGATATCCATCCTGCCTATAGTTGTCTCCTAGATCATCCATGGATTCATTAAGTTGGTACAATGACGTCAACTTTCCATCAAAAGTTGAAGTTTGTGAAGAACGGAAAGTTAGTGATTATGGGTCGCGAGCCAACCATGTTGGTAAGTCATCTTTCTTCATTTTTGTATATTGATGCCGTTGAGGATGTGGGAACTCCATTCCAAGATCTTTCTGTCATTGATAATGTCGTTAAGAAGAATGGGACATCAATGACTTCTTTGAAGGATGCCCAACAAGTTGTGGAGAATGGTCAAGTTGTTGGATGGGGCCAAGTTGTTGAACTTACTAAGAACAAAAATCACCAAATTATATTTATGTGCCTATATTAGAGAGGCGAGGGGAAATAGTAGATAAACCCCTCAAAAAAGAGATGTGCACGGGTAGCGCAAAGATAAGTAATCGGTCTCGCAACCGAGATTTTGGTTCGGAAATCGGTTACAGAAGGGGAAGGTAGTAGCACCCCTCATGTCCATGGTACTCCATGGGAACCACTTGGGTTGTTTACGTATGTGGGTATTTATCACATTTATTGTTTTATTTTCAAAAGAGTATGTATATAAAAGAATGATTAGACTCTGGTAGTTTTTGTTTATTGTGCACGCCAAGGATTGTGGCCCTCGTGCCTATGTATTAATCGTCGGGGATTAGGAATCAGAGCTCCGTAGTTCGGAGTAGAAAATGTTTGTGTGTTGGTTGATTTTACCTATAAAGAAAAGTATTTCGGGGTGATGCCCAAAGGCATAAAAAGAATAACGTTTGATGGGTTGAGTTTATTTTACCTTGAATAATGGTTTAGGAAAAGAATTTGTGATTAGATTGCACTAAAGTCTATGGACGGAGGTGAACATTCCAAACAACAAGTCAAGCGTCTAAAAAATTCAGAGTAAGGGTAAGAATGCTCCATTCTTACTCATTTTCCCCTCTTAAGGCTCATGAAGCACAATACTAATTGTAGTTTTTAAGTGTTCTTTGAATTTGATTATGAAAATTCCATTTGACATTGGATCAAGGGT
Organism: Lathyrus oleraceus; assembly: GCF_024323335.1. Classification (NCBI taxonomy): domain Eukaryota; kingdom Viridiplantae; phylum Streptophyta; class Magnoliopsida; order Fabales; family Fabaceae; genus Lathyrus; species Lathyrus oleraceus. Next base: position 379,505,068 of record NC_066583.1, on the reverse strand, counting down.
TTGTTTATTTGATTATAAAAGTTTGGTAATACTACAGGTATGCAAAGTAACCAACAAGAAAGTAAATGGTCTCATTGTAAGGTAGCTCAAGAGAAAGCCTTATGTGTGCAAAAAGTGACCTAAGCTAAAAAAAAGGATAATGGTCTTAGTAACATGTCCCTCTTAGGTGGTTCCATGATGTCACTCTTACAACATGAATGTAAGTAAAGATGAACCCCAAAGTTGAACAAAGTATCATAGAGATAATGAAAAGATCTCCGAGCAAAGGTCATAGGATGAGATCCTCTAAGTACAAGTTTATTAAGTGGAATGATTGTTTTTGGTCTTATCATTTTATCATGTTTTTGTTGTTTTTAATGTATGATAACAATAAAGATAAACGACAATAAAGTAAATATGCATGAGGAGTCTATACAATGGATATGATGATGACGAGTACCTAAATGTAAATTACAAAGTAAACGATATAACAATATAACAATGATAATAACAATGGTTAGTAATAATCAAAGTTAGTAAAGTTAGGTTAAGTTAGGGTTATGAACAATGGACCAACACTTGAAGATTATCTATCCTTAGGTTAATAGATTCAAAATATGGCGCACCAGGGGATAACTTATAACTGATGCAAAGTATGGAAGATGATCAATGGGTCAACTTACCATATATTTGAACCAATGAAATTTATTCAACTCCAAGTCCATCTATCAATAGATTGACAAAAGAAAGACTATGCATACTCAAGGTTGAAAGTTTTAATGATTGATTAAGTTAATCAAGTTAAACAAGTATATGATCAAAGTATAATATTAAGAAGTTAGTAAAGGGTTAGTGGGTTAGTACAATATAAACAAATAACAATGTATCAGATGAAATTATGAGTTAGCATATATACAAATAAGGCTTCATCTACATGTCAATGACCCAAGTTGGTTGATGTAGGGGCAACCTATCCATGATTCAAAGTACCATAGATGATCACTTGATCATCCATTAGTAAATTTGAAACAAGGAAGGTTTAAGCAACCCTAATCAAACAATAGCATTACCAAAGTAGATTTCATTAGCCTAAGAATTCAAGAATTCATAAGTCCATCAAAAAATATTTACATGACTTGAAACAAGGAACCAAAAAATTCTAGAGACAAAAATAATGGGGGTCCATGTTTAAAATATTTTCAGAATAATAAACATGTGTGAGTTAAAATATAAAATGAAGTTGGAGATAAAATGGTAAAAATAAATAAAATATAAGTGAAATAAATAAAAATAAGGCAGATGCACACGCTGGGGGTTGAAAACCTGACCTTGGGGTCATGGGGGATCAACCCCCTCTCACACTGGGCAAGCGATAGCTTGTGAAATCAAACATGCTTAATAGAATAAATAATAAAACAACAATTAAAAATGAAAGTGCGTGCTGATGAGCCAATCAAAACACGACAACACTAAATTTAAAATTCAAAACGCGGGCACAACTTCATCTTCTTCCTCGAATCAACTCAAAATCAAAACGTCCAGATACAAGTTTTTCATTGGATTTGGTCCTGGAAATGACTTGCAAGCACATATTCGAATCAACCTCCACACTCAGGAGCCATTGATTGGCTCTGAGTGTGGATTATTTCCAAAAATCTCAAATGAACCAGTTAACCTAATTTTAAAATTAAATGCTGGATAAAGGTTAATCAAAGCTTAAACTATGGGGTAAATGATCAGTCAGGAATTTCGAATTGAATGGTAACTCATTTAGATGATGGGGGTGAAGGGAACTACCTAATCATAATCAATCTCAGAGAGCTATTCCGATGACTAAGCTCAACTCAGATGAGGCTTGGGGAGGATGTGTTAGGGCTTTGGAAAGTTTGAGTAGAGGTTGGTGAAGGTTTCTGCGTGGTTGTTTGGAATTGAAACGCTCTAGAAATGAAAACACGATTCTCTATTTCAGAGGCTTTGGTTCAAATGTACAGCAGAGGCTCTAGGGATTTTGAAGCGTGGAAAATTAATGATACACCTTTCCCTATTTATAGGGAAGGTGTGTGGATGGTTTGAAGGGAAAAAATGAAGGTTTGCTTCAGATTGGTGAGTGGCTCAAAGCATGCTTGAGATTGGACATTGGGGGATAGGTGTGGTTGTTATATGAGCTTTCTTGCACCTCAAACCACTTTTTATTGGTCCTTAACATTGATTTGGAACAGGCAAGGGACTTGGTTTGGCCTGCTATGGATTTTTCTTTTTTCTAATTTGGGAAAAATCTATTTTTGCACATGGGATCGGGTTTTGCTCTTTGGGATGTTTTGGCTTGCAAGTTAACTTCTAAATACATCACAATACCATATGCAATGTGTTTGGTGACCATTGGGATCAAATTGGATTGATTTGGAGGCTTGGTGCATGGTTATGCAAATTCTGACTTGACATGTCTGGTTTGTGCAATCAGGATGATCACCAATCTTTGAACCATGGAAAAATGAAATTGGATCGTGCATTTTGTCTAAAACTTGTGCCACTTATTCCTTGCCATGTTCTTGATTGAACGCAAAAAGAACCAGGTCAAAAGGAGTTGGGGTTTGGAAATGGCAATGTGGTAAAGTAGTGGTCTTGGTCATGTTTTAGAGCATGGTAGGCATGTTCGACCAACTTGGCCAATGAAAAAATTGAGGTCCTTCCTCCATGAATTAGGTCTTGGACCTTGAAACAAAGTTGAAGAAGAAATCATGTAGGACATTTGGCTAGAAGTGAAATTTAAAAATCTTGTGAAATGAAAAAGTTATGGTCTTTGGAACTTCCCATGCGCCATTCTTGCCAAAATGTGACCAACCAACATGACCTAAAAATGGGATTTTGTGATTTCTTGATTTACAAGGCACAAATGGTGAAAGTTATGAATTCATATGATCATACCATGATGGGAAGTAAGATTTGGATCTTTTTTAGATTATTTTTAGGCCAAGTTTAATGGTGGATCAAAGCATTGAAAGTTAAAAAATCATGAACAAACCAAGTACATGTAACATGGATTAAGTAGATGTTTAAATGGTGGGTTTTGATTTTAATGGGTATGAAATGATGTTGAATGAACGATAGGGTGATTGGATGATCAAAATGAATCAAGTTTAATGGTTGAAGGATCCCCAAATTAGGGTTTCTTGAGCTACAAGTTTTGTCAAGAACCAAAGTCAGATGAATTAGGGTTTGAGATGCAAGGATCATATTGAGATGTTTCAAATGTGTGTGGCATGAACAAAATTTGTATTTAAGGGGTCCTCAATGACATGGATAAGATCCATGGGGAACCAAGACTTGTACAAGTCGAATGAGGGTCAAAAGTTAGGGTTAAGGTCCTTAGGTGACCAGATGAATATTGATGCTTCTTCAAAGGGAACTCATCGTACAAATTGGGTTTAGAGAGTGAGTCAGATGACTTGAATGGTCCTCTAAGCTTTGTTGGATGCTTGAGGATGAGATTAGGGTTAAGGTGGCTTGGGCACAGCTCAACATGATCAGAGGGTCTTGAGGCTTTGCAGATGAACCCCATGCCTTAAGTTTGTGGATTATTGTAGACCATTAAGTACTAATGCATATGAGATGGCATGTATGGGATGTATTCTTAAGGTTTAAGAAGGTGTTGTGGAGGTAGGATAAATTTGAAGGTATGACAGACTTTAGCTCAAATAGTATATAAGATCCTAGATGTTCTCTTTTACTATTTTTATTTGATTTTGTGTATGTGCATGAGTAGCTCAATTGATAGATTCTATCATGTCAGAATTTTATGAATGTTATTCACTAGACATTGTGGCAGAAGATGTTGGTAGAATTTTTTATCTGAACATTAAAACTGAGTGGCAAAATTTTTAGGAAAAAAAACTAGGACTGAGTTGGAAATCTTAAGAGGTAAGGATAAAAAAAACTGTTTTAGAGCGCTATAATAGCCACCTAACACAACATGTCTGTTTTGGAACGTATTGTCTTTTGCATGTATTATGTACTACTCCTAATATATATTCTAACAGATTAAAAAAAGAAATATACTTTATTTTTTTTAAGTAGAAATGAATGGATAATCAGAAACATAAGTTCCAAAGTCTGGAGGCAATTCTACAAATGAAGGAGACTATAAAGGACATCTTCTTTGTAATTTTCAAATTTCCTTCCACATCAAGAAGCATATCCCCCACATATTCATTATTCTCAAAAAAATTTACAAGGAACAACATGATGAGTTAAGAGTGTGGTTCCATGGGTAGCTTTACAACCCAAAAAATAACCACCACCTTTGAATTTACACTTTTCTTTGCCATCAATACCAATACCAATCTTTACAAGGTGGTTCCACACATCAGATGTTAGTGTCATGTTCTATTTTTCCCTTGATGTCTTAGTATTATCTTGTATATTGGCTACTTAATTAACTTGTAATGAACGACTTTCTAAAATTTGAATTTCATCATTATCATCTAGCACCACACTTTTTTCCAGCAGCATAAATATTCAAATTGAGACACCAAAGGAAAAAATACATAACTATTAAAAGAAAGATAACCAGTTGAGACTTTATTTTATTTGAATATAGATATGTAACCTATGCATAAAAAATCTTTCAAATCTCATTAAATTTCAATCAACTTTCAACTTCTAAACATTTTAAATTATTTTTCATGAACTTCCGGTTTAAATAGAAAATAAGAATTCAAAAGCTTTTTATCGACAAGAACTTGATTGTAGCAATTTAGAGATTAAATTTAGGCAAAAATTTATTAAGAAGTCAAATTCACAACCTTGACCAATAAGTAAGCATTAAGACTTTAGGCTCATATACAAACTCTCTTTCTCTTTTCAACTCAAAATTCTAGATTTTAAATTGGATAGATTAAAAAATAGAAACTTACAAATTATAAAATACTATTAATAGTAAAGAAAAAGTAGAAACTTACAAATGAAGCTTCTTATTTTAATCCCAACTCCATCTATCAAATGCCACCTACTCACCTCATTCCCCGTCACTATAATCTCCCCATGTTTTTGTTTCCTAAAGACAACTTAAAAAAGTTGTTGTAAATATTTTTAAGAAACCTTCTGTCACACTACACTTATAAATATTTTTAAGTCACCATCTATAATATACACCGAGTACTACAAATACTCTATGTTTATTTGCGGATGTAAGTTAAAAATTTATAGGAAACACTTTTTCTGTAGTTTTCCCCCAGTTTTGATTCCCAAATAATATCTCATGGGTAATATTTCGGAACATTTGAAATCTGCATGAACAAATCTGCAGGTAAATTCGCAGGTAAATCCATATAAATCATATTCCGCAGGTAAATACACAGCTATTTCTTTTTTTAAATTAAAAAAATTAAATTTTAAATTAAGAAAATCTCTATCCGGAAGATAAATCGATACGGAGATCTCATTTAGAGGAATTTTTTTTGATGGAGTTGTCGTCTGACAAATAAATTGACATAAACGGCGGACAATCAAAGGGAGTCAATAACTCTAAGGGCAGTGTCTTATATCCAATTTTACAAAAGTCCTAGATAATGCAAAATGAGAACCTTAGTTTGAAAACACTCATCATTAAACCACATTCCTCGTCACAGGAATCCCATATTTTGAACCATGTGTCTGAGTTTCGTGGAAACCAATAAAAACCGTTCATCCATCCATGCATTCATGAACATTCATACATCATTAATCAATAAGCAAAGATCTTAAGTATCTTGTTGTTTAACACAGGGAATACTAGACTTTTTGCAAACACAATCATGGATCCTACGTCAAGGAAAAACATTTTCTCCTTCAAATGCAAAACTCCAGAAATTGACACTTTGAAGGTCTTATGCTCTAGGATAACTTCCCTCAAAGATAACAAATTTCGAGCTATATATGGCAATATCATAGACCACCTAACTGAAAAGGTTGACTATAGAGCACTCACCACCTTAGTCCAATATTATGATGTCTCGTTCAGATGTTTCACACTCCCCGACTATCAACTTTTCCCATCTTTGAAAGATATTGAGAGGATTATCAACCGATCAATAAAAGATTAAAACCCTTTCACTAAGTTTTTATTTTTCTATCGAATAGAGCATTCAAATAATTTTCCGATGCCTCTAACCGCGTCCAAAACGGATTTACGAAACTCATTTATAGTGAAAATAGTAGAACCAATCGATTGCTGACAAGTACCAATCGATTGTATGAACCTTCTATCTAAATTTTCACTATCTACAATGGACCAATCGATTGAGCAATGTAGCCAATCGAATTTCATCATAAAAAAATCAATTTCTTTTCACCGTAACATGAAACATTTGACTATTTGACAGTGATCTCATTATTCAGTATATCAGCTTCAGTGACATGTGTGGCACTAACACTTCGACCTACAAAGCAACGTCAGCAAGCTCCTAGCGGAGCTGAGCTATCTCCATACAAAGCTTAACAAGCTCAGAATGCATGCTTGGACTCTGAAGATTTGGATTATTGGTGAGGATTTTGATCCTGGTAGGTGTTGGATGATGCTCTGCTTTAGGTAGGATTCTCTGCTCATCTATTGACTCGCCTTGGCCTTCTATGGCATAGGCCCAGTTGGTCTGATTATCAACACAAGTTACCTGAGGGTCTGATAAAGTAAAGTAGTGGATAGTCTCACCCTCGATCAAGAGCCTGTATTGATCTGGATGGAAAGAAGATCTCCTCATGAGGCCACGGTCCAGACAGAAGTCAATATCCATCAAAGTATAACTGCAGTAAGATGTTAGGTGTAATAGCCTTCTATCAAGTACTAGGGAGAAGGTTATATGGGTTACCGTGCTTCCAACATGTATAGGACTCACAGCGGAACGAACATTAAGATAGAGACTCTCGATCAGGAAATCTCCGCAAGCTACTGGGTGTGACTAAGTGGTACAGTACATGAAGAAAATCTCTTCAACACTTACGTATGTATCAGTGTCACTCTTCCTCAGAAAGGTGTGGGCAATTATCATCTGAAAATATCTTAAAGCAGGATTATGGATCTTGTTAGAGATTTGGGTGGAAGAGTCCGGGCTACCTCCACATGTAATGTCACTCCAGAACTTCTCAACGTCTCTACTCAGGAAATAGCTCATGGGGAGCTCAAATGAGGCATCATAAGTAGTCTGAAATCCAAGTAAATCACTGAAACACTTGTGGTTGAAGGTCAACTATGTCCCAAACATCCTGAAATTAATGTAGCCACCATCACTAGCATGACCAACATAGGGCTCGTAGTTCAGCGACCTCAAGAACTCCAAAGTGAGGTTCCTGTAAGTCACATGCATCGCTTCAGTATACTCATCCCATTGCAACTGACTACACAAATTCCTGACACTAGGCTCAATGCCTAATGCTTCCATGCAGCTTGAATCAATATATCTGGTGGACAGCATTGGACGCTGGGAAAGCATGGCGTAGCGTTGCTCCTGTACTGGGTCACGAAAGATCACTGGCATAGTGTAGAAATTCTCCATCCTGAAAAGTTAGGTTTAAAATAGACGACACCTAAAATCGTAAATATTGCAATTGTTAGTCTAAACATATATATATATATATATATATATATATATATATATATATATATATATATATATATATATATATATATATATATTTTATATTTATATTTATATTTATATATAAAACATATGAAAATATAAATTGAAATAATAAAAGTGAAGTAAAGGGGAAAGGAATCATGGGTTGTCTACCATGCAGCGCTTTGTTTAATGTCGTTAGCTTGACGATTTTAACTTTATATATCAGAGGTAGGAACCAGAGGGTCGATCAGATTATGGTCAGGGCATTCTGTGGGGATGTCACCTCCTTGATATTGCTTCAGTCTTTGTCCATTTACCATAAACGGATTATAGGAATTGTTCCGGATTTTAACTGCTCCTGATTTGAGGATTTTGGAAACCTTAAAGGGGCTTGTCTATCTCAAACGCAACTTACCGTGAAAAAGTCCTAATCTGGAATTGAAAAGGAGAACATAGTCGCCTATATTAAAATCCTTTTTCATAATCCTTTTTTCATTCCATGCTTTGGTTCTTTCTTTGTATATAATGGCATTCTCGTAAGTGTTCTGGCGGAGTTCCTCCAATTTGTGGATATCGAGGATTCACTTCTCACCAGATGCTAGGTAATCCAAATTCAGGGTATTGATGGCCCAATATGCTTTGTTCTTAAGTTCAAAAGGTAAGTGGTATGACTTTCTATAGACTAACTGGTATGGTGTAGTTCCAATAGGGGTTTTGTAAGCAGTTCTGTAAGCCCACAATGCTTCTGTTAGCTTTTTAGACCAATCTTTTCTGGATATTGAAACAGTTTTTTCCAAGATTTTCTTAATCTCTCTGTTTGATAGTTCCACTTGATATATATATATATATATATATATATATATATATATATATATATATATATATATATATATATATATATATATATATATATATATATATATATATATATATATATATATATATATTTATATTATATTTATATTTATATTTATATTTATATTTATATTTATATATATATATATATATATATATATATATATATATATATATATATATATATATATATATATATATATATATATATTTATATTTATATTTATATTTATATTTATATATATATATATATATATATATATATTTTATATTTATATTTATATTTAAATTTATATATATATATATATATATATATATATATATATATATATATATATATATATATATATATATATATTATATTTATATTTAAATTTAAATTTATATTTATATTTATATATAAAACATATGAAAATATAAATTGAAATAATAAAAGTGAAGTAAAGGGGAAAGGAATCATGGGTTGCCTACCATGCAGCGCTTTGTTTAATGTCGTTAGCTTGACGATTTTAACTTTATATATCAGAGGTAGGAACCAGAGGGTCGATCAGATTATGGTCAGGGCATTCTGTGGGGATGTCACCTCCTTGATATTGCTTCAGTCTTTGTCCATTTACCATAAACGGATTACAGGAATTGTTCCGCATTTTAACTGCTACTGATTTGAGGATTTTGGAAACCTTAAAGGGGCTTGTCCATCTCGAACGCAAGTTACCGTGAAAAAGTCCTAATCTGGAATTGAAAAGGAGAACATAGTCGCCTATATTAAAATCCTTTTTCATAATCCTTTTTTCATTCCATGCTTTGGTTCTTTCTTTGTATATAATGGCATTCTCGTAAGTGTTCTGGCGGAGTTCCTCCAATTTGTGGATATCGAGGATTCACTTCTCACCAGATGCTAGGTAATCCAAATTCAGGGTATTGATGGCCCAATATGCTTTGTTCTTAAGTTCAAAAGGTAAGTGGTATGACTTTCTATAGACTAACTGGTATGGTGTAGTTCCAATAGGGGTTTTGTAAGCAGTTCTGTAAGCCCACAATGCTTCTGTTAGCTTTTTAGACCAATCTTTTCTGGATATTGAAACAGTTTTTTCCAAGATTTGCTTAATCTCTCTGTTTGATAGTTCCACTTGATATATATATATATATATATATATATATATATATATATATATATATATATATATATATATATATATATATATATATATATATATATATATATATATTATATATATATATATATATATATATATATATATTATATATATATATATATATATATATTATATTTATATTTATATTTATATTTATATTTATATTATATTTATATTTATATTTATATTTATATTTATATTTATATTTATATATATATATATATATATATATATATATATATATATATATATTTTATATTTATATTTATCTTTATATATATATATATATATATATATATATATATATATATATATATATATATATTTATATTTATATTTATATTTAAATTTATATATATATATATATATATATATATATATATATATATATATATATATATATATATATTATATTTATATTTAAATTTAAATTTAAATTTATATTTATATATAAAACATATGAAAATATAAATTGAAATAATAAAAGTGAAGTAAAGGGGAAAGGAATCATGGGTTGCCTACCATGCAGCGCTTTGTTTAATGTCGTTAGCTTGACGATTTTAACTTTATATATCAGAGGTAGGAACCAGAGGGTCGATCAGCTTATGGTCAGGGCATTCTGTGGGGATGTCACCTCCTTGATATTGCTTCAGTCTTTGACCATTTACCATAAACGGATTACAGGAATTGTTCCGCATTTTAACTGCTCATGATTTGAGGATTTTGGAAACCTTAAAGGGGCTTGTCCATCTCGAACGCAAGTTACCGTGAAAAAGTCCTAATCTGGAATTGAAAAGGAGAACATAGTCGCCTATATTAAAATCCTTTTTCATAATCCTTTTTTCATTCCATGCTTTGGTTCTTTCTTTGTATATAATGGCATTCTCGTAAGTGTTCTGGCGGAGTTCCTCCAATTTGTGGATATCGAGAATTCACTTCTCACCAGATGCTAGGTAATCCAAATTCAGGGTATTGAGGGCCCAATATGCTTTGTTCTTAAGTTCAAATGGTAAGTGGCATGACTTTCCATAGACTAACTGGTAGGGTGTAGTTCCAATAGGGGTTTTGTAAGCCCACAATGTTTCTGTTAGCTTTTTAGACCAATCTTTTCTGGATATTGAAATTGTTTTTTCCAAGATTTGCTTAATCTCTCTGTTTGATACTTCCACTTGACCATTAGTCTAGGGATGATATGGTGTTACTACTATGTGTTTTACTCCATACTTTCTTAAGAGTTTATCGAATATCCTGGATATAAAATGTGATCCACCATCACTTATGACAAGTCGTGGTACTCCAAATCTGGGGAAAATATTGTTTTTAAACAACTTGATGACTACTCTTGCGTCGTTAGTGGGTGAGGCTATAACTTATATCCATTTGAACACATAGTCGATGGCTACCGAAATATACTTGTTTCCAATTTTTTGGTCTTTTTGCTTCGTTTCTTAAAAAAGGTCCTGAAAGAGCTAAATACCTGAAAACAACATAAAAGAGAGCATAACACAAGCAAAACGATAATAAAGACCTAATAAACATGTGTAATCCGAGTCAAATACGCGGTGTTGTTCAGTGTAATCAAATTCTCCCACACTTAAACTTTTGCTTGTCCTCAATCAAAACTCTTTATAGCTCATGTAAGAAAAACAGTATCAACCAGAGTTAATTCAAGGCTAAAAAGGCTTATAAGTTCATTCAAGGAATGTATCGATAGGTACTAACGAATTGAACTAAGGATATTGGAGTGACACTTTCTGCAAATGCGATCATAGGCTTCATTCCTTTACAAATCAATCCATATCACCCACCATACCTAGGCCTTCTTTTCATCTTCTTCAAGTCCTTTTCATTCAGGTGCAATCACATTAAACCCGTTATCTGTACATACTCATAGTAAGGTGACCGGTTAGTAATTATGATCTTAACCATGAGGCTCTGGTACATAAGTTGGTGTAGCCCCTTTATTCAACCCAATTGTAGTTGTGGGGGATTGGATCGTAATCCACCCTACCAAGTTCAGCACCAGGTACCTCTGAATCAACCAACAATGGGCATATTATTATTTATTTATTTTGCATGTTTCGCAAACCTCTTTATTTTGCTGGGTTAAATGACCGTGTGAGAGTCACCTAGCACGAAATTTCATACAACTAGAGAACAAAGCAGAAATTTTTATGATCATTCACTTATTTTCATTGGTCCCCTACGTAGAGCATGCTTAAGCTAGAGCTGACTGCAAGGATAAGCTACCAAAGGACTTATTTGGAATGAAAATTAGGGCCACAATATACGGGGTATCGGGATCGACTCTTATAATCATGAAGCCTACGATGTCAAGACGATATCGATTTTTAGAAAAAGTTTTCCCAAATCTTTTACATCCTGTCATAAACCTGTCTTATAGCCTGAATATTCAAAATACATTGTTTTCTTTGCTCACAATTTTTTTGGTAAGGCTAAAGAAATGGGAGAAGTACGGATACACCACACAGATGACTCGTCAAACACATGTTATTTTATTGAAAGAAAAAGAAAACAACTAAAACACACAAAACATACTGAAAATAAAGGAAAGCGATAAAAATCTCCTCCCACACTTAAACCGAACATTATCCTCAATGTTTCGATATGAGATAGGGTAGGAGTAACCTGAAAGAGAGAGAACTATGGCTGATCACCGACACCGTCACCGCACTGGTCAGGATGCCTAGGTCAACGACTCCTGCTATGACGTCTAAGCCTTTCGGCAGCTGCCTAGAGTGACCTAAGAGAGACCCCTAGTTTGCCTCGATAAGTGCGAAGTGCCACTCATTAGCTTGTTGTTGGCGAGGCTGCTCATTAGTGATCGCAAGCAAGGACTCCGTGATAGTCCGATGTGCTTGCTCAGTGCGCTGCTAGGAGGCTACCATAAAACTCATATTATCGGTCAATTATTGGTTTATGGTATTTAGAATGGCGTCACGCCTTTCTTCCCGAGCCAGGTGCTCGCGCCACATCTCCTCAGTGATGTAAAAACCGGGAGTGGTACCTGCAAAATGGTCAGAAGAAGAAGGTGCAGTGTGGGCAGGTGATGCAGTGTGTGTAGGAATATCATGAGCAAGGGACTGGTCGCGCCGGTCATACTCATCATCGGTCCCTTGCCCATCGTCCATAGGGACATTAGGTGGCAAAGGATTGGTAAAAGGTGGAGCATCGAGATCATATGTCCAGTTCCTTGCATGTCGCACATCTGTACGCTGAGAGCAAGGTAAAATAACACTCAGTATAGCTACACCATGGATCATGAGGTTATAACCGCCTGCTCGCCGCACATTGCACAATTTCATATCCTTCAAAATTTTCAAGTTAATGGTGCGGTGAGGGAGCGGTTCTAAGGTAGCTAACTCAGCGTTGAGATTTAGTGCTCTAGCAATAGAAGTAATTAATCCACCAAAAGAAATGGTTCCTCCTTTTTTCAAAATGGCGGACATATGTCCAAGCATAAAAGAAACAGGATTGATCCTTCGATTAGTAAGGCAACCCTGTAAAAAATAGCAACTCGCGAGCATTTACTTTATTAGAATTTTCCCGACCAAAAATAGTACATGCCAAAAGATATCGAAAAATACGGATGGTCGGGTTATGAATAGTGGAGGATAAAATTCTTTCAAAAGAAGTGGTAGCCACATCCGATAATCTATTCCAAAAGTTAAATGTTTCGAGTGCCCATTTTTCATCTAAGGGTGTCTCACAAATGGTACCCTCTCCGTAAGGCATTCCTAACAAACCTGCTAAGGCATCGGTAGTATACTCATATTCAACATTAAACATTCTAAAATATACGGTACCTGTAAGAACAAAATTGTTCTACAACAGATTCCTTGATTTTGATGATAACAAAGGATGAAACCAAAAATGGCACCCTAACGAAAAGTTTCTAAGTGTGCAGGGTTCTAAAGAAAGAAGAAATGAATCTGACGATGTCATCAGATGCACAACAAGATCAGATACAAATTCTAGAGTATTAGGAGCATCTGAAGTGGAAGCACGTTCAAGAAAGTCTAGAAGCTCTGACTCTGGACAAAACTGCAAAATATCAGAAGCATTTGAACATGAAGTAAAGTCTAGAAGCTCTGATTCTGGAGAAACGTTATCTGTATATTCTGGAAGTTATCAGCGCCATCTGAACTCTCAAGAGATCAACATCAGAAGCAAGATTCCAAGATTTTCCAGATACACAAATACTCTGATTATGGATTTGCTAATCATGAAGAAGTAACGTTCAAGTCAAGTAAAGATTTTCAAATAGATTTCCTAAACAGAGAAAGAGACGTTAATCTCCACTTCCAAGAGAGAAGATACTACTTGTGGTAAGTAGTCACTTCAAAGATGAAAAGTTAAACTGCAGAAGCTATTTAAGTGATGGAGTAAACTCAGTTTAATATCCACCAGATTCAACCACTACTTCAACTCATATATAAATAGAGCTGCAATCAACATTCAGTAAGAAGAAATCAACTAGCCAAAACTATACTGAATTATTTCACGCTCAAGAAAATCATCTTTGCTCTCAAAGAATTTCACTAAGCTTTTGCTTATTAAGTGAAAAATCTGTTCTTAAGTTTGTAATACTTGCTTTCTTAGAAGCACTCTAGATTACATATCTTGTATCTTTTATTTGTTTGATTTCCTCAAGTGACTCTGTGTAGTCTGTAGACTTGAGAAGACTAAGAGATTTTCTTCTCTCTTAGGTGTTGTTTGTAATCTTTCAAGATTAGTGGATTAAGTCCTTGTTGAAGGCGAAATCACCTTGGCCGGGTGGACTGGAGTAGCTTTGTGTTATAAGCGAACCAGTATAAAATCCTTGTGTGATTTTCTTTTTGAAAAGCGCTTATTTTTCCAAACAATTCAAACTCCCCCTTTCTTGTTTTTCTCACCTTCAATTGGTATCAGAGCTCCGGCTCTGTTATTGATTTTCTAATCAAACACTTAACCGTGTAGAGAGATCCAGTTCGAGAAAAACAATGGCCCACTCAAATGAAAAAGATTCTTACAATGCCAAGCCTCCTGTTTTTGATGGAGAAAAATTTGATTACTGGAAAGATAGAATAGAAAGTTTCTTTCTGGGTTATGATGCTGACCTCTGGGACATTGTCACAGATGGATACAAACCTCCAGTCTTAAATGGAGCTGAAGTTCCCAGAAGTAAGATGTCAGAAGATCAGAAACGTGTTTTCAAAAATCACCACAAGGCCAGAACAATACTTCTAAATGCTATATCATACAATGAATATGAAAAGATCACCAACAGAGAGACAGCCAAAGATATACTTGACTCTCTGAAGATGACCCATGAAGGAAACTCCCAAGTCAAGGAGACAAAGGCTCTAGCGCTTATCCAGAAGTATGAAGCCTTCAAAATGGAAGATGACGAAGCTATAGAGGCTATGTTCTCTAGATTTCAAACTCTTATTGCAGGTCTTAAAGTGCTAGACAAAGGATATACAACTGCAGATCATGTTAAGAAGATAGTCAGAAGTCTGCCAAAGAAATGGAGACCTATGGTTACTGCTCTGAAGCTGTCAAAGGATCTGAACAATATCAGCCTTGAAGAACTTGTTAGCTCTCTCAGAAGTCATGAGATAGAACTAGAGGAGGATGAGCCTCAGAAAAAGAACAAGTCCGTAGCTCTAAAGTCCAGATCTGAAAGACGGAAGCCTGACAGAACTAAAGCTCTCTAGGCAGAAGCTGAAGATACTGACGATTCTGAACAAGAAGACTCTGATGATGAAGAAGAGTTGTCCCTACTTACCAGAAGAGTTAAGCAACTCTGGAAAAAGAGGAACAACAACTTCAGAAGACCAAGACCCAGAGGGGATCGATCAGAGTCAACTTCAAAAGGTAAAGCTAACAAAGATATTACCTGTTATGAATGTAAAGAAACAGGTCATTACAGAAATGAATGCCCCAAGCTGAAGAAAGACAACCCTAGAAAAGAAAGCTTCAAGAAAAACACCTTCAGAACAAAGAAAGGACTGATGGCTACCTGGGATGACAGTGAATCTGGATCATCAGAATCTGACTCTGATGAACAGGCCAACGTAGCACTTATGGCTACCACATCCAGCTGCTCAGACGAAGAATCTGAAGAGGTATTTTCTAAACTTTCTAGATCTGACTTAGAATCATGTTTGTCAGAAACTCTTACTTCTTATCAGAAATTAAAACAAAAGTTTAAAAACGTTAAAGGCTGTCTTAAAACAAAATTTGAAGAATGTAGTGAACTTGAGACAACAATTCTAGCACATGAAGATACAATCAAATCTTTAACGTTAGAAAGAGATGGAGCTAAAACAAAAAGCTTAGAATTAGAAGAAGCGTTGTCTCAAGCACCACAAACTTCAAATGAAATTATTTATAAATATGAAGAAGCCTTTCAAAAATTTCTGAAGAATGGAATAGATAGGAGTATTATGGCATCCATGATTTATGGAGTAAGTCAGAATAATAAAAGGGGAATTGGGTATGATCCTAAGGAAGATGAAACCTCTACCAGTAACCAAATTAAATCGCCTTTTTCATACCACTACACACACACACAAGAACACAAATTTAAAAATGCTAGAAGACCCAAAGTTGTGAGAAACTCTGGGAAAACTAATCTGAAAGGACCCAAGAGATTCTGGGTACCGAAAGATAAGATTATCTATGTTGCAGATATCCTATGCAGCAAAGTTCAGACACCAGTCATGGTACCTGGACTCTGGATGCTCGCGACATATGACGGGAAGAAAGTCTATGTTCCAAAGCCTGGAACTTAAAGACGCTGGATTTGTAGGCTTCGGAGGAGATCAGAAAGGAAGGATCAGAGGCTCCGGAACTATTGGTAATGGTACTCTTCCCTCTATATCTGATGTTCTTTATGTAGAAGGATTAATGCATAACTTGTTATCCATAAGTCAATTAAGTGATAACGGTTATGATGTAATCTTTAATCAAAAAACATGTAAAGCCATTAATCAGAACGATGGCTCTGTCCTTTTCACAGGCAAGAGGAAAAACAACATTTATAAAATAAATCTTTCTGATTTAAAAGATCAAAATGTTAAATGTTTAATGTCAGTTCACGAAGAGCAATTGGTATGGCATAGACGCTTAGGCCACATTAGCATGAGAAAACTTTCTCAGCTAACTAAACTTGAGTTAGTCAGAGGCTTACCTAAACTGAAGTTTTCTTCAGATGCTCTGTGTGAAGCTTGTCAGAAAGGAAAGTTTTCAAAAACATCCTTTAAAAAGAAAAATGTTGTTTCTACCTCTAAGCCTCTGGAGCTTCTTCACATTGACTTATTTGGCCCTGTGAAAACAGCATCAGTCAATGGAAAGAAGTATGGACTAGTAATCGTTGATGATTACAGCCGCTGGACATGGGTAAAATTCCTAAAGCACAAGAGTGAGTCTCACTCTGTATTCACCAGTTTCTGTTCTAAAGTGCAAAAAGAATTTGACTCTAAAATTGTTAGAGTCAGAAGTGATCATGGTGGAGAATTTGAAAACAAAGATTTTGAGGAATTATTTGACTCTAATGGAATATCCCATGATTTCTCCTGCCCTAGAACTCCACAACAAAATGGAGTTGTAGAGAGGAAGAATAGGACACTCCAAGAAATGGCCAGAACCATGATCAATGAAACAAATGTAGCAAAGCACTTTTGGGCAGAAGCTGTAAATACAGCGTGTTATATTCAGAATAGAATCTCTATAAGACCTATTCTAGAAAAGACTCCCTATGAACTGTGTAAAGGAAGAAAACCCAACATCTCATATTTTCATCCTTTTGGATGCTCTTGTTTTATATTAAATACTAAAGAACATCTGAACAAGTTTGATTCCAAAGCACAGAAAGGTATTATGTTAGGATACTCTGAACGCTCTAAAGGCTATAGAGTATACAACACAGAAACCAAAATTGTGGAAGAATCAATTCATGTCAGATTTGATGATAAGCTTGACCCTGAAAAGTCAAAGCTAGTTGAAAAGTTTGCAGATTTGGAAATCACTCTTGTAGAATCTGAGAAAACTCCAGAAGCAACTGTCACTCCAGACTCTGAAGAAATTAAATCTTCAGAAATTCCAAGGAAAGTTAAAAGTCGTATTAACGTATCTGAAGATTTGATTTTGGGAAACAAAGATGAACCTGTTAGAACCAGATCTACCTTCAGAACCTCTGAAGATATTCCTCTGGGACTAGTGTCTCTGATTGAGCCTACGTCCTGTGATGAAGCTCTTCTAGATAACGATTGGGTGGCAGCTATGCAAGAAGAATTAGATCAATTCTCCAAGAATGATGTCTGGGATCTCGTTCCTAAACCCAGAGGCACTCATGTCATTGGAACCAGATGGGTTTTCAGAAACAAGCTGAACGAGAAAGGAGAAGTTGTCAGAAACAAAGCACGACTGGTAGCTCAAGGTTATAGTCAACAAGAAGGTATTGATTATAATGAAACCTTTGCTCCAGTCGCGAGGTTAGAATCTATTCGTCTTCTTGTATCTTTTGCTATTAATCATTCTATTAAACTATATCAAATGGATGTCAAGAGTGCATTTCTTAATGGTTATATTTCAGAAGAAGTGTATGTCAATCAACCTCCAGGTTTTGAAAATTCAAACTTTCCAGAACATGTTTTTAAACTTAAGAAATCCTTATATGGACTTAAACAAACTCCCAGAGCTTGGTATGAACGCTTAAGCAATTTTCTTCTGGAACAAAATTTTATCAGAGGGAAAGTTGATTCTACACTCTTCTGTAAAAACCTTAATAGTGATCTCATGATATGCCAAATTTATGTTGATGATATTATTTTTGGTTCTGCTAATATCTCTGTTTGCCAAGAATTTTCTAAGTTAATGCAGGCAGAATTTGAAATGAGTCTAATGCAAGAACTAAAGTTCTTTCTGGGAATTCAAATTAATCAAACTCCAGAAGTCACGTACGTCCATCAAAGTAAATACATTAAAGACGTTCTGAAGAAGTTTGACATGACTGAATGCAACTCTGCAAAAACTCCTATGCACCCAACTTGCATTCTGGAGAAGGAAGAGGTAAGCAACAAGGTTTGTCAGAAGCTCTATCGAGGTATGATAGGCTCTCTTCTCTATCTGACTGCTACTCGTCCTGATATTCTCTTTAGCGTCTGTCTTTGTGCCAGATTCCAATCAGATCCTAGAGAATCTCATTTAACAGCTGTTAAGAGAATTCTTAAGTATCTGAAAGGAACTCCTAACCTGGGCCTGATGTATGAGAAAACATCAGAGTATAGACTCTCGGGTTATTGTGATGCAGATTATGCTGGAGATAGAATAGAACGAAAAAGTACTTCTGGAAATTGCCAGCTTCTGGGAAACAATTTAATCTCCTGGGCTAGCAAAAGACAGTCAACTATTGCTCTATCAACCGCAGAAGCAGAATATATCTCAGCGTCACTGTGCACAACTCAGATGCTCTGGATGAAGCATCAGCTAGAAGATCTTCAGATATTTGAGAGTAACATTCCTATCTTTTGTGATAATACTGCTGCTATTTGTTTAAGTAAGAATCCCATTCTACATTCCAGAGCCAAACACATAGAAATAAAACATCATTTTATCAGAGACTATGTTCAGAAAGGGATAGTAACATTGAAGTTCATTGATACAGAACATCAATGGGCAGATATCTTTACTAAGCCTCTAGCTGAAGATAGATTTCTTTTTATCTTAGAAAATCTGAACATTAAAAATTGCCCCGAGTAAAATTTGGCTCTGAACATGCAAAATGAGACTCTGGTAAAAACAAATACACTTCTGCCTCTGACTCTGATACTTCTACAAGTTAAGAAGATATCTGAGTTAGAAATCTTCAGAAACCAATCCTTTGGTATTCCTGAAGATCAGATACATCAATACGTGGAGCATTAAATGTCTAACCCTAGAACTTCTAGACAGCTGTCAAAAGAAATCAAAGGTCAGAACGTTTGAAATCTCCTAGAGCAGTGTGCGTACTGTTGGGATTAGACATTCATTTATTAGCTGTAATCATTTTTCCCCCCAAGCGTGCTATTTTGAGTGTTGTGTCTAACGCATTCTGAGGTGTCGTTTTGCATGTGTTTTACTTAGTGTATATAAACACTTTCTCTCACATTTCACACTTATCACTCTCACTCACTCTAAAACCCTAAACCCTCTCTCGAAGCATTCTCTGCAAGTTTCTTCATCTTCATCTTCTTCTTTACAATGGATGCTCAACAACAACAACTGTTCAACTACTCACAGCAAATGGAGTCAAGTTCCACCGCTCAAACCTCTAGTATTCCAACTCCAACCGTCACCGGTGTTTCTCTAACCCCTGTTTATCAAGAACCCCACATTCTTGACCGAGAACGCCACATAAACCTTTCAACTCCCTTTGAAGGTTTGGATGTTTTGTGTGAATCTTTGGTTGATTTTGACAACCTAAGAAGAAATGGCGTTGATCTTACTAAGGAACTTCGTCAACAAGGATGGGAAACCTACTTCAACAGGCTTTATGGTCCTATCTACCCTCTTCTTGTCAAGGAGTTCTGGAGACATGCTGATGCAGATGACCAATTCATTGTCTCTTTTGTTCTAGGGGTAAAGATTATTATCACTGAAGCATCAATTGCCTCCTTGCTGAACATGGAGACAACTGGAGGAAAAATGATTTACAACATCCCTCCTAGGTCTAAACGCATCACTGAAGTTATCAACCCAACAATATTCAAACCAAATGTTGAAGGAAACCCCTCTAAGAACAAAGAGCTACACCAGAACCTCCGAGTATGGCTAAAAATCATTCTGGGTACTATTCACCATCGCCCAGCCTCCAACTCCTCTGATTACATAAATGCTGATCAAAAATGCATTTTATACTGTATTCAGAAGGGTATCCAGATCAACCTCCCTGTTCTCCTTTTCAGATATCTGAGGGATTCTGTCAAAGAAACCAGAAACAATATGAAGCCAAGGTCTTACATCCCTCTGGGAAGATTGCTTTCTGATGTCTTCATTGAGCATGGATTGGTTGACCAACTGGAAAAGACCAGATGTATGGATGATCTGGCAATTGATGTGGGAAAGCCTCTGAATGCCAGAAACCTCAAAAGCATGGGAATCATCAAAGAGATTAGAGTCAAGCCCACTCTGGATACAACCTGGGAATCTCTAAAGGATCAGAGGAAGATGCCTCATGGCCTTGCCAGATTCTTCAAGAACGAGCCAAGAGATGCTGTTGCCATCTATCTTCAGCGTCTACTGAATGAAGGTGTGGATATATCTGATTTCAGCCTCGATGACTGTCTGGATTCAGAAGAAGATCTAGTCAGATACAAGAGAGGTGTCTCTGAGAAACAGATAGCTGCTGAGGCAAGGAAAGCAAAGAAAGCCATACTTGAAGGAGCTTCTGGAAGCGGATCTTCAGCTCCTCTGCAAATCTCAACTGGTAAGTCTGTTCCTCCTGTCTCCTCTAATCTTCAGATGGCTTCCTCTAACCCTCTCTCCTCTCAACCCATTTATACTACATCTGACATTACACCCTCAATCACCAGAACCTCCCAACCTACACCAGTTCTAAACATAGCCAGAACTTTCATTCCTCCCTCTATACCTACACAAACTCACCAAAGCACTTCTTCTTCTTCATCCTCTGAACCTGAATCACCTCCCTACGTTACTGTTTCCTCTGACCATGAACCTTCTGATCCTGACTCCCCAACAATAGCCACTCTATATGCTCATAGACTTGCTTCACAACAACCACAAACCACAGAACCTAAAACAACTTCACTTCCACCACAACAAACAACCACCATACCCTCTGACATTCAACCATCTGATCCCCACACCTTTGATATCACCCCACCAATCCTTCCCGCTGTCCCAGAACCAGAATCCGAACCTTTAGATTTAAACCCACTTTATGCTTCATCCCCCAGTCTTCAACCAGAAGCAGAATCTGAACTCCAACCTGAGTCAGAATCTGAACCTCAAACCTTGAATCTCAGCCCTCCACCTCATACCTCTGAACCAGAACCTGAACCTGAGCTTTCTAAACCTACCCTTAAGGAAGCCATCTTTATGATTGCAGAGGCTTCAGCTCAAAAGGTTGATTCTCTGGTCATTAACTCTGAAATCAGTGATGATCCTGAATCTGTAAGGACACACTGGAACAGAGTCATTGGCTGGATGACATCTGAGTCCTTTAGGCTGAAGAGCATATCTGAACAAGTCAGAAATGACTACATCAGAAATGCTGAGGCAAGACTCCAGGAGAGACTTGCCAGAGAAGCTGAGGCCAGAAGACTTGAGGAAGAAAGGTTGGCTAGAGAAGTAGAAGAAGCAAGAAGAATAGAAGAGGAAAGAATCGCTCAGGAAGCAGAAATCCTAAGGAAACAAGAAGCTGAAGCTAAGGCTCTGGCAGATGCAGAAGCTCAAGCTGCTGCAGAAGCTGAAGCCCAGCAGGCTCTGACTCAGGGGGAGTCTTCAACTGCTGTTCCCATGATCCTTCAGACTCTGAAGGACCTTAAGGAAGATCAGAACATCCTCCGAGACAGAATGGACAAGCAAGATACGGTCAATGAGAATATCCAGAAGATGCTTGCCATGATCTTGCAGAAATTGCCTCAGAACCCTTAGGCACTTAGGATTTTATGTTTTGCTTGCCTTTTGTTGTTTTTGCTTCTGTCTTTTTTTTGAATCTGAAGTTTTGTGTTTCTATTTTTAATGAAATGTTTTTCTCTTTAATTCAATTTTTATTACTATGTCTTTTTGATTCTGACAAAAAGGGGGAGAAATCATTAAATAGCTCTGATGAAAATTGTCTAAAAACCTTATGCACTCTGCAACAATTGTAGAAATGGCTCTGATAAAAATAACTCTGATTAAATAGCTCTAACATTAAATTTAAGAAATTGCAGAAAGTTTTCAGAAATCTCATTACTTGGAAAGCTCTGGTAAGAACTTCTGAACTCCCTAGCACTAACTCAGGGGGAGCTTTTGTCTATCTGATCTTATTTTATTCATGTTTCATCTGCTATTTAAAGTTGTTTTGTCATCATCAAAAAGGGGGAGATTGTAAGAACAAAATTGTTCTACAACAGATTCCTTGATTTTGATGATAACAAAGGATGAAACCAAAAATGGCACCCTAACGAAAAGTTTCTAAGTGTGCAGGGTTCTAAAGAAAGAAGAAATGAATCTGACGATGTCATCAGATGCACAACAAGATCAGATACAAATTCTAGAGTATTAGGAGCATCTGAAGTGGAAGCACGTTCAAGAAAGTCTAGAAGCTCTGACTCTGGACAAAACTGCAAAATATCAGAAGCATCTGAACATGAAGTAAAGTCTAGAAGCTCTGATTCTGGAGAAACGTTATCTGTATATTCTGGAAGTTATCAGCGCCATCTGAACTCTCAAGAGATCAACATCAGAAGCAAGATTCCAAGATTTTCCAGATACACAAATACTCTGATTATGGATTTGCTAATCATGAAGAAGTAACGTTCAAGTCAAGTAAAGATTTTCAAATAGATTTCCTAAACAGAGAAAGAGACGTTAATCTCCACTTCCAAGAGAGAAGATACTACTTGTGGTAAGTAGTCACTTCAAAGATGAAAAGTTAAACTGCAGAAGCTATTTAAGTGATGGAGTAAACTCAGTTTAATATCCACCAGATTCAACCACTACTTCAACTCATATATAAATAGAGCTGCAATCAACATTCAGTAAGAAGAAATCAACTAGCCAAAACTATACTGAATTATTTCACGCTCAAGAAAATCATCTTTGCTCTCAAAGAATTTCACTAAGCTTTTTCTTATTAAGTGAAAAATCTGTTCTTAAGTTTGTAATACTTGCTTTCTTAGAAGCACTCTAGATTACATATCTTGTATCTTTTATTTGTTTGATTTCCTCAAGTGACTCTGTGTAGTCTGTAGACTTGAGAAGACTAAGAGATTTTCTTCTCTCTTAGGTGTTGTTTGTAATCTTTCAAGATTAGTGGATTAAGTCCTTGTTGAAGGCGAAATCACCTTGGCCGGGTGGACTGGAGTAGCTTTGTGTTATAAGCGAACCAGTATAAAATCCTTGTGTGATTTTCTTTTTGAAAAGCGCTTATTTTTCCAAACAATTCAAACCCCCCCTTTCTTGTTTTTCTCACCTTCAGTACCAACCGTGCTAGTAGTGCCAGAATGAACGGTGTAAATTAGGGAACTTAGAAATTCCCTGGTCAGCCTATCATAGGTGGGTTCCTTATTAGCAAAAATCTCATGCAATCCTAAATTATCTAGCATATGAAAAACACTATGATACATCCCTAAAGTATATAAACATTCCTCATCTACATACCTGGTGGCGAGAATTTCCCGTGTTTGCAACTTCTGTAAAATTTTGTTTTGATGCTCTCCAGGTTTCCCTCCACGAAGGATGATATTGTTGAATTCCATTCCAGCCATTGATGGTGAGTGAAGAGAAAATGGGTTTTTAGGGTAAGGAAGTGAAAATGGGATTGTAGTGGGTTTTTGGTGGAGGAAATTGATGAGTGAACTTTGGGAATGATAATGGGTTGGAGTTAGAATGATGAAATTGTGATTTTTCTTGGACTTTAATGGAGGTGGAAGGAGGAAAAATGGGTTTTGAGAGATTGAAGAAGGAAAAAATGGGGAATTTAGGGATTCTTTCCCGTAAATGGTACAAACCCCATGGCGCCCGCCATGAGGCTATGGCGCTCGCCATGATGCCAGATTTGTTGTTTGGGCCGGACTTGTTCCTTTCTTCTTAGGCTACAACTTTTTCCTTATTTTGCAAAGGGGGTGTACATAGGCTTCCATAACATACTGCCTTTTTATTTTGATTAAGCTTGATAAATGACAAAAAATAAAAAAGTAAAGTAAAGCAAAAAGGAAATAAAAAAACATAATAATAGTAACATATATATATATATATATACACACACATATATATATATATATATATATATATATATATATATATTATATATATATATATATATATATATATATATATATATATATATATATATACACACACACATATATATATATATATATATATATATATATATATATATATATATATATATATATATATATATATATATATATATATATACACACACACACACACACACACACATATATATATATATATATATATATATATATATATATATATATATATATATATATATATATATATATATATATATATATATATATATATGAATAGTTAGTAATAAGTCACGGGTCGAAAGATGCTAGGAAAGGAAAAGCAAGCATAAAGTCAAAAATAAGTCTAATAATGGGAAATAATAAGCATAAATAATAAGTCTAATAATGGGAAATAAGTAAAGTAAACGGAATCTCTCGGTCGGTGATATCATCAATGTCCAGGGAATAATGGAGTTTCCTCAACTTTGGATCCTCAGAGCTCTGCAATCTGGTGTCTAAGGTCAGTGATCTCATTATTCAGTATATCGACTTCAGTGGCATGTGTGGCATCTGACACTTCGACTTGCAAAGCAACGTCAGCAAGCTCCTGGCGGAGCTGGGCTATCTCCATACAAAGCTTAACAAGCTCAGAATGCATGCTTGGACTCTGAAGATTTGGATTATTGGTGAGGATTTTGATCCTGGTAGGTGTTGGATGATGCTCTGCTTTAGGTGGGATTCTCTGCTCATCTATTGACTCGCCTTGGCCTTCTATGGCATAGGCCCAGTTGGCCTGATTATCAACACAAGTTACCTGAGGGTCTGGTAAAGTAAAGTAGTGGATAGTCTCACCCTCGATCCAGAGCCTGTATTGATCTGGGTGGAAAGAAGATCTCCTTATAAGGCCACGGTCCAGACAGAAGTCAATATCCATCAAAGTATAACTGCAGTAAGATGTTAGGTATAATAGCCTTCTATCAAGTCCTAGGGAGGAGGCTATATGGATTACCGTGCTTCCAACATGTATAGGACTCACAACGGAACGAGCATTAAGATAGAGACTCTCGATCAGGAAATCTCCGTAAGCTACTGGGCGTGACTGAGTGGTACAGTACATGACGAAAATCTCTTCAGCACTTACGTGTGTATCAGTGTCACTCTTCCCCGGGAAGGTGTGGGCAATAATCATCTAAAAATATCTGAAAGCAGGACTATGGATCTTGTTAGAGATTTGGGTGGAAGGGTCAGGGCAACCTCCACATGTAATGTCATTCCAGAACTTCTCAACGTCTGTACTCAGAAAATAGCTCATGGGGAGCTCAGATGAGGCATCATAAGTAGTCTGAAATCCAAGTAAGTCATTGAAACGCTTGTGGTTGAAGGTGTACTCTGTCCCAAACATCCTGAAATTAATGTAGCCACCATCACTAGCATGACCAACATAGGGCTCGTAGTTCAGTGAGCTCAAGAACTCCAAAGTGAGGTTCCTGTAAGTCACATGCATCGCTTCAGTATACTCATCCCAATGCAACTGACTGCATAAATTCCTAACACTAGGCTCAATGCCTAATGCTTCCATGCAGCTTGAATCAGGATATCTGGTGGGCAGCATTGGACGCTGGGAAAGCATGGCGTAGCATTGCTCCTGTACTGGGTCACGAAAGATCACTGGCATAGTGTAGATATTCTCCATCCTGAAAAGTTAGGTTAAAAATAGAGGACACCTGAAATCGTAAATATTGCAACTGTTAGTCTAAACTTATATATATATATATATATATATATATATATATATATATATATATAATATATATATATATATATATATATATATATATATATATATATATATATATATATATATATAGAGGACACCTGAAATCGTAAATATTGCAACTGTTAGTCTAAACTTATATATATATATATATATATATATATATATATATATATATATATATATATATAATAACATATGAAAATATAAATCGAAATAGTAAAAGTGAAGTAAATGGGAAAGGAATCATGGGTTGCCTCCCATGCAGCGCTTTGTTTAATGTCGTTAGCTTGACGATTTGAACTTTATATATCAGAGGTAGGAACCAGAGGGTCGATCAGATTATGGTCAGGGCATTCTGTGGTGATGTCACCTCCTTGATATTGCTTCAGTCTTTGTCCATTTACCATAAACAGATTACAGGAACTGTTTCGGATTTCAACTGCTACAGATTTGAGGATTTTGGAAACCTTAAAGGGGCTTCTCCATCTCGAACGCAACTTACCTGGAAAAAGTCGTAATCTGGAATTGAAAAGGAGAGCAGAGTCGCCTATATTAAAGTCCTTTTTCACAATCCTTTTGTCATTCCATGCTTTGGTTCTTTCTTTGTATATAATGGCATTCTCATAAGTGTTCCGGCGGAGTTTTTCCAATATGTGGATATTGAGGATTCGCTTCTCGCCAGATGCTAGGTAATCCAAATTCAGGGTTTGATGGCCCAATATGCTTTATGCTTAAGTTCAAAAGGTAAGTGGCATGGCTTTCAATAGACTAACTGGTATGGTGTAGTTCCAATAGGGGTTTTGTAAGAAGTTCGGTAAGCCCACAATGCTTATGTTAGCTTTTTAGATCAATCTTTTATGGATATTGAAACAATTTTTTCCAAAATTTGCTTAATCTCTCTGTTTGATACTTGCACTTGACCATTAGTCTGGGGATGATATGGTGTTGCTACTATGTGTTTTACTCCATACTTTCTTAAGAGTTTATCGAATATCTTAGATATAAAATGTGATCCACCATCACTTATGACCAGTCGTTGTACTCCAAATCTGGGGAAAATATTGTTTTTAAGCAACTTGATGACTACTCTTGTGTCGTTAGTGGGTGAGGCTATAGCTTCTATCCATTTGGACACATAGTCGACGACTACCAAAATATACTTGTTTCCCATCCAAGATGGAAAAGGTCCCATGAAATCAATACCCCAAACATCAAATAATTCCACTTCTTGGATGTTCTTCAAAGGCATTTCGTCGCGTCTTGAGATGTTTCCAGCACGCTGGCACCAGTCACATTGGATAATATAAGTATGGACATCACGCCATAGTGTTGGCCAATAAAGACCAGCTTGAAGGATCTTAGTGTATGTCTTGGATGTGTTTGAATGTCGACCATAAGGTGAAGAGTGACAATGCTCTATGATATTTCTGACATCTTCTTCCGGGACGCAACGTTGAAAGATGTTATATGTTCCTCTTTTAAAAAGGAGTGGTTCGTCCCAATAGAAATGGCTTACATCTTTAAAGAACTTCTTCTTTTGTTGATAATTGAGGTCAGGTGGTATGATATCAACGGCTAGATAATTCAAAAAATCAGCGTACCATGGTACTCTGCTAATCTCTGAAACTGTTCCAAAGTTGTCTCTATCAGGTTCAAGGGGAACGGTATCTAACTTAGCTATCAATCTGTCATAGGTGAAATCATCATTTATAGGTAAATGGTCTGGATTCAAATGCTCTAGTCTGGAAAGATGGTTAGCAACTACATTTTTTGTTCCTTTTTTGTCTCGGATATCTAAGTCAAACTCTTGTAGCAAAAGGATCCATCTGAGTAACCTAGGTTTCACATCCTTTTTTTCTTAGAAGGTAACGGATAGCTGCATGGTCTGTATAGACTATAATCTTAGATCCGACAAGATAAGACCTAAATTTATCAATTGCAAAAACTACAGCTAGGAGTTCCTTCTTTGTTGTCGTATAATTGAGTTGAGCGACATCTAGGGTTCTACTAGCGTAATATATCACATGTAATTTCTTATTTTTTCTTTGTCCTAAAACATCTCCTACAGCGAAATCTCTAGCATCACACATTATTTCAAAAGGTTGAGTCCAATCCGAAGTTTGTAAAATAGGTGCTGAAATTAGCGCTTGTTTTAAATGATTAAAGGCTTCGATACATTTTCATTGAAAATGAATTCAATGTCTTTAATCAGAAGACCGGTCAGGGGTTTTGTTATTTTAGAGAAATCTTTGATGAAGCGTCGGTAAAAACCGGCATGTCCAAGAAAACTTTGGACTTCTCTAACAGTCTTAGGAGGGTTAAGGTTTTCTATCACTTCTATCTTTTCTTTGTCGACCTCAATGCCTCTTTCAGATATTATATGTCCTAACACTATGCCTTCTTTAACCATAAAGTGGCACTTCTTCCAGTTTAATACAAGGTTAACTTCTACGCATCTTTCTAGGATTTTCTCAAGATTAATGAGGCAATTCTCAAAGTCAAACCCACATACCGAGAAATCATCCATGAATACTTCCATAATTCCGTCGAGATAATCTGTGAAGATTGACATCATACAACGTTGGAAAGTAGTTGGCGCATTGCAGAGTCCAAACGGCATTCGTCTGTAAGCAAATGTTCCGTAAGGGAAGGTGAATGTTGTTTTCTCTTGATCCTCGGGGTGTATGGGTATTTGGAAAAATCCATAATATCCATCCAGATAAAAAAAGTAAGAGTGTCTGGCAAGACGCTCAAGCATTTGATCTATGAATGGAAGGGGGAAATGGTCTTTCCTAGTTGCCTTATTGAGTTTCCTATAGTTTATACACATACACCATCCGCCTTCTATACGTTTAGCCACATGCTCGCCCTTCTCATTCTATACGACTGTGATACCTCCCTTTTTGGGTACCACATGTACAGGACTTACCCATTTACTATCGGAGATCTGATAGATTATACCAGCCTCTAGAAGTTTAAGGACTTCCTTCTTTACCACCTCACTCATTACAAGGTTGATTCTTCTCTGGTGTTCTCTGAAAGGTTGTGAATCCTCCTCTAGTGAGATCTTGTGTATACACACGGATGGGCTTATACCTTTTAAACCAGAGATGTTGTATCCTAAGGCAGAAGGGTATCTTCGTAAAACATTTAAGAGTTGGTTTGTCTCGTCTTGGTTTAAGGTGGCACTAACTATTACTGGGCGGTTCATTTCTTTATCCAAAAACTCGTATCTTAGGTTCTTGGGCAATTCCTTGAGTTCTTGAGCTGGTTTTTTAGAGTTTGGTGAAAGGTCTAGAGTAAGGGCCAAACATTCGTTAGTGTGAGGTTCCGTTTCCTTTAGCTCGTCATCCTTTTCATTTGGGTTTGAAAATGGTTCGATCATAGGTTCTTCTTGATCAAATTCCCTTATGCATTCATCTATGATATCAATCGCGTAACACACATCTCCTATGATTGGTGCCATCAGGAACTTTGAAAGAATAAACTCTATATTTTCATCTCCTACTTCGAAAGTTAATTTTCCTCTTTTAACATCTATTATAGCTCCGGCTGTTGATAAAATTGGTCTACCTAAAAGGATAGGGATATCGTCGTCTTCCTTGATATCCATGACCACAAAGTCTGTCGGGATATAAAGTTGACTGATCCTAACGTGGATGTCTTCTAATATGCCTACAGGATACTTAACAGATCTATCGGCTAATTAGAGGGACATCTTAGTTGGTTGTAATTCTCCTAAGTTTAACCTTTTACACACAGCTAAGGGCATTAAACTCACACTAGCACCTAAGTCTAGGAAAGCTCTGTCGATCACATGACTCCCTAGAATGCAAGGTATAAAAAAACTCCCAGGGTCTTTCTCCTTCTTAGCAAGTTTATTCTCGGAAATAAAGTTGCATTCCAAGGGTTTGGGATCGTCAAGCCTACGCTTGTTGGTTAAGATGTCTTTGAGAAATTTGGCGTAAGATGGAATTTGGGTGATGGCTTCGGTGAAAGGAATCTCTACATGAAGCTTCTATATTACTTTTATAAACTTTTGATATTGGTTATCGATTTTGGTTTGTTTAAGTATTTGCGGATATGGGATTGGTGGTTTGTAAGTTTTATCCTTGGCTTCTCCTTCTTGGTCGGTTTGTTTTTCGGGTCCCACCAGTTCCCCTCCTTGGTTGGTAGGTATATTTTCTTTAGAAGTTTTGGACTCGCTCATTGCTGGGTTATAAGGCCCTTCGTAAGTGGTCCCACTTCATAATGCGATAACGTTAGCTTGCCCTTGAGGGTTGGGTTGAGGTCGTCCAGGGATTTGTCCTTCAGGTGTAGTTTACGGGGTTTGGTTTTGTGCTACCTGTGAGATCTTGGTTTCAAGCATCTTATTGTGAGTAATTATCTGATCAACCTTAATCCCTAATTGCGTTATCAGTTCGTTTACGTGAATGTTATGGTTTAGGAATTCTTTATTTTGCTGAGTTTGGTTTGATATAAAGTTCTCCATGATCTTCTCAAGGTTAGGCTTCTGGGGCATAACTTGCATAGGTTGATTTGGTTTTTGGGCTTGAAAACCTTGTGGTCTTTGAGGTGCAAAATTTTGGATAGGGTTCTGGTTTTTATAGGAAAAATTCGGGTGACTCTTCCATTCGGGGTTGTAAGTGTTTAAAAATGGGTTACCTTAGGCGTAATTCACTTGGTCGGTGTTCAGGTCGTTCAAAAGGTTACATTCCGCCGATTTGTGTCCTTTAGATCCACAAAGTTCACACTCTATATGGACTACCGTTGCGGTGTTAGAGTTTGTAGCAATATGTTCGACCTTAAGGGCTAAAGCGTCCATTTTCGCTTGCATCATGTCCATAGAACTTATCTCATGTATTCCACCTTGGGTCTCCTTTTTCTCTACCGATGCTCGTTCAGTTCCCCATTGGTAATGGTTTTGGGCCATATCCTCAATTAGGTCATAAGCTTCAGGGTAAGGTTTATTCATCAACGTGCCACCAGCGGCAGCGTCGATGCTCATCTTTGTGTTATAATGGAGTCCATTGTAGAAGGTATGAACGATCAGCCATTGTTCTAGGCCATGGTGTGGACAGACTCTTAACAGCTCCTTGTATCTCTCCCAAGATTCAAATAGTGATTCTCCTTGGTTTTGAGTAAATCTAGTTATTTGGTTTCGAAGAACAACAGTCTTACTAGGGGGAAAATATCTAGCAAGGAATACTCTCCTAAGGTCTTCCCAGGTAGTTATTGAGTTAGCTGGAAGTGAATCTAACCACGAACGTGCTCTATCTCTGAGGGAGAAAAGAAATAATCTTAAATGAATCGCATCAGGTGAAGCATCGTTGGATTTAAAGGTGTCGGCCAGTGGGATAAAGACTTTTAAATGTTGATTTGGGTTCTTAGTAGCGAGACCCGCGAATTGGTTCTGTTGCACTAATTGCAGTAAAGATGGTTTTAGTTCGAAATTATTGGCAGGAATAAGGGGGTTTACTATACTAGAACTAGGTTCCTCGTCAGAGAGTTAGGAAAATTCCTTAAGAGGTCTCCGGTCGCGATTCTCGGTCATAGCTTTCTTAATTCGGACGAGTAAGAGGCATGTACGAGTGTAACATTCAGGTTCCGCTAAAGGATATACTAAATTTCTGGTACTACGGGTTCTTCACATTTACCGACTAATAATGCCTTAGTCTAGACGGTGTAACAATGGGGTACGAAATTTGACGAAGTTGGTCCCCGGCAACGGCGCCAAAAACTTGATCGCTCTATTCGCAAGTGCACGAATCGCGTCAGAGTAATAAAAGATTATCGATCCCAAAGAGACCAAATCGTCAACCTATCGATTACTATTGTTATGATGTTTATCTAAGGCGGTACAAATGAGATATTGATGTCGCAAAATAACAGTAAATAAAGAAAATGATAAATACAGTGCAGATAAAGATAAACTTGAATGTATTTCACGTCAGTTAAACGATGCTTCGATTGTCTAAATAGAACTACTTATGGGGCAATATTTTCTACTCTTGAAAAGAATCCATTTAACAGGAACTATCGCTTTCGCATATTCAGAACCGAGTTTACCCTTAAACTAAGGCCTTTTATTGTCACTTATAAAAGGTGCGCAGAACGCTAAAGTAGTAAACCTATTTTTAAGAAATAAGACTTGTAAGCTTAGTTGAAAAGTGATTTTGATTCGGAAAGTTTCCCCAAGGAGTTTCCTGATTTTAAATCTATCAACGCGTCCGAAAACAGTTTCAAAAATCATTTTTCCTTAAAGTGATAAAAATTCCTAGTTAACTAAGCCAGGGTGCTTCCGCACTCATTGAGTAGTTAAAATTAACCAAGGTTGTTTTAGAAAACTCGAATTAAAAATCAAAATAGCCCCTAAAGCATTTCTACAGATGCAATATGTGAAACATCTCTTTAACCGCGATCCTTACATTCTAACCTTTGAAAGATTTAGCCAGACATGGTAATACAAACAAATACAACGATGTTGAACATGATGAAAAGAAGTTTAGAATGTAAGGCGTGAAGAACAAGTAAAGCGTGTAAAACAATTAAGACGAGCAATAAAGATAATGACGAGAAAATTAAATAAAGTAAAGACAATGGCAGGAAATTAAATAAAGTAAAGACAACGACAAGAAATTAAATAAAGTAAAGCATAACAAGGAATTAAATAAAGTAAGGCATGGCAAGTAAAATCAAAAAGGCGATTAAATTAGAACCTACTCCAAACGGAGGCTTTAAATCTGGTACAAGGAAGTTAATAAACCTTTGACTTTGAAAATAAAGATGACGGAAAAATCAAAGTGCTCCAACTCAATTACACTAAGGTACGATAACCCCCTCGATGTGATGGATTGCCGCTTTTCCAGATGATATTATAGTCTTAGTGTTGTAAACTAAGTTGGATGATTTGGAAGTGAACTAGAACGACCTATTTATAGAGGAACTCAGCAGCATGCAAAGACCAGGATGCCCTTCAACTTCTCTTTAGTGGGAATGTGGAATTCAAAGGTGGCGCCCGTCACCCCTCCATGGCGCCCGCCATGTGAGTAAATGGGGAAGTTCGTGGAATCGTGGCAGTTTCCTCCTGGTTGAGGGCTTATGTGTCATGGCTTCTCCTATAGCGATCGCTATGCAGAACTCCACGAGTAAAATGTTTGCCGAAAACCCCAATTTTTTGGTCTTTTTGCTTTGTTTCTTGTAAAAGGTCCTGAAAGAGCTAAATACCTGAAAACAACACAAAAGAGAGCATAACGCAATAAGAACGATAATAAAGACCTAATAAATCTGTGTAATTCGAGTCAAATACACGGTGTTATTCAGTGTGATCAGTTACTGTCGTATCACTCACACAACATAACCAAGACTTAGTGTCTACGAGATATCCGTAATGTATGGTCAATGGATACCTTACTTCCATTATATAGATCTCATCATCTAATAGATATTGCCAACAGAGTCCAAACCTCTACTGTGTGGAATACGCTTAACAGAGTTACAGTTATTCATCAAAAAATTGGTGATTATAACCACTCATTGACATGTTATTCCACTTGTTCCATACAATGAATATTGATTCATAATTGAGAAACTACTCGTTCATGACACACACTGAGGTACCATTGTGTCAAAGCATCACCACATACTTATTTTCATAACCTATATTATCTTTCTAAGTCATTATTCAAGTTATTCTCATAGGGTTTCCTCACTCATCATAGGAATTTAATCATGTTATCTCACAATAAAAACATCCAAACAATTCATATCATATCATAATGTCATACATGGAACACACATAATAGCATAACACGTCACAATAAACCCTAAGAAAATCCATCTCACAACCCACTCATTATTATCTTAGGTTATTCAAGTTGTTATGCACAAACAAGTCAAACATAATCATTAATATCCTCTACCAAGAAACATTGGTTAGTTCATGGTATCTTATCATCATGTAATAGCACGTTGGAATATCTTTCTAAAGCTTCAAGTCTTATATCAATCAGATTCACGATTCTTGAGTTATGGTGGAAACAAGAACCATGGTATTCAATCAACAAAACAAAAACTTATAATATATATCATCACTATACTATTAATCATTGACATATAATCATGTTTTAAGTTTTCTATCTAATATAGCATTGATATAGCTTTCCAACGCCTCCGACCACGTCTAAAACGGATTTACGAAACTCATTTATAGTGAAAATAGTTGAACCAATCAATTACTGACAATGACCAATCGATTGTATGAACCTTCTGTCTAAATTTTCACTATCTGCAATGGACCAATCAATTGAGCATTTTAGCCAATAGATTTTCATCATAAAAAATTCAACTTTTCATCACTGGAACATGAAACAATCAATTGTTTGACAGTTGGTTCCAAAACCAGTCGATTGGTTCATCCATTTTCTCCAAAAATTCCTCTTTTAAACACTACTTACTCCAATTTTAACCACCCCAAACCATATCAAAACATATATTATCATGAACCCACACCAAAACATGGAATCATGAGGCATAAACCCATGGAACAACATTCATGTGAAATCATGGAATCAAAGATAACAACAATAACATAGAGAAACAAGAACAACAACAAGTTATAATCACGAACTTAAACAACAACATAAACATAATATACATCATAGTCAAGTTTCATGATCACTTCAACAACACAAACCCTAACTCATCAACCATTGATTCTCCCATCCAAAGCCACTACGCCAAAAAGTGGAATAGACAGCGCCCCTTAGAGGGCGCTTTATTACAAAAACGCACTCTAAAGTGAAGAGAAAAAAATAAGGAGTATACTACTAGAATAGACAGCGCACTTTAGAGGGCGCTTTTGTAACAAAGCGCACTCTAAAGTGAAGCGAAAAAATAATGAGGAAATGGAGGGACACCAATAGAGGAAGCTTTATTGAAAGCGCCCTCTAAGGGTAACCTTAGAGGGCGCTTCTAAAAAAGCGCTCTCTATGTCCATGTACATTTCCAGTTTATAAGGCGCTTTTGGAATGCCTTAGAGAGCGCTTTTAGAAGCGCCCTCTTAGACCCCCTTTAGAGGGCGCTTTTGTAACAAAGCGCCCTCTAAAGTGAAGCCAAAAAAAAATGGAGGGACACAATAGAGGGCGCTTTTGTGAAAGCGCCCTCTAAGGTTACCCTTAGAGGGCGCTTTTGAAAAAGCGCTCTCTAAGTCCATGTACATTTCCAGTTTAGAAGGCGCTTTTGGAAAGCCTTAGAGAGCGCTTTCAGAAGCGCCCTCTTAGGCCCCCTTTAGAGGGTGCTTTTTTTAAAAAAGCGCCCTCTAAGGTCCCCTTTAGTAAACATTAAAATTATAACATATACTGCATGTCTCTTTATTTTCCCTCTCTATAAGCTATTTCGTTTACGTAACTGGGTTTTCTCTCAACTGCGATTACTCTCTACTGCGATTACTCTCGTCCTCCGTTCGTTCTCCCTCCCTCACCGTTATCGTCGCCGTTCGTTCTCCCTCCCTCACCGTTCACGTTCACTGCGTTATCCTCTTCCACCGTCACTGTTCACTTTCTTCTCCGTCGTTACCGTCACCTTTAAGGTATTTCTCTTCTCCATCGTTACCGTTCACTTTCTTCATGTGTTTGATTAGGGCATTTTCTAAACTTAGTTTTTCATTTTGTGCATTATGTTGATTAATGTTGTTTAGGGCAAACTGAGTTTTTTATTTCTGATTGAAAACTGATATATTTGAAGTGTGTTTGAGCTTGTGCTTGGAAGTTTGATGATTATGGATGCAAGTTTGTTCATGTTCCAAACACCATAAGTTTGCATTGGTCTTTTGCATGCAATAGGTGTGTGTGAGTTTGTATTCAATAATGATAAAAAAAAAGAGTTTAGATTGTTTCATGCATTGGTATATGAATGTGTTCACGTATTGAATCATTGTCTTACTTGGGTCTTATTGAATCATTTCTATATTACAGATAAAATGGCTAACCAAGACGATACCAATGCCGCGAATGAATCACGTAATAATGTTGAAAAAGAAATCAAACGAGGATTGACTGTTATGAAGTCAATCATTCGTGCAAGAGACAAGGGTGTAAAATTTGAAGTACATTGGAGTGCTGAAGACCAACTAATTGAGCCTAACGGTTCAATGTTGGCAAGTTACATTGGTTTCCTTGTTCGCCAACATATTCCGATTACATGTGATAATTGGAGAAGTCCGGACTTGAAGGTTGGCAAGGAAAAAATATGGTCGGAGATACAGGTACTTACCATATATTGTTATATGTTTTTTTTGTTGACTATTTGTAAGCGACATAAAGAATCAAGATAATACACTATTAGTCTCGAAAGATCCATAGCAACCAACACCCAGTGACCACTGTAAAATAAAACAAAAATTTAGATAATTGAAAATTTTCTACGTAAAAGATATACATAGATTAGAATGAAATTATTAGAAAGAAAATCTAACCCGTTGCCAGAATTAAACGGTAAAAAATACAAACTGGGTGTAGTATTATCGTCGGCCGCCATGAATCTATCGACTAGATCATTCTTTACGGATGTTGGATTATTCGTTATTAACGTTGCATTGATACGGGAAGCAGGAATAAACTTGAAACGGTTACACAATTCAGTTCCCCGCATCAATGTTACATACATATACCTTAAATAGAAACATAATAAACATTAGACTACTCATTGAAATGTGTAAATAAATTGTTCAACTAAGTAAATTATAGATTGATCGGAGTACCATATGTATGTATGAATGACAGCGATGCCCAATTCGGTGTGTTCAAAAAGTTGTTGGAAGTCCTCCTTTCCAATTATTTCGAAATGAGCAGCTCCGAAAACACCTTCATCAAAATCTATAGTACGAATGTTCCCATGCATAATATCGGACTCCTCCACCATTTTCTCAAGACGCATCATAATTTGAGATTTTGTCCCGGACGTCGTTGGAATATCCTTAGCAGCGCTTTTCAACTCTCGACCGGGAACCTAAAAATTCATATAAAATAAATCATGACTTTTTGTAATGTAACAGAATCGTTGCGTATATAATTCAATGGGAATATATATTTGTACCTCTTTTTGAGATGCAACCGACTCGATGCGTCTTGAAACTTTACCAACTTTATGTGTGGGTCTTGTAGGAGTCTAACATTACCATATAATTGATTAAATATCATAATTGTAGATGAATTGAAATGTGAATACTAAATATTCATAATCATTTAGAACATATATACCTCGGCATCAGGGAAAATTAGATCTGACGGCCAACCAACAAAGGATCCGACTGCATCTCGCATCAACGTTGTCTCTGAAACAACGTCAGGTAATGGTAGACGGGCGTCCGTATCGAATACGAGGTCAACCGAAACTTTCATAAATCCCACCGGGAGGGGATTATGGTGAAGTAATTCACCCGAAGTATTGTGCACTTTTCCCTTGCCAACCATGCGATAAGTTGGTGACGATAGATACAGCTGACAAGGTGAAATGCCCTAAACCAATAATAAATGTTATTGTTAACTTGTATATGTGTCAAGTAAAAAAGTGCTATTTTAATTTCATAATAACATATATAATTACCTCGGGAAATTTCGGTTGATGATTGATACTAGCTCGGTCACTAGTATCTTTTGCCTCGGAAGCGCACCTTTCCTCTCTATACCTTGCATTCTCGTTTTGCAGTTGGAGTACTTATGCCCTTAACTCCGCCAAGGTCTCCATCACCTCTTTGTTGGTAGGATTTTTTGTTTTTGTTTTTTTATAAAATGACGACGGAGTCACACCAAAACCCTTACCCCTCACACGACCGGAATACTCAGGAACATTTAGTACTCGACTAAGTACGCTCCTGCAATCCTGGACCTCGGTTGAAGGTACGGTTTGGGATAAAGTCTCCTGAAATATTATTAGAGGAGATTAAAAATGAATTATATGTCTAACAAAATTTTCGATATAATTAAAGAAATAATGTTACATATACTTACACATTCGTCATAAACATTTTGGACCGCTTCAACGACAGCCCCATCCTTCCCAACCCGAGCAGCCTTCCATAATACGTGCTCCGGAAGAGATGTTGCGTCACTTTTCTCCTCGGCTAGCTACACATTGAATTAGATTATAAGATCATCAATTATAACATATTGTGACAATGTATAAGCTCATAGCATTTGAATATACTCACAATTCTTTGTTGTAACCGTGCATAACCCGTACGCCCTTTTTTGTACGGATACGCGGGTTTTGATGCCCTTTTCCTATTTATGTCGCTTACTTCCTGGATAAAAAAGTTTAAGGCATATTAGAACCAAGTAACTTAACAATTGTATAATAGCATAATTAATAGACATTACATGGAATTTTTCGTTTCTTCGTTTGGCGACAAAGTTATCCCATTCATCGGCTGAAATAATCTCGGCATACTTCATTGGCCGTTCTCCTTCAACAAATTTTCCTTCCTCATCCTTGAGAAATTTGTTGCACAAAAAGGATCGAAATCCTCGGAGTCTTTTTCCGGCCAATTGAATACAATATTTTTGCCGGCTTTCATCGATGTGAAAGGATCTCTAAAAAACATACAAATGGAGTGTGTTATTATAAAGTAATATTATAACAATATATGGTTAACAAATAGTCAACAAAAAAACATATAACAATATATGGTAAGTACCTGTATCTCCGACCATATTTTTTCCTTGCCAACCTTCAAGTCCGGACTTCTCCAATTATCACATGTAATCGGAATATGTTGGCGAACAAGGAAACCAATGTAACTTGCCAACATTGAACCGTTAGACTCAATTAGTTGGTCTTCAGCACTCCAATGTACTTCAAATTTTACACCCTTGTCTCTTGCACGAACGATTGACTTCATAACAGTCAATCCTCGTTTGATTTCTTTTTCAACATTATTACGTGATTCATTCGCGGCATGGGTATCGTCTTGGTTAGCCATTTTATCTGTAATATAGAAATGATTCAATAAGACCCAAGTAAGACAATGATTCAATACGTCAACACATTCATATACCTTCCATTTCTCTCATGTTACAACAATCTAAACTCTTTTTTTTTTATCATTATTGAATACAAACTCACACACACCTACTGCATGCAAAAGACCAATACAAACTCACACACACCTACTGCATGCAAAAGACCAATACAAACTTGCATCCATAATCATCAAACTTCCAAGCACAAGCTCAAACACACTTCAAATATATCAGTTTTCAATCAGAAATAAAAAACTCAGTTTTCCCTAAACAACATTAATCAACATAATGCACAAAATGAAAAACTCAGTTTAGAAAATGCCCTAATCAAACACATGAAGAAAGTGAACGGTAACGATGGAGAAGAGAAATACCTTAAAGGTGACGGTAACGATGGAGAAGAAAGTGAACAGTGACGGTGGAAGAGGATAACGCAGTGAACGTGAACGGTGAGGGAGGGAGAACGAACGGCGACGATGACGATGAGGGAGGGAGAACGAACGGAGGACGAGAGTAATCGCAGTAGAGAGTAATCGAGGTTGAGAGAAAACCCAGTTACATAAACGAAATAGCTTATAGAGAGGGAAAATAAAGAGACATGCAGTATATGTTATAATTTTAATGTTTACTAAAGGGGACCTTAGAGGGCGC
The DNA here is from genome assembly GCF_024323335.1 of Lathyrus oleraceus. Classification (NCBI taxonomy): domain Eukaryota; kingdom Viridiplantae; phylum Streptophyta; class Magnoliopsida; order Fabales; family Fabaceae; genus Lathyrus; species Lathyrus oleraceus. The sequence goes on along the minus strand of NC_066583.1, from coordinate 379,465,057 downwards.
TTTTTTAAAAAAAGCTCCCTCTAAAGGGGGCCTATGAGGGCGCTTCTGAAAGCGCTCTCTAAGGCTTTCCAAAAGCGCCTTCTAAACTGGAAATGTACATGGACTTAGAGAGCGCTTTTTCAAAAGCGCCCTCTAAGGGTAACCTTAGAGGGCGCTTTCACAAAAGCGCCCTCTATTGTTGTCCCTCCATTTTTTTTTTGGCTTCACTTTAGAGGGCGCTTTGTTACAAAAGCGCCCTCTAAAGGGGGCCTAAGAGGGCGCTTCTAAAAGCGCTCTCTAAGGCTTTCCAAAAGCGCCTTATAAACTGGAAATGTACATGGACATAGAGAGCGCTTTTTTGTAAGCGCCCTCTAAGGTTACCCTTAGAGGGCGCTTTCAATAAAGCGTCCTCTATTGGTGTCCCTCCATTTCCTCATTATTTTTTCGCTTCACTTTAGAGTGCGCTTTGTTACAAAAGCGCCCTCTAAAGTGCGCTGTCTATTCCAATAGTATGCTCCTTATTTTTTCTCTTCACTTTAGAGTGCGCTTTTGTAATAAAGCGCCCTCTAAGGGGCGCTGTCTATTCCAGTTTTTGACGTAGTGATATATATATATATATATATATATATATATATATATATATGTATGTATATATATATATATATATATATATATATATATATATAATATCAAATAGTGATAGAAAATATCTCAATTGATATTTTATCTTCTAGTTCCAATTGATCAATTATTAATGTTACCAAAATATCACCTCTTGTACTTATTAATAATGACCATTCTCTTTCAATAATAATTGATCTCTTCTGAGTCGACTATTTACTCTAGGTGTCCCAACTGAAAACAATTAGAGCACATAGGAGCTCAAATTGTTCCAACTAGACAAGATAAAGTACATTGGAACTCAATTGGTCTCAACTGACAACTAATTAGCATTTAAGGCAATATGGGATATTAAACAGGTTGCTTGACCCAGGATTTCGACTAGACCAAAATAGGTATTTTGGGCCTTTGCAATTTTTTGGTTTTATCTTAGGGTACAAGCTATCTCAATAATAAATAAAGGGAGTAACCCTTATTTTCATAAAAGTCTTTTAATCACTTGCAGTTGCAAAATTAGCGAGATTTTTCACAAGCTATGGACAGAGAGAGACTCTGCAAAAATCATCTATTTCCCCAATTTACGTCAAACCTTAATCTTCTTTCTTATTCAATTCTCTTTTCTTGTTTTCATCATCATTGTGCAGTGATACAATCTTGCAACTAAGGTTGGTTGATTCAATCGAGTGAAGAGTGAAGAACAAGTGGGAGTTCAATCGGTTGTTTGAATCTTATTTATCAAGATTGACTCGGAATTACTCAAAGTTTTGGGTTTGATTCTAACATCTAGTATCTAGAGTACTGACTGAGTGATTCGTGGGAAGCAAAACACGATGGTCATGAATCATATGAACAAACAATTTTAGGCGAGTCTTGCAATTCTGAAGAATCAAAATTATGAGAATTGTTGCAAGAAGATAAAGGTTGTCTTTTCCTATCAAGATCTTTGGGATCTTGTGAAGGAGGGAGTGACACCGCTTGCAGCAAACGCGACGGATGAAGAAAAAGATGCACACAAAGAATTGAAGAAGAAAGATTATAAAGTTATCTTTATAATCCATCAATATGTTGATTCTGATAATTTCGAAAAAGTTAGTGATGTTGAATCAACGAAAGAAGCATGAGAAATTATGGAAAAATCATTTGGAGGCAGAAAGAATGTGAGGTTACAAACTCACAAAAGAACGTATGAATTGCTTCAGATGGAAGATTATGAAAACATAATTGATTTATTCACTAGGGTTACAAAGCTGGTGAATCAAATCAAGGTATGTGGAGAAGTGTTGACATCAAAATCAGATGTTTCAAAGATCTTGAGGTCATTGGCTCCAAAGTTCGATCCATGTGGTAATAGCCATATAAGAGCCGAAAGATTTGTCAGCATTGACAATGGAAGAGTTTCAAGGGACGCTTGAATCTCATGAACAAACAATGAATGAAAGAGTTGCAGGCAAGTCAAAGAGTGGTGTGGCTTTGCAGGCACAATCAATAAGAGAAAAGAAAGGCAAAGTGAAGTGGGTCGACAACAAAGGTAGAGGAGGCTACAACAATTCGACTAGTCAAAATCAGCAAGAAGGAGGTTGGTTGAACCAGAGAAGACTCCCATACCAAAGAAAACAAAGAGGTTATGGTGTAGGTAGAGGAAGAGATGATGGTCGAAAACATGACAAAATTCACATTTAGTGTTTCAATTTTCCGAAGTATGGTCACTACTCAAGTGATTGTCCTAAAATACAGAAGAATTGGTAAACTTATGCAAAGTTTGGAAAGAATGAAGAAGAAGAAATATTGTTGATGGTTACAACAAGAGATGAAGAAAAATTCTAGTACCAATGGTACTTGGACTCAAGATGCTCATCACACATGAAACTGGTAGGAAAGCTTGGTTTGTCAACATGAAACCCTTAATGAAGGACATGGTAAAATTTGCAAATGAAAATACTCTAGCAGTTGAAGGTATTAGTGATGTTCATATTATGAGGAAGGATGGCAAAAGGTCAGTAATTTCCAATGTATTGTACATACGAGGCATGAAAAGTAATTTTCTCGGTATAACGTAGTTGGTCGAAAAGAACTAGAAAGTGTTGATCGATGACAAGATGATGAGAGTTCTCGACTCATGTGGAAGGTTAATCTTGAAGGCACCTATGTCTCAGAATAGAACGTTCAGTATTGAACTTAATGTGATGGAGCACAAGTGCCTTGCAACTGTAGCTAGCAGGGATGAATGGATATGGCACTGCAGACTTGGCCATCTCAATTTCAAAGACATCATAGATCTAAAGAGAAGGAGTATGGCTTCAGGGTTACCAAAAATCAACATTCCAAATGAAGTGTGTGAAGAATGTGTGCAAGCGAAGCAACACAAGAACAACTTCAACAAGGATGCATGAAGCAAGTCGAAGAAAACTTTTGAAGTCACATACTCTGATGTGTGTGATCCTATCTAGGTGGATTCAATTAGAGGTAACAAATAGTTTGTCATATTCATAGATGATTTCAGCCAAAAATTATGGACTTACCTGATCAAGACGAAAAGTGAAGTGATCGATGTATTTTTCAAGTTTAAATCTATGGTCGAAAAACAAAGTGGTCGAAAGTTCAATATTTTAAGGACGGATGATGATGGAGAGTATGTGTCAAAAGACTTCAACAAACTAGGTCAGAAAAAAGGGATTGTGCATGAGGTGGTGCTACCCTACACTCCACAGCAGAATGGAACGGATGAAAGGAAGAATATAACCATCATGAACATGGTGAGAAGTATGATGAAAGGAAAGCATCTACCCAAAGAATTATGGGGAGAAATTGTGTCGACATCAACATATATTTTGAATAGATTCTTGAAGAAGAAGTTAGAAGGAATTATGCCAGAAAAATGTTGGTCTGGTGTCAAGCCTAGCTTGAGTCATATGAAAGTATTTGGATCTATAGCACATAGACATGTGCTAGATCAGTTGAGAAGAAAACTTGATGATAAGTTGAGTCAAATGATCCTAATAGGATATCATTCGACTGGAGGTTACAAGTTGTTCGACCTAGTGAACAAGCAAGTAGTGATCAGTAGGGACGTGATCATAGACGAACTTAAGGAATGGGATTGGACTGAAAATGTCAAGAAAGATTCAGTGAAAATCTGATGTGAAGAACCAACAATTGAAGTCGAAAGAGAAGTTCGACAGGAAGAAGCCAGAGGTCAAGCAAGCACAAGCGGACCTCGAAGAACAAGACACCTGCCTGCAAGGTTGTAAGAATGTGTGATTACATCAAATGGTGTGGTAAATGATGAAGGTGGGTTGGTACACCATGTTTTATATGCAGATGTCGAACCATTCAATGCAAATGAGGCATTGAAGGATTCAAAGTGGGTGAAAGCAATGAATGAGGAACTGAAGTCCATCGAAGTCAACAACACTTGGTCACTTATCGAATTGCCTCAAGGCAAGAAGGCAATCAATGTGAAATGGATATACAAGGTGAAGTTGAATCCCAAAGGAGAAGTAACTCGACACAAGGTAAGGCTTATGGAGAAAGGATTTCTTCATAAGGAAGGAATCAACTTCAATGAAGTTTTTGCACATGTTGCTAGGATCTAAACAATCAAATTGTTTCTTGGTCTAGCAAACATGAACAATTGTCACACATGTCAGATGGATGTGAAATGTGCGTTCCTGAATGACCCCTTAGATGAAGAAATGTATGTTGCACAACCAACTGGGTCTATGAAACAAGGCGAAGAAAGAAAGGTATACAGGCTGCATAAATCCTTGTATGAACATAAGCAAGCTCTAAGAGCTTGGAATAAGAAGATAGACAGTTTCCTAAGGGAAAAGGTATTTGTGAAGTGCACAATTGAGCATGGAGTGTATGTAAGAAAAAGAAATAGTGAATTGCTTATACTATGTCTCTATGTCGATGACCTGTTGATAACAGAAAGTTGCAAGAAGGAGATCGAAGATTTCAAACATGACCTAAGTGAGGAGTTTGAAATGTCAGACTTGAGAAATCTCTCGTATTTCCTTGGTATTGAATTCTACAAGAGTAGTAGAGGCTTGATGATGCACCAAAGAAGATATGTAGACGAAAGACTAAAGATTTTGAGATGCATGATTGCAATCCAACTTTGACTCCAGTTGAACCCAGATTGTAACTGTCGAAAGAAACAGATGAAGATGATTATGATCCAACACACTACAAAAGACTCATTGGATCACTTCGATATTTTTGTCACACATGGCCTGATCTAGCATATAGTGTGGGTACGGTGAGAAGATCCATGCAGAAGCCAAAGGTATCACACCTAGCAGCGACGAAGAGGATACTAAGGTATCTTAAAGGAACTCTCGACTACGACATTTTGTTTTCTGCAACTGATGATGAAAAGTGTGTAGGTCGAAGTGTTTAAGAAGTTAAGATCTATGATGAATGTAGATAGCTTATACACAATGAATTAGGTGGTGTGTTGAATTATAATTTCTTTTGTCGAAGTAGGTAGTGCTCGACATAAACAAGGATGTGTTGAAACATGTAGTGTGCGCCGATCTGTATTAGATGTCGAAGTGTCGAAGTAGGTTGCTTGACATGGGATTTTGACTTAGACCAGAATAAGTATCTTAGGCCTTTGTAATTTTTGGGCTTTAGCTTAGGGAGCAAGATAAATTAATTACAAATAAAGGGAGTAACTCATATTTTTAGAATAATCTTATAATCACTTAAAATTGTAAAATTAACAAGATTTTTCATAGTGTGTGGGAAGATAGAGACTCTGCAGAAATCATCTTTTTTCCCAATTTCCGTCAAATCCTAATCTTTTTTCTTATTCCATTTTCTTTTCTTGTTTTCATCATCATTGTACAACGATACAATCTTGAATCCAAGGTTGGTTGATTCACTTGAGTGAAGAGTGAAAAACAAGTGGGAATTCCATAATTTGATTGAATCTTATTCATCAGTGAAAAAAATTAAATATTTGATTCTAAACATGAGATTAGAAAATTTTGCTAAATGAAGGGAAATAAATTTTCTAAAGTTTACAAGTGAAAATAAAAAAGGAAACATCACAGAAATAGAGAAAAATTTAAAATACTAAAAAAATTAAATTAACAAAAATAAAAATTGGAGATGAATTTCACAATAAAATATTAAATAAAAAAATTAAAAATAATGTTATATCCATCGAATCCTATAGGCATAAAAAATATATACTAATAAGCATAAGTATCGATAGGATCAAAATTCTTTTTGATATATAATCATTATACCTACTATAATTAATTTTGGAAGGTATATGTCACCCATATCTTCATTATTAATGGTCATCACTAATTTTGGAAGGTATATGTCACCCATATCTTCATTGTTAATGGCCATCACTAACACTGTACGTAAGTACATGCTAAATTTCTTCTGGTACAACTAAAAACATTAAAAGGATCCATGTCTTTCCTTATAAAAAATTCTAAAAACTTAGCTATCATGTTGGCTTGCTGGGTATAGCAAAACAAAAGTTTGAAATCAACTAATAATTCAATTTAAAATTTAAAATTTAAAAAATATGAATATTATAAAATTTTATTATAAAAAGATTAAAATAAATAGTTAAAATATTTAAAATAATTATTTAGGAGAAATTATCTTTATATATTTTCTATGTCAAATTTATTTTTTACCCATAAATAATTTTTATTATCAATTTAAATTACTATATTTTAAATTAATTATATTTTAGTTATATACAAAGTTATTTTTTTAGCTTGTTTTTTAATTTCTCAATTTCAATAGTTTGAATAAGAGATAAAGAAAAAGTGATTCATACAAAAATATATAGAATAAAGAAATGTGATAAAATTGAAAATACAATTAAATAAGAGTAATTTTTAATAATTTTTTATTTATAAATTTTTTTGTCACATTATTTAAAGTTTCTACCATCCATACAAATATTAAATTAGAAAGAAAGAGAGACATATGTTTTGGGCAAGGCTTAAAGAAAAAGAAAAAAATCTATATTATTTATTGTCAAAAAGATACATTAAAACAAAAATATTTATGATTGATATTATTAAAGGCTAATTAATAAGATGGGGTGATTGTAATTTTTTTCTTGAAAATTTTCTTCCTGGTTTAACAAGTATATCCTAACTTTTTTTATAGGGTAGAATACCCTTAACTCCTTTAGATTAATCTTTTTCTTATAAGCAACAAGTGAAATAATGATATATTGTATATACTTCTACATTTAGATCTTTCATAGTCCATTTGTCTTTTGGAGATTTTTTATTACATGCGAATAGGATTTCAATGGTCATTTTTATTATGAAAATAAAAATAATTAATTAACTATAACTTTCAATTATTGATACATATATTGCAATATACAAATACCACCTAACTAATTATTAATATCACTGGTAATAGTTGAATTCACACACTATTTTAACATAGTATAAAAGTAAGTATGGTGTGTTTTTGTAATTTTCTCCTTTCCTTCCATTTTATTGTTAAACTTCAATAATTTGTATAAGAAATAATCACATAAAAATAAAATAAATATACGTGTAAAAATGAGAAAAGAGGGGAGAAGAAGAATGACTCTTAATTAAAATTTAACTCAAAATTATATAAAATAATATAATTCATTATAATTAAAAAATATTTATAAATAAAAAATAAATTAAATATTTGATTCAATAGACTCCATGTGACACGAAAATTACCATCAAATTATTAAAGAGGACAAGAAAAACCTCCTATCAAACCGGTTAAAAACAAGGTAAAATACAACTTTTTTTATCCCTCTATTTATTATTTTAATAACTCTCCGTATAAGTGTTCTCCACCTCAAAATTATATTTGGTTCTTCCTCGTATACTAATTATTTATTTAGTACCGGTTTGTTTGGCATGATATATGCATGGGGATTAAAGATCACATCTGTTGAAATGGTTGTTGGAACGTAGCATTACTGTGATATGTATTTCTGTAGTGGTTTGGAGAGAGTGTTCAAAAAATCGTGAAATTAGGAGGAAAATGGCAAAAAGATAGAAACTAACAGAGAGAAGGTTTTGCTTGACACCAAAATATCTAACCCCTCATAGGACTGTTACCGCTTTAGTTTCTATATATTTTGTAATCTTGTGTTATTTAAATTCTATTTAAAATAGGTCATGACACTGTATTCTACATGTATATTACGGTCATAATTTTCATATTAATATTATTTTTATTAATAAATAGATATTAAAGAAAATCGAGAATAATTAAATGGTAAGATTGGTTCCTTGAAAAAATTGAGATATCTAAGTAAAAACTTAAGTAAGAACACATGCATATATCTTGTAAATTTATTAGGTGGATGATGTTAAAAAAAAGTTAACATTGGTATAGATAAAAAAATAAAGTATAAATATTCACATTGAAAAATCTAACCTCTTTTAACTCGTAAATATGTTTAATGTAGAAAATAATAATTTGCATTTGAATTTTTTATTAAACACTCTTATTATTTGATTTAATTTTTATTTTAAAACACAAAGGAATTTTTTTTATTGGACCTCAACTTATAATTGGTTTGGGCTATGAAACAATTAGATTTTTTTAAAGAACATTTCTTAATGCATCTTAAGACTTCTTAGCCACCACGTGAAATTATTTAAACGTCTTTAATTTTTGGAGATGTATCTTCAGATGCACCAAATTCTGAATGAACTTTGTAATATTCAGGTGATGCATCTCCGTAATAATTTAAAACATTCAATACATCCTACTTAGAAGCCATTTATATTTGAATTGTACCAGAGATGCATCTTCGTGAATATTTCAGAGATACATCTCTGATACGTCTCAAAACAGGTATTTCATATTATATGTTGTTTATCTATGTTCTGATGAAGATTTTAAATATAACGTACAATCGGAAAAAAAAAATATACGTATATATTTCCAGATGGATAAAAAATGTCATACAAAAATAAAACACCAATAAATGTCAAAAATATCGCAAAATCAAGATCAATTAAGTAGCAAGACCGTCCAAATAAAATACAGACCATAATACTACTAGTCGATAATAAGAGACTACTGTGTGTGTCTGACAACCTCTCATATATCTCCTTTGCCTCCTCTAATATCTTTTCCGCCTCGGCTATCAATATCACATGTCCCTCGACGTTGTCTCTAGTACATCAATGCCCCCCCCCCCTGTGCCTCCGTCGTGATGGCATCTAGGATCTGCCTCACGTTAGACCCATCAGAGAAGATACCTATGTCAATGTCTGTCTGAGCAATCTTCACTATGCAACGATACTTAGGCAAGACATCCTCAGTATGATCTAGTAGTATCTCCTAATGAGCTGGTCTCACCGAGTCTCCTAAAATGGCTTGCACCAGAAATAATAAATGTCAGAAATTAAAATTAACGTAATAATAAATAAAGAAAATGTTACCTCTTCTTCCCAGATATGTTTGACAGTATGGTCTGGATACAGAGGTAGTAAAGACAAATCAACTGGACCACCTCCAAAAGCCTTTGACTTAGCATCCACACCAGCCCCAACCTCTGGAGGTAGCACTAGATCAGTAGTAGGTGGTTGGAGTTGATCAACAACATCTATAGTAGAAGGTGGCACTGGTGAAACCTAATGCCTATAGGACAATGGTGGGAGTGATGCGTCAGATGGTGAATCATGTCTCGTACGGGAATAGGAAGATTGAGTAGCATAAAGAGAAGCATAAGCCCAAGAAGTAGACGAATCTGCCTTACTAGAGGGACCAGGAGCATATCTAACCTGCTTACTCTTCTCCCTCTAAACGGATGCGTGCTGAGCAACCCTGCCATGCCTCAATCTATGATGTCTATCAGCCATTATGTATGCAAGTTATAGGAAGGTAGACCATTCGTGCATGCAAACATCACAAGTAAGAAAAAAAACACCGAGAAATTTTCAGAGATGCATCTTTGGTTTCTAGGAAACCGTTGAAAAATTACGGAGATGCATCTCCGGTTCATGGAAAACTAAAACACTGGAAAATTACGGAGATGCATCTCCGGAATTTTTTACAACTCAGTGGTCGCCACACTGGCGTAATGTACTACAATGAAGCTCAAAATAAATTGTTTTAATCAGCAATTTTAATCAATAAACAACTAATATACTATGGTTAAATTATCTTAAATGTGATTTCCACTAATTTCTAACCCTAATCATTGATTTCTACTCATTTTCACCAAAACTCAAACGTTTATCAAAAACTCGAAAAACTTACCAAAAATTGATGTTTTTGATGAAGTTGGATGATAATACAAATGAAGATTGATGTTACCTTGAGCCTTGTTGGATGAAATTTAATTTGGTGTAAAGAAGAAATTTTAGAGAATTTTTTTGAGTTGAGTTTGGGGTTGATACTGTGAAATGAGGAAGGAAAAGAATCCCGCGCGACTTAACCACCAAATTATTCCGAAGATGCATCTCCAGAATATTTTAATGTTACCTTGCCTTTTGATGTGTCCGGAGATGTATCTTCGTAAACAAGGAATGTTTTTGAAATTACACGTGGTGCATAAGAAGCATATGGGTGCATTAAGAAGCCCCCTTTCTTCGATTCATATTTGTTTTTAGTTTGAGTGACTTTTTCTAAGCAATCATGTGGGCTACATTGTTTTCTTTTTGTTTGAAAAAATATATAATTTTCCTAAAACTTTTCATCTTCTTGCAAATAGAGTTACAAACCATTCCCCAATTAATTGTAGATTTATCATTGTCTTTCATCGTCTTTGCAAGACTAAGGTTATCAGATTCGAATTACAAATCTAAGAAACAATAAATCATAGCTATCTTAGTAGTATTTTTCAAAGTCATAATTTCTCCCATGGGAGGATCATTACCATCCATGCAATAATAGCTAATTGCTATCGTTTCCCTCTTGTAATCTTTGAATATAACTCCAAGACATCATTTCACTTTTACAACAAGCCTTGCATCAATGTTGCATTTTATCCAACCTTACTTAAGAGGCTTCCATTTAGACTTTTGAAGTCATTGATCTTTGCTTAACTTCTCGATGTTGTTTTTCTTTTTCTTTTTCTTTTTATTCATTAGGATTTTTGTTGTCTTCATTTTAGATATCGACATACCTTTTCCTTTTTTACAGAGGTGGTCGCGTTTGCGTCAAAACCATGTGGTTGACCTTGCATGTGGTTATTCTGGGGAAATTGGACGATATTACGGTTGGTGAAGATCTTTCCATGACTATCAATGTTTTTCTAGAGAATTTTCTCTTGATTTCTTTCAGAACCTTTAGGTTCTATATCTGTTTTCGACTTCCTTATGTTGTTATAACCCAATTTTACACTATAAAGACCATTGTTGGTTGCTATCCAAATGGGGGTGCCTTCTTCTTCTATTTTACATAGAGGGATATTATTTATGGTTTCTCTATCTACAGAATGAAAATAGTGTTAATCATGATATAGTTCCACCTGTTGTTTTTCAAATTAATGAGGTCTCTAACTTCGTTTGCACTTGTTTCTAAGGGTTTTCCATGTTAGGATTTTAAACCAACATTTATTTGGAATCTAATTCTATTCCATATATTGACTTTGTTTCCGTATGCTATTTTCAAACAAATACCTTTCTTAAAAGATTCAACTACTTTGTTGTATGATTCTCCAAAACTAGCTCGAAGGAATTTATCATTAAGGTAGTATTTGGCTTTTAGGGTTTTGGCCACCAATGAATTAAGGTTAGTGATAAGTCTCCATTGGTGTTGGGCTAGCATGGATTCATTGAAGTCTCTAAATTTCCTAAAACCGAGGCCTTCTTCTTACTTGGATATTTACAGATCTGACCATGGATTTTTCTAACATTTTCCCGTTCTACCCACCAGAAATTACTCACCAGCTTTTCCTTCTTCTTGCATAAGGATTTAGGAAGTAAGAAGGAACTCATAATGTAGGTTGGTTTAACTTGAGTCATTGCTTTTATCAGGGTTATGTGCCCAGCATAGAAAAAACAATTTGATTTCCATCCTTTTAGTTTATGTCTTATCCTATCAATCAGGAAGTTAAAATTTTGATTTTTTTATTGGCCTACTTTAGTGGGGAGACCTTGATAGTTGTGAATCTTCTCAATTTATCCACTTAGTGAAGACCTATTTATTTTATTTAGTAAATATTCTTGTTGAACATTATCTTATTCTTGAAGTTTATTTTGTAACCGGATGGTTCTTGGCAAGTGTTAATTATATTGAGGAGAGTTCTAGTTTCATTCTCTAAATTTTTTTTTAAAATATTCAGATTTTTTTTAAAAAATTCAAAAATAGACCATTTTTCAAAAAAATTACAAAAATGGCCATTTTTGGCCCTAAATTAAACCTAGGCGCCACCCTAGTTGGCGCCTACCCTTAATGAGTAGGGCAAGTCGCCACTAGGAGTGGCGCCTACACCCATTCCCTTTTTTTTATTTAATATGTTTTTTTTTATAATTTTTTTTAATTTATAAATTTATATTTTTTATAAATTATATTAATTTATATTAACACATATATATAAATAAAATTATTTACAAGATATATATATATATATATATATATATATATATATATATATATATATATATATATATATATATATATATATATATATATATATATATATATTAATTTATATATATATTAATTTATATATATATATATATTAATTTAATTTAGAAGTAATTAATATTATTTATAAATTTTTGGAAAAAAAATAATTTATATACGTGTAAATAAATATTTATACACATGTAAATTAATATATATATATATATATATATATATATATATATATATATATATATATATATATATATATATATATATATAAAGATATGATAGACAATATCTTTAAAGATAAAGATAAAGATATAAAGATAATAAAAAGAAAATATTTTTATTTAAATAATAGACAAGACAAATATTACAAAGATATGATTAAAATGCATTATTAATTTGGGATTTATCACATATGATGCGGTCCCTGGTACGATCCGCACGGGGGAGGTCTAATTACTCGCCTAGTTCTAATGCGTCCCCTTGCCGTTTGCCGTTGTGGTTGGGTCGAAGTCCCTTCAGTGCTGTAGGAAAGACGAGTCCCCTCTGCGCCCTCAAAGCTTTGTCTCGGTGGGACAAACTGACTACTGCTGGGTGCGCCCTCGAAATGTGGTCTTTGGTAGTTTAGGGTTGAATCGGGTTGGCCAAAGAACAATGTTTGTTGTGGTGTGTAGTAGTCTTGTTGGTAATCCTCTTGTATACCCGTGTCGGGGCTAGGTGGAGGACTGGAAGCGCTCGGGACATTGTCGTGATGGAAGTGTTGGGATTGGTGGATGTGGGGGGATTGATATTGTGGTAGGTGTTGGGACTGTTGATGGTGGTGGGAATGTTGAGGTTGGTGTTGGTAATCTTCATGGTGTTGGGGTTGAGTTTGTGGTATGTATTGTTGATTTGGTTGGGGGGTGGACATGTGTTGTGGTGGTTGTTGTTGGTAATACGGTGGTGCTGGTTGTTGTTGGTAATAAGGTGGTGGTGGTTGTTGTTGGTAATAATGTGGTGGTTGTTGTTGTTGGGAATATTGTAGGGGTTGTTGTTGTTGGAAATATGGCTGTTGCATCCAGGGATCGTCCAAATAGAACGGGTCAGACACAATCATTTCTGGATTTGTATTAGCTCTATACCAATCCACATATTCCCTTGTCGGCTTCATTTCGTTGGGCGCCACCGGAAATTGTAGAACATAGTGGGCACGGTCTTTCCACATTTTACGAAACTCCTTAGCAAATTCCTTCTAATGTTGGGCATACCACTGGTGGCTGACTTTTTTTAGATGCCAAGGTTCCATAGACATTGGGGGGCCTGGGATATCTTGATGCATTCCGAATTGCAGCTTGACACTGTCACTTTGGTGCATCTCCACAGTGGTGAACCGCATTATGGCCGTTTTTGCTGTCCAAACAGCTGCATCTTCGGGGTTGGGTTGATGTTCCAATCCCAAATATGGCCTCCAAATAAACTGCAAAGAAAAAAGCAAATATGTTATTTATCGAGAATGCATGATATTAATAAATCAGTTAGAAGCTGAGTGATTTAGTTGTAATACATCTTGTGCTCGGAGACGATCCAAGAGTTGACGATAAAATATAATTTTATTTTTGAGGGTAAGACTGTAATCCAGTCCGGTTGTAATGAACCTAAACAAAAAAAAGATAAATAATATTATTTACAAATATTTATAGAATAAATATACAAAATGAAATAACATCATAAATTTACCTAGTTGCGTAGGGGAAGGAGTAGTCGTTAGGATTTTCTGGGGCTAGCATCGGCAATCTCCACCACCCTAATGTTTGGAGCAAAAAAGCACATCCAGAAAATGTACAGTGCTCATTTTGTGCATTTTTACACAAAGAGCTATATAGGAATGCTAATACAGCAGAACCCCAACTATATGTGCTTATTCTATCAATGTCCCCGAGCAAACTCAAGTACATAAAGTTTATGCTATTTCCCGTCCCTTCGGGAAATAGCAAGTTCCCAAACAATAGCATAATGTAAACCCGGGTTTTTATGACTTTTTCTTGTTCGGAGGATTCCTCAGTCAAAGTTATGGAGTCGTGGTACAATTGGAGGCTAGATAATTTAATACCCTGACCCCTTGCTTTTGCAGATCCCTCACCCTCGACCAGATCTACCCCCAACATTTGAACACATATTTGGTTGGGCTGTTGAACATTTCCAGTCACAGGCTTACCATCTATTCTAAGACCCAAAAGCATGTACACGTCCTCTAGTGTGACGGTACATTCACCAGTTGGTAGGTGAAAAGTGTGTGTCTCTGGTCTCCAACGTTCACACAGAGCCAGAATGAATTTGACATCAATTATGGCATTTACGACATGCATAACATGACCGAAACCCGCAGGCTGTATGTAAGGTACGCACCATGGGTCTGGATAAGGCATAGGGTGTGAACGTTGACGAAATTTCTTGGGATCCTTTAAAAACAAACAATATAAACAATCATTAGAATGGACTTTTAAAAAACAAATTACAAACATACGATAGAGGCAATGTTCAAGAAATACTTACGAATGAGGCAATGTTTGCCCTAATGCCTCTGTGTTCTTGGCCCATGGTAAGAAGAGACATGACTGCAATGTAGAACGAAGCTTGGTGGATGAGAAGTTTTGCCGGAGTTCTCTGAATAAAAGTGTTAGTGGTTGATGAAAACTTGCAAGAATGACCTTCTATTTATACTCGTTTTCAAGTAGACTGAATATGAAAAAATGTTACAAGTGTAAGGCATGCGTGGGAATGTTGTCTTGGGGAAGGCTTGGTGGAACCTGATGATGCATTGGTGGAGATTAGGTTGCACTTGTCTTGTCTTGGGGAAGACTTGGTGGAACCTGATGATGCAAAAATGTGACAAGTGTAAGGCATGCGTGGGAATCTTGCAGAATAGGTGCAGGCTATGTGGTAGTGTTGGCATGCATTGGTGCAGATTAGGTTGCACTTGTCTTGTCTTGGGGAAGACTTGGTGGAACCTGATGATGCAAAAATGTGACAAGTGTAAGGCATGTGTGGGAATCTTGTAGAATAGATGCAGGCAAGGTGGTAGTGTTGGCATGCATTGGTGCAAATTAGGTTGCACTTGTCTTGTCTTGGGGAAGACTTGGTGGAACCTGATGATGCGAAGGTGTGACACGTGGGAATATTATTTAAAATAAATAATCAGGTTGTTTAAAATAAATAATTAAGCTTAAATAAGATTGAATATTATTTCAAAGGTGTGACACGTGTAAGGCATGCGTGGGAATCTTGCAGACTTGGTGGTGAATACTTTTGAGGAACAGGCATGCGTGGGAATCTCTGAGACTAAGTTCAGGCTAGGTGGAGGCTAGGTGGATAGGTTGGCATGCATTGGTACAGACTAGGTGGGAGTGTTGCATTCAAAGGTGTGACACGTGTAAGGCTTGCGTGGGAATCTCTGAGACTAAGTTCAGACTAGGTGGATAGGTTGGCATGCATTGGTACAGACTAGGTGGGAGTGTTGCATTCAAAGGTGTGACACGTGTAAGGCATGCGTGGGAATCTTGCAGACTTGGTGGTGAATACTTTTGAGGAACAGGCATGCGTGGGAATCTCTGAGACTAAGTTCAGACTAGGTGGAGGCTAGGTGGATAGGTTGGCATGCATTGGTACAGACTAGGTGGGAGTGTTGCATTCAAAGGTGTGACACGTGTAAGGCTTGCGTGGGAATCTCTGAGACTAAGTTCAGACTAGGTGTAGGCTACGTGGATAGGTTGGCATGCATTGGTACAGACTAGGTGGGAGTGTTGCATTCAAAGGTGTGACACGTGTAAGGCATGCGTGGGAATCTTGCAGACTTGGTGGTGAATACTTTTGAGGAACAGGCATGCGTGGGAATCTCTGAGACTAAGTTCAGACTAGGTGGAGGCTAGGTGGATAGGTTGGCATGCATTGGTACAGACTAGGTGGGAGTGTTGCATTCAAAGGTGTGACACGTGTAAGGCTTGCATGGGAATCTCTGAGACTAAGTTCAGACTAGGTGGACGCTAGGTGGATAGGTTGGCATGCATTGGTACAGACTAGGTGGGAGTGTTGCATTCAAAGGTGTGACACGTGTAAGGCATGCGTGGGAATCTTGCAGACTTGGTGGTGAATACTTTTGAGGAACAGGCATGCGTGGGAATCTCTGAGACTAAGTTCAGACTAGGTGGAGGCTAGGTGGATAGGTTGGCATGCATTGGTACAGACTAGGTGGGAGTGTTGCATTCAAAGGTGTGACACGTGTAAGGCTTGCGTGGGAATCTCTGAGACTAAGTTCAGACTAGGTGGAGGCCAGGTGGATAGGTTGGCATGCATTGGTACAGACTAGGTGGGAGTGTTGCATTCAAAGGTGTGACACGTGTAAGGCATGCGTGGGAATCTTGCAGACTTGGTGGTGAATACTTTTGAGGAACAGGCATGCGTGAGAATCTTTGAGACTAAGTTCAGACTAGGTGGAGGCTAGGTGGATAGGTTGGCATGCATTGGTACAGACTAGGTAGGAGTGTTGCATTCAAAGGTGTGACACGTGTAAGGCTTGCGTGGGAATCTCTGAGACTAAGTTCAGACTAGGTGGAGGCTAGGTGGATAGGTTGGCATGCATTGGTACAGACTAGGTGAGAGTGTTGCATTCAAAGGTGTGACACGTGTAAGGCATGCGTGGGAATCTTGCAGACTTGGTGGTGAATACTTTTGAGGAACAGGCATGCGTGGGAATCTCTGAGACTAAGTTCAGACTAGGTGGAGGCTAGGTGGATAGGTTGGCATGCATTGGTACAGACTAGGTAGGAGTGTTGCATTCAAAGGTGTGACACGTGTAAGGCTTGCGTGGGAATCTCTGAGACTAAGTTCAGACTAGGTGGAGGCTAGGTGGATAGGTTGGCATGCATTGGTACAGACTAGGTGGGAGTGTTGCATTCAAAGGTGTGACACGTGTAAGGCATGCGTGGGAATCTTGCAGACTTGGTGGTGAATACTTTTGAGGAACAGGCATCCGTGGGAATCTCTGAGACTAAGTTCAGACTAGGTGGAGAATACATTTCATGGATAGGCAGTAGACGTGTCAAAATTATTACATGCATGCAGCTCCACCTAGCCTGCAAGATCCTTGCATGCTTTACACGTGTCCAAGTTTTGCATGCATTTCTCTTGGGGAAGGCTTGGTTGAAGACATGCATGCAAAGATGTGTCGGAATCTTGCAGTATAAATATTCACACACATTTTCACAAAGGTATTCACAATATCTTCACAGCAATCTTCACAAAACCTTCACAAAACCTTCACAAAACATGTCATCTTCTTCACAATACAAAATCAAAGCTCACGTCAATGGTGAGACTTATGAATGTGATATGTCTGGCTTCCTATTTAGAAACACCGAATGCACTCGTTTTTGTCTAAATAGAGGAGCTGACTTCTCTTATCTGAAAAGGAAGATTGAGTTCAAACTAAGACAACCCGTGTCCCAAATTTTTTATCAACAACCTTTTTTTTCTGAAAATAACTCTGTCAAGTTTTATAAGTCATTGATTCAAAATGACATGGAGACACAATACATGTTTCGTAACCATGAGTATTCTGGTTACGAATACATAGTGTTGTACATTGTGTTGGAACAATTTCAACCAGCTCAGAATATTCAGTCACAGGTTATTGATCCTGTGATTGATGACGAACAAGATGTTGAGCACCACGTTGAAGACGATGTGGTTGATGATGCTGAAGACGTGGTTGATGACTTGGTGAACCGTGATTCTGAAGACGAAGACCAAGTTCAAATACCTATAGCGCAACGCTACTCACCGCCTGCGTACTTCACAACACTTAACTTGGGCGAGGATGAGCCCTCATCAGATATGTTCTACAACCCATATATGAGGTCTGATGAGGACTTAAAGAAGGGTGACCAATTTCGGACCAAGGAAGAGTGTCTGTTAGCAATAAAGAACTAGCACTTGAAAAACTGTGTTGACTACGATGTTATCAAATCAAATCCGGAAAGATACGTTATTGTATGCAAAAATCCGGAGTGTGGGTATAGGTTGATGGCATCGTACAAGAAGAAACATAATGCGTGGGTGATAGGGTCCATTTCTCAAGCTCACATTTGCGTCAACACCAACATGGCACAGGATCATCGCAAACTTAGCCATGATATGATCTGCCATTCCATATTACCTCTAGTTGAGGCTGACCCGTCACTGAAGGTCAAAACAATTATCTCCCATTGTGTGGCTGTTTTCAAATATACACCGTCATACAGAAAGGCTTGGTTAGCAAAAACCAAGGCAATTGAACTGGTATACGGTAACTGGGAGGAATCATACAAACAACTACCACGCTACCTGGCTGCACTACGATTGTATTCACCTGGGACGGTTTCTATAATGGAGACCTTGCCGGCACAATCCCCTGACGGAACTCGTCTAGAAGGTAATGGAATATTCCATAGACTTTTCTGGGCATTCCGTCCCTGCATCATCGGTTTCACATTCTGCAAACCACTTGTTCAAGTCGATGGAACTTGGCTGTATGGGAAATACAAAGGATCGTTACTGATGGCGGTCGCACAAGATGGAAATTCTAATATTTTCCCAATAGCCTTTGCATTGGTAGAAGGAGAAACGGTTGCTGCTTGGAGTTTCTTCCTTAAGAATCTCCGAACGCACGTGACTCCACAAGCTGGCATCTGTGTGATTTCTGACAGGCACGCTTCAATAGACAGTGCATACAATAATCCAACAAATGGTTGGCATGACCCCCCGTCTACCCATGTCTACTGCATCAGGCATATTGCTCAAAATTTTATGCGGGAGTTCAAGGATAACTTCTTGAAGCAACATTTGATAAACGCGGGGTATGCATTAAACCAACCTGGATTCCAATACTACCGCCGGGAAATAGTGTTGGCAAATTCTGATGCAGGGAGGTGGATCGATAATATCGATAGAGCGAAGTGGACTAGATCGTACGACGATGGGGTGAGGTGGGGCCACATGACAACAAATCTTGTGGAATCAATGAACGGCGTCTTTAAGGGCATACGTAACCTCCCGGTAACCGCATTGGTGAGTGCGACCTATTTTCGGATGGCAACGTTGTTCGTAACAAGAGGCAGGCGCTGCCATGAAGTGTTGCAGACGAGTCAAGGATATAGTAGTGCCTGCATGAAGTTTATGATGCAGGAATCTGCCAAAGCCAGCAGCCATCGGGTTACGGTATTCGACCGCCATGGCCACACTTTTAGTGTCAAGGAAACAATTGACCACAACCAAGGGCTGCCCAGACAAGAGTATAGGGTCCTAATACCAGACCGTTGGTGCGACTGTGGTCAATTTCAGGCCTATCATATGCCTTGTTCCCATGTCATTGCAGCGTGTTCACACAACCACTTTGATGCATTATCGCTAGTGTCTCCCATCTACAAAGTTGCAATATTGCTCAATGTATACGACAATCCCTTTCCGGTGGTAGCATTGGAGGCGTATTGGCCAGAGTATGACGGGGAAATTGTTTGGCACAACGAATCGATGCGGCGGAATAAAAGTGGTCGCCCAAATAGCAGGCGCATTAGAACTGAAATGGACGTCGCAGAGAAAATGCAGAGGAAGTGTAGCATATGTAGACAACTAGGGCATAATAAGAACAAATGTCCATATCGTGGATCTAGTTCCACAACTTAGTTTTCATATTCATAAATCTGTGTACCAATGCTATTTATCATTAAAGTTTACTTTTTATTCCAAATAGAAGATGACACTGGAACAACAAACACAAACATCTAACATTACAACACCAATTACTAAAACAAAAACAAATACTGGAACAAAAACAAGTACTAAAACAAGAACAAGTACTAGAACAATAACAAATACAACAACAACATGACAAACAACCATTAAAATCTAAGAAATTACAACAGTTAACACTATGTCGTCTGATCCATGCATCATTTGGATGCAATCAATGTCGCTTTCAACTTCAACCCACCAACGTATTGTTTCTCCAGTTTCAAATGAGAACCTTGTTCTAAGCCTCTGAATCCTTCTGATGACTTCACCAGGTTGGTAATCTCCCTCTAACCAAGACATCAAGGACCTTTTTAGTTGGTCCAACGAACGGATGTTCCAAAATTTCATCTCCATTGGGGGTTTCAAAGGCGAGAAAATAACATGCCCATCCCTTTTTAAGATTACTTGTTTAGGATTCGGGCGCCTTGATGATGTTCGCTGCCATGACGACGGTCTTGGGGATGCCATGAACTCAACTTGATAGAGAAAGTGATAGGAAATAGTGGTGAAGAAAATGCAAGGAAATAACACTTTATTTATAGGAAAAGATCTGGGTTGTACACCAATCTACTTAACCCTAATTAGTGTCGCAGTTGATTAATTAGTCTTATGGGGAATTAGGGTTTCAATTAGGTCATAACTACCAAACTCTAATTATAACCGATCAATAAACCCTAATTATAATTGATAAATTAACCTTAACATGA
The DNA here is from genome assembly GCF_024323335.1 of Lathyrus oleraceus. NCBI lineage: Eukaryota > Viridiplantae > Streptophyta > Magnoliopsida > Fabales > Fabaceae > Lathyrus > Lathyrus oleraceus. The sequence continues at coordinate 379,444,364 of NC_066583.1, read as the reverse complement.
TTAACCCTAATTCTCCCAAAAATTTATAAATAATATTAATTACTTATAAATTAAATTAATATATATATATAAATTAATATATATATATATATATATATATATATATATATATATAAATATATATATATATATATATATATATATATATATATATATATATATATATATATATATCTTGTAAATAATTTTATTTATATATATGTATTAATATAAATTTATATAATTTATAATAAATCTAAATTCATAAATTAAAAAAAATTAAAAAAAAAACATATTAAAAAAAAAAAAAAAAAAAAAAAGAGTGTAGGCGCCACTCCTAGTGGCGACTTGCCCTACCCTTTAAGGGTAGGCGCCAACTAGGGTGGCGCCCAAGTAGAAAATTAGGGCAAAAATTGCCCATTTGTGTAATTTTTTTGAAAAAATATATTTTTGAATTTTTTTTAAAAAATATGGATATTTAAAAAAAAAAATTCTCATTCTCTTACATTCTACTAAATATTAAGTTATCATGCACAGAGAATAAATGTATGATATTATGGGCTTCTCTCTCTCTCTCTCTCTCTCTCTCTCTATATATATATATATATATATATATATATATATATATATATATATATAATTTGGTTGTTTGTCAAGGATTCTTTTAATAAATTGGATAATACATCCGCACATTGTATGAATAGATAAGGGGAAATTGTTCTCAGTCTTATGCCTCTAGTAGGGATGAGGTGTCAATAGGATACTTATTTAAAAGAATGGAGAAGGAAATTAAAGAAATGCATCTCATAATGGTTTTGGTGACACCAGTAGGAAATCCCTTAGACAAAGGGTGCTATTTATGAAATCCCATTCCAATTTATCACATGATTTTTCCATTTCCATATTTATTCCTATATATCATTTCTTAGTCTTTGTGGCTTAATTTAGTGGTTGAATATCTCATAGGCTATGTTGGTTATGTAAGTAATCAATCTCTTTTCAACAAAAGCACTTTGGTTTTCATTGATAATTTGAGGGCAAATTTTTTTCTTCCTTTATGTAATCGTTTTTGACAATTTTTATGATAAGAACGGTCCCACCACGAAAAATACCGGAACACATCACACGCTTGAAAATACAACAGAGTCGTCATCGAACATTATTTATTTTCTGTGAAAAGGGAAAATATGGATAAAACTCAGGGAAAGAGAAATGGGTAAGGAGTTCGGTTATGCATGAGGAAGGTATTAGAACCTCTCACATCCCTTGTACTCAACGGGAACAATAATATATATATATATATATATATATATATATATATATATATATTTGATTGTTCTATGCTCGGATGGGTGTTATTACCTAAAGATTACTTGCGAAAGGGGAAAAATAAATTTATTAATTATTGTACTTGCTGAGGATTGGGGACCTCATGTCTACGTTTCATCATAGTGCAATAAGGAAATCAGAGCTCCGTAGTTCATGCAATAAAGGGTAGGAAATAAGAAGAAAGGTTTGAGGTGTGGTGAAAGTATGGTTTGAACCAAGGGTTGTGTTTAGGTCAAAAGGATAGTAGAAATAGTGTTTAAACCAAAGTGAAAACGAAAGTGGTGTTTAAATCAAAGAAGAAAATATAAGTGGTGTTTAAACCAAAGGAGATAGGAAAGAGGTGTTTAAACCGAAGAATAAAAGTGATAAAGTGGTGTTTAAACCGAAGGGGGGATGAAAGTGGTTTTTAAACTAAGACAAGAATAAAAGTGTTGAAGTGGTGTTTAAACCGAAGGGGGGGTGAAAGTGGTGTTTAAACCAGGAAATTATGTTTAAACCTAAGAAGTGAAGTAGAAGTGGTGTTTAAACCAAATAGTGATAAAAATGATGTTTAAACCGAAACAGAAAAGAAAGTGATGTTTAAACCAAAGAGAAGGGTATATTAACCATAAGAGGTGATTACCCCAAATAAGGTATGGATGCCAAAGAAGATTGTGGATTTGGTCCAAAGAGGAAGTGTATTGTTGATGAAGTTGTTGCAATGTTGAAGTGATGTATGTGGAGAAGAAGACTTGACAATCATTTGAATTGAATTGCACTAAAGTCAATGAACGAAGGCGAATACTCTGAATAACTAGGGCTTACGCCCCATACGCATAGGTACTCTAGATAAGGATAGGAATGAACTCACTCATCATTCTCCGTTGCTTAAGGCTCGTGGCATGTAATTATCATCATGATTGACAAGCGATGAATGAGATTCTTTTTTATTGTGCTTGATGATCATAGTCTTGATGCCCATATTCTTCAAGGTCTTGATTGTGCAATCTTGATTTGACTTGAGTGTGAAATCCTGAACTCGAATTGAGATCTTGGGATGTCCAATGCAATCCAAGTATAGAGGACCAGTCCTATCAAGTGATCAAGAGGATTTTGATCACTTGACTGGACAGAGGGATTAGACAAAATATGAGAGTATTAGTTGATCAAAGAATCCTTTAATCAACTTAATTACTCAAGAGTATGTTCAAGTTATAAAGCACATAGATCTTGTGGATTAATTTCAAAGAGAAATTCAAGATTTACAAGCATACTAATTCTAAACAAATTAATCTAAAATTAGAATGAACAGATGATTTTAATTGAAAATTCAATCTAAAAACTAAGTATTATTTTTGAACTAATGGTTTATCTCATTTTTTAACATGGACTTTAAACACAAAATCTAAAATCTAAAGATGATTATTGTAAAGAGAATAATGGAATGAGAAAATATTAAAAACAAATTGTGGTACCCCAAATTTTGACCATCCTACTCCTAACCTAGGGTATATCACTAACATGTCCAGAGTCCGTGTTAGTCATCTGATCAATCTCTAATGACCTAGAAAGTCAAAGGAGGACCATTTTGGCTTTTCTGATCCATTTTGATTAACTGTTAATTCAAGACATTCCATGGTTAGTTTTCAAATAAAATTTTGTTTTTTAGGATTAAGTAGGTCACTTTTAATTAACTTAATTAGATAATTAATTTATATTATTATTAATAAAACCAATTGGATTTTTATTAGTTTATAATTAAGTTAATAGAATATTGACTAATTTATATTATTAGTTAAGTAAATTATATTGGTGATTATATTATAATTAGTTAGGTTAATGAGTTAATTAGTTTAATCATTAAGTTAATTATATTAGTATTTTTGTTAGACAATTTTATTTTTAAAAATATCGATAATATTATTATTTTGTTGATGGGTTGGTCAAAAGGATGATCGTGACAAGCCCAAAGTCCACTTCAGTTGGGTCAAATGAATGACCCAAGTCCAGGTCAATTGGGTCAATATTTACCCAAATCCACCACTGAATTGGGTCAAGTCCATGACCCAGATTCATCCCCAGTCCCCCAATTCAATCTCAAACCCTAATTGGCGCATGATTAGAAATAGTGTGAATAAAAAAGATGCAATTTCAAATTGAATCAAAAATTTATGCTATTAGAATTCAGATTCATTACAGATCACAATCTACAAATAAAATTGGATCATATACAATCAAATCGGAAACCCTAATTTCTAATTACAATCAATCAAATTCTAAGTTTCCTAATACAATCAATCTAATTTCCAGAACACGATTTTAAATTAAAGAAACCACTGTATGGACTAAAACAAGCTCCTAGAGCTTGGTATGAAAGATTAAGTAACTTTCTCCTGGAACATGATTTTATTAGAGGAAAGGTTGACTCTACACTCTTCTGTAAAAACATTAGAAATGATCTCATGATATGCTAGATATATGTTGATGACATTATTTTTGGTTCAGCTAACCCCTTTGTGTGTCAAGAATTTTCTGAGCTAATGCAGGTAGAATTTGAAATGAGCTTAATGCAAGAACTAAAGTTCTTTCTGGGAATTCAAATCAATCAAGCTTCAAAATCTATTTATGTATATCAAAGTAAGTACATAAAAGACATTCTGAAGAAATTCAAAATGGCAGAATGCAAATCTGCTAAGACACCCATGCATCCAACCTGCATTCTGGAGAAAGAAGAAACTAGTCAGAAGGTTTGTCAGAAGCTCTATCGTGGTATGATAGGCTCTCTTCTCTATCTGACTGCTACACGCCCTGATATTCTTTTTGGTGTATGTCTTTGCGCCAGATTCCAATCAGATCCTAGGGAATCTCACTTAACAGCTGTTAAAAGAATCCTAAGGTATCTGAAAGGAACCCCTAACCTTGGTATGATGTATGAGAAAACATCAGAGTATAGGCTCTCTGGTTATTGCGATGCAGATTATGCAGGGGACAGAATGGAACGCAAAAGCACATCTGGAAACTGTCAGTTCTTGGGAAATAATCTCATATCACGGGCCAGCAAAAGATAGTCAACCATCGCCCTGTCTACTGCAGAAGCAGAATATATATCAGCGTCACTTTGCACTACTTAGATGCTCTGGATGAAAAATCAACTAGAAGGCCTTCTGATCTTTGAGAGTAACATTCCTATCTTCTGTGATAATAATGCTTCCATCTGTTTAAGTAAGAATCATGTCTTGCATTCCAGAGCTAAGCACATAGAAATAAAACATCATTTTATCAGAGACTATGTTCAGAAAGTGGTAATATCATTAAAATTTATTGATACAGACCATCAATGGGCTGACATTTTTACTAAACCCCTAGCTGAAGACAGATTCTCTTTTATTTTGAAAATTTTAAACATTCTAATTTGCCCAGAATAACCCAAATGTGCTTCTCTGAAATAGCAAAATAAGGCTCTGAATTAAACATTTGGCATCTGGATCTGACTTTGATACTTCTACCAGTTAGGAGTTATCTGAATTAGAAATCCTTAGGACCCAATCCTTTGGTATTCCTGAAGATCAGATAAATCAACACATGGGGCATCATGCGTCTGACTTTGGATCTTCTAGAGAACTGTCTAGCAGAAATTAAGAGACAAACCCTTGATATCTCCTCGAGCAGCGTGCTGATTTTGGGATTAGACCTCCATCATGGGCTATAATCATTTCTCCCCTAAGCGTGTAAATTCGGATAACGTGCATCATTAATTTCATAACTTCTAAACTACCTCTAACAATATCAGTTTGCTTGCATCTATTTGGGTATTAATACTTTTCACTCACCACAAGCTCACACTTTACACTCACGACCTACACAAACCCTCTCTCTCTCTCAGTTAACCATCTTCATCAAGGTCTTCATCATATTCAAAGCAAGTTCTTCATCCTTCAACCATTTCAATAATTTCTACATGGATGCTCAACAACAATCAGTCTACAACTACTCACAACAGATGGAATCAACTGAGCAATCACCCATTTCTACTCAACAAACAACAACAACTACTGGTGTCGTCTCAACCCCCATCTACAGAGAACCCCACATTCTTGACCGTGAACCTCACATTCATCTTGCAACACCATTTGAGAAGCTTGAGGTACTGTGCGAATCGCTGGTAGATTTCGATAATATGAAGCGTAATGGCATAGACCTTACTGAGGAGTTAAGAATGCAAGTGTGGGAAACCTACTTTCAGAGACTCTATGGTCCGGTGTACACCTATCCAATGAAGGAGTTCCGGCGTTTCGCAGACTCAGATGATCACTATACCGTCTCTCACGTTCTGGGAGTCAAAATAGTCATCACTGATAAATCAATAGCCTCCCTTCTAAACATGGAAAAGACATGATGAAGAAGAATCTACAACATTAATCCTAGGGAAAAGTATCTGTCTCAGAAAATAGCCCCCACCATCTTTCAATAGAACGCTGAGGGAAAACACTCCAAAAACAAAGAACTTCATCAGAATCTCCGCGTCTGGCTGAAGATCATCCTGGGAACCATCCATCACCGCCCTGCTTCAAACTCTTTTGACTACATCAACACGGATCAGAAGTGCATCCTTTACTGCATCTACAAAGGGCTGAAACTGAATCTGCCAGCGCTGCTCTTTAAGTGTCTCAGAGATTCTGTCAAAGATACCAGAAATAACATGAAGACCAGAAACTACATTCCTTTGGGAAGACTTATCTCGGATGTTCTGATTGAGAGTGGTATGGTGGATCATCTGATATGTCACAATCTGATGGAAGATATCACTATTGACATTGGAAAACCTTTGAATGCTCGAAATCTGAAGAGTATGGGGATAATTGAGCAGGTCAAAGCTAAACCAACTCTAGACACTTCCTGGGAAGCACTGAAGGACCAAAGGAAGATCCCCAGCGGTCTCTATCTGTTCTCCAAGATTGACCCTCCAGAAGTGGTAGCTCACTATCTGCAAGATCTTGCAAACCAATTGGTGGATATTTCTGAGTTCTCAGTGGACTGGCTACATGAGCATCCACTAAACTTCATGAAGAGGATGTGAGATCCCTCTAAGAAGTCCAAGAAGGCAAAGAAGGCAAAGTTGGGAGAAACCTTTGGGTCAAGACCTCTAGTCCCTCTAGCTAATTCTCCAAGTAAGCTTATGCCTCCTTCTCGCTCTATTAAATTAAAGCCTATTGTTTCTTCTCTCCCCCAAAACACTCCCATTTACACCCCATCAGAATCACCTCCCTCAACCACCAGAACGTCTAACCCACCATCCCTCAAATTCAATCTCGCAACCACTAACCTACCCGTTTCTGAAGCAGAAATATTCAACGAAACCACCTCACCATCATCTTCCTCACTGATGCGTGCTTTTCGCAAGTGTACGAACGCGTCAGAGTAATATAAAAGATTGTCGAATCCACATAGACCAAGTGTCAATCTATCGTTAACTATTGTTATGGTGTTTATCAAAGGCAATCAAAATAGGTGTTTTTGTAATGTACGATTAAAAAGTAAAGTGTTGAATAAAGATTAATTAATAAAGACAGGGTCGAATGTAATTCACGTAATCAATTTATAATCCAAGTACTTGTTAATAGAGCTACTTATGGGCAATATTTCCTACTTTGAAAAGAACTAATTTAACAGGAACTGTCGCTTTCGCGTATTCAGAACCGAGTTGTACTCCATAATCAAACCCTATTATCGTCACTTATAAAAAGGCGCGCATTGCGTTAGAGTAGTAAACCTATTTTTAAGAAATATAGTATCTTGACTAAGTTGAAAAGTATTATAACCTGGATTTCTTAACCAAAAGAGGTTCTCACGAACCAGACTCTAAACTTATAAACGCGTCCGAAAATAGTTTTAAAATCTCTTTTCTTCTTAATGTTAAAATCTCCTAATGAACTAAACAAAGCGCTTTCGCTGTTTTTGAAATAGTTAAAAACAATTAAGTTTAAAAAGACGTTGGACGGCTTTCGATCTTACCCAACGGAATTGAAGTGCGGGAAAACATAAGTTGAAAGTTAAAATAGCCCTTAAGTGTTTCTACGAACAATTGTACGGATTACTGGTTCAATTACGATCCTTACATTCTAACCTTATAAATTTAGCTAGACATGATAAAGTAAAAGTGCATTAAAGTAAATAAAAGTAGTGCGAGTGCGGAAAGTAAATAATTTAAAGCGAGTGCGAGAAATAAATAATTTAAAGCGAGTGCGAGAAATAAATAAAAGTAAAGCGAGTGCGAGAAATAAATAAAAGTAAAGCGAGTGCGGGAAATAAATAAAGTAAAGCGAGTGCGGAAAATAAATAAAAGTAAAGAGAGTGCGGAAAATAAATAAAAGTAAAGCGAGTGCGGGAAATAAATAAAGTAAATCGAGTAATAAAAACCTGCTCCAATCGGAGGGTTGAATAAATTGCAATGCGGAAATGAAAATGGCGGTATGATTAACTTCCTTCCAAAGTGCTCCAAACTCGATTACAGACTCTATCACAGACTTGATTACACGATTGTGGTAACACTCCAATGCGAAGTGATTACCACTTTATAAAACTGAATATATGCCTAAGTGAAACAAAGTTGCTTTTGAGTTTGCCTCTGCTCTAAGTTTGGATGCTTGTAAAAGTGAATTCGAGTTTCTATTTATAAGCAAGTAAAAAGATGGAAATGACTTGGATGCCCTTCAACTTGAAAATGGAGGGAAACTGTTTTCCTCTTGTGGCGCCCGCCACAAGGCCATGGCGCCCGCCACAAGGCCAAAGTGAGGCGCCTTAGTGGATGAAGTGGAGAACGTGGGAGTTGAGGGAAGTTGAGCTTGGACACGTCATGGCATGGTCTGTGGCGCCCGCCATGGGGTAGGCCATAAGCACAATGCTGAATTTTAGGGTTTTTGGCCCTTTTACACTCCTTTTCTCGATCGGGGCTCCGATTAAAGTAAAAACCTGAAAACAAAGGAAAACATACCAATAACACAATAAAATGATAATAAAACAACTAGAATGCATGTGAAATCGGAGTCGAAAATACAGTAAATTTTAGTGTTATCAAACTCTCCCACACTTAAACCTTTGTTTGTCCTCAAGCAAAACATTGAAAAGCTCATAAAAGAAAATTTGTGTAAACGAGTGCTTCAGGTAAAAGTTCTAAGTTCAAGTCGGGATGCAGTGATAGGTACTAACTGAGTGAACTAAGGGTATCATGATGACACTAATCCGCAAATACGGACATAAACTTCATTCCTATATTAACCAATCCATATTATCCCACAATACCTAGGCCTGCCTCTTCATCTCTTTTTGTGTCCTTTTCATTCAGGCGCAATCACATTAAGCCCGTTATCCGTACATGCTTCATAGTAGAGTGGCCTGTTAGTGATTATGATATGAACGTGGGATTTCTGGCACATAAAATATGTGTAAATCCTTTTATTGGACCCAACTGTAGTTGTGGGGGATCGGATCGTAATCCGCCCTACCGAGTTCAGTGCCAGATACCTCTGAACCAACTAGCAGTGGGTATTGCTTTTCTTTTTCTTTTTCTTTTTGTAGCAATTTTTTACAATTCTTTGGTTTAAATGACTTTGTGAGGGTCACCTATACCGGAGTTGCCTTTTTGCTTCTCATTATTTTTATTTTTATTTTTTTTTTGTTTTTTCTGGATCATTCACTTATTTGCATCGGTCCCCTACGTAGAGGATGCATAGGTCGGAGCTGACTGCTGAGATAAACTACTAAGGACTTATACGGAAATGATGATTAAGGCCATGGTATATGGGGTTTAAGGAATGATTCCTATATTTACGAAGTCTATGGTGCTACAATAATACTGATGTTTCGCAAAGTTCTCCCAAGTCACCGCATCCTTACTCAAAACATGTCTTTAAAACCTTAAAACTTTCGGAATAACACTATTTTCTTTTGCAAAAAAATTTGGTGGGGCTAAAGGTATGGGGAGGTAGGATTGTACTAAAGATCTATTGTACTTGGTGACTCGTCAGACTCATGCATTATACTAAAAAGAAAAATAAACAACTAAAAGGAAATAACAATAAGCTATCTAAAAACAGCAAAGAAAAAACGATAAAGGAAAAGTGAGAAAAACAATAAAGAAAAGACTATAGAGTCTCCTCCCACACTTAAATCGAACATTGTCCCCAATGTTTCGAAATAAGATAAGGAAGAGTTACCTGGCAACCTATTGCTAACCACTAGTGCCCTCGCCATCCTGAGGTGGACGACGGGATCGGGTACGACGACGATCTCTCTGAACCATCCTCGCCATCAGGGCATCTTGAGCGGTCCTCACCTCTCGAAGGTGACCTAGAATGGTACCCTGAGTGTTTTTTATGAGAGCAATGTGTTGCTGGTGGTGATGTTGCTGACGGGCTTGTGTATTGGTAACCGTAATCAGAGACTGTAGAACAGTGTCATAGGACTTGTCTGACCTCCGCTGTGATTCTTGCATGAAGTTCATATTATCCGTCATTTGTTGTTGGAGGGTAGAGAGTAGGTCGTCACGCCATTGCTCTCTAGCCAGGTGGTCACGCCACATCTCCTCTGTAATATAAAAGCCAGGAGTGGTACTTGTAGAAGAAGAAGGTGGTGCGGTGTGTGGTGGTGAAGGATGATGGGGGGACACATGTGGTACGGGAGATCTCTCTCTCCGGTCGTATTCATCATCAGTGTCATGTCCCGCCTCATCAGGAATGTTAGGAGGAAGAGGACCCGAAATAGGTGGAGCGTCTAAATCGTAGGTCCAATTCCTTTCATCTCGTACATCTGTACGTCTAGTGCACGGTAAAACAACAGACGAGATGGCTACACCATGAACCATAAGCATATAGCCTCCTTCTCTCCTCGAGCGGCACAATTTCATGTCTCTCAGAAATTTTAGGTTAATTGTGCGAGGAGGTAAGGGGTTTAGGGTAGCCATCTCATCATTCAGGTTAAGCGCCCGAGCAATAGATGTGATCAATCCACCAAAAGAAATCGGTCCCGCTTTATTCAAAGTTAAAATCATATGAGCAAGCATGAACGGGACCGAATTAATACGTCTATTTGTGAGGCTTCCTTGTAAAAATAGAAGCTCTCTAGCATTAACCTTGTTTGGATTCTCCCGGCCAAAAATAGTGCATGCCAACAGATATCTAAAAACTCTGATGGTCGGGTTATGGATAGTTGAGGCAAGAACTCCTTCAAAAGAGTTTACGGAAGTGTTTGATAAACGCTCCCAGAAGGAAAATACCTCAACAGACCATTCGGAATCCAAAGGGGCCTCACAAATAGCACCTTCCCCATGAGGGATCCCTAACAAGCTGGCTAGTTCGTCGGTACTGAATTGGTATTCAACAGCAAACATTCTAAATTTGACAGTACCAACTGTGCTAGCAGTGTTAGGGTTGACAATATAAATTAAGGAACTCAAAAATTCAATTGTCAACCGCTCATAGGTAGGTTCTTTATTGGAAAATAAATTATGCAAACCTAAATTATCTAATAAATGAAATATGCTATGATAGATACCTAAAGTGTAGAGACAGTCTTCGTCAACATACCTTGTCGGGAGGATTTCCCGATTTTGCAACCGTTCAATAATTTTTCTTTGTCGATCCCCCGATTTCCCTCCTCGAAGAATGAATCCGTTAAACTCCATTTGAATGCTCTTGAAAAGTGATGAAGAAAACGAAGTGGTTTGTGAAAAGGTTGGATTTTTACAAAATCCGACGGATGAAATTGAAAATGGAAATTGGAATAATGATTTGTGTGGTGTGGTGGTTAGAAAAGTATGAGCTTTTGTGGGTTCAAGGATGTTTTTCCAAGGTGAAAAAATGGGTTTGGGAGGTTGTAAGTTGCAAAAATGGTGAAGAAAGGGGTTCTGCCCCGACCTTTTACAGACGCTGTGGCGGGCGCCACAGGGTCTATGGCGGGCGCCACAAGGCAAAATCTGGCTAGGCCAGATTTTGGTCCTTTGGTTTGGGCTTCTCTTGTCTTTTGGCTTTGAGGGGTCTGGATAGCATTTGTCTTGTGATTCTCCTAGTTTCTTTGACTTGCATAATTTTATAAAAGTAAAAACAAAAATAAAAAGTGAAACTGAAACAAAAATAAAAACAGAAATTAAAGATAAATAAATAAATAACTGAAAAATTAAAATGCAAATAAAATAAATATAAAACATATATAGATGAAAATAGAAATAATAATGTATATATGTAGTTTATATAATATTCCAAATGTGATAATATAAGAAGAGTTATGTAAATACGAGAAATATAAAAATGAGATAAAATAAGATTAAATGGTGAGATCATGTAATCGGGATTTCATCTTCCTGAGAGGAACCACGGAGCATGGCTACTTCTTGCTTGAGCTCTGCGATCTCCTGATATAGACAGTCGACTTCAGTAGCATGGGTGAGATCAGACACTCCCATCTGTAAAGTAAGGTCAACCACCTCCTGTCTAAGCGCTGCGATCTCTCTACGACACTCAGCAATCTGAGTGCGGATGTCGGGTGTCTGCAATGAAATATTATTAGAGAAAACAGTGATTCTGGGAGATGGTGATGTAGGTGTGTATTCAACAATGGGTGGCGATCTCGGCTCCTCAACGGTCTCTCCCTGGCCCTCTAGAGCATAACTCCAATTCGCTGGATCATGCACATTGGTCATCATAGGGTCTGGCAATGTGAAGTAATGGATGGCCTCGCTATCGACTAGCAATCAGAACTGACATAGGTGGAAAAAGGCTCTCCTCATCAATCCTCTGGTCAAACAGAAATCGATGTCCATGGTCGTGTACCCACAGTAGGTCCAAAGATGTAACAGCTTGCGAGACAGACCTAAAGTGACAGCAATCTGCGTGATGATTCCACCAACATGGATGACTCCTTCGGTAGATCTAGAGATACCGTTGAGACTGTATAACAAGAAATTCCTACATGCTACTGAGCGAGACTGGGATGCACAAAATAGTAGGAAGATCTCCTCTTCACTCAGTAGTGTCTCTGCACTCGGTCTTCCCAAGAAGGAATGTGCTAATATCATCTGAAAGTATCGGAAGGCGGGGTTATGTATGACATGAGACAGCTGCATAGATGGATCCTGGCTTCCGCCACCTGATATATCACTCCAAAACTTCTCAGCCTCCTTACCCAGGAAATATCCCATAGGTGTCTCCGGGATAGCATCAGGAGTAGTCTGGAAACCCAATAAGTCGCTGAACTCTTTCTGGCTGAAAGAGTACTCAACTCCGAAAAGCCTGAAAGCAGCATACCCATCTGGTCCAGAATATGGGCCATAGTCGAATGAACTCAGGAACTCCAAAGTCAGGTTCCTATATGTGTTACTCAAGTCATTAGCAAACTCGTCCCAGTGAAGCTGGTGGCTAAGGAATCGGATACTAGGCTCGATACCCAGTGCCTCCATACAGTGCTGGTCAGGATAACGTGTGGGTGCCATATGGCGCTAATACAAAGCGATGTAACGCTCCCTCTGAGCATTATCTCTATAGGCCACATGCATGTCATCAAAATCCTGCATCCTGGTAAAAGTTAAGAAAGTGATCCTAAAAATACAAACCATTCAAATCTTAGTCTTAATGCAAAATATGATAAAATAAAATAAAATAAAAATAAATGCGAAAAAGTAAAATGAAAGAAAAACCATGGGTTGCCTCCCACGCAACGCTTGTTTAACATCAATAGCTTGACGATTAGAATTTATACACCTGTAGTAGTAGTAATTGGTGGATCAATCAGGGTGTGGCTTGAGTAGTATGCTGAAATGTCTCCTCCTTCGTAGAGCTTCAGTCTTTGTCCATTTACAATGAATGGACTACATGTTTCGTTCTTGATTTCTACGGCTCCGGATCTTAGAATTTTTGATACTTCGAAAGGACCAGTCCATCTTGAACGTAGCTTCCCAGGGAAGAGTCGTAACCTAGTGTTGAAAAGGAGAACAGAATCGCCTATATTGAAGTTTTTCTTTATTATTCTTTTGTCGTGATAGGATTTTGTCCTCTCTTTATATATTTTTGCATTCTCGTAGCAGATTGCCTAAGCTCTTCTAGTTTACGAATGTCTAGGGTACGCTTTTCTCCAGCAGCTAAGTAGTCTAAATTCAAAGTTTTAATGGCCCAATATGCCTTATGCTCTAACTCTGATGGTAAGTGACATGATTTTCCATAAACTAGTTGGTAAGGGGTAGTTCCTATAGGGGTTTTGAAAGCGGTTCTGTAGGCCCATAATGCTTCTTGAAGCTTCTGAACCAGTCTCTCCTAGAAATAGAAACAGTTTTCTCTAGGATTTGTTTTATCTCCCTATTAGATACTTCTACTTGGCCACTAGTCTGTGGGTGGTATGGTGTTGCTACTCTATGCCTAACTCCATATTTTCTTAAAAGTTTGTCAAATATTCTCGATATAAAGTGTGATCCTCCATTGCTTATGACTAAACGTGGTGTTCCAAATCTAGGGAATATATAGTTTTTAAATAGTTTGATTACTACCCTAGTGTCGTTTGTGGGTGCGACTATAGCTTCAATCCACTTAGACACATAGTCTACAGCTACTAAGATATACCTATTTCCTAAGGATGGTGGGAAAGGTCCCATGAAATCTATACCCCATACGTCAAAGAGTTCTACTTCCTGAATGTTTCTTAAGGGCATTTCGTCACGTCTTGAAATGTTTCCAGTGCGTTGGCATCTATCACATTTGACAATGCAAGCATAGACATCGCGCCATATGGTAGGCCAGAATAGGCCAGCTTGAAGAATCTTGGCGTATGTCTTAGAGGTGCTCACATGTCCACCATAAGGTGCAGAATGACAATGCTCGATAATACTATTTACCTCTTCTTCTGGAACGCAACGGCGAAAAATGCCATCTTTACCCCTTTTGAAAAGGAGCGGTTCGTCCCAATAGAAGTTTCTCACATCGTGGAAGAATTTATTATTGCGGTGGTAGTCAAGATCAGGGGGTACTATATCAGCAGCTAGGTAATTAACGAAATCTACATACCAGGGCACGTTACTTATTGCTAAGGAATGTTGGGAATGCTCATAAGGCTTTAGGTTATTATCTTCAATGGTTTCTACTCTAGCAATCAATCTATCATAGGCAAAATCATCGTGTGTGGGTACTAGTTCTGGTTTTAGATGTTCTAGCCTAGAGAGGTGATCGGCTACTATATTTTCAGTGCCTTTTTTATCTCTTATGTCTAAATCAAACTCTTGTAGTAATAGAATCCATCGGAGTAACCTAGGCTTGGCATCTTTTTTACTTAATAGGTAACGAATGGCAGCATGATCGGTGTAAACAATAATTTTTGCTCCTACTAGATAAGATCTAAATTTGTCTATAGCGAAAACTACAACGAGTAATTCTTTTTCGGTTGTTGCGTAGTTAAGTTGGGAAGCATCTAGGGTTCTACTGGCATAATAAATGGCATGTAATTTTTTATCTTTCCTTTTTCCTAGAACGGCTCCAACTGCATAATCACTAGCATCGCACATTATCTCCAACGGTTCTGACCAATCAGGTGGTTTCATAATGGGTGCAGATGCTAATGCTTGCTTTAAAAGATTAAATGTGTCGTTACATTTTTCATCGAAAATGAATTCAGCATCTTTCATTAAAAGTCCAGTTAAAGGTTTAGTTATTTTGGAGAAGTCCTTAATGAAACGCCGGTAGAATCCAGCGTGTCCAAGAAAGCTTCAGACTTCTCTGATGGTTTTTGGGGGTTTTAGGTTTTCTATAACTTCTATTTTAGCTTTATCTACTTCTATACCTTTTTCGGAAACTATATGTCCTAAAACTATTCCTTCGGTCACCATGAAATGGCATTTTTCCCAGTTTAGCACGAGGTTCACCTCCACGCATCTCTCCAGGATTTTCTCAAGGTTAGCAAGACAATTACGGAAGTCAAATCCGCAAACCGAGAAATCATCCATAAACACTTCCATGATACCATCTAGGTAATCTGCAAAGATTGACATCATGCAGCGTTGGAAAGTAGCTGGGGCATTACAGAGGCCGAACGGCATTCGTCTGTAGGCAAAAGTTCCATAAGGGCATATAAATGTAATTTTTTCTTGATCTTCGGGGTGGATAGGTATTTGGAAGAATCCAGAGTATCCATCTAGATAGCAGAAGTAAGAGTGTCTGGCTAGACGCTCTAACATCTGGTCTATAAATGGTAAAGGGAAATGATCCTTCCTAGTCGCTTTATTTAATTTTCTATAATCTATACACATCCTTCATCCTCCTTCTAAACGTTTTGCTACATGTTCGCCTTTATCGTTTTGCACGACTGTGATGCCTCCCTTTTTAGGTACTACATGCACAGGGCTCACCCACTTACTATCCGAGATCTGATAGAGTATACCTGCCTCAAGTAACTTAAGAACTTCCTTTTTAACAACATCACTCATTATAGGGTTTATTCTTCTCTGATGTTCCCTAGAGGGTTTTGAATCTTCTTCGAGCGAAATCCGATGCATGCATACGGATGGGCTTATACCTTTCAGGTCAGAGATATTATATCCTAAGGCTGAGGGATATCTTCGTAAAACGTCTAAAAGTTGGTTCGTTTCCTCTTGGCTCAAGGTAGCACTAACTATAACTGGACGGTTCATCTTTTCATCGAGGAACTCATATCTCAGGTTCTTAGGCAGTTCCTTAAATTCTAAGGTTGGTTTCTTAGGGCATGGCATAGGATCTGGGGTAAGGGATAAACATTCGTAAAGGTTATCATCAATGTAGGGTTTCTTAAAGTCATCATCTTCCCTTATGAGAGTTGATGGTAACTTAATTGTTTTTGTAATTTCTTTTTGTTCTAATTCTCTAACACATTCATCAATGATATCTAAGGCATAACACGAGTCTCCCATCACAGGTGCCATAAGAAATTTCGAAAGTATAAATTCTATTTTCTCGTCACCTACCTCAAATGTCAATTTTCCTTTCTTGACATCTATTATGGCTCCGGCAGTCGATAAGAATGGTCTACCTAGAAGGATTGGTATGTCATTATCCTCTTTGATATCCATGACAACAAAATCAATAGGGATAAATAACTGACCTATCCTAACAGGAACATCTTCTAAAATGCCTATCGGATATTTAACAGATCTATCGGCTAACTGAAGTGACATCTTAGTGGGCTGTAATTCTCCTAAGTTTAACCTCTCACAAACCGCTAAAGGCATTAAGCTCACACTAGCTCCTAAGTCTAGAAAAGCTTTTTCGATGACATGATTACCCAAAAGGCAAGGAATGGAGAAATTTCCAGGATCTTTATCTTTCTTTGCTAATTTGTCCTCGGAAATAGCATTACATTCCAAAGGCTTCAGATTGTCAAGTCTACGTTTGTTGGTAAGGATGTCTTTGAGAAATTTTGCATAAGAAGGTATTTGGGTGATGGCTTCTGTGAAAGGGATTTCTACATGAAGTTTTTCTATAACTTTAATAAATTTTTGATACTGTTTATTGATCTGGGTTTGTTTGAGTCTTTGCGGATATGGTATAGGTGGTTTATATGGCGGGGGTGGTACGTAAGTTTTATCTTTAGGTTTTTCTCCTTTATGTCGACTTTCCTGGTTTTCAGATTCCTCTGGTTCCTTTACTTCGTCCGGGGGTTTGGTACATTCCTTAGAAGTTTTGGGTTCACTCAATCTTGGGTTTGGTGGCTCATCATAAGCGTTCCCACTTCGTAGGGTAATGTCATTGGCTTGTCCTCTCGGATTTTGTTGAGGTTGTCCAGGGAATTATCCTCCAGGTGTAGTCTGAGGGGCTTGGTTTTAAGCTACCTGAGAGATCTGGGTTTCAAGCATCTTAGTATGAGTAACTATTTGGTCAACCTTGGCTCCTAACTGAGTAATCAATTCGTTAACATGAATGTTTTGGTTCATGAACTCCTTGTTTTGTTGGGTTTGAGCGGTGATAAAATTCTCCATAGTTTTCTCAAGGCTCGGCTTTGGTGGTACAGGTTGCATAGGTTGATTTGATCTAGGGGATTGATAACTAGGTCTCGGAGGTGCATTATTTTGAATAGGGTTATTGTTTTTATAGGAGAAGTTCGGGTGATTCCTCCATCCATGATTGTAGGTATTCGAGTATGGGTTCCCTTGGGTGTAGCTCACTTGCTCAGAGTGGGTTTCGTTTAATAGACTGCATTCTGCAGATTGGTGTCCTTTGGTTCCACATATCTCACAATCCGATGAAACTGCGGCTACAGTATTTGGGGTTATGCACATATGCTCGACTTTGAGGGCTAATGCGTCCATTTTAGCTTGCATCATGTCTATAGAGCTTAGTTCATGCACTCCTCCTTGCGCTTCCTTCTTCTCAACTGTCGCTCGTTCGACTCCCCATGATTGGTGGTTTTAAGCCATATCTTCGATGAGGGCACTAGCTTCAGGATAAGGTTTGTTCATCAGAGCACCGCCTGCGGCAGCGTCGATGGTCATCTTTGTGTTGTAATGAAGTCCATTATAGAAGGTTTGAATGATTAACCAATTTTCTAAGCCATGATGTGGGCATGCTCGTAACAACTCTTTATATCTCTCCCAAGCTTCGAACAACGATTCTCCTTGGTTTTGGGTAAATCTAGTTATATGGTTTCGAAGAACGGCGGTCTTACTCGGGGGAAAATATCTAGCAAGAAAAACTCTTCTAAGGTTATCCCAAGTCGTAATGGAATTGGGTGGAAGGGAATCTAACCATGATAGGGCTTTATCTCTGAGGAAAAAAGGAAATAATCTTAAACGTATTGCCTCAGGAGAAGCTCCATTGGTTTTAAAAGTATCTGCTAATTGAAGAAATATTTTTAAATGTTGGTTCGGGTTCTCAGTAGCGAGACCTGCGAATTGTCTCTGTTGCACTAGTTGCAACAGGGATGGTTTAAGTTCAAAATTATTAGCTGGGATGGTTGGGTTTACTATACTAGAACTAGGTTCTTCATTAGATGGTTGAGCTAAGTCCTTAAGAGGTCTTTGGTTATGATCTTCGGCCATAGCTCTCTTAAATCTATGAAAGAATAAACGTGCGCGAGCGTAACGTTCATGTTCCGCTAGAGGGTATACTAAGCTTAAACTTCCGGTGCTGCGAGTTCTTCGCATTGACCGGCGGGAAATAACCTAAGTCTAAACGATATAACAACAGGAAAATGAAATTTGACGAAATTGGTCCCCGGCAACGGCGCCAAAAACTTGATTCGTGCTTTTCGCAAGTGTACGAACGCGTCAGAGTAATATAAAAGATTGTCGAATCCACAGAGACCAAGTGTCAATCTATCGTTAACTATTGTTATGGTGTTTATCAAAGGCAATCAAAATAGGTGTTTTTGTAGTGTGCGATTGAAAAGTAAAGTGTTGAATAAAGATTAATTAATAAAGACAGGGTCGAATGTAATTCACGTAATCAATTTATAACCCAAGTACTTGTTAATAGAGCTACTTACGGGTAATATTTCCTACTTCGAAAAGAACTAATTTAACAGGAACTGTCGCTTTCGCGTATTCAGAATCGAGTTGTACTCCCTAATCAAACCCTCTTATTGTCACTTATAAAAAGGCACGCATTGCGTTAGAGTAGTAAACCTATTTTTAAGAAATATAGTATCTTGACTAAGTTGAAAAGTATTATAACCTGGATTTCTTAACCAAAAGAGGTTCTCACGAACCAGACTCTAAACTTATAAACGCGTCCGAAAATAGTTTTAAAATCTCTTTTCTTCTTAATGTTAAAATCTCCTAATGAACTAAACAAAGCGTTTTCGCTGTTTTTGAAATAGTTAAAAACAATTAAGTTTAAAAAGACGTTGGACGGCTTTCGATCTTACCCAACGAAATTGAAGTGCGGGAAAACTTAAGTTGAAAGTTAAAATAGCCCTTAAGTGTTTCTACGAACAATTGTACGGATTACTGGTTCAATTACGATCCTTACATTCTAACCTTATAAATTTAGCTAGACATGATAAAGTAAAAGTGCATTAAAGTAAATAAAAGTAGTGTGAGTGCGGAAAGTAAATAATTTAAAGCGAGTGCGAGAAATAAATAATTTAAAGCGAGTGCGAGAAATAAATAAAAGTAAAGCGAGTGCGAGAAATAAATAAAAGTAAAGCGAGTGCGAGAAATAAATAAAGTAAAGCGAGTGCGGGAAATAAATAAAAGTAAAGCGAGTGCGGAAAATAAATAAAAGTAAAGCGAGTGCGGGAAATAAATAAAGTAAAGCGAGTAATAAAAACCTGCTCCAATCGGAGGGTTGAATAAATTGCAATGCGGAAATGAAAATGGCGGTAGGATTAACTTCCTTCCAAAGTGCTCCAAACTCGATTACAGACTCTATCACATACTTGATTACACGATTGTGGTAACACTCCAATGCGAAGTGATTACCACTTTATAAAACTGAATATATGCCTAAGTGAAACAAAGTTGCTTTTGAGTTTGCCTCTGCTCTAAGTTTGGATGTTTGTAAAAGTGAATTCGAGATTCTATTTATAAGCAAGTAAAAAGATGGAAATGACTTGGATGCCCTTCAACTTGAAAATGGAGGGAAACTGTTTTCCTCTTGTGGCGCCCGCCACAAGGCCATGGCGCCCGCCACAAGTCCAAAGTGAGGCGCCTTAGTGGATGAAGTGGAGAACGTGGGAGTTGAGGGAAGTTGAGCTTGGACACGTCATGGCATAGTCTGTGGCACCCGCCATGGGGTAAGCCATAAGCACAAAATGCTGAATTTTAGGGTTTTTGGCCCTTTTTCACTCCTTTTCTCGATCGGGGCTCCGATTAAAGTAAAAACCTAAAAACAAAGGAAAACATACCAATAACACAATAAAATGATAATAAAACAACTAGAATGCATGTGAAATCAGAGTCAAAAATACGGTAAATTTTAGTGTTATCACTCACCTTCATCTCCATCATATTATATTCTCTCATCAGATAACGAACCATTTGACCCCCAATCCCCCACTCTAGCTCAACTTCAGGCACGTGCTTTGGCCTGACAGCAGCCATCACAACCTGAACCTGAATCTGAAATCACCTCTCCACCCCATGAACAACTAAATCCACCTTCATCTGATTAACCTCAAACACCAACCCCTGAACAACAAAGTAATCCACCTCCTAAACAACCAGTACCCTCACCATCTGAACATCAACCAAATCCACAACCTGAACAAACAACACCACCTCCCTCTAATATTCCCCCACCACCAACCTCCGATGCCATCATCAGTCCCACTCACGATCCCGATGGAGAAGATCAAGTCTCTGTTTGTCAACTCTAGCATCAGTGATGATCTCTCTGCAGTGAGAATTCACTAGAACAGAGTGATAAGATGGATGACCTCTAAAGCCTTCAAACAGAAAGGCCTCTCTGAACAAGTCCGCGATGAATTTATCAGAGATGCTGGAATAAGGCTACATGCTCGCTTTGAAGGAGAATTGCGGTCCAAAACGCAACGGAAATTAAATTTTTCTCCTTTAGAGATCCTTACGAATGGTCATGATCAGTGATAGAATATTTACCTCTTGTGACGATTAAAACCTTTGGTGCAGATCTCTTGTGACAATCAAAACCTTTGATGCAGATCCACGGAACGATCACGAACGTTGAACGATGACAACGTCTCTACTCAGTCCACACGAACGGATTCCTTCAATCTCAGTGCTAGTTGGTACGAATGAAGGCTTTGAGTGAGAGAGAGAGAGAGAGAGAGAGAGAGAGAGAGAGAAAACGAAATAATGCAACCGCCATTAATGTTTCTGCACAAGGGTTCTATTTATAGAACCACTTGTGTGGGCTTCAAGCTAAAAGACCCACTTAAGTGTATTTTGGCCCATATCTTATAATATGCCCAAAATCACTTAAGCCCATGGTACCTTACCTATTTCGTATTCTACTCAAGTACACCGTACCTTACGATATTCTATAATTCACTTAAGGGCACCGTACCTTACGGTATTCCTTAGTTACTCTATCTCTCATCAATCCGTCCTTTGTGTGTGACTCTGTAGGTTTTCGTGACGTTGGCAATTATATTAAATCACGCATTTAACATAATAAACAGTGAGCGGTATCTAGCAACACATCACTGCTACCCAAGACACGAAAATGTCATGTGATCTGACAAAACCTTCTGTGATAATACTTATGTTAATAATTACCCTTTTGCCCTTATGTCTATATTGAACACAAGGCATAGACCGTGTCATCCTTGTCCAGTTCAATATTGGGCCCATAGACATTTATCCTGTTATACAGGATGGGCAAATTCCATCTAGGTCACTCATGTCCCTCAGCATGCTTCGTGGAGTACCCATCAACTGTCTTTATGGTTATCCAGTTACGGATAACGTTGGATCAGCAATAAAGCACTCGACTCTACATCTAGGATCCATAGTGGTTTCAGGTCGAAGAGTGGTATACACTTTTATCACCATGAGAATAACTTATGACACTTTGCATAACTTTCTATATAGTATTCTCATAGCGGGTCAATCCGGTATAAATATTACTCTTAATATTCATACCTATGTTTAAGACTTGATAACTCCTTATCCATGATCCATGAGATGTGATCATCAGTCTACAAACATAATAGTCTTAATGCTTTAATGTTATCCCACTTCACACTAAAGCTCGACTACGGATACTTTAAGAATAGTGTCCTTATGTTTAATGTGTTCTCATGGTTAAGTCACACTTAATACATTAAACAGACTATCTATTCCAGGGACTTTATTAATCAACCATAATAAAGAAAATGCCTTTTATTATTAATAAATAATTCGATACAAGTACCAAAAAGTATTGGCCTCTAGGGCTTACACCAACACGCTTGGCCAGAGAGGCTGAGGAAAATGCAAGGAAGGAAGCAGAAGAGAAAGCTCGCCTGGAAAAAGAGTAAAGGATCAGAGAAGCCGAAGAAAAGGCCGCAGCTGCTGCTAAGGCTGAGGAAAAAGCAAAAGTTAAAGCTGAAGAAGCAGCACGCATTGCTGCAGAGGAAGCTGCCAAGGCCAGTGTTGATGCTTTAACTCAGAGGGAACAATCTAACTCTGGTTTTGCCCCTCTGGTCTTAAAGACTCTGGAGGAACGGCAAAAGGAACAACAAGTGGTACGAGCAAGGTTGGATCACCAGGATTCCGTTAACACCAACATTCAGAATCTGCTGACTCAGTTGCTCCAAAGGATGCCTCCGCCCCAAACCCTTAGGCACTTAGGCTCTTTGCTTGTTGCTTTTCTTCTGATGTTTTTTATGCTTTATGATATATGCTTTCATTGCTGCCTATCTGTACCTGTTTTCTCTTATATATGAATATCCAACTCATGCCTATATTTCTGTTTTTTTTATTCTGACAAAAAGGGGGAGAACTAAAACAGCTCTGATGAAAATATATATTTAAACCTCTTAAGGCACTGCAAACATTAAATATCTTAATGACTTATGAGAACTAAAGTTATGCAGGATAATAGCTAAGGTACAAAACAAACTACCACACAAGGAAGGTCTGGTAAGAACTTCTGTTATATCTGATGCTCTAACTCATGGGGAGTCCATTCTCTTTATCTGATTCTGATATATTACTTACTGTTTCATCATCACTCTGACTTATTTTGTCATCATCAAAAAGGGGGAGATTGTAAGAACAAATTTAGTTCTACAATGTATCTCTAAGATTTTGATGATAACAAAGGATGAAACAAAAATGATACCCTAATGAAAAAGACCCGCTAGATCGACGTATCTAGGCAAAAGTAAGGGCATCCCGGCGAACCAAAAGGGTTCGGGCAAAAATTAGGGATATATATAAAAAAATGTACACCCGGCAAGTCGAAAACCTGAAAAGGTGGCTTGGGCAAAAAAGGGTATCCTGGTGGACTGAAAACCTGAAAAGGCGGTCCAGGCAAAAATTAGGGATTAAAGCGTATGACTATGTCCCGTTCTCAGTCAACTTTCATCCAAGTTCAAGGGACTGACCAAGCCAATCACTTCTATCCGACAGCAGGGGATGAGATGCTTGAAGACATAATGGCAGTAGTAGACTTAAAATCAATAGGACTTTTTCTGCATAGCTTTCTCTTTGTTTTTGACAATTTCCTCTTACTAGGATTTCTGTCTCCTTGTACACAATTTGCCTGTTTATAGGCCTTCTTTCAAAAATCAATACAACCCTCTTTCAAAAAAGATGCTTTTGTTTTTTACTTTTCTGTTTTGGTTGCGTAAATGTCCATTGATTTAATTTGAATTAATATGTGCATTTGAATATGACCAATGTTTACCAAAATACATGCATAGAATAGCAATAGCAATTACTACCCTACTTCAGGATCAAGGAAAAGGTCTAATCATGCTTCCAATGAATCCACTACCAATTCTCTTCCCCCCAGCAAGCCTGTTTTTTTTTCCCAGAAGAAGTTGGCAGTATTCCCCGGCACAGCCAGCTATTCCCCAACAGAGGTCGGCATCATCAGACAGATTGATCATCTCATCCATCCCCAGCCAGGCTCTGTTGAATATCTCTACCGTCAGACAGAAATCAGAACCCCCAGCCGAGAGAGGGTCCTCAACACGAATATCTCCAATCAGTAGATGGGGATTTATTTTCCCCAGTAGAGTCCCCAAGCAGAACTTCTCATACGCATAACTCATTCATTGCATCATTTCACAGCATACGCATGCATACAACATTCGCATTTATTTTCGAAAGCATAAAACATCTCATGCATCATGACATGGCATAAAGCTAACTTTTCTTTGCAGGTTAATTATCCTCTTGATATAGTCAAAGTAAAAGGCTCATTCAGGCAGACGCCTTTGTCAATCACAGACAAGATTCAGATACATATTCCAGATGCAATTCATGGGAACATTCATTCTGACAACACTTCGATATCCTCCTAGCGATGGCATCTTTAAGCCCATCCCAGACATTTATTGCAAGTACAACGTATACAGATACAGCCTAACATACGGTTCATTCTGATTCAGCTCAACATATGACTCCTTCAACTCAGATACGATCTAGCATACGATCCATTCTGACCTTCGACAACTCAGATACGATCTAGCGTACGATCCATTCTGACCTTCTTCAACTCAGATACGATCTAACAGACGATCCATTCTGACCCTCAACAACTCAGATACGATCTAGCGTACGATCCATTCTGACCTTCTTCAACTCAAGTACAGTCTAATGCACGACCAAGTTAGACCTTCATCTGACCAGATGCTACCTTCGGACAGGTACATTTCTGGATGGTAGTCTAGTATACGGCTACTCCCTTTCCCAGATGCTACCTTCGGACAGGTACATTTCTGGATGGTAGTCCAGTATACGACTACTCCCTTTCTCAGATGCTACCTTCGGACAGGTACATTTCTGAATGGTAGTCTAGTATACGGCTACTCCCTTACTCAGATGCTACCTAGTGTACGGTACATTTCTGAAGTGTAGTCTAGGGTACGACTACTCCCTTTTACCATCAGATTCAGCCTACTGGACGGCTCATTCTGCAACTCAGATTCGATTTAATGTACGATCCATTCTGAGCTCCAGCAACTCCAATGCGGTCTAACGTACGACCCACTCGGATCCTCAACTACTCAGATGCTACCTAGTGTACGGTACATTTCTGAAGTGTAGTCTAGTGTACGACTACCCCTTTCATCATCAGATTCAGCCTAACGGACGGCTCTCTCTTCAACTCAGATACGATCTAGCGTATGGTCCATTCTGATCCTTTATCCCCAACAGCATATGACACACTCCGACTCCCCAGCGAAGTCGGCAGCCTAATGGATGACTCATTATTCGGTCTAATGTACGACCCAGTGTGGCACCCATGTCTTCAAATTGGCCTAATGTACGGCTCGATCTGAAGCTTTCGTCATCAAACCTCCCGGATGGCATCTTTAAGCCCATCTCCATCAAGACCAACTGTCAATCCTCAAGTGCAAATTTTTGGGGCATTCTAGCGTTCAATAATCTTCCACCTCCAGACCACGAATGGCATACACGCCATCCTAACTCTCTCGGTTCAAGAATATTGAACAGGGGCAGCTGTCATACCCCAAAATTTACCCATCATTTTTCCTGAAAAAAAAACAAAAAAAAAAAAAAAAAGAAAAAAAAAAAAGAAAAAAAAAAGAAAAAACAAAAAATTTAATTAATTAATTAATTAATTAAATAATTAAAATAAAAAAATAAAAAAAATATAACAAATTATTTTGGACTTGGGTCTCCCTCATTCCAAGCCCATTACCCACAAAATTAGTCTATAAATACTGAAGTTTCAGTAGAGGAAAAGGACTGGGAGTTAGACTTAGAGTTTACACTGGGAGATTCACTGGAGAAAGAAGGAAGAGAAGCAAAACACTCTGAGGTTTCCTTGGAACAAAACCTTGAGGAAAAAGAAAGAGAGAGAACAGAGAAGGACGGATAGAAACTTTGGCATAGGAACCCTGCCAACCCGGAGAATTCAGAATAAAGAAACCCTGAAGGCAGCTCATCCGCCCCGAAGCCATCGCCGCCCAATTCCCGCCGCCTAACTCATTCCGATACCACAAGTGGTCAATCCCTTCAACCTTGAATTGGCAAACAGGTTTGCGTATCTCTATTGTTTATACTTTCAATTGGCCATATCTACACATATAACGCATCATGATTAAAATGTTGATATATAATTTGCTTTCGTATGTGAATTTAAATATGCCTGGATACCCTGAATGTTTGACCATGCTGTTCCTGTGATAAAATGCCATAAAGTTCAAGGTTCCTAACATGGGGCTGTTTTTCTCAAAATTCAAAATCCGTGGCCGTTCGCCTGGCCTTCGCTAGGCGAGGCAGAGGCGAACGAGACAGTACCTGATTTTTCTAGTCTGTTTTTTTTTATGTTTTTATCATAGCCATGCATTATTCATCCTATCCTATTTACTGTTGCGATATTTTTCCGGTGTAATCTTCGATTGCACCCTGATTTGGTATTCTGACATGTTTCTTTTTGAGCTTCGAAAGGGTTCACATATCCCAGGAAAAGGTTATTGGCTAGGTATTCCACTTTATTTGTGGGATACCCTTGTGGAGTTTTCACCCTAAATTACCTAATTAATTTTGATGTATTAATTTTAATGTATTAATTTTAATGTATTAATTTTAATGTGGGAGAATTCCTCATAATCACCTAATTAATTGTAAAACTTTGCCTTTGAATAAGTGATCTTGGACCTCTCTTTGTTGCCTTACGATTACGATATTACGGTCATGTCCCGCGAACGTGGGGATACCCTTAGCAAAGACCCTTCGGTTAAATCATCATAAAATAAATTATAGTCCCTCAGATGTTGCCTTCGAATATACAACTTTGTCCCTCGATGACCCTCCGATGTTGCCTACGATTAAATGATGATAGTCCCTTCGAATGCTAAGGTATCCTCATAAATGTTGCCTTCAATGACCTATCGATGACCCTACGATGACCCTTTTACATCCAAAGGATAAAACTACTTATTTCTCAATAATAAGGACAGTTTTACCCTCATAAGGATAGGAAATGCCCGTAAAGACCTTGGGTCGGTATAACTCTTAATTGCTGGCTCACAACTTAAAACACTTTTTCGCACCTCACACCTTTCAAAATACCTTTAGAAAATCACCACTTGGTATACATTCATACTAGAATCATTACCGAGTTATAATTTTCTAAACAATTTTCAAAACTAAACGAGATAACCACTTTGTATACATTCATACAAGAATCATTACAAAGTTAAATTCTCTTTTCAAAACAATTTTCCAAACAATTCACAAACACTTTTTTTAGACAAAAATAATATAAGTGATCGAGCAATTAAGAGCCCATGGATAACCATGGATACAAAGGGTGCTAACACCTTCCCTTTGTATAATGTACCTCCCGAACCCAAAATCTAATTAAGGTCTTTCCTGTTCTTTTCCACCTTTCCTTATTGGATAAAAGAAAAGTCGGTGGCGACTCTTGCTAACCGCGACATTGCGATTAAAACCACAAAAAGTCCAGTTCACCGTATGACAGGAAGAAACTATTTTTAGAAGGATGTTATGACGCTCCAAATATTGCTTTAGAAAGAACACGAAGATTAATGACTTTAATCGTCCTTCAATGCTCGAGATTCTGACATTAACATCACTGAACGGCCTGCTCTCTATTCCTATATAAAGGATGGACCACCATCCAAAGACACACAAAAAAAAACATACGAGAATACAATACTTCCACCATTCATTATTCCTTCTCTCACGAGCTGCTGCTCTAACATGGGAATATTTCTTGCTCCTATCTTGTGTAATATTTGCTTATTGATAGAAGCATTTTTCATTACTGTAATCCTATTATTGCTAAGATATTTCCTCAAGTGACTTTGTGTAGTCTGATTAATTGAGAGGGCTAGGGGATTATTATTCTCTTAGACGGTTGTTTATGTAATCTTTAAAGATTAGTATATTAAGTCCTTTTTGAAGGTGAAATCACCTTGGTCGGGTGGACTAGAGTAGCTTTGAATTTCAAGCGAACCAGTATAAAATTCTGTGTTGAATTCTTTTGTTTCTGCGTGTGTCTCTGCTCTAAAAAAGCTTTTATTTTCCTAAAACAATTCAAACCCCCCTTTCTTGTTTTTCTCTACCTTCATACACTTGAACAGTCTCCGCACTACGTCCTAAATAGGTCAAGTTGGGTTAAATGTTCTACGGTCCTCAACTTCTCGGACTCCCAGGACGGAAAAAGTAATGCCTATCAACGACTTACCCGTGTGACATCACTGATTCCAAAGGGGTCTCCACTGAGCGGATGAATCTCAAATCAACTCATTAAGGACTACCCCACACGAGTCGAACATGACTATACCATCCTCCTACCTTAATTGCACTCAAGTTCGGGTTAGAACTTATCTCACCACACACAGATCACCAAGCACAACAGATTGAGAGTGTCATACCCCAAAATTTGCCCATTGATATTACAAGGCATTTCTAAGGCACTTTAACTCATTTTGCAAGGGATTGATCTTAAAGGAACAAAGACCCAGCTCATAGGTGGCAAAATCCAGAAAATGGCCTAAACTGGCTTGCTCGCTAGGCGAGCAATTCCTTCGCCTAGCGAACCCTTCGCTACGCCACTCGCCTAGCGAAGCTTGTGAGTACCAGAAAATTCTGGGCTTCATTCTGAGCCCATTAGGTCACAAAAAGAGCATTATAAATACCACAACTTCAGTCAGAAAAAGGGAAAACGAAAACGGAGGAGAAAGGCAAACACCCACAGACAGCAAACCCTGAAGGCTAACCCAGAGAATTCAGAGCAACCCTAAAGGAAACCCTGAAGGAAACTCATCTGCACCAAGGTTACCTCCGCCCAACTCAATCCGACTTGCCAATTCAAGGTTGCAATTCAATTGCAAACAGGTTTGCATTACTATTACCGCTTTATGTTCTTAATTTGCATGTGGCATTATGATTGAATTTATAAAAATATCTTAAGTTTTGCATGTGAATTTAAGTATGTATGAATATCTTGAATGTTTAATCATGTAATCTCTGTAATGGATGCCGTAGGGTGTGAAGCTTGCTGAAATTGTACTGTTCTTAAATTCAAAACCCGCAGCCGCTCGCTATCACGTCGCTAAGCGAGCATGTAGCGAGTATTCGCTAAGCGAGGCAGGAGCGAACGTGACAGTCGCTGACTTTTCTGTTCTGATTTTTGCTCATCTGACATGTTTTATCATAGCCATGCATTGTTTACCTGACTCTATTACTGTTGTGATTTCTTTTGTGGTGCAATTCTCGATGCACCCCTGATTTGGTATTCTGACCTGTTTGCTGAGTTTTGTAAGGGTTCACATATTCTCGGAAAAAGTAGCTTTCTAGGTATTCCACTTTATTTGTGGGATACCCTTGTGGAAATTCATCCTAATTACTTAATTGATTTTAATTGGAGATTCATCCCAACTACTTAATTGATTGTAAAATATTGCTTCTGAATATGTGATATTGGACCTCTCTTTGTTGCCTTACGGTATTACGGTATTGCGGTATTACGGTCATGTCCCGCGAATGTGGAGATACACTGAGCAAAGACCCTTCGATTAAATCATCATGTCCGTATAAAATAAATCATAGTCCCTCGGATGTTGCCTTCGAATATATGATTTTGTCCCTCGATGACCCGTCGTTGTAGCCTACGGTTAAATGATGATCGTCCCTCCGAATGCTAAGGTATCCTTACAAATGTTGCCTTCAATGACCAAACGATGACCCTACGATGTCCCTTTACATCTAAAGGATAAAACTACTTACTTCTCAATAGTAAGGACAGTTTTACCCTCCTAAGGATTGGAAATACCCACAAAGACCTTGGGTAGGCATAACTCTTAATTGCTGACTCACAACCTAAAACATTTTTCATACCTCACACTTTGCAATTACTAGAAAATCACCACTTGGTATACATTCGTACTAGAATCATTGCCAAGTTATATTTTTCTAAAAAGCTTTCAAAATTAAACGAGATAAATACTTTGTATACATTCGTACAAGAATCATTACAAAGTTAAACACTCTTTTCAAAACATTTTCCAAGCAATTCACAAACACTTTTCAGACAAGAAAAACATAAGTGATCCAGCAATTAAGAGCCCATGGATAACCATGGATACAAAGGGTGCTAACACCTTCCCTTTGTATAATGTACCTCCCGAACCCAAAATCTAATTAAGGTCTTTCCTGTTCTTTTCCGCCTTTCCTTATTGGATAAAAGAAAAGTCGGTGGCGACTCTTGCTAACCGCGACATTTGCTTTCCAAAGCAAAAACACACAAAGTCAGTTCACCGTATGACAGAACTGGCGACTCTGCTGGGGAAAATTAAATAGAGGTTACCTTAAAAACAAGATCACTTATTTGATTTGCCTGATTGCTTGGGTATTTTATGCTTGAGTGAAAGATCCTACACCCGGATCTAGTGTACCTTAGGTAAGTAGCAAAAGATCATCGCGACTATCCGGCGTATACTGGAATGGTCAAAATGATGGCTACGGTTAATGTGACACTTTGGATGTCCTGATGTTCCTCATGTTTACTTGAGGAAAAAGTTGGCTTCCGCGTGGTGTCATCAAAGCATTAACCAGACCTTTAGAACCCTAATTGACTCATCCTGGCCATTAGAAAGTAGTGAGATAACTGACTTCGGTTCCGACTGGGGTTGGTTGAGACTCGATACTACACTCTTTGAGATTGGACTTTAGGGAAGCCTTGGTCAACCACTTGGTGTTGCACTGAAGTGGACTTAAGGGAAGGTCAATGATTGGAGATCCTTCTAGAACCCGGTTATTATTCTAGGACAGGTTGAACCAACCAAACTTCAGTGGGGAGGGTACTTACCTATGGAACTCATGCAAGCCTTAAAACTTAGGAATGATGGTTGTGTGACTTGCTTGTGCTTGTTATTTACATAACATCATAACATCATAACATCATAACATCATGACATTGTGGCATTGTACTAACCATTTCAAAGACTTTAAACATTGAAAACATTTCATACATTGCATAGCATAACATTGCATAACAGGTATTCTAAGGGATCAGTGTTCTCACGGTTTTCCTCCAAACAGAAAAATGGACCTCGAACAAACTGTCAAAGATCTCCAGGCTCAGAATGCTCAATTCCAGGAAATGATCTTGAACTTATCCAAGGGGAAGGAGGAACTGAAGGCTCTCTTGCTCAAGAAAAATAAAGACAAGAAACCTGTGAGTTACATCAACCCGGGAAGAAGGCTCAGAGGACAGGTTGCGGGAGTCAAGATTAGAATTCCGAAGGATCAAGAAGAGGAGACATAGAATGATTCAGAAGAGGAGAATGTTGATCTCTTCAACCCTGAAGACGACGATGAAGATTATGAGAATGAACAATACTCCCCAAAAGATGATAAGTATAAGTTGCTGGAAGAACGCATGCTAGCTATGGAGGGTCAGAAGGCGCCCGGCCTGGATTTCGAAGGCTTAGGTCTGGTCTCTGGTGTGGTTATTCCTCGCAAATTCAAGATCCCCACTTTCACTAAGTACGATGGTGCGTCTTGTCCTCAGATGCATCTAAGAGCTTATGTGAGAAAGATTCAGCCGTATACCACCAATAGGAAACTATGGATCCATTTCTTCCAAGAGAGTCTATCTGGTACACAGTTGGAATGGTATTATCAGCTCGAGAGCTCTGACATCCGCACCTGGACTGATTTAGCGACAGCTTTCTACAAGCACTACCAGTATAATTCTGAACTAGCGCCTACTCGGCTACAGTTGCAGAATATGACTATGGGATCTAAAGAAGGCTTCAAAGAATATGCTCAAAAATGGAGAGATTTGGTTGGCCGAGTCAAACCCCCTATGACTGATCGAGAATTAGTAGACATGTTCATGAGCACACTGACTGGCCCATTCTACAGCCATCTATTGAGGAGTTCCTCATTGGGTTTCACTGAACTTATATTAACAGGTGAACATGTTGAAAGCGGCATTCGAAGTGGAAAGATACAGGCAGCTACCTCTGATCCTCCGGAGACTCCTAATGTCATCACTGCTCCTCTGTCTAATCATGACAAGACTGTTAATGCTGTAGAAGATGCTGATAGCGATTGCGACCTGGATAGCTGGATTTTCCCAACAATTGGTGACGGACTCAATAATTGGAAGGCTGAAGACACTATCCCGATTTCCTTTAGTCAGGAGTAATTGTTATTGCTATTTTAGTGTTTCAAAGCATTGTGTCTATGCCCGGGGCACAATAGCTAATTTTTCATGGGTTTTGTCATTTTCATAAGCATATTCACATTCAATAAATCAATGGACCTTTTGCATTCAAATATTGCGCTCTTTATCTTTCCTGTCATCTTCCAAACAAGCTATGTTTTCTTACACACACTCACGTAACAAATTGCAGATCCATACCCACTCTGGATCCTGTTGATAATAGTTCTACTACTGTTCATTATGACTTTGAAAATCCGATCTACCAAGCCGAGGATGGAAGTGAGGAAGATTGTGAAGTACCTGGAGAACTTGCCAGACTACTGCAAGAAGAAAAGACTATTCAGCCGCATAAGGCATCGATCGAAATTGTGAATCTGGACCACGTCGCCCGATTTAGCTCCCATTTGACCGCGACTTGCAAATCCATTTTTAAATTACCGAGACAAAATCAAGGAGCATCTCCAAGAACCTCCAATTCTGATGCCACCAATTGAAGGAAGACCTCTAATCATGTCTTTGACCGTGTTAGAAAATTCAATGGGGTGTGTGCTGGGGCAACATAACGAGTCTGGTCGAAAAGAGCATGCAATATACCACCTTAGCAAAAAGTTCACCGACTGTGAAACAAGATACTCACTGCTCGAGAAAACTTGCTGTGCTCTGGCTTGGGCTGCTCGCCGACTAAGACAGTATATGTTGAATCATACCGCTTTATTGATTTCTAAGATGGATTCTATCAAATATCTATTTGAGAAACCTGCTGTCTCCCGGAGTAGCTAATTTGGACAACAAGATGATTACTGAACTCTGCACGCAGTTCAAAATAATACACCATAATTCTGAAGTGGCGACTTGGTAATAAAGCGTATCATTCTACCACAAGGTGATTCTAGAGGCAAATGGGCTCCCACATACGAAGGGCCATTTGTAGCTAAGAAGGTATTCTCCGGTGGAGCCATGATGCTTGCTACAATGGATGACGAAGAGTCCCCACATCCCGTGAACACGGACATAGTTAAAAAAAATACTACGCATGTACACCCGGCAAGTCGAAAACCTGAAAAGGCGGCTTGGGCAAAAAAAAGGGTATCCTGGTGGACTGAAAACCTGAAAAGGCGGTCCAGGCAAAAATTAGGGATAAAAGCGTATGACTATGTCCCGTTCTCGGTCAGCTTAACCCAAATCAAAGGGACTGAACAAGCCAATCGCTTTTATCCGACAGCAGGAGATGAGAGGCTTGAAGACATAATGACAGTAGTGGAATTAAAATCGATGGGACTTTTTCTGCATAGCTTTCTCTTTGTTTCCTTGACAATTTCCTCTTACTAGGATTTCTGTCTCCTTGTACACAAATTGCCTGTTTATAGGCCCTCTTTCAAAATCAATACAATTTTGTGTCAAAAAAAAATGCTTTATTTTTACTTTCTCTGTTTTGTTTGCGTAAACGTCCATTGATTTAGATTGAATTGGTATATGCATTTGAATATGATCGATGTTTATCAAAATACATGCATAAAACGGAAATAGCAATTAAAAAAGACTTCAGGGTCGAGGATAAGGTCTAACCATGCTTTCCAACAAGTCCGGTTACAAATCCTTTCCCCAACAAAAACCAGCTATTTCCCAGGAGAGGTCGGCATCACCAGACAGACTAGTCATCTCTTCTATCCCCAGCCAGGCTCTGTTGAATGTTTCCACCATCAGACAGAAATCAAGTACCCCCAGCTAAGAAAGGGTCATCAATACAAATATCTCCAACCAGAATATGGGGATTTACTTTTCCCCGGCAAAAGTTTCAGACACATAATCCATTCATGCATCATTTCGCATCATATACATGCATACAATGTTCGCATTTATTTCAGACGCATAATTCATTCATTACATCATTTCACAACATACGCATGCATACATTGTTCGCATTTAGTTTCAGAAGCATAAAACATCTCATGCATCATGACATGGCATGAAGCTAACTTTATTTTTCAGGTTAATTATCCTCCTGATACAGTCAAAACAAAGATCCATTCAGACGGACATCTTTATCAATTACATTCAGGATTCAACTACATCTCTTAGATATAATCCATATGAACATTCATTCTGACATCCTCCTAACGATGGCATCTATAAGCCCATCCCAGACATTTATTGCAAATATAACATATACAAATATCATCGGATATAGCCTAGCGTACGGCTCATTCTGATTCAGCCTAACGTATGGTTTCTTCAACTATTCAGATACAGCCTAACGGACGGCTCGTTCTGCTGCTCAGAGACGGTCTAGCGTACGACCCGTTTGGATGTTCATCCCCTCAGATGCTACCTAGCGTACGGTACATTCTGAAGTGTAGTCTAGCGTATGACTACCCCTTTCATCATCAGATATAGCCTAACGGACGGCTCGTTCTACTATTCAGAGACGGTCTAGCGTACGACCCGTTTGGATGTTCATCCCCTCAGATGCTACCTAGCGTACGGTACATTCTAACGTGTAGTCTAGCGTATGACTACCCCTTCCGTCATCAGATATAGCCTAACGGACGGCTCGTTCTACTACTCAGAGACGATCTAGCGTACGATCCATTCTGACCTTTATTTCCTCAGATACAGCCTAATGGACGGCTCATTCTGTAATTCAGATACTACCTAGCGTACGGTGCATTCTGAAACGTGGTCTAGCGTACAACTACCCTTTCATCCTCAGATACAGCCTGATGGACCACTCATTCTGCAACTCAGATACGATCTAACGTACGGTCCATTCTGACCTTCAGCAACTCCAATACGGTCTAGCGTACGACCCATTTGGACCTTCGGATCCTCAGATACTGCGTAGCGTACGGTACATTCCGGGGTGTAGTCTAGCGTACGACTACTTTCTTCTTCAGATACAGCCTAAGGGATGACTCACTCTGCTATTCAGATACGGTCTAGCGTATGATCCATTCTGATCCCTTATCCCCAACAGCGTATAACACACTCTGACTCCCCAGCGAAGTCGACAGCCTAATGGATGACTCACTATACAGTCTAGCGTATGACCCGGTATGGCACCCATGTTTTCAGATATCGTCTAATGTACGACGCACTCTGAAGCTCTCATCATCAAACTTCCTGGATGGCATCTTTAAGCCCATCTCCATCTGGAATAACTTCTGATTAACAAGTGCAAATTTTTGGGGCATTCTAGTGTTTAATATTCTTCCACCTCCAGACCACGAATGGCGTACATACCATCCTAACTCTCTTGGTTCAAGAATATTAAACAGGGGCAGCTGTCATACCCCAAAATTTTCACGTTGATATTACAAGGCATTTCTAAGGCACTTTAACTCATTTTGCAAGGCATTGATCTTAAAGGAACAAAGACTCAGCTCACAGGTGGCAAAATCCAGAAAATGGCCTAAACTGGCTTGCTCGCTAGGCGAGCAATTCCTTCGCCTAGCGAACCCTTCGCTACGCCACTCGCCTAGCGAAGCTTGCGAATACCAGAAAATTCTGGGCTTCATTCTGAGCCCATTAGGTCACAAAAAGAGCATTATAAATACCACAACTTCAGTCAGAAAAAGGGAAAACGAAAACGGAGGAGAAAGGCAAACATCCACAGACAGCAAACCCTGAAGGCTAACCCAGAGAATTCAGAGCAACCCTAAAGGAAACCCTGAAGGAAAGTCATCTGCACCAAGGTTACCTCCGCCCAACTCAATCTGACTTGCCAATTCAAGGTTGCAATTCAATTGCAAACAGGTTTGCATTACTATTACCGCTTTATGTTCTTAATTTGCAAGTGGCATTATGATTGAATTTATAAAAATATCTTAAGTTTTGCATGTGAATTTAAGTATGTATGAATATCTTGAATGTTTAATCATGTAATCTCTGTAATGGATGCCGTAGGGTGTGAAGCTTGCTGAAATTGTACTGTTCTTAAATTTAAAACCCGCAGTCGTTCGCTAGCACGTCGCTAAGCGAGCATGTAGCGAGTATTCGCTAAGCGAGGCAGGAGCGAACGTGACAGTCGCTGACTTTTCTGTTCTGATTTTTGCTCATCTTACATGTTTTATCATAGCCATGCATTGTTTACCTGACTCTATTACTGTTGTGATTTCTTTTGTGGTGCAATTCTCGATTGCACCCCTGATTTGGTATTCTGACCTGTTTGCTGAGTTTTGTAAGGGTTCACATATTCCCGGAAAAAGTAGCTTGCTAGGTATTCCACTTTATTTGTAGGATACCCTTGTGGAAATTCATCCTAATTACTTAATTGATTTTAATTGGAGATTCATCCCAACTACTTAATTGATTGTAAAATATTGCTTCTGAATATGTGATCTTGGACCTCTCTTTGTTGCCTTACGGTATTGCTGTATTACGGTCATGTCCCGCGAATGTGGGGATACACTGAGCAAAGACCCTTCGATTAAATCATCATGTCCCTATAAAATAAATCATAGTCCCTCGGATGTTGCCTTCGAATATATGATTTTGTCCCTCGATGACCCGTCATTGTAGCCTACGGTTAAATGATGATCGTCCCTCCGAATGCTAAGGTATCCTTACAAATGTTGCCTTCAATGACCAAACGATGACCCTACGATGTCCCTTTACATCTAAAGGATAAAACTACTTACTTCTCAATAGTAAGGACAGTTTTACCCTCCTAAGGATTGGAAATACCCACAAAGACCTTGGGTAGGCATAACTCTTAATTGCTGACTCACAACCTAAAACATTTTTCATACCTCACACTTTGCAATTACTAGAAAATCACCACTTGGTATACATTCGTACTAGAATCATTGCCAAGTTATATTTTTCTAAACAGCTTTCAAAATTAAACGAGATAAATACTTTGTATACATTCGTACAAGAATCATTACAAAGTTAAACTCTCTTTTCAAAACATTTTTTAAGCAATTCACAAACACTTTTTCAGACAAGAAAAACATAAGTGATCCAGCAATTAAGAGCCCATGGATAACCATGGATACAAAGGGTGCTAACACCTTCCCTTTGGATAATGTACCTCCCGAACCCAAAATCTAATTAAGGTCTTTCCTGTTCTTTTCCGCCTTTCCTTATTGGATAAAAGAAAAGTCGGTGGCGACTCTTGCTATCCGCGACATTTGCTTTCCAAAGCAAAAACACACAAAGTCAGTTCACCGTATGATAGAGAGTATCACACAAACAATATATACAAACAAAAAAACATCAAATATAAGTAGGCTAAACCCACTGAGGACTACTCCCCAGCAGAGTCGCCACTTTCTTTCTGTAGCGGTAAATTCATGACCATTGAGCTATTGATTAACTCATCATCAATAAAACAAGAATCGCCACCACGCCTTTATTGTTTCCAACGGAAAAGGGAAAAAGTATGAACAAAACCCAAAGATAAGAAGTTTTCAAATCAAAACTAATAAAAAGTCAGAGATTACAGGTAAGGGGGTTGGTTACACAGAGGAAAGGTATTAGCACCCAAAGTGCCCTAGGTACTCCTAGGGAGCCCTTTTTTGTGTGCAAGTGTTTTAGTTGAAAAAGATGTTTGCTTTTGTGTTTGACA
Organism: Lathyrus oleraceus; assembly: GCF_024323335.1. Classification (NCBI taxonomy): domain Eukaryota; kingdom Viridiplantae; phylum Streptophyta; class Magnoliopsida; order Fabales; family Fabaceae; genus Lathyrus; species Lathyrus oleraceus. The sequence goes on along the minus strand of NC_066583.1, from coordinate 379,406,702 downwards.
AGACCTTCAGTCTTATGCCTATGTAGCAACATAAAAATGAGGGATTAAAACCTCGTAGTTCGTGGTAAAAATTTCAAAGATGGGTGAATTGATTTTAACAAAAGCTTAAAGATCTTTTGTTATCAATGGGAGAATACTCAACCAAACATCCACCGATAGTGAGGGTTTTACAACATTTAAGAGGGCGAACTCCAACTTGGATTGAATCAACAAGTATGCCACTAACCCCTAATAAATGGAAAGTTTTACAATCAATATATCATGGAATGGGATGATTATATCTCAATCAAAGATAACTCAAATCTAAATGCTCTCTTTTTAAAAAGTTTAAAAGGACAAGGCACAAGATAGCCAAAATGACTAGATGAGGTTGTTGGTTTTTTTATATTTTTGAAAATAAATTCAATATGATTAAGTTCATTTACAAGTTTGATTAAGAAAATATTTTGAAAATCAATGGCATAACCCAAGGTTTATACTCATTAAAACAAGTCTAAGTTGAAAACACAAACAAAGAAGTTTTTGAAAATGAGGGAGAGATTTTGAAATTTAAGAAGAATGAGGAGATGAAGGGACTATCCTAGACAAGACTTAAAAGTTTAAAGTTGAAAAGGTCTAACTAATGAAAAGCATTCATAAGACAATAATGTCAGATAAAAATCCATTTTCTTTGGATTGTTAAGCAAGCAACAAAGCCATAATCATCCAAGCAATTAACCAAAAGGCCAATGACATCAAATAAAGATAACCAAACATCCAAGAAAGCACTCCAAAGCAGACAATCTTCAATGTCCTTTAGATGTATCAAATGAAATATCCTTGAAACATACTCAAAGAGCGATCATCAAATAACAATAATAAGATCAAAATAACAATTGGACAAAGAGAGAGTATATGTCAGATGAACCAAAAGAGTCTCTCAAGAATTGTATCAGATGAATGGCATTGGCCAAGAAATGGTCTCAAATTAATGGCATTGGCCAAGTTCTTCCATAGCTCAGGGATGTTGCCTACTCTAAGTCCAAGGATCCAAACCAAGTCTCAGACAAAGGTCCAACAGTCCACCAATATATTTTTTTAAGATTTTTGTTTTTATTAAGTATTTTAAGGTCCTAATACCACAAATAGAAAAAATCACAGGCACAAATATATCACAAGCACAAATACAATGGCTCATGTGAACAAAGTGAGAATGACTGAAACATCAACAACTTGCATGAATATAAATGACAATGAATGATAAAGTGAAAGAACTTAAATTATAATTAAAGTAAATGACATTAAAAATAAATTCAATACAAAAATATATTAGTGAACGTTACTGGGAAAAGAAATTGTTTAAGTCATTTTTTGGAGAACACTCAACCATTTACTCATACGCATGAAGATATGAACCTAAACATCATTCATAAGAAGGGCTCCAACTTGGATAAAATTAATAAGTATGCCACTAGCTCTCATAAATGTAAAAGAGGTAAAATCTTCACATAATACCATGAGGAATGGGAGACTTACAATCTCACTTACAAAAATGTTATTGCTTTCAGGACAAATTTAGCACTATGTTAAGCAATCGTAATTGGACTTATGTAGAAGTCACATATCTAAGGTCGGGAAATAATAATATTGGTGTTAATGAATGCTAGAGACAAGGTATAAATAACCAAGCTCGTAAAGCATACCACACACAAAAATAAAATGGGATGGGCATATCTCAATCAAGCTCATGTTGATTCATCTTACACAAGGTCATTGATGAATCAACTAGCATTTGATCTTTGAGAAATCATTGGCCATGAAATTGATTGGGGAAGAAGTGAGATTAAGATGAAGAGATGAAGTGAAAAAGAATCCCAAATTGATCAAGGGATGAACTCACTTGATCAATACCATCTATTCATCTTGAGGTATGAAGTCCAAACTTCATCAACCCTCCAAATCCAATGGTATTGATTAAATTAAAGTTCAATTTAACCAAGATCAAGGTCAAACATAAGTTGAGTCAACACAAAGTCAATAAAACAGCTCAATAAAATATTAAAGCAATTAAAACAATTTAAATCAATTTTTAAATAAAGAAAAATACATTTTAAAAGGTCAAAAACCTAAAATCCCTTCAAATCACCAAAGAAATGGCTTAGGGATTTATCATAGGTCAAACAAGGTCAAAGGATCATTGATTAAATTTTTTGTCATTTTTTGAAAGTCATAAGTATTTAGAATCAATTAAAAACAAGTCAAAAATCACAAAATTCTCTAAAAATATCAAACTCAATCCAAAAATCAGTTTTAATTAGAAATGGGAAGAGGAAATTATTTGTGAAATTTTGGTGGTAGTCCCATAACTTTTGGATTAAAATTGAAAGTATAATGAATTTTATAAGAAAATGGTATTTAAAAAATTAATTTGGAAAATTAAATTAAATCAGGAAAACGAGGGCCATCAGATCTCCTTCATTAATTGAGGTGGCAGATCTGATGGCCAAGCACATGTCATCCACGATGCACCTCAGTCAACACGCGTGTACAAGTGGTAATAATAATGGATGGACCAGATTAAAATGTGGCATCATGATCAAATGGCTTGGACAACGCCAACGCACCACCAGAGCCCTAGCTTCGGTCATCTTCTTTGGCCACCTCACCAGACTGGTCTAAATCAAAAGCTCACCAACATTAATGGATCATACACTATTTTGAAGAGAAAATCACGAGGATTCCAAATATGACCTCCAAATCTTTCAACTCTCACTCTATAATGAGAAAATGTGGAGTTGAAAGTTGAGGTGTGCAAACTGAATTGCTTCGATTCAACCTCAAAGTAACTCAGTATCAATGCCTACATTGGTAGGGCTCCAGTCAACCAAAAATCAAACCAAAATCTTAAGAAATGAGAGAGAATCGAAGAGTTGAAATTTTGGAAAATTCACCTTCGGGTAGCAGCTTTGAGGCTCGATCTTGATGCAATTCCACTTGGTTTTGCTTCCTCTTGCTTGCAGGAGATGAATAGGATCAAAATGGATATGAATCCTTGGAGTTCTAGTTCACAAACAGAAGTTGAACTAAAAGCCCGATTTTAATGAAATCTTTAAGGTATTCTTTCAAGTGTGGCTATGAGATTGCTTGACAGTGCTTGGGCAAGGGTTTTTCTTAATTCTGAGACAATGCATCTCAATTTATAGGAAATGCAAAATGATTTCTACACCTTTCAAATTTTGAGCCAAAAATGGAAATCCATGTGCATGGGTGCATGGGCATGTGTTTAGGCCCAAATGATCATTGCAAACTGTCCAAATTTGTGCACAAATGATGTTGACATGATAACATGAAGCCATGCAAAGTTGTTTATCAAGTGAGTTCAAAAGTTTCCAAATTGGGCCATGAAAAGAAACCATGCGTAAATCCCCCAATTCTTGTCCAAATCGAATAATCTTGGACTCTTTGAAAAGCTAACATTATGGGGAACAACTTTGATGTTGGAACATTTTCCATTTGAAGCTTGGATCATGATGAATTTTTACCTTGAAGTTGGAGGAATCAAACATACTTGAAAATTTTCTAAGTTAAAAGTCAAATGACCTCTTTTTCCACCTTGAATAACTCTTTCTATGAGCTTCAAATGAGTTTAGTTCCTTTTTAAACATTGTAAATCTTCCTTTGGTCACAAATTTGACACCATTCGGAGCTTGCAAGATGGAGTTATGGATTTTAGAAGTTGAGGAGAATTGTTTGTTCAATGATGAGGGCCCAAATGGACCTATAATGTTTCTTCATGGTACATGACCTTACAAGTGGAATTTGACCTTTCTCAAAGATAAAAAATTGTAGACGACATCTCGAAATTGATCATGAAACTTGGATAATCTTCGTATCATGAAAATTTAGGAAGTTATGATTCTTGGAAGTTGACATTCTATCTAAGGTCCAGACAAAATGACTTATAATCTTTCACCATAAACATGACTTTCCAAGCAAAATTAGATCTTGATGACAACATAAAAGTTATTTGGAATGTCATAAAGAGTCATTTTTCTCTTAGAATCATTTTCATATGACAAAAATTATAGGAGATAGGGTCTAGGGAACCCTAGATTTGACCAGTTGACTTTTCTGGTCAACCTCCTTGAACCAACTTGCAAACTTGAAGTTACTTTGTTCTTTGGGGCTCATGGAGGATACTATATGCTTATGATAAAGTACAATAAAGTATCCATTGATATCTTTGACCAAATGTTGAAGAAACCTATTGAGGAAGGAACACAAGATACCTAGATGAATTAGGGCTTCCTTGACAAACAAGCTTCAAACTCTTAATGAATTCTTGATCAAAATGACAAATAAATAACATATGGGTCCATATATGATGCTTTTAATCAATGTGTACTTTTTCTTGCTTGATCTTTGCATTGAGGGTCTCAAACCTAGTTGTGAACTTGATGAGACACAGGTGGACACACACTGCCTACAAAAGAAACAAAGCTACACTAGACATATTTTTGGATTTTGGTTAGTAAACAAAGAAAATAAAATATTATACAATCAAATATGTTTGGTGATCTCTCCCAATACAAACCAAATGAATGATAGGTAAAGAGGATACCAAGGTATGATCCCAATGCCAACGCAAAATTATGAGATGGCATGAGGGATCTTTGGGGTCAAAATTGAGGTTTTACACCAATTAATCACAATTAATCTATTAATCAAAATTAGTCTATTAATCACATGAAAAAGAAAACTAACAAATATTTATTGTTATGTAAAAATAGAAAGTGACAATTAAATCAAGAAATTAATTAATATTTATTAGGTAAATTAGATTAAGTTAAATTAGGTTAATTAACAAGAAGAGAAGAGATGCAGGCTCATGGCAGGGGTGTTCATAGAAAGTCCTCATTTGGGCCTAAGGCCCAAAACCATCCAGGCCACAAATAACAAGAAGGAAATACTCACAGAGTTGAAGAAAGTTTTACCTCATACCCCTACATTTATCCCTACACCCCTACATTTCATAAAAATTACCAATTTTATCCTTATATATTTTTAACTAATTTATTTTTTATTTTATTTTATTTTATTTTTAAAAAAATTGTATACCGGAAGACTTTACAAAAGAGTTCCGGTAGTCATTTTTCAAGCATTTTTTCAATATTTTTTTTTGTATACCGGAAGACTTTGCAAAAAAGTTCCGGGAGTCAATTTTTGTGTACCGGAAGACTTTGCAAAAGAGTTCCGGTAGTCATTTTTCAAATATTCTTTAAAATATTTTTTTGTGTACCGGAAAACTTTGCAAAAGGGTTCCGGAAGTCAATTTTTGTGTACCGGAAGACTTTGCAAAAGAGTTCCGGTAGTCATTTTTCAAGCATTTTTTAAATATTTTTTTTGTGTACCGGAAGACTTTGAAAAAGAGTTCCGGTAGTCAATTTTTGTGTACCGGAAGACTTTGCAAAAGAGTTCCGGTACTCATTTTTCAAGCATTTTTTTAATTTTTTTTATATACCGGAAGGCATTACGAAAGAGTTCCGATAGTCAATTTTTGTGTATCGGAACTCTTTTGCAAAGTCTTCCGGTACACACAAAAAAAATTAAAAAATATTATCGGAACTCTTTTGCAAACTCTTCTGATACGCAAAATAAAATTTAAAAAATATTTAAAAATAAAATAATAAATTAGTTAAAAATATATAAGGGTAAAATTGATACTTTTATAAAATGGTAGGGGTATAAAGTAAAGTTTTCATAGATGAAGCTTGGAATGGAACAAATCCAAACGTGCCTATGCTGAAGCAAACCAAAAAAAAAGCTTATTCCATCGCATCTCATAGTTTCAGTGTTTTCTTCTTCTCATCATCAATCGAATGTTCAGATGTTCAACAAACATAAAGGAAAAAAAGCGCTTATGTAAAACAGTCAGCCTCACGTTTTCATCGATTCAAAGACTTTCATCAATCCAAAGATGTTGTTCATGGTTCGCGTTCATCAATTCAACGACATTGCTTTAAGGATTCAAATCATCGATTTAGTAATTCAATTCATCAACCAAGAATTCGATCAACAACATTCCTAATTGCACCTAACCTCAACGATGATCGAAATGGAAATGAAAGCGCAATGTAAAAATCACGGATTGAAGCAAGAAGAAAGAAAACTCATCGATTTCACTGTGGTGGAAAAACCAGTATTGATCCTTTATACGCTTCTTCTTCGTCTCCAAATTCCGCTCCTTTTGTTGCGTTGTCGTTGCGTCATTTCTGAGTTTTCGATTGTGTGCGTATTGATGCTTCTGTTTTGATGCTTCTGTGATGAAGAATGATTCTGATGCGCGTTTGTTTGTGATGCTTGCATGAAACGAAATGAGTGAGGAAGATTTTTATGTTTGTATTTTTGATTTGTGAATGAATGAAGATGATTTTGGATGATTTTTTCTTTGCTTGTAATTTTATGATTTTTTTATCCTCCCTCATGAATGAATGCAGAGTTGTTAATTTATAGAATTTTGAATCAGTTACGAAATTCCAACTAACTTACTTCCAAATTCTCACGAAATTCGGAGTTATTTATAAATGAAATGAGTTAGTTATCAATGACATGAAATGGTTTAGAGTTAGTTATCAAATGCTCATGAATTTAGTTTTAATTTCGTTTGCGTTTGGAGTTGTTCACATTGGAAATTGGAATTGTTTGCTATTGGTTGAGACTTGTTAATTGGTCATGGGTGAAGCTGACGTAAGTGAATGTGCTGTTAGTTCAAAATTATGCAGGGTGATGATTTGTTCACTGTTAAGTTATGCATTGTTTGTTAACTAGATTTTGCACGCATGTTTTAGAATTCATGATGCAAAGTGGAGTATGTTGAAAATGGCTTGTATCTGGAATTTATCCTGGTTATATACTTTTGAATTTCCTGTTATGAAGTGTTGGGAAAAGATGCAGGTGTATGGTTACTTATCTGTGGTATGTTTGTAGGTTGGAACCGTTTAAAATAAACGCTATGCTTTGGTGCACCTTGAGTTGCTTGGGCATGTTGTGATGAATGGTGGAGTGGGATTGATTAGATTAGTGTAGGACTTGCTATATATATTGGAAATGTATTTTGGAGTGTTGATTGAGCTTGAATAGGAATGTGGGATTGTAATAAATTGAATGTAATGAATGTTGGTGGAATTTGACTTTGTTATGGAGACGTTTTGAATTGAATGGTTTATGGAGTTTTAATGGTTTAATGGAAAGTTAATTATGAATGTTGAATGGATTTATGAAAATGGAATTGAATAGAATTGTTAGTGCAATTGAATTACAAGTTAAAAGGTGGATTGAATTGAATGAAATGTTTTCATTAAAGGAAAGAAAATTGAATTTGAATGTGGAAAGCCATTTGGACTTGGTCTTATGATTAAATTGAATGTGTGTATGGTATTAAAAATTGATCGAATGTTCTTAAAATGTGTATTGAATTACAAGTTGAAAGGGGAAATGACCATAATGTTAGGTTTAGGTTTACAAGGTTAGTAATGAAGAACAACAAATAAGTTATGATGGCTGGTTAACAATGAAATGACTTAACCAAAGAGAGTTTTGAAAACTATGATGAGTGCTTAGAAAAAATGGTTGACTTTGGTCAACTTAATTGATCAAAAAGTCAACAGTTGACCAAAGTCAACTATAAATTTTAGACTAGGGTTTTCTGATGTAAAATGGTCTTGATGAAAGTGTACATGGTGACTTGTAATGTAAGAGAGGAGATTGAATGAACATGACTTGATTTTAAATAAAACATGTCTTTCATGACTTGTTCAAAATTTTCCCAAGCCAAATGAATGCAATTGATCAAAAAGGTCAATGTACATAGATGAATCAAGAGTGAATGGCATATAGTTCCTTATGAATCTAAAATGGACCAAATGAAAAATCAAGGACCAAAAGACCAATGCACCAATGCAATCATGAACTTTGAACAAAGGCCTATGAATCTTGAAAGTACCATATGGATGGATGGAATGACCATGAATGAATGGAAATGGTTAAGTGATAAGATGTATGATAATATGGTCAAAAACATCTTCCCAATGAGTGACGATTTGAGTCAATTACATGGTCAAAAGCCAACTCACAAGGACACCCAAGTACTGGTCATCCTTGATTAGGGTTTCATGATCAATGCAATGCTCAAGAGTCAATCACCAGATCACAGAGGAACAAAGCCAGGAATTATGGTTTTGAATGCAAAAATGAATGTTAAGATGTGGTATCTTTGGATCCATGTCCCCAAGATCAAGAAATTAGGGTTTTGCCCCAATGATGAAAAAATATCACAAACCTCAAGCAAAACCAAGTTTTTATTATCCACAAGCTTCTAATCTATGATGATTATGATAAAGTGTTAACATGAATGCATGATGCATATAAACAAGACATGAATGAATGCATATGAATTTCAAGTCATAGGTTGGATGAAAAATGAAAAGGGGATGGCAAGTTTTGGGGTATATCAGTTGCTTCTATTTAGTCATCTTAAACCTGAATGCGCGAATTGCGAAAGCTTTTCGGGTATTCGAGGTAGAAGAGGATTAAATACCAAAGTATCCAAAAAAATCCTGTGGAGAATGTTTATATGGTGAGTGCATATTTGTACTATGAAATGGCAGGTTGACTTTTATAGGTTCATCTGATGAGGGTTTGATTGAAATATTTTATGAGGAAATATATCAATCGTAAAGGAGAAACATGATATGCATATTATATGTAATAATTTACATTTTATGACGCATGAAGCCATGTGTATGCTATGTAGCAAAGGTCAGAGGTAGGCTCTAGGTCTGGTATGGGAACAAGAAGTCCATAAGTTAAACATGAAAGTTTCATAATGCCCTTGCAGCCAAGAGGTTTCAATTGAATCTTCCCTGACATGGATGTCAAATAAATCATCAATTCAAAGATTGGAAACAACGTCAACCACTGAGGTTTGAAATAATGATTATCCAACATGAAGGTTGGAAATAAAAAGGGATGATCAACCATGAAGATTGGAAACAAGGAATTATAAATCGTAAAAATTGAAAAAAGATTATCAACCATGAAGGTCGAAAACAAAAGAATCATCAACCATGAAAGTTGGAAAAAGATTCATCAACCATGAAGGTTGGAAACAAAAGGATCATCAACCATAAAGGTTTAAAAAATATTATCAACCATGAAGGATTGAAAAAAGATTATCATCCAGGGACGTTGGAAAAAAGATCAACAACCACGACTTTAATAAGATGAACTCTAGGAATACCAACAAACGAGGCATAAAAAGATGCCAAGCAGGTTGGGTTTTGAGGAAAGTGCCAAAAAAGACTAACTTTAAAAGATATCAAGCAAGTTTTGAATTTTAGATGTGCCAACAAGGTATTGGGCTCTAGCTTTTCTAATTTACATACACGACTTCATTTTATGCTAGATTAATGATATGCATGGGTGAAGCGACGTGATTAATACATGATGATGATTTATGAAATGGTTAAACCAGATGCTCATATGGAAGGAAGTGGAAAATCTGACACCTACTTCAGGCCCAACAGTTGTTGTGACACCTCCGCACTTGTTCTGAAACATGAAGAGAACTTGTACTTTCGTAGTCTATCTCTGCCCCAGCCCGTTGGGTATCTACGTGAATTTCCCCAGTCAAAAGTTATGAAGCATTCCTGTCATCTGAAGATCTCAAATTGGAATGCCTCAAGTGTCTTGGAATTGTATTCCTTTGATTAACCATCTCTGGGAGTGTTTTACTTCTCGTGCTCTTGAGGTGGCATACCCCAATATGAGCCTTGAATTGATTTTTCCCCTGTCTGGTTGATCTATCAGAGAGATTTGTCAAATCTCGACGTGATTGCCCCAAATTAAGTGAACCTAGAAGAGATTTATGCCTCGGAGATCAAAATAAATGTTCAATATTCCCATTGTGTAAGCTTTCTTGATGTCAACTGCTAGTTCGCAAGTAAAAATGCTCATTTTGAAAATGATAATTATAATTTCACGCTCATGCAAGTTTTGAAATTCAAGTATGTTCACTAAGATTATGACATATAGTGAATGAATCACTAGTTAGAATGAGATATCAGTATCAATATAAGTGGCGAGCAAATCTTTAGGAGTCATCTTTGACACGATCTTACCATAGTATACTTTTCGAAATAAACCTTGCTTCAATTAGGTCTTTTGAGGGTTGTAGTGTGGCATGGATCACGATTTCAGAAAGAAAGGATATAAGGCTCAAAACCTATTCCAACCCGCCCATTCTCCATGATATTCTTCAGTCCTACATTAAGTGAGCTTGAAAAAGACGTTCATCTTTTAGAAAAGGAATTTGAATAGTATCAATGATGGTTAAGGAACCCATGAGAGTTTGGAGCGACAATCACTCACCTTTTTCTTTTGTTTGTAGTCACACGGATTTTCTCTTGTTGAGGGATTTTATCATTGATCCTTTGTTCTTTTATGTTTTGATGTCCCTTATTTTTTCCTGGACTGATCCTTTGGGTTTGTAGTCTACCAGGATGCCCAAACTTTTGCCTAATTCAACTTGTTTTCAAGCTTTTGACTTAGCAGGCTTTTCTTTTGCTTTTGATTTTTCATTTCTCATCTTTTTATGTTGGAACAAATCTTGTAACATTTGCTTGTTTGATTTGTTGCAAGGGTCGTGACTGTCTCACTCCTTTTGTTGGCAAGGGATAACCATATGTGAATATGTGATTATCTTCCTCTTGAGAGGGATGGGATATGGTTGATCCTTTGATGGGATGTTCTCTTTTCCAAAATTTCAATGTGAGGTCAAACTAGCTGAAGACTACCTTGCCCTTGGTTAAGGTTGAGGATTTTATGTATAGAAAGAAATTCCTACTCCAAGGCCCAAATGGGTTGACTATGGCTTATCTTCCTTATACCTCCATTATTTAGGGATATGAAACAATGACTTACATCATCAGTAAGGTTTTATTCAAAAGCATACAGACAATGATCTCGCATATTTTATTTCATCATAAATGGAATCTCTTCAAAATATAGAATTAGCAAACATGAGAGTATCCATCAACTCTTTAACAAAAGAATAAACAAGACTCGTAAAACATTCCCAGTGTTACATATTAGAGCATGTAAGCTAAAAACAGAAAGAAAAATGAAAAAATAGCCTCATGCCTTCCTCACACTTTAAAGCAGCTACTCAAATACCTACTTATTTGTACCCCGAAGAGGAGAACAAACCACGACAACAACAAAGGGGTGAGAAATCACAAAATCATTCATAGTATATCACAATACGTTCTCACATCCAAACTCATCAATCAATCACATCTCAACAACTATGCATATAACTCATATGTAATGCAACTAAACTAATGCAACTCTACGCATGTGCAAGTGGTACCAACTCAATATTCAATTCTTTCTGGAAACTGAATCCCAACCTCTGCTAACTCATGAGGTCCCTCTCTGAGCTCCAAGTCCCCTCTCTGAGCTTGGGACAAGCCACTAGTCTCCTATTTGAACTAACAGTCATGCCTTTTGACACAACTTGTATGATGCATGAGCATATCATCAAATTAATGCGTTAAGACTCCTCTCTGATCCTAACATAATGCATTGACAACTCTAGTAATCGCATCTCTAGATTAAATATCAATCACAAACACAAAATCCACAACATCATTTAATTTAGTGTAGTTCAATTATTCAACCACGTTAATTTGTTATAACACCAATACATCATCAAATTAACACAACGATTCGTTAATAGATCATACAAATCAATACAATATCACTACAGTAGGCACATAATTTCTATTCACGTCCTTCACCAAGCACTTCTATGATGTATCTCTAAGCATTAACTTTCTAATGCTCTAAACGGCTCATCATTTGGACTTACGGATCAAAAGTTACAACAAAAATCGTCGGGGATAAAACACATTTCAAGTTCAGCATTTCTTTCAAATATTCAAATCATTAAACATTTATCATAATCATCCTCTGAAGCTATTACCAATTGATAGTAATTCTCATTAGCTTTCCAACGCTTCAAATTGCGTCTAGTTCCGAGTTACAAAACTCAAGTTATGCTTAACAACGTCTCACTTGGTACATAATCTATGGAGCTGCAACGGTCACCCGTAGCATGCACTACGGCCCGTAGGGCTTCCCAACCAAAAAAAAACCCTTGTTGGCACGCCTCTGGCCCATAAACCATAGGGTTGCTACGGCCACCCGTAGTACATGCTATGATCCGTAGCAAAGCCCAAAAAATCCCATTTTTCTCGCGATTTTGTGTGTTCGCTCTTGTTTTTCAGTCGTCCATTCGACTCCAAACCCTCGTTTTGATCTCTAATAATCCCAAAACATACCCTACACCATTTTACATGAAAACATATGGATTTTTATCATATCTTAACATTTAACTCAACAATACATCATTTATATATGACTAACATGCAATTCACTCAATTCATCAAGGATTCATCATAGCAACACAAAGAATTATCACAATCATCATCCTTATTGAAGGTTAAGAACTCTTATACCCTGCCCCTCATGCATAAGCCCTTATTGAAGGTTATTCCCCCTTACCTTGTTCTCCTAGCAGCAAAGGTTGATTTTGTTCTTGGTTTTTCTCTCCTTCCATGCCAGCTCTCCTCTTGCTCTTCTCTTTGCCCTAGCACTTTCACTCTTCCAATTCACATACTATCTAAAAACCCTCTAACTCTCTAACTTTCTTTTTTTTTATAATAACAAACTCCTAAATTTTGTATATATCTTTATATCCCCACTTACTCACAAAAACCCAACAATGTCCTTCTTCTTTTATTTCTCATAATTAATTACTTTATTCTTATTATTTAATCTCTAATAACAAAATAATTAATTTCACTAAAAATGCTACTACTCATATTATTTCGTTTAATAAGTAAAACACTATTATTTTAATTATCTACCACTTCTACACTATCACCATACTACTATATTCTCCTCAACCATCTCACTACACCCCACACCCATAAAACAATTATTCAATTTAAATTAATATGTAAAATCACTCAAATACACAAATTAACTTAATTAATTAATTAAACAGAAAAAAAAATTGGGTGTTACAACCTCTATAGGAAAGCTCAAAAACTCCACCAACAAACCTAGCCTCATCTGAGATAAATCCTCTCTGCCAAACCCATATTGCAAAGTCTTATAAATCAACAATACCAAGGCAGGCCCTTGGGTTCACACTCCATTGAGCTATGTTGATTTCAAACTATTAAATTTTGTGGGCAGCCATTTCCATGAGTACGCTTTAGCTTCCTCGACTATTTTCTGAGTCTAGCTCTTTCTTGCGAAATAATTTGTCATTTCTAGCTTTTCATATGCTCCAAACACATGCAAACCAAACCACACTGAATTTCAACGATACCCTAAGGCATATATGGAATTCGACCATTACCCTCATAAAGTCTTGTTTGATTTCCTCTCAGAATTCTTTCACAAATCTAAAGTTTACTCCTTAAAAACCTGGGTTTTTATCGCTATCATATTCCCACACTACTATTATAACTTCTGCTTTTGAAAAATCATGCACCAGTTCTACATTTTGTTCATCTTCAATTCTTTTGAACTCTATGTTCTATGGAACTACTCTTGATCCATGTGTTGAATATTGGCTTCTGAAACATCTTTTATTTCCTTCGCCTATATTAACCTTCTATTATTTAGACAAAGGATTTCATTATCTTTTCTTCTTCGGTTTATGCATCTATGAGAATATTTAGTTTTTGCATCTCCATCTTTTAACCACCATGAGTGAGCCTTTTTCCATTGTATATTACAGTTTAGTCTCAACAATTCAATTATTTTTTATGTAATCTCTCTCTTAATTACCAATTCCTCATCCAACAAGACTGAATTTTCTCCTAATAACTCTAATTGATTTAGCTTTTCCTTTGCCTCCAAAATCCATCCTTCTATATTTTGAGTGTGTTTCTTGTGCCAATGTTTAAGACTTTCCTTGATCCTTTTTAACTTTTATTTCAACACAAACATTCCCCAACCATGTATCTTTATGTAGCACCACTTCTTGGTGACAAAATTATGGCACTCTTGCACTTCCTCCCAACAATTTAGCTTGTGAAAAAGGTTTTGGTCCCCAATGTTAACTTGATTCGCAAATCATCATGAGGCATTGATCAAATACTTCCTTATCTAGACACCCCTTAGTACATTTTGATTAAGTTCTACTCCACTTTCCTGAGATAAAAAATATGTCCAGCCGACTCATCATTGAGCCACAGGTGTAGACCAAGTGTATCTTCTACCGTGCAAAGGAAGATCTACCAAATCCTCCTCTATTATGAAAGCATCAAACTCTTCTAACTCATCCCTTCTGAAAAATTCACTACCCATATTTCTTTCAGATGTTTCTCTAATTACATTGAACCCCCATTAGACACACATTTTCTTCCTTCTTCGATTCTTTTCTAGATGATAATTTTGAACAAAGGGCTAGTTTTCTTCCTCCGTCACAGGGAGCGTAAATAATACCTAAATTTACTATCTTTCTATCCTCCCCCCATTTTTCTTCCAGCCATAAGACATAATCCAATATCTGCTCTCTCTGAATTAAAATAATGTTGATGGCCTAAATTGCCAGGATACCTCATGATCTGCTTTTTGATGGTTTGAATGCAAAATCAAGTTCATTGGAACCCCATATCAAATAACACATGGCTATATCGATTTGTTCCAACTTTTTTTCTTGGATACTAATACAAGTTCGATTTATGCTTTCGAATTAAATTTTGCACCTATTTGTTCTTTACCAACCCCTATAGACCTCTTATATTGTAACTGATCATTTTCATGAACATTACTTCTGCTTTGACTCCCCTTTCTAGAACACAACCTTACATGTTTAGGTTGCTGCTCCCTTTCCCTCTGTCCACTCCTATCTTCGATTCTGGAATAAGTTCCCCTTCCACCCCTCTATGGACTAGGCCAAATTCTTTGCCCAAGTCCCACACATCTTTTGAAATTTAGTTTGTTTCCCTATAAATTAGTCTCGAATTGACCCTTTCTAACTCGCTCCCTACTAAATTACAAACAATAGAATTGGATACCTGGTTTTGTGAAGATTTCCTTTGATTGCAAGTGCATCTTTTCTTTTTCTTCTTTTCACCCAAGCTCTCTTCTTTCCTCTAAGAATGACACTTCTTCTTCTTCTTCTTCTTCTTCTTCTTCTTCTTCTTCTTCTTCTTCTTCTTCTTCTTCTTCTTCTTAGCATGTTTTTGTTGTACATTGTTCCTGCACATAATCTTTTATGTTTCTTCCTTTAAACTCTCAAGAAGTTGTAGTATTTTCTAATGAGGCTTCTAATTTCTTTTCTTTTTCCCCTTTGCAGTGAATATCTTCCTCGATAGTCTTTGATACCTTTACTTTTATCTTGCTTCCATTCTCTTCTATGTTTTGAACTTCACTTCTTTCATTATGTGTTTCGAGTTTATTTTTACTTGGGGCTTTATATTGACCTGAACATTCTTCCCACTCTAACTCGTCTTCCAAATTTTCAATGCTTTTTCTATCTTTTTTGGGCCACCAGTAAAGCTTAGGCTTTTATGTTGGACTTAGCCCACATCTTCTTCTGTGATCTCTTCATTATCTTAACCATTTACTCCTATTATTCCTCTCTCAACTCCTATTATGGGGCCACATGCCTCATTTTCCACCTCATATTGCTTGTTTTGCTTTGAACCAAAGTTATTATCGACTTTATATTTTACCGCGGGACTTTCATTCCCACTATTACCATATCTATCCAACATCTCTCTCTCTTTTTCTCATAAGAAGATTGTTTTATTTCTTTTTCTCTTAACTTTTATTTTATTCTTGAGCCCCTTAATTTCATTGATTGTGTACCTTGATTCCCGCATTAATTGATAAAATTCACTTTCAAACCTCTCTCTTTCTCTCTCTATTATTCCTCTTCTAAAGTTGCCATTAACGGAGGTATGAAAAAGGAATCTGAATCTTCATCGTTGGATTCTTCTTCAAGCTTTATCCCTTCTGACATGTATCTTTCCTTTTTTACATAAGAACACTCACATATTTCCTCTGTAATTCTTACTTTGAAGCTTTTATTATTGATATGAATTTCTACCACCTTGTTAACGAACTCTAATTTTGGTGTTCTGACAAACACCCTTGCCAAATCCAATCTCTACATTATTTCCGCTCATCGAGTTTAGCTTGATCAATCTACAAAAGAATATTAAAATAGAGAAGACTCTCCTCTTTCATGAATGGGAATCCCGTATATCCGACACTATATGTATCTCGTCCCTCCAACTTATTGAGGTTCCCGCTTTCTAGTGGTTAAAAATATGAATTTGTAGGTAGAAAGCGAGAACCTCGAGAAGTTGGAGGAGCGAGATGTATATAATGTCGCATATACAGAATTCCATAAATGAAAGAGGAGAGTCTGATCAAGCTAAATACGATAACAGAAAGAATACTCTAAGGGAGTATTGTTTTTAGAGTAATGATTTCTTCATTGACTATATCGTTTACGTTTCAAAGAATGTACCCATTTTTGGCCTACTCCATTTCATCCTCCTTAATGTTAATCGATATTCCATTCCATTGGTGTTCACCCGCTCCAATGTCATTGATGTTTGATTTTGCCAGCTGCTTGTTTTACCTCCCTTTCTCATACTCGGCCAAAACCTTGGTCCTTCCTCTACAAATATTTTTCTGTTTTCTTAAACATACTTTCTGCTACTAGCCTCTTCGGTTTCTTTTCATACTCTGCTATAGTTCTTCTGTCTCTGTGGTCTCTACTCGAACCAAATATCATTCATTTGTTTCTCTAACCATTCCTCATTTTTAATGCATGCATACCTTACAAAAGCAAAAATCCTCCATAGTTTGTTTCTCTTTTTGGTGATGTGAACATCTATGACCTTTTCCCATCTTTCAAACATTCTCTTCACTAATTTCTAAGTAATATTCTTGTGCGCTTGGACTCCCAGCTTGCCATCTCTCATAACTTGCCATCTCTCATGGTTTCTGTATATTTCTTTTTCTTATAGCAGAATCATCTAATGCTTTAATAGAAGAAAAATTAAGTGTTTCTTGAAAATGGATCAAGTATAAGTCTAGGGACTCTGTTTGTTGGTCCTGGTTTTCGCTCTCTTTTGGTAGCATCATGTTTAGGCCAATCTCTAGTTTTTATTTTTGTCATTTTAGTTTATGGGTTATGAGCAATTATAATTAGTTAGGAATTCTGGTTCTTCTTGTGGGTATAGGAGCGATTTTTAGTTTGTTTTTCTAATTTCTTACTGGCTTTGGATCAGCTGCTGGTCAATGACAGCCAGTGTATTGGGAAGTTCAAGAATAATTATTGCTTTAAATAACAGTATCAAGTCATTAAGTTTTATTATATTTGAAGTGTCTTTCATACATTCAAGTTCAGCCACAAAATCCATAGACTCAAACTATAAAACAAAACTAAAATCAAACCACACTTATTTCTTATTTAACCAAGACCAATCAGAGACTAAATCAAAACAAAAGACACTCCAAATTCAGCAACAACTTCAAATACCACAAGGTATAAATAACCAAATCCTTCAAAAACCATGAATCTTGATCTGATCCTTCCTCACAAGCCCAACCTGAACCAAGAAATTCGAAACTTTCTTCCTCTGATCGCCTTGAAGTTGAATAACTTTACCAAGCTCTTTATCCTGCACAACATTCCCGTTGCAACAAAACTCTTTCTTAAGATCCTTCAGAATCTTCTCGTAGCTGAACTCTTTCTTCAGTCCTTGAACCGTTGTTAAGCTCTTTTTTCCATTCCTTTGTTGAATTCGTATATGAACATACTCTTTCGCTCCAGGTGCATCCGATTCTATCGCTTCAGAAAATGGATCGAAGGGAGTTGGTACCTGAATTTCCAACTCAACCATGTACTTTACTTGATGGAAACTTGACAACACCGAAGAAAGCGACTGAAATGAAACAAATAATCAAAATCAGCAAAAAAACAAGAGACGGAAAAATTGATCGATTGAAAAAATTTGAACAAAACCCTAAAGTTCTAATACTAAAAATTAGAGGAACATGTAAAGGCTTCGAGATTGAAAAGAGATAGGAAAATGAACCAAACCTGAGACAAAAAAGGCTTTGAGAGACTTCGGAAAATCTGAATGAGAAATTATGAGGAAAGAAAGGAAGGATTTGGGGGTTTTATAGTGTGAGGTTGAGGCGGTGTGAGTCGTTGGCCACTAGTTTATGAACGGTTGAGATGAGGTTATGAGGACACGTGGAAGGTGATTAGAGAGGGTTTGGTAAATTGATTAAGCGTGCTTGGGTGGAAAGATAAGGAGTATCGTATTGTATTCTAATTTTGGATTATTTTTTTATAAAAGTTAGTAATTGTGTGTTATTGGTGGATGAAAAGAAGGTTCAAGAACGCGTAAGGTGTACGCTGACGGTGAAACGTGAAAGCTGTTTTGTCAAGCAACCTGTTGATCTTTGATAGTTGCATGCGTCAAAATCCAAGGAATAACTAAGGGTGTTTTTGGTAAACACAATTATTGGATGGTTTAGAGGTATTTTGGTAATTTTAATATAAAATTTTTTTTTAACTCTTTTATTTTTTAAAATTTTGGAATATATATATATATATATATATATATATATATATATATATATATATATATATATATATATTTAAATAGAAGACTAATATTTTACTTAAGTTTAAACTAATTTATACCCTCATTATTATTATTATTATTATTATTATTATTATTTATTATTATTATTATTATTATATAAAAAGTACTTTACATTTTAATTATTATTATAAAAATGAAGATTCATTTTTATTCTTGGGATTAATTACTATACATTGTCAGTGTAACAAGTTTTATACTGCCGATTCATCACCATCACCCATCAAATTTAATATTCAACGTCTAAAATTAACTGAGTGTGTAAAATCCTTTTACACTGTCAGTGTATTTCAATTAAATCCTTTATTCTTAATAAAAATAAAAATAGTATAATTTAAAATAAAATATAAAGATAAAAGCTCTAGCGATTTTGGGGCGAATTAGGGAAAATGAGTTGAAGTCGTGGTCGGTCGAGAAAATTGGCGACAACGACTCCTTCGGTGATGGTACATGTCTTATCACAATCACCTAACGTTTGACAGGAGTTCTTAGTAAAGCCATGGAATATTCAAGTCAACAATAAGAGGAATGTAGACAAGAGACAAACACGAATGGGACATCATCGACAACTTCGAGACCAACCAACAATATTATGAAGAAGCTATAACAAATACTAGAAGAGAATCAATAGGAGATGCTTGAAGAACAACATGAAGAAAATGGAAAACCGGAATCATGGGTGGACATTACCAAAGGTAACTGATTCTCTTCTAATGGAATTGAAAAAGATTAAATAATCTCAAGGATTGTGAATGGGAAAGTAGAGGTAATCATAGCGGAACAAGACATAACATCTGAAATGAAATAAAACACACTTATAATGTACATTCTATGGGAAAATCTATCAATGAATGTAGTTAAGAAATTCATGAACAATGTTTGGAATTTTGTATCCCTCCCTAAATTGTACTACAATGAAGAGGTATATTTCATTATATTATTCAAAACAAAAGCTGATAGGGATATAGTTCTTATGAGATGACCATATACAATAAACCACAAACATATGTTCCTGAAGGAGAATTGTCATCCAAGGCGCAGCGGAATTTAAAATTTTCTCCTTTAATGATCCTTACGAATGGGCATGATCAGTGATAGAATCGTTACCTCTTGTGGCGATTCAAACCTTTGGTGCAGATCTCTTGTAACAATTAAAACCTTTGATACAAATCCATGGAGTGATCACGAACGTTGAACGATGACAACGTCTCTACTCGGTCTACACGAACAGATTCCTTCAATCTCAGTGCTAGCTGGTACGAATGAAGGCTTTGAGTGAGAGAGAGAGAAACGAAATTCCAACTCTTCACTTGAGTTGAATCTCTGTGGAGTCATAATGCTTCTACCCAAGGGGTTCTATTTATAGAACCACTTGTGTGGGCTTCAAGCTAAAAAGCCCACTTAAGTGTATTTTGGCCCATATCTCATAATATGCCAAAATCACTTAAGTATTTGGTACCTTACCATATTTCGTATTCCACTTAAGTGCACCGTACCTTACGGTGTTCCTTAATTACTCTATTTCTCATCAATCCGTCCTTTGTGTGTGACCCTGTAGGTTTTCGCGACGTTGGCAATTATATTAAATCACGCATTTAACATAATAAACAGTGAGCGGTATCTAGCAACACATCACTGCTACCCAAGACACGAAAATATCATGTGATCTGACAAAACCTCCTGTGATAATAATTATGTGTATAATTAACCCTTTGCCCTTATGTCTATATTGAACACAAGGTATAGACCGTGTCACCCTTGTCCAGTTCAATATTGGGCCCATAGACATTTATCTTGTTACGCAGGATGGGCAAATTCCATCTAGGATACTCATGTCCCTCAGCATGCTTTGTGGAGTACCCATCAACTATCTTTATGGTTATCCAGTTACGGACAACGTTGGATCAACAATAAAGCACTCGACTCTACATCTAGGATCCATAGTGGTTTCAGGTCGAAGAGTGGTATACACTATTATCACCATGAGAATAACTTATGACACTTTGCATAACTTTCTATATAGTATTCTCATAGAGGGTCAATCCGGTATAAATATTACTCCTAATATTCATACCTAAGTTTAAGACTTGATAACTCTTTATCCATGATCCATGAGATGTGATCATCAGTCTACAAACATAATAGTCTTAATGCTTTAATGTTATCCCACTTCACACTAAAGCTCGACTGCAGATACTTTAAGAATAGTGTCCTTATGTTTAATGTGCTCTCATGATTAAGTCACACTTAATACATTAAACGGACTATCTATTCCAGGGAATTTATTAATCAACCATAATAAAGAAAATGCCTTTTATTATTAATAAATAATTTGATACAAGTACCAAAAGTATTGGCCTCTAGGGCTTACACCAACAGTTCCTACATGAATGAACCCCTAATTTCACCTTGAAAAATGATGTGCTTGGAGTTTTACCAATTTGGGTGATGTTTCCTCAACTTCCTTTAGTCTATTTAGGAAGAAGAGTATAGGAAAGATTGCAAGTGCCATTGGAAAGCCACTAATGACTGATGAATGTACAAAAAAATAATTAAGAGTGTCATATGTTAGAGTGATAATTGAAGTAGACATAAAAATTGAGCTGAAAAAGCATATTACCATAAGGGGCCCAAAAGGAAACAAGCTTACACAACTGGTGGAATATGAATGGGAATCACCCTTTTGCGCAATGTGTAAACATGTGGGACATGAATGCAAGGAGAAGCATATACATAAATAGAAGAAACAAATCTTAATTGAGAAGAAGACTAATATAGAGAAACCTGGCAAGAATAATATACAAACATAGGAAGAAGAGATAGCAATTGAGCTAAGAATTTAAGAGGAACAACATGAATGGACAATGATGGGATATTCCAACAAACACAAAGAAAAAAATAGGATGATTGAAGCTAAGAAGGAAAAATAATTAACTCTAGGATGTAGCAATGACTTTGAAGTGTTAAGGAATGAAGATGGTTCAGGGACATCTGAAAAACCAGGATGATCAGTTGGAATGTTAGAGATATGAATAAGAGAGCTAGAGACATTGAGATAATAACACATATCAAGAATGTAACAACCCGTATAATATATATCTAGAATAATATCATACAAGTGTTATTATTTGGTATTGACACAATAATAAGTGCCTATTGGCATCATTATACACACATGTTCAAACTAAAAACATGAATGACACATGTCATGTAATAAACCCTAAAAATAAAATCTAAGAACTATGTACAATATCTTCATTGTACACAACTACACAGCGGAAGATCACGATAATCATCGTCCCTTGAAACATCAGTAGATAGCTTCCCTTGAATTTAACCTGCAAGGAATACCTGAAAAATAACAACAATAATGGGATGAGATAATAATCTCAGTGAGTTCTCCTATCCTATGGGTCCACTCGGCTCTACAGGGTTTCTACTCAATTCTAACTCAAGTTTTCACCTTCCGTTACCGGTGCATCATTCGTACCTTGTAACTAGGACTTAAGTATCTAAGGGGTAATCGCAATGTATGGAAACATGTTACTTGAGTCCATCCACTCAACAAATCACTATTCGGATTCACGAGACATCGATCCCCAAACGGACTTACGTCTAAGCCAGGTCTGATTAATGCATACTCATATGATTCGACTTTCGCGGTGGATATCGGGTCCTCTATGAGTTTCAAACTCATTTCAAGCGACCGTCACCCGTATGGGACTCTAACCCACTTAGGGTATCTTTCATCGTATGAGACTCTAACCCACTTAGGTGTCCAACTTTCTCCCATGTCCGCCATGATTGGGGCTCAAACCCAATTGAGGCACGAATCATTGGTGTCACATCCCCACTTACCGCTTTACCTAAGCCTTTGAAGTGGTATGTGCACCATAAAAACTAATTCCGAATACGTGATTAATTCACAATAACAAATAGGACTTTTAGAGCAACGCTCCTCACCAAAATAGGGCTTTTGGAACAAAAGTTCCTTACCAAAAATATCAAACAAATTCTCCTGATATCATATCAATTCTCATGCATAAATCATACATGTCCCATACAAAGCATGTTAACGTATCGCTCTGTGACTACTTGTTCGTTGTACACACCACAGTACGATTACGTCCAAGCATCACAATCTAAATCATTTCATAACTTAAGTTATCTTTCTAAGTCATTTACCCAATATCCTCCTAGGTTTACCTCACTCATAAGTTTTAGTCATTTTATTGTGTAACCAATACAATCAACCAATCATGAGCTCTTAATAATTCATGCACGCACACAATTACCATAACCAACAACATGTATAGCATACATTAAAGTTCACAAAATGACATAACATGCTACAAGGTCCATAGGCAAGGTTATCACTCAATCCACCGCAATCTAACTCATTAATTGATCATTCTAACCTAGTCAGGATTCTAGGTTAAAACATACACAAACTCATATAAATTGACCGATTAATGTTAATCTAATGCATACACATCATGGTATAAGTTATAATGCATCCAAGGTGGTTTAGAAACATGAAATAAGTGGTTTTTGGCAAAAACAAGGCTGAACCAATAGATTGCATTTGGAGCCAATTGATTGCATGAAGTTTCTGTAACGTATTTTTCACAAAATTGACAGGACCAATCAATTGGCCTGCCATGTCAATCGATTGACATCACTAAAACTTTGTTTTTTCTTCACAGAAACATGAACCAATCAATTGGTTATGCAACTTTTCTACAACCAATCGATTGACACCTGCATAATCTCTAAAAATACTTCTTCTAAACATTCTTCCTTCCAAATTTAATCATACACACCCATCTTAAAACATATATTATCATGAATTCATGTGGTTAACCTCCATAACTTCAACAACAAAATACATAAACATCAAGCACTCAAAACAACAACTTCAACAACAACAACATGGTACCAACATATAGCATCAAAGAGAAGTATGAACACAATAATTTCATCATAGATTCACACAAATCATAACCCCCAAAACATAGATTATTTTCCCCCAAAGGCTAATTCCTATCTAGAACTCACCTTGAAGGTGAAGATGATGAAAATAGAGATGAAGTTGGTGATGATGATGAAGATAAGATGATGGTGGTGATGATGAAGATGACACCATCTTCATGTTCCTCCATGAGTTTCTTCTTCCCATTCTTTCTCTTCCCTCCTCTTCTCTCTTCTCTTCCTATTTCCTTTCTTTCTGATAACTCTCTTTCTCTCTTACCTACTCTTTCTACTCTTCGTAAACAAACCAACTATTAAACAAAAGCGGATAACGGACAAGAAAACAAACATTCTAATTACGCCACCATAATTAAATATCTGAAAAATGTTTGATTTGTTAAAATGTTGATTTAATTTCTATAATTTTGTCAAGAGAAGTTACCTCTTGGTAATTTCAAACTATAAATAAATTTTATACTAATAAATTTTTATAAATAAATGTTTAGTTACCTCTTCAATGCATTATTTTACAACTAACTTGTTTCATAATTAATATCAACTATTTATTGTTTGAGATTTTTACATTATCAAGAAAGGCTAAAAGAGAAATAAAAAAAATTATAATATATTAAAAGTAAAATAAAATAGAGAGCATCACCAAATATTTTATGTGAGAAGTTTATTAGGATTGTGATTCACTGCCCTCAATGGTGAGAAAACATATTCATGGTTGTTGAATCGAGATATCAGACAATTTATATTTTAAAATCACAGATATCTTATTATTTTTAAATTCAAATATATTATATTTGAATGGTATGATTTAGTTAAAACAGCTATAAATATCATGACCGTTGAATGGGACATTTGTTAAATGCAGTGAATTTAGTTTATATGTTTATATCTTAAGCCTATTAGGTTGATCATTTAAAACATAGTAAAGATGAAACTGGATCAATGCATTTAGCAAATACCGCAGTAAGAAACTTTTTCATGGACATAATAACACTTCGATATATACTATAGATGTCTATCACAAGTTACAGTTTTATGCTTGTCTTTTTGTAACTCCGAAATGCTAAGATCTATTTAATTGTAGTTAACACAATTAATATCAAACTTTTAACTTATAAATTGATCATACACATTTTTCAGTTTGCTACATGAAAATAGGAAGAAAAAAATATGGTTCAACTTTCCAAGTCTGCTTATGTTTTAATTATCATTATTTCTTTGTTTTTTACTTTAATTAATGGAGGAAGAAAGCCATACAGTGAGTCATTTCTTGATACTATTTTCAATTTTCTTATCATACACACACTATTTGATCTCCTATTAGTAATAATCAATTCTTTTTATTTGGTTTTGCAGTTCCATTTCTTTGCCTAATTGATGCTGATTGCTTTAACAAAGCGTGTCATCGTCCTTTGAAACCAAAGTGCGTTTGTTATAATTGTGAATGCAGATAATTTTGTTTTCGTGTCATAATGTTGGTATTTTTATAATTTCTCTCGCTTTTTGTTTCTATTACTTTTCAAATTATTTGACTACCTCAAAATTATCTTATTGTATTGTAAAAGTGTGGTTACATTGGTTTGCTTTTAGCAGATAGCGAAGAAAATAACGTGACTATAGAATTATATAGTTACTTAATAAATAAAGTCAATACTTAATTATGTTTTCTAGCTAAGCTCTTAAGTAAGAATCCTTATTCTTAACCTTGTTTAGAATTAAGGAAGAATCCTCATTTTTATGAGTTTAGTAAGAATATGTATTCTTGTTTAGCCTAAGTTACCAATGGTTTGTAATTTCGGTAGGGATAACAATTGTGTTCATCCTCACTCGGTACCTGAAAAAATTATCTATAATAAATAGGATAAAAATTTGCAAAATGGATACAGGCACGGGTACAAACAACTATCCAATAAAATAAATGAGTATGGGTGCGGGTACGAGTATTTTAATATCCAGTTCGCCCCATACCCGTGCGATATATATTTTTATTTTCATTATGTACACTTTTAATCTATCAAATTTATTAAATACACAACTATTAAATTTCTACGCATTTTAATATAAATATTTATTTATTTCTTAACTCAACAATAACATCCTTAAATTTTTTAAATATTGTTAAAAAATTAAAATGACATGATAAATTATAATTGATCAATCATTTTCTATTAAAAATGCGGATAAACAGATATGGGTATGGGTGCCTAAGTATCCATAGGGTCTGGGTACGGGTATGGGAACACACGATGGTGCCCACGTGGATATGTGCTCGGGTACGAGAATTTTTTCAAACTACGAGTTTGGGGACAGATACTATAGTACTCTGTCTAGACCCAGTAGTTTGATTAGCCCAAGGGGTTCCAAATTCAAACTACGAGAATTTTTTCAAACTACGGGTTAGGGGCACCACTCTTTTGATTAGCCCAAGGCACCCAAATTTCATGTTTGATTCATTATCATATCCTTGTCCTCTCACATTATTAATATCTAGACCGAGAGTTTCCAATACATTTTGTAATTACTCAAACAATCTTTGACCTGTTGTGTCATAAACTTTCAAAAATTATACAAAAAATTCTTCAATTTTTATTGGACTTTTAGAAACATCCACACAATGTATAATGAGAGTCATTTGTTCTTGATGAGTTACATCAAGAGTACAATCAAGAATCACAGAAAAAAATTTGCTTCTTTGATTTTTTTGACTATTACACTTTTGACTTCATTACCTAACATGTTAATTAATTCATTTTGAATCTTATGACTAAGATAATGATAATGGAATTCATTATTCTTAGTACGTTCAAAATGTTTTTGCATGACATGATCTCATTCAGCAATCATTTCAACAAGAGAAAGAAAGTTTTCATTGTTTTCCACATTAATCCTCTCATTTTTTCCACGAAATGTTAAAATTTTCTCAGCTAGATATCTAGTAACATAAACTATCCTAAGTAAGACATCCTTCCAATGCCTTTTTTCATTTCTTATAAGCTCTTGAAGATGTTTATCAATTGTTATATTTTTCTTAAATCTAATTTGTAAGTCAATTCATTTACTCATGAAAGACATGTGTGCACCGCTTGATTCATGTTCTTTAAGCATTTCATAAATATGTTTCCAATCATTAAAACCTTCATTTGCTAAGTGATTCTGATAGACCAGAATATTTGTTAGAATATTCTTGTAATAACATCTGTATCTTTTCCATTCATAGAATAGGCAGTACCTTCCTAATCTATTTTAAGCAAATAATTGATGTATAGTTAAGAGGCTTCTATATTGGTCACACATGATCATTGTACATATATGGATACAGATTAATGAAAACAGCAGGAAAACAATTCCTTTCATGGTATCAAGAGACCTAGGTTGCCCCGCTTAGCCTCTCAACCTTCTGTTACACGAATTTTTTTTCTTCTTCTTTCTTTCTCTACTCACTAATCATGTCAATCCCAACCGATGTGGTAACTCCTCCACCACAATCGTCTTCACCACCAAAGAACCCTTTCCATCCGGCTCTCCCCGTAACCAACATCAAGAACCACATCCTTATTGTTCTTGAGATGGAAAACGTTCAATTTGGTACGTGGGTTGAACTT
Source organism: Lathyrus oleraceus (assembly GCF_024323335.1). Classification (NCBI taxonomy): domain Eukaryota; kingdom Viridiplantae; phylum Streptophyta; class Magnoliopsida; order Fabales; family Fabaceae; genus Lathyrus; species Lathyrus oleraceus. Next base: position 379,379,359 of record NC_066583.1, on the reverse strand, counting down.
TTCAAAATCCATGCTCGATCTCATAAGGTTCTTCATCACATCATTCCTCCAGCACCAGGCAAGGAAAAGAAGACACCTGAAACCGATGATGAGCAGGGGTTGTGGGCGACTCTTGATGCAACAGCTCTACAGTGGATTTATTCCACTATCTCCGGCGATCTTTTGGCTACCATCATTGAACCAGAATCCACTGCCATGGAGGCTTGGAATCGATTGACCAACATCTTCCAGGACAATGAAAACGCTCGTGCAGTCACTCTCGAGCAGGAGTTTTCATCCGTTCGCATGGAAGATTTTCCCACCGCTTCCGCTTACTGTCAGTGACTCAAAACACTTTCTGACCAATTGAAGAACGTTGGAGCCCCTGTCTCTAATCAGCAACTCGTTCTCCAACTTGTTTCCGATCTCACTGATGTATACAATGGGGTCGGTACACTAATTCGGCAAAGCAACCCTCTTCCACAATTTTATCAGGCCCGCTCTATGCTTACTCTTGAAGAAGCCGGTCTAATTAAGATGGCGGCTACCGGCGCACAGGCTGCCATGATTGGGACACAACCAAAGGATGTTACTGAACCCTCCTTCTATAATGATAATCGCGGCGGCAAGAAGAATAACAGCCGAAATTCTGCTCATAAAAACCGAAACAGTTACGGTAGAAACAGCGGACGTGGTCAACGTGGCGGCGGACGTGGTGGTGGTCAACCGTCCCTACAAGCCAACACCTCACAGTGGCAGTCTCCTCCCCCTCCTTGGCAGCAGTATCAATGGGGTTGGATGTCACCACCATGGGGACTCCCTCCTTGCCCATATCCGTCTTCTCAATGGACTCGCCCAAGTGGTCCTCCAAAGCAACCAGGACTATTAGGTCCACGTCCGCAAGCCTATGCAGTCAGCACTCCTTCTCTAGCACCCACGGATATTGAAGCCGCAATGCACACCATGTCCCTCAATCCTCCCGATGGCCAGTGGTATATGGATACTGGAGCAACCTCTCATATGACGGCATCACAAGGTAATCTCTCGTCTTATTCTAATATGAGTAATTCAAATCAAAATATTATTGTTGGTAGTGGACAACAAATTCCAATCCGTGGTTATGGACAATCAACCATTTCCACATCTCCAAAACCTTTAAAACTACAAAATGTCCTACATGCTTCGCAAATTATTAAAAATTTAATTTATGTGCGATGTCTCACTATTGACAATAATGTTTCTATTACTTTTGACCCTTTTGGATTCTCTGTGAATGATTTTCAGACGGGGATGCCACTAATGAGATGTGATAGTATCGGGGATCTTTATCCCATCACGAATAATTATTCAGTCTCCCATCCATCCACTTTTGCAGCTCTTACTTCCAGTTTATGGCACAACCGTTTAGGACACCCGGGTTCATCTGTTTTGCGATCTCTTAGCAAAAATAAGTTCATTGGTTGTAACAATTTAATTTCAAAATCGGTTTGTGACTCTTGTGTCTTTGGGAAGCATATTAAATTGCCATTTTATGCTTCTCAATCTCATACTTTAATGCCTTTCGATATTATGCACAGCAATTTATGGACTTCTCCTATTTTAAGCACAGTTGGGCATAAATATTATGTTTTATTCTTGGATGATTACTCTAATTTTTTGTGGACTTTTCCTATTAGCAAAAAATCTGAAGTCTACTCTATGTTTTCATCCTTGACTTCTCTCATTAAAACTCAATTTGATAAAACCATCAAATGTTTTCAATGTGACAATGGACGTGAATTTGACAATGAGTCTTTCAGAAAATATTGCGATGCTAATGGTCTTATTTTTCGTTTCTCTTGCCCGCATACTTCTTCTCAAAATGGTAAAGCGGAACAAAAAATACGCACCATAAATAACAAGATTCGCACTCTCCTTGTCCATTCTTCCATGCCCACTTCTTTTTGGCATCATGCTCTTCAAATGGCAACTTACTTGTTAAATATTCTCCCACATAAATCTCTTAATCACAAGTCACCTACTCAGATTTTATATCACCGGGATCCCACTTATGCACACCTCCGAGTTTTTGGTTGTTTATGCTATCCACTGTTTCCTTCTACCAGTATCCATAAATTACAACCTCGCTCTACCCTGTGTGTTTTCTTGGGCTACCCGTCCAATCATAGAGGATATAAATGTTATGATTTGTCAAACAGAAAAATAATTATTTCACGGCATGTAGTTTTTGATGAAACTTAATTTCCCTTTTCTAAGCTACATTTACCCTTTAATAATGCATATGATCTCTTTGATGATACTTTACATCCTTTCCGCATACATCACTGGAAAAATCAAACTTTGCAACACATTGCAGCCAACCCTCCAGCCACAAGCCAAACTACTTCCCCAAACAATAACCATGTTCCGCACACCATCATCCCAACCGACCCACCTCCAACAAATGACCAGCCAACTCACCAAATCAAAAGGACCATAACAACACGAAGCATGCGTGGCATTTCAAAATCCAAACGTATGTTCAACCTATCTGCCTCGGCCAATGACCTCTTACCCTCTCCCGTTCCAAAAAATCCACATTTAGCCTTGTCCGACCCACATTGGAAATCTGCCATGCAGGAAGAATTTGATGCTCTTATTAAAAATAAGACGTGGGATTTGGTCCCACGACCTTGTGATATTAATATTATTCGCTCTATGTGGATTTTTCGTCATAAAAAGAAATCTAACGGTTCTTTTGAGCGTTATAAGGCTCGTCTTGTTGGTGATGGCAGGTCTCAAAAAGCTGGAGTAGATTGTGATGAAACATTCAGCCCTGTGGTTAAACCAGCAACTATCCGGATGGTTCTCAGCATTGCCTTATCAAACTCATGGCTCATTCATCAGTTAGATGTCCAGAACGCCTTTTTACACGACAATCTTCATGAGACGGTCTATATGCATCAGCCCATGGGTTTCCGCGATCATGTTCACCCGGACTACGTCTGTCTTCTAAAAAAATCATTATACGGCCTCAAACAGGCACCTCGAGCATGGTACCAATGATTTGCTGACTATGTCTCCACTGTAGGCTTTCATCACAGCAAAACCGACCATTCCTTATTCATCTACCGCAAAGGCACGAACATGGCATACATTCTTCTATATGTCGATGACATCATTCTCACCACATCCAGTGATGATCTTCGGAAATTCATCATGATGCTCCTTGCTTCAGAATTTGCCATGAAGGATTTGGGCCCTCTTAGCTATTTTCTAGGCATTGCAGTAACCAGACATACAGGTGGTATCTTTCTTTGTCAGAAAAATTATGCAGCAGAGATCATTGATCGGGTCGGCATGTCATCTTGCAAATCGTCTGCCCCACTTGTTGACACCAAACAAAAACTCAGTGTCTCATCAGGTGTTCCGCTTGAGGACCCCACTCATTATCGGAGCCTTGCAGGTGCTTTGCAGTATCTCACATTCACTCGACCAGATATTTCATATGTTGTCCAGCAGATATGCCTCCACATGCATGCTCCGAAAACAAAACATATGAATGCTCTAAAACGCATTCTGCGTTACCTACAAGGCACTCTGCATTTCGGCTTACATTTGTACCCTTCATCCATCTCTAGTCTTACTTCCTACACTGATGCGGATTGGGGTGGTTGTCCTGACACAAGGCGCTCAACATCTGGTTACTGTGTCTTTCTTGGTGATAATCTTATCTCGTGGTCATCTAAACGACAACATACTCTCTCCCGTTCTAGTGCTGAAGCTGAATATAGAGGGTAGCCAACGTCGTGTCCGAGTCATGCTGGATTCGAAATCTTCTCCTGGAACTACATTTTTTGATCCCAAAAGCCACGTTGGTGTATTGTGACAATGTCAGTGTCATATACCTCCCCGGCAACCCCGTTCGACACCAACGGACGAAGCACATCGAGATGGATATTCACTTTGTTTGCGAGAAGGTGGCTCGCGGTCAAGCTCGAGTTCTTCATATCCCATCACGTCATCAAATTGCTGACATATTTACTAAAGGGCTCCCGCGCATACTTTTTGATGATTTGCGGACCAGTCTCAACGTACGGGAACCTCCCGCTTCCACTGCGGGGGTGTGATAGACCAGAATATTTGTTAGAATATTCTTGTAATAACATTTGTATCTTTTCCATTCATAGAATAGGCAGTACCTTCCTAATCTATTTTAAGCAAATAATTGATGTATAGTTAAGAGGCTTCTATATTGGTCACACATGATCATTGTACATATATGGATACAGATTAATGAAAACAGCAGGAAAACAATTCCTTTCAGATTCATTCTACAACTTGTACCAAATAACTTACAGTAAAAACAAAAAAAAAACTATATTCAATTCTTTAGAATAAACAAGTCAATTCCTATCTTTCTCTTCTCCATTAGAATAATAACAGATATAACATGATGATGAAAAATGTCCACCAGAAGTATCTTTAGGACCATTCACAATTGACACATCTTTTTTAGGATGATTTCTTAGTAATTCATCCCTTAAATTATTGTTTGGCACTTACAGTAGGCACTTATGATTTTCCAATTTTCTTGTTGAATTAATGGTCGACACTTATGCTTTTCTAGAGAGATGGAGAGATTAAAATTAGATTGAGATTTGAGAATTAGAAAGAAGACAAATTCATAAACTAGGTTAAAGTTTTGTGACTTTTGAGTCTTAATAAAGAGTTAGAAAACTGACTTTTTAATGATTCATATTCCCCATCATTATATCAATTTTAGTGCCCCAATTAGACTCTTTAATTGCTAAAATTATGGATATATCAACTGATTTTATTTTAGGGAAATTAATTACTTTAATTCTACTCTATATTTTATTTAAAGGAAATTACATTTATTTATTAATTTTGACTTTGCAGTGTCCCTATAATTTTGTTAGTCAGTATTTTTTTTTAAATTATAGCAAGTATTTTCATAATAGAAAATTCTCTTTTAATATATATATATATATATATATATATATATATATAGGTATAAAAAAATTTGGTGCCCCTAAAATTATGGTGCATTAGGCTCCCGCCCCGCGAGCTTGTGCTCAGAGCCACCTCTGCCCAGACCCGGTCCATTGTCATCCATAAGGATCGGTTTTAAGAGTCAACTTTATTCAACAGGGAGAGGGACAGGAGAGGGAATTTAATGGGGAGGGAGGAAGACATTTTAATTAAATATATATTTAGTTAAAAAGAGAAAGAGAGAAGATATTTTCAATTACATATATCTGCTTCGCAAAAGGAAGAGAAAAAAAAATTAAAACTAATTTACCTCTTATTGTTGTAAATAGTACAACATTTCTATTTAGTAAAACCAATTCTAAATAAAAAAAGTTTTGAGTAAGTCTCACCAAATAAAACCTTATTTATTCATAAACAACACAAATAATCAAACATAAAAATTATTATCACTTGTTTTTTTCTTAAATTTGGGCTCTAAATTAAATAGAATCTTAAATTTGATTATTTTTTATACTTTTTACTAAAATAAAAAAATGTCAAATAGTAAAAATAAAGATTATATTCATAATTTTTAGAAGTTTTTTATTGTCCGAACAAAATTAGGGCACTGCAATAACTTACTAGTTTATTCATTTTTAGCAACTTCTAAGTTAAGGGGTCATACAGATGCCCTTAGATGTACTTTTGGCATATGAATGATGTTATGAATGTTGTATTAGTATATTTGTAAAAGGCCTACAAGGGGTGGTGTAGGAAGTTCTCTAAGGAGAGTCGACATAATATATCGCCTATGCCATCTTCCTAGCCACCCATTTATTTGAACAATCGTCTGTCATTTAGTTGTGGCACCAATTTCCTATATCACCCGCCTTCTATGAAAACATGGGGATGATGTTCCCTATCCATAATGACACAAGAGAGGAAGTAAAAAATAAGAAGGCATGTTCTCCAGAATAATATGGGAGTTAACTGCCCACATCCCATGCTTTTGAGAGTGTGTATTACTTTGTTGGAGACAAAGATCTTTGCCCAAAGGACTCCTATAAAAACCTCAAACCTAAAGTTGAAAGGAACATTCAATTTTACCCGAAAATACCAGTATACTGAGTGATTAATCAATAAGTGATCAAAGTTTAGCAAGTTATCCATATACTTGTCATCATCATGGTTTTGATGATGACACTCACAATTTAAAGATGAATTTAGTGAAAAATCGTGAAGATGACTTTGATGACAACAACACATAAAGATAAGCAAGTGTTAAAACTATTTGAAGCAAACAAAGATGCATAAGATAATTGATCAAACTCTTCTTCTAAATAAAGCCGAAGAGTTAGGATTTAGTGATCACTATGATATCCTCTGATGACGAGATCCTACTTGTAGATATCTCAAGCCTTATCTACAAAAATAATCAAGTGAGGTGCCTATATGATTGGTGTATCTAGCAAAATCCTTAAAGCTTCAGAGTGTGAAAGACAGGTAGTGTGAAAGTTCGTCTGATCATATCTGACTGGTAAGTGTTTTGTAAAAACACAAGGGTGTTTTCGTAAAAGAATATGGTTAACTCACGCACTCACTAAAATTCATTTTGAAGCCTTTATTTTTCAAAGAAAAACACCTAAAATTACATTTAAGCCTAGTTAGATGATTTCGAAACTGTCAGAATGATTAGGACATGTTTTTTGAAATGTCTAATTGATTAAACCATATACCCAATCAATTAGATAATAGAAAATAAGTATATAATCAATTATGATAGCATCTTAATGATGAGCAACTAATCTCTATCTAATCCTTCTAAAATGGGTTAAACTAGTTGATTTTTTATGTCATCTAATCGATTACATTAAAGACCTAATCGATTAGGTAATTAATTTTTCCCATTGATCGTTTCCTTTTATGAGTCATACAATAACCTATAAATAGAGAGCTTCCTTTATTTTTTTCCACATCCATAAATGTGATCTCTCTCTCTCTATCACACACACACACACACACACACACACACTCACACACTCTCTCTCTAAAATATTTTCTCTTTCTCTCACATAAATTTAGTCATATTACTTTGAGAAAGGTTCCTATGTTTAAGTGAGGAAGTTATTCTAGAAAGAGTAATATTGTAAATTCACCAAGATTTTTTTCCTCTTGAGTGAATCTTTCTCTCACATATATCATTTATTTTGATTTAAAAAATAAATAAATAGGAAAAAATGAATAAAAAACGAACGCGTGAATATGCGAAAAAATAAAATGAATGTACTAAAATAATCTACGCGATATATAGTTCAGTAAAACAAAGATTCGTGAATTAAATCTCGCAGTTAAAAATACCTAGATGAAAAGGCTTAGATTGATCAAAATGCAAGCGCACACAGATGCGAGAAAATTGAACGAGCACACCAAAATGTCCTACCCAACATGTAGATCAATAAAACATACAATTGCAGGCCCGAACTTGAAATTTTTCACTTGTTAATTTTACACACGATTAAAAATTGCTTCAACCAATCTGTCTGTAAAACCAAAATTTTATTTTGGTTGACTTTTTGGAATTTATGCCTACATAAATGAATGACATGATATGAAAATGATGCAAATGTCATGATAAATGAATAAATTTATTGATCTAGGGGGAATTAGGGTATGACAACTACCTCTATTTAAGTATCTTCGACCAGAGAATATGAAGAATGCCAACCGTCATATAATCGCAGTGGAATATAGTTAAATACTAAAAACCTAAATTTTGTCCCTTAGAGAGATGATATGATATGAGATGGTATGAGTTTTATGCAAGATTTTTCTTGCTGGGGATATGAAATGTGACGAAGACTATTTGGGGATTACGAAGATGACTGATAAATGAGGTATGTTAGGGGTTAAACAAGGTAAGGTGAAAAGAATCACCGAGGATACTTTGAGAAAAATGGTCAGTTCTGGCTTCTCACAGAACGAACCAAGTACATCTGATAATATTTGTAATAAAAAGGCAAGTTATTGATTCTCACAGAGCAAAAGGTGGGTTATGGATTCTCACTTAACAAAGGTGAACATGTTGAAAGGTTATGGATTCTCACAGAATGAAGTGAAGGGTTACATATTCTCACATAACAAAGAGAACATGTTTCGACTTCTCAAAGAACAAAAATAGGTAGGTTAATGATTATCATGTAACAAATATAAAAATATGTCCCGGTTTTTCACACAACAAGGAATGTAGGTTATGACTTCTCACATAACAAATATGATAAAATTCTGGATTCTCACAAAACAATAATGATGAGTTACGACTTCTCACATAACAAAAATGATAAGTTATGGCATCTCAAATAATAAAGATGGGTTGGTTATAGATTCTCACGTAAAAAATATGAAAGGTTGAAAGGTTATGGCTTCTCATAGAACAAAAGGATGAGTTACAGGTTCTCACGTAACAAAAATGAAAGGTCATTGCTTCTCATAGAATGATATTGATGAGTTATGGTTTCTCACATAACAAAAATTAAAGGTTATGTCTTCTTATAGAATAATAATGAAAAGTTATGGTTTCTCATATAACAAAGATGCAAGTTACAGATTCTCACATAACAAGGAATGGAAGGTTGGAGATAAGTTATAGATTCTCACATAACAAAATGAATGGTTCTGGCTTCTCACTGAACATAAGATAAGTTATGGCTTCTCATATAACACAATGATGTGTTATGATTTTTCATGTAACAAAATGAAGAGTCATGGTTTCTCACAGAGTAAAAATGACAAGTGGCGGCTTCTCACATAATGAAAGATGAATGAGTTATGGCTTTTCACATAACAATAGTGGGTAGATTACAGATTCTCACGTATAAAGTATGAAAGGTTCTGGATTCTCACAGAACAATAATGATAAGTTATGGCTTTTCACATAATAAAAAAGGGTTGGTTACAAATTCTCTCGTAAAAAATATGAAAGGTTGAAAGGCCCTGGCTTCTCACAGAACAAAAGGATGAGTTACAGTTTCTCACGTAAAAAAAATGAAAGGTCATAACTTATCACAGAATGATAACGATGAGTTATGGTTTCTCACATAAGGATGAAGGTAATAGGTTATGGATTCTCACATAACAAAAATGACAAGTTAATGATTCTCACATAACAAAAAAAGGCTTTGGATTCTCACATAAAGATATGATAGGTTATGGATTTTCACATAACAAAAAATGATAAGTTATGCATTCTCACGTAACAAAAAAAGAAAGGCTCTAGATTCCCACAGAATGAAATGATAAGTTATACATTCCCACATAACAAAAGGCTACTAGTTATAGATTCTCACGTAACGGAAAAGAAAGGCTTTATATTCTCACATAATGATAACGATAGGTTACGAATTCTCACATTAAAAAAGGTGACAAGTCACAGATTCTCATGTAACAAAAAAGAAAGACTTTGGATTCTCATAGAATGATAACGATAGGTTATGAATTCTCACATGATAAAAGGTGAAAAGTTACGAATTCTCACGTAATGAAACAGATTATCGCTTTTACAGATGAAGAATATAGTCTTAGTGTTGTAAACTAAGTTGGATGATTTGAAAATGAAATGGAACGAACTATTTATAGAGGATTTTAGCAGCTTGCAAAGACCATGGTGCCCTCCAACTTCTCCTTAGCGGGAACATGATTTGCAAAGGTGGCGCCCGCCATGCCTTCATGGCGCCCGTCATGTGTGGAAATGGGAAAGATCATGGGAACGTGGCGGTTAGCTTCTGGTTGAGGACTGATGAGTCATGGCTTCTCCTATAGCGGCCGCCATGTGCAACGCCATGTGTGCAATATTTGCCGAAAAACCCTAATTTTAGGTCTTTTTGCTTCGTTTCTTCTAAAAGGGTCCCGAAAGAGCTAAATATCTGAAAACAACATAAAAGAGATCATAATACAAACAAAATGATAATAAAGTCCTAATAAACATGTGAAATCCGAGTCAAAAACATGGTGTGATTCAGTGTGATCAAATTCTCCCACAATTAAACCTTTGCTTGTCCTCAAGCAAAACTCTTTATAGTTTATGCAAGAAAAATAGTATCAACTAGAGTTAATTCAAGGCAAAGAGACTTATAAGTTCATTCAAGGAATGTATCGATAGGTACTAACGAATCGAACTAAGGATATTGTAGTGACACTTCCCGCAAGCGCGGTCATAGGCTTCCTTCCTATACAAATCAATCCACATTACCCCATCATACCTAGGTCTTCTTTTCGTTTTCTTAAAGTCCTTTTCATTCAGGTGTGTCGCATTACGCGAAAAAGCGGCAGGAAAACGAAACAACAGAGCCGCCACCGTGCGTTATTTATCCCAAAAGAGGGAAAGGAAACGCTCGAAGTAAACCTGGAAAAGACATGGTCTCGCGACCAGAGATGCAAGGATCGGGAGTCGGTTATGCGAAGGGAAGGTATTAGCACCCCTACGCATCTGTCGTACTCGACGGGATCCACGCACAAAAGAATAGAAGAAGGGTTGCTAAAGACTGCTCACACACTACACACACACTGGAAGGAGACACAGAAAGACAAAAGAAACAGGACTCGGCAGGATATCGCATCCTGGGCCTACGTAGTCTGTCAGACACAGACATCAGAGTCGACGTAGTTCGGGACAGGGGAAACGTGCTTGCTAGGATGTCGCATCCTATGCATACGTATCTTCTCTAATCCAGAGAAAGAATCAGAGCATCCGTAGCTCGGCTAACGCACGCCAAACAAAACACAAACAGGAAACCGACTGCCAATCGCTGGACTTACATCAGACTCCACACAAACAGGCAAACATGGAAACCGAAGGCCAATCGCTGGACTTACATCAGACTCCGAACCAACAAACACACACCCACACAGGAAACCAACTGCCAATCGCTGGACTTATGTCAGACTCCAACAAGCAAACAAGATACAGGAAACCAACTGCCAATCGCTGGACTTATGTCAGACTCCAACACACACAAAGGGTTGAAAAAGAAAAAGGGCGCCCAGAGAGATCAGCTCATCTCCTGCCTACGTACCTCATCTGGTATGAGGATCAGGGCGACGTAGTTCCCCTACGCAGGGAAAGAACTTCTAACCTAACCAGAGACAAAGGGGGATAACAAACTACTAGGGAGACTACGACTCGAGCCTAGAAGTTGTCATGCATATGATCCCTATGTTGAGGTTTCTATCCTAACTTGCACAGGAAGCAAGCTATCCTAAACAGCACAGTCAAGCAAATACAAGCACAAAAAGCAAGCACACATACTATATGCAAACAATTGGGCTCATACAAGGCTAGGCTGTAAAAACAAGCCAACTGGAATGGTATTTTTAGCTCTTAACCCTAACATTGAGAGTTAGGGTGAAGCGGAGGAAATGGGAAGTGAGGGTAAGACCTCACAGCTCTTATCCTTGGCCTGGGAGAGCTTGACTCAAATAGAAGGTGTGGGAGTTCAGAATGTAGGAACTCTTCTCCACAGATGACTGACTCAACAGGATCTTGGGTTCATATTCAAAGTGCATCAACACAATGGTGTGAGCAGGATGAATGACACAACTGAATAGTAGGGGATGGATTGCACATCCCTTGTATCTGCCAATGCCTCTTCACTTAGGAGGTCTTTGAATGTACAGGGCACAAAATTAAACAAACACAAACATTGCCTCTTAAGGAGGACTTCAGACAGGTGCCTGCCCACATAACAGGACAGGTCTTCCAGACTACATGAAGTCAGAAGAATTATACCTCAGTGGTAAGCAAACCACAAGCTAGCAAAGCAAAGTTCAAATGAACTTAAAGCAACTTAGGTACCTGTGAAAAAATCTAAACCAATCAGTTCAACTGTACAGGCAACAATCAACAGTTAATATCACACAGACAGACAAATCCAATCAAGCAACAATGGTACAAGGCACAAGGAAAACACAAATGAATTGCCCTCAAAGCCTACAAAACACACAAAGGTTAGCCAACAACAACCAATAATCAAGCTCAAATGAATGAACCACTCCAATCATGGCAATGTGCATCTGAACCTGAAATCACAACTCAAATGATAAGTCCAAACCACTAGGTCAAAGCCTAGGGTCAAAAGAGGATCAAAAATCCAAAACAGAAGCTCAAACTTGACACAAAGCAACTTTAAACACATATTGACATATCCTAAAAAGGATCACATCAAAATCATTAATCAAATGCATTTCATGATCAAGTGAAGTCAAAGTCAATTTCAAAGCTCATATGTGATCATCATGAATGAAAAATTCAAATCAAAACAGAAATGATTCAAAAAAATCTGGAAAAATTCATGAGCAAACAAGACATCTATAACATCCATCACACAAAACATCAGAAGCATTGGACATCATTAGGCATAGCAATCACATTGCACAAAACAGACAACCAAATGTGTGACACAAATTGTCACACCAAGTTAGCATGAGCATAAAACAGAAATGGATCATGGGAAAAATATCAAACCAAAGCCAAAATGTCCAGCAATGTGTCTAGAATTGGCATGCAAAATTTCAGAGTCATTGGATCATTTTTGAGCATTTTATGAGGGAAAGATCAAGGCAATATCACACATGCATATGTATTCAATCATCCTAGAACAAAATATTTTTTCAGCCAAGCACAACTTGCAAACTCATGCTCATAAAAAACTAGACAGGATAAGGAGCATCATGCAAAAAATTGGAGTGAAATTGATGCATTTTTCTATTTTATATGATTTTTTGAAGTTGATGGAAAAATAAATAAAAAATGAGCTAGCATTGGAAAATAGGAGGGAAAGGTGAAAATAACATGGCATTTGAAAAAGTTCACTCGGCCAGGATCGAACCTGGCACACATTTGAAATTGGAGCGCGCCTCACCAAAACGGTGACATTTTGAGTTAACCCTAAGCATAGCGCGTTTCCAGAATCGTAGCAAATGCATGAATGTTTCGTAGCAAATTTGTAGCAAACTCATAGCAATTCTGGAAATGCTATGAACTTCATAGGTTGAAGATGAAGATCATGATGATCTTCATGTGAATTTCCAGAAAATTCAAAAAGTGTCCAGAAATCAACAAAACCTATTCCAATCGATTCCTTATTCCATGCTCATGCAAGATCAATAATCATTTACACATAATTCACCATAACAAGATCAAATCGAAGAAAATCAAAATTAACATCAAAACTTCAATCATGCATAACTTCATGTACAATACTCCATTTCACTCAATTTTTTCACCAGAATTCTCAACAACACGAGATCTACACAAACATACACATGGATTTGAGAATTATGAGAATAAAAAATCCTACCTCTTGAAGAGCAGATTCGAGTTTGGCTTGTTTCAAGGCTTATGATGGTCCAGAAATCCTCTATAATGCTTGGTGAGATGATTAATAAAAAGATTGGAGCTCCAGCACGTGTGGTTCCAGCTCAATTTACAAACTCCATGGATTCTTCAAGCTTCGAGTATGGTTCAATATGGCACCAATTGCTCCAATTCCACGTCCAGTTCCACTCAAAAATGCTTCATGATCATGAATCAATCAATAGGAATGGCTTTTGTGTGAAGAATTTGCAAAATATTTTTGAGAGAAAAATTTGGTGATTCTTGAATCTAGATCTGAAAAGTGTGGTTCATGATGAAAACCGTTATGTTTAACCTTATATATGCCATGCTAATCATGTTTAAAACCTGTTTAAGCCTAATGCAATTAAGATTAGCAACTTATGAGGTGTATGTGCAAAATGGTATTTCACCCCCATGCATGGAATGCATGCGTGAACAGTACACGAATCTGATCCAAATCCTCTTAAACAAGGCCCATGCACACTTTTGAATTGGTTTTGTATGCATACAATCATCCAAAATGGTTTTATGAAATTTCCTTCAAAAATCTTCATGAGTGAGCACATGATTATGCAAGTGGAATTCATGCCATCTAATGGATGTTTTGGAAACTAGAGGTCATGATGAACAAAATGCAAAAAGAACCACACATTTTGGAGCTTTGGTTCAAAAGTTATGTCCATTTGAATTTTCAAACATACTTTGCCATGATTAGATCATATCTCCTCAACCACACATCATAAATCCATGATCTTGGACTTTTTGGAAATGGGAGAGAAAGAGCTTCAACTTTCATGTTGGACAAAATTTCATTTGAAGCTTTTTTGATGATGTAATCTTGAGTTGAAGTTGGTCCAAAACCTTTCCATTTTTGGAAAGTTCAAATTATAGGTCACTTGCTATTTTGGGAAAGTCTTGATTTGACTTCAGATTCTTCAATGTGAGTGTTTGAAATGCCAAATGAGACTTGTTTGAACATGAATGAAGCATCTTTAACCACTTCCCACCTCCAAATCCACAGTTGACTTTGAAGTTGACTTTTGTTGACTTCTGTGGGCCTCAGATGATTTGCACATGCACTGATGAGTTCTGAGCCTTTAACACTTGGCCAAATTGCTTCAAAATGATCTTTGGGTCATGTAAGCTCACTATAGGGCTTTGATCTCATGGAAAATGCTCTTGTTGCCTTGCACAGTTGAATCTCCTGATCAGTCTTGCCTGATGAGATGTAACATGCTATGCAATGCTAATGCAATGTTAATGACCTAAGAATGAAATGTATATACAAATGGGAGGTGCAAATTTGAGGTGCTACAGCTTCCCCTATTCAATCAACTGGGAACCTGAATGGATGAGAGCAACGGCTGTCAGACCTTCAAGGTAAACAGGGATTGAATACCAAAGAACCGTAGAAATTTGCACTCTGCGGGATATGATACAAAGAAAAGCCATGCCATTTACCGATGACGGCTGCACAATAACTTAAGGAAAGCAAAACCATTTACCGATGGTTACTTAGCTGGGAACTGGATATTTGATATTTACCGATATCAACTTCAGCAAGACCATTTACCGATGGCTGCTGGGAAACAACTTTCAAAGGAAGCAAGACCATTTACCGATGGTGGCTTCAACTGGGAACTTGATATTAAAAGGAAGCAAGACCATTTACCGATGGTGGCTTCAAAACAACTTGATATTTACCGATATCAACTTCAGCAAGACCATTTACCAATGGCTGCTCCGATTGGGGATTCGATATTTACTGATATCGAAGAAAGCGAGGCCATTTACCGATGGCGGCTAAACTGGGCATTCGATATTTACCGATATCGAAGCAAGACGAGGCCATTTACCGATGGCATCTCCAACTAGGGAAGAAGAAGATATTTGCAACTGGAACCAGACAAGACGTTTACCGACGACTCTACTGGGAATCTTTGATTTTTATCAAAGGAAGGACACACAACCAGACATTTACCGATGACTGAAAAAAACTCGATGTTTACCGACATTGATAGATGATGTTTACCGTCATCAAAAGGGGATAACCAGACATTTACCGATGCCTAGGAAACAAGATATGCAAACAGATGTCAACGGACAACTGGGAAAAACTCGACGTTTATCGACACCAACGGAGAGGTGACCAGACATCAACGGACGACCTGGGGAAAAGGATACAACTAGACGTCAACGGACGAATAGGCAAAACTCAACGTTTATCGACACCAACGGAGAGGTGACCAGACATCAACGGATGAACTGGAATGGCGAGATGTTACAACCATACGTTAACGGACGCATGGGAAAGATTCGACGTTTATCGACACCAACGGAGAGGTGGCCAGACATCAACGGATGAATGGGAAAGGACGAGATGTTACAAACATCGGAAGATGATGTTTACCGACATCAAAAGGGATGACCAGACATTTACCGATGACTGGAGAAAGACTCGATGTTTACCGACACCGAAACAATGGTGTTTACCGACACCAAGGAAAGAACGCACACGGGTGCAGACATGACACTTACCGGTATCACAGGGATGACATCTTCAATATGTCAAGGCAAGGCTAAACACTTGCTAGGGGTCTCACTGGGGAGAATCAAACTTTCCTTTCACTTGCGGGTGAGGAAATAAACCTCTGTGGGGAATTATCAACTTTGAATGCTGTAAGGAGCAACTGTAGCACACGTGCCGTACAGATACTGAACAACGATCCGCCTCTGTCGGGGATACGGTCTGATTAGGTTTAACACATGAATGCATATGTTCGAATTTTTCTATGGCGTAATGCTCCATATTGAATGGAAATGCTACGCGTTTTGAGGATGCAATGTTTACTACATGCAAGATACAAAATGTAATGAAGACTCCTGCTGGGGAGCAAACGGATTGCTCTGCTGAGCACACAAATCTGAATAGATTCTCCAACTCTGCGGGGAGACGCACTGTTGGGAGTGCTCTGCGGGGGAACAACACCAACTTCTCGAACGTGCTGGGGAATAACATTGCTGCTGGAGAAAGAATAGATCCCACCGGGGACAACCTTCGCCGGATCCAATCCACTTGGGGACTCCGCCAGGGGAAACAACCAATGCTCACATATGCTGAGGATAGCTGCCAATCCACAGGTAGGATAAACTCTACTGGGGATAACTTTCTCCGAACCTGATCCACTTGGGGAACTTGCTGGGGAAAACCATCAACACAAACCTCTGCTGGGGAGATCTGCTAGGGGAAAACAATCACAACCCTGATGGGGATAGGCATTCACAACCCTGCTGAGGATTACAGTACTTCATACCCGACTGCTGGGGAATAAACTACTCGCTGACACCTCCGCTAGGGATACAACATCCTTCCGACTCGGTGGGAATTAATCTTCAGACTAGCTCGGGGAACAACAGCTTTTGTACCTGCTGCTGAGGAACACACTACCCACAGACGCCTCTGCCGGGGAAGAACAGTTATAATAGCTTTCAGACTTGCTTGGGGAAACAGCCACTTCCAAGCTTACTGGGGAAACATCCTCAATCCTGCTGAGGAATTCCTAATCTTGACTATGCTGGGTAGACAAGTCCTGAACTTGCTTCATCTGCTGGGGAAGATCCCCATCCTCTCACACTACTGGACAGTGCTGACAACATCCTTGAACAAACCGTGGCTTACCTGCTTCAGCCAGGAATCAAAGTCGATAACCTGCAACCACAAGACAAACATGCCCCAGGGGATTGCATGGACAAGATACACCCAAGTGTACTCAACATTCAAAATGATTTTCAAATGTTTTATCTTTCGGCACGTTATTGTCTAGCCTTCATGTTTTTATATGCAATGTTTATCAAAAATTCGGACGTTTTTGCAAACAAAACAGTAAAAATAAAAACAAGAGAGCAATTTATCTGAATAACGACTTTTTATTGATTGAAAATGGGCCTGAAAAGGCGAATACATCGGGAAGCAATTCCTAGAAAGAGGTAATTACGCACAAAAGGAAAAATCTGCCCTAATGGCAATGTGAACACGACATCCACTATTTCCCAATTCTGTTATGACTCACAGATCATCAATTTCTCCCCAAATTCCTTGCTTTTTGAGAAGAATGACTGGACCGATCACATCTTTCGAGACGGTAGACGATGAAGCGCGATGAAGTACAAATAACTCAGACTGTAGTCTTCGCTTTAATCCCTCTTTTGGCTGGATCGCCCTTTCGGGTTTTCAATCCACCGGGATACCCATTTTTGCCCCTAAGCCGCCCTTGCGGGTTTTCGGCTTACCGGGTGTACATATTCTTTTTATTCTTTATCCCTAACTTTTGCCCGAACCTTTTCTTCTTCTTTTTTTGGTTCGCCGGGATGCCCTTTTTTGCCTGGACTCCTTTTTTTTTTGTCCAGCGGGTCAATTTATGCGAAGTATTTTTTGACTACATCTGAGTTAACAGGGGACGGAAAATCTTCACCATCCATAGTTGTAAGCATCAAGGCTCCACCAGAGAAAACCTTCTTAACAACATATGGACCTTCATAATTAGGAGTCCACTTGCCCCTGTTATCCGTACCGGGAGGAAGGATCGTCTTCAAAACTAAATCACCAGTCTGATAGCTTCGAGGACGCACTTTCTGATCAAAGGCTCTCTTTATCCTTCTCTGATACAACTGCCCATGGCACACAACTGCTAACCGTCTCTCTTCGATAAGGCTCAACTCGTTAAACCTTGTTCGAATCCACTCAGCTTCGTCAAGCTTGACATCCAACAGGACTCTCAGAGAAGGAATCTCCACTTCAACAGGTAGGACTGCTTCCATACCATATACAAGGGAGTAAGGGGTTGCCCCGGTCGACGTACGTACTGAGGTACGGTACCCATGCAAAGCGAAAGGCAGCATCTCATGCCAATCCTTGTACGTCACGACCATCTTCTGCACAATCTTCTTAATATTCTTGTTTGCCACCTCTACAGCACCATTCATCTTTGGTCTGTAAGGAGAAGAATTGTGATGTTCGATCTTGAAATCTCAGCAAAGCTCTTTCATCATCTTGTTATTGAGATTCGAACCATTATCAGTAATAATTCTCTCAGGAACCCCATAACGACAGATGATTTCCTTCTTGATGAACCGGGCAACCACTTGCTTGGTAACATTAGCATAGGAAGCTGTTTCCACCCACTTGGTGAAGTAATCAATCGCAACCAGGATGAAGCGATGTCCATTAGAAGCAGTAGGTTCAATCTTCCCAATCATATCAATGCCCCACATCGCGAATGGCCAAGGCGAATTCATGACATTCAGAGGGCTTGGTGGTACATGCACCTTATCAACATAGATCTGGCATTTATGGCACTTCCGAGCGTACTTGAATCAATCGGATTCCATAGTCATCTAGTAATAACCGGCTCTCAACAATTTCTTGGACATTGCATGACCACCAGCATGGGTACCAAAAGATCCTTCATGCACTTCTTGCATCAACATGTCTGCTTCGTGTCTATCCACGCATCTGAGCAGAACCATGTCAAAGTTCCTCTTGTACAACACGTCATCCTGATTCAAATAAAAGCTTCCAGCTAGCCTTCTCAGGGTTTTCTTGTCATTCTTTGACGCTCCTTCAGGATACTCCTGGCTCTTGAGGAAATTATTGATATCATAGTACCACGGCTTCTCATCAACAACGGACTCGGCTGCGAACACATACGCAGGCCTCTCGAGTCGATTCACCGCAACATGTGGCACATGATTCCACCAATGAACTTTGATCATAGAAGATAAAGTATCCAAGGCATCAGCCATCTGATTTTCATCTCGGGGGACGTGATACAACTTCACCTTCTTGAAGAACGTCAGGATTCTTCTGGTGTAATCTCGGTAAGGAATCAATGCGGTTGATTGGTATTCCAATCTCCATTGACCTGGTTAATCACTAGAGCGGAATCTCCATATATGTCCAGAGTTTTGATCCTCATATCGATGGCTTCTTCTATCCCCATGATGCAAGCCTCATACTCAGCTTCATTGTTGGTCACATCAAAAGTCAGTCTGGCAGAAAAAGGTATATGAGCCCCTTTTGGATTGATAAGCACTGCCCCAACACCGTTGCCATTCACATTCACAGCCCCATCAAACATCAATGTCCACTTGTCATCAGGATCCGGTCCTTCCTCGACAAGAGGCTCTTCACAATCTTTCATCTTCAGATACATGATGTCTTCATCAGGGAATTCAAACATCATCGACTGATAATCATCAATAGGTTGCTCGGCAAGGTAGTCTGACAGAATACTACCTTTGATGGCCTTCTGCGACGTGTACTGGATATCATACTCTGTTAGAATCATCTGCCAACGAGCAACACGTCCGGTGAGAGCCGGCTTCTCAAAGATGTATTTCACTGGATCCATCTTAGAAATCAACAAGGTAGTATGGTTCAACATATACTGCCTCAGTCGGCGAGCAGCCCAGGCCAAAGCACGGAAAGTTTTCTCGAGCTGCGAATATCTGATTTCATAGTCGGTAAACTTTTTGCTAAGGTAGTATATGGCATGCTCTTTTCGACCAGACTCATCATGATGTCCCAATACACACCCCATCGAGTTCTCAGTCACTGACAGATACATTATCAGAGGCCTCCCAGGAACTGGAGGTATAAGGATTGGAGGTTTCTGCAAATACTCTTTTATCTTATCAAAAGCTTTCTGACAGTCATCATTCCACCTGATTGCTTAATTCTTCCTTAACAATTTGAATATCGGTTCACACGTGCAGTTAGGTGAGATACAAACCGTGCAATGTAATTCAATCTCCCTAAAAACCCCCGAACCTGCTTTTCAGTTTTCGGTTCAGGCATTTCTTGTATAGCTTTTACTTTTGCTGGATAAACCTCCATCCCTTTCTCATTGACAATGAAACCCAACAGCTTACCGGATCTCACACCAAACGTACACTTGTTCGGATTCAACCTCAGTTTGAACTTTCTCAGCCTTTCAAACAATTTTTGCAAATTTACCAGGTGCTCCTCTTCTGTCTGCGATTTCGCAATCATATCATCCACGTACACTTCAATCTCTTTGTGCATCATGTCATGAAAGAGAGTCGTCCTAGCCCTCTGATAGGTAGCACCGGCATTCTTCAGCCCGAATGACATTACCTTATAGCAGAACGTGCCCCAAGGTGTAATGAATGTCGTCTTTTCCATGTCCTCTGGCGCCATCTTGATCTGATTATAACCAGAAAATCCATCCATGAAAGAGAAAACCGAGGATTGAGCCGTATTATCAACCAATACATCAATGTGAGGTAATGGGAAATCATCTTTCGGACTTGCTCTGTTCAAATCCCGGTAATCGACACACATCCTGACTTTACCGTCCTTCTTCGGCACGGGAACAATGTTGGCCACCCACAGGGGATAAGTGGTAACTGACAGAAAACCCGCATTCAACTGTTTCTGAACCTCTTCCTTGATCTTGACAGCCATATCGGGACTAGTTCTACGAAGCTTCTGCTTGACTGAAGGACAATCTTCTCTGAGAGGTAGCCTATGCACCACAATATCCGTATCCAACCCAGGCATATCTTGATACGACCAGGCGAATATCTCCACATATTCTCTCAGCATCTCAATCAACCTTCTCTTGACATCTGCCCTCAAAGCAGCCCCGATGTTGATCTCTTTTCTGGCGTCCTCAGTACCAAGATTAATAATCTCCAACTCCTCCTGATGAGGTTGGATGACCCTTTCCTCTTGCTTCAACAATCTGACCAGTTCTTTGGGGAGTTCACAGTCTTCCTCACTCTCCTCTTCAGCTTGGTAGATGGGATTATTGAAATCATACTGAGCCATAACAGAACTGTTTATAGTGGAGTCCGTAAGATCACTTCTGCATATTTAATGCTTTATTTTAGAAAAAAGAGTTCAAGAAAGTCACGAAAAACAAAAACATTGCCATTTTTATTGTTTTGAAAAATGAAAAACAAAAACAGAAAGACAAGGATCACAAAATTGTTTGCAAAACGTCCTTTATTAATGATATCATTGAAAAAACATGATGAAGCCCTACAATGAACCACTACGCCTTGGGCAGAACGTAGGGTTTTGTGCAAAATGAAAAAACAAAAGAAAATTACTCTGTTTGAAGAGTAACTTGGACCACTTCTTCAGCCGTCCAATTGTTGATTGACTCCTCTGGTGCACACAGGCGAACCCAGTTGTTCAGATCACAATCACTGTCACAGTCTTCACCACCGGTTGCAAAGACGTCACCATAATTCATCAGCCCAACGCTGGTGAAGGTACTCGGCCCTTTCTGCTCAATCTGCTCTGCCTGCAGAGGTTGATAACCAATACCAAACTTATCTTCTTTGACGGGCAGGTCCACCATCTTGCCCTAGCCTTCAGCATTGCCCGAATTGACAACCTCCATAGCCTGCTTGTACGATGCAATTGAGGCACTTGGCTTCTTCTGCTTAGCAAAAGCCACCCTCTCAAGAGCAACAGTCTCAAACACCTGGCATAGAGTTTCATGGATCTCGCCATCCACCTCCACATACTTGAAAGAGGATAAATGACTTACCAGAATGTCCTCCTCGCCGCACACAGTCACAATCTGCCCATTCCAGACATACTTCAACTTTTGGTGGAGAGTTGACGAAACTGCCCCAGCCCCATGTATCCAGGGACGCCCCAATAAGCAACTATATGCTGGTTGAATATCCATCACATAGAAGGTGATATCAAACACCTCCGGGCCAATCTTCACCGGCAACGTGACTTCACCAAAAACAGACCGTTTGGATCCATCAAATGCGCGAACAATAAGATCGCTTGGAGTGAGGACAACCCCTTCAACATCAATCTTGCTCAAAGTCTTCTTAGGCAACACGTTCAAAGACGAACCAGTATCTACCAACACATGAGACAATACTGCGCCTTTGCACTCCATAGTGATATGCAGGGCCTTGTTATGGTTACGACCCTCAGGTGTCAGATCCAAGTCTGTAAACCCCAAACCATGCCTGGTACTGACATTAGCAATGACTCCCTCCAACTGGTTGACAAAAATCTCTTGAGGCACGTAAGCCAAATTCAACATCTTCAGCAAGGCGTTACGGTGTGCCTCAGAGCATAGCAGCAATGAGAGTATAGAAATCTTGGACGGAGTTTGATTCAGTTGATCTACAATCTTGTAGTCACCCTTCTTAATAATCTTCATGAACTCCTCCACATCTTTCTCAAACGACCCCTCAGGCGCCTCCTTCTGTGCAGGTTCTTCTTCAACCACAGCCTGCTTACCCTTTGCTTTGGCGAGAGCCTCGGCATTGTTATCCCTCAACGGCTGCGGTGCAAACAGACGACCACTTCTTGTGAAACCTCCAGGTCCCCCTACATTGTCCACAACTGGACTCACAGTCACAGGAACTCTGCTCGGCAAACCAATCGTCACGGGAGACTGATTAACTGGTCCTGCCTGACTTTCAGCCCTTCTGTTACTGCGGTAGGCATTGTCATACTTCCACGGCACAACCTTACTATTCTTCAACAGACCTTCTTCCAGAAGCAACGATAGTAGTGGGAGCACTGACGGTTACTGGAGCAGAAATGGTAACAGGAGTACCAACGGTTGTAGGTGCATTGACAGTTCTCTGGCCACGTCCCTCGGACGGTTTGAAGTAAATGGTGACGGTTGACACCACCCCATGATCTTTAACAGCCCGACTAAACTGCAGACAACCCTCATCAATCAGATTCTGGATACCAGCCCTCAACTTATCACATCCATTCTCTGAATGAACACAATCTGAACAGCCCTGGTCACAGCCCGGGAACACTCCCCCATTCAACAGACGATCCTTCACAACAAACAACGGAGTCTGAATCTCATCAACACTGACCACCAAATCCACAGCTTCCCCATCTTCCACATTGTTCACCCTATGCGCACCATGCTGAGGCATATGATTGTTCACAACATTAGGCACAAGAGCAAAATTGATTGTTTTGGCGTCAATTAAGTCCTGGACCTTATGATGAAAAGCCCTACAGTTTTCAATATGGTGCCCCGGTGCACCAGAGTGGAAATCACAACGAACGTTGGCATCATACCCAGGCGGTATCTTTGTCAACGGAGCCATCGTACGCAATTCAACAAACCCCAATCTAAGCAATTCGGGCAGCAATTCAGCGTAGGTCATCGGCAACGGGTCGAAGCGTCGATCCGGCATTCTCTGTCTCGGCTGAAACGGACGTTGTTGTTGTTGTTGTGGTTGTTGTTGAACTCTCTGTTGTTGCTGTTGTCGTGGTTGAGGTGCTGGAATGGTTACAACAGCAACCTGGCGATACTGGCCTCTGTTCACACTTCTTCTGTGTTGCACAGCATTAGTCTCACCCTCCCTTCTGCGAGGTGCCCCAGCAAATGACTTTTTTGAAGATGAGGAACCAACATCCTGAATTTTTCCAACTTTAATAAGACTTTCTGTCCTCTCTCTACAAATCACCACGTTAGAAAAGCTACCGAATGGGCAACTCCCCATCCGGTCCATAAACACTCCTTATAAGGTTCCGATAAACATATCGGTCAACTCCCTTTCCAGCATAGGAGGTTGCACCCTTGCAGCTAATTCCCGCCATCTCTGGGCGTACTCTTTGAAACTTTCTCCAGACTTCTGACATAAGCTCTGCAACTGAGTTCGACTCGGAGCCATGTCCATATTGTGCTTGTATTGCCTTAGAAAGGCCTCACCCAAATCTCTCCAACTTCTGATAGACTCTCTTTTCAGCTCCATGTACCAGTCCAAGGAAGCTCCAGACAAGCTATCCTGGAATAAGTACATCCACATCTTCTCATCGTCCGTATAGGCGGAGATTTTCCTGTAGTAAGCCTGCACATGGGTGCGAGGACAAGAAGTACCGTTGTATTTATCAAAAGATGGTGCCTTGAACTTATAAGGAATTCTCAATCCTTCCACCAACCCCATATTTGTCACGTCAAACCCCAGAGAGTTCTGACACTCCATGGCTCTGATCTTCTCATCCTGCAGTAACAGAACCCAAGAGTGAACAGAAGTATGACAAGGTGAACATGTCTTCTTGAGCAAGGTGAACATGTCTTCCTGCCTGTCAACCAGCGGAGCAGGATGTCGAACGGGAGCACGGGTTTCTCTGGCATTAATAGTCTCTGCAGCAAGAGGCTGTCCATTAATTCTGATTCCCCTCAAATCATCACCCACGGCGTAATCATTGACGGGAGCAGCAGCAACAACATTATCATTCACAAGAACACCCACTGGCGAAGCACGACTAGGAGGTGGGAGCACAACTTCCTGTCTCTGGGCTAAGGCACACAACTCCTCTTGCCCTTGAACGACCCCTTGCATCATTGTCATGAATTGGGCCATGTTAGCCCTCATCTCAGCCAACTCTGCTTGCACTTGGTCCATGTTCCTCTGTTGATTCAGCCGGGTTGCGTAGCGGTGCGGACGTTGATCAGCAATCCTGCCTAAAATAGGAACCAGAGTGAGAATTCGCGATCAAGAACACCTGTAATGCAAAATGATATGTGTATGATGCTTATGATGCGTATGATGCACATGATATGTTCATTTCTCAGGCATTCAAGAGCCTAATTCATCTTTCAAGAAATGGAAACCTGCAGCAAGAACAACACAGAAACAACATACACAAGATAATGAGCACAAGGTGAAACATCAACAATCTCATCTATAGACATGAGCAACAAGGATCATACAACAATATTCAAGCAAAGATCCAAATGATCAGAGTACAATAATGAATTCCATCCAACAAGCCTGGAGGTGATTCTCGATACAAACATCAAAGCTACAAACTAGGAAAGATGTCCTCCAGGAATGAGCGTCTTCAGATAATGGCATTGGTCTATCAACAGGTCACATTCTGAACACTCTGGCAGAGGGGTGAGCTTCTCCTTCAGTTGTCTTCTGAGCTCCACAACTTCTCCTCCAAGCTGACTCTCTGATGCATGTCTCAAGTCTACCTCCTTCTTCAATTGGATGTCTTTATCCCTCAACTGCTTTTCCAAGTCTCGTATCTTCTTCTGATAATTGGCTTCAGCTCTCCGCAACCTTAAGCACTCCCGGTGTTCTTCATTCAACAAGGTCTCCATCTCCTCATAGGACCTCTTCTTGCTCTTCAATCCGCTAGCATCTTCACCTTGCATGCCTTTGAGTTGATGAGCCAAGTTCAACTTGTCAGCTTTGACTTTGTAAAGCTCCATCTGGGTATCTTGTTCCTTTTCTTTCAACCGACGATTCTCTATCAAGGCTTGCTTGTACTGCTCAGCAGGCACATTCTCAGCAAGGATCAAAGGTGGTTGCTCTTGCAAAGACTCCATCCTATCATAGGGCAACAACAAAGTCTCCACTCTCTTCTTGACCCAATCAATGTAATCAGGCATATCAACTGCAAACTTCTTCCCTAACACAGCTCCATCCTTGACACCAATGGTCTTCCAAGCTCTTCCTACTTGCTCCAATCTAGCAGGGTCACTTCGCTTCTCAAAGTACACACTCTCAGCTATCTCAGCATCTAGTGGTCTTCCATTCATCACAAACCCCAACTGGCGAAGAGAAAGAACCGAGTTGTAATTGATGCAACCCTTAGTCCCTATAAGTGGCACATTACGAAATTCTCCACAACTCATGATGACATTACGCACATCCATCCGGTAAGATTTCCACCTGATATCATAAGAGGTAAGAGACATAATCCTCTGAGTCCACTTATGAGTGCTCTGAGCATCCATAAAAGGTCCACTGACTGGCAACAAGGACAAGAACCATCTGAGCAATAAAGGGAGACAGCATCTGATAGCTCCACCCTTACCATGCCTGCTGTGAATAGCATAGTAAGTGTCAGCTAACAAAGTAGGAACTGGGTTTCCTCCAAGGAAAATAGTGACAGCAGCAAAGTCCACAAAATTGGGCATACTCGGGAACAAGACAATCCCATAAATCATGATAGCTAGCTGGGCATGAAAAGCTTCCCAATTTCCCTTCTTTGCTTCTTCTTTAGCCATCCTCACTAAGTACTTCATAGGCAAACCCACAACATCACCACTGGATTTCCAATTGTCACTCACTTCTTTGATACCCAAATGAAGAGCTCTGGCAACAACCTTGAAATCAACCTCCTTTGGAACATCCAAGAAAGGAACCTGATATCCGATCGGGACATTCATCAGGATAGAATACTCTTCAAGAGTGGGAGCCAACTGATAATCCTGGAAAGTGAAACAACGGAGCTCTGGGTCATAGAACTGTAGAAGAGTCTGCAACGGTACTGGATCTACCACCATCTTCACCAGTGTCAACAAATCCCCATACTGATCAACAAACACCTTCTGATTACCGCCGGTCACAAAGTTGCTCAACTCTATCAAAGACGTCAATGGCTCACGGTGAAAACTGTAGGTGCACGTCTTCCTCTTCATCTCTGGAACGGATGCCATCTCTCACGGTGAATAGACTCCTGAATGAACCTGAGAAATGATATGCATGAGGAGATTAGCCTTTTTTCTTCTCTTTTTTCATTTTTTTGTCTCTTTTTTTATTGCATATTTTTTTGGAAATAAATATGCTATGATGCAAATGATGCAAACACGACTGGTCGACTGTGTATCTCGGAGCACAGGATCAAAGCTTCGGCTTGAATTCGGAACCACAAAGTCATCTGAGACCCCAAAGTCATCTGAGACCCCAAACTGCAGAACCAAGTCACCAACAGAACCCAAGAGTCACCAACAAGTCACCAACGGTACCTGTAATAATGATCATTTCCCTCCCCACTCACGGGTGTCATCTAGGCCAGGGTAAAGTCAAGAGAAACGCAGGATAAACAACCCTTTCATAGAATATCATCATGTGCACACCCGATGTATGCACCGATAAGACCCCCTCAGAGTCTGAACTGCTCGTGATATCAAGTTCTGCTAAGTGGCGCAATACCACCCGCTTCCCAAGAATCACTCTATTCCTAGATGTCCTAGAGTTCACTCATAGCCTGGGTATTGGGCCTTTTACCTCTTGTAACTCCCACCCCAACAGAGAAACAGACAACCAGCCAGCACAGATGAAAATATGATGCATGCAAACATAAATGCAAACATAAATGCAAATATAAACAAATAAATGCAATAAATGAAACAGCAAAAGCAACCAAACCCTATCCTAAAGAGCGCTAGGAGTGACTCGCTTAGGGAAGATGGACCAGCAAGAGGTCAACTTCTTGGGATGAGTCCCCAGTGGAGTCGCCAGCTGTCGCATTACGCGAAAAACCGGCGGGAAAACGAAACAACAGAGCCGCCACCGTGCGTTATTTATCCCAAAAGAGGGAAAGGAAACGCTCGAAGTAAACCTGGAAAAGACATGGTCTCGCGACCAGAGATGCAAGGATCGGGAGTCGGTTATGCGAAGGGAAGGTATTAGCACCCCTACGCATCCGTCGTACTCGACGGGATCCACGCACAAAAGAATAGAAGAAGGGTTGCTAAAGACTGCTCACACACTGGAAGGAGACACAGAAAGACAAAAGAAACAAGACTCGGCAGGATATCGCATCCTGGGCCTACGTAGTCTGTCAGACACAAACATTAGAGTCGACGTAGTTCGGGACAGGGGAAACGTGCTTGCTAGGATGTCGCATCCTATGCATATGTATCTTCTCTAATCCAGAGAAAGAATCAGAGCACCCGTAGCTCGGCTAACGCACGCCAAACAAAACACAAACAGGAAATCGACTGCCAATCGCTGGACTTACATCAGACTCCACACAAACAGGCAAACATGGAAACCGAAGGCCAATCGCTGGACTTACATCAGACTCCGAACCAACAAACACACACCCACACAGGAAACCAACTGTCAATCGTTGGACTTACGTCAGACTCCAACAAGCAAACAAGACACAGGAAACCAACTGTCAATCGCTGGACTTATGTTAGACTCCAACACACACAAAGGGTTGAAAAAGAAAAAGGGCACCCGGAGAGATCAACTCATCTCCTGCCTACGTACCTCATCTGGTATGAGGATCAGGGCGACATAGTTCCCCTACGCAGGGAAAGAACTTCTAACCTAACCAGAGACAAAGGGGGATAACAAACTACTAGGGAGACTACGACTCGAGCTTAGAAGTTGTCATGCATATGATCCCTATGTTGAGGTTTCTATCCTAACTTGCACAGGAAGCAAGTTATCCTAAACAGCACAGTCAAGCAAATACAAGCACAAAAAGCAAGCACACACACTATATGCAAACAATTGGGCTCATACAAGGCTAGGCTGTAAAAACAAGCCAACTGGAATGGTGTTTTTAGCTCTTAACCCTAACATTGAGAGTTAGGGTGAAGCGGAGGAAATGGGAAGTGAGGGTAAGACCTCACAGCTCTTATCCCTGGCCTGGGAGAGCTTAACTCAAATAGAAGGTGTGGGAGTTCAGAATGTAGGAACTCTTCTCCACAGATGACTGACTCAACAGGATCTTGGGTTCATATTCAAAGTGCATCAACACAATGGTGTGAGCAGGATGAATGACACAACTGAATAGCAGGGGATGGATTGCACATCCCTTGTATCTGCCAATGCCTCTTCACTTAGGAGGTCTTTGAATGTACAGGGCACAAAATTAAACAAACACAAACATTGCCTCTTAAGGAGGACTTCAGACAGGTGCCTGCCCACATAACAGGACAGGTCTTCCAGACTACATGAAGTCAGAAGAATTATACCTCAGTGGTAAGCAAACCACAAGCTAGCAAAGCAAAGTTCAAATGAACTTAAAGCAACTTAGGTACCTGTGAAAAAATCTAAACCAATCAGTTCAACTGTACAGGCAACAATCAACAGTTAATATCACATAGACAGACAAATCCAATCAAGCAACAATGGTACAAGGCACAAGGCAAACACAAATGAATTACCCTCAAAGCCTACAAAACACACAAAGGTTAGCCAACAACAACCAATAATCAAGCTCAAATGAATGAACCACTCAAATCATGGCAATGTGCATCTGAACCTGAAATCACAACTCAAATGATAAGTCCAAACCACTAGGTCAAAGCCTAGGGTCAAAAGAGGATCAAAAATCCAAAACAGAAGCTCAAACTTGACACAAAGCAACTTCAAACACATATTGACATATCCTAAAAAGGCTCACATCAAAATCATTAATCAAATGCATTTCATGATCAAGTGAAGTCAAAGTCAATTTCAAAGCTCATATGTGATCATCATGAATGAAAAATTCAAATCAAAACAGAAATGATTCAAAAAAATCTGGAAAAATTCATGAGCAAACAAGACATCTATAACATCCATCACACAAAAAATCAGAAGCATTAGACATAATTAGGCATGGCAATTACATTGTACAAAACAGACAACCAAATGTGTGACACAAATTATCACACCAAGTTAGCATGAGCATAAAACATAAATGGATCATGGGAAAAATATCAAACCAAAGCCAAAATGTCCAGCAATGTGTCTAGAATTGGCATGCAAAATTTCAGAGTCATTGGATCATTTTTGAGCATTTTATGAGGGAAAGATCAAGGCAATATCACACATGCATATGTATTCAATCATCCTAGAACAAAATATTTTTTCAGCCAAGCACAACTTGCAAACTCATGCTCATAAAAAACTAGACAGGATAAGGAGCATCATGCAAAAAATTGGAGTGAAATTGATGCATTTTTCTATTTTATAGGATTTTTTGAAGTTGATGGAAAAATTTGAAATAAAAAATGAGCTAGCATTGGAAAATAGGAGGGAAAGGTGAAAATAGCATGGCATTTGAAAAAGTTCACTCGGCCAGGATCGAACCTGGCACACATTTGAAATTGGAGCGCGCCTCACCAAAACGGTGACGTTTTGAATTAACCCTAAGCATAGCGCATTTTCCAGAATCGTAGCAAATGCATGAATGTTTCGTAGCAAATTTGCAGCAAACTCATAGCAATTCTGGAAATGCTATGAACTTCATAGGTTGAAGATGAAGATCATGATGATCTTCATGTGAATTTCCAGAAAATTCAAAAAGTGTCCAGAAATCAACAAAACCTATACCAATCGATTCCTTATTCCATGCTCATGCAAGATCAATAATCATTTACACATAATTCACCATAACAAGATCAAATCGAAGAAAATCAAAATTAACATCAAAACTTCAATCATGCATAACTTCATGTACAATACTCCATTTCACTCAATTTTTTCACCAGAATTCTCAACAACACGAGATCTACACAAACATACACATGGATTTGAGAATTATGAGAATTAAAAATCCTACCTCTTGAAGAGCAGATTCGAGTTTGGATTGTTTCAAGGCTTGTGATGGTCCAGAAATCCTCTATAATGCTTGGTGAGATGATTAGTGAAAAGATTGGAGCTCCAACACGTGTGGTTCCAGCTCAATTTACAAACTCCATGGATTCTTCGAGCTTCGAGTATGGTTCAATATGGCACCAATTGCTCCAATTCCACGTCCAGTTATACTAAAAAATGCTTCATGATCATGAATCAATCAATAGGAATGGCTTTTGTGTGAAGAATTTGCAAAATATTTTTGAGAGAAAAATTTGGTGATTCTTGAATCTAGATCTGAAAAGTGTGGTTCATGATGAAAACAATTATGTTTAACCTTATATATGCCATGCTAATCATGTTTAAAACCTGTTTAAGCCTAATGCAATTGAGATTAGCAACTTATGAGGTGTATGTGCAAAATGGTATTTCACCCCCATGCATGGAATGCATGCGTGAACAGTACACGGATCTGATCCAAATCCTCTTAAACAAGGCCCATGCACACTTTTGAATTGGTTTTGTATGCATACAATAATCCAAAATGGTTTCATGAAATTTCCTTCAAAAATCTTCATGAGTGAGCACATGATTATGCAAGTGGAATTCATGCCATGTAATGGATGTTTTGGAAACTAGAGGTCATGATGAACAAAATGCAAAAAGAACCACACATTTTGGAGCTTTGGTTCAAAAGTTATGTCCATTTGAATTTTCAAACATACTTTGCCATGATTAGATCATATCTCCTCAACCACACATCATAAATCCATGATCTTAGACTTTTTGGAAATGGAAGAGAAAGATCTTCAACTTTCATGTTGGACAAAATTTCATTTGAAGCCTTCTTGATGATGTAATATTGAGTTGAAGTTGGTCCAAAACCTTTCCATTTTTGGAAAGTTCAAATTATAGGTCACTTGCTATTTTGGGAAAGTCTTGATTTGACTTTAAATTCTTCAATGTGAGTGTTTGAAATACCAAATGAGACTTGTTTGAACATGAATGAAGCATCTCTAACCACTTCCCACCTCCAAATCCACAATTGACTTTGCAATTGACTTTTGTTGACTTCTGTGGGCCTCAGATGATTTGCACATGCACTGATGAGTTCTGAGCCTTTAACACTTGGCCAAATTGCTTCAAAATGATCTTTGGGTCATGTAAGCTCACCATAGGGCTTTGATCTAATGGAAAATGCTCTTGTTGCCTTGCACAGTTGAATCTCCTGATCAGTCTTGCCTGATGAGATGTAACATGCTATGCAATGCTAATGCAATGTTAATGACCTAAGAATGAAATGTATATACAAATGGAAGGTGCAAATTTGAGGTGCTGCAAGGTGCAATCACATTAAACCTGTTATCCATACAAACTCATAGTAAAGTGACCGGTTAGTGATTATGATCTTAAGCATGAGGCTCTGGTACATAAGTTGGTGTAACCCTTTTATTTAACCCAATTTGCAGTTGTGGGGGATTGGATCGTAGTCCACCCTACCAAGTTCAACACCAGACACCTCTGAACCAACCAACAAATATGCTTATATATATATATATATATATATATATATATATATATATATATATATATATATATATATATATATATATATATATATATATAAGCATATATATATATATATATATATATATATATATATATATATATATATATATATATATATATATAAGCATATATATATATATATATATGTATAATATATATATATATATATATATATATATATATATATATATATATATATATATATATATATATGTATATATATATATATATATATTTTCTTCTGCATGTTTCGCATATGTCTTTATTTTGTTGGGTTAAATGACCGTGTGAGAGTCACCTAGCCCGGGTTTTCATATGACTCGAGAACAAAGCAGGAATTTTTATGATCATTCACTTATTTTCATCGGCCCCCTACGTAGAGCATGCTTAAGCCGGACCTGACTGCAAGGATAAACTACTTAAGGACTTATTTGGAACAAAATTTGGGGCCACAACATATGGGGTATCGGGATCGACTCTTATAATCATGAAGCCTACGGTGTTAAGACAATACCGATTTTTAGAAAAAGTTTTCCCAAGTCTTTTACATCTCATCATAAACCTGTCTTATAGCCTGAATATTCAAGATGCACTGTTTTCTTTGCTCAATTTTTTTTGGTAAGGTTAAAGAAATAGGAGAAATACGAATATACTACACAGATGACTCGTCAAACACATGTTATTTTATTGAAAGGAAAAGCAAACAACTAAAACACACAAAACATACTAAAAATAAAGGAAAGCGATAAAAAGCGATAAAAATAAAGGAAAGCGATAAAAACCTCCTCCCACACTTAAACCGAACATTGTCCTCAATGTTTCGTTATGAGATAGGGTAAGAGTAACCTGGAAGAGAGAGTGAGAGGACTATGGGTGATCACCGGTACCGTCATCGTCACCGCCCTGGTCAGGATGCCTGGGTCGACGACGTCTGCTATGAGTACGAAGTCCTTCCTACAGCTGCTGAGAGCAACCTAAGAGAGACCATTGGGTGGCCTCGATAAGTGCGAAGTGACGCTCATTAGCCTGTCGCTGGCGATGCTGCTCATTAGTGATCACAAGTAAGAACTCAGTGATAGTCCGATGTGCTTGCTCACTACGCTGCTGGGAAGCTACCATAAAACTCATATTATTTGTCAGTTGTTGGTTTATGGTATTCAGAAGGGTGTCACGCCTTTCCTCGCGAGCCAGGTGCTTGCGCCACATCTCCTCAGTGATGTAAAAACCAGGAGTGGTACCTGCAAAATGGTCAGAGGAAGAAGGTGCAGTGTGTGTAGGTGATGCAATAGGAATATCATGAGTATGTGACTGGTCGTGCCGGTCATACTCATCATCGGTCCCTTTCTCATCGTCCATAGGTACGAGCATCAAGATCATACGTCTATTTCCTTGCATGTTGCACATCTGTACGCTGAGAGCAAGGTAAAACAACACTGGGTATAGCTACACCATGTATCATGAGGTGAAAACCACCTGCTCGCCACACCTTGCATAATTTCATATCCTTCAAAAAATTTAAGTTAATGGTGCGGTGAGGGAGTAGTTCCAAGGTGGCTAACTCAACGTTGAGATGTAACGCTCTAGCAATAGAAGTAACTAAACCACCAAAAGAGATGGTTCCTCCCTTTTTAAGAATGGAAGACATATGCGCAAGCATAAAAGGAACAGGATTGATCCTGCGATTAGTAAGGCAACCCTCTAAAAATAGCAACTCAGGAGCATTTACTTTGTTAGAATTTTCCCGACCAAATATAGTGCATGCCAAAAGGTATCGAAAAATACGTATGGCTGGGTTATGTATATTAGAAGCTAAAATTCCTTCAAAGGAAGTGACAGTCACATTTGATAATCTATTCCAAAAAGTAAATGCTTCGAGTGCCCATTTAGCATCTAAGGGTGTCTCACAGATGGCACCCTCACCGTAAGGCATGCCTAACAAACCCACTAAGGCATCGGTAGTGTACTTGATCGGTCACCATTTTACTTGATTTTCATCATGTTCTCGGCCAAAATTCATCAATGTGGTAACCCTTTATTTTGAGTTTTAATGTTTGAATTTTAAGTATTTCATAGTTGAGTAGATTTATGCTTATTTTGCTTTTGGTGTTAATTTAAGTTTTTAGATGCGTTTGATGTCGTTTCCATGGTATTGTGCATGTTTCAGAAGTAGTTGAAGAGTCGGAAGTGCCAAGGCAACAGTGGAAGAGTGAAAGAAAAAGAAATAAAAAATAGAAGGAAATTCCTGGAGCCAAACACGGCCCGTGTCTCCTGACACAGCCCGTGCTGCAAGAAGACATTTTTTCCCATACAAAAACCAGGGGGCTGACACGGCCGACCGTGTTGCTTGGCACGGCCCGTGTCAGCAGGTCTGAAGGAAAATCAAAAAATAAAATAATTGAAGAGCCAACACGGCCGGCCGTGTTGCCTGGCACGACCCGTGTTGGCAGGTGCGCTGAAGTTTCTGATTTCTTGTTTTCACTCATGTAAGTGATCCCGGAGGGCATTTTTGACTTTTTGGCCTGACTGTAATGTGTACCACACTATTTAGACCTAATGGAAGGACAAACAAAGGGAGGGAACATAGAGAACGAGAGAATCAAGATTTTTGGAGAACGGAGATCATCAAGCGCGGAAGCAATTGAAGATCGAAGCTATCTAATCTCTTGTAATGTCTAATCTTATATTTGTACCTTCTTTGAATATTATCATGAGCTAAACCCCCCAATGCTAGGGGGGTGTCCCTGAATTGCTTTTGTAATGAACCTTTTTCCTACAATGTTATGAATGTTTATGTTTTTATGAAATCAATTTGTTATAACACGAGTGTAATGCTTGCCGTATTGGAAAATTTGGTATTGAATTGGAGGTAAAGGAGGTCTGACAAATCCCTTTATCACTATGTGTATAACAACATCGCTAATTTCTCTTAGGAATGAGGATCTAATAGTGATGATGGAAAATTCTTGATATTCATACATGGGATTAATATTCTTTTGAATGGCTAAGGAATTGGGATTTAAAATTGAATGTTAATGGTTTCTGGCTAAGGAATTAGGGGAAACTTCTCTTGAGAACCATATTGAATCATTCGAACATAGATATCATAAAATAAGGATTAAGTTTATTTCAGAGCAATTCATACACCCTTAATCTAGCATGTTTAACGTTTCTGCATTCAAAAATCTCTATTTTACCTGTATATTTTACACAGCAAATTCACTATTCACTTACCAACCTAAGGTTATTTTGTTTAATTGAATCATTATCAACACTGATAGTTCCTACGCAGTCCTCGAGATCGATACTCAGGATAATTCCTTTTATTACTACATCGGTAAAATAGTACACTTGCTATTTTCCCGATCAAGTTTTTGGCGCCGTTGCCGGGGACTGCCAAACTATCTGTTAATAATTATTCAATTGGAATTTTGTTGCTCTGCAACTAAAATTTTACTTTATTTTATTTGTGTATTTCACTTTGCCTATCCTAACCACTGTCTAATATTTTATGCGAGGTAAGGCCTCAGCTGAATTTCTTTTTGACGCAGAACCAGAACGATCGTTGCGAGCACGAATCAGAAAAGCCCGACACGACAGACTGGAAGTGACAGAAGAACCGCTGATAGTTTCTGATTCTGAGAAAGAGGGAACCGTTTCAATTCATTCGGAACACTCTGATTCTGGAAATTCTGATACCGAACCTGAAACTATGGCAGCTGACCCACCTCCTGCAGAGAGACTATTAGGTGATTACGGGGGAGCTAATGCCCCGCCTGGAAGGATGACAATTGTGAATCAACCAGTCAATGTTGCCCACTTTCAACTTCATCCCTCAACGATACGGCAATTAGAAAGGAGACCTTTCTCAGGAAAAATTAACGAAGATGCCAACAAGCATTTGCAAAGGTTTCTGACTATGACTACGTCGTTAAAGATTGAGGGGCATTCTAAGGAAGCTAAGAAGCTGGTCATGTTTCCGTTTACATTGTCAGAAGATGCTGAAGAGTGGTTCTACTCTTTACCTGCTGGAAGCATCACAACTTGGAAACAGATGGAGACAACTTTTCTCAACGAGTACTTTCCGACCTCTGTGTACATCCGAAAGAGGTACGACATAGTGAATTTTAAACAGAAGGAAGGAGAGTCACTTGGAGATGCGTATAAAAGGTTTAAACGATTGTTGGTTGCTTGTCCTACACATAATATGGATGCAATGGAGCAAATGCAGAATTTTGTAAATGGTCTTCGGATGAAGACTAAGCAACTCATTGACACAGCAGCTGGTGGCTCAACCAACTTTACAACGGCCACTGGTATTAAAAAGATTATCGAAGCCATTGCAGCCAATGAGCACCTGGAGTTGTATGACCGCAGTGTGAGTCAACCCGAAGGGATAATTGACCTGAAATTGGCAAGTCAAGTGGTGAAAATGGAAGATCAAGTAGCAGCTGAAGTAGAAAGAAGACTGAAGAAGATGGCTATCGATACTCAAACTGTGGCACAAGTTCAACCGGTTCAACCAACACAAGCTAGTAATTGTGAAATTTGTGGAGGACCTCATCTTACTGCACATTGCGTTGCAACCGCACAACAAATTGAGGAGATTAAGTTTCTAAGGCAGAACAACCCTTATTCGAATACATACAATCCGGGTTGGAAAAACCATCCAAATTTCTCATGGAAGGATCAACAAGGACATGTGCAGAACCAACCACAGCAACAACAGTTTCGACCTCAGCAACAACAACCATATCAACAACAGTTTCAGCAACAGGTACCAAGAAAAGCTGATTGGGAGCTTGCCATTGAAAAGATGGCCGCTCAAAGCTCTCAATTTCAAGAAGAGACTCGAAGTAATTTAAAAAACACAGGTGCTTCAATTAAGAATCTTGAAATACAGATGAGTCAGATAGCCCAACAACTAGCGGGTTCTCAACAACAAGGCGTGTTACCGAGTTTTACGATTACTAATCCAAGAGAAAATAATCATGTGAATGCGGTGACCACAAGGAATGGTAAGTCGAAAGAAGTACCTGAAAAGAGTTCTGAAGAAGAAGACTTATTGCTTGAAGTTGATCTAGAGATAAAAGAAAATGAGGTCGCGAACGAAGAGGTCACTAGTGATGAAAGAGTGGTAAAAGACAAAGTTATTGATCCAAAACCGGCCGTCAAACTACCATACCCAACAAGAAATAAGAAGAAAGGGCAGCATGAGAAAAACTTTGAGAAGTTCCTGGAGATGTTTAAAAAGCTTGAGCTAAACATCCCGTTCTTGGAGGCGCTTGAGCAAATGCCTACTTACGCTAAGTTCATGAAAGACATCATCTCGAAGAAGCGGACCATAGAGACTAACCCGATCATTCTAACGGAAACTTGTAGTGCCATTTTGCAGGGTATGAAGGTTCCGGTGAAGAAGAAGGATCGAGGTTCTGTAACTATTCCTTGTACCATTGGAGATAGATCCTTCAAGAAAGCTCTAATTGATTTGGGAGCGAGTGTAAGCCTTATGCCGCTGTCCATTTATAAGAGGTTGGGGATAGGAAAAATTCAAGATACAAGAATGACACTCCAGTTTGCTGACCACTTTGTGAAGAGACCTTATGGGATAGTAGAAGATGTGCTAGTAAAGATCGACAAGTTTGTGTTTCCGGTGGATTTTGTCATTTTGGAGATGCCGGAAGATGAAGAGATACCAATCATTTTGGGGAGACCATTTTTAGAGACCGGGAGATGTTTGATCGACATAGAAGAAGGCACGATGACTTTGAAAGTGTATGATGAAGAGTTAAAAATTGATGTGCGAAACACCATGAAGTACAAGGATGACGTTGCCACTAGTCAACATATTGAGATAATTGATCAAATATGTGAGAAGAAAAATTGCTTGACAACACAAAAATTACCTTTGGAAAGAGTGTTGAGTTTATCAATTTTTAACGAAGAGGAAATAGTTGACGAGAAAGATATGGAAGTAGTAGCCATGATGGAAGCATCACCACCTTTCAAAGGTTATCGGCACAACCAGTGGGAAGATTTACGGCAGCCCTTAGTGGAAGAAAAGAAAGATGAACAAAAGAAGGGGACCGAATTGAAACAACTCCCGGAAAGCCTCAAGTATGTATTCCTAGACACAGAGAGTAAGTGCCCGGCCATCATAAGTTCACATCTAGAAGTTCTTCAGGAAAATAAGCTTGTCAAAGTTTTAAAAAAACATAAGAGTGCTATTGGCTGGTCTATTGAGGATTTGAAGGGAATAAACCCTACAATATGCATGCACAAAATTCTCATGGAAGATGATCACAAGCCGATTGTCCAACCTCAACGACGACTTAACCCAGCAATGAAGGAAGTGGTCAGAAAAGAGGTGGTTAAACTGTTAGATGCTGGGATGATTTATCCCATATCTGATAGTTCGTGGGTAAGTCCTGTTCATGTGGTGCCAAAGAAAGGTGGAACTACAGTGATAAAAAATGAGAAGAACGAGTTGATACCAACAAGGACAGTCACTGGTTGGCGGGTATGCATCGACTATAGAAGACTGAATCTTGCCACCAGGAAGGACCATTTTCCCTTACCATTCATTGATCAGATGTTGGAAAGGTTAGCCGGTCATGATTATTATTGTTTCCTCGATGGATACTCGGGATACAATCAGATAGCTGTTGCACCAGAGGATCAGGAGAAGACCGCATTTACATGCCCTTTTGGTATTTTTGCCTACAGAAGAATGCCATTCGGGTTATGTAATGCACCAGCAACGTTTCAGAGATGCATGCAATCAATCTTTGCAGATATGCTTGAGAAGCATATGGAAGTCTTCATGGACGATTTCTCAGTTTTTGGTAAGTCTTTCGATAATTGCTTGACTAACCTTGCTCTGGTGTTAGAAAGGTGCCAACAAACAAATCTTATCCTGAACTGGGAGAAGTGTCACTTCATGGTACGTGAAGGGATAGTCTTGGGTCACAAAATTTCCTACAAAGGAATAGAAGTGGACAAAGCAAAGATTGAAGTCATCTCAAAGCTTCCCCCACCGATGAATGAAAAAGGTATTAGAAGTTTCTTAGGGCATGCGGGTTTTTACCGTAGGTTCATAAGAGATTTCTCTAAAATAGCAAAACCCTTAACGACTCTTTTAGTTAAGGATAATACCTTTGTTTTTGATAAAGAATGTGCGGTGGCGTTTGAAACACTAAAGCAAAAATTAGTATCAGCACCTATTGTTGTAGCCCCGGACTGGTCTCTTCCTTTTGAGATAATGTGTGATGCAAGTGATATTGCAGTGGGGGCAGTTCTGGGGCAGCGTCGAGAAAAATTGTTACATGTCATTTATTATGCTAGTCATGTGTTGAACCCCACACAGATGAATTATGCGACAACTGAAAAGGAGTTGTTAGCCGTAGTGTACGCCTTTGATAAATTCAGGCAATATCTGCTGGGTTCTAGAGTCATTGTGTATACTGACCATGCTGCTTTGAAGTATCTTTTTGCTAAACAGGACTCTAAGCCAAGACTTCTTAGGTGGATCTTACTCCTTCAAGAGTTTGATGTGGAGATTCGTGACAAGAAAGGATGTGAGAACACTGTTGCCGATCACCTCTCCCGTATATCACCTATCGAAGAGATAGAAGACAAGCGTCCAATAAAGGACGAGTTCGTCGATGAACATATCCTCGCTTTCAACGGAGTGCCTTGGTTTGCCGATTATGCAAACTATCTGGTCGGTGGGATAATCCCCGATGATTTTGATGCTAACAAGAAGAAAAAGTTTGTGCATGATTGCAGGTTCTACTTGTGGGACGACCCTTTCTTGTATAAGAGAGGAGTGGATGGACTTATCAGGAGATGTGTTCCAGAGGAGGAACAAAGGGATGTGTTGAAAGCATGCCACGACTCCGACTATGGAGGACACTTTAGTGGTGACAGAACCGCCGCAAAAGTTCTCCAATCTGGGTTGTACTGGCCAACTTTATTCAAAGATGCTCAACAAATAATTAAAGAGTGCGACAAATGCCAGAGAACGGGAAACATCTAAAAAAGAAATCAGATGCCCCAAAATGCCATGTTAGAAGTTGAACTCTTTGATGTGTGGGGTATCGATTTCATGGGTCCCTTCCCACCATCTTTTGGGAAGCAGTACATCTTAGTGGCGGTGGATTATGTCTCAAAGTGGGTGGAGGCCGTGGCCCTACCAACTAATGATGCTCGAGTGGTGATTAGGTTTCTAAAGGAGACTATCTTTGCTAGGTTCGGAGTACCAAGAGCTTTAATAAGTGATGAAGGAACACATTTTCTGAATCATCTAATGAAGAAGCTCCTCTTGAAGTATAATGTGAAGCATCGAATTGCGACTCCGTACCACCCTCAAACTAGTGGGCAGGTGGAAGTGTCAAACAGGCAACTCAAACAAATCCTTGAAAAAACCGTAAACTCATCCCGCAAGGATTGGGCAAGCAAGTTGGATGATGCACTTTGGGCTTACCGAACGGCTTTCAAAACGCCAATTGGTATGTCACCGTACCAGTTAGTTTACGGCAAGGCTTGCCATCTACCGCTTGAATTAGAACACAAGGCATTTTGGGCTTCAAAATTTTTGAATATGGATTTATCCAAGGCAGGAAGTTCTCGGATCCTTCAGCTCCATGAATTAGAAGAATTTCGGAATCGTGCTTATGAGAATGCTAAGGTCTATAAAGACCAAACAAAGAAATGGCATGATAAAAGGATAGTGAAAAAAGAGTTTTATGAAGGACAACTGGTCCTTTTGTATAATTCTCGATTGAAATTATTCCCTGGGAAGTTGAAATCCAAATGGTCAGGCCCGTTTGTTGTTCACAAAGTTTTCCCTCATGGAGCGATTGAATTAAAGAGTCAAGCAAACGGGGATACATTCAAAGTCAACGGTCAGAGGTTAAAGCCGTATTACCAAGGACAAGAAATTGGTCAAATACATGTTGCTCGTCTCACAAGATGAGAGAAACAACCGTCGAGCCATGCGACGTTAAACGAAGCGCTTCGTGGGAGGCAACCCACGAGTTTTCAATTTTTCTCTCTAATGGTTTTTTTTGTGTGTTTTTAAAATTTTGTTTGAGTTTGAATGTTTGTAGGTAAGAGCAGTGTGCTACTGGTGAAGGTGAAAAAAAAAATTCTAATGGAGGAACAACTAAGGTGTTCAACTGAGGACGTGTATAAGGAAAAATGCAAGGCAAAACAAGGCAACACGGCCGGCCGTGTGGGCTAGCACGGGCCGTGTTGCAGGCTTACCTCTTGCCCATACATTTTCCAGAGGAGCAACACGGGCAGCCGTGTGTGCCAACACGGGCCGTGTTGCTTGGTGATTTCTTCCCCATACATTTTCCAGGGAGGCAACACGGCCGGCCGTGTGGTCCAGCACGGGCCGTGTTGCAGTGCGTAACTCATAATTTTTTTTAAATTTTAGAGACGTTGGAGTGGGGCCCACACGTCTTTAAATACCTTTTACCACTCCCCCACTCACTTTTCAGCCACTTCATCTCTTCCAACCCTATTTTTCTCTCAAATCTCTCAAACTCCATAACCTCCTTCACCTTAAACCTCATATTTCATCATCATCCAACCATTGTTTTTCAAAGTTCCTTCACAAAAGCTGGGCCGTTTCTCGCACTCTACACAGTGACGGTATTATTTTTCCCTATCTCCACTATTTTTTTCTGCTAACTTTTTCAGGTGACCATTATGCCCCCGAAAAGAGCCGACCGAGGAAAGGTCGTGGTAGAGACCTCAAGACCGAGACAAAGGTCCCGGCGGATGCCAAATGCACACGGAATCATTTTTGAAGATGATGATCATGTCGAAAGGTACAAGACCCACCTTAAAAGGAAGCTTGTACCTACAAGGTATGTTTGTGATGATACTATGAGTGCTTGAGGAATTCTAGATGATGTATCCCAAATGTTCCACAATTTAGGTATTTTTGAATTTATGCATGCTGACGTGCCTACCTATGAACGCATCACTCTAGAGTTCCTAAGCACTGTTAAATTTAAATTGGAAAAAAATTGGACTGGTCATGTCTATGAATATTTTGGTACTATGAGTTTCCGACTTTATAACGAAGATTACTCGATGTCGGTTATTCAGCTTGGGCAATGCCTCCGGTTACCATTGGTAGGATCCGGGGCAGTGCCAAATGACTTTTCTGCAGGTTCCTTTTGGTCCTCTATTACAGGTTTACCACAGTACGAACCCCGGAGTGCAAAGGCATCATGGATTCAAAACCCGTGCTTCCGATATGCTCAAAAAGGGTTAGCATTCACCTTGTTTGGACGAGGAGATAGTACAGGTGTAGCGGCAAAGCGGGAGTTATTTTTGATGCATGCCATGGTGAATGAGGAACCAGTGAATGTGGCGGCATTCGCCGCGGACCATTTAGGTACCATGGGGCGTGCCAGCTCAGGAGCCATTTCTGTGGGAGGTATGATAACACAAATTGCTGACTGGTGTGGTTGTAGGCCGGTGTTGGACGGAGAAACCCCGATGCAGGCGTTGGGTAAGCTTGACCTCAATGCCCTGTGTACGCAAGGAATGCTCGAACAAAGCCGTCATGGGTATGTGTTGGTAAGCAGAACACGCCGGCTGTTCCGCTTACCGAACACTGAGAAAACTAATGTTGATAACAATGAGAATTGGTTGTATACCTCTGTTGACCCCGAAGAGGCGGGAGAAGATGAATTTCTTGCAGGTGATACGAGGGAGGAAGATGCACCGGCAAGGGAGAGGGGTGTTCCTCACCCTCACACCTCTCACCACAGAGGTATGGGAGCCTCCTCTGCTGGATGGACACCCATGGACATGGATCAGTTCCGTGTCGAGCAGGCTCGCCAGGGAGCGGAGATTGATCGGATCGTGACAGAGCAGCTCCGTCAAGGGGCTGCCATTGATGATATTCAAAGGATGATGCAACATATGATGTTGCAATTTCCACAGCACCCTCCTCCGCAGTAGGCACTGTAAGTCCCTCTTGCATTTGGGTTTAAACATTGGGGTCAATGTTTAGTTCAAGTGTGGGGGGGTTCCTTTCATTGTTTTAATTTATTTTCCGTTTTGGCTTTTCATTTTTTTTAAGTTAATTTTCCTTTGATTTCTTTTATTTTCAACTGTTTGGATGTTGGGTTACAGGTTGATGGATAAAAACCAGAGGCGTGATGGAAAGATGGTTAGTGGATGAAAGACACAACCCGAACTCACGCTCCCGAGGCACCCTGGAAATTTATGCAGTCGAAGAAAAACTATTGTTGGACACAGTGAGATGAAAACTGGATTGAGATAGAAGTATGGTACACCTGAACCAAAAAGAAGCTACATA
This sequence comes from Lathyrus oleraceus, assembly GCF_024323335.1. Taxonomy (NCBI): domain Eukaryota; kingdom Viridiplantae; phylum Streptophyta; class Magnoliopsida; order Fabales; family Fabaceae; genus Lathyrus; species Lathyrus oleraceus. The sequence continues at coordinate 379,335,746 of NC_066583.1, read as the reverse complement.
CACAGAGAATGCTTTGGAACCTGCAAGTTTACCCCACATGGTGAGATTACAAAAAGCCAAATACTAAGAGATCATCATGAGAGTTAATCCAGGTATGACTCTATCGCTCTGGTTTTGCGTACGTTCTACTGACATAGCACTGCATTATGACACACACTGAGGCACTTTTTTGTTGTTTAACCTTGAGCCTTTCCAGCCACCCTTGTACGTTTTATCCGTTGCGAACCCCTTTGAGCCTTTAACCATTTTGTTTGTTTGTAAACCGCTTATGTTACCCTATGGCCAGAAAAAGAAAAAAATATATACTAATCTCTTCTACCCTTGCTCGGCATAAATGTTGTGGATTTTGGAAACTGTGTGAATTCTAAGTTTGGGGTGGTAAATCTAATACAAAAGGGACAAGTGTGCGAAAAATTGTTACAAGAAAAGAGACAAGAAAAATTGGAGGCTCTTTGAATGCTCCGGAAAAAGAAATAAAAAGAGAAAAGAAAAATAGAACTCATCAAAACGCACTTGTCCCAATTAAACGACTTGATTACATTTGAAATACTCAATCAGTTGAGTAAAGTTAAAGAGTCGATGTCGAACCCCTGTATATCAAAATAAGCACAGGTACAAGAAACATAACAGGAGTGCCGAGCCCAAACCCCTTGTGTATCCGTTTGTTGTTTATCCTACCTGTCCTAAGCCCCGTTACAACCCTAAGTCCTCCAAAAGTGTGTGAATTATGTTTGTGCAATAGAAGTAGAATTTATTCAAAAACTAAGAGTCGATATTGCATACACTGAGTCTTTAGTGCTAACCCTGAGAGATTGTGTGAGATGTATGAAAAGCTTGCAGGTAAAGAGGTGCTGGACTGTGAGGTGTAGCGGATAGTTCGGATTGGGTGGCCAACGTCTTGACCATGAAGGTAGGAAACTCGGTGCGAATAACATCGGCTGTATAGTGGTAAAAAGGAATTTTGGGGTGACCTCTGTTTGTTGTCTCTTGCATCACTTGAGGACAAGCAATGAGATAAGTTTGGGGTTGTGATCGGTCACCATTTTACTTGATTTTCATCATGTTCTCGGCCAAAATTCATCAATGTGGTAACCCTTTATTTTGAGTTTTAATGTTTGAATTTTAAGTATTTCATAGTTGAGTAGATTTATGCTTATTTTGCTTTTGGTGTTAATTTAAGTTTTTAGATGCGTTTGATGTCGTTTCCATGGTATTGTGCATGTTTCAGAAGTAGTTGAAGAGTCGGAAGTGCCAAGGCAACAGTGGAAGAGTGAAAGAAAAAGAAATAAAAAATAGAAGGAAATTCCTGGAGCCAAACACGGCCCGTGTCTCCTGACACGACCCGTGCTGCAAGAAGACATTTTTTCCCATACAAAAACCAGGGGGCTGACACGGCCGGCCGTGTTGCTTGGCACGGCCCGTGTCAGCAGGTCTGAAGGAAAATCAAAAAATAAAATAATTGAAGAGCCAACACGGCCGGCCGTGTTGCCTGGCACGGCCCGTGTTGGCAGGTGCGCTGAAGTTTCTGATTTCTTGTTTTCACTCATGTAAGTGATCCCGGAGGGCATTTTTGACTTTTTGGCCTGGCTGTAATGTGTACCACACTATTTAGACCTAATGGAAGGACAAACAAAGGGAGGGAACATAGAGAACGAGAGAATCAAGATTTTTGGAGAACGGAGATCATCAAGCGCGGAAGCAATTGAAGATCGAAGCTATCTAATCTCTTGTAATGTCTAATCTTATATTTGTACCTTCTTTGAATATTATCATGAGCTAAACCCCCCAATGCTAGGGGGGTGTCCCTGAATTGCTTTTGTAATGAACCTTTTTCCTACAATGTTATGAATGTTTATGTTTTTATGAAATCAGTTTGTTATAACACGAGTGTAATGCTTGCCGTATTGGAAAATTTGGTATTGAATTGGAGGTAAAGGAGGTCTGACAAATCCCTTTATCACTATGTGTATAACAACATCGCTAATTTCTCTTAGGAATGAGGATCTAATAGTGATGATGGAAAATTCTTGATATTCATACATGGGATTAATATTCTTTTGAATGGCTAAGGAATTGGGATTTAAAATTGAATGTTAATGGTTTCTGGCTAAGGAATTAGGGGAAACTTCTCTTGAGAACCATATTGAATCATTCGAACATAGATATCATAAAATAAGGATTAAGTTTATTTCAGAGCAATTCATACACCCTTAATCTAGCATGTTTAACGTTTCTGCATTCAAAAATCTCTATTTTACCTTTATATTTTACACAGCAAATTCACTATTCACTTACCAACCTAAGGTTATTTTGTTTAATTGAATCATTATCAACACTGATAGTTCCTACGCAGTCCTCGAGATCGATACTCAGGATAATTCCTTTTATTACTACATCGGTAAAATAGTACACTTGCTATTTTCCCGATCAGTACTCGTATTCCACATTAAACATTCTAAAACAAACGGTACCTACCGTGCTAGCAGTGCCAGGGTAAACAGTGTAAATTAGGGAACTCAAAAATTCCCTAGTCAGCCTATCATAGGTGGGTACTTTACTAGCAAAAATATCGTATAATCCTAAAGTATCAAGCATGTGGAAAACACTATGGTATGTTCCTAAAGTGTACAAGCAATCTTCGTCTACATACCTGGTAACGAGGATTTCCCGAGATTGCAGTTTTTGTAAAATCTTGTTTTGTCGCTCTCCGGGTTTTCCTCCACGAAGAATGATGTTGTTGAACTCCATTCCGGCCATTAATGGTGATTGAAGAGAAAAATGGGTATTTATGGAAAGGAAATGAAAAATGGAGTTTTAGTGGGGTTTTGGTGGAGAGATGGATAAGTGAAGTTTGGAAATGGTAATGGCTTCGAGTTAAAATGAGAAAGTTGGGATTTTTCGTGAACTTTGGTGGAGTTGGGAGGAGGAGAAAATGGGTTTGGAGAGGTTGAAGAAGGTGAAAATGGTGAAATTGGGGATTCTGTCCCGTTAAAGGTTCAGACATCATGGCGTTCGCCATGAGGCTTATGGCGCCTGCCATGGCTTCGGAATTGGTTGGGTCGGATTGCTTCTTGGGCCTCAACTTTTGTCTTCATTCTTGCAAGAAGGGGGGTGCACATAGGTTTCTATGATATGCTATTTTTTTGGTTTAAGCTTGACAAAACAAAATAAAATAAAATAAAATGGACATAATATATATATATATATATATATATATATATATATATATATATATATATATATATATATATATATATATATATATATATATATATATATATATATATATATATATATATATATATATATATATATATATATATATATATATATATATATATATATATATATTATATATATAATATATATATATATATATATATATATATATATATATATATATATATATATATATATATATATATATATATATATATATACACACACATATATGTGTGTGTGTGAAGAGTTAATAATAAGTTACGGGTCCAGAGATCCTAGGAAAGAAAAAGCAAGCATAATGTCAAAAGAAACAATAAAAATAAGCATAAATAATAAATGACGGGAAAGAGGAAAATCAAACGGCATCTCTCGGTTGGTGATAGCATAAATGCTCAGGGTATAGTGGAGTCTCCTCGACTTCGTAACCTCGAAGCATAATGCCAAAAGAAACAATAAAAATAAGCATAAATAATAAATGACGGGAAAGAGGAAAATCAAACGACATCTCTCGGTTGGTGATAGCATAAATGCTCAGGGTATAGTGGAGTCTCCTCGACTTCGTAACCTCGAAGCTCTGCGATCTGGCGTTGGAGGTCGGCGACCTCGTCATTCAGTATATCGGTTTCAGTGTCATGTGTGGCGACTAATACTTTGACCTGCAAAGCAACGTCAGCAAGCTCCTGGCGAAGCTGGGCTATCTCCATACGAAGCTTAACCAGTTCAGACTGCATGCTTGGACTCTGGAGATTTGGATTATTTGTGCGAACTTTGATTCTGATAGGTGCGATTTTCGGCTCGTCTACTGTCTCTCCCTGCCCTTCTATGGCGTATGCCCAGTTGGCCTGATCAATAACACAAGTTACCTGAGGGTCCGACAAAGTAAAGTAGTGAATAGTCTCACCCTTGATCAAGAGCTTGTATTGATCTGGTCGGAAGGAAGATCTCCTCATGAGGCCACGGTCTAGACAGAAGTCAATATCCATCAAGGTGTAGTTGTAGTAAGATGTAAGGTGAAATAGTCTTCTATCAAGTCCCAGGGAGGAAGCTATATGAGTCACCGTGCTTCCAACGTGTATAGGGCTCACAGCGGAGCGAGCATTAAGATACAAACTCTCGATCAGGAAAGCTCCGCAATTTACTGGGCGTGACTGAATGGTACAGTACATGAAGAAGATCTCTTCAGCACTTACATGCGTATCATGGTCACTCTTCCCCAGGAAGGTGTGGGCAATGATCATCTGAAAGTATCTGAAAGCAGGGTTGTGAATCTTGTTGGAGATTTGGGTGGAAGGGTCAGAGCTACCTCCACACGTAATGTCACTCCAAACTTCTCAACGTCTCGGCTCAGGAAATAACTCATGGGGAGCTCAAATGAAGCATCATAAGCAGTCTGAAATCTAAGTAAGTCACCAAAGTGCTTGTGGTTGAAGGTGTATTTTGCCCCAAACAACCTGAAATTAATGTATCCACCATCACTAGCGTGACCAACATAGGGCTCGTAGGTCATCGAGCTCAAGAACTCCAAAGTAAGGTTCCTGTAAGTCACATGCATCACATCAGTATATTCATCCCATTGCAACTGATTGGACAAATCCCTGACACTAGGCTCAACGCCTAATGCCTCCATGCAGCTCGAGTCAGGGTATCTGGTGGGCAGCATTGGGCGTTGGGAAAGCATGACGTAGCGCTGCTCTTGAACTGGGTCACGAAAGATTACTAGCATAGTGTCGCAATTTTCCATCCTGAAAAGTTAGGTTAGAAACAGAGGACACCTGAAATCGCAAATATTATAACTGTTAGTCTACACATAGATATACATATATATATATATATATATATATATATATATATAAATAATATAAATTGAAATGGTAAAAGTAAAGCAAAGGAAAATAAATCATGGGTTGCCTCTCATGCAGCGCTTGTTTAACGTCATTAGCTTGACGATTCGAGCTTTATATATTAGAGGTAGGAACTGGAGGGTCATCAGAGTTTGGTCAGGACATTCTGTGGGGATGTCACCTCCTTGATATTGCTTCAATCTTTGTCCATTTACCACAAGAGGATTACAGGAATTGTTCCGAATTTCAAATGCTCCTGATTTTAGGATTTTGGAAACCTCAAAGGGGCCTGTCCATCTCGAACGCAGCTTACCTGGAAAAAGTCGTAATCTCGAATTGAAAAGGAGAACAGAGTCGCCTATATTAAATTCCTTTTTCATAATCCTTTTGTCATGCCAAGCTTTGATTCTTTCTTTGTATATAACGACATTCTCGTAAGCGTTTTGGAGGAGTTCCTCCAATTTGTGGATATCTAGGATTCGCTTCTTGCCAGATGCTAGGTAATCCAAATTCAAGGTCTTGATGGCCCAATATGCCTTGTGCTTGAGTTCAAAAGGTAAGTGGCATGACTTCCCGTAGAGAAACTGGTATGGTGTAGTTCCAATAGGGGTTTTGTAAGCAGTTTTGTAAGCCCACAATGCTTCTGTCATCTTTTTAGACCAATCTTTTCTGGATATTGAAACGGTTTTCTCCAAGATCTGCTTAATCTCTCTATTAGATACTTCCACTTGACCATTAGTCTATGGATGATAAGGTGTTGCTACTCTATGCTTTACTCCATATTTCCTTAAGAGTTTATCAAATATCCTGGATATAAAATGTGATCCACACCATCACTTATGACAAGTCGTGGTACTCCATATCTGGGAAAAATATTATTCTTGAACATCTTGATGACTACCCTTTGTTGTTGGTGGGTGCGGCTATAGCTTCTATCCACTTGGACACATAGTCAATGGCTACCAAAATGCACTTGTTTCCCAACAAAGATGGAAAAGGTCCCATGAAATCAATACCCGAAACATCAAATGGTTCTACTTCTTGGATGTTCTTCAAAGGCATTTCGTCATGTCTTGAGATGTTTCCAGCACGCTGGCACCGGTCACATTGGACAATATAAGCATGGACATCACGCCATAATGTTGGCCAATAAAGACCAGCTTGAAGGATCTTAGCGTATGTCTTGGATATGCTTGAATGTCCACCATAGGGCGAAGAGTGACAATGCTCTATGATATTTCTGACTTCTTCTTCCGGGATGCAACGTCGAAAGATGTTATCAGTTCCTCTTTTGAAAAGGAGTGGTTCGTCCCAACAGAAATGTCTTATATCTTTAAAAAACTTCTTCTTCTGTTGATAGTTGAGGTCGGGTGGTATGATATCAGCGGCTAGATAGTTCACAAAATCAGCGTACCATGGTACTCTACTAATTTTTGAAACTGTCCCAAGGTTGTCTCTATCAGGTTCAAGGGGAACGGTATCTAACTTAGCTATCAATCTATCATAGGTGAAATCATCATTTATAGGTAAATGGTCTGGCTTCAAATGCTCTAGTTTGGAAAGATGGTCAGCAACTACGTTTTCTGTTCCTTTTTTGTCTCTAATATTTAAGTCGAATTCTTGTAGCAAAAGGATCCATCTGAGTAATATAGGTTTTGCATCCTTTTTGCTTAGAAGGTAACAGATAGCTGCATGGTTTATATAGACTATAATCTTAGATCCTACAAGATAAGACCTAAATTTATCGATTGCAAAAACTACAGCTAGGAGTTCCTTCTCTGTTGTTGTATAATTTAATTGAGCGACATATAGGGTTCTACTAACGTAATATATTACATGTAGTTTCTTATCTTTTCTTTCCCCTAAAACAGCTCATATAGAGAAATCACTAGCATCACACATTATTTCGAAGGGTTTAGTCCAATCTGGAGTTTGTAAAATGGGTGCTGAAATTAGCGCTTGTTTTAACTGATTAAAGGCTTTGATGCATTTTTCATCGAAAATGAATTCAATGTCTTTCATCAGAAGACCGGTCAGGGGTTTTGTTATTTTAGAGAAATCTTTGATGAAGCGTCAGTAGAAACTGGCGTGTCCAAGAAAACTCCGAACTTCTCTAACTGTCTTAGGAGGGTTAAGGTTTTCTATAACTTCTATCTTTGCTTGGTCGACCTCAATGCCTCTTTCAGATATTATATGTCCTAACACTATGCCTTCTTTGACCATAAAGTGGCACTTCTCCCAGTTTAACACAAGGTTAACTTCTACGCATCTCTCTAGGATTTTCTCAAGGTTAAAGAGGCAATTCTCAAAGTGAACTCACACACCGAGAAATCGTCCATGAATACTTCCATAGTTCCGTCGAGATAATCTACGAAGATTGACATCATACAACGCTGGAAAGTAGCCGGCGCATTACAGAGTCCAAACGATATTCGTCTATAAGCAAACGTTCCGTAAGGACAGGTAAATGTTGTTTTCTCTTGATCCTCGGGGTGTATGGGTATTTGGAAAAATCCAGAATATCCATCAAGATAACAAAAGTAAGAGTGTCTAGCAAGACGCTCAAGCATTTGATCTATGAATGGAAGGGGGAAATGGTCTTTCCTAGTTGCCTTATTGAGCTTCCTATAATCTATGCACATACACCATCCGCCTTCTATGTGTTTAGCTACATGCTTGCCCTTCTCGTTCTGCACGACTGTGACGCCTCCCTTTTTGGGTACCACATGTACAGGACTTACCCATTTACTATCAGAGATCTGATAGATTATACCAGCTTCTAGCAGTTTAAGGACTTCCTTCTTTTCCACCTCGCTCATTACAGGGTTGATTCTTCTCTAATGTTCTCTGGAAGGTTTTGAATCTTCTTCTAGCGAGATCCTGTGCATACACACGGATAGGCTTATACCTTTTAAATCAGAGATGTTGTACCCTAAGGCAGAGGGGTATCTTCTTAAAACATTCAAGAGTCGGTTTGTCTCGTCTTGGTTTAAGGTGACACTAACTATTACTGGGCGGTTCATTTCTTTATCCAAAAACTCATATCTTAGGTTCTTGGGTAGTTCCTTAAGTTCTTGAGCTGGTTTTTGAGAATTTGGTGAAAGGTCTAGCGTAAGATCCAAACATTCGTTAGTGTGAGGTTTCGTTTCCTCTAGCTCGTCATCCCTTTCATTCAGGTTTGAAAATGGTGCGATCACGGGTTCTCCTCGATCAAATTCCCTTATTCATTCATCTATGATATCGATCGCATAACATGTGTCTCCTAGAATTGGTGCCATCAGGAATTTTGAAAGAATGAACTCGATCTTTTCATCCCCTACTTCGAAGGTTAATTTTCCTCTTTTAACATCTATTATAGCTCCAGCTGTTGATAAGAATGGTCTACCTAAAAGGATAGGGATATCGTCATCTTCCTTGATATCCATGACCATAAAGTCTGTTGGGATATAAAGTTGATCGATCCTAACTGGGATGTCTTCTAAAATGCCTACAGGATACTTAACAGACCTATCGTCTAATTGGAGGGACATCTTAGTTGGTTGTAATTCTCCTAAGTTTAACCTTTTACATACAGCTAAAGGCATTAAACTCACACTAGCGCCTAAGTCTAGAAAAGCTTTATCGATCACATGACTCCCCAAAATGCAAGGTATAGAAAAACTACCAGGGTCTTTCTCCTTCTTAGCAAGTTTATCCTCAGAAATAAAGTTGCATTCCAAGGGTTTTGGATCGTCAAGCCTACGCTTGTTGGTTAAGATGTCTTTGAGAAATTTGGCGTAAGACAGAATTTGGGTGATGGCTTCAGTAAAACGAATCTCTACATGAAGCTTCTCTATTACTTTTATAAATTTTTGGTATTGGTTATTGATTTTGGTTTGTTTAAGTCTTTGTGAATATGGGATTGGTGGTTTGTACTGGGGTGGTGGTTTGTAAGTTTTATCCTTGGCTTCTCCTTCTTGGTCGGTTTGTTTTTTGGGTTCTACTAGTTCCTCTTCTTGGTTGGTAGGTAAATTTTCTTTAGAAGTTTTGGACTCGCTCATTGTTGGGTTATGATGCCCTTCGTAAGCGGTCCCACTTCGTAACGAGATAGCGTTAGCTTGCCCTTGAGGGTTTGGTGAGGTTGTCCAGGGAATTGTCCTCCAGGTGTAGTTTGTGGGGCTTGGTTTTGTGCTACCTGTGAGATCTGGGTTTCAAGCATCTTGTTGTGAGTGATTATCTGATCAACCTTGGTTCCTAATTGCGTTATCAGTTCGTTTACGTGAATGTTCTGGTTTAGGAATTCTTTATTTTACTGAGTCTGGCCTGATATAAAGCTCTCCGTGATCTTCTCAAGGTTAGACTTCTAAGGCACAACTTGCATAGGTTGATTTAGTTTTTGGGCTTGATAACCTTGCGGTCTTTGAGGTGCATAATTTTGGATAGGGTTCTGGTTTTTAAATGAAAAATTCGGATGATTCTTCCATCTAGGGTTGTAAGTGTTTGAAAATGGGTTACCTTGGGCGTAATTCACTTGGTCGATGTGTAGGCCATTCAAAAGGTTACATTCCGCCGATTCGTGTCCTTTAGATCCACAGAGTTCGCACTCTGTATGGACTACCGTTGTGGTGTTAGTATTTGTAGACATATGTTCGATCCTAAGGACTAAAGTGTCCATTTTCGCCTGCATCATGTCTAGAGAGCTTATCTCATGTATTCCACATTGGGTCTCCTTTTTCTCTTCTGATGCTCGTTCAGTTCCCCATTGGTAATGGTTTTGGGCCATATCCTCAATTAGGTCACAAGCTTCAGGGTAAGGTTTGTTCATCAGCGCGCCACCCGCGGCGGCGTCGATGCTCATCTTGGTGTTATAATGGAGTCCATTGTAGAAGGTATGAACGATCAGCCTGTTGGTGTAAGCCCTAGAGGCCAATACTTTTGGTACTTGTATCGAATTATTTATTAATAATAAAAGGCTTTTTCTTTATTATGTTTGTTTAATAAAGTCCCTAGAATAGCTATTCCGTTTAATGTATCAAGTGCGACTTAATCATGAGATCACATTAAACATAAGGACGTTATTCTTAAAGTATCCGTAGTCGAGCTTTATTGTGAAGTGGGATAACATTAAAGCATAAATACTATTATGTATATAGACTGATTATCATATCTCATGGATCATGGATAAGGAGTTATCAAGTCTTAAACATAGGTATGAATATTAAGAGTAATATTTATACTGGATTGACCCGCTATGAGAATACTATATAGAATGTTATGCAAAGTGTCATAAGTTATTCTCATGGTGATAATGGTGTATACCACCCTTCGACCTGAAACCACTATGAACCCTAGAGGTAGAGTCGAGTGCCTTGTTGCTGATCAAACGTTGTCCTTAACATGCTAAGGGACATGAGTTACCTAGATGGAATTTGCCCATCCTGCGTAACAGGATAAATGTCTATGAGCCCAATATTGAACTGGACAAGGATGACGCGGTCTATGCCTTGTGTTCAATATAGACATAAGGGCAAAAGGGTATATATATACATAAGTATTATCATAGAAGGATTTGTCAGATCACATGACATTTTCGTGTCTTGGGTAGTAGTGATTGAAGGTGAGAAAAACAAGAAAGGGGGGGTTTGAATTGTTTGGAAAATAAGCGCTTTTTCAAAATGAAAATCACACAAGGATTTTATACTGGTTCGCTTATAACACAAAGCTACTCCAGTCCACCCGGCCAAGGTGATTTCGCCTTCAACAAGGACTTAATCCACTAATCTTGAAAGATTGATTACAAACAACGTCTAAGAGAAAGATCTCTTAGTCCTCTCAAGTATACAGACTGCACAGAGTCACTTGAGGAAATACAACAAAGATAAAAACTTATGTAATCTAGAGTGCTTCTAAGATAAGCAAATATTAAAACAGTAAGAACAAAAAGTGTTTCACGCTCTAAGCAAAAGCTTCGTGAAGATTGAGAGAATAAAACGTTTTTATGTGTGTTGATGTTTCAGTATGTTCTCTTTGTGTTGTTGTACTTGTGTCTCTCAATGTTGATTTGCAGTCCTTTATATATAGGATTGAAGTAGTCGTAAAAACTGATGGTCAATAATTTGAATTAATGCCATAACTTATATAGCTTCTTGCCAAGACAACTTTCTCTCCTTGAATGACTACTTTCCAAATATAGTTCCTTTTCATTTGAATTTGGAGTTAACGTCTCTTTCTGTATTAGGAATTCCATTTCCAAACCTTTATTTGAAGTTAACGTTACTCTTCCTTTATTTGGAAATCCATGATCAGAGTCTTCGTGTTTCGGGAGATCTTGGAATCTTGCTATCTAACTTCTGATGTTGATCTCTTTTGAGTTCTGATGATTTCTTCAGATAGCGCTGAGAACTTCTGGAGTTTGACATACCGTTGTTCAGAGTCAGAACTTCTAGAGCGTACTTCTTGTTCAGATGCTTCTGATATTTTACTGTTTTGCTCAGAGTTAGACTTTCTTGAACGTGTTTCTACTTCAGATGCTTCTGGTCTTCTGATAATTTGTATCTGATATGATTCTGTATCTGATGATTTCTTCCTTCTTTCCTTAGAACCCTGCACACTTAGAAACTTTTCGTTAGGGTGCCATTTTTGGTTTCATCCTTTGTTATCATCAAAATCATGGAATCTGTTGTAGAACAATTTTTGTTCTTACAATCTCCCCCTTTTTGATGATGACAAAACAAACTTAATTAGCAGATGAAACATAAACAATATCAGATCAGATAGACAAGAGCTCCCCCTGAGATAGGCCAGGGAGTTCAGAAGTTCTTACCAGAGCTTCCAAGCAATGAGGTTTCTTGATACCTTCTGCAATTTCTTAAGTCTAGTGTTAGATAATTTTTTTAAGAAAAATATGTTGCAGAGTGCTTAAGGTATTTAGACAGTATTTTCATCAGAGCTATTAATGACTTCTCCCCCTTTTTGTCAGAATCAAAAAGACATAGCAAAAATAAAATTCAAGAGAAAAACATTGTATTCAGATAAAAAGCAACAGAGGCAAAAGGAACAAGTAAACATCAGAAACAAAGAAAGCAAAGCAATAAAATCCTAAGTGCCTAAGGGTTGGGAGGCGGAGGCATTCTCTGAAGCAATTGAGCCAGCATGTTCTGAATGTTGTCGTTGACAGTGTCTTGTTTATCCATTCTCGCACGGAGTTCCTTCTGATCTTTCTTCAGTTCTTCCAGCGTCTGGAGAACCATAGGAACGACAGAAGAGGACTCCCCCTGAGTCAGAGCCTGCTGTGCTTCAGCAGCGGCCTTTGCTTCAGCTTCAGCAGCAGCCTGTGCTTCAGCTTCAGCAGCAGCCTGTGCTTCAGCTTCGGCAGCAGCAGCAGCATCGGCCAGAGCTTTAGCTTCAGCTTCCTTTGCCCTTTCTTCCTCTAGCCTTCTGGCTTCTTCTTCAGCTTCTCTTGCTAGTCTCTCTTCCTCCAGCCTTCTGGATTCAGCTTCTCTTGCAAGTCTTTCCTGGAGTCTTGCCTCAGCATCTCTGATGTAGCCATTTCTGACTTGCTCAGAGATGTTCTTCAGCTTAAAAGCCTCAGAGGTCATCCAGCCAATGACTCTGTTCCAGTGTGTCCTTACAGAGTCAGGATCATCACTGACTTCAGAGTTAATGGTCAGAGACTTGACCTTTTGTACTGAAGCCCCTGCGACCAGCATTATGGCTTCCTCAAGGGTAGGTACGGAAAGGTTAGGTTCAGAGGTTTGAGGTGAAGAGGTTGGAGGGCTGAGATTTAATGTTAGAGGTTCAGGTTCAGCTTCAGGTTCAGGTTCAGGTTCAACTTCAGGTTCAGGTTCAGGTTCAACGGAGGTGTTTGGAGGGGTGATATCAGAGGTGTGGAGGTCAGAGGGTTGAGTTTCAGAAGGTTGGTCTTCAGAAGGAATGTTGGTTGTTTGTTCTGGGGGAGGTGAAGTTGCTTCAGATTGTGTTGGTTGTTGTGAAGCAAGGTTTTGAGCCTGAATTTGGGCAAAGGTTGGAGAGTTAGGGTCAGAGTATTCTGGGTCAGAGGAGAGGTCAAGGTATGGAGGTGATTCTGGGGCTGAAGATGATGAAGAGGAAGTGGTAGTGTGAGCAAGATTAAAATTGGGTAGAGGTTGTGAGGTTCTGGTTGTAGAAGGTGGGGTTTCAGAGGATGTGTATATAGGTGGTGTTGGGAGAGGATTAGAAGAAGAAGCCATAAGAGGTTCAGAGGGAATAGAGGGAGCAGACGTACCAGTAGTTACTTGCAGAGGCGCTGGAGATCTGGTTCATTAAGTTTCTCCTAGCCTTGCTCTCTTTGCCTTTGAAGATCTCTTTGAAGAGGGACCTCTTTTGAATCTAACAAAATCTTCTTCTGAATCTAGACAGTCATCTAGTCTGAAGTCAGAGATGTTGACTCCTTCATCCTTCAGACGCTGCATATAGAAGAGGATAGCGTCTCTGGGTTCATTTTTGAAGAACCTTGCAAGACCATGGGGCAGCTTCCTCTGATCTTTCAATGCATCCCAGGAGGTATCCATTGTGGGTCTGACTTGAATCTTCTTCAAGATTCCCATACTTTTCAGATTTCTGGCGTTCAGAGGCTTTCCAGTATCTATTGCCAGATCATTCATAAGCTTGTTCTTCTCCAGATGATCTACAAGCCCATTCTCAATGAAAACATCAGACATAAGTCTTCCCAGAGGGATGTAGGATCTGGGTTTCATGTTGTTTCTTGTCTCCCTTACAGAGTCTCTGAGATATCTAAAGAGTAGTGCAGGAAGGCAGAGCTTCATCCCCTTGTGAATGCAATACAGAATGCACTTCTGATCTGTATTGATGTAGTCAGAGGAGTTTGATGCTGGGCGATGATGAATGGTTCCCAGAATGATCTTGAGCCATACTCGAAGGTTCTGATGAAGTTCTTTGTTCTTTGAAGGATTGCCTTCAGTGTTGAGTTTGAAAATGGTTGGATTTATTTCCTGAGCAACGCACCTTGACCTAGGGTTGATGTTGTAAATCCTTATTCCTCCAGTTTTCTCCATGTTCAGTAAAGAAGCAATTGACTTTTCAGTAATCACTATCTTTACCCCCAAAACGTAGGAGACGATGAAATGGTCATCAGCGTCAGCAAATCTCCAGAATTCTTTGATGAGATTTGGGTAAACAGGGCCATAAAGCCTTTGGAAGTAGTTTTCCCACCCTTGTAGACGGAGTTCTTCAGTAAGATCTACTCCATTTCTCCTCATGTTGTCGAAGTCCACCAGTGTTTCACATAACACATCCAGTCCCTCAAAGGGAGTTGCTAGGTTGATATGAGGTTGACGATCAAGAACATGGGGTTCCTTGTACACTGGAGTAATGGAAACGCCTGTAACTGTTGGAGTGGAAATGCTTGAACTTTGGGCTGTGGCGTTGGATTCCATTTGTTGAGAAAAGTTGAAAACTTGTTGTTGTTGAGCATCCATAGTTGATGAAAATGAAGGTGAAGATGAAGTGTTTGCAAAAATGCTTCAGAGAGGGTTTGAGAGTGAGTGAGAGTGATAAGTGTGTGAAATGTGAGAAAAGTGTTTAAATACCCTAAACGAAAACACATGCAAAACGACACACTATTCAGCGTTAGCACAAAGCACAAGTTAGCACGCTTGGAGGAAAAATGATTAAGGCTCATTAATGAATGTCTAATCCCAACAGTATGCACACTGCTCGAGGAGATCTTAATCGTCTGGCCTTTGAATTTCTTCTGGACAGCTGTCTAGAAGTTTCAAGGTTAGACGCTAAGTGCTTCACGTGTTTTGATGTATCTGATCTTCAAGAATACCAAAGGATTGGTTCCTGGAGATTTCTAACTCAGATATCTTCTTAACTTGGTAGAAGTATCAGAGTCAGAGACAGAAACTTGTTTGTTTATGTTAGAGTCTCATTTTACATCTTCAGAGGCACAATTTATTCAGGGCAATTTTGAATGTTCAGATTTTCTAAGATAAAAAGAAATCTATCTTCAGCTAAAGGCTTAGTAAATATATCTGCCCATTGATGATCTGTATCAATGAACTTCAATGTTACTGTCCCTTTCTGAACATAGTCTTTGATAAAATGATGTTTTATTTCAATGTGCTTAGCTCTGGAGTGTAGAATGGGATTCTTACTTAGACAAATGGCAGCAGTATTATCACAGAAGATAGGAATGTTACTCTCGAAGATTTGCAGATCTTCTAACTGATGCTTCATCCAGAGCATCTGAGTTGTGCACAGTGATGCTGAGATGTATTCTGCTTCTGCAGTTGATAGAGCGATAGTTGACTGTCTTTTGCTAGCCCAGGATATCAGATTGTTTCCCAGAAGCTGGCAATTTCCAGATGTGCTTTTTCGTTCTAGTCTATCTCCTGCATAATCTGCATCACAGTAACCCGAAAGTCTATACTCTGATGTTTTCTTATACATCAGGCCCAGGTTAGGAGTTCCTTTCAGATACTTGAGAATTCTCTTAACTGCTGTTAGATGAGATTCTCTAGGATCTGATTGGAATCTGGCACAGAGACAGACACTAAAGAGAATATCAGGACGAGTAGTAGTCAGATATAGAAGAGAGCCTATCATACCTCGATAGAGCTTCTGACAAACCTTTTTGCTTTCTTCTTCCTTTTCAAGAATGCATGTTGGATGCATGGGAGTTTTTGCAGAGTTACAGTCAGCCATGTCAAATTTCTTCAGAACATCTTTAATATATTTGCTTTGATGAACATATGTAACTTCTGAAGTTTGGTTAATTTGAATTCCCAGAAAGAACTTTAGTTCTTGCATTAAGCTCATTTCAAATTCTGCCTGCATTAACTCAGAGAATTCTTGACAAACAGAGGCGTTAACTGAACCAAAAATAATATCATCAAGGTATATCTGGCATATCATGAGATCATTGTTAAGATTCTTACACAAGAGTGTGGAGTCAACTTTCCCTCTGATAAAATTGTGTTCCAGAAGAAAATTGCTTAAACGTTCATACCAAGCTCTGGGAGCTTGTTTAAGTCCATATAAAGATTTTTTAAGTTTAAAAACATGTTCTGGAAAATTTGGATTTTCAAATCCTGGAGGTTGGTTGACATACACTTCTTCTGAAATATAACCATTAAGGAATGCACTCTTGACATCCATTTGATATAATTTGATAGAGTGGTTTATAGCAAAAGATACAAGAAGACGAATAGATTCTAACCTTGCGACTGGAGCAAAGGTTTCATTATAGTCAATACCTTCTTGTTGACTATAACCTTGAGCTACCAGTCGAGCTTTGTTTCTGACGACTTCTCCTTTCTCATTCAGCTTGTTTCTGAATACCCATCTGGTTCCAATAATGTGAGTGCCTCTGGGCTTTGGAACAAGATCCCATACATCATTCTTTGTGAATTGATCTAATTCTTCTTGCATGGCTGAAACCCAGTCGTTATCTTGAAGTGCTTCATCACAGGACGTAGGCTCAATCAGAGACACTAGTCCCAGAGGAGTATCTTCAGAGGTCCTGAAGGTAGATCTGGTTCTGACAGGTTCGTCTTTGTTTCCCAGAATCAAATCTTCGGATACATTGATACGACTTTTAACTTTCTTTGGGATTTCTGGGGATTTAATTTTTTCAGAGTTCTGAGTAACAGTTGCTTCTGGAACTTTATCAGATCCTGCAAGAGTGATTTCTAAATCTGCAAAATTTTCAACTAGCTTTGACTTTTCAGGGTCAAGCTTATCATCAAATCTGACATGAATTGATTCTTCCACAATTTTGGTTTCTGTGTTGTATACTCTGTAGCCTTTAGAGCGTTCTGAGTATCCTAACATAATACCTTTCTGTGCTTTGGAATCAAACTTGTTCAGATGTTCTTTAGTGTTTAAGATAAAGCAAGAACATCCAAAAGGATGAAAATATGAAATGTTTGGTCTTCTTCCTTTACACAGTTCATAGGGAGTCTTTTCCAGAATAGGTCTTATAGAGATTCTATTCTGAATGTAACACGCTGTATTTACAGCTTCTGCCCATCTCTTGGAGTGTCCTATTCTTCCTCTCTACAACTCCATTTTGTTGTGGAGTTCTAGGGCAGGAGAAATCATGGGATATTCCATTAGAGTCAAATAATTCCTCAAAATCTTTGTTTTCAAATTCCCCACCATGATCACTTCTGACTTTAATAATTTTAGAGTCAAATTCTTTTTGCACTTTGGAGCAGAAACTAGTGAATACAGAGTGAGACTCACTCTTGTGCTTTAGGAATTTCACCCATGTCCAGCGACTGTAATCATCAACAATGACTAGTCCATACTTCTTTCCATTAACTGATGCTGTTTTCACAGGACCAAATAAGTCAATGTGAAGAAGTTCTAGAGGCTTAGAGGTAGAAACAACATTTTTCTTTTTAAAGGATGTTTTTGAAAATTTTCCTTTCTGACATGCTTCACACAGAGCATCTGAAGAAAACTTCAGTTTAGGTAGGCCTCTGACTAACTCGAGTTTATTTAGCTGAGAAAGTTTCCTCATGCTAATGTGGCCCAAGCGTCTATGCCATACCCATTGCTCTTTATGAACAGACATCAAACATTTTACATTTTGTTCTTTTAAATCAGAAAGATTAATTTTATAAATGTTGTTTTTCCTCTTGCCTGTGAAAAGGACAGAGCCATCGTTCTGATTAATGGCTTTACATGTCTTTTGATTAAAGATTACATCATAACCGTTATCACTTAATTGACTTATGGATAACAAGTTATGCATCAATCCTTCTACGTAAAGGACATCAGATATAGAGGGAAGAGTACCATTACCAATAGTTCCGGAGCCTCTGATCCTTCCTTTCTGATCTCCTCCGAAGCCTACAAATCCAGCGTCTTTAAGTTCCAGACTTTGGAACATAGACTTTCTTCCCGTCATGTGTCGCGAGCATCCAGAGTCCAGGTACCATGACTGGTGTCTGAACTTTGCTGCATAGGATATCTGCAACATAAACAATCTTATCTTTCGGTACCCAGAATCTCTTGGGTCCTTTCTGATTAGTTTTCCCAGAGTTTCTTATAACTTTGGGTTTTCTAGCATTTTCAAATTTTTGTTCTTGTGTGTGTGTATAGTGATAAGAAAATGGAGATTTAAGTTGGTCACTAGTAGAAGTTTTAACTTCCTTAGGATCATACCCAATTCCCTTTTTATTGTTCTGACTGGCTCCATAAATCATGGATGCCATAATACTCCTACCTATTCCATTTTTCAGAAATTCTTGAAAGGCTTCTTCGTATTCACAAATTATTTTATTTGAAGTTTGTGGTGCTTGAGACAACGTTTCTTCTAATTTTAAGCTTTTTCTTTTTGCTCCATCTCTTTCTAATGTTAAAAATCTGATTGTATCTTCTCGCGCTAGAATTGTCATCTCAAGCTTGCCACATTCTTCAAATTTTGCTTTAAGAAAGCCTTTTATGTTTTTAAGCTTTTGTTTTAATTTCTGATATGAGCTAAGAGTTTCTGACAAGCATGATTCTAGATCAGATCGAGAGAGTTCAGAAAATACCTCTTCAGATTCTTCATCTGAGCTGCTCCTGGATGTGGTAGCCATAAGTGCCACATTGGCCTGTTCATCAGAGTCAGATTCTGATGACCCAGATTCACTATCATCCCAGGTAGCCATTAATCCTTTCTTTGTCCTGAAGGTATTTTTCTTGAAACTTTCTTTTCTAGAATTGTCTTTCTTTAGCTTGGGGCATTCATTCCTATAGTGACCTGTTTCTTTACATTCATAACAAGTAATATCTTTGTTAGTTTTACCTTTTGAGGTTGATGCTGATCGATCCCCTCTGGGTCTTGGTCTTCTGAAGTTGTTGTTCCTCTTTTTCCAGAGTTGTTTAACTCTTCTGGTCAGGAGGGACAATTCTTCTTCATCATCAGAATCTTCTGGTTCAGAGTCATCAGTATCTTCAGTTTCTGCCTGGAGAGCTTTGGTTCTGTCAGGTTTGCGTCTTTCAGATCTGGACTTTAATGCTACGGACTTGTTCCTTTTCTGAGGCTCATCTTCCTCTAGTTCTATCTCATGGCTTCTGAGGGAACTGACAAGTTCTTCAAGACTGATATTGTTCAGATCCTTTGACAGCTTCAGAGCAGTAACCATGGGTCTCCATTTCTTTGGCAGACTTCTGACTATCTTTTTGACGTGGTCTGCAGTTGTGTATCCTTTGTCTAGAACCTTGAGACCTGCAATCAGAGTTTGGAATCTAGAGAACATTGCCTCTATGGCTTCGTTATCTTCCATTTTGAAAGCTTCATATTTCTGGATAAGCGCCAGAGCCTTTGTCTCTTTGACCTGAGAGTTTCCTTCATGAGTCATCCTCAGAGAGTCAAGTATGTCTTTGGCTGTTTCTCTGTTGGTAATCTTTTCATACTCGTTGTAAGATATAGCATTGAGGAGTATGGTTCTGGCCTTGTGATGGTTTTTGAAAACTCGCTTCTGATCATCTGACATCTTACTTCTGGGAACTTCAACTCCATCCTCTATGACAGGAGGTTTGTATCCATCTGTGACAATATCCCAGAGATCAGCGTCATAGCCTAGAAAGAAACTTTCAATTCTATCTTTCCAGTAATCGAATTTCTCTCCATCAAAGACAGGAGGCTTAGCATTGTAACTATCCTTTTCATTTGTGTGGGCCATAGTTTTTCTCGTTCTGGATCTCTCTACACTGTTAAGTGTTTGATTAGAAAATCAATAACAGAGCCGGAGCTCTGATACCAATTGAAGGTGAGAAAAACAAGAAAGGGGGGGTTTGAATTGTTTGGAAAATAAGCGCTTTTTCAAAATGAAAATCACACAAGGATTTTATACTGGTTCGCTTATAACACAAAGCTACTCCAGTCCACCCGGCCAAGGTGATTTCGCCTTCAACAAGGACTTAAGCCACTAATCTTGAAAGATTGATTACAAACAACGTCTAAGAGAAAGATCTCTTAGTCCTCTCAAGTATACAGACTGCACAGAGTCACTTGAGGAAATACAACAAAGATAAAAACTTATGTAATCTAGAGTGCTTCTAAGATAAGCAAATATTACAACAGTAAGAACAAAAAGTGTTTCACGTTCTAAGCAAAAGCTTCGTGAAGATTGAGAGAATAAAACGTTTTTATGTGTGTTGATGTTTCAGTATGTTCTCTTTGTGTTGTTGTACTTGTGTCTCTCAATGTTGATTTGCAGTCCTTTATATATAGGATTGAAGTAGTCGTAAAAACTGATGGTCAATAATTTGAATTAATGCCATAACTTATATAGCTTCTTGCCAAGACAACTTTCTCTCCTTGAATGACTACTTTCCAAATATAGTTCCTTTTCATTTGAATTTGGAGTTAACGTCTCTTTCTGTATTAGGAATTCCATTTCCAAACCTTTATTTGAAGTTAACGTTACTCTTCCTTTATTTGGAAATCCATGATCAGAGTCTTCGTGTTTCTGGAGATCTTGGAATCTTGCTATCTAACTTCTGATGTTGATCTCTTTTGAGTTCTGATGATTTCTTCAGATAGCGCTGAGAACTTCTGGAGTTTGACATACCGTTGTTCAGAGTCAGAACTTCTAGAGCGTACTTCTTGTTCAGATGCTTCTGATATTTTGCTGTTTTGCTCAGAGTTAGACTTTCTTGAACGTGTTTCTACTTCAGATGCTTCTGGTCTTCTGATAATTTGTATCTGATATGATTCTGTATCTGATGATTTCTTCCTTCTTTCCTTAGAATCCTGCACACTTAGAAACTTTTCGTTAGGGTGCCATTTTTGGTTTCATCCTTTGTTATCATCAAAATCATGGAATCTGTTGTAGAACAATTTTTGTTCTTACAGTGATGTGTTGCTAGATACCGCTTACTGGTTATTATGTTAAATGCGTGATTTAATATAATTGTCAATGTCGCGAAAACCTACAGGGTCACACACAAAAGGATGGATTGATGAGAGATAGAGTAACTAAGGAACATCGTAAGGTACGGTGCACTTAAGTTAATTGTAGAACATCGTAAGGTACGGTGTACTTAAGTCGAATACGAAATATGGTAAGGTACCACGCACTTAAGTGATTTTGGCATATTATAAGATATGGGCCTCATACACTTAAGTAGGCTTTTTAGCTTACAGCCCACACAGTGGTTCTATAAATAGAACCCTTGTGCAGAAGCATTTGTGCAGTTGAATTTTGTTTCTCTCCCTCTCACTCAAAGCCTTCATTCGTAGTAGCTAGCACTGAGATTGAAGGAATCCGTTCGTGTGGACTGAGTAGAGGCATTGTCATCATTCAACGTTCGTGATCGCTTCGTAGATATGCATTAAAGGTTTCAATCGTCACAATAGGTAACGATTCTATCACTGGTCATGCCCATTCGTAAGGATCACTAAAGGAGAAAATTTTAAATTCTGCTGCGTTTTGGATCGCTATTCTCCTTCAGTGGTATCAAAGCCTTTTACGAAACCATGCATCTGATAGCTGTTTATTTTCTGTATTAATATGATTAAAAGACAAAACGAATCAAATAATAAATGAGTAATTAAATTTAGCGTCATGTGTGTACGATTTGGATGATTGATGTTGACTATGCTTCGGAATCCGACATTAGTATGGTGAAGTAGCGATACATCGATCGTCCATAGGTTACGCGATTGAGATCGATCAAGTTACATATATGATATAAGTAATCCTAATGCAAAATACTGTATATATGATATATTGTTTCTGTTTCGTTCATTCAAACACTTAATGGTTGTTTTCCTTTGAGTGATCAATGGTCGTTTGCTTCTTGATCTGACATTAGTGTGGTGAAGCAATGACCTGTTGATCAATCATACTGAATCAATAATCGAGGTGTGTTTGACGGTCTAAAATTGGTGTATTAGGGTTAGTGACGGCACAAGGGTTGTGCTGTCAAAGAGTTATGAATTGAGAGCTTGTTGGATCACGTCTGTTGACTGTTTCAAAGCGCTGATTTTGGCCGCGTGACGTTCGTCATGGGCCTGTGACGGTCGTAACAAGCTGCACGTGATGGTCGTGACATGCTTTGTGACGGTCGTAACAAGCTGCACGTGATGGTCGTGACATGCTTTGTGACGGTCGTCACATTCACAAAGTCTGTATTCTCTATTTTTCTGTTTTGTGACCGGACAACGGACCCTGGCTAACTCTGCGTAGTATGATCGGTTTCCGAAATTTAATTTGGTTATAATTAATTAAAAGAATTAAAATTAATAATAATAATGTGTTTTTTATTATTGTCTTATGGTGATCGGTTATGGCCTTAGTTTTCCTTTATTTTGTTTTGGGATTTTAAAATACGACCTGCGTGTCGTGCCTCTCTTTTAATCTCTTAATGTAACTTCTTTTCTCATCTCAGTCCCTCGTATATAAAACGAGTTTCTTTTATGTAATGTAATGTTATGAAGAAAGAGAAGAATTCAATATCAAAGGAGGACAACCTTGAAGATCTTGCTTGGAGAAGCTTAGATCGTTATTAGGTTAGCTTAGGTTCTCTCATTGGCTTGGGAGAACAATTGCGCTAGGGGGCCATAACTATTTTATTATATATGTTGATGCATGTGGATGAATGTTGATGCATGTGAGAGACGATTTATCTGATAAATAAGCCGGTGAGATCATAATAATTGCAAATTCCCTCAAATTAAATATTAAGTTTATGCTTTCCAAGTTTTAGCACTCATCAAGACTAGTATCAGATAATGTAGGTTTCGCCTACGCGAGGTGCATGTTTTATATTAGTAAGGTGCGATGGGATAATTGTAATATCCAATTGCTAAAACAATGGGTCAAGCTTAACTAAACAACTTATAATAAGATTATATGTGTTTAGAAGTAAGAGTTGGAAATGATTCATGTGATGGATTAGAATAAGGAGTTATTCACCCAACTAAAATATTCGAGAGTTGTATTAGATACAATTGGAAGGAGTTCCTACCTAAATAACCTAGTTTTGTGTAATCCGCCTACGCGGACTTAAAACAAAGTGAAATGTGGATCTCGACCCACTAGAAAATCTTCCAACGGGATTTTCCGAATCAAATGGTGAGGGTCATTTGTTTTGAGTAAAATAGTGGGAGCATATTTAATTAAAGGCCTAATTAAATATGTTATTGATACTTATATTTTCATTAGTTTCATGTAGATTACCATGACAACAAACACCTATAACAACATTTTGTGATCAATCCTTGACAAGGAAAAATTGCTTGGGACAAATTTTATGGATTGACACCGAAATCTGAGGATTGTCCTTAAACATGATAGAAAGTTATATGTCTTGGAGAAACCTGTTCCTGAAGAGGAACCTCCTAGTTCTGCATCTAAGGCAGAAAGAGATGCTTATAAGAAGCATGTCGATGATGCCAATGAAACTACTTGTCTCATGCTAGCTACCATGAACTCAGAGTTGCAAAAGCAACATGAGAACATGGCAGCGTTCAATATGATCGAACACCTAAAGATGCTCTATCAAGAGCAAGCAATGCATGAAATGTTTGAAGTTTCAAAATCCCTTTTTCAAGGCAAGTTAGCTGAGGGAGCCCCTGTAGGTCCCCATGTGCTCAAGATAATTAGGTATGTGGAAAACCTTGAGAAGTTGGGTTTTCCCCTCGGAAAGGAACTTGCGACTGATTTGATCTTGCAATCATTGTCAGATAGATTCAGTCAATTTGTCCTAAATTTTAATATGAATGATATGAACAAATCTCTTCCTGAACTGCTAGCCATGTTAAGAACTGCTGAGCAAAATCTAAAGTCAAGAGGGAAGTCCATTCTGATGATCGGAAATGGAAAGAGACAGAACAAAAGACCCACCAAACAGGGTGATAAAGGGAAAGGCAAGGAAGTTGCCAAACCCAGACCCACTGTTGCTGCTTTAAAGCCTAGTGGAGGTATAACAAAGGAAGGCACCTGCTTCCATTGCGGTAAGACCAGACACTGGAAGAGAAACTGCCCAAAATACCTGGAAGATAAGAAGAATGGAGTAGAGACTTCAACTTCAGATATTTTTGTTATTGAAATTAATTTATCTACTTCTGCATCATGGGTATTAGATACTGGATACGGTTCTCACATTTGTACAAATGTGCAGGGGCTAAAAAGGAGTAGAGATTTGGCAAAAGGTGAAGTTGACCTACGAGTTGGCAATGGAGCAAAGGTTGCTGCTTTAGCCGTAGGAACTTATGTATTGACTTTACCTAGTGGTTTAATAATTCAATTAGAGAACTGTTATTATGTGCCTGCAATTAGCAGGAATATTATTTCCGTTTCTTGTTTGGACAAGTTTGGTTTTTCATTTATAATAAAGAACGATTGTTGCTCAATTTATTTGAATGATATATTCTATGCTACTGCACAAATGAACAATGGACTATATGTCCTTGATCTTGAAATGCCTATTTATAACATTAATACTAAAAGAATGAAACCTAATGAGTTAAATCCAACTTACCTTTGGCATTGTCGATTAGGCCACATAAATGAGAAACACATTTCCAAACTCCATAAAGATGGACTCTTGGACTCTTTTGATTATGAATCATATGAGACATGCAGATCTTGTTTAATTGGAAAGATGACAAAGTCTCCATTCACATGAAAAGGTGAAAGAGCTAATGATCTTTTGGCCCTCATACATACTGATGTATGTGGACCACTGAACATACCAGACATAGGAGGTTTTTAGTACTTCATCACATTTACTGATGATTTTAGTAGATATGATTATGTGTATTTAATGAAAGACAAATTAGAGTCCTTTGAAAAGTTCAAGGAATTCAAGAATGAAGTACAAAACCAACTAGGTAAGAATATTAAAACTCTTCGATCAGATCGAGGTGGTGAGTATTTAAGCCTAGAGTTTGATGACCATCTGAAAGAGTGTGGGATCCTATCCCAACTTACTCCTCCTGGAACACCCCAATGGAATGGTGTATCTGAGAGAAGAAATCGAACCCTGTTAGACATGGTCTGATCCATGATGAGTCACGTCGATCTTCCAAACTCCTTTTGGGGACATGCACTATTGACAGCAGCTTACACACTTAACCGTGTTCCATCCAAAAAGGTTGAGAAGACACCATATGAGATATGGAGTGGTAAGAAACCACATATGTCTTACATGAATATTTGGGGTTGCGAAGTTTATGTGAAACGACAAATTTCAACTAAGCTTGAGCCCATATCTGACAAATGCTTATTTGTGGGGTATTCTAAAGAAACAAGAGGGTATTACTTCTACAATCCTTCTGAGGGCAAAGTGTTTGTCGCTCGAACTGGAGTTTTCCTAGAAAAGGATTTTATTTCCAAATGAATCAGTGGGAGGAAAGTAGAGCTTGAAGAAATTCAAGAATCACAAAGCATTGATACACTTATGGAGGAATTAGAGCAGTAAACACAAGTAGTTATGGAAGAGCAACCTGCTCAAGTAGAACAGGACCAGCGTAGGTCAAGCAGGATACGTCACCTACCTGAGAGATATGGCTATTTCATAACTGATCAAGGTGATGTATTACTCATGAATCAAAATGAGTTTGTGACCTACCAAGAGGCCATAACTGGTCCCAAGTCTGAGAAGTGGCTAGAAGCCATGAAATATGAAATGGATTCCATGTACACAAACTAGGTTTGGACCTTGGTAGAGACTCATGTAGGAGTTAACCCTATAGGATGCAAGTGGGTCTTCAAAAATAATACTGACATGGATGGTAAGGTACATACCTATAAGGCAAGACTGGTTGCAAAAGGATATAAACAAATTCATGGGGTTGACTATGATGAAACCTTTTCACCAGTTGCAATGCTTAAATCTGTTCGGATTTTACTTGTTATCGTTGCGTATCATGATTATGAAATATGGCAGTTGTATGTCAAAACTGCTTTCCTTAATGGGAATCTTCTTGAGGATGTGTACATGACACAACCTGAAGGATTTGACATACCTGAAGAAGTCCACAAGATAT
Source organism: Lathyrus oleraceus (assembly GCF_024323335.1). Classification (NCBI taxonomy): domain Eukaryota; kingdom Viridiplantae; phylum Streptophyta; class Magnoliopsida; order Fabales; family Fabaceae; genus Lathyrus; species Lathyrus oleraceus. Next base: position 379,309,706 of record NC_066583.1, on the reverse strand, counting down.
GTAAGTTACAAAGATCAATCTATGGATTGAAGCAAGCTTCCAAAAGCTGGAATCTTCGTTTTGATGAAACAGTAAAACAATATGGATTCATCAAGAACGAAGATGAGCCTTGTGTCTACAAGAAGGTTAGTGGGAGCATGATCGTTTTCCTGGTATTATATGTAGATGACATATTACTCATTGGAAAAGATGTCCTTACCCTACAACAAGTAAAGTCTTGGTTGGGGAAATGCTTTTCTATGAAGGACCTAGGTGAAGCAGCCTATATATTAGGAATCAGAATCTATAGAGATAGATCACAAAAACTGCGTGGCCTGTCAGAGTACATACATAGACAAAGTGCTGAGACGCTTTAATATGCATGATTCCAAGAAAGGATTCATACCTATGCAACATGGTATGTGTCTATCAAAAACACAATCCCCTTCAACTAAGAAAGAAAGGGATCGCATGAATAAGATTCCATATGCATCTGCAGTAGGATATACCATTTATGCCATGTTATGTACTCGACCATATGTCTCGTATGATTTAAGTGCAACGAGTAGGTACCAATCTGATCCTGGTGATGCTCATTGGGTAGCTGTCAAGAATATCCTTAAGTATTTGAGAAGGACTAAGGATTCATTCTTGATATATGGAGGTCAGGAAGATCTGGATGTAATTGGATACACCGATGCTAGCTTCCAGACAGATAAGGATGACTTTAGATCGCAATCTGGTTATGTGTTTTGCTTAAACGGTGGCGTTATGAGCTGGAAAAGTTCAAAGCAAGATACAATTGCTGATTCTACAACCGAGGCCGAGTATATTGTTGCCTCAAGTGCAGTAAAGGAAGATGTTTGGATCAAAAAGTTCATTAGTGAACTTGGCATAGTTCCTAGCATTGTGGATCCCATTGGTCTCTATTGTGATAACAATGGTGCTATCGCACAAGCTAAGGAACCTAGATCTCACCAACGATCCAAACACATACTTAGGCGTTATCACCTCATTCGAGAGATAATAAATAGAGGAGATGTGAAAATATGCAGAGTACCTACACTTGACAATATTGCTGACTCACTGACAAAGCCTCTTGCGCAGCAGAAGGTAGATGGCCATACTAGATCTATGGGCATTAGGGGTATGCCTGATTGGCTCTAGTGCTAGTGGAAGATTGTTGGTGTAAACCCTAGAGGCCAATACTTTTGGTACTTGTATCGAATTATTTATTAATAATAAAAGGCTTTTTCTTTGTTATGTTTGTTTAATAAAGTCCCTAGAATAGCTAGTCCGTTTAATGTATCCAGTGTGACTTAATCATGAGATCACATTAAACATAAAGAGACTATTCTTAAAGTATCCGTAGTCGAGCTTTATTGTGAAGTGGGATAACATTAAAGCATAAAGATTATTATGTATATAGACTGATGATCACATCTCATGGATCATGGATAAGGAGTTATCAAGTCTTAAACATAGGTATGAATATTAAGAGTAATATTTATACTGGATTAACCCACTATGAGAATACTATATAGAATGTTATGCAAAGTGTCATAAGTTATTTTCATGGTGATAATGGTGTATACCACCCTTCGACCTGAAACCTCTATGGACCCTAGATGTAGAGTCGAGTGCCTTGTTGCTGATCAAACATTGTCCGTAACTGGATGACCATAAAGACAGTTGATGGGTACTCCACGAAGCATGCTAAGGGACATGAGTGACCTAGATGGAATTTTCCCATCCTGCATAACAAGATAAATGTCTATGGGCCCAATATTGAACTGGACAAGGATGACACGGTCTATGCCTTGTGTTCAATATAGACATAAGGGCAAAAGGATAATTATACACATAAGTATTATCACAGAAGGATTTGTCAGATCACATGACATTTTCGTGTCTTGGGTAGTAGTGATGTGTTGCTAGATACCTCTCACTGTTTGTTATGTTAAATGCGTGATTTAATATAATTGCCAATGCCGCAAAAACCTACAGGGTCACACACAAAAGGACGGATTGATGAGAGATAGAGTAACTAAGGAACATCATAAGGTACGGTGCACTTAAGTGAATTGTAGAACATCGTAAGGTACGATGTACTTAAGTAGAATACGAAACATGGTAAGGTACCACGTGCTTAAGTGATTTTGGCATATTATAAGATATGGGCCACATACACTTAAGTGGGTTTTTTAGCTTGCATCCCACACAAGTGGTTTTATAAATAGAACCCTTGTGCTGAAGCATTTGTGCAGTTGCAATTTCGTTTCTCTCTCCCTCACTCAGAGCCTTCATTCGTAGCAGCTAGCACTGAGATTGAAGGAATCTGTTCGTGTGGACTGAGTAGAGGCGTTGTCATCGTTCAACGTTCGTGATCATTCTGTAGATCTGCATCAAAGGTTTCAATCGTCACAATAGGTAACGATTCTATCACTGATAATGCCCATTCGTAAGGATCACTAAAGGAGAAAATTTTAAATTCCGTTGCGTTTTCGATCCCTATTCTCCTTCACAGCCATTGTTCTAGGCCATGGTGTGGGCAGACTCTTAATAGCTCTTTATATCTCTCCCAAGCTTCAAAAAGTGATTCTCCTTGGTTTTGAGTAAATCTAGTTATTTGGTTTCGAAGAACAACAGTCTTATTAGGGGGAAAATATCTAGCAAGGAATACTCTTCTAAGGTCTTCCTAGGTAGTTATTGAATTAGCTGGAAGTGAATCTAACCATGAACGTGCTCTATCCCTGAGGGAGAAAGTAAATGATCTCAAACGGAACGCATCAGAATGATAACGATGAGTTATGGTTTCTCACATAAGGATGAAGGTAATAGGTTATGGATTCTCAAATAACAAAAATGACAAGTTAATGATTCTCACGTAACAAAAAAAAGGCTTTGGATTCTCACATAAAGAAATGATAGGTTATGGATTTTCACATAACAAAAAATGATAAGTTACACATTCTCACATAACGAAAAAAGAAAGGCTCTAGATTCCCACAGAACGAAATGATAAGTTATACATTCTCACATAACAAAAGGTTACTAGTTACAGATTCTCACGTAACGGAAAAGAAAGGCTTTATATTCTCACATAATGATAACGATAGGTTATGGATTCTAACATAAAAAAGGTGACAAGTCACATTGTCTCATGTAACGAAAAAGAAAGACTTTCGATTCTCATAGAATGATAACGATAGGTTATGAATTCTCACATGATAAAAGGTGAGAAGTTACGAATTCTCACGTAATGAAACAGAAAGACTCTGGATTCTCAAACAAAATGAGATGTTATGGATTCTTATATAACAAAAGGTGATAAGTTAGCAATTTCACGTAACAAAAAAAGAAAGACTTTAGATTCTCACCAAACAAAAGGACATGTTTTGTATTCTCACATAACAAAAGGTGACAAGTTACATATTCTTACGTAACGAAAAAGGTTGGGTTCTTTATCCACACGAAACAAAGTAAGATGTTATGGATTCTCACCTAACAGTAATGCAAGTTACGGATTCTGACATAAAAAAATGAAGAGGTTCCAGATTCTCGCACAACAAAATGAAATCTTATGGATTCTCTTATAACAAAAAGGTTGGGTTCTGGATTCTCATAGATTGACCCAAAGTACCTGGTGACTCACAGATTCAACGAGCTTTTGAACATTGTTGGACAAAAAACTAGCCCTTTTAGATGCCAACGAGGCTGGACTTTAGGTCAAGGGGTAAATTATTAATTACCCCGGGTTTTTTCAAAATCCAGATGAGCACGAAACACATTCTGAGCTACGCATGATGTTGAATTTGTCTTCTATGCATGATATATGAGTGATCAATGCATGCCAATGATTTATGCATTGATTTTAATGTTTCAATAGGTGCCCACGTGGAAGGTAATGGAAGGTTAAAACTGGTATGTGTTTTTCTTCATTTTGAAATAAGACTTCTTGTCAAAAGGAAAAAGTTATAGGAGGTATGGCTAGCATGATCTCCCGACACTCATTTCGTACTTAGCAGTTACTGATGTACAACACAGTGTAGTTGAGAAGCTTAAAAGTATGGAAAGGACATGCCCTTATGTAGCCCATCTTGCCCAGTCTGTTGGGTCATAGAAGAAGTTTGCCTCGAAAAGAGTTTTGAAGTAGTCTTGCTATCAAATGACCTCGAGATGATTTTCCCCAGTATTTTGAATTTTGAAGCAATTTTTCCTTGATTAAATGACTCTTATAATGGTTTACCTCTGATTGACTGAGCTTTAGAAGGTTGGCTTTGCTGTGCCCTTAAAGTGACTTTCCCTAGTATATTCCTTGAATTCATTTGTATTGGAGTAACTGGATCTCATAGTGGTTAGCTTTAGATTAAAATATTCTCGAAGTGATTTTCCTTTGACTGAACTTCTTTCACATGATCAAGTGATCGGTGAATTCGCAAGTGCACGAATCGCGTCAGAGTAATATAAAAGAATATCGATCCCACAGAGACCAAATCGTCAATCTATCGATTACTATCGTTACGATGTTTATCTAAGGTAGTATAAAAGAGATATTAGGGTTGAAAAATAATGGTAAATAATAAATGCAGTGCAGATAAAGACAGGTTTGAATGTATATCACGTCGGTTAAGTGATGTTTCAATTGTCTAAATAGAACTACTTATGAGGCAATATTTTCTACTCTTGAAAAGAATCCATTTAACAGGAACTGTCGCTTTCGTGTATTCAGAACCGAGTTTACCCTTAAATTAAGGCCTTTTATTGTCACTTATAAAAGGTGCGCAGAACGCTAAAGTAGTAAACTTATTTTTAAGAAATAAGACTCGTAAACTTAGTTGAAAAGTGATTTTGATTTGGAAAGTTTTACCCAAGGAGTTTCCTGATTTTAGATCTATCAACGCGTCCAAAAACAGTTTCAAAAATCGTTTTTTCTTAAAGTGATAAAAATTCCTAGTTAACTAACCCAGGGTGCTTTCGCACTCCTTGAATAGTTAAAACTAACCAAGTTTGTTTCAGAAAACTCAAGTTAAAAATCAAAACAGCCTTTAAAGTATTTCTACATATTCAATATGTGAAACATCTCTTTAACTGCGATCCTTACATTCTAACCTTTAAAATATTTAGCTAGACATGGTACTACCAACAAACACAACGATATTAATCATGATGAAAAGTTGTTTTAGAATGTGAGGCGTAAAGAACGAGTAAAGCGCGTAAAATAAATAAAATAAAGCGTGAACATAAATAAAATAAAATAAAGCGAGACATAAATTAAATAAAGTAAAGCGAGACAGAAATTAAATAAAGTAAAGCGTAGACAGGTAAATAAAGAAAATAAAGCGAGGCAAGTAAATAAATAAAATAAAGTGAGACAAGTAAATAAATAAAATAAAGCGAGACAAGTAAATAAATAAATAAAAGCGAGACAAGTAAATAAATAAATAAAAGCGATAAATAAGAACCTGTTCCGAACGGAGGCTTTAAATCTGGTACAAGGAAAATAAACCTCCGACTCTGAAGATAAAGACGACAGCAACTCGAAGTGACCCAACTCAATCTCACTAAGGTGCGATAACCCCCCGATGTGACGGATTACCGCTTTTACAAATGAAGAATATAGTCTTAGTGTTGTAAACTAAGTTGGATGATTTGAAAATGAAATGGAACAAACTATTTATAGAGGATTTCAGCAGCTTGCAAAGACCATGGAGCCCTCCAACTTCTCCTTAGTGAGAACATGATTTGCAAAGGTGGCGCCCACCATCCCTTCATGGCGCCCGCCATGTGTGGAAATGGTAAAGATCATGGGAATGTGGCGGTTACCTCCTGGTTGAGGACTGATGAGTCATGGCTTCTCCTATAGCGGTCGCCATGTGCAACGCCATGTGTGCAATATTTGTCGAAAAACCCTAATTTTAGGTCTTTTTGCTTCGTTTCTTCTAAAAGGGTCCCGAAAGAGCTAAATATCTGAAAACAACATAAAAGAGAGCATGATACAAACAAAATGATAATAAAGTCCTAATAAACATGTGAAATCCGAGTAAAAAACACGGTGTGATTCAGTGTGATCATCAAGTTCCTCAACCGACTGCATATTATGGGAATTCCATTAACGCTAAGTGTTGGCTTACAAACAAAATTGTCCCTTCAAACTGGTCATTTTAATGCAATGCTCATGCAAAATTTGAAATCAAAGTTATTGTTGAGATAATTTTGGTGAAATACAATGAATGGATCAATGATCAGAACATAATGTTGATCTAGACATTCAAAGTTTGAAAAGTGATACGAAAGCATCATACCAATAAAGATGATTAACAAATATCTTTGGATTCAAGTTAACAAAACCTTGTTGTAGTATTCTTTCAAAATAAACTCTGCTTCAATTAGGTCTTTTGAGGGTTCTAACATGGTCTTGTTCATGGTTTTTTGAAACAAAAGGATATAAGGCTCAAAATTTCTTTTAACCCAACCCATTCTCCTTGATGATATCATGTCTTACATTCAGTTAATTCGACACATGCGTTCAACTTTCAAGAGGTTTTTGAAGGTGTGATGGTTTGATAACCAATGGATTTTTGCTTGAGGTGGCAGTCACCTACTTTGGTTTGGTAGTAAAAAAAATTATTTTTGTCAAGAATTTTTGTGACCCTTTGACTCTTGATATGGTGATCACCTAGTCCTGTTGTTTTTTGTTGAGTATTTGATGACCTTTATTTTTTCTTTTTACCTCTTTTTTGAAGCTTTCAGTCCACCGAGATGCCCTGATTTTTACCTAAGTCATTTTTTCTGGTGTTCGACTTAGCAGACATTTTTCTTTTTTTTTGTTGAAAGGTTGTGACTACCTTAATGGTTGGTTTAGAAACAACTACTATAATTTTGTTTTTGTTTTTCACGACTACTTCGACACTTCATGATATGCACAAAGAAGAACATGTGCTTAACCTTCTTATTGGATGGTGTATAGATGGGCCAGTTCTCTTGCAGATTGAATGCATAGTCGAGCTATTTGAACATAAATACCTTGTCCCTGGTTAAGATTAAGGGTTTTTAATTCCGAAAGAAACACTAACTTCTAGGCTCGAAGGGGTTGACTAGGGATTAACTCCTTAACTCCTTAGTGTTTGGGGGTTTGAAACAATGCCTTACATCATCATCAAAAGCACACCGTCAACATTTTTATGTATTTCGTTTTCATCATTCTCCCTCCGTTCTTTTCTTAAACAAAAGTTTGATAAAGATAAGTGAATGGGAGAAGTAGATATTTTTTTTTACATAAATGAAATAAACATAGCAAAAGTGAACATGAAGGGATTAATTCAAAAGATGTATGATCATTTCATTAATCTTACCATTCAAATAAACAAGTTTAAAAGCAAACAAAGTGCTTAACATGCAAAGAAATTACAAGTGTAAAATTTCAAATGATCAGTAGCGTTAAGGATGTGCTTTCTTGTATGATCCACTAGCTTTAGGAAGAGCTCCATGATGTCTTCATATTCATTCACGTGAGGGATCTTTCACCATATTAGGACCATCTCTGAAAGTCAACTATTGGTTGTCGATCAACCCTTGCACCTTTTCTTTGAAGACCTTACACTCCTCAATTGAGTGCCCCACTACTCCATCATGGAACAAGACCTAGAATATGGGTTGTATCAAGGAGAAAATGGAAATTTCATGGGTCTAGTCTCTCTGGGAGTCATCGACGAGGTTTGGACTAGATAAGACCATAATTGACCATATATCATTGGGATTGGATCAACCTAGCGAGTATATCCTTCTTGGAGATTCAGAGGCCTATGTTGATTGTGATACCGATGTTGGTTGTTTGGATTTCGAGCCTGCTGATTCAGAGGTCGGAGTTGTTGCATAATCTTAGCTTGCTGATTTGCTGTCTTGGACATGGTTGCTGGTTTGAGCACCGGGACGTAGTGGTTGCTGGCACATCACTCTGGGTATTGTAGTTTTCCCATTTTAACTACCCAAAGGTTGGGATCAACATGCTCATCGAAATTGGTATGACAGTATCCAAATTCTCTTCCTTCAACTTCATCACATGATGCAACCCTTTCTGATCTATCTCCCATTTCTTTTTTGCTTCCACTTTCATGGATCGTGGCATTGTAATTTCATGGCTATATCCCGATATTCTCAAAGGGAAATAAAGATATCTCGTTAGCCACATCTTCGACCTCTTCCTTGTGGTAAAATATCTTAAGGGGTTTCATAAGTCCCTTGCTTTCCTCCTTACATGTCTCAGAAATCAAGACATTCACATTTGAGCCTTCTTTCTTGAGGGATGACGACCTTGTGTTGACCAACCTTTTTACTTTGAGCTTAAAAATCTTACATCCTTCCATAGAATTCCCCATTGTTCTAGAATGATATCCACACGCGATCTTCATATGGTCTTCTTTGAAGCCTAGGCTCTTATCATTGATCAGCTATCGTACTTTGACTTTCAACACCATGCGAGTATCCAAGTCGTATCCTATTGTCCCTTCATCATACTCACATGTTGCATTTGGGTTGTACAATGGCCGTATGGTGTTGGCATAGGCCCGTTAAACCGAGGAGTTACCAACAAATTCTAAATCAAATACAGGAAGAGTTTACTATACATAATAAGAATTGGGACGAAGTGAGCTATGTTCCTTATGTTATAATTCAGGCTCTACCTTTGATTCGAACTCCGGTGATCTTGAGGAGGAACAAATAAAGGTTGTTGATATGAAGGCCTTGGAAGCAAAAACTAAAGAGGATATCCAGGAGGAGGATCACATCCCGTAAAATGAGAGGTCGTCGTGTGGGATTGCCGTTGACCTGGGGTTACATCAGATGGGTGTAGAGTAGTAGCCATTTTCGCTGTAGAAATTGGTTGGGGTTGCCCTCTATTCTCAATAAGGCTTGTAGGGTTTTCATGACCTAACCCATTTGAATTTTCAATGGATTGACCTCCTATATTAATGATTCTTTACCTCACTGGAGTTCATTCAAAGCCTTCTTAGACAGGCTTCACGTTCTAAGCGCATGTCAGGTGATAAGCTTGTTGGTCATGGACCAAGGCTAGAATGAGTTTTTTATGGAAAATTCTATATGTGCATGATGATGAATGTGAATGAAAGCTTATGCAATACTTCTTGTTTTCTAGTGAATCTCTAGACTTTGTCAATTGTTTGTGAGCATTTAAAAGTATGAGCATAAAAATAGAAGGCAACCAAAATTACCACAACATCAACTTTCTCATTCATCCATAATTGGTATTTAGTAAAATGCTTTGAGAAAATAAAATAGAAGATTTAATCTATATTGTCTCCTCAAGCCTGTATGAGTAATTCTAACTCAACTTTGAGCTCTCTTATCATAATCCTGCAAAATATGATGAAGTCAAAGACAGTTGGAGAAGTGTTCTCGTGCGTCATGTCTTCAAAATCATCCCTCAACTCCTAGGCATGTCTTATAGCTGATTGTTGGCGAGTTCAACCACCTCGACACACTTCCCATACCACTTCCTTGCTTCTAGGCGGGCATGTTAAATACCATATTGATCTCGTTGGGCAAGACCCTCCAGGTGCTGGACACTGGCTTCCATTTATCTAGACTCATTTCTCAAAGTCTCACTAGATACTTTCAATCGTTGATTGTGATATTTGAGGTCCCTCGATTCTTCTGAGGTCTTCTTTAAGCTGGCATGAGGAATTTCGGACGTCCTCTCAATTTCTTCTCGGAGATTCCTTTCATAGGATGCCTTATCTTGGGACTCCTTCAGCAGTTGAGTGAGTTCTAGGATTCGTGCGTCGAACCTTTCCCTCATTTCTTTCTGTCTTGTTAAGGTTTTTCCTAGAGGTCCTTCCACTGGCCATTTATTTTTTGCGCTTCACTGAGCTCTTGGTTTCATTGGTAAAGATTAAGTTATTCCCCTACTAGGTAGTCACCAACTCTCTTTCTCTTCTTCTTTTCATCTTCAACTGTAGCCTCCCTCTCTTTTAGTTGTTTATCATTTTGGTTGAGGTTAAACCTTAGTTCATTACTCTCATAGGAAACCTTGTTGAGACTAACCTGCAGTTCTTCCTTTTCTTGCTCAAGTCTAAGGACAGATGTTCTAAGCTCGTCAACCTCTTCATGAGAAATGGGGACGGGGTCAGGTGATGTAGGTCAAAGTAGAGGACTAATTATGAAAGTTAATTTAATGTCTTGATTTCTTTGTCTGACCCACTCGCTGTAAAGTTCTTTAATGACTTGAATTCCCTTCCTCAAGTCTCTTCCTTTCTTGTGTACACTACCCCATGCTCGAATGATCTTCTTCAACAAGGTTGAGTCTCCCTTATCATGCCATACAAAACCTTCTAGTAGCTTATCATCAGGTTTTTATAACATAGGGTAGCCCAATTGTTTCATATCCAAGAATGGATTTTATTTTATGCAACCCTTTGAGCCAATAAGTGGAACATTTGGGAAATCCCTACAGATGAAGGCCATAGTTTCCCTATTGAGCTTATGAGGATACAAAAGGATTGAATTTTCCGTGAGTGATACCAGACATTGAGACCACTCATACTTGTCCATCTTCTTGATCACGAACATGTCCTTAAACATGTGGGAAATAAGCCACTGATATAGCAATGGAATACAACACAACATCAAACCCTTTTTTTCATAAAGCAGATGGAGGGTATGATATACATCCGCGTAGAGTGCGGACACTAAATCTTCATCTTTGAATTTAACAACCTAGGACACACTAATGGACTCCATATCAACCAACTCTTCTACATTTGGGAACAATACCAATCCAAAGATGAGTAAGGCCATGATGGTGTCACAAGATTCCCACTTTTGGGCGTCAACAAATTCTTGAGTCTTTTTCTCCAAAAACTCCCTGGGATTTCCTTGAACATCTCCCCTGGGTGTTATTTTGTGATCTAGGTTGGAGACTGGGATGTCTAAGACTTCAACGAGATTCTTAGGCTTTAGGAATTGCTCAACTCATTTATAAGGTACTTTCTTCTCTTTAGAAGAATACAAAATCCACCCAAACTCTTCTAATGTTGGTGCCAATTGAAAATCTAAAAAATAAATCTTCTTAGTGGAGGGTCACTGAGCTAAAGTGGTGATGACCTCTTTTTGCACGGGGACAGACAAAAGATAAAAAATGTTTCCATATTTGGAGGTAAAGGCATCTCAACGGATATTAGTCAACCCATCCTTTAAAGCCATCAAACTTCTCACATTAGGTACCTTTGCTTTAATTTGAAATTTCTTCTTTGTTTCAGAATTCACCTTCTTTGGAAATGATCAACAACAATCTTTAAAGCCTCTCGGGATTCCCTGAAAACAAATGAAGTATGAATGATTTGCATGGAGGTGAAATGCAATGTGATGTTTATGCAATGTCGAAGAGGTTAAAGGTTTCAAATCTTCTAAAGGTTAGGTTCCCTATGAAAGGTTCTATGCATTTTCTACCCAACCTTGTAAAGGACAACTCTAGGGTTACGTTTTTTTAGAGGATGCAACCTAAAGTCATGGATCTTATTAGAAATTTCCATGCAATAGTGGGCTAGCCACATCATGAGGAAGAGTCTTCGTATTGTTCCAACAATGTGTAAACCCCTCAGTTAATTACTACACCATTTCCTTTTAAAAATTATTATTTGGCTCTAGACAAGGTTCTTAGAGTCACAAACGTTATTTGAAATTTCAATGCAATAGTGTGCTAACCACATCATGATGAAAATCTCAAACGGGTATACTCTAGGTATAGTCTTTATATTGTTCCTATAAGGTGTGAAACTCCTTAGATGGATTGTATTTTATTCAACCCTTTGAGCCAATAAGTGGAAAATTTGGGAAATCCCTATAGATGAAGGCCATCATTTCCCTATTGAGCTTCTGAGGATACAAAAGGATTGACTTTTCCGTGAATGACACTAGACATTGAGACCACTCATATTTGTCCATCTTCTTGATCATGAACATGTCCTTAAACATGTGGAAAATAAGTCACTGATATAGCAAGGGAATAAAACACAACATCAAGCCCTTTTTTTTCATAACGCAGATGGAGGGTATGATATACATCCGCGAAGAGTGCGGGAACTGAATCTTCATCTTTGAATTTAACAACCTAGAACACACTAATGGACTCATATTCACCAACTCTTCTACATTTGGGAACAATATCAATCCAAAGATGAGTAAGGCCAAGATGGTGTCATAAGATTCCCACTTTTGGGCGTCAACACATTCTTGAGCCTTTTTCTCCAGAAACTCCCTAGGATTTCCTTAAACATCTCCACTGGATGTTATGTTGTGATCTAAGTCAGAGACTGGGATGTCCAAGACTTCAACGAGATTCTTAGGCTTTGGGAATTGCTAAACTCCTTTATAAGGTACTTTCTTCTCTTTAGAAGAATTCAAAATCCGCCCAAACTCTTCTAATGTTGGTGCCAATTGAAAATCTAAAAAATAAATCTTCTTAGTGGAGGGTCATTGAGCTAAAGTGATGATGGCCTCTTTTTGTACGGGGACATACAAAAGATAAAAAATGTTTCCATATTTGAAGGTAAAGGCATCTCAAGGGATATTAGTCAGCCTGTCCTTGAAAGCCATCAAACTCTTCACATTAGGTACCTTTGCTTTAATTTGAAATTTCTTCTTTGTTTCAGAATTCACCTTCTTTGGAAATGCTCAACAACAATCTTGAAAGCCTCTCAGGATTTCTTGAAAACAAATGAAGTATGAATGATTTGCATGGAGGTGAAATGCAATGTGATGCTTATGCAATGGCGAAGAGGTTAAAGGTTTCAAATCTTCTAAAGGGTAGGTTCCCTATGAAAGGTTCTATGCATTTTCTATCCAACCTTGTAAAGGACAACTCTAGGGTTACATTATTTACCGGATGCAACCTAAAGTCATGGATCTTATTAGAAATTTCCATGCAATAGTGGGCTAGCCACATCATGATGATGAGTTTTCGTATTGTTCCAACAAGGTGTAAACCCCTTAGTTCATTACTACACCATTTCCTTTTAAAAAATATTATTTGGCTCTAGACAAGGTTCCTAAAGTCACGAACGTTATTTGAAATTTCAATGCAATAGTGTGCTAACCACATCATGATGAAAATCTCAAACAGGTATACTCTGGATGGAGTATTTATATTGTTCCTATAAGGTGTGAAACTCCTCGGTCCAATACTACCTAATCTCCGATCCTAATAATAGGTTTTTGGTCTAGACAAGTTTCCTAGAGTCATAGACCTTATTTGAAGTTTCAATGCAATATTGGGCTAGACACATCATGATGAAAATCCCAAACAGGTCTGCTCTAGGTGGATTCTTCATATTGTTCAAATTAGGTTTGAAACCCCATGATCTAATACTACACAATCTCGTATTCTAAGGTTCTTCTCAAAGCTCAGGTGAAGATCTTTACTTAAAGCAATACCTAATCCTAAAAAGGAATGCATATAAATGAGTACAACAAGTCAAGATAATAGTAAAGCATAAAAAAATAAGAAGAAAGCAACAAAAAATATAACATTCATCGTAAAGTTAGATAAACTAGGCTTGACCCTCTTTAGGGAACCAGATATCCCCAGTAGAGTCTACATCTGTCGCGGTGAGAAAAATGACCACGAGCGCTCGCATGCTCAAGATGATAACAGAGTTGCCACCAAACTTTATTTATTCCAAATAGAAATGGAAAATATCGATAAAACCCTTAAAAGAAAAATAAAATGGTCATTGAAACCAAATTCAAGTTCGAGAGTCGGCTATGTAAGAGGAAGATATTATCACCCCTTATATCCGTTGTACTCAGTGGGAACCATTTAGTTAGCTTTGCAAATGGAATGTTAGCTTTGGTTAATTGTTTTCTTCTTGTTATTAAAAATTCTATAGGAAAATAGAAAAGGACTAAAGAATAATTTTTTTTATTAGGGTGTCTGATGAGACGTTGAATCTCACTCCTACATATCCCCAAGTGTGATAGGGAACTCAAGGCTATGTATTTTTGGGTAGAAAATATTTGTCGGCTGGTCGATTTTAGCGAAGGGTGCTTAGTCACATTCAGACAAAAACATTTCTTGCTACCCAAAACATAGAGAAGTGAACATTGACACCGCATCATAATGGATAACATAACTTGGAATCTCACAGAGCTATGTTCTCGTCACATTCGAGTGGAAAGCTTTCTTACTTATTGCCCATGGTAGGAACGAAGCATTGTTTGTGTCATCTTGAAATGGACGAAGAATCTTTCCTTTATGAAAAGGTTTTCACATCACACTAAGGAGGAAAAGATATGTTTGATTTGTTGATATTGTTTTTAGGAGGACGACAAATACTCGAGCAGTGAAGCGTACGCAAACCATTTATTCGAGGAGCAGGAAAATGTAAACTCACATTCCCTTTTCATCGAAGTTTACTTGAGAAATATATTAGCGGAACGCGAATACTCGAGCAATATGGCGTGTGCCAACCATTGGATTATTCATGGAGCATCAAAGTGCAAATCCCCTATTCCTTTTTCAACCGAGTTTGATTAAAATATTTTATTCGGATGGCGAAAGCTCGAGCAATATGACGTAAGCTAAACATTTGATTATTCGGGAAGCAAGAAGGTTTAAACCCCCCATTCCATTTTCAGTCGGGTTTGGTTAAGAAAAATATTTTTAAACGCTTCGAGTAAGCGGAAAAGAAACTCGATGCTGATTAAGGGTTTTAATGGTATTAATTTGAAATTGATTTATGAAATGGTTTCAAATTTATTCAAAAAGTGTTTGGTGTGTTTTGAAAAATTGTTTTAAATAGATGGTGAAAATGGTTAGAAAAAAAACCTGAAAGGTGAGAATCGTAACACAAATTCGCGAGTGGCATCAAACGAGCGTAAATTCTAGCACAATGTCGTGAACTCTAACGCGATGGCGTAAGTTATGCCATAAACCATTTGAATCGCAATATTGCACATACAAGATAATCACAATAATCACACATTCATCACAATTGAATCGAAAAGTAATCAAACACATAGAATGCACAAGTCAAATTATCATAATGCGAGGACGCGAATTGAGTTCATGTAACACGACCACGTGTGATGTGAATTTACTAACGAATAATCTAAATTTGATTAAAATATAACAAAATTGAAACGTTATATGTCACCATAAATCGAATAACAAGTTGCTAACGCGAAGCGCGATCATCACAAATGAAACAAGCACAATGAAATATATCATAATGAAAGCAATATCATGTGACAAAACGCAAAGTAACGAAAGCAAACCTGAATTGACGACATGTCGAACTACCAAAAGCGCATACGAATTTTAATCAAACGTGATGGCAACAAAATTGAAATGTCAAATGTAAACAAAATAAAACCAACCAACAAACTGCTAATCCAAGATGCGATTATTGTAATAAAAAAGAAATACACTTAATGCAATGTTGACAAACGAAACTAAACCGAATATGCGTCATATGCTCAGATCCGATTTTGGTGCAAAAATAAGCAACAAAACAGAGGCTCATATACAAAATACTTACATAAATTTTTCAAACGGAAATCCAGCAGCATTACGACATACAAATCATGTCGAACCTGCAGATCAATCTAGATCGATTTCAACGTAATAAAAAATAAAACAACACATATAGTCCCAGATGTTTACATTATTAAAACACATTACAAAATCCAAAAAATAAAAATGATCCAACAGAATCACAATGAAATCAAACACAATCCATAATAAAAATATAATCGCAATGTAAAATTATTGAACACAATAAAACTAAAAAAACATCGAAATTGAAGCGTTACCAAACGAGTTACGTTGATATTGTTGTTTTTGGAGTCGAGATGAGAGCGAAGTAAAGGTGTTGTTTGTTGGAAGTTGTTGAGAGAAAGATGTGGTCGGACAAAGTTTTAATGCAGTTCGCCAGAGATGTTGAAGGGTTATTGCCAACGTGTTGTTTGGTGTGGTGAGAGGTCATTGTGTTTTGGCGGTGAAGGAAAATTATGAGTGTATCCGGAACATGGAAGCATTTAGGCAGAGGAAGGTTGAATATGGCTTGTTGTGTGGTGACACAGTGGTATTCGGTTTGTCGGAGTTGGTGATTGTGAGGTGGGAATGAGCGTAAGCCATCGGTTGTAGTGGATGTTGCGTTTTTTCGTCGTTGGCATTTTGGATGGAGGAATATGTTGGATGGAAGTGAGTATAGTTTTTTGTTAAGACGAAAAGGAAATGTTGTTGTAAGCTAGTAAGAGGGAGTGTATGATGAAGATGGTGTTGTGTGTTTACTACGTGGAAGAAGAAATTTGAGAGGGTGAGTTATGTGTATGGTGGGTTATGAGAAAGATGTGAGGTTTGTGTGTTTTCACTCTTGGAGGAAGAAAAACAAAGAGGCGGGCTTTAATGAAAAACCACTTTCTCTAACCAACCATGAGCGTGATCCCCTTCTCCCCTTCTCCCCTTTTCACTTTCTTTTTTCTTTTTCTTCTTTTGATTTCAAAAGTTGAGAGAGAGAGAGAGAGAGTAGGCACAATTGCCCTCCTCATGAGCTGATAACTTTAACATTATATTGCATTAGTTTTAGGGTTAAGATTTGAAATTAATTCCCACAATACCCTTCGATCTAAATGTATGATTAATTGGGCATGGTTTGACAAAATATAGTCTATCAAAAATAATTTTATAAAACTAATAAAAAAAATAAACCATTTTATTATATATATATATATATATATATATATATATATATATATATATATATATATATATATATATATATATATATATATATATATATATATATATATATATATATATATTTATCATTTATTTTGATCAAAAACATAAAATGAATGCATTAAAATAATCTACGTGAAATATAATTCAATAAAACAGACAGTCAGAGATCAAATCTCGCAATTAAAAATACTCGGATGAAAAGGCTTAGACTGGTAAAAATGTGAACGCACGAATATGCGAAAAAAAACTAAACGAGCATGTCAAATGACCTACGCGACACGTAGATAAAATAGACAGTTGTAGGCCCGAACTTAAATTTTTTCACTCGCTAATTTTATGCCCGATTGAAAATTGCTTGAAACATGGTCTATTTGTAAAACCAAAATTTTATTTTGGTTGACTTTTGGAATTTATGCCTACTTAAATGCATGTAATGATATAAAAATGATTCAAATGTCATGATGAATGAATCAGTTTATTGATCTAGGGGGAAATTAGGATATGAAATTAGTCTCTTGCTTATTTGTTCTTACTTTGTTTCCTTTGTGTGCTTTTTTATTTATGCTTTAGTTTCCATCTTGTACCCCAATATGCTTCGAATTAAATGTAATTTTTTCTTTTCCCTTTCTAAATGTCTATGTAATCTACGTGCTTGTATCTTTAAATTTACATTTTGCATCTTTATCCGTCATTTTAATTATGACAAAGGGGAATATCCATACTCTCAAGAGAGTAGAGTATACTATCTACTCATGTGATGGGGCGTAACACTCAAATTTTATCTATATGTATTTTCCTTTACTACCTCCCCAAGATATGTGTTGTCATCATCAAAGAGAGGGAGAATGTGGAACTATGTGCTTGCAGGTTTAATCACGAAGTGATCAAAGATAAGCAAGATATCCATAGACCCGTCAACACCATGGTTTTGATGATGACCACTCAAACTTTGAAGATGAATTTGATGACAACTCATGAAGATGACTTTGATGACAACAACACATAAAGAAAATCAAGTGCTAAAATAGTTTCAAGCGATCAAAGATTCATAAGATAGTTGATCAAGCTCTTCCGTCGAATAATTCCAATGAGTAAGGGTTAAATGATCATTGTTATATACTCTGATGATGACATCCGACTTCAAGATATTTTAAGCCTCATATACAAGAAGAATTAAGTGATGTTATTATATGATTGGTGTATACGGTAAAAGGCTTAAAGCTTTAGCGTGTGAAAGAGAGAAAGTGTGAAAGCTACCTTAATCGTGTCAGAGTGACCAATGTTATGTAAAAACACAAGGATGTTCTCGTATATAATATGAATGAATTACACACTCTAAAAATATTTTTGAAGCCTCTATTTTTTAAAATACAAACACCTAAATTATTTTTAAGCTTATCTAGATGAGTCTGAAACCGTCAGAATGATTAACACATGTTTTTTGACTTGTCTAATCGATTAGACCATATACCCAATCCATTAGATAAGGGTATAATGAGTCTACAATCGATTATGAAAGTGCATTAATGATGGGAAACAACTTTCTATTTAAAACTTCCAAAATGGGTTCAAACAATCGATTATTTATGTCATCTAATCGATTAGGTTAAAGACCTAATCAATTAGGTAATTAATTTAGCCCATGAATCGTTTCCTTTTTTGAACCATCATTTATCCTATAAATAGAGGAATTACCTTTAACTTTTCCACATCCATAATAGTGATTTATCTTACCTTCGTCCTTCTTTCTCTCTCACTAAAATAGTTTCTCTTTCTCTCACATAATTTTAGCCATAGTGCTTTGAGAAATGTTTATGTGTTTAAGTGAGAGATTTGTTATATAAAGGTTAATGTTTTAAATTTTAACAAGAGTTCTTTTTCCTCTTGAGTGAATCTTTATTCCTTAGGATTTTTTTGTTTGGGTTTGAAGTTAAATCCATTAAAAGCTCGTTTAGGGGATTAATGTTAAGTCTCTGTTAGGTTCATGAGTTCAACCACTTAAGGAAAAACTCTATTTCTTGGTTCTTGAAGATAACCAGTGAAGAATATTTGTATTGTTTCATGAGCTATTCCCGGTGTAAAATCTCAATTGGTTCGAGATTAGTCTGATGTAAAATCTCGGTTTGGTTCGTGGTTAGCCCATGTAAAACCTTGATTCAATTTGGAAGATAGACAATTCAAAACTCCGCCTTGGTTCAAGATAAGTCCATACAAAATTTTGGTTTTGCTTAGAGACTAACCGCTTGAAGTTTTGTTTGTTGTTTGACATGAATACTAACTTCTTCATTCCATTGTTCGTTGTTTGACATGAATACTAACTTCTTCATTCCATTGTTCGTTGTTTGGTTGGAAGTAAACCTGAAACTTCACATTTTCTTGTACTAGGGGGTTCATGAGTCTAACCTTCTAAAATTTTATAAGCATCATTGGAAACTAAGGATTAATTCTTAGGGAGAGGAGTAGGTCACGTCTTTATACCGAACCTCGATAAATCTCAGTTGTCGTCTCTTTTTCCTTAACTCTTTATTTTTTGCTTATTGTTTTTACATTATTTTTCCACTGCATATTCAAACGTTTCATTTGAAAACGTTTTAAAACTCTAATTCATAAAATATTTTTGTTTTAAAATATTTTTTTTAAAACTCCCACAATTCATCCCTCATCTTGTGTGTGAAGTCGCATGTTCAACAAAAACCTCTAATAGACCTACAATATAAGGGGTTGTCATATATTATACTTTTATAAAGTATAATTGGCGCCTACCGTAGGGCTCGGTAAAGTTGATTTGAGCCACAATTACAACATTCAACTAGATTGCTATCCTCATGTTCAACTCCTTTGAAATTCATGGTGAACAAGATTGTAGCAACTCCAACCAACAATGAGTCCGACAACAAGGTGAATGCCATGGCAGAGATGTGTGTTGCCATGGATGACTTATGCCGCTAAAATCAAACTTTGGAGGAAAACATTCTCCGAATCCAACAATTCTAGGAGGATGTCGACCCTCTAGAATAAATTGAAAACTCCTACTTGAGCTTGTGAAGCCTATACACGACTGATCCAAAATTATTTACTGTTACAATTGCACTGCATTTAACTTCTTGGTGTTTCTATATGTCAGTTTCTGTGCTGATTTGGACAAATGGTTCTGTCCAAGAACTCATGACGAGATTTTATGTTACAAGTGGTCATAATTGTTTTCCTTATGCTCCAAGCTTTAATGTCAAAGTACATTAGGATGGTGAACACCAGATACTTTTAGAATATTATAAGTATGAAATTGCTTTTAAGTTGTGCTCTCATTCATGAAAAATATTATAATTTTAATTTTTGTAATCAAATCGATGCTTAATTATCAACAATTATGATAAATATTATAGTTTTAATTTTTTTTAATTACACCAATGCTTATTTATCAACAATTATGATAATGTTTAAGATGGATACTTTTTTATAATTTATAGTCTAATTAGTTTTGATTAGAAAATTAAAAATCTTATCTAACTTACCTAGTTTTGATTAGAAAATTTTAAAAAATTATCTAGCCAAATTTAGCTTGAGATTCACTATGATACTTTTGAGGCGATATTGTAGCTGAGTAGTTTGGAAACATAAAAGTAAAACTGATAATTTGCTACGTTTTAGTTATTGTTTAGCTATGAAATGTTAGAAAACTCTAGCTAATTAGCCATCCAATCCAAACTATGGAATATAATTTTTTTAGAGATTCACTTCAAATTCGCTACGGTTTTAATCGTAGCTAATCACAGATCTTCTTGTAGTGTTCTTCTTACACATTCACATCTTGAAGAAATACACTTCCGTTTTAAAGGTCTATAACATACTTTGTTGAAACAATCTTTATCAGTTTCGCAAGGGGATGCAAAATCTACGATGTCAAATAAAAATAAAAGATTGTTGCTAAGAAATGATTAAATAGTGTGCATATGTTATAAAAGAAAATTTGAAAATGGTAGTGAAGAAATGACCTACAGTTGTGAGGTGTTGTACGCCATAAGGGTTTTGCAGCTTTGGCTTCTACAAGAAACAAACAAAGAGATACTATCAAATAATAAACACATTTGAGAATTTGACTCATATTTTTCCTCCTTTAGTTAATCATTTTAAAGTTTGTAATTAACTTATATAAGTAAAAATTAATACTACCTCCGTTTTTTTGTCAGTTGTTTTGAAAAACTATTTTGTACTACAATATAAGTCGTTTTATAATATCAATGAATCATTAATGTTATTTTTCCTATTATACCGATAAATATTTATTATTCTCTCTCTTTTCAATTATGTCAATTTATACTTTCAATATCATTAATGAAGGACAATTTTGTAAAACCCTTCATAGTTTCTCTTTTTTATACCATAATTATTACATTTATTAATCAATGTGAAAAGTCAAAAACGACTTATTATAAAAAACGGAGGGAGTAATTTTTAAATTTTAATTAAATTGACCTTGGAACTTTGAATTAGCTAGAAGCCATTAATAAAATAATGAGTATTGCAAAATGTTTCTACGATATATCAAAGTGTTGAATATGTCTCATAAGCTCGTTGATTCGATAGTTTCAATGCTAATAAATAATTACATAAAAATATTATTAATTATTGATTTTATTATCCATCTGATCATTATTATAAGCAACATTTTTTTTAAAAATTTATTGAATAATTGATCTATTTGATATATAATAATGATCTGATACATCATTTATTCAATGAATAAAAAAACTACTTATAATTTTGACCGAATGGTGTATTTGGTTATACAATTTAATTGTTGTGAGATATTTGGTCGAACTCTAATATGGTTGAAGGGTAGCTTCTTGGTTCGACAATTCGACAGGACCTTAGCATGTCGTCGAAGTCTATTCACATGTTGTAGTCGGAGTATGCTAGGATTGTTAGCATGTCGAATTGGGCATATTTGTTATGCCCAATTATTTAAGTTAGCTTGTGTAATGTGCATGTGTGTAAAAGTCCATTAGTTTAGCGCATTAGTTTTCTTATAAATAGCATACTAGTCTCCATCATTGCACAATGCAAATCCTAATTAGGATGAGAGAGGTTATTTGCTATTCTGTAACACTTGTAATCTTGTTTCAAAGATAAAATAAAGAATAGCAGTTTACAATCAATTTCATTATGTTCTTATTATTTTCTTCTTTTCTATCCTTGTGGGTTTCTTATCGATCAAGAAATCAATTATATTGTATAATCCTGGCATCGTTTTCACATCAAATTAGTGCGGTGAGCATGGAGAAGATGTCATCAGCAAAGTATGAGATTGAAAAGTTCATTGGAATGAACGATTTTGGTGTGTGGCGCTTGAAGATGAAAGTCCTACTGGTTCATCAGGGTTGTTTAGAAGCATTGAAGGGAGTCGCAACCATGGACGATGCGTTAAAGGATAAAGAAAAAATGACTATGATAGAGAAAGGCCACAATGCCATCTTATTGAGCCTTGATGATAAGGTTCTTAGATATGTTTCGAAGGAGACGGTGATGTCGGGTCTTTGGGAGAAATTTGAAAGTTTGTACATGACCAAATCATTGATCAATTGCCTCTACCTGAAACAAGCTTTGTATTCATTCAAGATGAGTGGAGACAAAGTTTTGGCTGAGCAGTTGGATATGTTCAACAAGCTGATTCTTGATCTTTAAAATATCGATGTAAAAATCAAGGATGAAGATCAAGCGATGTTACTGTTGTGTGCTTTGCCCAAAACATATACTCACTTCAAATAAACTCTCTTGTATGGAAGATAATCCCTGGTCTTTGAAGAAGTTCAATCAACATTGTACTCTAAGGATTTGAACGAACGAAAGGAGCACATACCATCTTCGACTTATGGAGGTCTGTCGTTTTAAGGCGAAATTCACAAAGAGAGATGGCAAGTTCAACAACATCGAATATCAAATACATCACCACTATAAGACTTGGGTATGTAGATCTCATAGCTTATGCCTTAATCTCTACAAGTGAGACTCTAAATGAAGAACCTATAGACTATAAGCAAGTTATGAGGAGTCGAAATAAGACTGAATGGCTGAAGGTCATGGATGATGAGGTAAAGTCTCTTCATGATAGACACTGTATGCAGTTGATAAAGCTGCATGAAGAAAGCTAGTTTATTTCCTGTACGTTATAGAGTTTGTTCCAAGGTAGAGATTTGTGAGGTATTGGATCAAACTCTAGTATGGTCGAAGGATAGCTTCTTTGTTCGACAATTAGACAGGACCTTAGCATGTCGTCGAAGTCTGTTCACATATTGTAATCAGAGTATGCTAGGATTGTTAGCATGTCGAATTGGACCTGTTTGTTATGCTCAATTGTTTAAGTTAGTTTGTCCTCTAAGTTAGCTTGTGCAATAGGTCTGTATGTAAAAGTCCATTATTTTAGTGTATTAGTTTTCTTATAATAAGCATACTAGTATCTCATTATTGCATAATGCAAATCCTAATTAGGGTGAGAGAGGTTATTTGTTATTCTGTAACACTTGTAATCTTGTTTCAAAGAGAAAGTAAAGAATAGCAGTTTATAATCAATTTCATTGTGTTCTTATTATTTTCTTCTTTTCTACCCTTGTGGTTTTTTTACCGATCAATAAATCAATTATACTTTGTAATTTCGATATCGTTTTCTCAGCAATTATTATTTTTCTTTTTTTACTATAAGCAATATTAGATTTGAGTTCGTGCAACCTAATTCATTACATAGTTTCAAAAAATTATGAGCCTCAAAATTTTGAATGAAATGGTTAAAAAATCATGTATATATATATATATATATATATATATATATATATATATATATATATATATATATATATATATATATATATATATATATATATATATATATATATATATATATATATATATATATATACATATCTGTGTGTGTGTGTGTGCGCGCGCGCGCGCGTGTTCGTGCGTGTGTGTGAAATTTATGTATGATTTTTTTGTCTATTATTAAATCAAAGCATAAAGTAAAATAAAATAAAGAAATAAAATAAAATAAGCAAACAAAAACACACAACCCGAAAACTAAAGAATATGCTTGAATCTCTTTAAGGGGGGTAGTCCCCAGCAGAGTTGTCATTTGTCACATCTCGATAAATATGATCTTACGAGTGCATCACACATTCGCTGATGACTAATAGAGTCTCCATCGAATTTTATTTATATTCGAGGAAAGTGAAAATAACGATAAAACCCTAAAAGAAAAGGATAAGATGGTCATTACAACCAAATCGGATTCGGGAGTCGGTTATGCGAGAGGAAGGTATTAGTATCCCTCGTATCCATTGTACTTAACGGAAACCTGCTATAATTTTAGGGTTAAAGGTTTGTTCAGAGAATGTTTGTAGTTATTTATTCTACATATTAAAATAATTACAATAAAGAGATATTTATAAAAGATAAGGAAAAAAAGTTTTTTAATTAGTGTGATCGCAAATGTTTCAAAGCCATGTGCCTACGTATTCTCAAGTGCAATGAGAAAATTAGAGCATCGTAGTTCGGAAAAAAATGTTTGTGGATTGGTGGATTATAAACATTGGCCTTTATGTTCTCACAATGGATGTTGAAGCGCTTGTTTGTATTTTGCGTCGAAATGACCTAAACTATCTTTTTTGATGAAAAGAGTTCGAATCAGGTGGGCAAGGGTACAATAGAGGTTTGATGTGTTAACTATTATTTAAATTTTTATTGAATCAGAATAACTGATCGATACGACGTACGCCAACAAATCAATTACTCGAGGACATTGTAGATATTCATCCACTCATCCAATTATTTGCAAAAAATCTGGATTAATTTAATTTAGGAAAATAGTTTTGATTATGTACAAGATATTGATGATGAGTGAATAATGCAAGAGGATATGTTTATTTATAAGTGGTGTGATTTTTGTGATTTAATTGAGAATCTTAAAAGTATGTACAAGTTGAGGTTTTTTTACCAAGATAACCCAGTTTTTCGAAAAAATTCCCAAAATACCCCAGTTTTCAGCAAAATTCTCAAGCTACCCCACTTTTAGGAGGAGGTGCCAATTGAATTGGCGACTCCTCTTAAAAATTGCAAGGAGGCGCCAATTGGATTGGCTAGGGCAGGTGCCCTAGCCAATCCAATTGACGCCTATGTGTAATTTTTAAGAGGAGGCACCAATTCAATTGGCGACTCCCTTAAACAAGCCTCAAATGAAAAAACCTCCAACATGAAAGTTATATATCTTTTCAAGAAAATGAATTTAGATATAAATTTTGCATCATTTGGATTTTTTATGAGAAAGTTATGGGTAGTTGAAGTTGGACTTCTGAGTTTTTGAACTGTTATCTGACCTATAATGTTTTGTATTATTGCATGTGTTTGTGTTAGAGTTATGAATTTTTGTCCAACATAACAACTGAAGTAGACATCTTAAATTTTCCAATGCACTTGGTCCCATCTCAAAATAATTAAAATTGAGTGAGTTAGGTCCTTGCGAACTTGACCTAAAATTAGGATTTATGTCAAAACATGTGTATGTGAATTTTGCCAAAAGGGACCAACTTCAAGCCCTTCTGTTTGAATGATAAAAGCCTCAAATGACAAAACATTCAACATAAAAGTTGTAGATCTTTTCAAGATACTGAATTTGGACTAAAGTTTTGCATCATTTGCAATTTTTTTGAGAAAGGTATGGGCACCTGAACTTGGACTCTTTGACATTTTAACTGTTACCTGACCTATAATGTTTTGTATTATTGCATGTGTTTGTGTTAGAGTTATGAATTTTTGTCCAACATAACAACTGAAGTAGACATCTTAAATTTTCCAATGCAGTTGGTCCCACCTCAAAATAATTAAAAATTAGTGAGTTAGGTCCTTGCGAACTTGACCCAAAATTAGGGTTTCTGTCAAAACATGTGTATGTGAATTTTGCCAAAAGGGACCAACTTCAAGCCCTTCTGTTTGAATGATAAAAGCCTCAAATGACAAAACCTTCAACATAAAAGTTGTAGATCTTTTCAAGATAATGAATTTGGACAAATTTTTTGCATCGTTTGCATTTTTTATGAGAAAGGTATGGGCACCTGAACTTGGACTCTTTGACATTTCAATTGTTATGTGGCCTATAATGTTTTGTATTATCATATGTGTTTATTTTAGAATTATGAAATTTTGTCCAACATAACAATTTAAGTAGACATCTCAATGGAGTTTCAGTCAAAACATGTCTATGTGAATTTTGTCAAAATGGAGTTTAGACAAAGAAACCTAATGTTTGGAGTTTACACAAAGATAAATTTGATATAATACGAATTGATATTAATAAAATTTGGATTTTACACAAAGAATCCTAATGGTGATGACCGGGATCACCTAACCGACCTCCGGTCCCACATCCCCTAGCTACCCTAACCCTTGGCCCTAACCCACGTTGACGATTCTGCACCGGTGTTTGTTCATCTGATGGTCCAGGAGCGTCATTACCTCCTACAGGAGAAGATCCGTTGAGGTATTCAGCCAACTCAGCATAGTCTTCAGTATTCAATGATGGTGTACCGGCGTAGCTGAGCTCATGACCCATGCCAGAGAAGTTGGGGTGTGGTTGACTCATGGATGGGCGACCGGGATGGTTGAAGGGAGACATGGGTGTGAATGATGGGTCTAAGAACGGTTGGAAAGGTTGTTGGGGTGTTTGGAAGAGATATGATTGTGGGATGTTTTGGTATTGTGATGTTTGGGGTTCTTGGCTACGGTAGGAGGAGGGGCGGTTAGTGTTTTGGCTAAGGCGACTTTGGTAGGGTGATGGTGTGGGTGCAAAGCGATGTTCGGTCTGAGGTTGATGGTCCATTTGTTGGTGGTGGTATGGGGGATGTTCTTGGTATTGGGGTTGGGTGAATGGCATGTTTTGGTTGTATTTTTGTGTGTTTATGGAACGGAAAGTTTGACGGATAGGTGGTTGTGAGTAACCGGGCTGAGAATGTTGTTGGGGGTTAGATGTTGATCCTTCTTGTGTGTAACTTGTTTGGCGTGGGTCGTAGAGGTACATATCATCGGCGATGAATTGAAATCCAACCGATCTGTGCCAAGCCATATAAGTACGACTTGGTTTTACCTCATTTGGCATGACTGCGTCAGTTAAGACATGGTCATGACGGTGCTTCCACTTGCGACACTCTGATCTTGCGAAGGTTTGCCAAGGGTTGAAGTTCCATTGGTCGTTCACTTTACGCATATGCCATTCTCCTAGGCTAGCTGGGGGGTCTGGGATATTCTGGACCATACCGAACTGCAGCTTCACACGATCTGTGTTGTGCATCTCCACTGTTGTGAACCGTATTATCGGTGTGCATGCTGTCCATACGGCTGCGTCTTCAGGGTTGACCTGATGCTCATGATCCATATTAAGGTATGGACGCCAAATAAACTGAAATGTTAAAGACGATAGGATTTAAATGAATGTAGAAAAAGTCAACATAATATGACGAATTAATGAAGTTATTTTGCTTACGTCTGTCGGTCGAAGGTGATCCAATAGGTTGTGATACTGAGTAATACAGTGTCTCGGACATCTGCTGTAATTCATACCGCGTGCCGACCATCTACACCAAAAAGTTAAAATAAATTAGTTATGGGTACTAAACTGTAAGGAAGTAAGTAAAGATATAGCAATTTAAACAACTTACTTTTTTGCATATGGAAAAGTGAAGGGGTTGTTATTGACCGGTGCTAGAGACGGTAGTCTTGACCATCCCCATGCTTGTAGCAAAACAGCACATCCAGAAAATGTAGATGTGTCTTTGTGGGAGTTTTTGCACAACGAACTATAGAGATAGGCTAGACATGCGGATCCCCAACTGTAACTACCTATTCTATCTACATGTCTAAGTAAAGGTAAGTACATAATATGCATGCTAGAACCACTACCTTCGGGAAATAAAAAGGATCCTAGTAACAACATAATGTAACACCTAGTTTTGATTATTCGAGCATCTTCAGTAGAATGCTCATCTAAATATAAACTATTATAATATGACTTTAGGCGTGAGAGTAGTATACCTTGACCTCTAGCATTATCATCTAACAAATCAGTGTTTAAAAGCTCCATGCAAATTGAATTTGCATAGTTGGTCTTACCATTAACAGCTTTGCCTTCAATTCGTAGTCCTAAAAGCATGTAGATGTCTTCTAACGTCACGATACACTCACCAGTTAGAAACCAAAATGTGTGTGTCTCTGGCCTCCATCTTTCGCATAAGGCTATAATGAACTTGTTATATATAGACCAAGACATAATCTTGCTAATCTGAGCAAAATCGGCGAGTTCAACATAAGGTTGAATCATCGGGTCCATTGGGACAAATTCGTGGACTCGAGTTCGAAACCTTGATACATCCTATAATAGAAATAATATAACACTTGACTAAGTTGGTATTTCAAAATAAAATGGGGAAGGTGGAGATGAAACATAAAAAATTAGTATAAGAAAAAACTTACGTATGTTGCGATGTTTGCAACTGTCCCTCTGTGTGCTTCGCTCATTGTGAGTAAAGACATATTGTTGGGGAGTTGGTGTAGATGAAATTGGAAGATGTTGTTGAAGATGAAATTGTAAAAGAAGTAATGTAGATGAAGTAGTGAGAATGTTGGTGTGGAAGAATTGTTGAAGGAGTGGGTGTATTTATAGGCAAATGGATGAGAGCATAAAAATTTGTGTTTGCATGGTGTCTCCACCTCATTTGGCGACCATGTACAATCCTAAAGAGGGGGCGCCATTCAAATTGGCGACACCATAGGGTACATGCATGCAAGGCTAGTTCTGAATGCTTGGTTTCGAGGACTGACTCCATGGGGGCGCCATTCAAATTGGCGACCATGTACAAGCCTTAAGTGTAGGAGCCAAACCAATTGGCGCCACCATCTGCATGTCTGACACGTGGCATTCTTGTCTCCTGCATGCTAAACAACTCACTTGTGGATGGCTTGCATGATTGACACATCATCTATGACTATGTTACATGTCCGACACGTGTCTGTCTTGTCTCCTGCATGCTGATGACTAGCTTATTGATAGCTTGCATGGTTGACACATCATCTAAGACTGTCTTGCATGACTGACACATCATGTCTGACCATCTTAGGTGTTCGACACGTGGCTGTCTTGTCTCCTGCATGCTGATGACTAACTTCTTGATAGCTTGCAAGGTTAACACATCAACTCACACTGTCTTGCAGGATTGACACATCATCTCAGACACGTGGCTCTCTAGTATCCTGCATGCTGAAGACTCACTTCTTGATAGGTTGCCTGTCTGACACATTAACTCACACTGTCTTGCCTGACTGACACATCATCTCAGAACTGTCTTACATGTCCGACACGTGGCTATCTTGTCTCCTGCATACTGAAGAGTCACTTCTTGATAGCTTGCCTGGTTGACACATCAACTCACACTGTCTTGCATGACAGACACATCATCTCATGACTAGCTAGCATGCTTGACACATCAACTCACACTGTCTTGCATGACAGACACATCATCTCAGAACTGACTTGCATGTTTGACACATTATCTCAGAGTAGCTTCAATGTCCGACACATCATCTCAAAACTAGCTAGCATGTGAGACACTGATACCATCTATTTAAGTGTCTTACTATCAACATCCAAGACACTTCACTCACATTCATCTGCACTTGCAAAATAATTTTCATCTCCAAAATGTCATCTTCATCATTATACAGTGTCAACGTTCACTGCAACGGTGAAACTTTTGAGTCTGAGCTATATGGTTTTTGTTTTAGAAACACTGATACCATTAGAGTCACGATGAAGAGAAATGCAACCTTTTTGCATTTGAAAAAAAGAATACAATCCTTTATAGGATCAGGTATTGTGTCAAAGATGACATATCAAAATCCTATATTTTTTGAGAATGGTCAATGCAAGTTTTTCCCCCTTAAGGTACGAGATGATGAAGATGTTGAAAACATGTTTCTTAGTCATGAACATTCAGGCATGGATTGTATCGAGTTGTACATTACTCTACAACCATGTATACCGTCTCAACAGTCTCAACTAACCGATCAGGATGCAGCTGGTGAAGATGCTGCAGATGATGCACAATGGTCAGATGAACTCAACCCAGAAGCAGAAGTAGAAGTCGACGTTGTTGATGAAGAAGAAGAGGAGACCGAGATACAAGTTGATCACATCCTGAACAACGACGATGAAGATGAGGCTCAACCACCACCAATACCTCCTAGTCATGCCTACAATCCTCCTCAACATATGACAAATATGGATCTTCACGACGATGAAACATCCGACAGTGTCTTCTATAATCCGTATCCGAGACCAGTAGGCGAATTAAAGGTGGGAGACATGTTTCGTACCAAAGAAGAATGTGTCTTGGCAATCAAAAAATTCCACATGAACAACTTTGCTGACTTTACAGTGAAACGCACTGATTCTAGAAGTTATGTTACCGAATGTCGTAACATGCTTTGTAAGTTTCGTTTGGCTGCATCTTACAAGAAGAAAAATGACTCTTGGGAGATCGCTTCAATAGACCCACCACACAGTTGCGTTGCAACTAACGTTGAACAAGATCACCGTAAACTGAGCACAGCTTTGATATGTCAAGACATTCTTCCATTGGTAAATAAAGACCCATCAGTGAAGGTGAGTATAATTATATCCCATATCCGAACAACATATAATTATACTCCATCTTACAAGAAAGCATGGATTGCGAGGACAAAGGCTGTTGAACAGGTTTTCGGCAACTGGGAGGATTCATTCAAGGAATTACCACGGTTTTTATGGGCACTAAAAACTTATGTCCCAGGAACTGTGGCAATTCTGGAGACAGTGCCAACAATGATGCCAGACGGAACCTGTGCTACAGGTAATAGAATATTTCACCGTCTCTTTTGGGCATTTGACCCGTGCATCAAAGGTTTCGCTTTCTGCAAACCTCTCCTGCAAATTGATGGCACTTGGTTATACAGAAAATACAAGGGTACTTTGCTCATGGCAGTTGCACAAGACGGTAACAACAATGTATTTCCCATTGCCTTTGCTCTTGTTGAAGGTGAAACGGCTGATGGATGGGGTTTCTTTCTTCGACATCTCAGAACGCATGTCGCTCCACAAGCCAATCTATGTTTGATTTCTGATAGACATGCTGCCATCGAAAGTGCCTACAACAACCATGACAACGGATGGCATGATCCTCCTTCTACACATGTCTACTGTATCAGACACATTGCACAAAACTTCATGCGTGCTATAAAAGATAAGAATCTTCGCAAGAAGGTGGTGAATGTTGGGTATGCTTTAACTCAACCGTCATTTCAAAATTATCGTGATGAAATTCGACTGTCTAATGAAGACGCGGGGAGATGGATAAATAACATCCCAGTAGAGCAGTGGACAAGAGCATTTGACGGTGGTTGTCGATGGGGCCACATGACAACAAA
This sequence comes from Lathyrus oleraceus, assembly GCF_024323335.1. NCBI lineage: Eukaryota > Viridiplantae > Streptophyta > Magnoliopsida > Fabales > Fabaceae > Lathyrus > Lathyrus oleraceus. The sequence continues at coordinate 379,278,469 of NC_066583.1, read as the reverse complement.
CATTGTGGAATGCATGAACGAGGTTTTCAAAGGAATTCGAAATCTGTCGATAACCGCCTTGGTAAGATCAACCTATTATAGGTTGGCTTCTATGTTCGCAACCAGAGGTGAAAGATGGAGTGCAGTGTTAATGTCCGGACAAGTATTCAGTGAGTGTTGCATGAAGGTCATGAAAGAGGAGAGCATCAAAGCTACGACACACGATGTAACAATGTTTGAACGTCATAAACAAAATTCAAGCATCCAGGAAACAATGGGCAACAACGAGGGGAGACCAAATTTAGCCTACGCGGTTAAACTACACAGAAGTTGGTGCGATTGTGGAAAATTTCAGGCCTTCCGCATACCTTGCTCCCATGTCATTGCAGCATGCGCTTATACTCGTCAAGACGCTTACACCCATTTATCTGATGTGTACAAGGCCAACACCATCATGAATGTATATAGTCAAAGCTTTTCAGTACTACCAATGGAGGATTACTGGCCTCCATATGAAGGAGATATTGTTTGGCACAATGAAGAGATGCGTAGAAAGAAGAAAGGAAGGCCAAACAGCACACGTATCAGAACAGAGATGGATTCCATAGATAAAATGATAAGATTATGTAGTATCTGTCGTCAACCAGGACACAACAAAAACAACTGTCCCAATCAAGGAGCATCATCTAGATCTTAAGCTTTTTGTAACATGGTATCTAGATCTTAAGCTATTTGTAACATTGTATTTCTGTAACAATCAATCATTATATATCATTAAGTTCTTGTTACAACGAGTTTCATAACCAACATCAATACAAAACATCTGAAAACATAAATAATTCTAACTGATTACAACAATCAAATTAATGTCGTCTCGATCGAACATCATTTCCCTAGCATCCTTATCAGTCTTCATTCGCATCCAACCAAAGATACTGTCAAGTCTCTCAATACTTCTGATTTTTTCCCCTTTTGGTATTTTCCCGTCTAACCATCGAACCAGCTCCCTCTTCAGTTGATCTAACGTGGTGATGTTCCAAAACAGCATCAGCAATTGAGGTTTGTCTCTCGCATAAATCACCTTACCGTATCGGCGACGAACACCAAACATGATAGCCAAATGATTATATGAGTTGTGGAACAATAGGTCACACAACGCATCTATTTATAAGACAAAAAAGGCATTTTATGAGGGAGTCGCCAATTGAGTTGGCGCCTCCTCTTAAAACCTACACATAGGCGCCAATTGGATTGGCTAAGGCACCTGCCCTAGCCAATCCAATTGGCGCCTCCATTCAAGTTTTAACAACAGTCGCCATATGAACAACTTTCATGTTCATCAAAAATCCATTTGAAACTTGGAAGCTCATCATTCATTTCAAAACATTATAGGTCATTTTGACAAAAACCCTAATTTTGGGTCAAGTTCGCAGGGACCTAACTCACTCATTTTTAATTATTTTGAGGTGGGACCAAGTGCATTGCAAAATTTGAGATGTCTACTTCAAATGTTATGTTGGAAAAATTTTCATAACTCTAAAAGAAACACATGCAATAATGCAAGACATTATAGGTCAGATAACAGTTGAAAAACTCAGAAGTCCAACTTCAACTGCCCATAACTTTCTCATAACAAATCCAAATGATGCAAAATTTATATCCAAATTCATTTTCTTGAAAAGATCTACAACTTTCATGTTGGAGGTTTTGCCATTTGAGGCTTTTTTAAGGGAGTCGCCAATTGGATTGGCGCCTCCTCTTAAAAATTACACACAGGCGCCAATTGGATTGGCTAGGGCACCTGCCCTAGCCAATCCAATTGGCGCCTCCTTGCAATTTTTAAGAGGGGTCGCCAATCCAATTGGCGCCTCCTCCTAAAAATGGGGTAGATTGGGAATTTTGCTGAAAACTGGGGTATTTTGGGAATTTTTTCGAAAAACTGGGTTATCTCGGTAAAAAAACCACAAGTTGATGATTTAATTAACTAATTATTTAATCAACTAAACTAATTAATTAATCTACTTAAATAAACAAGATAAATGACTTAAAAAACTAAAATAAATATTTTCGGTTTTTTTATTAAATGAGAGAATTTGGTAGTATCAAAGCCTTCTTGTTTTGTTTTTTTATTAATTTTAATAGTAAAATAAAATAAAACTAAATGAAAAAATAGAAAATAAAATAATAATAAAATAAAGCTGGAGTTGTAAATGAACGTAAGGGGGTGAGGCAAAGTAAGATGAAACAAATGAGTCTAAAATCCAAATTTTATAAAACCCTAAAATTTTCTAACTAATAATAATATAAAAAAAAAACTAAAAAATTAAAAAATTAAATAAAAATAATGAGTATAATAATAGAGAAAAAAAAAGAAAAAAATTAACTTCATGTTCCTCTCCATCTCTCTCGTGGCAAAAGCAAAAGAAAATCTTAAAATTTATTTCAATTTTATTTGCATAAATTTTATATACTATTTGTAGGTTATAATTAAATATTTAAAAGTTCGTCACACTATCAACTCATTTATTATCAAACTTTTCTAATGAAATATAACTCATTATCATTTGTGGAATGAGAACTTTCACAACTGTTTTTCTGCAACACTATCTAATTTCATATATTTAAGTTTTGATTTAATTAAAATTGACTTGTCATTATTTCTTAAATTGTTTTGTTTGGCGCATCATTTGTGTTTAATCTATTATTTTTATTTTGATTATAGACATATACATTGTTTAAAGTTATTTATAACAATATATTAAATAGTTATCGAGATTAGTATTATTTTTAATTAAGTTATCATGATTCAATGATTCAATAGATAATAAAAAAAAAGGTGTGTATGATTTTTTTGGGTGATATAAGTTTTAGTGTGTGGGTGGGTAGGAGAGAAACAATCATGTGGATTTGACTCATATTTCCCCACTTATGAAAATGAAGACTAAAGATTTTATGATATGACAGATAATACTCAAAGCCACAACAAGTGCTTAAACATTGGAAACCAAAAAAAAGTTAAGAGGTGTAACTTGTAGCATGCTTTCCGTTCCTTCCATTTATGTGCAATCTTCATTTATATATATTTATTTAAATTAATAAAAGATGTTTCGTGGTCTTTTTCATTAGAGTCTATTTTTAAAAATGAAACAAAATCTCCAAATTGTTCGACACGGTTCTAACTACAAGAAAATCATTGTTTAACAATAAATCTTTTTTTTATGATTTTATGATTGTCGTTAAATGTGAAAGTATTGATGGCTTATCTCTTAACTACATCATTTGTAAAGTTAAAATGTTGATGTGAATTTTTTGAAATTGTTACTTATGACGGCTCTAATAAAATCCTTTGATAAATTCTAAGTATTTGACTTATCGTAGATATAGGAAATTGTGTTATATAAATACTTTTAAATAAAGGGTTGAGTTTGGTTTTCTTTCATAAAAATAGATGTTTTAAATTAAATGAAAACTTAACAAATTAAATAAGTGTGCTAGGATTATATTTATTTAATTGTACCTTTAATTGATTAGATTGTTCAATTATATAGTTTCACTGTTTCAATTATATCTTCGCATGTCCTTCATCTTATGTTTCTTTTGTCAGGAAAACAATAAGAGGTTTATTGTATCTATTAACTTTCGATGTCTTCCTCAGTTAATCAATATATTTAACATTTTGTTGTAACAATAGTTTGCTACTCTAGACCTATCACCATATGCCTAGCAAATAGAATCCAAAGATGAAATTAATCCAAATCTTTTAAATATCAAGTCTTTGTCAAGCACTTGCTTGATCGAAAGTTTTATTTTAGAGTTTAATGTCGGAAAAGATTTAAAATCGAAAATAAGTTACTGATATAACAAAAAAATTATAAATTAGGGATCCATGTGCTTGCAGAAATAATCATGAAGTAATGCAAGATGATAAAACACATTGAGAGAAACACCCAAGACGCAACAATTTAACCCTACATCATCGAATGAATTGAAATCTACTATTCCCTTAGTTAAGATTAAGGTTTTTTATAAATAGAAATATCACCGACTTCAGGCTCAAAGGGGTTGACTACGGATTATCTCCTTATTTATACAATGTTTGAGAAGTGAAATAATGCCTTACATCGTCATCCATGTCTTACTAATGAAAGCATACGTCAGCAAATTCAGTTATTTCATTTACATCATTCTCCTTCTAAGTTTGTTAACAGGTGAAAAGAGAAAAAGTGTTATACATGGAAAGTGATGCCATAAGAAAGAGTGAATATGAAAGATTGATTCTAAAAACATGCATGCTCATCTTGGTGAAATTATCGATCAAAGAGTACAAATTTAAAAACAAACAATACTTAGCAAGAAAGAAACTACAATTGGAAAAAAAGCCTAATGATCCTAGGGATGAATTCCCTTAGCGACCCACTGACTTTAGGAGATGCTTCTTGACGTTCTTGCACTTGTCAAAGTAATGGGTGGCCGTTCACCAATGGGATTCCTTCTTCGAAATTTAATTGCTTGTCGTTGATCAAGTCTTGGACCTTGTGTTTGAGAGCCATGTAATTTTCCATTTTATGACCCTGCGAATGAGCATGGTACTCACATCTAGCGTTCTTGTCATAACTGGGATGATAAGGACGAGGAGGAGGATCAAGTGATCTTGGCTCCACTATGGTGTCACAACCTAAAAAGAATGTGAAACGAAACAACCGGCGAAAAAAGAAGACAGAAGAGTCGCCACCGTTCGTTATTTATCCCAAAGGAGGGAAAGGAAACGATCGAAGAAAACCTGAAGAAAAAGGAAAAGACAAGGTCTCGCAACCAAATCTTGGGTTCGGGAGTCGATTATGCGAAGGGAAGGTATTAGCACCCCTACGCATCTGTAGTACTCTACGGGATCCACTCTTGTTGTTCTCGTCTAAAGGGTGTGTGTATGTCTAAGATACCATTTACTAAAGGAGGGGTCAAAAGAAAATCATTCGCACGGATGTTGCATCCACTGCATACGTATCTCATCTGAACATGAGAATCAGAGTCTTCGTAGCTCGGTTACCTATGGGTTAAAGAGAAGTGTGCTCGATAAGACATCACGTCTTATGCCTACGTATCTCATTTGGAATGAGAATCAGAGCAAAATGTAGTTCAGCTAACTACGGGAACAAAGGGTCTCGTTTGCGACTAGGGCAAGAGAAAGGGAAGGTCTCGATCGCAACGAGGGCGAGAGAAAAGAATTGCAACAAGGGCGAAAACAAGCAAGGATTAGTTGTTAGTCGTCAGTCAAAACTCAGCAAGACATCGCATCTCGTGCCTACGTATCTCATCTGAACATGAGAATCAGAGTTGTCGTAGTTCGACTAACTAGGGGTTAAGGATTGCCATTTAAACATGGACTTACAAAAGAGGACACCAGTTGTGTCAGAGGAAAGTGGGCAATGTGTTCACGTCCTAGCAGTAGGTGTCGCAGCTCGTTGAATCGAGTCTTAGGCAGTTACCTCTTTGCAATAGAACGGATTGACATGCCACAGGATCGGAGACGCACGGAAGGTCTAAAAGTGGGGAAGCTCTGCCCTAGAGTTGTCATGCAATGTGGACCTATGTGTTAGGATTTAAAGAGGGGAACATCTACCTAATGTTAGCATGCAAAGAATAAGGGAATTCTACCTATGTTATCATACAAATGGTTCTACCTAATGTGTGTTACCTAAACGGAACAAGAGTCGACGGATGGAGCAAGGAAAGGAGCCAGGGATAAGGGTAGATGGCGATGCCTGAGGCAATCGACTTACAGGTAGATGGCAATGCATGAAGCAATCGACTTACAAGAGGATGGATGAATACGTGTTGGTTATGTTAAGTTTTGAAAATGATTACTCGACGTTGGATCGAGCTTTTGATCTTGTTTTGAAATGATTATCGAATGTTCGTTTTAATTCTTGTATTAACAGATGAATAAAGAATGAAAGAATAAATATTATACACTTCATGGGAGAAGGGGTACATTTGTTATGAATGGGGATGGTTCATGGCAATCAAACAATAAGAATATATGCCTCAATCATCATACAAGTAGGCAACAGTTAATCAAACAATAAGAAAATATGCCTCAATCATCATACAAGTAGGCAACAGTTAATCAAACAATAAGAAAATATGCCTCAATCATCATACAAGTAGGCAACAGTTATCAATCAAATCGGATAAGTAAGCAGGTGTATAATCAAATCAAAGAATCAAAGAATGAAATAATGGAGAACTAAACAATGTATGAGAGGTATGAACATGTTAAACAATCAAACAATAAAAAGTATGGATGAAAGAAACAAATGTAACAGATGACAGATGAATCAGACAGATGAAACTATGCACACAAAGGATCGCTGGATAATTTAATCGGGAAATGAGATAAGTACCAAATAAAATCAAGTTAAAAGGCCTCTAATACATGGCATATGAGATGAATAAGGGAGGATCGAAAGATCTCTTCAATTGCCATAAGCAATCCCTAAGTCAAACATCAATCATAAAAAAGTCAACTGAAAATTCAAGTCAACTTAAAAAATAGAAAATAAATAGCAAATTAATCAAGAAAATAATGAAAAATTAAACTAAGTAAGCTGGAGTCAGGACATCCTCATCCCCCCAAAAGATTTCAAAAATAATGAAAATTGGTTATTGAATTAATTGAATCAAAACAAAGGTCAGACCAAAAGTCAAACAACAAGACTAGGTTAGAAATAAATCAAGAATAAATAGTAAATTAATCACAAAAATTATGAAAAATTAAACTAAATAAGGTGGGGTCGGGAGATCATCATCCCCCAAAAATATTTCAAAAATAATGAAAATTGGTTATTGAATTAATTGAATCAAAACAAAGGTTAGACCAAAAGTCAAACAACAAGACCAGGTTAGAAATAAATCAAGAATAAAAAGTAAATTAATCACAAAAAATATGAAAAATTAAAATAAATAAGGTGGGGTCAGGATATCATCATCCCCCAAAAAGATTTCAAAAATAATTAAAATTGGTTATTGAATTAATTGAATCAAAACAAAGGTCAGACCAAAAGTCAAACAACAAGACTAGGTTAGAAATAAATCAAGAATAAATTGAAAATGGCAAACAAAATTCCAAGAAAAGGTCAGGTTGACCATGAGACATTTGTCAATCCTCATCCCAAAAATCAGAACCTAAAAATAATTTTAAGTTATGAATATAAAAATCACAAAAAAAGTATGCTAATAATGATCCACTTGAAATAAATAATTAAAATGAAATATTAACTTTAAATATATATAAAAATAAAAAATAAATAAAATTAAATAAAACATTAAGAAATGTAGAATTTTTTATTTTATTTTTATGAATAAATAAAATATTTTTAAGAATAAAAAAAACAAAACAGAAAAATAAATGAGAATTAAGAAAGGAAAATAAAATATGAATGGAATAATGGTGATGGGTCTGGCGTGGAGGTGTGAAGAGTAACTGCGCTAGGCCCAATGATCCAAACAAATAATAACCCAGCGCGTGACATTAAATAAATGAACAATTTAATAAAATAGCTATGTAAACCATTATCAATCGGTCAAGTACACTAAGTGACTACATGACAAACATAACGTGCACGACCCAGATTACAACATGCATTTTTGATCAAGCGGCTCATGTGACGACACGTGGTCGTCTTCTCCAAAAGCCTTAACATCATGCAACAGCCACGCGAAAATGCAAATGGATTTTCTCCAACTTCAAACCAATAATGCTCATGCCATAGTGCACCAAATGAGATGATATAAAAAACAAAGTTCAAGTATGCAATCTGAGGTTCATCATGGTATCTTATTTCAGTGAAAATAATGGCTTGAACATAGAGAAATGTTGACCACAAGGTGACCATATGAACACGGATACAACAGAAATTTTTGACATAAATTAAGCAACACAAACAATGCCTCATGTTGAGGACTTCAGAAGCAAGTAGGGCACAGTATTAACATGGAAATGAGCATGGTGTTGAGCATGGTAATGAGCAAGGTAAGCATGATGAGCATGCATGGTAAGCATAGAAAAAACAGTGATGAACAAGCATGAATATGGCCATGGAAGAGAGTGATAAAATGCTTACCTAATGGAAATCAGTCCACTGCTTCTTGATAGTGGAGGAATGGAAGGAAATAAGGTGTTGTTTCAATGCTTCAACTTTGAGAACTTTGAAATGGAAATGGAATGAAAACAACCTTGTCAACTTGCCTTTGCTTTTTGCTCGAAAATACCAGCCACCTTCCCTTCAGATTAGGGTTTAGATGTTTATATATGATGGGTTTAAATGTTCTAAATGGGCTTGCAAATGTTTGTTTTGGTTATGTGCAAAATGATGCAAAAAGTGAGGTGGTGAAAGCAAGCTCTTATTTTGGCAAAACTTAAGTTAGTGGAAACAAAAGTACATGGCCAAATGACGTAAAGAATGTGGGCTGGTCGTTTGTGCAGCATTATTGGTTTGACTTATGCAACATAAAAATAGTCCAAGATGAGAACTTTGTGACCTTGTATCTTGATGAGCACATGACCAAATGGTAAGGCAATGCAAACAGTAGGAAAAGTTCATGGAGCTTAACATTTTTCATGTTGGTCACAAATGGAAATGATGAATGGAAGAAAGTGAAAAATGGGCTTAAAGTTCAGGTTTCACCATCTGCAAAATGGCTGGGCCAGTTTGGCCTAAATGCTGCCTAGAAAACCAAGTCATGATGCCCACTTTAGGTGAACGTATCTCTCAAACCATGGATCCAAATGAGATGATTCCAAAAGGATGTGAAAGAGGATATGGCAAGGTACAATTGTTATGATGAAAGTATTTTCAAAAGATGCCTTGAAGGGCAAGAAATCTGGCCAAGAAGTCTTGACAAACTTTGCAAATTTTGGGACTTCGAAAATTTTCTAAGTGTCTTAAAGAAATGTCTCACTTTGACTAGGCATAATTTTCTCAATATTGATCCAAATGAAGCAAACTTTATATCTCTAGAAATCTTGGAACAAGAGGAACAACTTTCATGTTGGAGAAATTTTCAAATGGAGATTCTATCCTGATGGAAAATGGGCTTAAAGTGAGTGCAACTACCATGAAAACTTGCCATAAATGGAAAGTCAACCATTTCCAAATTAGGTAACTTCTTTAATTCCTGATTAAATGATGAATCCATGATCCAACCTTGATCAAATTTCACATGTAGGCTCCCTTAGGCATGGATTTTGAGATTCCACTCTTAAAATGTCAGGAGTTGACTTTTCTGGCCACACAATTGACTTTTCCCAAACTGTCTGATTCCCGATTCCATTGATCAATTGAAGCACTTCTAGCTCAAATAAAGAGCTGATTTTTTGTATGTAGACCCTTGTGGACATATGGAGGGCCATGGAAAAGAGTTTTACCCAAAGAATCAGAAATAAACTGATTTTAAACCAAACCCTAGTTTAGGGCAAAAATGATCAAGAACTGATTGCATTGATTGCCAATGGATCTTTCTGAGATAATTGTGAATCTTCCTAGGCCAAGATTCCTCTCTAATCATGACATGGATGAGCCCCTATACTTCCAATAAAACATTTCCTGTTGGTGGTAGCCATGAAACCCTAATTTCTGATTAAATCCATATGCACATTCTGAGAGCTCTAAATCCTCCACTGATGAACTGAGGACCATAATAAGACACTTGGACCACCTTGAGACCCTTGAGACTTGTATACTTGGAGAATGAAGTCCAATTCTCAATCTTGCCTTGTGTGGGCTCCTTCTGTTAAGGAGTGATCAACCAAACCCTGATTTCCATGTCACTAATGCAGTATGTAATGAGTATGACCTAGTATGATGCTAATGCAATGTAAAACATAATTCCATGCTTCCAGGGAAAAAATGAAGGGTAAATTTTGGGGTGTTACAGTTGCCCCTATTCAATCAACTGGAGACCCGAAAGGAAGATAGCAACGACTTTCGCACTTCCGAGGTATCAAGGGATTGAATATAATAAAAGCCTGAAAATTTACACTGAAATGAAAAATGAAGTAGTAATGTCTGTCAGAATCGGCAAAGAAGTGGTCTTGAAAAAGAATCTGTCTGGTACGGTGAGAGTCGGTCTGAACACCGAAAAAGAATGTTAACCTTAATACCAAAATAAGTGGTAACACAGAAATAACCAAGGCCTGAATGCCGCTCATCAATCTGAATATTGGAAATGACTTCGATCTGAGCATCGAAAGATACTGGATTATCAAACATCGGTCTGAACACCGGGAAATTGGCCTGAATGCTACTTCGGTCTGAATACCGGAAATTGGCCTGAATGCCATAAGTTGCATCGACCTGAACGTCGGAAACTTCTTCGATCTGAACATCTGAAAACTGGCCTGAATGCCATTTCGGTATGAATACCGGAAAACTGGCCTGAATGCCACAAGTTGCATCGACCTGAACGTCGGAAACTTCTTCGATCTGAACATCAGAAAATTGGCCTGAATGCCACTTCGGTCTGAATACCGGAAAACTGACCTGAATGCCACAAGTTGCATCGACCTGAACGTCGGAAACTTCTTCGATCTGAACATCGGAAAATTGGCCTGAATGCCACTTCGGTCTGAATACCGGAAAAACTGGTCTGAATGCCACTTCGGTCTGGATACCGGGAACTGGCCTGAATGCCACAAGTTGCGTCGACCTGAATGTCGGAAACTTCTTCGATCTGAACATCGGAAAATTGACCTGAATGCCACTTCGTTCTGAATACCGGAAGACTTTCATGCCTGTCAGCATCGGCAGAAATATGGGAGATGATAATTGAGGCGGCACGTGGGCCAACGACCCCTGCTGGGAATAATAAAGATAAGTCATGAACGACCTTCAGTTTGAGTACTGGAAACAAACTTCTGGCTTATCACTTGGGATACCGAGAATGTCTTATGCTTTACATGCGTATGTTTGAATTTTTTCAATGGCGTAATGCTCCATGAAAATGGAAATGCTACGCGATTTGGGAGGATGCAATGTAATATGATTCTACATGCAGGGATGCGAAATGCTGGGTTAGAGAGAACGCCAAGCCGAGGCAAGGAATTCTGCTGGGGAAATAATCACAATCTTCCGGACCTTGGCGATGCTGTTGGAGATACACAGCACAATGAACTCTGTGGGGAAATGACCGACCACACGGTGTTTTAGCAATAACAAAATACCGAGACTCTGACTGGGGAGAGAATAACGCTGAAAGCCTGCTGCTGAGGGAAGCGATGGTGGTTATGGAAACCATAATCTGCGAGAGAGACGACTCAGCAGGGGAGGCAAACCTCGATACTGTACCGAGATTCTGCTTCAAGGAAAGAGACCGTGGATCTAGCATCGAGATCATCGATCTGGCATCGAACTCTGAGAAGCAGCTGCTTCTGTTGGGAAGATATAGTCTAGCACTGTCAACTCCGCTGGGGATATACAGTCTGGCACTGTCAACTCTACTGGGGAATGTATAATCTGAAACAACCGCTTGGGGAAGTACAGTAGTGAGAGCCTGCTGGGGATTGAAGAATCCAATGCTCTAATCAACTCTACAAGGATAAGATAACAACTGTTGAAGCAAAACATCCGCAATCATCTGCTGGGAACTTCAAGGAAATGCCCCGAGTGTACCTGTTCTGAATAGACGATCCATAGCACTTAAAATTTACAGCAATTTTAAATGTTCATTAAGCATGTACCTGTAAAGCTCTTATGTTTCATGATGCAATGTTTATCAAAAATTTGGACGTCATTTTTGCAAACAAAACAGTAAAAATGAAAATAAATTCAGAGATATACTGAATAACATGATTTTATTGATTGAATGGCCTCTGAATAGGCATTTACATCAGGAAGCAATCCCTGGAAAGAGGCAATTGCACAAAGGATAAAAACAGAAATTAATCTAATGGCAACGTGAAATGGATTTCTATCGGGTTCCAGTTCTGCTATGACTCACTCGTCTTCAAGATCCTCCAAATGATCAACTTTCTGAAAAAGGTGATTGGATTGTTTCCTATCCTTCGGAAATTTTCAGTTATCGGCACGAGATGAGATTCAGAACTATTCAGAACGCAGTCATTCGCTTAATCCCTAACTTTTGCCTGGATCGCCCTTTCAGGTTTTCAATCCACCGGGATACCCATTTTTGCCTAAGTTGCCTTTTCAGGTTTTCAACTTACCGGGTGTACAATCTTTTCATTTTTTAATCCCTAACTTTTGCCTGAACCTTTTTCATTTTCCTGGTTCGCCGGGATGCCCATTTTTTTCCTGGACTATTCTCTTATTGTCCAGTGGGTCTATTTTATGCGAAGTATTTTTTAACTGCGTCTGAGTTCACAGGGGAAGTGAAGTCTTCACCATCCATAGTTGCAAGCATTAAGGCTCCACCATCAAAAATCTTGGTGACAATATACGGTCCATCATAATTAGGAGTCCACTTGCCCCTGTGATCTGTCTGAGGAGGAAGGATCCTTTTCAACACCAAATCTCCGACTTGGAAACACCGAGGACGCACTTTCTGATCAAAGGCTCTCTTCATCCGACTTTGATACAACTGCCCATGACAAATGGCCACCATTCGCTTCTCTTCAATAAGACTCAACTCATTGAACCTTGTCTGAATCCATTCAGCTTCATCTAACTTGACATCCAGCATGACTCTTAGAGAAGGAATCTCCACTTCAACAGGTAGGACTGCTTCCATACCATTCACAAGGGAGTAAGGGGTTGCCCCGGTTGATGTACATACTGAAGTACAGTACCCATGCAAGGCGAAGGGTAGCATCTCATGCCAATCCCTGTACGTAACGACCATCTTCTGCACAATCTTCTTTATGTTCTTATTTGTTGCCTCAACAACACCGTTCATCTTAGGACGATAAGGGGAAGAATTGTGATGCTGAATGTTGAAGTTCTTGCACAACTCCTTCATCATTTTGTTATTGAGATTAGAACCATTATCAGTAATGATTCTTTCAGGAACCCCATAACGACAAATGATTTCCTTCTTAATGAATCGGGCAACCACATGTCTGGTGACCTTTGCAAACGACGCTGCTTCGACCCACTTGGTGAAATAGTCGATGGCAACAAGGATGAAGTGATGCCCATTGGAAGCAGTCGGCTCAATCTTTCCAATCATATCAATGCCCCACATAGCAAACGGCCACGACGAAGACATCACATTCAGAGGATTTGGCGGCACATGCACCTTATCAGCATAAATCTGGCATTTATGACATTTCCGAGCATATTTGAAACAATCAGATTCCATGGTCATCCAGTAATAACCCGCTCTTAGCAATTTCTTAGCCATTGCATGTCCGCCGGCATGAGTACCGAAGGAGCCTTCATGAACTTTCTGCATTAACATGTCCGCTTCGTGTCTATCCACGCATCTGAGCAAAACCATGTCGAAGTTCCTTTTATACAGCACACCGTCTTTGTTCAAGAAGAAACTACCTGCCAATCTTCTCAAAGTCTTTCTATCATTGTTGGATGCCCCTGCAGGGTACTCTTGATTCTTTAGAAAGCACTTGATGTCGTGATACCAGGGCTTGTCATCAACTATCAATTCAGCAGCAAACACGTACGCGGCCCTATCAAGGCGCATAACATCGATCCTGGGAGCATGATTCCACCGAATCCCCTTGATCATGGAGGATAGAGTAGCAAGAGCATCTGCCATCTGGTTCTCATCACGAGGTATATGATACAGCTTTACTGTTGTGAAGAAGGTCAACAGTCTTCTCGTGTAATCTCTGTAGGGGACCAGATTAGGCTGGAGAGTATTCCAATCACCATTCACTTGATTGATCACAAGAGCTGAATCTCCAAAGATGTCTAGAGTCTTAATTCTCAAATCAATGGCTTGCTGAATACCCAAGATATAGGCTTCATATTCAGCTTCATTATTGGTGCACTCGAAAGTCAAACGAGCGGTGAAAGGCATGTGGGCACCTTTCGGAGTAGTAATGACAACACCAATTCCACTTCCTTTGGCATTGACGGCCCCATCAAACATTAAAGTCCACTTTTCATCTGGATCAGGTCCCTCCTCAACAACTGGCTCTTCACAGTCTTTCATCTTGAGGAACATGATGTTTTCATCCGGAAAATCAAACTTCATCGGCTCATAATCATCAACCGGCTGCTGAGCAAGATAGTCTGACAGAATACTCCCTTTGATGGCTTTCTGGGATGTATATTGGATGTCGTACTCTATCAATTCCATTTGCGAACGAGCAACCCTTCCGGTGAGAGATGGCTTCTCAAATATATACTTGACTGGATCCATTTTGGAGATCAGTAAGGTTGTGTGAGTCAACATGTATTGTCTCAATCACTTAGCAGCCCATGCAAGTGCACAACATGTTTTCTCAAGCATTGAGTATCTCGACTCGCAATCTGTGAATTTCTTACTCAGGTAGTAAATGGCATGCTCTTTCCTACCTGTCTCGTCGTGTTGACCGAGAACACAACCCATGGAATTGTCAAGTACTGTCATATACATAATCAGTGGTCTCCCTGGGACTGGAGGCATAAGAATTGGAGGATTCTGCAAATACTCTTTTATCTTTTCGAAAGCCCTTTGGCAATCATCATTCCACCTGATAGCCTGATCTTTTCTAAACAATTTGAATATTGGCTCACACGTGGCTGTTAGGTGAGAGATGAACCTTGCAATGTAATTCAACCTCCCTAAGAAACCTCAGACTTATTTTTCTGTTCTTGGCTCAGGCATTTCTTGTATCGCTTTCACTTTCGCAGGATCCACCTCAATCCCTTTTTTCGCTAACAATAAAACCCAGCAATTTTCCAGATCTCACCCCGAAAGTACACTTGTTCGGATTAAGCCTCAACTTGAATTTCCTCAAACGCTCAAACAGTTTCTGCAAATTCACCAAATGTTCTTCTTCCGTCTGAGATTTGGCAATCATATCATCAACATAAACCTCGATTTCATGATGAATCATATCATGGAAAAGAGTTACCATAGCTCATTGATATGTTGCCCTAGCATTTTTCAGACCAAACGACATCACCTTGTAGCAGAAGGTCCCCCATGGGGTTATGAAAGTTGTCTTCTCCATGTCATCTAGTGCCATCTTAATTTGATTATAGCCGGAGAAACCATCCATAAAGGAGAACACCGAGAACTGAGCCGTGTTATCCACCAAAACGTCGATGTGAGGTAATGGGAAATCATCTTTAGGACTAGCTCTGATCAGATCCTGGTAGTCAACACACATCCGCACCTTTCCATCCTTCTTAGGTACTGGAATGATGTTTGCAACCCATGGCGGATAATTGGTAACTTCTAGAAACCCTGCATCCAACTGTTTTTCCACCTCTTCCTTTATCTTGACAACCATCTTTGGTCTTGTTCTTCTGAGCTTCTGCTTGACCGGAGGACAATCCTTTTTGAGAGGCAAACGGTGTACCACGATGTCTGTGTCAAGCCCTGGCATGTCCTGATACGACCAAGCGAAGATGTCAACATACTCTTGCAGCAATTCAATCAACCCCTTCTTCACATCATCTTCCAAAGCAGCCCCTATCTTGATTTCCCTCTTGACGTCCTCGGTGCCAAGATTAATCACTTCAATAGACTTTTGATGCAGTTGAATGACCCTTTCCTCCTGCTTTAACAACCTGGCAAGTTCTTCAGGGAGTTCACAGTCTTCATCACCCTCTTCTTCAGCTTGAAAGATCGGATTTTCAAAGTCGAAGCAAGCCATAGCAGAACTATTATCAATAGGATCCGGTGACGTGCATCTACATGAGTGATGGTATGTGCTTATGAGTGTGAACAATGAGTGAAAACTAAACAAAACATTGCCAAATACATTTTTTTTAAACTGCAAAAATAGAAAGACAGTGAACAAAATGTTTGAATGCAAAAAGACGTCCTTTATTTATGATAAAAAATGCAGGTATTCACATAGATGAGCCCTACAATGAGTCATTACGACCTGGGCGGAACGTAAGACTTGGACATGCACAAATGAACAAAGAAAATTACTCTTCAAGAAGAGTGACTTGGATAATCTCCTCACAAGACCAATTGTTGATGACTTCACCCGGGACCCTTGGACGCATCCAGTTGTCAATGTCGCAATCATTATCCCCATCTTCTTCGTTGATTGCAGAGATCTGGCCATACTGAATGATGCCAACACTAGAGAAAGTAATCGGCCCCTGATGAGTCTGAGGCGTTGAAGTTGTAGAAGTTAACGTTGGCTGATACCCAATCCTAAACTTATCTTCCTTCATCAGTAACTCCAACAAACGTCCCCAACCGGGAGCAACACCTGAATTTACGACTGCCTGTGCCTGCTTGAAGGACGAGATAGAGGCACCTGCTTTAACCTCTTCCACCGGAGCTGCATCCTTGATCTGAACTGCCTCAAAGGCCTGACACAGGGTGTAACACCTCAAAATTTGCCCTCCTCTCTTGGGACTAGCATAACATGTTGCATATCATTTTTAGGTCATTAGTCATTGCATATTGCATATCATGTGGTTACATTGTGCAAAATCATTCTCCCAAGTCTTGATCAGAAGATGAGGAAGTCAAAGTGCAAAGCTAGGGTTTTATTGGACTGGTCATTAATCATCTGAGGATGTGCAAGTCCAAATTAGGGTTTCATGATTCTCAAGGGATAATGGTCTTCATCTTGATTACAATGATTCATCATCATCATCATGGTTTGACATCATCAAGTGTGGGATCAGATTT
This sequence comes from Lathyrus oleraceus, assembly GCF_024323335.1. Classification (NCBI taxonomy): domain Eukaryota; kingdom Viridiplantae; phylum Streptophyta; class Magnoliopsida; order Fabales; family Fabaceae; genus Lathyrus; species Lathyrus oleraceus. Next base: position 379,261,711 of record NC_066583.1, on the reverse strand, counting down.
CTTGAGATTAGGGTTTTGACCACTGGTCAACCCTAATCAGTTGCATTGGGCCAATCAGGGCATGATCAGGAGATGGGGTCTACAATGGAGATGAGGATCATCACATGGTTATATGGAACTTATTGAGGCTAGGGGTTCATCCTTGAGCCATTTCATCAGAGAATTGGGGCTCAGATTGATCAGTGCATGGCCAAATCCATCTATCAGTTGAAAAAGTCAACTGTGGTCAACTGTGCTTGATTTTATGGATTTGGAGGGGGAAGTGAGTTGGATACACTTCATTCATGTTGAAACAAGTGTTATTTGACATGGCAAAGCTCAAGAATGGAGAAAATCAAGTCAGGACAAAAATTGCCAAAAATAGAAAGTGACTTGTAATGGAAGTTTCCAAAAATGGAAAGTTTTTGACCACAAAATTACGTGTCCAAAAAAGCTTCAAATGAAAATTTGTTCAACATGAAAGTTGTAGATCTTGTTCTCGCCTTTCCAAAAAGTCCAAGAACTTGAAATTCCCATGGATGGTTGACAAGTTATGGTCCATTCAATTTCAAAAATGACCCATAATCAGAGGGGCATAACTTCCACATGGAGTGTCCAAATTGAGTGATCTTTTTATGCACAAACTCCATTTGACATGTACCTTCATGGTGCATAATTGGATTTCTTCAAAAATGGTCAATGCAAAAAGTCAAATTTCAAGTGCACAGTTAAAAATCCAGGGGCAAAATGGTCCAACTTGAGAAATAATGGGAATTTTTGAATGGGGATTTTTGCAACACCTCACAAATGATATTTGGAAATGGTTGGAATCATCATAACATGCCTAGGCCTCATGGTTTGAGATTTAGCTTTTGGAATGAACTTGAAAATGCATAACATAGCCATGACATAGTGAAATTGCAAAATACATATCCAATCAACATGAGACAAGTTGCAACAGCTCACACATGTCATTTTGAGAGTGTGTGAGCTGTCAATGAGCTGTCATTGGCTGGCATATGAAAATACCATTTTGCCCTTGGTTTGAAAATGACATTTTTGCTAAACACATTCCATTTGGTTAATTAAGGTGATTAAGTGTGGATTAAGCTGAGATATATATTGCTAATCATAACTAACTTGTAACAGAATTCACATTTCACAAATCACAAATCTCAAATTCTCCAAATTCACCAAAATTCTTCAAGAACACATCAAGCCAAAATCCAAAGAACTCTTCCAATTCTTGATCATTTGGCAAACTTCTTTTGGATTCGATCTCCATTCCTCTCATGCTTCAACTGTTTTGGTAATTCAACAACAAACACACACCAAATCGTGACTGTCCTATGTGATGCATCAATGATGAATTGAGGAATTCGTGCACTAGAAGCTAATCCAATCGAACCTGAGCACTCCAGGCACCTACCTTATCATTATTCTTCACCTGTTTGGAGGAAAATTGCGCAAAGATTACACGATTCAGCACTGCCATCTCCAGGTATTTGATTTTTCGAACTTCACGATTTTACCAATGCTTATATGCGTTTTGAAGTGTGTTTCACATAGAATCCGATGATACCTTTGGTTTGTAAAATGGATGAACGTAGAGAAAGTTATGTTGATTAGAAACTTTGACACCAAAACCTAATCCCTTCGATTCGTGAAGTATAGGAAGAGTTAGGTGAAATCATGGACATAATTGAGATCCTGAGAGTGAGACCGTTCCAACGCCTATTTGATTGTGAATTTTGGTGACAGTTTGAAGTTCATGTGTTCTTGAGTTTCTGGGAAGGAGATGAAGATTTTCTGGGTTTAGAACCGTGTTTAATCCGTTTTGTGCCTTGCCAGTTTAAAAAATGTGTTTCCCGCGCCTGGATTGGAGAATTACCATACTGCCACTGAACTCATTTAATTAATTAATAATAATTCAAATAATTATTAAAAAATCACACAAACATTAAAAAATTCATAGAAAATTATTGGATAATCAGAAAAATATGAGGATTTTTTCTATAGCTTCCATTTTGTCTCTAGAATTTTATGGACATGATTTTGCAAGTTGTGCATGGTAAAAATTTGGTTTGACCTAGGGTTGTTTGACTTGTATGTAATTTTGACATGTTTTACCATTTTTAATGTGAAATGCTTATACCTTAAAAGAAATGCATGAAATTTTTTGTGGTGATTCTAGACATGCTGCTGGTGATTTACATGTAAAGTTCATGGTTTTTGGATACCTGTGGAGTGAGATATGATTTTTTGAACTCAGGTGTGACAATTTGTGTCACACCTAATTAGGTCATCTTCATGAATATTTTTGCCTGGCCTATGATTGTTGAAATGGAGTGAAATTTTACATGGATGTTTATGGATATGTTGAGATGCTATGTGAATTTTTCTGGATTTTTATATGGCATTTTCAATTTGATTGATATTTTTCATCTCTATTGGTCAATTATGCAAGTTCATGTGACACATGTTTGTAAATTTAATGTGAAATGCTCATATGGTTTTAGATGAACATGAAATCTGGTATGCTGGTTGTAGACACATTGTTGGACATCACTGTTTTGGTCCCATTCATTTCTTAATTGTTTTCATTGACTTATGAATTTTTGAAGTGAATGCATGTGTTGATGCAATGGTTTGGCTTGAATAATTGTGTCTGGATTTCTTGATTTTCATTGACATGGTTCCTTTTGTCCAATTGAGCTGAAAATTGACATGCTATACCTTGAATATGTCCTGTTTAGGTGTGAATTATTTGAGGATTTTTGGAATTATTTTGGTATGCTTTTGATGGAATTCATTCTGTTTGGACATTGGATGTTGCATTTGACCTAGTTTGTGATGTTTTGGTCATGAAATGAATATGATGAATGATATAAACATGGGATCAATTGCTCTTGCTTTTGAATTGCATTAAGTTGATTTTGGTTGAGAATTACTTGCTGTTTAGATTTTTTTCTCCCTTTTGGACCCTAGGCTTGGCCTAGGGGTCCAGTTTTCTCACATTTGGTTTGACTTTTCAGGATGAAACGCACAAAGCTTAAGGAGAATGATCCAAGTCAATTAAGTTGATGTTGAGAACTAACATGAATTTGTTTTGTAGGTTGTGAAGCTTGAGCTTGAGCTTGTAGCTTGCATTTATGTGCTTGTGTTGTTTGTATGGTCTGACTGATTAACATTTGCTGTTTACTGTTTGTCTGTCTGAGTACTGATGATACTTGATTGATTTCAGGTACATTTAGTTGCTTACAGTTCTTTAAGAACTTGCTTGCTGCTGCTTGGTTTTTAAACCACTTGAGGTAGGACTTCTATTCTTCATGTAGTCTGGAGACCCGGCCTGTTATTTGGCCGGGCAAACTGTCTGAAGTCCTCCTTAAGAGGCGATGTTTGTGATTGTTTAATATTGTGCCTAAGCAGGTGAAGTCCTCTATGAGGCAATTGGTGGAAGCCAAGGGATATGCAATCTATCCCCCACTATTCTGTGAGTCGTCCCTCTGCTCACACGGCTGTGTGTTGATGCATTGGGGCACAAACCCAAGATCTCGTGCTGTTGCACAATCGAGTCAGAGTCTTTGAGCGTAGAAGGGTCCCTCCATTCTGGACCCACGCTCCTTTGTCTAAAAGCTCTCCCTGGTCAGGGATAAGAGCTGTGAGGTCTCATCCTCACTTCACCTTTTCATCTGCTTCACCTTAGCCTCGTAATGGCAAGGTTAAGAGCGAGCAATACCCATGTACAGATGAATTGCTTCGGCAGTTAAACCCATTGTTTGAGCCCACTTGACTAGTTATAGTGTGTGCTATGTGGATACTTGCTTGAAATGCTTGTTTTGATCTGTTGATGCTTGTAGGCTTGTATGCTTGTTTTCCTGGATAGGATTAGCTTGCAGTTGTGCAAGTAGGTAGAAACCTCAACGTAGGGTAACGATGCATGACAACACTAGGCTCGAGCCCAACTCCCTGGTAGTGCGTCTTCCCGTGGTTTATGGCTAGATTTTCTTTCCCTTTAGGGGGAACTACATCGCCCTGATCCTTGTTCCAGACGAGGTATGTAGGCAGGTGGTCGTGCGAGACCACTCCGGGCACTTTTTTTCCTTTTTGTGTGTGTTTACCTGTTATCTGATTGTGTGTTTGGTTCGGATGCCGACGTAAGCCCAGTGATTGGCTGTCGGGCTCCACGTTTGCCCTTTTGAGTGTGTTTTGGTTCGGATGCTGACGTAATTCCATCGAGTGGTTGTCGGGCTCCAGGTTTGCCATCTGTTTGTGCGTTTTGTGTTGTTTGGCGTGCGTAAGCCGAACTACAGCGGCTCTGATTCTCGTTCCAGACGAGATATGTAGGCATAGGATGCGATGTCCTATCGAGCTCCCTTCTCTTAACCCCACCTGCGTTCCCTGTGTGTGTGTGTGATGTTTAGCAACCTTTTCTTTATCTTAGAACGTGGATCCCGTCGAGTACGACGGACGTGAGGGGTGCTAATACCTTCCCCTTGCGTAACCGACTCCCTTACCCTTTCTCTTTGGTCGCGAGACCATTTCCTTTCCAGGTTTCTCTGAGCGTTTCCTTTCCCTATCTTGGGATAAATAACGCGCAGTGGCGGCTCTGTGTTGTGTTTTTATTTGAGTCCCGCCGGTTGATTTTCGCGGATGCGACAGCTGGCGACTCTGCTGGGGAATTACGAGATGTTGACCTGTGCTGGTCCATCTTCCCTAAGCGAGTCCTTCCTAGCGTTCTAGGATAGTTTAGGTTGCTTGTTTTGTTTTATTTATTGCATTTATTATTCTAACCTGTGTATATATTTGCATAAATATTTGCATGCATCATACTATCATGTTGTTGCCGTCCTCTGTGCAGGTGGTTTCTCTGTTTTGGGGTGGGTGTTCTGAGTGGGGCTAAAACCCAGGCCCGAGTATACACCTAGGACTAGTGTGGTCTCATGTCGCCTCTTTCGTGTTAGGTTAACATGTGCCTGGCGACGTGATGTACCACAAACCGGACGAGGTTCAGTTGATAGTGCTTTCCTCTGTGGAGTATCCACTTTGGCTTAGTTACTTCATCTGAGCTATTGACTCTGGTGACCGATCATTTCCCGGATCTTTGGTTTAGACGGTCTCAGGAGAGCTACAATGGCACACCCGAAAGGGCAAACCCATTGAGTATCTCTGCCCGATTGTCGAGACTATTATCCGCCTTAGAATGACCTGTTTAGAATTTACCTGTGAGGGGAGGGTGATTCTTTCAGATGCATGTTCAGATGGTGACTTTTGTTCCGTGGATCAGAGTCATATTTATAAGTCGGATTTATGGCCATTTATTGCTGAGACGCCGGAGTGCTGTCCGTGATTTATCAGCGGGGATCCGTTTATTTCAGGATTCCCCGGACCGAGTTGTTTATCAGTGGGGATCCGTTTATTTCGGGATTCCCCGGGCCGATTCAGTTGATTTTGGGTATCTGCCAAGAGATGGTTTGATGATGATGATGATGTATCTGTCTTCCGTTTATTTCGGAACCCTTGAGTTGGATTTGTGGTTACATGTTCCCTCAGATGGTTGTGATCGGTTCAAAGATCAGGGCTGTGATTCAGAGCAACAGATGATCAGATGACTTGGAGGATGGCCCAGTGCATTGCATTCATACATCATTCTCATTTTGCATTCATCTGCACCTAAACTACGTCTAGCCATATGGGGAGTATTATGGATTGAGAATCTGGTTGAGAGACATCTGGATGTCAAAATGTTATTGGTGAAATATTATCTGTCTCGATGAAACCAGGATCAAAGGCCAGAAGCTCCCTCATATGGACAGACGTTGCATTCATGCATATTAACCTGTTTGTTGTTTTGCAGGAATCATTGCTCGTGCTCGCAGAGCTGTACCTTTGCACTCAACCCGTCCTCACAGATACTTCACCAGACGCAACAAATCCAAACTGATGGATCCTCCCAACGCCGACATCCTCGAACTGAAAGAGATGGTGAGGGATTTGTTCAGTGTTGTGCAAGGGCTTGCCTTGGGGCAGAAAGCCATGGCCGAGAGATTAGAAAGGATTGAGGGCTGGATGATCAAGGAGAAAGTTCGGGGAAAGGCTCCGTCATCCGAAGTAACAAATCCCTCTGGCTCTATAGTGAAGAAATCCCTTGACAGTGGTCAGCCCAAGAAGAAGGTTGAATCAGGTGGTGCGCGGACTAGAAGAGAATGCGGTAAGGATCGTTACCACCCTTATGCTGCCACCGTAACCATTCCTGTTGGTGATTCATCTGCACAACAGCGGCAATCGCCACCTCAACAGAGGACACAGAGAGTCGTGGGCCAAGTGAGAAGGAGGACAACAGATCGTCATTTCAATAAGCCGCCTGTGACTTACGCCTCTCTGTTTAAGAGGTTGAAGGGTCTTGGGTTGGTGCAGCCGAGGATGTTGACTCTGTTGAAACCTGATCAGAGGCCTGTCAGTTACGATGAGAATGTCAGGTGCGAGTTCCATGCTGGGGCACCCGGACATCATGTTGAGGATTGCAAAGCTTTTAAGCACGTGGTCCAGGACTTGGTGGATTCTAAAGCAATCAACTTTGCACCGACGACAGATGATAGTGCTAACCCCGTGATAAGGCATGGTCCTGTAAAAGTGGAGATGATGTCGAAGGACAAGAAAGGGATAGAGGTGACTGAGAAGGATCAGTTAAGAATGCCAATGTCTGTGGTCCCAAAACGCCCGACGAAAAATGGAGCTTTCCCTCGTGTTGATGATTGTTGTGCGGCCATCACTACAAAGGGGTGTGTAGTAATTGGGGAATCGGTCCAGAGAAAGATGAAAGTAGAAATGGACGATGTAAGGTGTAAAGCACCCAGTCTGGCAGTTGAAACCATCAAGGTGAAAAATGCCGTTGGTGTTGAGAAAGAGAAAAAGCCGTCCATTTCTTCTTACAAACAGGCGGTGGAAGTGGTGAGAAATGGAGGGATCCCAGGCTGGGGACAGATCATAGGCATTGTGGTAAAGGCGGATATGTTTGGGATTGGTTATCATCCAGGTCAAGACTCGTCTGAGCAGAACAGAGGACGTCGTCCGTCGTTCACCTTTGTCAGTGCCGGAATGCTAGATTCAGATCACGCCTGTACAGTGGGTAAAGAAACTGACAGTGACTGGGAGATTGATCAATGGATAAAATCGTGCGTACTAGGAAGCTGGAAGGCTTGAAAAGATCAGCACTGTCACTCGTCCGGAAGAGTAATGATTTCTGTTTTGATTTTATTTGCATGAAAGCCATACGTGTTGCCCGACACGTAATGGTCCATTGTAAGGGCCACCTCATGTTTAAATCTGCATTTCTGCATCATTAATAAATGGATGTTTTTCAGTCAAAAAGCGGTGTTCCCTGTTTTTCATTTATTTTTGCAGTTTAAAAACAAATAAAAATGGCAATGTTTGTTTTCATTTTTCTTTTTTGATTTGTCTCGTTCCGAATTCAAAAATAATTCTCCGGATCTCGTTGATAACAATTTGGTTACACCTCGTATGACTTCGACAATCCGAGCGATCAGGCTGAAGAAGAAGACGAAGAAGATTGTGGTCTGCTGGAATTAACCGGGATGTTAAAACCAGAGGAGAAAGTGATTCAGCCGCAGGAGGAGCGGATTGAGATTGTTATTCCAAGCACCGCCGAGGTCAGGAAGGAAATAGGAAAATGGGGCCGCTTCAGAGGCGAGTTGAGGGCAGAATGATAGCCCTGTTGAAGGAGCATGTGAGTACCTTCGCCTGGTCATGTCAGGATATGCCAGGGTCGGATACCGATGTCGTTGTGCACAAGCTGCCATGGAAAGGAGACCGTCCTTTAAAGAAGTAGAACGCCAGTGCCTGTATCAGAGAGCCATGGTGACTTTGTTTCATGATATGATTCATCATGAAGTTGAATGCTATGCTATGACATGATAGCAAAGTCCCAAACAGAAGAGGGGCATTTGGCTGACCGGGGCAAGTCGGTTGACTGGTTGAGAAAATTCAAACTGAGGTTGAATTCAGATAAGTGCACTATCAGAGTGCGGGCCGGTAAGCTGCTGGGGGTTCATTGTAAGTAAGAGAGGAATCGAGGTTGATCCTGCTAAAAAAAAAAAAATAATAATAATAAAAAAAAAGAAGAATGCCTGAACCGAGAAAAATAAAGAAAGAGGTTCGTGGTTTCTTAGAAAGATTGAACTACCTGTCATGGTTCACATCTCATCTAACAGCCACGTGTGTACCCATATTCAGGATGTTGAAAAAATAGATCAAACGGTCAGGTGAAATAATGATTGCCAAGGGGCATTGAAAATAAAAGAATAAGTTGCAGGAACCTCTGATTCTGATACCTCCTGTGGAAGGAGCAATTGTTAATCTGGTACTTGACGACCTTCGAGGGGTCCGCGAGGTGTATTGGGTCAGCATGACGAGTCTTGTCGAAAAGAGCATGCAATTTACCTTAGCAAAAAGTTTACCGACTGTGAAACAATACATTCACTGCTCGGGGAACTTGATGTACTTTGGCATAGGCTGCTCGCCGACTGAGACAGTATATGCTGGTTCATACCACTTTGTGGATTTCCGAGATGGATCCGATCGAGTATGGGTTTGAGAATCCAGCATTGACCGGACGGGTTGCGAGAAGAGCAAAATAATGTTGACTGATTTGTGATACTCTCAAGAAGCAATCAAGGAGTGTATTGTCTGATTACGTCGCTCCGCAACCCATTGAGGATTATCAACCAAGGAAGTTTGAGTTCCCTGATGAGGACATCTCGAGGTGCTCTAATCGAAAGATTGAGAGTAACCGATCCCGGAGGAGGGGCTTGACCCCAAATCCGAACGGATTCTGATGTCTGATGGGGAGGTTAAGGTGAATAAGCTTTTGTTGCCCGGATAACGTTTGAATGCACCGACGGTGTGATTGAGTAGGAAACTGGTATCCTGGGTATTGAACCTCGGTGCGCCTACTGGGGCAAAGCCTTTCTCATTGGTATGGGATGGAAGCCGTATTACCTGTTGAAGTTCAGATTCCCTCTTTGAGAGTCCTGATGGACGTGAAATTGCAAGAGGCTGAATGGGTAAGGACCCGGTACGAAGAGTTAAGCCTGATTGGAGAAAAGAGGCTGGCAGCCATCTGTCATGGGCAGTTGTATCAGCAAAGGATGAAGCGTGCTTTTGACAAGAAGGTACGACCTCGGGTATATCACGTAGGTGATATGGTGCTGAAAAGGATCCTTCCTCCTCAAAACGATCGAAGGGGCAAATGGACACCCAATTATGAAGGTCCATTCGTGGTCAAGAAGGTTTTCTCTTGGTGGAGCCTTGTTGTTAACGACCATGGATGGCGAGGATTTTCCATCCCCTGTGAATGCGGACGCAGTTAAAAAATACTTCGTATGAAGAGACCCGCTGGACGAAAAGAAGAAAATAGTCCAGGCAAAAAGGGGCATCCCGGCAAACCAAAAACAGAAAAAAAGGTTCGGGCAAAAATTAGGGATATAAAGTGAAAAAATGTACACCCGGCAAGTCGAAAACCTGAAAAGGCGACTTGGGTAAAAATGGGTATCCCGGTGGACTGAAAACCCGAAAGGGCGGTCCAGGAAAAAAAGGGATTGAAACGAACAACTGCGTCCAGCATGATCGTTTGCGCTTTGGTTAAAGCATCATGGATAATACCTGGTAGGGATCAATCAGAAACGTCTTGTTCAGAAGGCAGAAAGCACGGAGAGTCTGAGGACATATGGGGTGTAACCGAGTTGGAACTCGATGAGATCATGGGTTTCACATTGCCATTAGGATAGATTTTTCCTTTTGTGCGCAATTACCTCTTTTCAGGAATTGCTTCCTTTGTATTGCTCATTTGAGCCACATTTTTTTCCAATCAATAAAATGCATATTCAGTCAAATAATTTTGTTTTTTGTTTTCATTACCGCTTTGATTGCAAAAACATCCAGATATTTTTGACAAAGAATGTTGCATTTTAAGACATACAGGTCCCTTCCAATGCATGTTTATAAGATGGAAAGCTTGAAATCTTATTCGGAAGGTTGAGTGACCCAAGTGTTGAAATCTTGACACGCCTGGGGCACGATTTTATCTAACGATCTGTTTTGCAGGAACTGTTAGGTATTTTCACTCACTTGCAGGTTGTGATGTGAAAGCTTTGTAACAGATCCCCAGAGAGTTCGCTCAGGAACGAATGAATGAAAGAACGGCGAAGTGACGTTGAGACGTACGATGATCCTTGATGATAATCAAGAAGACTCTTCAAAGTCGGAAGATTGGAAAGTCTGTAGAAATTCCCCGCAGAGTCCAATCAGGGATAAGCAAGTTAGAGAACGGTGAAGAGACGACGAGGGACGTCCGACGACCTTTGGAATTAATCAAGAAGACTCTTCAAAGTCGGAAAATTGAAAAGTCTGTATAGTCCCCAGGAGTTCGATCTTCGTCGAGCGCGGAGCGGTTGGGAATATAAGATGATGGAGCAGAAAAGGTCCAGACGAGTCTGGGAATTCTCAAAAGTGGAAAGCTGATATGAGATTGGGAGGTTGATACCATGGTTCGATGAGTCGACGGGTGTTTTGTACCAACTTTTCTCATTTCCCCAGCGAGGTCTCCAAGCAGAAGTAGAGGACCAACTCCCTAGCAGATCCAAGGTCTATGGATCCCCAGCCGAGTCAGGATGGTTATTCCCGGCTGGTTTAAAACGGTTTCCTCAGCAGTCAGGCCTGAAGGTTGCTATTCCCCGAGTGGAGCGGGCTTCAATGAAATATATCTCCAGCAGTGTTCATCCTACCAGTGGATTGGATGAGTTTCCGTAGCGGACGGATTTTTGCATCCCCAACTGAGTTAATTTTACCTACGGATTACATGGGTTGTCCCCAGCGGAGTAGCATTCGTTTTCCTAGCAGGGTCAGGATGGTTATTCCCCAGCAGGTGTCAGATTGATGCTTCCCCAGTCGACAGGCCTGGAGGTTGCTGTTTCCCAGCAAAGTATCTGTGAGCAGTTCCCCAATGAAGTCACCGGGTATCTGTGAGGGTTTCCCAAAGCAGGTGGATGTATATCCCCAGCAAGTCAAAAGACTGTATCCCCACAGAGTGTTGGTGGTTCCTATCCCCAGCATTTCCTCGAGCGGATTGGGTGCAAAGGAGGTGCTTCCCCAGCAAGGGTTACCTTTTCCCAGCAGCAGTGCTATTCCCCAGCAGGGTGGAGTTGGAGCAATGGCGAGTTCCTCAGCAGAGTGCCTCGTATTCCCCTGAAGAGTCCCTTGAGGGGGATACTTTTCATGCATTCATCATGAAAAATAGCATAGCATATTGCATAGAAAAATAAATAAATCGCGTAGCATTTCCATAATTATGGAGCATTACGCAGAAAAAATCAATCATGCATCATATTGCACGCATAAGTTAGTCTCAAGCCGTGGTTACCGTTTGAGAAGTGGTTTTTGCCAGACAATGAAGATGGTACTCCGAGGAGTTTAGCATCACGACGTCAGATCAGCAATGTTCCCCAGTAGTGCGATATTGGAGGAAATGTTTCCGTCGGACAGAGATGGAAATAAAATCAGAGGACGTTACGCGATCAGCGCGATTCAAGCCGTGGTTACCGCTTGAGGATTGGTTTTATCAGACAGTGAAGGTGTTACTCCGAGGAGTCTAGCATCATGGTTTTAATCAAGGATATTCCCCAGTAGTACGATACTGGAGGGTAAGTTTCTGTCGAGCAGAGATGGGAATGTTAATCAAGAAAGTTTCGGGGTCCAAAAAGAAAAACAAGAAAGAAAATAATCCCCAGCTAAACGCGAAGTGTTTGTCTGCCAGGGTTGAATAGAGAGCAGTCGGCTCAGGGCTTGTCATCCTCGGCATGGGTCGTTGTGGCATTCCAGCCAGTTTCCGATTTCCAGATCGAAGAAGTTCTCAACAGTCAGGACGAAGAACTTGTGGCATTCCGGCCAGTTTCCGATTTCCAGATCGAAGAGGTTCTCAACAGTCAGGACGAAGAACTTGTGGCATTCCAGCCAGTTTCCGATTTCCAGATCGAAGAGGTTCTCAACAGTCAGGACGAAGAACTTGTGGCACTCCGGCCAGTTTCCGATTTCCAGATCGAAGAGGTTCTCAACAGTCAGGACGAAGAACTTGTGGCATTCCGGCCAGTTTCTGATTTCCAGATCGAAGAGGTTCTCAACAGTCAGGACGAAGAACTTGCGGCATTCCGGCCAGTTTCCGATTTCCAGATCGAAGAAGTTCTCAACAATCAGGACGAAGAACTTGTGGCATTCCGGCCAGTTTCCGATTTCCAGATCGAAGAGGTTCTCAACAGTCAGGACGAAGAACTTGTGGCATTCCGGCCAGTTTCCGATTTCCAGATCGAAGAGGTTCTCAACAGTCAGGACGAAGAACTTGAGGCATTCCGGCCAGTTTCCGATTTCCAGATCGAAGAGGTTCTCAACAGTCAGGACGAAGAACTTGTGGCATTCCGGCCAGTTTCCGATTTCCAGATCGAAGAGGTTCTCAACAGTCAGGACGAAGAACTTGTGGCACTCCGGCCAGTTTCCGATTTCCAGATCGAAGAGGTTCTCAACAGTCAGGACGAAGAACTTGTGGCACTCCGGCCAGTTCCGATTTCCAGATCGAAGAAGCTCACGATGATTAGATCGATGCAGCTTGCGGCAATCCGGCCAGTTTCCCGGTATCCAGACCGAAGTGGTATCCAGACCGAAGAGGTGTTCAGACCAAAGTGGTGTTCAGGCCGAGAAAATGAAAAAAAGAAGAGAAAATTCCGGGGTTCAAATGGAGAAAAGGAGATGTTGAGGCATTTTCTGGGGTTCAAATGAAGAAAGGAGATGTTGCGACATTTTCTGGAGACTGGGGTTCAATCAGAGAAGAGTATATGCTGAGGCATTTTCTGGGGTTCAAATGAAGATTGGAGTTGAAGATTATATCCAGGATGAGGTCCTTAGGATTATCTTCTGTTCATGTGTCACCTTAGACTCTGGCTGAGGCCAATGGAGGTCGTTATAGGTGTCTTCTGAGGAAGAGATACACATGTTACCTTCCTTAGTGAAGGTATACCCTCTGACATGTCGCCCTCAGAGTGGTTTGGTGTTATTTCCGGCGTTGCCAGCGGAATTATCACGGAGAAAAGGAGATGTTGAGGCATTTTCTAGAGACGGGGTTCAAATGGAGAAAAGGAAATGTTGAGGCATTTTCTGGAGACGGGGTTCAAATGGAGAAAGGGAAATGTTGAGGCATTTTCTGGAGAACGGGGTTCACAATGGCGATCGCGAGTTATCGTCAGGCGACTGGGGTTCAAACTGGAGAATGGGGTTCATTATTTGGCAAACAGGAGAGCGGGGTTCAAATGCAGTGATCTAGGGATCATTTGCGCGAAAGAAAATTTCGGGGTTCAGGAAAATAAAAAAGGATTATCCGGAAAATTTCGGGGTTCAAGAAAAGCATAAAAAGAAAAAGAGTAATAATCCCCAGCGGATGTGGCGTTCAGGCCATAGTTATCCCTGTGTTACTATTTATTTTGGTATCCAGGTCGACATTTCTGTTTCGGCATTTCCGGCCGACTTTCTCCGTTCCGGACGGACTCTTTCAGAAGATTGTGTTTCGCCGATTCTGACAGGCGTTGTTAATTATTTTCCCATCAGAGTGCAAATTGTTCGTCTGTTCTTGGTATTCAATCACTCTTCATCCTGATCATCTGAAAGCCGAGCCTATTCATATCGACAGGTTCACAGTGGATTGAATAAGGGCAGCTGTAACACCTCAAAATTTGCCCTCCTCTCTTGGGACTAGCATAACATGTTGCATATCATTTTTAGGTCATTAGTCATTGCATATTGCATATCATGTGGTTACATTGTGCAAAATCATTCTCCCAAGTCTTGATCAGAAGATGAGGAAGTCAAAGTGCAAAGCTAGGGTTTTATTGGACTGGTCATTAATCATCTGAGGATGTGCAAGTCCAAATTAGGGTTTCATGATTCTCAAGGGATAATGGTCTTCATCTTGATTACAATGATTCATCATCATCATGGTTTGACATCATCAAGTGTGGGATCAGATTTCTTGAGATTAGGGTTTTGACCACTGGTCAACCCTAATCAGTTGCATTGGGCCAATCAGGGCATGATCAGGAGATGGGGTCTACAATGGAGATGAGGATCATCACATGGTTATATGGAGCTTATTGAGGCTAGGGGTTCATCCTTGAGCCATTTCATCAGAGAATTGGGGCTCAGATTGATCAGTGCATGGCCAAATCCATCTATCAGTTGAAAAAGTCAACTGTGGTCAACTGTGCTTGATTTTATGGATTTGGAGGGGGAAGTGAGTTGGATACACTTCATTCATGTTGAAACAAGTATTATTTGACATGGAAAAGCTCAAGAATGGAGAAAATCAAGTCAGGACAAAAATTGCCAAAAATAGAAAGTGACTTGTAATGGAAGTTTCCAAAAATGGAAAGTTTTTGACCACAAAATTACGTGTCCAAAAAAGCTTCAAATGAAAATTTGTTCAACATGAAAGTTGTAGATCTTGTTCTCACCTTTCCAAAAAGTCCAAGAACTTGAAATTCCCTTGGATGGTTGACAAGTTATGGTCCATTCAATTTCAAAAATGACCCATAATCAGAGGGGCATAACTTCCACATGGAGTGTCCAAATTGAGTGATCTTTTTATGCATAAACTCCATTTGACATGTACTTTCATGGTGCATAATTGGATTTCTTCAAAAATGGTCAATGCAAAAAGTCAAATTTCAAGTGCACAGTTAAAAATCCAGGGGCAAAATGGTCCAACTTGAGAAATAATGGGAATTTTTGAATGGGGATTTTTGCAACACCTCACAAATGATATTTGGAAATGGTTGGAATAATCATAACATGCCTAGGCCTCATGGTTTGAGATTTAGCTTTTGGAATGAACTTGAAAATGCATAACATAGCCATGACATAGTGAAATTGCAAAATACATATCCAATCAACATGAGACAAGTTGCAACAGCTCACACATGTCATTTTGAGAGTGTGTGAATTGTCAATGAGCTGTCATTGGCTGGCATATGAAAATACCATTTTGCCCTTGGTTTGAAAATGACATTTTTGCTAAACACATTCCATTTGGTTAATTAAGGTGATTAAGTGTGGATTAAGCTGAGATATATATTGCTAATCATAACTAACTTGTAACAGAATTCACATTTCACAAATCACAAATCTCAAATTCTCCAAATTCACCAAAATTCTTCAAGAACACATCAAGCCAAAATCCAAAGAACTCTTCCAATTCTTGATCATTTGGCAAACTTCTTTTGGATTCGATCTCCATTCCTCTCATGCTTCAACTGTTTTGGTAATTCAACAACAAACACACACCAAATCGTGACTGTCCTATGTGATGCATCAATGGTGAATTGAGGAATTCGTGCACTAGAAGCTAATCCAATCGAACCTGAGCACTCCATGCACCTTCCTTATCATTATTCTTCACCTGTTTGGAGGAAAATTGCGCAAAGATTACACGATTCAGCACTGCCATCTCCAGGTATTTGATTTTTCGAACTTCACGATTTTACCAATGCTTATATGCGTTTTGAAGTGTGTTTCACATAGAATCCGATGATACCTTTGGTTTGTAAAATGGATGAACGTAGAGAAAGTTATGTTGATTAGAAACTTTGACACCAAAACCTAATCCCTTCGATTCGTGAAATATAGGAAGAGTTAGGTGAAATCATGGACATAATTGAGATCCTGAGAGTGAGACCGTTCCAACGCCTATTTGATTGTGAATTTTGGTGACAGTTTGAAGTTCATGTGTTCTTGAGTTTCTGGGAAGGAGATGAAGATTTTATGGGTTTAGAACCGTGTTTAATCCGTTTTGTGCCTTGCCAGTTTAAAAAATGTGTTTCCCGCGTCTGGATTGGAGAATTACCATACTGCCACTGAACTCATTTAATTAATTAATAATAATTCAAATAATTATTAAAAAATCACACAAACATTAAAAAATTCATAGAAAATTATTGGATAATCAGAAAAATATGAGGATTTTTTCTATAGCTTCCATTTTGTCTCTAGAATTTTATGGACATGATTTTGCAAGTTGTGCATGGTAAAAATTTGGTTTGACCTAGGGTTGTTTGACTTGTATGTAATTTTGACATGTTTTACCATTTTTAATGTGAAATGCTTATACCTTAAAAGAAATGCATGAAATTTTTTGTGGTGATTCTAGACATGCTGCTGGTGATTTACATGTAAAGTTCATGGTTTTTGGATACCTGTGGAGTGAGATATGATTTTTTGAACTCAGGTGTGACAATTTGTGTCACACCTAATTAGGTCATCTTCATGAATATTTTTGCCTGGCCTATGATTGTTGAAATGGAGTGAAATTTTACATGGATGTTTATGGATATGTTGAGATGCTATGTGAATTTTTCTGGATTTTTATATGGCATTTTCAATTTGATTGATATTTTTCATCTCTGTTGGTCAATTATGCAAGTTCATGTGACACATGTTTGTAAATTTAATGTGAAATGCTCATATGGTTTTAGATGAACATGAAATCTGGTATGTTGGTTGTAGACACATTGTTGGACATCACTGTTTTGGTCCCATTCATTTCTTAATTGTTTTCATTGACTTATGAATTTTTGAAGTGAATGCATGTGTTGATGCAATGGTTTGGCTTGAATAATTGTGTCTTGATTTCTTGATTTTCATTGACATAGTTCCTTTTGTCCAATTGAGCTGAAAATTGACATGCTATACCTTGAATATGCCCTGTTTAGGTGTGAATTATTTGAGGATTTTTGGAATTATTTTGGTATGCTTTTGATGGAATTCATTCTGTTTGGACATTGGATGTTGCATTTGACCTAGTTTGTGATGTTTTGGTCATGAAATGAATATGATGAATGATATAAACATGGGATCAATTGCTCTTGCTTTTGAATTGCATTAAGTTGATTTTGGTTGAGAATTACTTGCTGTTTAGAATTTTTTCTCCCTTTTGGACCCTAGGCTTGGCCTAGGGGTCCAGTTTCTCACATTTGGTTTGACTTTTCAGGATGAAACGCACAAAGCTTAAGGAGAATGATCCAAGTCAATTAAGTTGATGTTGTTTGATGTTGAGAACTAACATGAATTTGTTTTGTAGGTTCTGAAGCTTGAGCTTGAGCTTGTAGCTTGCATTTATGTGCTTGTGTTGTTTGTATGGTCTGACTGATTAACATTTGCTGTTTACTGTTTGTCTGTCTGAGTACTGATGATACTTGATTGATTTCAGGTACATTTAGTTGCTTACAGTTCTTTAAGAACTTGCTTGCTGCTGCTTGGTTTTTAAACCACTTGAGGTAGGACTTCTATTCTTCATGTAGTCTGGAGACCCGGCCTGTTATTTGGCCGGGCAAACTGTCTGAAGTCCTCCTTAAGAGGCGATGTTTGTGATTGTTTAATATTGTGCCTAAGCAGGTGAAGTCCTCTATGAGGCAATTGGTGGAAGCCAAGGGATATGCAATCTATCCCCCACTATTCTGTGAGTCGTCCCTCTGCTCACACGGCTGTGTGTTGATGCATTGGGGCACAAACCCAAGATCTCGTGCTGTTGCACAATCGAGTCAGAGTCTTTGAGCGTAGAAGGGTCCCTCCATTCTGGACCCACGCTCCTTTGTCTAAAAGCTCTCCCTGGTCAGGGATAAGAGCTGTGAGGTCTCATCCTCACTTCACCTTTTCATCTGCTTCACCTTAGCCTCGTAATGGCAAGGTTAAGAGCGAGCAATACCCATGTACAGATGGATTGCTTCGGCAGTTAAACCCATTGTTTGAGCCCACTTGACTGGTTATAGTGTGTGCTATGTGGATACTTGCTTGAAATGCTTGTTTTGATCTGTTGATGCTTGTAGGCTTGTATGCTTGTTTTCCTGGATAGGATTAGCTTGCAGTTGTGCAAGTAGGTAGAAACCTCAACGTAGGGTAACGATGCATGACAACACTAGGCTCGAGTCCAGCTCCCTGGTAGTGCGTCTTCCCGTGGTTTCTGGCTAGATTTTCTTTCCCTTTAGGGGGAACTACATCGCCCTGATCCTTGTTCCAGACGAGGTATGTAGGCAGGTGGTCGTGCGAGACCACTCCTGGCACTTTTTTTCCTTTTTGTGTGTGTTTACCTGTTATCTGATTGTGTGTTTGGTTCGGATGCCGACGTAAGCCCAGTGATTGGCTGTCGGGCTCCACGTTTGCCCTTTTGAGTGTGTTTTGGTTCGGATGCTGACGTAATTCCATCGAGTGGTTGTCGGGCTCCAGGTTTGCCATCTGTTTGTGCGTTTTGTGTTGTTTGGCGTGCGTAAGCCGAACTACAGCGGCTCTGATTCTCGTTCCAGACGAGATATGTAGGCATAGGATGCGATGTCCTATCGAGCTCCCTTCTCTTAACCCCACCTGCGTTCCCTGTGTGTGTGTGATGTTTAGCAACCTTTTCTTTATCTTAGAACGTGGATCCCGTCGAGTACGACGGACGTGAGGGGTGCTAATACCTTCCCCTTGCGTAACCGACTCCCTTACCCTTTCTCTTTGGTCGCGAGACCATTTCCTTTCCAGGTTTCTCTGAGCGTTTCCTTTCCCTATCTTGGGATAAATAACGCGCAGTGGCGGCTCTGTGTTGTGTTTTTATTTGAGTCCCGCCGGTTGATTTTCGCGGATGCGACACAGGGTCTCATGAATTTCACCTTCTACCTCTACATACTTGAATGTAGACAAGTTACTGACCAGAATGTCCTCCTCACCACAGACAGTGATAATTCTTTCGTTGACTGGGAACTTGATCTTCTGATGCAGGGTCGAGGAGACTTCCCTAGCATTGTGGATCCAAGGACGACCCAACAGGAAGCTGTACGAGGGACTGATATCCATCACGTAGAAGACGGTGTTGAAAGTTTGTGATCCAATATGTATTGGCAATTCTACCTCTCCAAACACCGGCCTCTTAGAACCATCGAAGGCTCTCACAACAAGATCGGAAGGTTTCAAGACCAAACCTTCTACTTCTAACCTTGACAGGGCTCTCTTGGGTAGCACATTGAGAGAGGAACCTGTGTCCACCAGAACATGGGATAACACAGTGTCTTTGCATTCCATTGAGATGTGCAAAGCCTTGTTATTATTGCGTCCAGCTGGTGTCAAGTCAGAATCAGTAAAGCCCAATCCGTTGCTTGCATGAACATTTGCAACGATCCCTTCTAGGTGGTTCATTGAGATCTCCTGAGGCACATGTGCAGCGTTAAGAACCTTCAGAAGTGCCTCCTTGTGTGCCTCCGAACACCACAGGAGTGAAAGAATGGATATCTTAGACGGCGTCTGAATCAGATGATCGACTATCTTGTAGTCGCTTTTCTTTATGATCCTCAAGAGCTCGTCCACATCCTTCGCAAAAGCAGGCTCAGAGCCAGCCTGTGGTGCAGAGGTACCCTCATTCACAACTTGCTTGCCTTTGGTCTTCGCCACGGCGTCAGCACTATCAGCTTGGGTAACGGGTGGTGAGAACAGTCTACCACTCCTGGTGAATCGCCCGATTCCACCGACATTGTCCACTGCGGGATCTTTTATCTCATCTTCTGATTCAGACTTCTGATCTTGCCCCTCTTCTATTTTCCGTGGCTGCTCCACTCCACGATCCTGCGTGTATACACTCCCCCATAATGCCAAGGAATGGCCCTTTCGCTAATGAAAGGTAAAGGACCAGGGGTCGTGATGGTCATAGTGGATGGTCGCACTGGAGGTACCGGTTGCGCTTCTGGCACACTGATCTGAGCAGTTGGGTAGAAAATTGTGATAGTGGCAACATAACAGTCATACTCAGAAATCTTATTCATTGAAAAACAAGCATCCGAAACATCGGAATCAAGTTCAATAAGTACATCAGAATCAACCATAATGTTTGGGATATCAGCAACAACATTAGAAAAATTAATTACATCAATGGGAATTACACAATCAACAGGATCAACATTTGGAAATTCTTCAACAGCATCTTCAAACACCTCTTCAGCAACCCCTTCAACAGACTCTTGGACAGACAAGTCTTCAGCTTGGAGGATACCATCGTCGAGCAAGGCCTGGATACCCTACTGCAGCTTCAAACAACCTCCGCTCTGTGCAACACAACCCAAACAACCGTTCCCACAACCGGGGAAAACATCGGCCTTCAGCAAGTAGTCTTTAATCTCCAACAGCGGAGTCTTCAGCTTCAACACATCCTTGACAGACTTGACTTCTTCTTCCACCATGTTAACATTTGCACCACCATGCTGCGGCATGCTATTATTGACGACATTAGGAGCCGACGCGAAGTTGATGGCCTTCAAGTCTATGAGGTCCTGAACTACGTGCTTAAAAGCTTTGCAGTTCTCAATATTGTGGCGAGGTGCCCCAGAGTGGAAATTACACCTAGCATTGGCGTTATAACCCACCGGAAGCCTGCCAATAGGAGGAGCCAAAGTGTGTAACTGCATAAGTTGTAGTTGTTGAAGGCTAGGAAGCAACTGAGCGTACGACATTGGAAGAGTGTCGAAACGCTTGTCCATCATCTTTTGCCTCTACTGATAGGCGGGTCTGTTACCCGGTTGTTGCTGGTATTGAGTTTGTTGACGTTGTGGTTGTTGTTGTTGTACTGGTGCTGCAACCGGAATGGTCACAGCTGCAACATAAGGTTGCTGATGGTAAGTCTGAAAGTTATTCCTCCGGTTACCCCTGTTCATATATGAAGACAAAGAATTTTGTATCCCCCTCTCTCCGCTTCTGCCCTCCAATGAACGGCTTCTTCACCCCTGATGATGATCCAACTCCATTCTGGATCTTACATGTCTTCAAGTAGTTCTCCACCCTCTCACCGGTAGAGACTACATCAGCAAAGTTGGAGGTGTTGCAACCCACCAGACGCTCCTAGTAAGACCCAGGCAGAGTGTTCATGAACATATTGGCCATCTCCTTCTCCAACATCGGAGGCTGAACACGGGAAGCTGTCTCTCTCCAGCGTTGAGCATATTCTCTGAAGCATTCATTGCTCTTGAGAGACAGATTCTGGAGTTGGGTTCTGTCAGGTGCCATATCCGCGTTGTACTGATATTGCTTTATGAAAGCCTCAGCCAAGTCTCTCCAGCAGCGGATGTGGGCTCTGTCCAGCCTCATATACCATTCCAGGGATGCCCTAGCTAGACTATCCTGGAAGAAATACACGAGCAGCTTCTCGTCATCGGAGTATGCAACCATCTTGCGGAAGTAGGCTTGCACATGAGTTTTCGGGCAAGAGTTGCCATTGCATTTATCAAACACGGGGACTCTGAATTTTGGCGGAACTCTCATGCCTGGGACCAGCCCCAAATCAACAACATCTACTCCGAGAGCATTCTGTCAT
The DNA here is from genome assembly GCF_024323335.1 of Lathyrus oleraceus. Taxonomy (NCBI): domain Eukaryota; kingdom Viridiplantae; phylum Streptophyta; class Magnoliopsida; order Fabales; family Fabaceae; genus Lathyrus; species Lathyrus oleraceus. The sequence continues at coordinate 379,240,296 of NC_066583.1, read as the reverse complement.
TCCACTGCCTTCAGCCTCTCCTCCAATCTCCTAAACATGGGGTCCATGCCATGGCCCATGCCAAAGTCCTCCTGCAGCAAGGTGAACTGATCCTCCTGATCATCGTGAATGGGTTGTTGATCAGGGTTGTTACGTGGGATTGGGATAGGCCTCAGTCCATTGGGTCCGTTAACCTCTCCAACTGGAGGATCAATTACCGTCTCTGGTTGAGTAGTGGCGGGATTCCTCTGTATCATCTGTCTAAGCTCCTACTGTCCTTGAGCCACTCCCTGAACCACATCCATGAATTGATTCATGCGTATCCTCATCTCGGCGAGTTTTGCTTGTAAGCCTTCCATTGCTCTCTGTTGATTTCTTCTAGTACCGTACTGGTGAATGCCTGAATCAGCTATCCTGCTAGTGGGACACCAAAAAAATGAGAACCACTGCGGCGGTACCTGTTATGCAAGACATGCAAATGAATATGTAAATGCAATGACATGTTTATCAATTCCAAAGGGTATTCTACCCATTGATTCCAGTATCACATCAGGTAAATAGTGCAAGAAGATCGAGTCGTGGATAAGCTTCTGAGACCGAGACGCAATAAAGGAAAACCATCATATAAATGAGTTCAAGGAGAAGGGCCTTAGCCAACAGTACATCAAGAGAGGATCTCCACAACAAGCCTGTGGATCATCACTACAAATTAACAAAGAAACACAACAAGCAAAGAGAGGAACAAAAATCAGGAATCAACCTCTTGTACACAACCCATAAGGACTGCTTCTAACTTCAGCCAGCAGTGTCACCGTATCCGAATGATCTGGAGATTCTGTCAAACGCCGGATAAGCAAATTCCTCTTGTGAATAACCCCATCCAGTTTGTTGATGTGCTTTATGTAGTAATTCTCATCATCCTCTCTGAATACCTCTTCAAGTCTGGATTTCTTCAAACCCGCCAGCACCTTGAGTTTTTCAATCTGCTCTTGAGCCTTGTCGAGTTGATCTGTGATGTAACCATTGGTGGTACAGGCACATAGGAGCTCATTGTTCTTCTCTTTCAGCATAGTCTTCAACTTCTCCAACTGATCAGTCAATTGAGCCACCATCTCCTCCTCTTTTGCCTTCCGAGAAGCTGAAAAATGCATCCCAATGTTCTTGCCACCCAGCTAACTTATCACAGGCATCTGTTAATTGTTGCTTGACTCGCCTCAACTCAGAACTGGATGACCCCAAGGCTTTGTCTGTCTTCATGAAGAAGTTCACCTCCACAGCCAATTTCTTCTCTGCTTCCTCTTGCAATTTGATAGACTCCCCCTTCTGATATTCCGCCTCATGGTACAAGTGCATACAGTCTTGCAACTTTGCACTCAACTCCGAGTTTTCAGTTTGAAGCTCTTCCATGGCATTCTTCAATTTGTCATACTCCTCTCGACTCACCATTGTTGACTGCTCAGGAGTAGGTGGATACAGAGGTTCTTCAATAGGAAACGGCAGACCAAACTCTTCGACTCTTCCCTGAAGCCAATTTACATACTGAGGGTAAGTTCTGCAGTCCCCCTTTCCAAGCACAGACCTTCCTCTCTTGATCACCTTGAGCCAGGCCTCAGATGCCTTATGGGATACAGTCAGATCAGATGACGAATGGAAAAATAGAGATTCTTCCATATCTTTTCCAAAGGCGGAGTTCTTAAAGCATATCCAAATTGTCTGTCTGCTAGAGAAGGATTATAGTTGATTCCTCCTCTTCTTCCTACCAACGGTACATTCGGGAAGTTCCCACAACTGTGAATAATGTCCATCCGAAGCAAGTTTTGGTCAGCCCACCAAGAAATATCTTTAGCTCTTATCCCCATCAGTCTCTTCGACCAACTCAACGAGTCCTTGAGATCAACGAACGCTCCTGACTTGGGTAGGTGAGAATTGAACCACTTATAAAACAAGGGCGCACAACAATTCACCAATCCTCCTTTTCTATTCTCATTCCTGTGATGCACTGAATGAAAGAAATCTCCTAACAAGGTCGGCACCGGATTTCCCAACACAAAGAGGCGTATTGCGTCTACGTCCACGAATTTTGCAACATTGGGGAACAGGGTAATCCCATATACACAAAGAGCTAACACAGTATTGAAACCCCTCCAATCACCATCTTCAAGCTTCTTCTTGGCTTCTCCCACTAAGAAACTCAAATGAAAACCACTGACTCCTCCCTTCTGACACATATTAGACTTCAAGACTGATTTCCCCAAATATGTGGCTGAAGCAACCATGTTGAGATCGGGAAGAAACTCGGAACTGTAGAATAGCAACTACGGCTTGACAAGAACTCTGAGAAAACTGGCAACCTCCTCCAAAGTAGGGACCAAGATATAATCCAGGATTGTGAAACACCTCAATGGAGGGTCATAGAACTGTAGCAGTGTAAAGAGAGCATCATGTTGATCTTTGGAGAGAATCGTGACGAAACTTTGAATCAACCCGTAATCCTTCCGGAATCTTTCTAGAGAATCATGATCCATTAACTTCATCAGCTGCTGAATGGGATCCAAACAAACCACAGGAAATTTGTAGGCGACATGTCTCTTTCTGCCAATATCCATCTTAAGAGAACCAGAGAACCCCGACCAGAATCAAGAAGAAGATATAAACCCCTAGAAATAGATAAACATGTGTTAAATGATGTGAATGCAAAATGATGTGATGCAATGCAGTGAAATGGGAATCAGGATTGCTGTATCTATTTGAACAACTGTTAGGTTGCACTGTCTGAAGAGAAACCCACTGAGGAATATAACACGAGATCAAAGCTCTGCTCCAAAAAAACCGGGTTGGTTGAAGTTTAAGGTTTCCTGAATTTAGCCCGCCCCTCACTGGTAGGTTCTAAGAATAGAAGTTCGTCAGCTTCTTGCCCTTCAGTCGAATAATACGTTTACCACTGAAGGTTTGGCATTATTACGAGACAAAAGACCTCTACTGAATCCCCTCAACAGGACATCCTAAAGCAAGTTCCCAGCCTCGGGGTCCTCAGATTGAGCAGCAAGAATGCGCCCACCAGAGCTAACATAAACGCGTCTCGAAGGAGAGGCCTCGGGAAATGGTCACCAGAGTCGACGATTTCTAAAGGAACATCTGTCGTTATGGAACACCCATAGGACAGAATATATCCAAAAGAAACCTCATCTGGGTGTGGGTCTTCATGAACGACTTAATGTAGCAACATACTACACAAGCCTCATGACTATCCACTCTAAAACCTGTGTGTACGCTCAAGCCTGGGTAGTGGGCTTATCTCTCATAGAACAACCCATCCCAACAAACAACCAACCCAACAGCAGATACAACAATCATAACACAATAAGATGAAGCAGGTAAATGCTGAAAGTAAGTAACTATACAAAAGAATAAACATCCAATAAACAAAGAACTACAAAAGCTAGGAGGGACTCACATAGGGAAACTGGTTCCCCAGCAGAGTCGCCAGCTGTCGCAACCTAAAAAGAATACGAAACAAAACAATCGGCGAAAAAAGAAGACAGAAGAGTCGCCACCGTTCGTTATTTATCCCAAAAGAGGGAAAGGAAACGATCGAAGAAAACCTGAAGAAAAAGGAAAAGACAAGGTCTCGCAACCAAATCTTGGGTTCGGGAGTCGATTATGCAAAGGGAAGGTATTAGCACCCCTACACATCCGTAGTACTCTACGGGATCCACTCTTGTTGTTCTTGTCTAAAGGGTATGTGTATGTCTAAGATACCATTTACTAAAGGAGGGGTCAAAAGAAAATGACTCACATGGATGTTGCATCCACTGCATACATATCTCATCTAGACATGAGAATCAGAGTCTTCGTAGCTCAGCTACCTGTGGGTTAAAGAGAAGTGTGCTCGGTAAGACATCGCGTCTTATGCCTATGTATCTCATCTGGAATGAGAATCAGAGCAAAACATAGTTCAGCTAACTACGGGAACAAAGGGTCACGATTGCGACTATGGCAAGAGAAAGGGAAGGTCTCGATCGCAATGATGGCGAGAGAAAAGAATCGCAACAAGGGTGAAAACAAGCAAGTATTAGTTGTTAGTCGTCAGTCAAAACTCGGCAAGACATCGCATCTCGTACCTACGTATCTCATCTGAACATGAGAATCAGAGTTGTCGTAGTTCAACTAACTAGGGGTTGAGGATTGCCATCTGAACATGGACTTACAAAAGAGGACACCAGTTGTGTTAGAGGAAAGTGGGCAATATATTCACGTCCTAGTAGTAGGTGTCGCAGCTCGCTGAATCGAGTCTTAGGCAGTTACCTCTTTGCAATAGAACTGATTGACATGCCACAGGATCGGAGACGCACCGAAGGTCTAAAAGTGGGGAAGCTTTGCCCTAGAGTTGTCATGCAATATGGACCTATGTGTTAGGATTTACAGAGGGGAACATCTACCTAATGTTAGCATGCAAAGAATAAGGGAATTCTATCTATGTTATCATACAAAGGGTTCTACCTAATGGGTGCTACCTAAACGGAACAAGAGTCGACGGATGGAGCAAGGAGAGGAGCCAGGGATAAAGGTAAATGGTGATGCCTGAGGCAATCGACTTACAGGTAGATGGCGATGCATGAAGCAATCGACTTACAAGAGGATGGATGAATACGTGCTGGTTATGTTAAGTTTTGAAAATGATTACTCGACGTTGGATCGAGCTTTTGATCTTGTTTTGAAATGATTATCGGATGTTCGTTTTAATTCTTGTATTAACAGATGAATAAAGAATGAAAGAATAAATATTATACACTTCATGGGAGAAGGGGTACATTTGTTATGAATGGGGATGGTTCATGGCAATCAAACAATAAGAATATATGCCTCAATCATCATACAAGTAGACAACAGTTAATCAAACAATAAGAAAATATGCCTCAATCATCATACAAGTAGGCAGCAGTTATCAATCAAATCAAAGAATCAAAGAATGAAATAATGGAGCACTAAACAATGTATGAGAGGTATGAACATGTTAAACAACAAACAATAAAAAGTATGGATGAAAGAAACAAATGTAACAGATGATAGATGAATCAGACAGATGAAACTATGCACACAAAGGATCACTGGATAATTTAATCGGGAAATGAGATAAGGACCAAATAAAATCAAGGTAAAAGGCCTCTAATACATGGCATATGAGATGAAAAAGGGAGGATCGAAAGATCTCTTCAATTGCCATAAGCAATCCCTAAGTCAAACATCAATCATAGAAAAGTCAACTAAAAATTCAAATCAACTTAAAAAATATCAAACAAATAGCAAATTAATCAAGAAAATTATGAAAAATTAAACTAATTAAGGTGGGGTCAGGACATCATCATCCCCCAAAACGATTTCAAAAATAATGAAAATTGGTTATTGAATTAATTGAATCAAAACAAAGGTCAGACCAAAAGTCAAACAACAAGACTAGGTTAGAAATAAATCAAGAATAAATAGTAAATTAATCACAAAAATTATGAAAAATTAAATTAAATAAAGTGGGGTCAGGATATCATCATCCCCCAAAAAGATTTCAAAAATAATGAAAATTGGTTATTGAATTAATTGAATCAAAACAAAGGTCAGACCAAAAGTCAAACAACAAGACTAGGTTAGAAATAAATCAAGAATAAATTGAAAATGGGAAATAAAATTCCAAGAAAAGGTCAGGTTGACCATGAGACATTAGTCAACCCTCATCCCAAAAATCAGAACCTAAAAATAATTTTAAGTTATGAAAATAAAAATCACAGAATAAAGTATGCTAATAATGATCCACTTGAAATAAATAATTAAAATGAAATATTAATATTAAATAAATATAAAAATTAAAAATAAATAAAATTAAATAAAATATTAAGAAATGTAGAAAATATTTTTTTTTATATTTTTATGAATAAATAAAATATTTTTAAGAATAAAAAAAACAAAACAGAGAAATAAATGAGAATTAAGAAAAGAAAATAAAATGTGAATGGAATAATGGTGATGGGTCTGGCGTAGAGGTGTGAAGAGTAACTGCGCTAGGTCCAATGATCCAAACAAATAATAACCCAGCGCGTGACATTAAATAAATGAACAGTTTAATAAAATAGTGTTGCACCTCAAGTTTGCCCCCCCCCCCCCCCCCCCCCCCCCCCCCCCCCCCCCCCCATTCATGCATTCATTTTTAGGTCATTTAACATTTCATATTGCATTGCATCATATCAATCTGAATCAGATCCAAGAAGCTTAGACGTCATCCAAGACACTTTGTGGGTTCTATCTGGGTGGTCAGTCAACACAGGGAATGGCTTGAGTTACTTCCAACATGTTCAAATGGGGTCTATTCATCATTCAAAACGTCAATCTTGAAGAAAAAAAGGCCTGTTCCTGAGCTGTCATGCTCGCTAGGCGAGCAGCGTGGTTCGCCTAGCGAGGCTGAACTGTCATGCTCGCTAGGCGAGCAAATCCTTCGCTAGGCGAAGCGCACGCGTTTTTGAAAAAAATATAACAACAGAATCTTGGACTTGGACCTCTCATTTGAGCCCACCAAGCCACGAAAATCAGGTTATAAATTCTAAAGTTTCAGTGGAACAAAACCTAGAGAACAAAGAGAGAAGAGCTAACAGAATTCAGAGCAGCCTCCAGAGACTGAAGGGAACTCATCTGCAAAGAACCAATTCCCTCTCATATAAACCCTAAGATTATTCTGCAAACCAATAGTGCAATTCAATTTCACTCGATCTCTCCAATCAGGTTTGCCCTATTGCCATTATTTTATGCCTTCAATTTGAAATTTCTAAATGTATGAGGTATTATGGTGAATTTGAAAGAGTGGGTATCGTTCGGTTTTGCCCACGGGTTTAGATATGCATGAATGTGTAAAACAATGCCCTGGATGTTTGACCACTTAATTTCTGAAATCGTACTGTTATCCATGGAAAATCCAGAACCCACAGGCATTCGCTAGCCGCATCGCTAGGCGAGCCTGCAGCGACGCTTCGCTAAGCCTTCGCTAGGCGAAGCAGTAGCGATCGTGACAGTAGCTTTTTTCTGTTTGCTCTCCAATCTGTGTTGTGTTCGTTATGACATGCTTTCTATTGCATCCGTGCACTGTTCACCTGTCACTGTTGTTGCTATGACTCTTCTGTTTGGTGCAACTCTTGATTGCACCCTATCTTGTTTCTCTAACCTGTTTGTTGAGTTTTTGTGAGGGCTCACATGACTCTTGAAGAGATAGCTTGCTTGGTATTCCACTTTATTTGTGGGATACCATTTGGAGATTTATTCTGATTGCTTTGCTGACTTGCTTTCTTTGATGATGCTAGCTTGAGAGACCTCTGGGTTTCTTGTTTCTTTAGTTGCTGTTACTTCGGATCTTTATCCGTGTGGTAGATCTTTTGATCCCTTTTACATCTTTCCCGCATTTTACCGTTTTCTTAGCTGGAAGACCTCAATAGGAGGCAATGTTTTCTTTTGTTTGTTTACTTTTGTGCCCAAAGACCTCCAAGAAGAGGCACCAGTGCTAAAGACCTCCCCGAAGAGGCAGCAGACGGATAAAATGGATTAGTAATCAATCCCCCGTTATTCAGTGTGTCGTTCTTTATGCTCGCATTACGTGTCGATGCTTCAGAACCAAAGCCCAAGATCTTTTGTTCGGTCGATCAGTGGAGAGGGTTCCACCTTTCTGAATCCCCACTTTTTGTCATGAGCTCACCCTGTCCAGGGTTAAGAGCTATGAGGTCTTATCCTCATTACCCTTCTGATATGCTCACCCTGACGTTCAATTTCAGTGGTTAAGAGCCCATTTGATTACCTTTCCATGGCTTGTTTGTCGAGGTTGATATGACCCCTCTTGACTAAAGCCCTACCCATGTATGTTTGAACCCCCTTGTTGGCATGGTTACTTTATGCATGTTTGTTTTGTATGATATGATCGTCTCCCCATATGATTGCTAGGCTTCGTATAGTCTCTCATTTGCATGTCAATTAAGGTAGCACGGTTCCTTCGTCTAGGACTTCCTTTTTGCATGAGCATTCCTAAAACACAACAAACTCATTGATTTTTTCTTCTCCTAAGAACACGTTAACTCCTTCTACTACAGGCGAGTAAGTCTCCAAAGGTCGAGCATCCGGTAGATTGCGTAGTAACGCCGTTCACCTAAAAAACACAACCCTTAATCCGTAGTTAGTCGAACTACGGCTTGCTCTGATTCTCATTCCCGATGAGATACGTAGGCATAAGACGCGATGTCTTAGCGAGCACACTCCTCTTTAACCCATAGGTAGACGAGCTACGAAGACTCTGATTCTCATATTCAGATGAGATACGTATGCAGTGGATGCGACATCCGTGCGAGTCATTTTCTTTTGACCCCTCTTTTAGTAAATAGTACATTAGATAAACCAACACCCTTTAGACAAGAACAACAAGAGTGGATCCCGTAGAGTACTACGGATGCGTAGGGGTGCTAATACCTTCCCTTCGCATAATCGACTCCCGAACCCAAGATTTGGCTGCGAGACCTTGTCTTTTCCTTTCCTTTTTCCAGGTTTACTTCGAGCGTTTCCTTTCCCTCATTTGGGATAAATAACACACGGTGGCGACTCTTCTGTCTTTTCTTTTCTCGCCGGTTGTTTTTTCGCATACTATATTTTTTTAGGCTGCGACAAATAGCTATGTAAACCATTATCAATCGGTCAAGTACACTAAGTGACTACATGACAAACATAACGTGCACGGCCCAGATTATAGCATGCATTTTTTATCAAGCGGCTCATGTGACGACACGTGGTCGTCTTCTCCAAAAGCCCTAACACCATGCAACAACCACGCGAAAATGCAAATGGATTTTCTCCAACTTCAAACCAATAATGCTCATGCCATAGTGCACCAAATGAGATGATATAAAAAACAAAGTTCAAGTATGCAATGTGAGGTTCATCATGGTATCTTATTTCAGTGAAAATAATGGCTTGAACATAGAGAAATGTTGACCACAAGGTGACCATATGAACACGGATACAATAGAAATTAATGACATAAATTAAGCAACACAAACAATGCCTCATGTTGAGAACTTCAGAAGCAAGTAGAGCATAGTATTAACATGGAAATGAGCATGGTGTTGAGCATGGTAATGAGCAAGGTAAGCATGATGAGCATGCATGGTAAGCATAGAAAAAACAGTGATGAACAAGAATGAATATGGCCATGGAAGAGAGTGATAGAATGCTTACCTAGTGGAAATCAGTCCACTGCTTCTTGATAGTGGATGAATGGAAGGAAATAAGGTGCTGTTTCAATGCTTCAACTTTGAGAACTTTGAAATGGAAATGGAATGAAAACAGCCTTGTCAACTTGCCTTTGCTTTTTGCTCGAAAATACCAACCACCTTCCCTTCAGATTAGGGTTTAGATGTTTATATATGATGGGTTTAAATGTTCTAAATGGGCCTGCAAATGTTTGTTTCGGTTATGTGCAAAATGATGCAAAAAGTGAGATGGTGAAAGCAAGCTCTTGTTTTGGAAAAACTTAAGTTAGTGGAAACAAAAGTACATGGCCAAATGAGGTAAAGAACGTGGGCTGGTCGTTTGTGCAACATTATTGGTTTGGCTTATGCAACATAAAAACAGTCAAAGATGAGGACTTTGTGACCTTGTATCTTGATGAGCACATGACCAAATGGTAAGGCAATGCAAACAGTAGGAAGAGTTCATGGAGCTTAACATTTTTCATGTTGGGCACAAATGGAAATGATTAATGGAAGAAAGTGAAAAATGGGCTTAAAGTTCAGGTTTCACCATCTGCAAAATGGTTGGGCCAATTTGGCCTAAATGCTGCCTAGAAAACCAAGTCATGATGCCCATTTTAGGTGAATGTATCTCTCAAACCATGGATCCAAATGAGATGATTCAAAAAGGATGTGAAAAAGGACATGGCAAGGTACAATTGTTATGAAGAAAGTATTTTCAAAAGATGCCTTGAAGGGCAAGAAATCTGGCCAAGAAGTCTTGACAAACTTTGCAGATTTTGGGACTTAGAAAATTTTCTAAGTGTCTTAAAAAAATGTCTCACTTTGACTAGGCATAATTTTCTCAATATTGATCCAAATGAAGCAAACTTTATATCTCTAGAAATCTTGGAACAAGAGGAACAACTTTCATGTTGGAGAAACTTTCAAATGGAGCTTCTATCCTGATGGATAATGGGCTTAAAGTGAGTGCAACAACCATGAAAACTTGCCCTAAATGGAAAGTCAACCATTTCCAAATTAGGTAACTTCTTTAATTCCTGATTAAATGATGAATCCATGATCCAACCTTGATCAAATTTCACATGTAGGCTCCCTTAGGCATGGATTTTGAGATTCCACTCTTAAAATGTCAGGAGTTGACTTTTCTGGCCACACAATTGACTTTTTCCAAACTGTTTGATTCCCGATTCCATTGATCAATTGAAGCACTTCTAGCTCAAATAAAGAGCTAATTTTTTTGTACGTAGACCCTTGTGGACATATGGAGGGCCATGGAAAAGAGTTTTACCCAAAGAATCAGAAATAAACTGATTTTAAACCAAACCCTAGTTTAGGGCAAAAATGATCAAGAACTGATCGCACTGATTGCCAATGGATCTTTCTGAGATAATTGTGAATCTTCCTAGGCCAAGATGCCTCTCTAATCATGACATGGATGAGCCCCTCTACTTCCAATCAAACATTTCCTGTTGCAGGTAGCCACGAAACCCTAATTTCTGATTAAATCCATATCCATATTTTGAGAGCTCTGAATCCTCCACTGATGAACTGGGGATCATAATAAGACACTTGGACCACCTTGAGACCCTTGAGACTTGTATACTTGGAGAATGAAGTCTAATTCTCAATCTTGCCTTGTGTGAACTCCTTCTGTTAAGGAGTGATCGATCAAACCCTGATTTCCATGTCACTAATGCAGTATGCAATGAGTATGACCTAGTATGATGCTAATGCAATGTAAAACATAATTCCATGCTTCCAGGAAAAAAATGAAGGGTAAATTTTTGGGTGTTACATATGGCACCTTTGAGCAAGTGTGATAGCAATTAACCATAACGCATTGGTATATGACAAACTCCTTACTTAATCTTATGTTTCTTCTCGAACTCGAGTATAGAGCTTATTCTCAAACATAAATTAAAATCCATGATGTTAAAATAAAATACAAGATAAAAATTAAAAAATTAAAGTAGAAAGTAAAATAAAATAAAGAAATAAAATAAAACAAGCAAACAAAAACACACAACCCTAAAACTAAAGGATGTGCTTGACTCTCTTTAGTGAGGGAAGTCCCCAGCAGAGTCGCCAACTGTCGCATCTCGGTAAATATGACCTTACGAGCGTATCACACACTCGCAGATGACTAACAGAGTTGTCATCGAATTTTATTTATTCCCGCGGAAAGGGAAAATAACGATAAAACTAAAAGGGAAAAGGATAAGATGAACATCACAACCAAATCGGATTTGGGAGTCAGTTATGCGAGAGGAAGGTAATAACACCCCTTGTATCCATTGTACTCAACAAGAACTTCCTATAGTTTTAGGGTTAAGGGTTTGTTGAGGGAAAGTTTGTATTTATTTATTCTATTTATTAAAATAATTACAAAAAAGAGATATATACAAAAGAAAAAGGGAAAAAAAGGTTTTTTAATTAGTGTGTTCACCAATGTTTTAAAATCTCATGCCTACGTATTCTGAGGTGCAATGAGAAAATTAGAGCATCGCAGTTCGGGAAAAAATATTTGTGGGTTCGTTGATTTTAAACATTGACTTGTATGCTCGCAAAATGGATGCTCAAGTGTTTGTTTGTATTTCGCGACGAAGTCACCTATATTATTCTTTTTTATGAAAAGATTTTGAATCAGGTGCGCAAGATCACAAAAGATGTTTGATGTGTTAAGTTTGATTTTAATTTGTTTTGAATCTAAATAACTGATCGATGTGGCGCACGCCAACAGATCAATTACTCGAGGATATTGTAGATGTCCATCCACTCATTTAATTATTTGCAAAAAATCCTAATTAATTTGACTTTGAAAGATAGTTTTGATTATGAACAAGATATTGATGATGAGTGAATAATGCAAGGCGATACGTTTATTTACAAGTGGTGTGAATTTTGTGATTTAATGGAGAACCTTAAAATTATGTACAAGTTGATGATTTAATTAACTAATTATTTAATCAACTAAACTAACCAATTAATCTACTTAAATAAACCAAATAAATTATCTAAGAAACTAAAATAAATATTTTTAATTTTTTTATTAAATGAGATAAAATTCGGTAATATAAAAGTCTTATTTTTGTATTTTTGTTATTTTTAACAATAAAATAAAATAAAACTAAATGAAAGAAAATAGAAAATAAAACTAAAATAATAAAAAAATAAAGTTTGGGTGCTAACAAAAATTTGGGATGAGGCAAAGTAAGATGAAACAAATGAGCCAAAACTCAAATCCTATAAAACTCGACTACTAATAATATATATAAAAAAATTATAAAAACAACAACATGGGGCCAACGCCTCCCCCTTTTTCCTCAATCTCCCAATTTTCCATTTTTAATTTTCTCAAACAAAAAAAAACGCAATCCTATTATAAACATATGACAATCTATTTTATTTAACAAATAAAAAGATAAATAAATAAACAAATAATATAATAATAGAGAGAGAAAAAAAAGAACTTCATGTTCCTCTTAATAAAAAGGAAAGGATTTAATTGAAATAAATTTACAGGTGTAAAATAATTTTACACCATCAGTTACTCATAACCGTTGGATATTGAAACAAGTTTGACTTTTATTTTAAAAATCTATAAAGTAATGCAAACGAGTGATGGTGATGAATCGATTGTGCAAAACTTTTTACATTGAAATAAATAAACAAATAATAGAATAATAGAAAGAAAAATAAAAGGAACTTCAGATTGATTTTAATAAAAAGGGAAATAAATAAACAAACAATATAACATAGAGGAATAAAAAAAAAGAACTTCATGTTTTTCTTCGTCTCTCTCGCGGCAAAAGCAAATGGAACTCTTAAATTTTATTTCAATTTTTTAAATAAATTTTAGATACTATTTATATGTCATAATTAAATATTTAAAAGTTCATCATAGTATCAACTTATTTATTATCAATTTTTTATGATGAAATATAACTCCTTATCCATTGTGGAAGCGGAACTTTCACAATTATTTTTCACACAACACTATCTAATTTAATACATTGATGTTTTGATTTAATTAAAATTGATTTATCATATTTTTTTCTTAAGCTTTGTTTATATTATTTTGTTTGGCGCATCATTTATGTTCGATCTATTGTTTTTTTTAAACATATATATTGTTTAAATTTATTTATAACAATATATTAAATAGTCATCAAGATTAGTATTATTTTTAATTAAGTTATCATGATTCAATAGATAATAATAAAAAAAGGTGTATATATATTTTTTGGGCAATATATGTTTCAGTGTGTGGGTGGGTAGGAGAGAAACAATCGTGTGGACTTGATTCATGTTTCCCCATTTGTAGAAATGAAGATTAAAGATTTTACGATATGACGGATAATACTCAAAGCCACAACAAATCAAATGCTTAAACATTGGAAACCTTATTATAACAATCAACATATCTTTATACCATTTGCATTTGATATTTTTAGCTTCCTAGTGTTAGAGGTTGTAGATTTTTTACAAAAATTCATAAATAATAATGGTGTGTTCCTAAAAATTATGAATGTTGTTTTTAAGAAGATTGATTTTGCAATCCAAAAAAGGTAGAGATGTAGCTTGTTGCATGTTTTCCTTTCCTTCCATTTATGTGTAATCTTCATTTATATTTATTTATTTAAATTAATAAAATATGTTTCGTTGTCCTTTTCATTAGGGTTTACTTTTGGAAATGAAACAGAATCTCCAAATTTCTCGACACGGTACTAACTACGCGAAATTCATTCATTAACAATAAATAGTTTTCTATGATTTCATGATTGTCGTTAAATCTAAAAGTATTTGACTTATCTCGCAACTACATCATTTGTAAAGTTAAAATGTTGGGAACTTTTTGAAATTGTTACTTATGACGGCTCTGATAAAATTCTTTGGTAAATTTGAAGTATTTGAGTTATCAAACTCTTAGGAAATTGTGCTATATAAATATTTTTCAACAAGATTTTATGTTTTAAATAAAGGGTTGAGTTTGGTTTTGTTTCATAAAAATAAATGTTTTAAACTAAATGAAAACTTAACAAATTAAATAAGTGAGCTAGGATTAGATTTCTTTAATTGTTCCTTTAATGTATTAGATTGTTGATTATATACTTTCACTGTTTTAATTATATATTCGTCTATCTTTCATCATATGTTTCGTTGGTCAGGAAAACAATAAGAGATTTATTGTATCTATTAACTTTCAATGTCTTCCTCAGATAATCAATACATTAAAGTTTTGTTGTAACCATAATTTGCTACTCCAAACCTATCACTATATGTCTAGCAAATAGAATCCAAAGAAGAAATTTATCCAAATATTTTAAATAACAAGTCTTGGTCAAACACTTGCTTAATCGGGAATTTATCTTTAGAGTTTAAGGTCGGAATAGATTTAAAATCAAAAATAAGTTGTTAATATAACAAAAAAAAAAGAAGTAAATTAGAGATCCATGTGCTTGCCGGTATAATCATGAAGTAATGCAAGATGATAAAGTGCATGGACAGAAACATCCAAGAAGAAACTGTTTAGCTTTGATGGCAACATGGTTTTGATGATGACAATACTTCGTTGTATCTCGAAAAATACGACCTTACAAGTGCATTGCACGTTCGAGGATGATTAATAGAGTCGACACCGAATTTTATTTCTTCCTAAGGAAGGGGAAAGTAACGATAAAATCCTAAGAGAAAAGGATAAGATGGCCATCGCAACCAAATCGAGTTCGGGAGTCGGTTATGCGAGAGGAAGGTATTAAGACTCTCGCATTTGTTGTATCCAATGAAAACCTCCTATAGTTCTAGGGTTAAGGGTTTGTTAAGAGAATGTTTGCAGTTATTTATTCAACTTATTAAAATAATTACAAAAAATAGATATTTACAAAATAAAAGGTAAAAAGTAATTTTTAATTACTGTGTTCGCCAAGGTTTCAAAACCCCTTGCGTACATATTCTCTGGTGAAATGAGATAATCAAAACATCATTGTTTAGATAAAAATTATGTGTGGGTTGGTTGATTTTAGAGAATAGGGTTTACGTCATATTCTTGTGTTTAAACACTGACTTGTATGCTCGCACGATGGAGATTTAAGCGTTTGTTTGTATTTCGTGTCGAAATGACCTAAACTATTCCTTTTGATGAAAAGAGTTTGAATCAGGTGTGCAAGGGTATAAAATATGCTTGATGTGCTAAAGTTTATTTTAATTTGTTTTGAATCAAAAAAACTAATCGATGAGACGCATAACAACCAATCAATTACTCGAGGACATTGTAGATGTTCATCCACTCATCCAATTATTTGCAAAAAGTCTAGATTAATTTAATTTAAGAAAATAGTTTTGATTATGTACAAGATATCGATGATGAGTGAATAATGCAAGGCGATACGTTTATTTACAAGTGATGTGAATTTTGTGATTTGATAAAGAATCTTAAAATTATGTACAAATTGAAGATTTAGTTAACTAATTACTTAATCAAATATATCAACTAATTAATCAACTTAAATAAACCAAATAAATGACCTAAGAGACTAAAATAAATATTTTTGTTTTTTTATATTAAATGAGATAGAATTTAGTAAAATGAAAGCCTTATTTTTGTATTTTTATTATTTTTAACAATAAAATTAAATTAAATTAAATAAAATAAAATAAAAAATAAAAAATAAAATAATAAAATAATAAAGTTGGAGGTGCAAACGGAAATAGGGGTTGAGGAAAAATAAGATGAACCAAATGAGGCCAAAGTCCAAATCCTATAAAAAAAACCTATAATTTTCTAACTAATAATAATATAAAAAAAGTACGGGGGTCAAAAAATTTGGTACATATAATTCCTGCAATTAAGAAGCCAGATAAGTCATGCAATGTGTACATGAGAGGGAAGCAACCAAGACTACTATTTACATCTGAAATACCTTCAAGAGCAATACATGCTCTGGATGTGGTGCATTCGAATGTGTGTGGACCATTTCCAGTATCTTCAGTTGGTTGGAATAAATATTGTGTCATTTACTGATGATTTCACAAGGATGATATGGGTGTCCCTTATATAGTTTAAACGCGAGGTGTTTGTTGAATTTAAGAAAGTCAGAATCAAGGATGAGAATCAGAGTGGTCCGAAGCTGGAAAATTCTCAGAACTGATGGTGGAGGTGAGTATAACTCTATAGAGTTCAGAAAATTCTGTAAGGAGAATAGAATTGAGCATAAGGTGACTGCTCCATACACTCATCAACACAATGGTCTTGCTGAAATAAGAAACCAAATGTTGCTTGATATGACAATGAGTATGTTGAAGGAGAAAAAGCTTCCTCACACCTTGTGGAGAGAAGATGTTGCCACTGCAGCATATATGTTTAATAGGTGTCCAACCAAGAAGCTGAAAGAACGTGTTCCTTTAGAGAAGTGGACTAGAGATAAGCAAATTGTGAGTCATCTAAAGGTGTTTGGTTATGTTTGTTACAATCATGTTCCAGATATTAAGAGAAGGAAGTTGGATGACACAAGCAGAGTTATGTTTCTTGTAGGATACCATAGTGCACATGCTTATAAGCTCTAATGTTTTGTCGCTAACAAGGTTGAATTCAGCAAAGATGTCATTGTGAAGGAAACATAAGCGTGGGATTTGAGTAAAGGTTTTGAATATGAGTCAGAACCAAAAGATGATTCTGAAGGTGAGTCTGACTCTGTAGACGAGTCTGACTCTGAAAGTGAATCTGATTCTGATCCAAATTCTAATGGTGATTCAGACTCTTATGGATATCCATACTCTGGGATATTCCATACCCTTAAGTTAGGCATGCCTCTGAAGGTGGTACTTTTAGGGTTCCAGCATCTGATACTGTTCTAGCGTCCGAAGAAGATTCTGAACAAGTTCAGAGGCCATAAAGAATAAAAAACATTCTAAGAAGATTTGTAGAGTTTGACATGCCGCAAGATGCTGAAATATAATCTGAAGAAGAGGTCATTCAGTGTGCCATGTTAGTAGACTTTGAACCAGTTAATGTTGAATAAGCGCTCAATAATAAAGTTTGGTTGAAGGCCATGAAAGAAGAACTTGAGGCTATAGAAAGAAACAAGACTTAGGAGTTGACTGAGTTTCCAAAGGACAAGAAAGCCATCAGTGTTAGATGGGTTTTCAAGGTGAAACTGAAGCCAGATGGATCAATTGGCAAATATAAAGCAAGGTTAGTAGCAAGGGGTTTTCTATAGAAACCTGGGTTAGATTACTTTAAAGTGTTTGCTCATGTAACGAGACATGAGACAATCAGACTAGTGATTGTGATAACTGATAACAGGAATTGGCCTCTGATGCATCTAGATGTGAAATCTGTCTTTCTGAATGATCCATTGCAAGAAGAGGTATACGTGTCACAACCCCCTGAGTTTATGAAAAATAATCAGGAAGGGATGGTGTACATGTTACATAAAGCGTTGTATGAACTGAAACAAGCTCCTAGAGCTTGAAATCTGAAAAATTGATTCATTTTTCAAGCTCTAAGGATTCAGAAAGTGTGAGATGGAGTATGGTGTCTATGTTCAACATAATTCTAAAGGAAATATGTTTCTAGTATGTCTGTATGTTGATGTCATATTGCTAACAGGAAGTTGTGAACATGAGATAGCTAAGTTCAAGAAGGTGTTGATGAATGAGTTTGAGATGACTGATATAGGAAATATGACATATTTTCTAGAGATGAAGATTATGTACTCTAAGAAGGGTATCATTTTGCATCAGCTGAAGTATAAACTTGAACTTCTGAAGATATTTGAGCTGCTGAATTTTAAGGTTATGGTCACACCTTCAGAAACAAAACAAAAATTGGATTATGATCATGAGGGTGATGATGTAGATGTGAAAATATGGTAAGACAATGTGGTTAGCAATAATTTAACAAACATTTGGAGTTAGTTTAACAACAATTTTGTTGAGTATGCTTTCATGGTGAACCTAACTTCAATTAGGTCTTTTAAAGGTTGTAACATGGCTTGCTTCACGATTTATGAAAAAAAAAGGAGATAAGGATCAAAATTTGATTTAACCCACTCATTCTCCTTTGATGTTCTCCATTCCTAAATCCAATCAACTCAACGAATACATTCAGTTGGAAAGAGAATTTTGGTAGTCATTATTATGAAGGTAGATATAGTGGTTGAATCATTGATAAGATTCTTGAGGTAGCAGTCACCTACTTCCGTTTACAAGCTTGTTTCTATTTTTCTTTTTTGCTTTTAATCCCTATTTTTGCATGGACCGATTCTTTACGATCCATCGGGATGCCCTAACTTTGACCTAAGTCAATATTTTTCAGTTTCTTTTTACTTATAGGGCTTTTTTTTGGAACAATTCTTGTGAGAATTTACTTTTGATCCAGAAAGGTTATTAGTGCCATGTTAACTATTATGAGTTTTATCTTTTCATTGCTTCCTCGATGTTGGATGACGTGTGTGAGAGGGAAGATGTGCTTTAAAACTCTTATAGAGGTGATTAGATGAAATGGTTCTCTACATCATCGAATTAATTGAAATCTACTACGCCCCTGGTTAATATTGGGGTTTTTTATAAATAGAAATATCACCGACTTCAGGCTCGAAGGGGTTGACTACGGATTATCTCCTTATTTATAAAATGTTTGAGAAGTGAAATAATGCCTTACATAGTCATCCATGTCTTACTAATAAAAGCATACGTCAACAAATTCAGTTATTTCATTTACATCATTCTCCTTCTAAGTTTGTTAACAGGTGAAAAGCAAAAAAGTGTTATACATGGAAAGTGATGCCATAAGAAAGAGTGAATATGAAAGATTGATTCCAAAAACATGCATGCTCATCTTGGTGAAATTACCGATCAAAGAGTACAAATTTAAAAACAAACAATACTTAGCAAGAAAGAAACTACAACTGGAAAAAAAGCATAATGATCCTAGGGATGAATTTCCTTAGCGACCCACTGACTTTAGGAGATGCTTCTTGACGTTCTTGCACTTGTCAAAGTAATGGGTGGCCGTTCACCAAGGGGATTCCTCCTTCGAAATTTAATTGCTTGTCGTTGATCAAGTCTTGGACCTTGTGTTTGAGAGCCATGCAATTTTCCACTGTATGACCCTGCGAATCAGCATGCTACTCACATCTAGCGTTCTTGTCATAACTGGGATGATAAGGATGAGGAGGAGGATCAAGTGATCTTGGCTCCACTATGGCACCTTTGAGCAAGTGTGGTAGCAATTGGCCATAACACATTGGTATATGACAAACTCCTTACTTAATCTTATGTTTCTTCTTGAACTCGGGTATAGAGCTTATTCTCAAACAGAAATAAAAACCCATGATGTTAAAATAAAATACAAGATAAAAATTAAAAAATTAAAGCAGAAGGTAAAATAAAATAAAGAAATAAAATAAAACAAGCAAACAAAAACACACAACCCTAAATCTAAAGGATGTGCTTGACTCTCTTTAGTAAGGGAAGTCCCCAGCAGAGTCGCCAACTGTCGCATCTCGGTAAATATGACCTTACGAGCGCATCACACACTCGCAGATGACTAACATAGTTGTCATCGAATTTTATTTATTCCCGCGGAAAGGGAAAATAACGATAAAACTAAAAGGGAAAAGGATAAGATGGGCATCACAACCAAATCGGGTTTGGGAGTCGGTTATGCGAGAGGAAGGTAATAGCACCCCTCGTATCCATTGTACTCAACAGGAACTTCCTATAGTTTTAGGGTTAAGGGTTTGTTGAGGGAAAGTTTTGTATTTATTTATTCTATTTATTAAAATAATTACAAAAAAGAGATATATACAAAAGAAAAAGGGAAAAAAAGGTTTTTTAATTAGTGTGTTCACCAATGTTTTAAAATCCCATGCCTACGTATTATGAGGTGCAATGAGAAAATTAGAGCATCGTAGTTCGGGAAAAAATATTTGTGGGTTCGTTGATTTTAAACATTGACTTGTATGCTCGCAAAATGGATGCTCAAGCGTTTATTTGTATTTCGCGTCGAAGTCACCTATATTATTCTTTTTTATGAAAATATTTTGAATCAGGTGTGCAAGGTCACAAAAGACGTTTGATGTGTTAAGTTTGATTTTAATTTGTTTTGAATCTGAATAACTAATCGATGCGGCGCACGCCAACAGATCAATTACTCGAGGATATTGTAGATGTCCATCCACTCATTTAATTATTTGCAAAAAATCCTGATTAATTTGGTTTTCAAAGATAGTTTTGATTAGGAACAAGATATTGATGATGAGTGAATAATGCAAGGCGATACATTTATTTACAATTGGTGTGAATTTTGTGATTTAATCGAGAACCTTAAAATTATATACAAGTTGATGATTTAATTAACTAATTATTTAATCAACTAAACTAACCAATTAATCGACTTAAATAAACCAAATAAATTATCTAAGAAACTAAAATAAACATTTTTAGTTTTTTTATTAAATGAGATAAAATTCGGTAATATAAAAGCCTTATTTTTGTATTTTTGTTATTTTTAACAATAAAATAAAATAAAATTAAATGAAAGAAAATAGAAAATAAAAAAAAATAAAAAAAAAGTTTGGGTGCTAACAAAAATATGGGACGAGGCAAAGTAAATGAAACAAATGAGCCAAAACTCAAATCCTATAAAACTCTAGAATTTTCTAACTACTAATAATATATATAAAAAATTATAAAAACAAGAACATGGGGCCAACGCCCTCCCCCTTCTTCCTTAATCTCCCCATTTTCCATTTTTAATTTTCTCAAACAAAAAAAAACGCAATCCTATTATAAACATATGACAATCTATTTTACTTAACAAATAAAAAGATAAATAAATAAACAAATAATATAATAATAGAGAGAGAAAAAGGAACTTCATATTCCTCTTAATAAAAAAAGGAAAGAATTTAATTGAAATACACGGACAGTGTAAAATGATTTTACACCATCAGTTAATCATAACCGTTGGATATTGAAACAAGTTTGACTTTTATTTTAAAAATCTATAAAATAATACAAATAGGTGATGGTGATGAATCGATTGTGTAAAAAAATTTACACTGACAATACATAGTAATTAATCTAAAAAAGAAAATAAATAAATAAATAATAGAATAATAGAAAGAAAAATAAAAGGAACTTCATATTGATTTTAATAAAAAGGGAAATAAATAAACAAACAATATAACATAGAGGATGAAAAAAAAATAGAACTTCATGTTTTTCTTCGTCTCTCTCGCGGCAAAAGCAAATGGAACTCTTAAATTTTATTTCAATTTTTTTAAATAAATTTTAGATACTATTTATATGTCATAATTAAATATTTAAAAGTTTATCATACTATCAATATATTTATTATCAAATTTTTATGATGAAATATAACTCCTTATCCATTGTGGAAGCGGAACTTTCACAATTATTTTTCAAGAAGAGGTATACGTGTCACAACCCCCTGAGTTTATGAAAAATAATCAGGAAGGGATGGTGTACATGTTACATAAAGCGTTGTATGAACTGAAACAAGCTCCTAGAGCTTGAAATCTGAAAAATTGATTCATTTTTCAAGCTCTAAGGATTCAGAAAGTGTGACATGGAGTATGGTGTCTATGTTCAACATACTTCTAAAGGAAATATGTTTCTAGTATGTCTGTATGTTGATGTCATATTGCTAACAGGAAGTTGTGAACATGAGATAGCTAAGTTCAAGAAGGTGTTGATGAATGAGTTTGAGATGACTGATATAGGAAATATGACATATTTTCTAGAGATGAAGATTATGTACTCTAAGAAGGGTATCATTTTGCATCAGCTGAAGTATAAACTTGAACTTCTGAAGATATTTGAGCTGCTGAATTTTAAGGTTATGGTCACACCTTCAGAAACAAAACAAAAATTGGATTATGATCATGAGGGTGATGATGTAGATGCTACAACTTTCAAGCAGTTGGTTGGATCTCTAAGATATTTGTGTAATACCATACCTGATATTTTCTATGTAGTTGGAATGGTTAATAGGTTCCTGAGTAAACCTAAGTGGTCTCATTACCAAGCCGTTGTTAGGATTCTGAGGTATATTAAGGGGACTCTGAAGTATGGAGTGTTTTTCCCTTCTGGTGAAAAGGAAAATCCAGAGCTGATGTGTTACTCAGACTCTGATTGGTGTGGAGACATAGTTGACATAAGAAGTACTTATGGATATTTGTTTAAGTATCTAGGAGGTCCTATTTCTTGGTGCTCCAAGAAGAAAACAGTTGTTACTTTGTCAACCTGTGAATCTGAATACATTGCAGGTATTGTGGCTGCATGTCAAGTTGTGTGGCTTCTGAATTTACTGCAAGATCTGAAGATCAAGGTAGACAAGCCTCTGAAGCTGATGATTGATAACAAGTTTGCAATCAATCTTGCCAAGAACCCATGTTGTATGGGAAAAGTAAGCATATTTAGACTAAGTATCACTTTATGATAAGTCAAGTTCAAAATGGAGAGCTAGAAGTTATGCACTGTAGCACCCAGAAGCAGCTAGCATATTTTCTGACAAAACCAATCAAGGCTGATCAGTTTCTCCACTTGAGGGATGGAATTGGTGTTGTTAGTTTTGATTAGTTGAATATGAATTAATGGATGGTGTTAGAATTAATCCATATTCAGTAGTATTATTAGTCTTGTTAAGCTTAACCTAGCTAGTGTAGGTTAGCATTTTCGGCTATGTGGCATTATTGTTGTGTATATAACAAGCATGTACAGTGGGTGTGTGTAACCATTTGATGTAACCATTTTGTAAGAGTAATGGAAGTTTTTTATTCTCTTGTTTCTCTCTCTTATTCCATCTTCATCTTCTTCACATTGTGCACTAACATTTATAATAAATAATAGTTTCATAGGAAGTCGGTTGTTGATTTTAACGTTAGATTTTAAAATCACATTGTGTACTTGCTAAAAGTACAATAGATGACAATCCTTTGTGGTTAAGGGTTGTCAAAGGTTTTTAAGGTTGTTGGGGGTGTTAGAGGAAGATCACATAGGGAAGGTGAGAAGCTCCATCTATGGTGTTTTAAAAGAGAATTGAATATATCCACCTCAACCTCAAGGTTGAGATATTTATAGAAGTTTCTTAAGGTTGAGTCTTAGAAACCAAAAAGGAATTATTCGTATGTCCAACTTCCAAGAGCATAGGAAATGGTTCGTTACTCCATTTATTTCTATGGGGAGTGTGGCTCCCCTGGTTTGACTCCCTCTCCATACTTTATGGAGAGGGATACATCATTTCCCATGTTTCCATAGATAGGCGAGTAGTCCAAGAAACATACAAAATTATTAGGAAATGGATATACATCATGACGAACAAGCACTTATAACAGCATGTGGTTGACTAGTAAGGATGTCAATGCACCTAGGTAGGGGAAAGGGATATATCCCCATCTCCACCCTTCCATGAAATCTATTCCTCATCCCTATCTTGAATCCTTGCCACAAGGGGATTTTCTCCCTCATCCCCGTCCTAGCAGATCCCAACGATTCCTGGAAAGATCCATAAACATAAAAAATATTATTATTTTAACCAAATTAATAGTTAAAATTTCAAAAACTAACTACAAGAATTTGATAAACTAATCCTCTATGATAATCGAATTAATAGTAAAAAATTCAAAACTAACATTACATTTATTTTTTAAATTTTTTATAAAATAAATTATATGAAATAACAAATAAGCATGTATATAAATTTAAAGATATAATAGTATTCTAGGTAGGGGGACTCCACGGGTTAGCAGTATGTTCGTCGTCTCAGTTCCCGAAGTGCCTTTAGGGGAGGGTTTGTTCCTCATCCTCGTCCATGTGGGTAAAAATTCCCCATCTCTAGGGCCCCAAAAAGAAAACTCTCTACGGGGATCCCCACTAGTGGATGCAAGTTAACATCCCTAGTTGCTAGCATCCCTACTTTGGGTGAAGGTTTGTGTCCTCCTCCTCCTCCTAGTGAATATAGTGTCACACTCCATATTGTACTTTGTGAATATAATAATACATATCCCTCGAGCATGAGGTCTTATAAATGGCGAAATGATTTAATCTTAAGCTCTATCGTACGAGATTTAAGCTGGTTCCCTTTGGCGAGACATCAATTTGAGTCACACATAATAGATTTTTTATTGAGTCTCACGGGAGAGACTTTTCCCTCATGAAAGAAATTAAGTTGAATCCCTTAGGAGAGACATTAAGTTGAGTCACTTAGAAGAGACTTTAAGTTGAGTCCCTAGTGTGATACTTTATGTTGAGTCCCTCATGTGAAAATTTATGTTTCGTCACTTACACGAGACTTTACGTTGAGTCCCTCACGCAAGACTTTATGTTCAGTTCCTCAAGAAAGACTTTATGTTTATTCCCTCGTGCAAGACTTTAAGCTAAGTCCCTTATGAAAAACTTTATGTTGAGTCCCTCAATCGTGACTTTAGTTAATTCCCTCAGGAAATACTTTGTATTAAGTCACTTAGGAGAAAATTTAAGTTGAGTCCCTTAGGAGAGAATTGAAGTTGAGTCCCTCAGGCGAGACATTATGTTGAGTCCCTCAAGCAAGTATTTAAGTTGAGTCCCTCAGGTGAGACTTCATGTTGAGTCTCTTAGGTGAGACTTTATGTTTAGTCCCTTAAGTGAGACTTTAAGTTGAGTCCCTCAAGCGTGACTTTATATTAAGTCATTTCGGCCATACTTTATGTTAATCCCCCCTGGCAAGATTTTAAGTTAACAATATCACCCCTTAGTCCCCGGGGACCATCCTAGGAAAGTTGATCATATATATTGCCCTTGAAGGTGTAAAGTCTCTTCAAATAAGTTTAACGCTTATATAACCCTTGAGAGCGACAAGGATCTTCCAGTGGAAGCCCAATGTTTCTATTACTTTGAGGAATAAAATAATCTTCCAGTAGAAGTTCAGCGTTTAGCTAGTAAATGTAGTAATATCTTGTGATAATATAAACGTTGGAACTACACTTGAATATCCTTTCCCCCTACCCCCCTTCAAGGTAATGTAAAAAAATTGGACATCCACTGGAAAAACCTTCTCGCCATCAGGGTAATATAAACGTTGGATCTCCATTAAAAGATCCTAGTCGACCTCTAATATAAATTTTATATTTCTATTAAAGATCC
The DNA here is from genome assembly GCF_024323335.1 of Lathyrus oleraceus. NCBI lineage: Eukaryota > Viridiplantae > Streptophyta > Magnoliopsida > Fabales > Fabaceae > Lathyrus > Lathyrus oleraceus. Next base: position 379,214,902 of record NC_066583.1, on the reverse strand, counting down.
TTGCAACCATCAAGGAAAATATAGATGTTCAACTACCCTGGGACGGTCCTTGCGGACCATGAAGTGACACTATCAACTTAAATTCTCCCCTGCAGAACTCAACTTAAAGTCTATCCTGAGAGACTCTACAAAAAGTCTCTCTTGAAAGACCCAAGTTAAAGTCTATACTAAAACACTAAACATGAATTATCATATGAGGGATTCAACATAAAGTCTTTCCTAAGGGACTCAACTTAAATTCTCTCCCGAGAGGCTCAACTTATAGTCTCCCTTGAGACTCAATATAAAGTCTTTCCAGAGGGACTCAACTTAAGTTCTTGCATAAGGGACTCAACATAAGTCTCGCCTTAATGGCTAAATTTAAAGTCTTTCCCGAGGGACACAACATAAAGTCTCTCCTAAGGGACTCAAGATAAAGTCTCGCTTGAGAAACGCAACTTAACGTTGCACATGAGGGACTCAACATAAAGTCTCTCCCTTAAGGACTCTATTTAAATTCATACCCTAAGGGAATTAACTTAAAATCTTGCCTTAGGAAGTTTAAGATTAATCGCTTCTCCCGTTACAAGACCTTTTCCTTGAGAGGATTATGCAATGGTATATTCACAAAGTAAAATACAAGAGGTAACACATGATTCACCAGGAGTGGGAAGACACCAACCATTTCACAATGCAGGTATTCTAGTCGCCCATCTAATGTTACAAACACTTGTTCGTCATGGTGTGCATCCATTTCCTAATATTGTGTCACTTTCTTTGACTACTCTCCCGTATATGGATAAATGGGAAGTGACATGTTCTTATTCGTAACGGTATGGAGAGGGAATCAAAGGAAGGTAAGTCACGTTCCCTAGAGAAATAGGGGAAGTAACTACGCATTTATCCCGTTCCTGGAAGTGGGGGGTTCAAATATCGCCTTCTTGGATTTAATACCCAAGCTCAAAATTGTCTTATAAATATCTCAATCCAGAAGGATATATTCAATTCTCTCTAAAATCACTATAGACAGAGCTTCTCACCTATCTTGTTGATCTTTCTCTAACAACATTAAACCCTAATATATATATATATATATATATATATAACGGCGGTTTCAACCGCCATTAATTTCTTAAGTGTTTCTCAAATTCGCACAAGTGTACCGCGCACGTTTATTTCATTCTTCCCCTTTATTTCATTATTTTATTCATATAATAAAATAAAATTTTAACTGTATTAAATAATAGTTATAATGTTTTAAAAAAACATATAATAATAATAATAATAATAATAATAATAATAATAATAATAATAATAATAATAATAATAATAATAGTAATAATGTTACTCTATGAATTAAAAAAAAAATCATTATCTCCTCCTTGGTATACTTTTCAACTAAACCCTAAAGCGCGCGATCAGTCTCAACAATTTCAATTTCAAATTGCAGTTTCCTCAAAGCTTGATTTCTAATTTCTCTTAATCTTTTGCTTCCAATCAGTTTCCCATAAACCCTTTCGATTTTAATTTAGTCACATCATTCAAATTCAAATCCTAACAATGTTTTGAAATTAGAATCACACCTCTTCAATATCAATATCAACATGGAACCCTAATGATCAACCCTACCAATTATTGGAACCATCTTTTTCGATTCGTTCAATTGCAAATGCGTATTCCACAGTTCTGCAATCAAGTTTTTTGCAGCTCTGTTCTGCTGCTCCGCAATCTATAGTTTCACAATCGGCTGTTCCATCCTGCTACTCGATAATCCATAATTCCACAATCCACCAATTTCAAGGTAATATTTCTTTCGTTTTTCCCAATATGATGGAAATTATTTTGCAACATATGTTTTAAACAAATTTAAAATTCTGTTACTAACTTACTTTAAACTAATTTTAAATCCTGGTTCAAAAAATGAATTATGGCTTGTCATTGGAACATATGTGTGTTGTTTTAATGGCTAGGGTACTAATGTGTGAATTGGTTACAAAATTGACTTCACATATTTCTTGTTTCTTTGAAGAAGTCTGTTAGGTAGAGTATGGAGATATGGGTTTATTAGTCAAATTTTCCAAAGTTTGTTATGAATCATGATCTTGTGTTGTGTTGCTAATGTGAGATTCCTACCATGAATTTGTTAATAAAGAAACTAGTTTAGTTCTAGTAAACTCTGTACACTTAATGTGAAAATCTGTTTGTAAACTATTTGCTTCTTGTTTGTTCAATTACACTTCTCATGTTATAAGTTCATTGCTTTGTTTGAGGGTGCACTTTAGTTTCCCTTATTTTTTTATTTAAAATTGTTTATTACCTACCAATTCTTATTCAATAGTTGATATTATAATTTTAATTAGACAATAGATGACACTTATTAAACATATGATAATACTATATCTCATCCTAATGTGAGACTCTTGACAATGGGTAACATGTAATTCACTATAGTCAGCAAGCTACTGCATTGAACACTAACATGCAATCTTATATACCCATTTGGAATAATGCAAATCAAACCATTATTAATATTATTACAGATCACATCACACTTCTAGTTTCACTAGTACTATAATCTAGCTATCATAAAATAAAATTATTGATATTTTTTGCAGAATATTACTGATATTTTTTAGATTTGTTTGCTTTTAGAATATTATTGATATTTTTTATAAAAAAATTAAATTGAAGAAACATTCAATGTAATCAGAAGTGATTGATCAGAATTAGCAATGAATTTTTATCTGAAATGTGAATCAAAAGTATCAATGATTATCTATCTGTGAAATATGATATAGGCTATGAATAATTATCTGAAATTGAAGAAGCATTGTCTAATTAAAACTCAACACTTAACTACTTGCATGTGATATAGGCTATGAGTAATTATATATATTATTTATTAGTTCTTTATATGTATCCATAATTTGTAATAGTTAAGAGAGTGCAAATAAAGTGTGAGCACCATTATCAGTGACTTTTGACCATTCCTATTAGAATTAATTCATATTTAATTGTAATATTTTCTTAGCCCCTAAGTTTGTTAGAGGGTATTTTAGTATTTTATCCTATTCTAGTAACCCTAGTTTTTAGCTTATAAATAGGGTGACAATCATTGTAACTTTTATCATGTTTTGTAGCCGTCATTCTTAATAGAATATTCATCTTCATTCTACCTTTGCACCAACAATTGGTATCTAGAGCTCCGGTTCAGATTCATTGGGAAACACGGGAAACACGAGTGAACGTGAGGTCTTGTGTGTTTGATTTTGATTCTTAGATTCGTGTTGAATCTTGAACAAAATCTGATCAGAATTTTAATTCTGTGGGTTGGGAAACACTGTGTGAGAAATCTGAGTGTACTGTGCAAGGTAGAAAGATGAACGGAAACGGCAACATGAACACCAAACTTCCAGTATTTGACGGTAAAAACTGGAATCGTTGGATGATCCAAATGCGTGTACTGTTCGGTGCTCAAGATGTTCTAGATCTTGTCACTGATGGTTATGTTCCGGTAGCAGCAGATGCGACGGATGAACAGAAAAACGCGCAGAAGGAAGTAAGGAAGAAGGATCAGAAAGCATTGTTCTTCATTCATCAATGTGTTGATGTAAATGTGTTTGAGAAGATTGCAGATTCAACGACAGCAAAGGCTGCGTGGGACACACTGGTTAGATGTTATGGTGGTGACGCATCAGTGAAGAAGGTGAAGCTTCAGTCCTTGAGAAAGCAATATGAGAATCTCAACATGAAGAATAATGAGAAAGTTTCTGAATACATCTCTAGAGTGATTCTGATCACTAATGAGATGAAAGCGTGTGGAGAAACTCTTTCTGAAGAAACAATCATGGAGAAGGTATTGAGATCCCTTACCTCTCAATTTGATTACATTGTGGTAGCAATAGAACATTCCAAAGACCTGAGCACCATGAGAATTGAAGAGCTGCAGAGCAATCTAGAAGCGCAAGAGTTGCGTTTGACTGAGAGAACTTCTGAAAGGGAAGTAGAGCAGCAGGCTCTGAAAGCAACTTCTGATAGGAGGTATCAGAAGCAGTCAGAAGCCAGGAGAAGATCTGATGGTGGTCAGAAGTCAGAAAGCTCAACCTCTGATAGACAAAAGAATGCTCAGAAGGGAAAAGAGAAGTATGACAAGAAGAAAATCCAATGTTACTGTTGTAAGAAGTTTGGTCACTTTGCTAGAGACTGTTGGTCAAACAAGGAGAGAAAATCAGAAGAAGCAAATATAGCCAGAAGTTCTGATGAAGAATCTGTGCTATTGATGGCCTCTGAATCTGATAATATGGATCTGATAGACTGGTGGTATATGGACACTGGTTGTTCAAATCATCTTACTGGAAACAAGAAATGGCTGGTTGACTTTGACTCTGAAAAGAGGACAAAGATCAGATGTGCTGATGACAAATATCTTAATGCAGAAGGTATGGGAAATGTCAGAGTGACTCTGAACAATGGGAAAACAACATTGATTCAGAACGTGTGGTATGTACCTGGCATCAGAAGCAATCTGATGAGTGTGGGACAATTAATTGAGAAAGGTTTTTCAGTTACCATGAAAGACAATCTTCTGAAGTTGTATGACTGCAATCAGAAGTTGATTATGGAGTCAGAACAGGGAAGGAATAGAACATTCAAGGTGAATGTCAGAACTACAGACTCAGAATGTCTTAGTGCAACAAGTGCTGAGAAGGAGAGTGAGCTGTGGCACAGAAGATTTGGTCATTTGAATTTCAGAAGCTTAAAACATATGAATTCAAAGAAGTTGGTACATGGAGTTCCTGCAATTAAGAAGCTTGAAAAGTCATGCAAAGTTTGCATGGAAGGAAAACAACCACGATTGCCATTTGCGTCAGAAACTGCTCCAAGAGCAAAACATGCCTTGGGAGTTATACATTCTGATGTGTGTGATCCATTTCCAGTAGCATCGATTGGAGGGAATAAATACTTTGTGTTATTTGTTGATGAATTCACAAGAATGACATGGGTATCCCTTATTAAGTTTAAACACGAGGTGTTTGATGAATTCAAGAAGTTCAGAATGAAGGCTGAGAATCAGAGTGGTCAGAAGTTGAAGATTCTTAGAACTGACGGTGGAGGTGAGTATAACTCCAAAGAATTCCAGAAGTTCTGTGAGGAGAATGGAATTGAGCATGAGGTTACTGCTCCTTATACCCTTCAACATAATGGTCTTGCTGAAAGAAGAAACCGCACTTTGCTTGATATGGTGAGAAGCATGCTAAAGGAGAAGAAACTTCCTCAGAAGCTCTGGGGAGAAGCTGTTGCCACTGCAACGTATGTACTCAACCGATGTCCTACGAAGAAGTTGAAGGAAATAGTTCCAATACAGAAGTGGACTGGAGATAAGCAAAGTGTTAGTCATCTGAAGGTGTTTGGTTCTGTTTGCTATAAACATGTTCCAGAAGCCAGAAGACAGAAGCTGGATGATAGAAGCAAAGTGATGATTCTAATAGGGTACCACAGTACAGGTGCATACAAGCTCTATTGTCTAGAAACCAATAAAATTGAATTCAGCAGAGATGTGATTGTGAAGGAATCAGAAGTGTGGAATTGGGATAAGTCTCAATCTGATTCTGATGTTAGAACTTCTGAAGAAAGGTCAGAGTTAAGAACTTCTGAAGTTGGAGTAAACTCTGACGTTGATTCTGATTCTGATAGTGATTCTGACTCTGGAGAAGACTTAGAAGATGAAGGTGACTCTGATGATCCAGACTCTGATGACCCAGACTCTGATGGTAATCCAGATTCTGGTGGCAATTCAGACTCTGGAAATATGCCAGACCCTGAAGATGGTCAAAGCTCTGAAGAAAGTCAACCATTTGAAGCTAGAAACTCTGAAGCTCAAGACTCTGAACAAGTTCAGAGACCACAAAGAATCAGAAACATCCCCAGAAGATATGCAGAATTTGACATACTGCAAGACACTGAAGTAGACTCTGAAGGAGAAGTTATTCAGTGTGCCATGTTAGTAGACTCTGAACCCATAAGTACAGAAGAGGCTCTTAAGCAGAAGCTCTGGCTGAAGGCCATGAAAGAAGAACTTGATGCTATAGAGAGAAACAAGACTTGGAAGCTGACAGAACTTCCAAAAGACAAGAAAGCCATCAGCGTCAGATGGGTTTTCAAGCAGAAGTTAAAGCCAGATGGTTCAATTGGCAAACATAAAGCAAGGTTGGTAGCCAGAGGATTTCTACAGAAACCTGGGCTGGATTACTCTGAAGTGTTTGCACCTGTAGCAAGACATGAAACAATCAGAATGGTGATTGCAATAGCTGCTAACAGGAATTGGCCTCTGATGCATTTAGATGTAAAATATGCATTTCTGAACGGTCCATTAGAAGAAGAAGTTTACGTGTCACAACCTCCTGGATTTGTGAAAAAGAATCAGGAAGGGATGGTGTACAGATTATACAAAGCTCTATATGGATTGAAACAAGCGCCCAGAGCTTGGAATCAGAAGATTGATTCATTTTTCAAGAAGCAAGGCTTTCAGAAATGTGAGATGGAGTACGGTGTCTATGTTCAACATACTTCTGAAGGAAATATGACTCTAGTATGTTTATATGTTGATGATATACTGCTGACTGGAAGTTCTGAACAGGAGATAGCCAAGTTCAAGAAAGTTCTGATGAATGAATTCGAAATGACTGATCTAGGCAAAATGACATACTTTCTAGGGATGGAGTTCAGATACTCTGAGAAAGGTATTATTTTGCATCAGCTCAAATATGAATTAGAACTTCTGAAGAGATTTGAACTGAAGAATTGTAAGATTGCTGTCACACCTTCTGATACAAATCAGAAACTGGATTCTGACTCTGATGGAAAGGATGTGGACGCTACAACCTTCAAACAGTTGGTTGGTTCTCTGAGGTATTTGTGCAATACCAGACCTGATATTTGCTATTCAATTGGGATGGTTAGTAGGTTCATGAGTAAACCTAAGTGGTCCCATTACCAAGCTGCTGTCAGGATTCTGAGGTATATCAAGGGAACTCTGAAGTATGGAGTATTATTTCCTTCTGGAAGAAAGGATGAGTCAGAACTTCTAAGTTATTCAGATTCTGATTGGTGTGGAGACAGAGTTGACAGAAGAAGTACGTCTGGGTACTTATTCAAATTTCTGGGAGGTCCCATTTCTTGGTGTTCCAAGAAGCAACCTGTTGTGGCGCTGTCAACTTGTGAAGCTGAATACATTGTAGGTGCTGTTACTGCATGCCAAGCTGTGTGGATTCTGAATCTATTGCAGGATCTGAAGATTAAAGTAAACAAACCTCTGAAGCTAATGATTGACAACAAGTCTGCAATCAATCTTGCCAGAAACCCGGTGTTGCATGGGAGAAGCAAGCACATTGAGACCAAATATCATTTTCTGAGACATCAAGTTCAGAGGGGAGTGTTAGAAGTTGTACACTGCAGCACTCAGAAGCAGTTGGCAGATGTTCTGACGAAAGCTATCAAGACTGATCAATTTCTCAGATTAAGGGATGGAATTGGTGTTATAAGTTTTGATGGAATATGAATTAAGGGATGGTATTAGAATTAATTCATATTTAATTGTAATATTTTCTTAGCCCCTAAGTTTGTTAGAGGGTATTTTAGTATTTTATCCTATTCTAGTAACCCTAGTTTTTAGCTTATAAATAGGGTGACAATCATTGTAACTTTTATCATGTTTTGTAGCCGTCATTCTTAATAGAATATTCATCTTCATTCTACCTTTGCACCAACAATTCCTACACCATTACCAAAGACATCTTCTTAGGTTTTTTTTTTGATATAATTTTGTTTGGAGTAATTATAGGCGTGTTGTGATGGAATTATATTATATAAAATGACATTAAAAACTAGTCTCCATTATATTTTGAGTTATATTGTTTGCACAAAATAGTTTTGAAACTTGAATGCATATTAAAGTGTAATATGAAAAATAGTGTGATATAAATGGATGAAATGTGAATCATATGCTTGTGTAATACTACAGTCAAAGTGTGATATGAAAAATGACACCAAATACATACTTGAGCATGATATGAAAACTCAAAGCATATGTGTATTCTATATTATGGGTTGAAATTGCGGACCGCATCACCTGATGCGGCCGTAATATTGCGGTTGCGATTAGCAACACATCGACAACATACTGCAATTGCAGTGTGAATAGAAATCACACGCAATAACCGCATCTCCACCGCAACAGAATAGTAACTAGCGCATTATAACGGTGTTTGAATCACAACGGACCGTATCAAACCACAGTAGCCATTTGTTGTTGTTCAGCTCAAATTTATTTTCACTAATTTTATTGTAGAAGTTTAGTAATGTTTTTAGAGATGAAGACGAATTTGGAGAATGGTTTTCGTTTTGCAAGAGACATGTTTTTCACTCATTGTGTCTTGTGATTGTGTTGTTGTTGTTGAAAAGAAGAAGAAGCGGCATGTTTAACACAATGTTTAAAAAATCGGACCGGAGATTGAACCGGTAAAGTTCACGGTTTAAGGTTCAATTGGTTCAACCAGTTAAATCCGCGATCGAACCATTTATTTTAAACTAATAATATAAAACTAAATTTAATAAATATGTCACACATAATCATATATTCACAATTTAATAAAATAAATATTTCAAAAATTCATTACAAATTTAATACCACAATATCAATAATAAATATAATAACATAACATAATATAATAACATAACATAGTTGTTCTGCACTTAATTTCAACACTCATTTAAAAATAATTTGATCAAATTAAAGAATTACAATAAACTAAGTTAAAATAATAGAATATAATAACTAAAATAAAGTTCAAATAATTAAGAATACCTAAATTAAATAAGATAAAATACCAAAAATAAATAATATAATATACTTCATTAAACAACTCAAAAAACAAATTTGAATTGACCTACAACAAATAAATCTTAATTGACAACAACAAATAATATTGACTTGAACGACAATCAATATTGAGTTAGATATCATGATTATGTTTGAAAGAGACTGTGTGATGATAATGGAGTGTGGTTGAAAGAAAAACTATAATAGAGTGACAAAACTTAAAAGTTTGTATGATTGTAAAAAAAATACGGATTTTGTTTTGTGATTGAGAATATATGTGAAGTTTTTGTATTGACATATTAAAATTTATATAAAAAAATTAAAATTGTCAATTTGATGAATTTTTTTGATCCGGATGGTTTTACAAAACCGACTCCGGTTCTTTGGTTCGAACGATTTTGTATGGTTCAATCCAATTTTTTCAGTTTTACTTCGATTTGACCCACTAGTGATTTTGAAAGATTCATCCAACCAGATTCATCTTTGGTTTCCGATCCAACCGGTTGAACCGGACGATTCAGTCTGGTTTTTAAATCATTGGCCACATGTAGCCATCTAATGTATAATTTGTTTTGTGAAAAGTTTAATTTAGAATTTGTGATACTGGTATGGCCACGTGTGACGAGGATGCTCATGCATTAATTTAATGAGAAAATATAAAAGATTTCATTTTTAACTAATTTATTTAAAATTTAGTTAAAATTTAATGAGGGAATTTTTATAGAAAAAATATATTTTAGGTTAAAAATATGATGGGTAGAACACAAGTCAAAACAAATAAAAATTAAAATATTTAATGTTGTAATGTTAGGATAATTAATTTTTGAACAATTTAAACTTATTTTACATTCAATCAATTATGTTAATGTTTTAAAATATATTTTTAAATTTTATTTACTCAACCCTTAATATTTGAGACAATAGATATTATTTAAAAAAATATAATGCGTTTTAAAATTTATCTCAATTTTCTATTGAGATAAAAGTATTAATAAAATATATTATTTGTAATAGTGATAATAATTTATTTCATTTATATGAGAGAATAATTTAATCAAATTATTCATATTATTTAATCATTGTGAGAGAGTATTTATAGTTAGCCTTGTGATATATTATTTGAACGCATTTTTATTGTATAAAGTTGTGAATTACTCAATATATAGGAACATGTCTCTTCTCTCGTTTCACTACGCCAAATAAGAGAAAAGAGGGCGCTTTTTTTGGCCTATAACATCGCTTTAAAGCACCCTCTAATCTGGCGCTGGCATAGGTAAAGACAGCGTTTTTTTTCCTGGTGAAAGCGCTCTCTAAAGTGGCTCTTTAAGCCCTTTAAGGGCCACTTTAGAGGGCGCTTTTTAAAGAAAGCGTCCTCTAAAGTGGAAACTTTTAAGGGTTTAGAGGACGCTTTTACTGGAAAGTGCCCTCTAAAGTGAAAACTTTTAAGGGTTTAGAGGGCGCTTTTACTGGAAAGCGCCCTCTAAAGTGGAAATTTAAAGGGTTTAGAGGGCGCTTATTTTAGAAAGCGCCCTCTAAAGTGGGTGGTTATTTAAATTTTTTTTTAAAAAGCGCTATATTTTTTTCTTTATTTTAGACAACCTGTATATTGAAGCAGTACACCTAAAACTGTATAATTTGAAGCCCTTTTTCACACATTGCATTCAACAAGCCTTATATACAACAATCCATACATATACAACAATCCACTGATATATAATCGTTTAACTTCTAAAGATTCTAAATATACAACCAATTCATAACTTAAAAAAAAATAAAACTAAGTAGCAAAAGCATCTCTGAGATGTATGTTTTTTTTGCTAGCCGCAGTCTTCTTAGGGTCCGCTTCCTGAATCGAAGTTCATTTCTAGCAGCCATTCCTCGCATGCCGGTTTGAATACAAACAGCTTTGGAATAGGTAGTTTTATAAGCACTTCTCGAAAGATACATGCGGATTTGTTTCTGGATTATCAAAAAATTCATTTTATTAACTAATTCATTTTACAAAGTGATTTATAATTTGGGACAATTTCTTACCAGAAATCCATTCCCTTAGTGTGCCGTTGGGCATGAATTCATAAATCAGCATCTGAACCAAGAAAAGAAGTATATGAAATGATACTATAGTCAACTATCAAGCAAATATGGCAAAACTTATGATGATATGCATAAGATAAGTGTAGTTATAGGTTATTTACCTGCTCTCCTTCTTCGCTACAGTAGCCTAATAGAGAGACAAGATTTCGATGATGTAACCTCGATAAAAGCTCAATCTCAGTCAAGAACTCTTTTTGTCCTTGTAATGAATTTTCTCCTGCTCGCTTAACGGCAACAAATGTTTCATCAGATAAAATGCCCTTATAGACATTTCCATAACCTCCTTCCCCAACTTTAGTCGAGATATCAAATTTGTTAGTGGCGTGAGTCAACTCTTTCAAAGTGAATGCTTTCACACCATCTATTTTGATACATACATTAGAGGCTGCAAAAAGAAATAGCCATTCGAATAAATTTTACTTCTTCAAAGATTAATCAAATTGACATTATCAGAAGAAAGCGTTAAAATACTTACACGTTCGTTTCCTGGAAATCAAGTGCATGTATTTCGAATTTCTTCTAAAAATTAGGAGCATGGTTATTGCGGTTATTGCTAAAACAGCAGCAACGGCTCCTATTATAATAGCAGCAATAATGCCTGTTTTTCTCTTTCTGCTCTCTGTATTAATAATTACTATAACAATAAAATGAAAGTACTATTAGAGAAACTCAAATATAATAAAGAATAATAAAATGCTGAGATTGAGAAACTTACTATTTGCATAAGTTGAATAGAGTTTTATTTTAGAAATTTTAAATACAAGTTGACGAGTATATTCTCACAATCTTTGAAGATAAGGATATATTCCGCCTCGGGGAATTGATCCGTTGAGTTTGTTATGGGACAAATCACTGCAATAGCAGAAAAATACTATATAAATATTGCGATGAAGATAAGTTAAGGTTTAAAATATATACAAAGTTTATAAATAAAATTGGCTATTTACATACACAGTTGTCATATTGGTTGAAAGATTATTTGACGGTATAGACCCAGTGAACTGATTCCAGCTAAGATCCCTAAACCATGAACCAATCGCAAATGAGTTTGTAGACAAAACAGAAGAAAATGATTTCGTTGTCATTAGGCACAATATAAAGCTGAGCCACGAGATATACTTAAACATACAAATATTTACGACTTGGTATTGAATTTAAATCGGGAATAGCTCCTTGCAGGCTGCAATTTCTCAGACTCCTGTAAAATCAAGAGGAAACATTAGCTCAAAAAACAAAAGCCATGTTCTTGAATTCATTATTGAAAACTTGACGGTAAGCTTTTCTAAGTCCAAATGAAGCCTAAACAATGCCTTTTTTAAATACTTTTAATACACACATTTACATGAATACTCTTTGGCCGTGAATCATGGAGAAACAGATACTCCATATCCTATGTCAAAACTCAAATTTGAGGCTTGAAGGAGTTAGGAGAGAACACGAGACCAAATTTCTAAAGGCGATTTCGAGGCCGTTTAAAAGAATGTTTTGACATAGTGTATGGACAAACAATAGTCACTGAATATTTGTAGCATCATATATTGAGCGCGAAAAAAAGGACACGTAGATAACAGTACTTACAATTTTACAAGCCTGGGTAAATTTTCATAGGTAGAAGGAATTCCATTCCCGCTGAAATTATTGTTATCAAGTTGCCTGTAAGTGAAACAAGAAAGAATCAACTTTCCAAGACAAAAAAGATTGATTAGAACATAACTTGAACATGTTCGCTAATCCTCCTCCACAGATCAAGCAAAAGCATGTCAATAATGCAATATATACAATGAAAAAGTTATTATATGTTACTATTCTAGACAATGTAGAGCATAACATACAGTATTTCCAAACTGTGTAACTTGGAGAATTCTGGTGGAAGATATCCCGATAAGTTATTGTTATCCAAAAGCCGGTAGAGTCATGTTAACAAGCAGACACAGTTAAAACTTGTAAAAAAAAAGAAAATCAATCTGGAGATGCAACTCTAAAGTTTCAAATCATAAAGGAAATTTAAATTGGCTTCAATACTCACAAATGCATAAGATTGGAAAGGTTTGAAAGTTTGGATGGAAGTTGACCAGTGAACGAGTTGTTGTTCATGTGGCTGCAATTGCAAGACAGAAAAGCAGCAGAATAAGTACATGTAAGAAATCGAGCTTTATGTTCTGTTGATGAACAATTTTGGTTTAGACATCCACTTACAGGTGTCTAACGTTGATCATATTCGCTAACGATTCTGGCACAGAACCTGACAGTTGGTTTTCATCTAGTTGGAATCTATTCATATTCGTAAGGTTGCCAAGCTCATCCGGTAAACTGCCAGATAATTTATTTCCATTCAAGAGCCTGCGTATAAAACATCTCAATTAAGCGCTTATGCTATAAGCTCTAGTCATACAAAAACTTGACGAGGATCAATACTAATAATTCATTTTCTTTGGTAAGTTTCTTACAAGAGTCTCAACGATGTAATGTGTCTGATTTCCTTTGGTATTGTGCCAGTCAGATTGTTCCACATGAAATCCCTTCAGCATAAAACAACGAAGATATTAGCACGGTATAACATATCATCGTTTATTCTTCTAATTCATATAGAAATTGTTTACCAGGAGATAGTAGAAAAATCAAACCTGGTTGAAATGCTGTTGTAACTTCTCATTTGTCAAATTGATACAAAATTGCTCGAAGCTGAACAGGGCCGATGTAAAGTTAGTTACTGTTAGAACAATAATTGTGGTTCAAAAGTAAATAGATACGAAAAATGTAAATAGAGAACACAAAAAATTCGATCACAGAGATTGGCCAAATGTGCATACGTCTATAAACTTCATATAAAATTAGGCAAGAGGGTGGTTAAGATTAAGAACCTGTTTGTCTTGAAACTCTCGAATCCGTATATATCTAGAACTCCAATTAAGTTCTTCGAAGTCAGAAGAGAAACCAAAAATGAACAATAGCGAACGTCAGAAGAGAAACCAAGTAATATGAAGATTAGAAAAATACCTATGGTGTCAAAATCGACACTACGCCAAAAAGGTTTTTTAACAGCGCATCTTAGACAGCGCTTTTAAAAGAAAGCGCTGTCTAAGGTTAAAATAAAAATAAAACACGGAAAATGTTCTAAAAAAATAATGAAAGCGCTGTCTAAGGGGGGGTCTTAGACAGCGCTTTTAGAAAGCGCTGTCTAAGACCCCCCCTTAGACAGCGCTTTTAGAAAGCGCTTTTAAATATAGACCTTAGTCAGCGCTTTTGAGAAAGCGCTGTTTAAAGTCTTTCAATTAAAAAAAAAATTAAAACCAAAAGCGCTGTCTAAGGCTTATCTTAGAAAGCGCTTTCCACAAAAGCGCTGTCTAAGGTCTAATTAAAATTAAATTTCAGACTTCTATTTTCGTTCTCAGTTCTTTTTGTTTTCCCTCCTGCGATTAAACCCCTCCAGCGAACCCTAACAACGAACGAGAATACATTGTAATCATTCGGTTTCAATACCAGAAAGTGTTTGAAGAATCGGTTTCAGAACGTCATTTCTACTGCGGTATGTTCTTCATTTCTGCATTTTTTCATTTCTGATTCAGTTCGTCATTTCTACTGCGTTTTGTTCGTCATTTCTTAACATTTTACCGATTCTCTCTAGTTTGTACGATTTGTCCTTACCGATTGTATATCCTATGTAAGCTTTTTCACACTGGTCACTCGAGAACGAAGGTTAACAAAGAACATGACGGTCACTCATGAACGGGGGTTATCGAAGCTCGCACCGGTAACTTACTCTTGGCTCCTCTGTTGTACCCTTTTCTCATCTCTCTTGACTGCTTTCTTGCTAGGGTTTAATTTTTTATTGTATTTTTCTCACTAATGATTGTTGGAATCACATCATAAATTGAAACTATGTTACTTTGAATTTTTGATTTTTTAGGGTTTAAGATTTCTAGTAATTGGTGTTGTGGGAGTCACAGTTGGGCTTGTTGACTCAACTTTAGGGTTTATTGTTTAACATATAGAGATGCATGAAATCTGAATCACAACTACTTTATTGTTTGTGTAAATCATGAAGGAAATATATTTTTTCTATTACGTTATGTGAACTTGGGATGACAGGGGAGCAATACTTAGGCTTTTGAATAACCAATAAGCTCAACTAATGATTTGGATAATAATCTCTTCAAGTCTGCAATGTTGTATTTTAGTTAATGTTGCTAAGTTGTAGTCAAATGCTTCCCCTGGGTTTGTGTGTTCTGCAGAAAGTTTAGTTTTGGAGGTGTATAACCGACTTGTATTAGGGTCCTGTTGGCTTTTGCTGTCATTAGTGTAGCTCTAACCTGTCAGTGCAGTGAGGCATGATATTCGACCGTTTATGAGTTGACAACTTGTAGAGGGTTTGCAGGGTTGTTATGTTGGCGCTCCGGTTTTGGGACCGTGTTTTTGAGTCTAGCTCTGAGGCACATTTTATTATTGGCTTGGCACTTGGTTCATTGAAAAATTGTTGGTTGGTCTAAGGCGTTTAGAGTGTATCTTTTCTCATTTTTGCTGCGTCGGCAGAGGTGAATGAATATTGAATGCTGGCTTATTTTCCTCAAGTTTGTAATAGGAGGTGGTAGATGAGTTATATTTATGGTAGTGTGTTATTTTGTTAATTTGGTTGTATCTGGTATAGAAGCATATTTGTTGGTTCTTGTACTAGTTTCTTTGTGATGTCTGTGGTGTCCTGGTTGCACATCTTGTGCCTTAATTAATAAATTGCTTTTTGGCTTTTTCAATAAATAAAAAGTTAATTTGAAAGATGTAAGAATGATTGATAGATTGCATGTTTCGGTTGGTGTTGGAAGAGACCAGGTGTAAGTTTGTTTGTTAAGTATGTTTATTGTGTTGGCATTTAACGTGCTATGGCACTTTAAGATATTGATTCATAATTTGTATACATTCCCCAAATA
The DNA here is from genome assembly GCF_024323335.1 of Lathyrus oleraceus. NCBI lineage: Eukaryota > Viridiplantae > Streptophyta > Magnoliopsida > Fabales > Fabaceae > Lathyrus > Lathyrus oleraceus. Next base: position 379,199,029 of record NC_066583.1, on the reverse strand, counting down.
ATATTATAATGAAATGAATGAGATAACTTCTTATTTGAATGAGATCAACATGACTTTCACCTATTAATATATAATTTATTGAAAAGATTGAGTTGTCTAAATTTCTCCAAGTGCAATGTAACAACTTAATTCTAACAGTTATCTTACTTATCTAGCTTGAAGAGTTAAGTAGAATTAATAGAAAGAGATTTTGCTTTTAGGTGCAGTTTGATATATTAGATACTTTGGGATGTCTATTATACAGTTAGTATGTATTCAATTAAAATATGTGTATGTGTTTTTTAAGGAGTATACAACTTTTTTGCTATATGATTTTAGTATATAATGTTGCAAGATAACTTGTGTGTATAAATGAAGTGGTGACTTGTCTTGGTTAGAGAACTTGTTGAACAAGTTATAGGAGTAGATAAGTTTTTTTATCTAGTAACTGTTGTCACATATCATCTGAATTGGAATAGTTAGCTAGGCTACTTAATTACTACAAATTAACAATTTTAATCTTGTAACTGTTTTGCGTGTGCATTTGACACCTATCATTTCTTTAACACTAGTTTTCATTTTCAGCGCATACTCTCTCACCTCCGTTCATCTTTCTCTCCGGCTCCTGTCTTGCCGCCATTAGACATTCATATTGTAAGTTTAATCTTTTCGTTCCTTCCTCATTCTACAAATGTTTCACACTTATCATTTCTTTAACACTAGTTTTCATTTTCAGTCCATACTCTCTCATTGTCGTTCATCTTTGTCTCGTGCTCCTATCTCGCCATCATTATACATTCATATTGTAAGTTTAATCTATGTTATTTCCTCATATATGAGTAGATGCGTTTTGCAGTCCTCTCTAAATTGTCTAATTTATTCATATTTGTTATGTTTTGCCTTGTAAGTGAGTCACATTATATGAAATGAGTTCCTTGGAACTAAGTCCTTTCTCTTGACAAAAAATTGTAATTATTATTACTGATGTATAATGTGAGGATTACTTTATGATAGCAGTATATTTTCCATGAATGAATTAGCTGGGAGAAACACAAAAGTTTTTGTTGTGCATGTAGTCTTAAATAGTATATAGGCACAAAGTTTAGACCACTAATTTCACAGGATATGTTATTATGATTGAGTGCGTTTTTGTCTAACAGTTCTGAAAATGTGTGCTATAATCAAACATGCTATATAGTTTTCTGTATCGGACAGGTTTATGGTGTCAGATATGTGTTAGACACCGATACTTTGACTATTTTGGAGTATCGGGGTTTCCTAGAGTTCAAGAGATTTGGTAGATTGCTGATTATATCCTTAAGCTAACATTTCTCTAAAGCCTAAATATACAAATCAAATTGATTTTGTGTGGAATCCATTTATTTTGTGTGAAATGAAAAACACCAACATATAGCTAGTAGGTAGTCTGTTATATGAAAATTGTGAATTTGGTAATCAAGTCAGAGAGCTTTCTAGGAATTATTTTAGAAGTGAAATAGATGAGCTTTTGTTTTGGTTCTAACTTTTAATATATGGATTCTTGGTGAATGCTGATGAATACATATTTGTGCCTTTTATGTTTTTAGGGATTATGACATAAATGAAACTTTGTTCAATATTTTCAGTAGCTGGCACAATATTGAGCTAATTATATCCATATCTATGATAGACTCTATACACTTTATCTAATTTAATAATCTATTTTTCTATTCAACAACTGTCTACAATTATTTCCTATCATGTGTTACATTTTCTATTTTTTTAAAGCCGCATAATACTCTCTAACTATGTACAAAAACAAATTTCTCCATGGAATACAGACAAGCTATATGGAGCATTACCTTCTGCTGAGGTTCCTATTCTGTTGTGAATGATGCACATATTTTTTAGAAAGCGCTTTTTAGAAAAGCTTACATAGGATAAATTTTAATCTAAGGGGGGGGGGGGGGGGGGGGGGGGGGCTCAGACAGCGCTTTTTGAAAAGCGCTGTCTAAGGTATACCTAAAAAAATTAAAATAGGAGGGTCTTAGAAAGCGCTTTTGGCCAAAGCGCTGTCTAAGGGGGTGGGGCTTAGACAGCGCTTTTCAAAAGCGCTGTCTAAGGTATACCTAAAAAATTTAAAATAAGAGGGTCTTATAAAGCGCTTTTGGCCAAAGCGCTGTCTAAGGGGGGGGGGGGGCTTAGACAGCGCTTTTAAGATTTAAAAAAGCGCTGTCTAAACCTTTAGCAGCGGAGGTTTAGACAGCGCTTTAAAGCGTTGTCTAAGGCTAAAAAAAGCGCTGTCTAAGGTCTTGTTTGTTGTAGTGCGAACAGCTAACAACGAATTAATAGAAGGAGGAAACGTCGTAGATCTAACAGAGGTGGAAGGAGAACGCCTTAGAAGTAGCGAAAATCGTAGCAGTGAGAATCCTAACGTGAAAAAGAACGAAAATAACAGAGAGTGAAATAACAAAACGCGCAGTATGTTATAATTTTAATGTTTACTAAAGGGGACCTTAGAGGGCGCTTGTGGAAAAAAAGCGCCCTCTAAAGGGGGCCTAAGAGGGCGCTTATGAAAGCGCTCTCTAAGGCTTTCCAAAAGCGCTTTATAAACTGGAAATACACATGGACTTATAGAGCGCTTTTTTAAAAGCGCCCTCTAAGGGTAACCTTAGAGGGCGCTTTCTAAAAAGCGCCCTGTATTGTTGTCCCTCTATCTCCTCCTTATTTTTTCGCTTCACCTTAGAGGGCGCTTTATTACAAAAGCGCCCTCTAAAGTGCGCTGTCTATTCCAGTTGTTCGCTCCTTATTTTTTCGCTTCACTTTAGAGTGCGCTTTTGTAATAAAAGGCCCTCTAAGGTGCGCTGTCTATTCCAGTTTTTGGCGTAGTGTTTATACTTCTATGTTCTTTTGAGAAGTTTTATTCAGTGACTGTTATATCATGTACATTTGTAAATCTATTTGTTTTAAAATTCTAAATTAAGTTGTCTTGATATACTGACAATGTAAATTTATTTTATATTATTAACCAATAACGATCATACATCCCGTCAAATCGGACTGAAAATTTTAAAATACTTGTATGACATAACAAAATAGTATATTTTTATTGGATAATAGTATAAAACTTTTTTATACTATCAATGCATCATCATTAAACTCCAAAAAAAAATCTAAATTACATCTTAAATTAGTGAAGAAATTTTAAACCTATCTAATTAGTGAGATAATTTAAATTCTGGAATTATACAAATAAATGTAATATTTTAGATAATATGACAAATTTAATTATTGTGACGACTCTATTCCGTCGCAACTTGTGATAGATAGCAATTTCTCACACTAATACTTTGTGAGGTCTAAATTGTTACCAATTTTGGATTGTTAAAAAATCCCTCATAATTATTATGTTATTTAAATTTTTAAAAAATTTAATAGTCAAGGGCATCATACAAATCCCATAGATGTACTTTTGGCCTATGAATGACAATTTTAACATGAAGTTATTTTCAATTATATAAATTTAACTAAACTTAAATATATTTTTAATCTCTCTATTTTTGATATTTTAATTTTTTAATCTATCTTAAAGAAAATCAGTTTTTTGTCTTTCCTATTTAATATATCTTGAGATTTTTACTCCCCTTCAAGTTTAATAATATGATTTCTCGTTTTGTGACGTGACACTCACATGATAATGTCTATATCATAAATTCTACCATGTCAATTAAATTTTTACAATAATAGTTAATATTATTATTTATTATATTAAAATTATGAATTTTTCTTTATATTATTATTTTATATTATTTAATAAAAGCATATTTTATTGAAGGGATTGTTCTACTAACTGAGCTCTTTTTTATTTATTAAGATGCTATTATCAAAAATAAGTTTTAAGATGCATTAGAGTTTTGTTAAAAAGCGGATTGCAGTTGTCAAATAGAGATTAAACGAATATAAAGATATACAACTATAATTCACCCTTCAACAAAACTCCAATACACCTTACCTTAAACTTGTTTTTATTGTTGTTGATAATAATTTCTCGATAAATAAAGAACACCATAAGAAATAATAAATAGGAAATGTAACTCAATTTGTAGAACAAATCCTTGCAACAATCAAAGGGAACAAGTTGACCTTAAATTTGGGGTATATCCATTATGATTTAATAGTTCTAATAAAACATATTTATATAAAATAATAAAATAAAATAAAAACAGAATTTTAATATAATAAATAATATTAAATTTCATTTTTTAATTTTTTAATGATGTTGAAAAATTTGTGACAATGTTACGCTAAATGCAGAAAGAGAATAAACTCATTAATCAATATAATCAAATTTTGAGTTTATTTGTTAAAACGAATGTAGAGTTTGTCAAAGAAATAGAAATGTAAACTAAATTGTGAGGGAAAATGTAAAATATTTATATAATAAATAACACCAAAGTACAAGAAGGATATAACCTAATAGCACAAGACATAGACATTATAATTTAAAATAAAATAATTCTCCTTGAGATAATACAAAATTATTTTTCAACTTTTCTTTACGCACTCACATCTAGAAGAAATGCATTTCCGTTTTAATGGTCTGGAACACACTTTGTGTAAACAATCATGGTCAGTTTGGCAAGGGGAAGGAATATCTACAATGTCAAACAAAACAAAAACATTGTTACAAACAAGTGATTCAATAGTAAGCATATGTTATTATAAAAAAGAATTTGAAAATGGTGTGAAGAAATGGCCTACAAGGGTGGGGTGATATACGCCATTCGGTTTTGACTTTTACAAAAAACAAACAAAGAGATACTATTAAATAATAAACACACTTGGAAATTTGAATCATATTTTTTTCTCCTTTAGTTTAATAATTTTAAGTTTTTTTGATTAATTTATAAGTAAAAACCCATAGTTTTTTAATTATAATTAAATAGATCTTGGAACTTTGAAGTATTGCAAGAAGCCATTCACAAAATAGTGATTATTGTAAAATGTCTCTAAGATATATCGAAGTGTCAATATGTTTTATATCCTCGTTGATTCGATAATTTAAATTCTAGTAATGGTTGAGAGCAAGAATACGAGATACAACGGTCTAGAAGAAGTTTTGATCGATTTGAAATTTCGTTTAGTTTGAAAAACTTATTAGAGTTTTAAAAAATTGCATGGCAAAAGCATTCGCGTCTTAATAAACAACAATATATTGAAAATCCACCACAACCTATAGAATTTATATCAATCTTGACGAACAAGATTGTTATCAACCATGCAATGACAATGAAATAAAAAGAACGATTGAGAAAGAAAGAAAAGAACGTTGGAGAAGAATAAGAATATTTTCTGCAGAGTTTTTCTCTCTGCCCACAACCTGTGGAAACCTTCTTTATTCACTTTGCAACTGCAAAATTCTGTGAATACAATGTTATGAGTTATATTAAGAATACGGGTTACTCCCTCTATTTATAGATTTAGGTTAGCTTACTCCCTAAGCCAAAGTCCAAAACTATAAAAGTCATATATTTATAGATTTAGGTTAGCTTACTCCCTTAGGCAAAACCCAAAACTATAAAAGTCCAGAATAATTAACACTACTAAACTAGGCATAAGTCAAAATCTTGTGTGAAGTAACATGCTTCGACACTTCGACACACTAATACAACTCGACACACTAGGCTATTTGACACATCCTTGTTTTGTCGAGCAACCTGCTTCAACACAAGGAATGACAATTCAACACACCACCTAATTCATTGTGTCTAAGCTATCTACATTCATCATAGCTCTTAGGCTTCTGAACACTTCGAACTGCACTCCCTTCGTCATGATGTCTGCAATATGATTCTCAGTTCTGCAGTATTCCACATTCATCTTCCCATCTGCTACATACTCTCGAAGATAATGAAACCTCATTTTGATGTGCTTGCTTCGACCATGTACTATCGGATTCTTCGCCAGATTGATAGATGGCATGTTGTCTATCTTCATGGTAATTGCTTCATGACTCTTCGTTGTTATCTCTTCGACCAGATTCACCATCCACGTTGCTTGACATGCACAAAGGGAAACATCGATGTATTCTTCTTCGCACAATGATAATGCCACTACTGTCTCTTTTCTCGAACTCCAAGCAATTGGTGCACCACCTAGCATAAACACATAGCCAACTGTGTATTTTCGATCCTCAACATCATTACACCAACTTGAGTCGGTGTATCCCACTAGTTTGCATTTCTTCTCCTTCATCAGCTGCAGGAAACAAAATGCCATAGTAGAGAGTTCCTTTTAGATACCTTAGTATCCTCTTCGTCGTTGCTAGATGTGATACCTTTGACTTCTGCATGAATCTACTCACCATACCTACATTGTATGCTAAGTCAACCTTGTATTTCAAAGGTATCGAAGTGACCCAATAAGTCTTCTATATTGGGTTGGATCGACATCATCTTTATCTGGATATTTCGACAGTTGTAATCTGGGCTCAGTTGTAGTCGAAGTTGGGTTGCAATCTTGCATCTCAAATCTCTTGAGTATTTCGCCTGCATACCTTCTTTGGTGCATCATCGAACCTCTACCACTCTTTTAGAACTCGATGCCAAGGAAATATGAAATGTCATCCAGATCTGACATTTCGAATTCCTTGTTGAGATCACCTTTTTGAAATCTTCGATCTCCTTTATGTAGCTATCTGTTTTAACAAGTCATCAACATAGAGACATAGTATAAGTAATTCACCCTTGCTTCTTCTTATATATACTTCATGTTCAGTTGTGCACTTCAAAAATTCCTTCCCCCTTAGAAAGCCATTTATCTTCTTGTTCCAAGCTCTTGGAGCCTGTTTAAGTCTGTACAGGGCTTTATGTAGCTTGTATACCTTTCTTTCTTTGCCTTGTTTCACAAATCCAGTAAGTTGTGCAACATAAACTTCTTCTTCTAAGGGATCATTCAGAATGCATATTTCACATCCATCTGACACAGCTGCCAATTGTTGATGTTTGCTACACCAACAATCGACATGATTATTTCGATCCTAGAAACAGGTGCAAAAACTTCGTCGAAGTCGATTCCTTCTTTCTGAATAAATCCTTTCGCCATGAGTCTCACCTTGTGTCGAGTTACTTCTCCTTTGGGATTCAACTTCACCTTGTATACACACTTCACATTGATTACCTTTTTATCTTGGGGAAATTCGACAAGTGACTAAGTGTTGTTGACTTCGATTGACTTCAGTTCTTCGTTCATTGCTTTCACCCGCTTCGAATCTTTCAATACCTCAGCTACATTGATTGGTTCGACATCTGCGTAGAAAGCATAATGTACCCTCTTACCTTATTCATTGACCACATCATATGATGTAATAATATATTTTTACAACCTTGCATGCATGTCTCTTGTTCTTTGAGGTCTGTTTGGGCCTGTCTCACCTCTGATTTCTTGTCGAACTTCTCTTTCGACTTCACTAGTTGGTTCATCATATAAGATTCTCATTGAATCCTTCTTAACATTCCACCCATCCATAGGAAATATGGGAATCTAACCACTCACACCTGCACCCAACATTCTTCCCCACAAGTGTGAGTCTCACACATCCTAACAGAATCCAATACTAGATCCAGTTTCCACTCTGCCACAAAGTCGAACCAGGCTTTGATACCAGATGTTGGAAATCCACCACAACATATGGAGAATTTCTATCAATCTTGGTGAATAATATTGTTATCAACCATGCAATGACAATAAAAAGAAAATAACGATTGAGAAAGAAAGAAAAGAACGTTGGAGAAGAAGAAGAATATTTCTGCCAAGTTTTTCTCTCTACCCATAACCTATGGAAAAGTTCTTTATTCACTTTGCAACTTCAAAATTCTGTGAATACAATGTTATGAGTTATATTAAGAATAAGAATTACTCTCTATATTTATAGATTTAGGTTAGCTTACTCCCAAAGTCAAAGCCCAAAACTGTAAAAGCCCAAAACTATTAAAGTCCAAAATAATTAACATTACTAAAATAGGCCTAAGTCGAAATCCTGTGTAAAGCAACATGCTTCAACACTTCGACACACTAGGATATTCGACACATCCTTGTTTTATCGAGCAACCTGCTTCGACACAAAGATTTATAATTCAACACAATATATATATATATATATATATATATATATATATATATATATATATATATATATATATATATATATATATATATATATATATATATATATATATATATATATATATATATATATATATATATATGAACACCTTAATCGATAAATAAAGATGACAAATTGGATCAAACAACTAACAAAATTAATCAAAATGGTATATTGAATTAAGATCAATTTACACGTGAAGTGTAAATATATATAATCAATACAATTTGAACTCAAAGACCACATATTCAATTCTTAGCACTACGCCAAAAATGACTTTTAACAGCGCATCTTAGACAGCGCTTTTAAAAGAAAGCGCTGTCTAAGGTTAAAATTAAAATAAAACACAGAAAATGTTCCAAAAAAATAATGAAAGCGCTGTCTAAAGGGGGGTCTTAGACAACGCTTTCTAAAAGCGCTGTCTAAGACCCCCCCTTAGACAGCGCTTTTAGAAAGCGCTTTTAAATATAGACCTTAGTCAGCGCTTTTGATAAAGCGCTGTCTAAAGTCTTTAAATTAAAAAAAAATTAAAACCAAAAGCGCTGTCTAAGGGGGGGTTTAGAAAGCGCTTTTGGAAAGCGCTGTCTAAGGCATACCTTAGAAAGCGCTTTCCACAAAAGCGCTGTCTAAGGTCTAATTAAAATAAAATTTCAGACTCCATTTCAATTTTCGTTCTCTGTTCTTTTGTTTTCCCTCCTGCGAACGTTGAAACCCTATCAGCGAAAACCATAACAGCGAACACGAATACACTTCCATTTTTCGGTTTCAATCATTGAACGTGTTTGAAGAATCGTACGTGTCTCGACATTTGGGTGTTGACTTCGTTTTTCGTTTCTACTGTTCTTCATTTCTTGCGGTATGTTCTTCAATATTTCTTCATTTCTTCGTTTCTACTGTATAATCTTGTTGAGAATGTTGAGAATGTTTATAATCTTGTTGAGAATGTTTATAATCTTGCGGTAGTTTACTAATGTTGAGAATGTGCATAATCTTGTTGACTGAGTTTAGTGTATTATTCTTGTTGAAGTTGTTTTGATTCATAAAAACTGAGTTTAGAAGTTGACAATAGAAAAATGTTGATGTTTGTAAGGAAAACAATAAGGTACATTGTTGTTGTTATGTTTGATTAGAAAACTGAGTTTGTAAAAACTGAGTTCATAAGGTACATTGTTGTTGTTATGTTTGATAAGTAATAATGTTGATAATAGAAAAATGTTGATAATAGAATAATGTTGATAAGAGAAAAGTAATGGAAGAAAAAGTTTGATTCTTGTAATAGAAAAAATGAAAGTGATGAGGTAATTAAAGTTGTTATGTTTGATAAGTAATAATGTTGTAATAGAAAATTAAAGTTAGTTATAGAAAAATTAACGTGTTATAGGTATAGTTATAGGTATATTGTAATAGAAAAAGTTTGATTCTTGTAATATAAAAAATGAAAGTGATGAGGTAATTAAAGTTGGTATATTGGCGTATCGGATACGTTATTGAAGTTTATATTAACATTGGTTATGTATAGGTTTTTGAAGTTTAAAATGAATTGAACTTTATAATTGTTAGGATATTCAAAGATACTACCTTAGTTATGTATTTTCGTCTGGATTAATTGTTTACTTTAATAAGTAGGAAAACCATGGATAAAACATGGATCTGTGCCGATCGAATGGCCAAAGAGTACGAGAGTGGGGTTGCGGAATTCGTTAAGTATGCTGTTCAACACGCTGAAAACCCCAGACGAATGCATTGTCCTTGCTTGTGTTGTTGTTATATTGGTAAGGTTGACGCACATGGATTGAAATCGCATTTGCTGAGGCATGGAATTGATCAAAGTTATCAGTGTTGGATATTTCATGGTGAGAAAATTAACGAGAATGTTGAATCGAGTGGAAAAAGTAATACGACCTATGCTTCATACGACAAAGACACGGAAACATACGATTGTGATCGAGTTGAAGAGATTGTAGAAGCACTGGAAGAAGATCTTCATGATTGTCCTGAAATGTTTGAGAGGATGGTAAGCGATGCAGAGAAACCGTTGTACAAAGGTTGCACTAAATTCTCAAGACTTTCTGCGGTATTAAAGTTGTACAACTTAAAGGCGGGCAATGGATGGTCGGATAAAAGTTTTACAGAGTTGTTGGCCCTTATGAGAGAAATGCTACCGGATGATAATGTTCTTCCTAATCGAACCTATGAGGCAAAAAAAATGTTGTGCTCTATTGGCATGAGCTATGATAAGATACATGCTTGTCCTAACGATGGCATGAGCTATGATAAGATACATGCTTCTCTAACAAAGTGACTGATGATAGCGGTGTCGATCAATGTGATATTGATGTTGAGAATGAGTCATGCATTAGACGGAATGAGTTGAATAGACATGATGAAGTTGAGGATCTTATACCGGATGAGTCATATATAAGAAACGATCATAATGAGGGAATTTGGATCAATTCATCCGTACGCATTGCTAAGAAACAAGTGATTAATATTCCAACAAAGAAAAGAAAGAGATGTTAGTGACTTAGGTAAATTATCCATGGTTTCTTTATTTATTTTTTTCAATTGTTTTGATTATAAGTTATATGTGATAATGCATGATTTCATTATATTTTTGTTTTCAATTGCTTTGATTATAAGTTATATCTGATAATGCATGATTTCTTTATTTTTTTGTTTTCAATTGCTTTGATTATAAGTTATATCTGATAATGCATGATTTCGTTATATTTTTGTTTTCAATTGCTTTGATTATAAGTTATATCTGATAATGCATGATTTCTTTATTTTTTTGTTTTCAATTGCTTTGATTATAAGTTATATTTGATATTTGATGGTTTCCTTGGTTTATTACAGGTTAGACATGGCTGATGACCAACATGAGGAAGTTAGTAAAAAAGTATCCGCGGAAGAAGAAATCGGATATGGACGCTTAGAACAAGTCCCGCATATCCGTACCGAAAAGGACGTGTCGGATATGGACGCTTAGAACAATCCATGGTAAGTATTTATAAATTGCGATAACAAATTTGTTCATCATATATTAGTTTTATCTGATCAAATTGTATGACTTAATGTGTAGCTGCAGAAGGAGGAAAGTTCAGAAATATCTCTTCCTGCACATGTTTTGTGGAAGGAAGCCCGTGTGGGCAAATCTGGAGTTCCTCAAGAAGAAGTTTTACACGTATACCAGAAATGTGTAAGTATAACATTTTTTCATTAATTGAATAACATTTTTATACACAAATATTTGACAAGTATACGGTATTCATCTGATTTTTCAGGAGGAGCTATCTCAGTCTTTATCTCCCGATGATACTAAGGGCATACTTAGTCGGGCATTAGATGTCCCTGAGTATTCTGGTCGGGTGAGGGGTAAGGGATTTGGAGTCACTCCGACCTCCCTGAGTATTAAAAAGGAAAGGCTCCTAGTAATCGGGAGCTTCATGCAAGATTGGAAGCCATGCAAGCTGAGCTTGATGCATTGAGGAGAGAAAGAGAGGCTAGCGCCTCAACAGTATACAGAGATGCTTCGGACAAAGACAATATCAACTGTACCTTTCAGCCGAACATTCCAGAGGTAATTACATATAATTGTCTTAAATTGAACTATTTGCTTAAATTATGTATTTGACATATATACACATTAACGATTTCTTGTTATTATTGGTTTTAGGGCATTTCCCATTGTCAGCTGTATTTGTCGTCACCATACTATCGGATGGTTGGCAAGGGAAAAGTGCATAACGTTAGCGGAGTATTACTCCACACTAGAGAGCTCCCTGCTGGATGTTTGAAGGTATCAGTTGATATTGCAGTTGAGCCGAATGCAGCATTACCATATCCTAGCGATGATTCGGATGCAACAACGGTGCACGAAGCAGTAGGTTCGTTTGTTGCATGGCCGACAAACCTCATATGCGTAGGATATGAGGTATGCTTAAAATTTATGTTAACTTTAATGTGTATATTCAAAGTTTAAAATTTATGCTTAAAATTTTACTTACATATTTTCCTTAGTTATGTTAAATAGACTCCCACAAAATCCAAATCAAAAGATAATGCGATTCCACGGCATACCGAGTCCACGGTTTCAAGAAAAGAGGTAATATACAATTATATGACATATATTCATGGAAGTTGTTACATTCTTAATTTGATCTAACTATTTATATGACATGTAGCTTCAAGAAAATGAGGTTAGCAATGCCTCCGCACAACAAAAAAAGGAGGTTAGCAACGCCTCCGCACGGGTAAAAAGTTCTGGTGCTAAGAAGACCGTAGCTAGGAAAAAACCTACCTCAGGACATTTCTAGAGATGACCGATATACCGACCGGAGGTGTTCGGACTGTACATATGGAGGTAGGGATTTTCGACTTTGATTACGACCAAATGATTGGTAATGAAGACTTCATGCAAGTTTTTAGTCATGAAGAAATCGGCGTCACCGTTGTCAATACATATATTAGGTAAATCCGGTCTACTTTGTTTTATTAATTAAACAACTTATGTTAATGATGTTTACTTTATGTTAATCCGGTTTACTTTATGTTTCAAAAGAGGTGTTAATGATGTTTTTATATTAGGTTTTTGTATGACAAATTGATGCGCCCCAATGGTTTGGACGTGTCATTCGGATTCTTAGCACTCGCGACCGTCAACTTAGGTTTAATCTTAAGTAGACCGGATACCGTGACGGAGTACGTTCTTCGGATCCTCATGGACAATAAAGATGCGGAGAAGTTGTTTTTTATACCGTTTAATACCGGGTTAGCATTTCATTCTAAATTCATCTATTATAATTATTTTCCAAGTTACCATCTAACATTTGCCTAATCATTACAGTGGACATTGGTTGTTGCTCGCAATCAATCCTATCCGAGAAATTGTGTATTATCTTGACTCGTTAGGAAATGATTGGACAACATACCCGGATATGAAGGTCCTAATTGACACGTAAGTGAGAATGTTCAAAATTTTTCTTAGTTTATGTGAATTGTTCTAATTGCTTCATTTTTATTTTATTAGCGTCCTACAAGCTTTTCGGGCCCAACGAGATATCCAAACCTCAAGGAGGGGCGCCAACTCCATTACATGGATTAAAGTGGCGGTATATTTTTAATTACCATATTTTTTATTATATTAGTGATGACACTTGATAAAACTTAGGATTTATAATCCATATTTTTTTTTCATATGTAGTGTCATCAACAACGTAATCAAATAGATTGCGGGTATTTCATGTTGAGGTTTATGCGAGATACTCTTGCTTTGGGCCGATTAAAGATTCCCACCGATGTATGTATTTCTAACTTATGAGTTATTTTTATATTTACACATATCTCATATAATTAAATAGTTGGAATTAATTCAAAATATGTTATATTATTATGTAGTACTTTGATGAATTCAAGTGTGCATTTTATACAAAGGATCAAGTGGACGAAATCAAAGAGGAGTGGTGTCAATTCATGATAAAGCTCAATGTTTGTTCATAAATTTGTGTAATTAATGTGTACATTTGTAGTATATGTTATGACTTGTAAATGTGTACATAAATTTGTATATATTTTGATAATTTAAGGCAAAATTGGTTTGAATTGGTATATATATATATTTGTTAGCCAAAAATTGGTAGAAAAAAGGCCAAAATGGCATATATAAAATGTGATAATTGTCTGTCAAAATCTGGTTGAAAACAGGTAGAAATTCTGGTTTATAAACCTGGAAAAAATGTGGTTTAAAACAAAAGCTTCAAAAATTTTCGTATACCTTAGACAGCGCTTTTGTAAAAAGCGTTGTCTAAGGGGGGATTAGAAAGCGCTTTAGGCAAAAGCGCTGTCTAAGGGGGGGGGGGGCTTAGACAGCGCTTTTTGAAAAGCGCTGTCTAAGGTATACCTAAAAAAATTAAAATAGGAGGGTCTTAGAAAGCGCTTTTGGCCAAAGCGCTGTCTAAGGGGGTGGGGCTTAGACAGCGCTTTTCAAAAGCGCTGTCTAAGGTATACCTAAAAAATTTAAAATAAGAGGGTCTTATAAAGCGCTTTTGGCCAAAGCGCTGTCTAAGGGGGGGGGGCTTAGACATCGCTTTTAAGATTTAAAAAAGCGCTGTCTAAACCTTTAGCAGCGGAGGTTTAGACAGCGCTTTAAAGCGCTGTCTAAGGCTAAAAAAAGCGCTGTCTAAGGTCTTGTTTGTTGTAGTGTAGTAAACAATAAGAGATTTCCTAACACCAATCTAACAAAACCTACACTTAAATGATAAAGCGCTACCAAGACATTAAACCTAACACCGATCTAACAAAACCTACACTTAAATGATAAATCGCTACCAAGACATTAAACCTAACAACATACGGTTCTATGAAATCATATCTAGACGCACATTACAACTTTTCCCCCTTTGACAAAATCAAAAAGAGATAGATGCTAATGATTATAAATACAAAATAACCATCACAATGGATAATCCAGAGAAACCGATGAGCTAAACATAGATAAGAAGAATATAAAACAAATGAAGATATATTTCAGATATAAGAATATAGGCATGTCAATGCAACAATATGCATAATATGACATGATATTAAATAGCAACACAATTATGTGATTAAGATAAACACAAGTGGAAGATTAAATAATGTATGAACAAAAAAAATAATGATCAAAATGAACATAATTAACATGACACACTTAAATATATTTTAAATGCATAAACAAATAGTCAAATAGTAGACTAGACATTAACTAACTAATAGTAGCATATAAGAAGCAATCCAAGAATCCAAGATTTCCAACTCCCCGTGTATCTTGTGAAAACATTCTATGGATAACAGTTTTGTAAAAGTATTATCTAATTGCTTTTTTGTATCCACATATTCAAAAATAACATAACCCTTTTCTACATGACCCCTTAGGAAAATATTATGGATTTCTATATGTTTGGTGTGTGAATGTAGCACAAGACTCTTAGTAAGACTTATTGTGCTAGTGTTATCACATTTGATTGGAACGTAACCGAATTTTAAATTATAATCCTAATTGTTGCTATAATCATAAGACTTGTGCACAACAATTATCTACAACTACATATTCAACCTCAACGTTAGAAAGAGAAACACTATGCTACTTCTTATTGTGCTAAGAAACTAAATGATTTCCAAACAAATGACAAGTTCCACTAGTGCTTCTCCTATTCGACTTGCAACTAGAAAAATCAGAATTGAAAAAAAAAACTAACTAAGCTACACTCACTACCTTTAGGATGTGAGGTTCTGTTAAGATACCTAAAAATTATTTTTAGGATCTTAAAGGGGGATCCCCTAGGTGAAAACTGAAATCGAGCACACATGCACAAACTAAACACAATATATGGGCTACTCGTGGTTAAATAGAGTGAAAATCATATTATACCTTTATATTTGATAATGTCGATCTTTATGCCCTGTTCATCTTTATTTATCAGTACATTTGAAGCCATGAAAGTTGAGATGCTTTTTGAATTTTTCATATCAAATTTGTTTATGAGCTCTAAGAAATACTTTCTCTAGCTGATGAATGTGCCAACTTTCGTTTGATTTATCTACAATCCTGAGAATAGGTAAGCTCTTCCATTAGATACGTTTTGAAACCCCTGCATAAAATTTGCAAATTCCATGCAAAGAGATTCATTAGTGGATCTAAATATAATATCATCAACATAAATTTGAACTAATAGAATATGTTTTGCTTTACGTCTAATAAATAATATAGTATCTACTTTACCATGATTAAATCCTTGTTTAAGATCATAGAGGGCCCGTTTAGTTTACAAACATAAACAAAATTTTCATGGTTCTCATATTCAGGAGGTTGAGAGACATATACTTCTTCATTTATAAAGTCGTTAAAAAAAGCTGATTCTACATCTATCTGATCAATCTTTTGGGAGTTTAACAGAACCATTGACTTCATTTTTGGAATAAAAGGTTTGTCGGTGATTACTACCTAAAGCATTTTCTCTACAGACACCAAGTATACGTACATATTGTCCTTCCAATAAGCTGGACTTTTTCCTTTGAAAATTGGGGCTCTAATATTCGCTCCCTTTGAATCTTCGCTACCCGTATTATCAAATTGTAAGTCGCTTAGACCTGATAAAGTAACTAGCTTTTAGGCAATTCTTGGGCAAGAATACGTGAATTCAATGGTCTAGAGAGGGCGGGGTGAATAGATCTCCCAAAAATTAATTTAGCCGATTTGAAAAGTTGTTTAGTTTGATAAAGTTAACAGATTTTAAAAAACAGTTTGTGTGACGGAAGCATTATGCATATAAAGTTGATTATGCTTATCAGACGATATATACATAAACACCTTATTCAGTATACAAAGATGACAAATTGGATCAAATAACTAACCAAATTAATCGAAATGGTGTATCAAATTAATATCAATTTACACGAGAAGTGCAAATATAAATAATCAATAATTTGAATTCTAAGACCGAAGTTACGATTTTTATTCAACAAGAGAATTCACAGTACTAATCTAACAAAACATATGCAATTGCTACCAAGACAATAAACCTAAAAGCATATGATTCTATGAAAGTGATTAAAACAACTTAAAGAGGCAATTCTTCAAAATTAAAATAGAGAGAGAAAAGAGCACGACTGATGTATAGTGGTTCAACTATCACCCTCGTTAAGCCTACTCCACACTCCAATGGTTTTCCATTAAATTTTTTGGCTTTCCATTATAATTTGTGAAATATTACAAGATGCTTAGTACAATCACAATCCAAATAATGCTTAAAATATAAAATCTTCAATTTGGACCTTATTTATAAAATGAGTGAAAAATGGCGTTTGATTCGAGTCATAAGGAAGGACTGTGATTTGAGTCAAGGGATCAAGTGATTTCAATTAAGAGCCAAGAACATATGAGAATCCATTTGTGTGATTCGAGTCACACATTTTGTGATTCGATATATGAAAACATGTGATTAACATTAAGATTATAGAAGCAAGTCCTAGGACATGCAATCTTGTGTTATTCAAATCAAACAATCTGTGATTTGAATCAAGAAGCAATGATTCAAATCATGGATATTTTGATTCGAATCATGGCAACCTGAAAACACTTTTTGGACATTATGTGGTCCTTATTCGAGTCAAGCAATAATGTGATTTGGATCACACTTCCAAAATCTCATTTTTTGCAAAATGTAAGGTGTTTTTGTGTTTCTAATATTGCCAATACCCGAACCATTCTAAATATAGTTCTTGATTCAAAAACTCAACAAATTGACTTAAAACATATTGCATAAACTATAATCAAACACTTTAATTTATGCACGCGCAAAACCATATTTAAAATTCAACCTTAAGATGTGTAATCGGCGAGGAGACTCGATAACAATATAAACAAAACAAAAAATTAAAAGACAAACAATCAAAACATAAACCCATGAAGTAGAGGCAATGAAAATTTTGTAATGATATCACATAAGAATACTAGTAATGATCGATGTTCACTATTTCTTTATTATATATTTTTGGCTTAAATACACTTTTGGTCCACCTAATTTGAGCGTTTTAAATAATTGTTCCCCTATTATAAAATCAACGATTTTTGTCCCTTAATTTTGATGATCTTTAGATTTTTATGGTCCCCCTTCACTTTTGGATACGTGACATTGATCATTAGAATAAAAAATTAATTTTTAATGATATATCATTAATGACTATGATAATTTCTTAATTAATATTTTTATATAATAAAATTAATAATTAATTATTTTAATTAATATTTTTAGAAATTAAATATTTAAAATTTTGAAAAGAATGACGGGGTCTAAGTCCAATTCATTATAGCATCCATTTCAAGTTTGAAGCCAAAAAAATATTTGATATTGCATTATTGACCTTTATAAACACTAAAATTATTTATGAGAAAAAGTAATGTGAAACTCTAATACAATATGAGAATGGTAGAAAGAGTGGAGTATGAAAAAACATGCAGCCTCACACACTCGGAAAATTGTATGGCTGAAATTTTCTAATATTAAATCTATAGATTTTGAAGCATCATTTAGAAATGCTTCACCTTCCCAGAAGCTTAATTTTAGGACTGTTTCTCTTTGTCATGAAATTAAAGGTTCGTGTAGAGGATTTATTGGCATAAAAATCTATGGAATCCATCCACTGGATTTCACACAGAAAATACCTACGTCTTCTTTTGGTTCCAAATTAAACTCTCGTGCTTTAAATCATCTATATGATTTTGGTTATGACCATTAAAGAGAGGATTATTTGACAGTTTTATATATTAATCATGATTTTCCTTATTTTATCTCTATATGCCTTACAAAAAATGGTGATATTAATGGGGAAGCTAATGATTCTTTTGTGAAGTTAAATGTTAAAGGACAGTTGTTAGAGATTAACTCTTATTGTAACAATGTAAGTGGATTCCCAAATGTCATCTATACGGAGTCTTTGCTTTCACTTCTTGACGATGACAGTCAGCAACTTTAAGATCACACAAACATGAAGGTCAAATATTTTTCTTCACCATTTTCTTGCAGCTTACAATAGAACATTAGCAATTTTCTCACACCATCCATTAGCTGGTCAGTTTCATTTATAAACGGAGTCTGGAGCTTTCACAATATGAAATTCAAAACTAAGACTGATATTGACCCCGAAATGGTTCATTACTCCCCTCTTTCTACCATTCTCATATTGCACTAGAGTCCTATATTCCTTTTTTCATAAATAATTTTAGTATTCATTGTTGGAAATCCCCCAAAATCTATGGAGAATTTCAATCAATCTTGATGAACAAGATTGTTATTACCCACACAATAGCAATGAAAAGAGAAGAACAATGGAAAAAGAAAGAGTGTAAAGAACGATGAAGGAGAAAAGTAATAAAATTCTGCAGAGTTTCTCTCTGCCCACAAACTGTGGGAAACTTCTTATTCACTTTGCAACTGTAAAATACTGTGAATACAATGTTATGAATACTCTATTCACTTCATTACAAAAATAAAGGTTACTCCCTCTGTTTATAGATTTGGGTTAACTTGGACCTCAAGTCAAAATCCAAAACTATAAAAGCCCAAAATAGCTAACATTACTCAACACACTAGGTGGTTTGACACTTCCTTATTCTGTCGAGCAACCTTCTTCGACACAAGGAATTACAATTCAATACATCACCTAATTCATTGTGTCTAAGCTATCTACATTCATCATAGCTCTTAGTCTTTTGAACACTTCGACCTGCACTCCCTTCGTCATGATGTCTGCAATCTGATTCTCAAATTATGCAGTGTTCCACATTCATCTTCCCATCTGCTACCTGCTCTCGAAGATAATGGAACCTCATCTCGATGTGCTTGCTTTGACCATGTGCTATCGGATTCTTGGCCAGATTGATAGTTGACATGTTGTCGATCTTCATGGTAATTGCTCCGTGAATCTTCGATGTTATCTCTTCGACCAGATTCACCATCCATGTTGCTTGACATGCACAAAGAGAAACAGATATGTATTCTGCTTCGCATGATGATAATGCCACTATTGCCTCCTTTCTCGAACTCCAAGCAAAAGGTGCACCACCTAGCATAAACACATAGCTAGCTGTGGATTTTCGATCCTCAGCATCACTACACCAACTTGAGTCGGTGTATCCCACTAATTTGCATTCTTTTCCTTCACTAGCTGCAGGAAACAAAATGCCATAGCCAAGAGTTTCTTTCAGATACCTTAGTATCCTCTTTGCTGCTGCTAGATGTGATACCTTTGGCTTCTGCATGAACCTACTCACCATACCTACATTGTATGCTAAGTCAGGCCTTGTGTGACAAAGGTATCGAAGTGACCCAATAAGTCTTCTGTATTGGGTTGGGTCGACATCATCTTCATCTGAATCTTTCGAGAGTGGTAATTTGGGTTCATCCAGAGTCGAAGTTGAGTTGTAATCTTGCATCTCAAATCTCTTGAGAATTTCGCCTGCATACCTTCTTTGATGCATCATAAAACCTCTACCACTCTTGTAGAATTCGATGCCAATGAAATATGAAATGTCACCCAAATCTGACATTTCGAATTCCTTGTTGAGATCACCTTTGAAGTCTTCAATATCCTTCTTGCAGCTACCTGTTATCAACAGGTCATCGACATAGAGGCATAGTATAAGTAATTCACTCTTGCTTCTTCTTATATATACTCCATGTTCAGATTTGCACTTCACGAATTCCTTCTCCCTTAGAAAGCCATATATCTTCTTGTTTCAAGCTCTTGGAGCTTGTTTAAGTCCGTACAGGGCTTTATGCATCATGTACATCTTTCTTTCTTCACCTTGTTTCATAAACCCAGTTGGTTGTGCAACATAAAGTTCTTCTTCTAAGGGGCCATTAAGGGATTCATATTTCACATCCATATGACACATCTGCCAGTTGTTCATGTTTGCTAGACCAACAAGTGAAAATACCTCATCGAAGTCGATTCCTTCTTTCTGAAGAAATCCTTTTGCCAAAAGTCTCGCCTTGTGTCGAGTCACTTCTCCTCTGGGATTCAACTTCACCTTGTATACATACTTCACATCAATTTCCTTCTTGTCTTGGGGCAATTCGACAAGTGACCAAGTGTTGTTGACTTTGATTGACTTCAGTTCTTCGTCCATTGCTTTCATCCACTTCGAATCTTTCAATGCCTCAGTTGCATTGAAAGGTTCAACATCTGCGTAGAAAGCATAGTGTACCGACTCTCCTTCTTCATCTACCATATCATCTGATGTAATCACACATTCTTGCAATCTTGCAGGCATGTGTCTTATTCTCGGAGGTCTGCTTGGGCCTGTTTCACCTTTGACTTCTTCCTGTCGAACTTCTCTTTCGACTTCACTAGCTGGTTCATCATAAAAGATTCTCACTGAACCTTTCTTGACATTCTCAGTCCAATCCCATTCCTTAAGCTCATCTATGATCACGTCCCTGTTGATCACTACTTGCTTATTCACTGGGTCGAACAACTTGTATCCTTCAGTCGAATGATATCCTATCAGGATCATCTGACTGGACTTGTCATCAAGTTTTCTTCTCAACTGATCGGGCACATGTCTATGTGCTATAGATCCAAACACCCTCAGATAACTCAAGCTACGCTTGACACCAGACCAACATTCTTCTGGCGTGATTCCTTCTAGCTTCTTCGTTGGACATCTGTTCAGGATATATGTATGTCATACCCCAAAATTTTCCCGTTAATCTTGCAAGACATTTTTCAAGGCACTTCAATTCATTTTTCAAGACACTGATCTTAAAGGAACAAAGACCCAGCACACAGGTGGCCAAATCCAGAAAATGGCTTAAAATGGCTTGCTCGCTAGGCGAGCAAAATCCTTCGCCTAGCGAACCCTTCGCTACACCACTCACCTAGCGAAGCTTGCGAATACCAGAAATTTTGGGCTTCACTCTGAGCCCATTAGGTCACAAAAAATCATTATAAATACCACAACTTCAGTCAGAAGAAAAGGGGGGGGGGAGAGAGACAGAGGGACGGAAACAGAAAGAAGGAACAGCAAACCCTGGAGGCTAACCAAGAGAATTCAGAGCAATCCTAAAGGAAACCCTGAAGGAAACTCATCTGCACAAAGGTTACCTCCGCCCAACTCAATCCGGCACCAACCCTAAGAGTGATTTGCCAATTCAACATTGCAATTCAATTGCAAACAGGTTTGCACTACCACTACCGCTTTTTGCTTCTAATTTACATGTGGTATTATGATTGAGTTTATAAATATATCTTAGGTTTTGCATGTGGATTTAAACATGTATGGATATCTTGAATGTTTAACCATAAAATTTCTGTAATGGATGTCATAAGGTGTGGAGCTTGCTGAAATCGTATTGTTCTTAAATTCAAAACCCGCAGCCGTTCGCTAGCACATCGCTAAGCGAACATGTAGCGAGTGTTCGCCAGGCCCTCGCTAGGCGAGGCAGCAGCGAACACGACAGTCGCTGATTTTTCTGTTCTGATTTTTTGCTAATCTGACATGTTTTATTGTAACCATGCATGCTTTACCTGACATTATTACTGTTGTGATTCCTTTTGGTTTAGTGCAACTCTCGATTGCATCCTGATTTGGTATTCTGACCTGTTTGTTGAATATTGTAAGGGCTCACATACTCCTGGAAAAGGTAGCTTGCTAGGTATTCCACTTTATTTGTGGGATACCCCTGTGGAGATTCATCCTAATTACCTAATTGATTATAATATGGAGATTCATCCTAATTACCTAATTGATTATAAAATATTGTCTTTGAATATGTGATCTTGGACCTCTCTTTGTTGCCTTACGGTATTACGGTATTACGGTCATGTCCCGCGAATGTGGGTATGCACTTAGCAAAGACCCGTCGTTGTAGCCTACGGTTAAATGATGATCGTCCCTTCGAATGCTAAG
This sequence comes from Lathyrus oleraceus, assembly GCF_024323335.1. NCBI lineage: Eukaryota > Viridiplantae > Streptophyta > Magnoliopsida > Fabales > Fabaceae > Lathyrus > Lathyrus oleraceus. The sequence goes on along the minus strand of NC_066583.1, from coordinate 379,176,458 downwards.
GTATCCTTACAACTGTTGCCTTCAATGACCAATCGATGACCCTACGATGTCCCTTTACATCCAAAGGATAAAACTACTTACTTCTCAATAGTAAGGACAGTTTTACCCTCATAAGGATAGGAAATACCCCTAAAGACCTTGGGTAGGTATAACTCTTAAATTCTTACTCACAAATTTTAAATACTTTTCACACCTCACACCTTTCAAAACATCTTTTAGAAAATCACCACTTGGTATACATTCGTACTAGAATCATTCCCGAGTTATATTTTTCTAAACCATTTTCAAAGTTAAACGCGATAAACACTTTGTATACATTCGTACAAGAATCATTACAAAGTTAAACTCTCTCTTCAAAACATTTTCTAAACACTCCTCAAACACTTTTTCAAACAAGAAAAACATAAGTGATTAAGCAATTAAGAGCCCATGGATAACCATGGATACAAAGGGTGCTAACACCTTCCCTTTGTATAATGTACCTCCCGAACTGAGAATCTAATCAAGGTCTTTCCTGTTCTTTTCCGCCTTTCTTTATTGGATAAAAGAAAAGTCGGTGGCGACTCTTGCTATCCGCGACATTTGCTTTCCAAAGCAAAAACTCCCAAAGTCAGTTCACCGTATGACAGAACTGGCGACTCTGCTGGGGACCCTTAAAAATAGAGGTTACCTTAAAAAACAAGATCACTTATGTATTCGAATTGTCTGATTTACTTTTAAGGGATTGCTTGGGTATTTTATGCTTGAGTGAAAGATCCTACACCCAGATATAGTGTACCTTAGGTAAGTAGCAAGAGATCATCGCGACTATCCGGCGTATACTGGAATGGTTAAAATGATGGCTACGGTTAATGTGACACTTTGGATGTCCTGATGTTCCTCATGTTTACTTGAGGAAAAATTTGGCGTCCGCGTGGTGTCATCAAAGCGTTAACCAGACCTTTAGAACCCTAATTGACTCATCCTAGCCATTAGAAAGTAGTGAGATAACTGACTTCGGTTCCGACTGGGGTTGGTTGAGACTCGATACTACACTCCTTGAGATTGGACTTTAGGGAAGCTTTGGTCAACCACTTGGTGTTGCACTGAAGTGGACTTAAAGAAAGGTTAATGATTGGAGATCCTTCTAGAACCCGGTTACTATTCTAGGACAGGTGGAACCAAACAAACTTCAGTGGGGAGGGTACTTACCTATGGAACTCATGCAAGCCTTAAAACCTAGGAATGATTGTTGTGTGACTTGCTTGTGCTTGTTATTTACTTAACATCATAACATCATAACATCATAACATCATGACATTGTACTAACCATTTCAAGGACTTAGGGATTTAGCTTTGCTCTGTTAAACAGGTTATGGCTTCCAGGAAGACCATCTGGATCAATTTTGTAGCAATCTCTCCTCAACTCAAGGATTTAGTGTCAGAATTTCCCGATCTGGCTCAGTTTATCAAGAAACATGGTTCTCTCCTCAATTTGGTTACCACTGGTTTCAAAGAAGATATGATGAGAGTCCTATTCCAGTTCTTCGATCCTAAACATCATTGCTTCACATTCCCAGATTATCAGTTGGTACCCACATTAGAAGAATTTTCCAGGCTGCTTGGGATACCTATCCTTGATCAAACACCTTTCAGTGGTCTAGAAAAGATTCCGAAGTCTGAAGAAGTTGTCGCGGCTTTACACATGACAAAGCCCGACATTGAAACCAATTGGGTAACAAGAAGTGGAATTAAGGGTTTACTTGCTAAATTTCTGATAAATAAGGCCCGAGAATTCTTAAAGGTTATGGATGTCCATGCTTTCGAAGATGTCCTAGCATTACTAATCTATGGTTTGGTGTTATTTCCTAATCCAGACCAAATTCATAGACATGAATGCTATTAAGATATTTCTCACTCATAACCCTGTGCCTACCTTGCTTGGAGACATTTTGCATTCCCTTCACACTCGTACTATGAAGAGGCAAGGGACTCTCATGTGCTGCATACCTTTATTATCTAGGTGGTTTATTTCGCACCTTCCTCGATCAGTCTTGAAGAATGAGCAAAATTTGAAATGGTCTCAAAGGATAATGTTGCTCTCCCACTCAGACATCCGTTGGTGTCCTCATCTCGAAGAAAATGTTATCCTCATCGACCGTTGTGGAGAATTCTCTAACGTACCACTCCTGGGGATGAGGGGAGGTATTACTTATAATCCTGCTTTAGCCCTACGTCAGTTCGGTTGTGCTCGAAGAGATGGTCCACATGAGATAATTATCCAAGGTACTGTGTTTGACTATGACAATGATTCCCAAGGTCTCCGTCAAAGATTTGTACGAGCTTGGGGCATGGTGAAAAGAAGCACTTTAGGACAGAAAAACTTTATTCCTATGGAACCTTATCTCAGATGGGTACGCGCAAGAGCTCGTGAACTTGTCATGCCATATCTTGCGGTCGGACCGCTGATGGTTGAACCAGGAGTTGAAGGAGGTACTCCTCAGATCATTCCTTATCCAGATATGCCTACCAATGTTGAAGAATTGAAGAAATCTTGGATCCAGTTGAGAGAGGAAAGGGATACTTTTGAAACTCAGTTCGATGCAGAAAGGAAGAAGGTGTTAGAGCTCACCAGCCAGCTTAATGAGGAACGAAGACTCAATGCATATCTTCGCCCAAAAAGAAGCCGTCCATGGGAGACTTGAGCTTTCATTGTATTTTATTATTTTGTTGTAATAAACGTTGACTAAAAAATTTATTAATAAAAGTTCCTTTCTCGGTGGTTTACGCAAAGTTAAATTCTAAAAGTCCTTGAAAACATTTCATACATTGCATAGCATAACATTGCATAACAGGTATTCTAAAGGATCAATGTTCTCACGGTCTTCCTTCTAAACAGAAAGATGGCTCTCGAACAAACTGTCAAAGATCTCCAGGCTCAAAATGCTCAATTCCAGGAGATGATCTTGAGCTTATCCAAGGGGCAGGAGGAACTGAAGGCTCTATTGCTCGAGAAGAAGAAAGACAAGAAAGCTGTGAGTTACATTAACCCGGGAAGAAGGCTTAAAGGACAGGCTGCAGGAGTTAAGATTAGACTTCCGAAGGATCAAGAAGAAGAGACAGAAAATGATTCGGAAGATGAGAATGTTGATCCTTTCAACCATGAGGACGACGATGAAGATTATGAAAATGAACTGTACTCTCCAAAAGATGATAAGTACAAGTTGCTGGAAGAACGTATGCTAGCTATGGAGGGTCAGAAGGCGCCCGGTCTGGATTTCGAAAGCTTGGGACTGGTCTCTGATGTGGTCATTCCTCGCAAATTCAAGATCCCCACTTTCACTAAGTACGATGGTGCGTCTTGACCTCAGATGCATCTGAGAGCTTATGTGAGAAAGATTCAGCCGTATACCACTGATAGGAAGCTATGGATCCATTTCTTCCAAGAGAGTCTGTCTAGCACACAGTTAGAGTGGTATTATCAGCTCGAGAGCTCTAACATCCGCACCTGGACTGATTTAGCGACAGCTTTCTACAAGCACTACCAGTATAATTCTGAATTGGCGCCTACTCGGCTACAGTTGCAGAATATGACTATGGGATCTAAAGAAAGCTTCAAAGAATATGCTCAAAAATGGAGAGATTTGGCTGGCAGAGTCAAACCCCCTATGACTGATCGAGAACTAGTGGACATGTTCATGAGTACACTGACTGGCCCATTCTACAGCCATATACTGGGAAGTTCTTCATCGGGTTTCACTGAACTTATATTGACAGGTGAACGCGTTGAAAGCGGCATTCGAAGTGGAAAGATACAGGCGGCAACCTCTGCAAGCACCAAAAAGTCCTATCAGGGGAAGAACGAATCAAATGCTGTGTACGGTCAAAGGGGTCATAACAAGAAAAACCGTGACCATGCCATTGGAGCAGTTACGATTGCAGCACCGCCCCCTCAAAACTTCCAACACAGACAGGACAGACCAAGAAGGCAGTTTACCAAGATCAATATGACTTTAGCACAAGCACTGCAGGGTATGCTAAAAGCAAATTTGATTACCCTCAGAGATCCTCCTGCAAATCCCAACACTACTTCTCCTCGTTATAGTCCCAATGCCAGGTGTGCATATCACTCCGATAGCCCCGGGCATGATACAAATGATTGTTGGTTATTGAAGAATAAGATTCAGGATATGATCGACGCTGGGGAAATTGAATTTGATCCTCCAGAGACTCCTAATATCATCACTGCTCCTATGCCTAATCATGACAAGACTGTTAATGTTGTGGATGGCAATTCTCACATTTCTGATGTAGCTGACTTAGCATCTCCTCTCTTGACCATCAAGAAGAAGTTGTTGCAAGCTGGTTTATTTCCAGGTTGTGCTGAAAATTGCGATCTCTATATACCCCGACCCAATGATTGCTTGAAGTTGAGGAGTGGTATTCAACGGCTGATGGATGATCGCACAATTCTCTTCGAAAAGATTCCTAAGGTGGAAAACCCTATTGAAGAAATATCTGTGATTGCTAGGTCCAAAGTTCCGGTGAAGATTGCCGCTACTAGAGTACCTGTGAAGATTACTGCTGAGCCCAAGGTGGCTCCCCTAATTATTACTGCCCCTGACCCAGTACCGTATTCCTCAAGCAAAGCCATTCCGTGGAATTACGGAGGTGATGTTTACATCCACGGCGCAAAGCAAGTTGATAATTCTGCTAATCCTAATGACATTGTTGGGACTAGTAAAATTACTCGAAGTGGAAGGATCTTCTCTCCAGAAATCTCACCTCATGCCCCGTAAACTCGAGGAAAGGAACCAGTAACCAATCCTTCTCAGTCAAGGACACTGATCGAAGTTACTACCGAAGATGTTGCCAAACGGGAAATGGAAGAAATGCTGAAAATCATCCGCAAGAGTGATTTTGATGTGGTAGAACAATTGGGGCATACTCCGTCTAAAATTTCGATGTTATCCTTGTTGTTATCTTCTGAATCTCATGCCAATGCATTAATAAAATTCTTGAAGACCGCTCATGTACCTCAGGAGACATCTGTCGATCAGTTCGAAAATTATGTTGCTAACTTGGCTGTTGACAATGGCCTAGGCTTTTCCGACGCTGACCTGACACCAGCAGGAAAGAATCACAATAAAGCTCTGCATATCTCCATTGAGTGTAAGGGGATCACCTTATCTCATGTGTTGATCGATAATGGCTCTTCTTTGAATGTGCTACCGAGAGCTGTGCTCGATAAACTTGACTGTAAAAGCATTGAACTGAGACCTAGTGACGTTGTGGTGCGTGCTTACGATGGTGCGAAGAGTGTTGTCCATGGTGAAGTGGTTCTCCCTATCAAGATAGGACCTCAAGTCTTCAACACTACCTTTCACGTGATGAACATTCGTCCTGCCTATTCCTGCTTGCTGGGACGCCCTTGGATTCATGAGGCAAGTGCTGTAGCTTCGTCTCTCCATCAAAAGCTGAGGTATCCAATAGAGGGTAAGATTGTCACTGTGTGTGGAGAAGAAGAGTATATTTTCAGTAGTGTGCATACCTTCAGATACGTCGAGATGGATGGTGAATTCTTTGAGACGCCTTCTCAGTCATTTGAAGTAGTTCCTCCGACCAGTCCTGTCCTTAAGCCAACTTCCCATGTGCCCAAGGTTATTCGTGCTCCTCCTGCTATGATTTCTCTGAAAGATGCTCAAGCCGTGGTTGAAGAGGGTGGTCATACTGGCTGGGGTCAACTGATCGATGTACCGTACAAGTCTGATAAGTCTGGTCTGGGGTTTAACTCTGAAAAGATAGTCAAAGATCAGATTAATGCTGTAGAAGATGCGGATAGCGATTGTGACTTGGATAGCTGGATTTTCCCAACAATTGGTGACGGACTCAATAATTGGAAGGCTGAAGACACTATCCCGATTTCCTTTAGTCAGGAGTAATTGTTATTGCCTATTTTAGTGTTGCAAATTTTTAATTTTTACAATTGAACTTCTTAAAGCATTGTGTTTATGCCCGGGGCACAATAGCTAATTTGTTAAGGGTTTTGTCATTTTCATAAGCATATTCACATTCAATAAATCAATGGACTTTTTGCATTCAAATATTGCGCTCTTTATCTTTCCTGTCATCTTTTAAACAAGCTATGTATTCTTACACACACTCACGTAACAAATTGCAGATCTATATCCACTCTGGATCCTGTTGATAATAATTCTGCTACTGTTCATTATGACTTTGAAAATCTGATCTACCAAGCCGAGGATGGAAGTGAGGAAGATTGTGAAGTACCTGGAGAGCTTGTCAAACTGTTACTACAAGAGGAAAAGACTATACAGTCGCATGAGGAATCAATTGAGACTGTAAATCTGGGTACCGAAGTAGACAAGAAAGAAGTCAAAATAGGAGCAGGCTTGGAAAACAGCGTCAAAGAAAGATTGATTCAAATGTTACATGACTGTATAGAGATTTTTGCTTGGTCTTATGAAGACATGCCAGGACTGGATACTGATATAGTAGTGCATCATTTGCCAATGAAGGAAGATTGTCATCCTGTTAAGCAAAAGGTTCGTCGCATGCGTCCTGAAATGTTTGAGAAAATCAAAGCCGAGGTTATGAAACAATTTGATGCAGGTTTTCTGGCTGTTACTTCTTATCCTCAATGGGTTGCTAATATGGTACCAGTGCCAAAGAAGGATGGTAAGGTGCGAATGTGTGTAGATTACAGAGACTTGAATAAAGCAAGTCCCAAAGATGACTTTCCACTTCCGCACATTGATGTTCTGGTAGATAACACCGCTCAACACAAGGTATTCTCCTTCATGGATGGATTCTCGGGTTATAATCAGATTAAGATGGCACCTGAGGACATGGAGAAAACTACATTTGTGACGCAATGGGGCACTTTCTGTTACAAAGTAATGCCATTCGGTTTAAAGAATGCAGGGGCAACATACCAGCGTGCTATGGTGGTTTTGTTCCATGATATGATCCATCATGAAATAGAGGTATATGTGGATGACATGATAGCCAGATCTCATACTGAAGAAGAACATCTCGATCATTTATACAAACTGTTTGAGAGGTTGAAGAGGTACAAGTTGAGATTGAACCTGAACAAATGCATCTTTGGAGTAAGATCCGGTAAACTCTCGGGCTTGATTTTCAGTGGCAAAGGAATTGAGGTTGACCCGGCTAAGGTAAGAGCTATTCAAGAAATGCCGGTTCCCCGTACAGATAAAGAAGTCAGAGGTTTCTTGGGACGCTTGAATTACATTGCCCGATTTATCTCCCATTTGACTGCCGCCTGCAAACCCATCTTCAAATTACTGAGGAAAAATCAAGAGATGATATGGAACGATGAATGTCAAGAAGCTTTTGACAAAATCAAGAAGTATCTCCAAGAACCTCCGATTTTGATGCCACCAGTTGAAGGAAGACCTCTAATCATGTATTTGACCGTGTTAGAAAGTTCAATGGGGTGTGTGTTGGGGCAACATGACGAGTCTGGTCGAAAAGAGCACGCCATATACTACCTTAGCAAAAAGTTTACCGACTGTGAAACAAGATACTCACTGCTCGAGAAAACTTGTTGTGCTTTGGCTTGGGCTGCTCGCCGACTAAGACAGTATATGTTGAATCATACCACTTTATTGATTTCTAAGATGGATCCTATCAAATATATATTTGAGAAACCTGCCCTCTCCGGAAGAATAGCAAGATGGCAGATGATTTTAATAGAGTATGATGTCCAGTATACTATTCAGAAAGCAATCAAAGGAAGCGTGTTAGCTGATCATTTGGCTCATCAAGCAGTTGATGATTACCAATCTATGATTTTTGAGTTCCCAGATGAGGATGTCATGCTTGTTACTGATTATGAAGAACCTGGACCGGATGACGGACCCGAACTAGGATCCCGATGGACTATGGTTTTTGATGGATCCTCTAATGCATTGGGCAATGGTGTTGGTGTTGTAATTATTTCCCCCAGGGGTTGCCATACGCCTTTCACTGCTAGACTATGTTTTGATTGTACCAATAATATGGCTGAGTATGAAGCATGTATTTTGGGACTCAAGGCTGCTATAGACCTGAGAATCAAGTTGTTGAGTGTGTACGGAGACTCAGCCTTAGTAATCAGTCAGATCAAGGGAGAATGGGACACTAAACATCCGAATCTCATCCCTTATCGAGAGCGGGTGTTGACATTAATCCCATACTTTGAAGAGATTACATTCGGACATATTCCCCGAGAAGATAATCAGTTGGCAGACGCATTGGCTACCATGTCATCTATGTTCGGAGTCAGATGGGACAATGAAGCTCCCATGATCACCATTGAAAAATTAGATGAACCAGGATACTGTTATGAACTTAACGCTGATGAAGTAGAAGAGAAACCTTGGTTCCACGAAATAAAAAGATATTTAGAAACTCAGGAATACCCTGAAGGGGCATCCATCAATGACAGAAAATTTCTGAGGAGGTTCTCCGCTAAATTCTTTTTGAGTAATGGGGTATTATACAAACGTAATCATGACTCGACTCTGCTTCGCTGTATGGATAAAAGGGAAGCAGAAAAGATTATGGAAGACACACACGATGGTATTTTTGGGACTCATTCTAATGGACATACGATGGCCAAGAAGATTCTGAGATCAGGGTATTATTGGTCTACCATGGAAGCTGATTGCCACCATCACTCCAGAACTTGCCACAAGTGCCAGATCTATGCGCATAAAGTACATGTGCCTCCTGCTCCATTAAACGTGTTGACAGCCCCTTGGCCCTTTGCAATGTGGGGCATTGATATGATTGGAGAGATTAAACCTACTGCTTCTAATGGACACCGTTTCATTCTTGTTGCTATTGATTACTTTACAAAGTGGGTAGAGGCAGCTTCATTTGCTTCTGTCACCAAGAATGTGGTGGCACGGTTCATCAAGAATAGTCTTATTTGTCGATATGGCATCCCTGAAAGAATTATCACTGACAATGGTACTAACTTGAACAACAAGATGATTACTGAACTCTGCACGCAGTTCAAAATAAAACACCATAACTCTTCTCCGTACCGGCCAAAGATGAATGGCGTCGTAGAAGCTGCCAATAAGAATATTAAAAAGATCATACAAAAGATGACAGTAACATACAAAGACTGGCATGAGATGTTACCCTTTGCTCTTCATGGTTATCGCACTTCAGTGCGCACTTCGACAGGGGCAACTCCTTTCTCTTTGGTCTACGGAATGAAAGCTGTTTTACCAGTGGAAGTTCAGATTCCCTCTCTAAGAATTATGAAAGAGGCAGGTTTAGACGAGGATGAATGGGTTCAGAGTCGACTCGATCAGATAAATTTGATTGATGAAAAGAGACTTGCGGTTGTTTGTCATGGGCAGATATATCAGAAGCGCATGACCCAGGCATTTAACAAAAAGGTCAAGAGACAGGTGTATCAAATTGGCGACTTGGTAATAAAGTGTATCATTTTACCACAAGGTGATTCTAGAGGCAAATGGACTCCCACATACGAAGGGCCATTTGTAGTTAAGAAGGTATTCTCTGGTGGAGCCATGATACTTGCTACAATGGATGGCGAAGACTTCCCACATCCCGTGAACGCAGACATAGTTAAAAAATACTACGCATAAAAGAGACCCGCTAGGTCGACATATCTAGGCAAAAGTAAGGGCATCCCGGCGAACCAAAAGGGTTCGGGGAAAAATTAGGGATAAACATATAAAAATGTACACCCGGCAAGTCGAAAACCTGAAAAGGCGGCTTTGGCAAAAAAGGGTATCCTGGTGGACTGAAAACCTGAAAAGGCGGTCCAGGCAAAAATTAGGGATTAAAGCGTATGACTATGTCCCGTTCTCGGTCAGCTTCACCCAAGTCAAAAGGACTGAACAAGCCAATCACTTTTATCCGACAACAGGAGATGAGAGGCTTGAAGACATAATGACAGTAGTGGAATTAAAATCAATAGGACTTTTTCTGCATAGCTTTCTCTTTGTTTTCTTGACAACTTCCTCTTACTAGGATTTCTGTCTCCCTATACACAAATTGCCTGTTTATAGGCCCTCTGTCAAAATCAATACAATTTTATTTCCAAAAAGATGTTGTTGTTTTACTTTCTCTGTTTTGTTTGCATAAACGTCCGTTGATTTGATTCGAATGAGTATATGCATAAAATAGCAATAACAGTTACTAAAAGACTTTAGGGTCGAGGATAAGGTCTAACCATGCTTTCCAACAAGTCCGGTTACAAATCCTTTCCCCAGGAAAAACCAGTTATTCCCCAGAAGAAATTGGCATCACTAGACAGACTGGTCATCTCTTCTATCCCCAGCCAGGCTCTGTTGAATATTTCTATCATCAGACAGAAATCAAGTATCCCCAGCTAAGAAAGGGTCATCAATACAAGTATCTCCAACCAGAATATTGGGATTTATTTTCCCCTGGAAGAACTTTTCAGACACATAATTCATTCATTATATCATTTCACAGCATACGCATGCATACAATGTTCGCATTTATTTTCGAAAGCATAAAGCATCTCATGCATCATGACATGGCATGAGGCTAACTTTATTTTTCAGGTTAGTTATCCTCCTGATACAGTCAAAATAAAGATCCATTCAGACGGACATCTTTATCGATTACATTCAAGATTCAAATACATCTTTCAGATATAATCCATGTGAACATTCATTCTGACAAACACTCGGATATCCTCCTAATGGTGGCATCTTTAAGCCCACCCCAGATATTTATGGCAAATACAACATATACAAATATTATCAGATATAGCCTAACGTACGGTTCATTCTGATTCAGCCCAACATATGATTCCTTCAACTATTCCAATACGGTCTAGCGTACGACCCATTTGGATCTTCATTTCCTCGGATACTACCTAGCGTACGGCACATTCCGAGGTGTAGTCTAGCGTACGACTACTTTCTTTTTCAGATACAGCCTAACGTACGGCTCATTCTGCAACTCCAATACGGTCTAGCGTACGACCCATTTGGATCTTCATTTCCTCGGATACTACCTAGCGTACGGCACATTCCGAGGTGTAGTCTAGCGTACGACTACTTTCTTTTTCAGATACAGCCTAACGTACGACTCATTCTGTAACTCCAATACGGTCTAGCGTACGACCCATTTGGATCTTCATTCCTCAGATACTACCTAGCGTACGGTACATTCCGAGGTGTAGTCTAGCGTACGACTACTTTCTTTTTCAGATACAGCCTAACGTACAGCTCATTCTGCAACTCAGATATGATCTAGCGTATGATCCATTCTGATCCTTTACCCCCTGTCATACGGTGAACTGACTTTATGTGTTTTGCTTTGGAAAGCAAATGTCGCGGTTAGCAAGAGTCGCCACCGACTTTTCTTTTATCCCATAAGGAAAGGTGGAAAAGAACAGGAAAGACCTTAATTAGATTTTGGGTTCGGGAGGTATATTATACAAAGGGAAGGTGTTAGCACCCTTTGTATCCATGGTTATCCATGGGCTCTTAATTGCTGGATCACTTATGTCTGTCTAAAAAATGTTTGTGAATTGCTTAAAAAATGTTTTGAAAAGAGAGTTTAACTTTGTAATGATTCTTGTACGAATGTATACAAAGTATTTATCTCGTTTAATTTTGAAAGCGGTTTAGAAAAATATAACTTGGCAATGATTCTAGTACGAATGTATACCAAGTGGTGATTTTCTAGCATTTGCAAGGTGTGAAAAATGTTTTAGGTGGCGAGCCAGCAATTAAGAGTTATACCGACCCAAGGTCTTTATGGGCATTTCCTATCCTTATGAGGGTACAACTGTCCTTACTATTGAGAAGTAAGTAGTTTTATCCTTTGGATGTAAAAGGGACATCGTAGGGTCATCGATTGGTCATTGAAGGCAACATTTGTAAGGATACCTTAGCATTCGAAGGGACGATCATCATTTAACCGCAGGCTACAACGACGGGACATCGCGGGACAAAATCATATATTCGAAGGCAACATCCGAGGGACTATGATTTATTTTATAGGGACATGATGATTTAACCGAAGGGTCTTTGCTAAGTGTATCCCCATGTCCGCGGGACATGACCATAATACCGTAATATCGTAAGGCAACAGAGAGAGGTCTAAGATCACATGTTCAAAGGCAATGTTTTACAATCAATTAGGCGATTAGGGTGAATCCCCACATTATAATCAATTAGGTAATTAGGTCCACATTAAAATCAATTAAATAAATAGGATGAATCTCCACATTAAAATCAATTAGGTAATTAGGATGAATCTCCACAATAAAATCAATTAGGTAATTAGGATGAATCTCCACAAGGGTATCCCACAAATAAAGTGGGATACCTAGCAAGCTACTTTTTCCTGGGAATATGTGAGTCCTTACAACATTCAGCAAACAGGTCAGAATACCAAATGGGGGTGCAATCGAGGATTACACCGCAAAAGAAACACAATAGTAGGAATGTCAGGAAAAATACCGCATGATTAAAATAGAACAGATCAGATAAACATAGAACAGAACAACCAAAATATTAGTGTTAGATGCCCAAAAGTGCTTATTTGAGCTATCATATGTGGGCATCTTTCACTCTTTTTCCTGGCTAAAATTGTCAACACCGCATTTGTTTTACATGGAATGCATTACATTGATAAACAAGCTTGGTGCCTTTGATTTGTGTGTTATTGTGCAGGAAAGACATGAACTAATTGAAAATAAAGACACAAGAAAATTGGCAAAGGAACCAAAGAATACAAGCATTTCATCAGCCTGCTCGCTAGGCGAGGCTGTGGCGAAGCATTGGTTCGCTAGGCGAGTTCCTGGCGAAAAGCTCCAGTAAATTGTCAAATTAATTCGCCAGGCGAGCTGAAGGAGAAGGTGGTAGCGAGTTCATTCTATTTTGGTGAAAAACGCAGCCAGCACTCACTCGCTAGGCGAAGCTCTAGCGAGTCCCCAGCGAGCATTACAGTAGCTAAACCTCTCAACCTCGCTGGGGCGAAGGTTGAAGCGTGTCCTTCGCTAGGCGAAGGTATGTTCGCTAGGCGAACATGACAGTTCAGCAGGCCCTGTTTTCTCTGGGCGCAGGGGCCTTGTGTGCCCATATTAGACCCTCGCTAGGCGAGCCATTCTGCTCGCCTAGCGAACATGACAGCCCAGCAGAGGTCTATAAGTAGCAGGTGCCACTTTTGAGCACCATACCTCATTTTTACCAACTTTTTCCACTTTTGTACTTTCTTCTAGATATTTTTGCAGCATTGTTCTTGGGATCTTTATGCCCTAGTTTTCATTTCTCTTCATCTTAGAACCATCTTCTACAAAAAGAAGGTGGATTCCCATCCAACTTCGATTATCCGACTTGGATGTTGATCAACCTTCTTTCCTTACTTGCCGACCAAGCTACCATGAAAATGAGTAGCTAAGTCATCCATTTGTCAAGGTTAGATGTAGGTGATTACTAGCTTTGTGTGTAAATGTAAGGATCCTCATATGTAAACTCTTTAATGGTAAATATATGATGAAAACTTTGTTTCTATTTAAAACTCTTTGTGTTGGTTTATGATCGAGAGATGTTTACCGACTCTTGACCTAGGTTTTCATCCAAACTTGTTTGTTAGCTAGAGATAGTAACGAATGATTTTGTTCACCATAAGGTTGAACCAAAAAGTTGTCATTTTGATAGATTGTGTTCGAGAGAAACAATGGATCAAAATGGCAAAACTCACAATATGTGTTCGAGAGAAACATATTGAGAGGACTTTGTGAAATGATTTATCATCTAAAGGAGTTTATAAGATTGTTGACCGAGCAAATACATGCAAAGTGATCATTGAAACCTAACTTTGACAATATTTCTCATTTAATCAAACCATAACTTTTACCGCAACTTATTACTTTTTATGCAAGATAACTTGATTAAAACCAAAACCCTATTGTTACATTGAGTTAAGATTAATACAACCATCGAACGGCAGTGATATCTTACAATCCCTGTGGATACGATAACAAAAACCCGACACGAAAAATACTTTCAACAAAATGGCGCCGTTGCCGGGGATTGTAAATTGATATTGCGAGCATCGCAATGGTTGTTTAAGTTTTAGCTTGTGAATTTTTTACTTGTACTTGTAATTTGTTTGGTTTAGTGTGCAGCTTACGTTTTATGCGAGGGCAAATCCCGGTGGACGAACTTCTTTTTGATCCTGAGATCGAGAGAACCGCAAGGAGGCTCAATAGCAAAACGAGACGTAGGAGGCAACAGGCTAGACAACGCCAAGAGCAAGGAGAAAGTTCTTCAACCACAAATCCACCACCATTCATACCAAACATGGAGCCACAACCACCACCACCTATTTCTACTCCATGTATCAATAGTCCAAGGAACACCGCTCAGTTTGCCAACCACACAGGAAGGCAAGCTGAGATGAAGACGGGAACTCTGAATTTATTATATGGGAGTCCATTCACCGGAATGGACCATGAAGACCCATTTGCTTTTCTCACAAAATTTTATGAGATAGCATTGGCTGCCGGAGTGGATCAGGCTCAGGAGCTTCCGTTGTTCAGACGTTTATTTCCCCACGCTTTGCTCGGTAAAGCAAAGGATTGGTATCTCGATCAAACACCAGCCGTAATGACAGACTGGAACGTGTTAGAAGAGAAATTCATTGAAAGATTTTTCTCCCATAACCGATTCATGGAATCAAAGACGGCCATCTCGGTGTTTTCTCAAGGAACCAGTGAATCTTTGAATGAAGCGTGGGAGAGATTCAAGTCCATGCTTAGGAAATGTAAAGGGCATGGATTTGATGAATTAACTCAAATCCATATCTTCAGAAATGGACTTCAACCAAACTGCAAGACGTTGTTGGATGCCACCTCGGGTGGCTCGTTGATCTTCTCACAAACATTATCAATCGAATGGCTCTAAATGATCTTCAGAGTCAAAGTCGTGGAATTTCTTTGAAGAAGGCGGGAGTGCTTGAGTTAGGGACGAATGATGCCATCCTAGCCCAAAACAAGCTCATCTCACAACAAGTGGAACTCTTAACGCAACAAATCAAAGAGTTAAGAGAACCGTCAAAAGCTAAACAAATAGCTTGTTGTGAACTTTGTAAAGGTGAACATGACACCGGATTTTGTCCACCTCCCGGTTTTGACGAAGTAAACTACATGGCCAATCAACGGGACTATCAACCGAGACAACAACAACCTTATCAACCGCACCCTCAACAACAACAACAACAACAACAATTCCAAGGGAACCAAGGGTTCCAACCTAGAAGCAACTATTATCATAACCAAGGTTATGGAGGTGGTTCTTCTAGCCGTCAAAACCCTCCCCAAAATCCGTATCAATCTCAACAACCGCCGGTCGTCAATTCTAAATTGGAAGAGACATTGACGCAATTCATGCAAATGTCAATGGCCAATCAAAAGAGTAATGACGCGGCCATAAAAAATCTCGAGACTCAGGTTGGGCAACTTGCCAAGCAACTCGCTGAACAACAAACCGGTCCTTCTTTTTCGGCTAATACGCAAACAAATCCTAAGGAGCATTGTAAGGCGATTATGACGAGAAGTGGGAGGGAGTTGGGTAGTGAGAATGAAAAAAGAGTTGAGAGTGAACAAAGAGAGAAAGAGAAAGAAATTGAGGAGGAAATAGTGGAGAAAAATGTTGATGGTGAAATAGGAGTGTGGAGTGATGAGGAAGAAGTTGAAAAGAATAGAAATAATGGTGAAGTTGAAAAAGAAAAAGGTGTGGAGATTGAGGAAAATAAAAGTGATGAGGTAATAAGGGAGGTAGTGAAGAAGCCTAGATGGAAAAGTGCTAGAATTGCAAAGGGAAAGGAGGTAGTGAGCGCTACTCCTATCCAAAACCTTCCTTACCCTCAGGCTCCTTCCAAAAGGGAAAATGAACGGCATTACGCCCGATTCATGGATATTTTTAAACAGTTGCAAATCAACATTCCGTTTGCTGAAGCCTTGGAACAAATGCCAAAGTATGCCAAATTCATGAAGGACATACTAACCAAAAAGCGGAGGTATACGGAACCGGAGACCATCGTCCTTGATGCGAGCTGTAGTGCCATTATTCAAAGGACGCTTCCTAAGAAAGAGGTTGATCCGGGAAGAGTTACATTGCCGGTTAAAATTGGTGACGTTTATGTCGGGAAGAGACTTATTGACTTGGGGTCGAGCATTAATCTTATACCTTTGTCAATTATCAAGAGGCTTGGCAACATCGAGATTAAGTCCATCCGAATGACGTTGCAATTGGCGGATAAGTCGACGACCCATCCTCATGGCGTAGCCCAAGATGTTTTGGTGAAGGTCGACAAATTCTTTTTCCCGGTGGATTTTATTGTAATTGATATGGAGGAAGATGATGATGCTCCGCTCATCTTGGGCCGACCATTCATGAAGACCGCAAGAATGATGATAGATGTTGATGACGGTTTAATGAAGGTGCGAGTTCAAAATGAGGAAGTCACATTTGATCTATTCGAGGCGATGAAGCATTCCAAGGATAGAAATGATAGCTTTCGCATCGATGTGATCGAAGACGCTATTATGGAGGTTTCAAAGCATATTCATGAGATATCTCCTATGGAGTTAGCTCTTGACGACTCATTGGAGGTTTTCACTGTTGAAGAGGAGCTAGCTCTTGAGGAATGCTTAAAGGAACTTGATAGTTTAGAAGACCTACAACCGTGGGAAGTAGAGGAAGAAAACTTGAAGAAGGAGGTCATTGACGAGAAAGCACCAATTGAATTAAAAGAGTTATCTTCGACTTTGAAATATGTGTTTCTAGATGAGACCGAGGCAAAGCCGGTCATCATAAGCAACCTTTTGACAAAAGAAGAAGAAGCCCGTCTAATCATTGTGCTAAAAACCAATCAAGAAGCTATGGGTTGGACTCTTTCCGATCTAAAAGGAATAAGTCCATCCTATTGTATGCACAAGATTTTGATGGAGGAGGATTTCAAGCCGGTAGCTCAACCACAACGCCGCTTAAATCCTACCATGAAAGAGGTTGTTCGAAAGGAAGTTGTGAAGCTATTGGATGCGGGGATGATTTACCCGATCTCGGATAGTCCGTGGGTTAGTCCCGTGCACGTGGTTCCGAAGAAGGGTGGAATGACCGTAATCCGAAATGACAAAGACGAATTGATCCCGACTAAAGTTGCCACGGGGTGGAGAATGTGTATAGATTATAGACGGTTGAATACCGCGACTCGTAAGGACCATTTCCCACTCCCATTTATGGATCAAATGCTTGAAAGACTATCGGGCCAACAATACTATTGTTTTTTGGACGGCTACTCCGGGTACAACCAAATTGCGGTTGACCCGGTTGATCATGAGAAGACGGCTTTCACGTGTCCGTTTGGAGTGTTCGCATACAGAAAAATGCCCTTTGGGCTGTGCAATGCACCGGCGACCTTCCAACGATGTGTCCAAGCCATTTTTGCCGATCTGATAGAGAAAACAATGGAAGTCTTCATGGATGACTTCTCGGTATTTGGTGGGATGTTTAGTCTATGCTTGGCAAATTTGAAGACGGTGTTGGAAAGGTGTGTGAAGACCAATTTGGTGCTGAATTGGGAAAAGTGTCACTTCATGGTGACCGAGGGGATCGTGCTAGGCCACAAAGTCTCTAGAAGGGGGCTTGAAGTGGATAGAGCTAAGGTTGAAGTAATTGAAAAATTACCCCCTCTGGTGAATGTGAAGGGCATCCGTAGCTTTTTGGGGCACGCGGGGTTCTACCGGCGCTTCATCAAGGACTTCTCAAAGGTGGCTAAGCCTTTGAGCAATTTGCTCGCCAAGGACCAGGTATTTCTCTTCACCGAAGATTGTTTGCAAGCTTTTGAGGTTTTAAAAGAAAAATTGGTTACCGCTCCAATAATAGTCGCTCCCGATTGGAATGAAAATTTTGAACTAATGTGTGACGCGAGTGACTATGCTGTTGGAGCGGTACTTGGCCAAAGAAAAGACAAAACTTTTCATGCGATACATTATGCAAGTAAGGTTCTTAACGAGGCTCAAATAAATTATGCCACAACGGAAAAAGAACTACTCGCAATAGTGTATGCGCTAGAAAAGTTTAGGTCTTATCTTATAGGGTCTAAAGTCGTTGTGTATACCGATCACGCGGCGATTAAATATCTGCTAACCAAACCGGATTCGAAGCAAAGGCTCATCCGTTGGATCCTCTTGTTACAAGAATTCGATGTGGAAATCAAAGACAAGAAGGGGTCGGAAAACTTGGTAGCGGATCATTTATCCCGATTAGTGAACGTGGAGGTTACCGCGTCTGAAAAAGAAATCCGGGAAGAATTTCCTGATGAAAAATTGTTTAAGGTTCAAGTTAGGCCGTGGTTTGCAGACTTTGCAAACCACAAGGCTAGTGGTTTTGTGTCTGCCGACCTAACTTCGAACCAAAAGAGGAAGTTCCTTTCGGATGCGAAGTATTATGTTTGGGATGACCCATACTTGTTTAAGTTGGGTAGCGATAACCTGTTAAGGAGATGCGTAACTGGTGATGAAGCCCAGAGCATCCTTTGGCATTGTCACAACTCGCCTTATGGCGGACATTATAATGGGGTTAGAACGGCCACTAAAATTCTTCAATCGGGATTTTATTGGCCAACTATTTTCAAAGACGCACATACCCATGCGCAAAGTTGTGACAGCTACCAAAGAAGCGTGGGATAGGTAAGAGAGATGAGATGCCTCTCCAAAATATCCAAGAAGTGGAAGTGTTTGATTGTTGGGGCATAGATTTCGTAGGACCTTTCCCACCCTCTTATGGGAATGAGTACATGCTTGTTGTTGTCGATTATGTCTCTAAGTGGGTTGAGGCGATTGCCTCACCTCGGGCGGATGCCAAAACGGTGATAAAATTTTTAAAGAAAAACATATTTTCCCGTTTTGGAACCCCCCGAGTGTTGATAAGTGACGAAGGGTCACACTTTTGCAATGCACCTTTGGAAACAATTCTAAAACATTATGGTGTATCGCATAGGGTGACAACTCCGTACCACCCTCAGGCTAACGGGCAAGCGGAGGTCTCTAATCGAGAGATTAAGAGAATCCTAGAAAAAACCGTGTCTAATTCTAAAAAAGAGTGGTCCCAAAAATTGGACGAAGCATTATGGGCCTACCGTACGGCCTTTAAAGCTCCAATTGGCCTAACTCCCTTTCAATTGGTATTTGGTAAAACTTGCCATTTGCCGGTTGAATTGGAGCACAAGGCCTTGTGGGCACTAAAGTTTTTAAATTTTGAAAATGAGTCGGCCGGTGAAAAAAGGAAAGTACAACTACTTGAGTTGGAGGAGATGCGCAATGCCGCATACCACTCAAGTTGGTTGTACAAGGAAAAAGCAAAGAAGTATCACGACAAGAAGATCCGTAACAAAGAATTTGTGCCCGGACAATTGGTTCTATTGTTCAACTCCCGGTTGAAGTTGTTTCCCGGGAAGTTGAAATCAAAATGGTCCGGGCCATTTCGGGTGAAAGAAGTAAAAGAGTACGGGGCCATTGTCATTGAAGACATGGACAAGAAAGATAGTTGGACCGTGAATGGCCAACGATTGAAAGTGTATCTCAGCGGTCATGTGGATCGCGAGAGTTGTGCTCAGCCGCTCGATGCTCCTCTGTGAGCATCGCACCGTCGAGCTTAGCCGACGTTAAACAAGCGCTAGTTGGGAGGCACCCCAACATTGTAAGTATTTACTGTTTTATGTTTTATGTTGTATTGAGTACACTGTGCTAAACCCATGCTGGATGACTTGCAAGTGCTGCATTTGCCAATGCACTTGCTGTCATGCTCGCTTGCAGCTCGCTAGGCGAGGCTGTAGCGAGCACGCTCGCTAGCTGCTCGCTAGGCGAGGCAGCAGCGAGCGCTGCAGTACTGTTTACTATTTAAATCTCAGCAGGGCCATTTTGCCCCAAACCTTCAAAAAAAATTCTGAACGGCTCTGCTGAGGAATTTGTGCTACGCTTCTCAAACTCTCTCATTTGCATCTTTATCACCAACACTTGCTCGTTTCGGTCGATTGCAAACTCTTCTCACTTCACATTTCCGAATCCGTGTAACTAAGGTTTGCCCTACTACATTTGTCTTTTTGTTTGAACTCTTAATTTCCAAATGTGAATGGCAAATAGGATGAGTGTGGTATGGGAACATTGAGGTTGCATGTGGTATTTTGGAGTTTGCAAGTTTTGAAGATTTAGGTTTTTAAATTGGGGATTTAGTTTTACTTTAGGTTTTGCATGCAATTAGGCAATCCCCAATAGCATACAACGATTAATTGCCATGAGAAATCATTAGGTTCTGATGTGGGAACCATAGAGTATGGGTATTGGGGGAAAAATCTTTGAAAATGCAGAAAACCCCAAAACCCGTAAGGTTCGCTAGCACTCGCTAGGCGAACCTGGGGCGAGCGTTCGCTGCCACTTCGCTAGGCGAAGCAGCAGCGAGCAAGGCAGTCTTTGGAATTATGCTTTGATGGCTAATCTGTTTGTTGGTGTGTGTTGTTTCTTTGTATATTTTGCAGATGGAGTCAAGATCTGGAGCGGGTAAGAAAAGAAAGGGAGCAACTACATCTCGGACAGTTCCTATCCAGTTTGACCAAGACAAGTTTGTCGGCCCGAAGCAGGCCGCCAGATACATCGCTCTGGAGAAGCGGAAGATACTTCCAGAGAAGCGCTTTCTGATCAACCCACAGGGCACTTACAGAACTTTCGTCGGGTTGATAGATGCAAAGAAGTGGGATAGGTTGATTAGTCCTTTAGAGCATTACGACATTGCGACAGTGCGGGAGTTTTATGCTAACGCACTGCCCGACGACGACGAGCCCTTTACTTGGGTTTCTAGAGTTGTCGGGCGTCCAATTCCATTTGACCGGGATGCTATCAACCGAATCCTTGGGGAACCGCTCTAGCTGGGAGCTGACCAGAGAGACCAATACCACACCGACCTAAGGCTTCACCGAGATGTTCCTGCCATTACTACCGCCCTGCTTTTACCTGGGAAGTCTGTTGAGCCGAACCCATCTGGGGTTCCAGTGAGGTATCACCGGGAGGACATGACTCCCATGGCTCAGCTGATACTACTCTTGGTTTTGACCAACATCCAGCCTAAATCACACACCTCTACTGTGCCGATCCCTGTGGCACATTTGGTCCATTCCATCCTCACCAATGTCGAGATAGATGTGGCGAGGATAATCGCAAATGAGCTGAAGACCGTGGTCGAGAGCGGGCTTAAGTCGGGGGCTCGTGTTAATTGTCCCCTGGCTTTCCCGTGTTTGATCATGAGCTTATGCGTTCAGGCAAGGGTGAGACTTCCGTCTCGTGGGCAGGTTAGGATCCCGGCACCTATCGATGATCGGTATATGGCTAAATATTGTAGACCAAAGACTACCGGTGGCAGTGCAGCCTCAGGAAGTACTCGGGCTTCTGATGGTCCTAGTGCTTCTACTCCCGGACTTGATCCCTACCTCCGAGCGGTGTGTGACTACAGTTTTGAGTGGATGGCGGCATCCCAGAGAGCTATGATCGATATGCACAATAGTATGCAGAGGTTGGAACTGCAAGGTAATGACCCCTCCGGTGCTCGAGCATTGTTGGCGCGTGAGCAGTTTATGCTTAACGCTAATTGGCCTGTGGACAGGCCAGTCTATGGTGAGGGGGTGGGCGCTGATGCTGATGATGCTGATGATGATGATGTTGATGATGAGGCTACCGGTTCTGAGGCCGGTAGCGAGGAGGAGTCCTGAGCCCTTAGTGGGTTAAGTTTTTGTGTGTTTTCAGTTTTTATGTTATTTCTATTTGTATTTTCGGATTTTGTATCTTGATTTTGGTGTTGTACTATTGGGGTGTTTTGTCCCCCATGAACAAATTTATATTTTCAGTTAATGTTATTTAGTTATGTTTTTAATGTTGTGTGTTTAATAAATTTTTGGTTGATTGAGTGGCAAACCCTTCTAGATTGGTTGCGCCTCAAGAAGTACCCAATGAAGGTGCATCTGAGCTTGGATGGCAATGATAAGAATAAACAAGTGAATGAAGCTAAGGTACATGGTTACCTTCGGCTAGAATTTTAGAATGCATTAGGAACTTTACTCTTTTTGGGAAATTGAATATTGTCTTTTTTGCAACATAATTAAATGAATGTTTCATCTAGAACTTAAAACCACAAATTGTGAGGAAACCTCCATTGTACACTTAAATGCTGGATTCTAATAAGTTTTGTTGATTCATGTGATTCATTCTTTGTCTTTTATTATTGTGAAATTGTGGAAGCAATTAGAAATGACCAAGGCACTTGTTTTCTTTCGAGCACAACTACATCCAAAAACAACTTACCTGTGAGCAGAGAGAGTATTTGTTAACCCCTTTGAGCCTAAACAGTTGAATCTCGGCTTGAAATAAAGCGAGATCTCAAAAATCTTTTTTTTACAACCCGGAAAATCTTGATTATTGTTCTTTTGCCGTAAAAAGTTAAGAGCATTCACTTAGGGTGTGGAAGAAATAAGTTGGGGAGAACGAAAAAGAATTGGTAAGTACCACAACTCTTGAAAAAGAAAAGAAAAACCGAGCAAGCATAGAAAAATATATGTATAGAAAATATAGAAAAGAAACATCTGTTTTGTATATTTGATGTGAAAGAAAAGAACAAAAATAGAAAAAATGAAAATGAATGCTTGCTTGGAAGAAAAATAGTGAAAAATAAAAATTGAGTTGTGGAATATGTGTTGTGAAGGTTTCAAATAAGAAACAAATGGAACAAAGTCGAGTAGTGTGAATAATACTGTGAATGTCTCTTTTGCATCGGCACTTTCGTTTCAATGGCCTTAGAAATGACCCTTGTTTGTTAACCTAACCAAGCTTCAACCGAAAAGCCCTTAGTGATCTTTATGCTTCCACAGTACCATTTTTAATTGTTAGACATTGTATGAATCTATTTGATTTCTTCATTATTTGTTAGAGAGTGAGATTAGTCCCGCGGTTGCAAACGCGCAAAATCTTCATTCCTTATTCGAAGAGGAGAGATAGGATGATTCATTCAGAATAGTATTGTTGTAGATAGATAAATATTTTGCATTGCTATTTAAGTTTTAGTTCTTATGTATTATTTTATTCGAACCGTTGGGAACTTGTATTCGCTGATTTCGCTTGTGTTTGAGCCGTTTATCCAACTTCGGAGAAACCAGTTTCTTAAAGCAAATCCTCTTGTCCTTCAAGAGGCATACTTTGCTTGAGGACAAGCAAGAATCTAGTTGGGGAGAGTTGTTAGATGCCCAAAAGTGCTTATTTGAGCTATCATATGTGGGCATGTTTCACTCTTTTTCCTGGCTAAAATTGTCAAAACCACATTTGTTTTACATGGAATGCATTACATTGATAAACAAGCTTGGTGCCTTTGATTTGTGTGTTATTGTGCAGGAAAGACATGAACTAATTGAAAATAAAGACACAATAAAATTGGCAAAGGAACCAAAGAATACAAGCATTTCATCAGCCTGCTCGCTAGGCGAGGCTGTGGCGAAGCATTGGTTCGCTAGGCGAGTTCCTGGCGAAAAGCTCCAGTAAATTGTCAAATTAATTCGCCAGGCGAGCTGAAGGCGAAGGTGGTAGCGAGTTCATTCTGTTTTGGTGAAAAACGCAGCCAGCACTCACTCGCTAGGCGAAGCTCTGGCGAGTCCCCAGCGAGCATTACAGTAGCTAAACCTCTCAACCTCGCTGGGGCGAAGGTTGAAGCGTGTCCTTCGCTAGGCGAAGGTATGTTCGCTAGGCGAACATGACAGTTCAGCAGGCCATGTTTTCTCTGGGCGCAGGGGCCTTGTGTGCCCATATTAGACCCTCGCTAGGCGAGCCATTCTGCTCGCCTAGCGAACATGACAGCCCAGCAGAGGTCTATAAGTAGCAGGTGCCACTTTTGAGCACCATACCTCATTTTTACCAACTTTTTCCACTTTTGTACTTTCTTCTAGATATTTTTGCAGCATTGTTCTTGGGATCTTTATGCCCTAGTTTTCATTTCTCTTCATCTTAGAACCATCTTCTACAAAAAGAAGGTGGATTCCCATCCAACTTCGATTATCCGACTTGGATGTTGATCAACCTTCTTTCCTTACTTGCCGACCAAGCTACCATGAAAATGAGTAGCTAAGTCATCCATTTGTCAAGGTTAGATGTAGGTGATTACTAGCTTTGTGTGTAAATGTAAGGATCCTCATATGTAAACTCTTTAATGGTAAATATATGATGAAAACTTTGTTTCTATTTAAAACTCTTTGTGTTGGTTTATGATCGAGAGATGTTTACCGACTCTTGACCTAGGTTTTCATCCAAACTTGTTTGTTAGCTAGAGATAGTAACGAATGATTTTGTTCACCATAAGGTTGAACCAAAAAGTTGTCATTTTGATAGATTGTGTTCGAGAGAAACAATGGATCAAAATGGCAAAACTCACAATATGTGTTCGAGAGAAACATATTGAGAGGACTTTGTGAAATGATTTATCATCTAAAGGAGTTTATAAGATTGTTGACCGAGCAAATACATGCAAAGTGATCATTGAAACCTAACTTTGACAATATTTCTCATTTAATCAAACCATAACTTTTACCGCAACTTATTACTTTTTATGCAAGATAACTTGATTAAAACCAAAACCCTATTGTAACATTGAGCTAAGATTAATACAACCATCGAACGGCAGTGATATCTTACAATCCCTGTGGATACGATAACAAAAACCCGACACGAAAAATACTTTCAACAATTAGCGACTGTCACGTTCGCCTCTGCCTCGCCTAGCGAAGGCTTGGCGAATACTCGCTACATGCTCGCTTAGCGATGTGCTAGCGAGCGACTGCGGGTTTGGAATTTTAGAACAGTACGATCTCCGCATGCTTCACGCCCTATGGCATCCAATACAGACATTATATGGTTCAGCATTCAAGATATTCAGGCACACTTAAATTCACATGTAAAACCTCAAATATATTCATGAATTCAATTATGATATCACATACAAATTAAGAACATAAATCGATAATAGTACTGCAAACCTGTTTGCAATCGAATCGCAACCTTGAATCGGCAAGTCGGATTGAGTTGGACGGAGGTGACCTTGATGCGGACGAGTTTCCTTCAGGGTTTCCTTTAGGGTTACTCTGAATTCTCTGGTTTAGCCTCCAGGGTTTGCTGTGCCTTCTCTCTATCTCCCGTCTTCGTTTTTCTTTTCGTCCCCTTTTCCTGAATGAAGCTCTGCTATTTATAATGCTTTGTGACCTAATGGGCTCATAATGAAGCCCAGAATTTTCTGATATCCGCCAGCTTCGCTAGGCGAGCGGTATAGCGAGGAATTCGCTAGGCGAAGGATTTGCTCGCCTAGCGAGCATGCCAGTTGGAGTCATTTCCTCGATTTGGCCACCTGTGAGCTGGGCCCTTGTTCTTTTAGGGTCAATGCCTTGAAAAATAAGTTGGGGTGCCTTAAGAGTGTCTTGAAAGATTAATGGGCAAATTTTGGGGTATGACAGCTGTCCCTGTTCAATATTCTTGAACCGAGAGAGTTAGAATGGTATGTACGCCATTCGTGGTCTGGAGGTGAAAGATTATTGAACACTAGAATGCCCCAAAAATTTGCACTTGTTAATCAAAAGTTGATCTAGATGGAGATGGACTTAAAGATGCCATCCAGGAAGTTTGATGATGCAAGACCAGAACGGGTCATACACTGCTGGGGATAAAGGATCAGAATGGACCATATGCTAGATCGTATCTGAGTAGCAGAATGAGTTACCCATTAGGCGGGTGACTTCGCTGGGGATGACAGATCAGAATGGATCATATGCTAGATCGTATCTGAGTTGCAGAATGAGCCGTACGTTAGGCTGTATCTGACGAAGGTAGAATCAGAATGGATCGTACACTAGATCGTATCTGAGTTGAAGATCCAAATGGGTCGTACGCTAGGCCGTATTGGAGTTGCAGAATGAGCCGTACGTTAGGCTGTATCTGAAGAAGAAAGTAGTTGTACGCTAGACTACACCCCGGAATGTACCGTACGCTAGGCAGTATCTGAGGATTTGAAGATCCAAATGGGTCGTACATTAGACCGTATTGGAGTTGCAGAATGAGCCGTACGTTAGGCTGTATCTGAAGAAGAAAGTAGTCGTACGCTAGACTACACCCCAGAATGTACCGTACGCTAGGCAGTATCTGAGGATTTAAAGATCCAAATGGGTCGTACGTTAGACCGTATTGGAGTTGCTGAAAGTCAGAATGGATCGTACGCTAGATCGTATCTGAGTTGAAGGAGTCATATGTTGAGCTGAATCAGAATGAACCGTACCTTAGGCTGTATCTGATAATATTTGTTGTATTTGCAGTAACTGTCTGAGATGGGCTTAAAGATGCCATCATTAGGAAGATGCCAGAATGCTTGCCAGAATGAATGTTCATATGGAGTACATCTGAAAGTTGTATTTAAATCTTGAATGTAATTGATAAGGATGTCCGTCTGAATGGATCTTTTATTTTTACTATATCAGGAGGATAATTAACCTGAAAAGGGAAGTTAGCTTCATGCCATGTCATGATGCATGAGATGTTTTATGCTTTTGAAAATAAATGCGAACATTGTATGCATGTATGTGATGTGAAATGATGCATGAAATGAATTATGCGTCTGAAAATTTTGCCAGGGGAAAATAAATCCCCACATCCTGGTTGGAGATATTTGTATTGATGACCCTTTCTCAGCTGGGGGTATTTGATTTCTGTCTGGTGGTAGAAATGTTCAACAGAAGCCTGGCTGGGGGTGGAAGAGATGACCAATTTGTCTAGTAATGCCAATTGCTTCTGGGGAATAACTGGCTTTGCCGGGGAATAGAATTAGCGACGGATTCATTGGGAAGCATGGTTAGACCTTCTCCTTGATCCTGAAGTCTTTTAGTAATTGCTATTTCCGTTTTATGCATGTATTTTGATAAACATCGACCATATTCAAATGCATATATCAATTCAAATTAAATCAATGGACGTTTATGCAAGCAAAACAGAGAAAGTAAAATAAAGCATCTTTTTGGAAATGAAATTGTATTGATTTTGAAAGAGGGCCTATAAACAGACAATTTGAATACATGGAGACAGAAATCCTAGTAAGAGGAAATTGTCAAGAACATAAAGAAAAAGCTATGAAGGAAAAGTCCTATTGATTTTAATTCTGCTACTGTCATTATGTCTTCAAGCGTCTCATCTCCTGCTGTCGGATAGAAGTGATTGGCTTGTTCAGTCTCTTTGACTTGGGTGAAGCTGACTGAGAACGGGACATAGTCATACGCTTTTAATCCCTAATTTTTGCCTGGACCGCCTTTTCAGGTTTTCAGTCCATCAGGATACCCTTTTTTGCCCAAGCCGCCTTTTCAGGTTTTCGACTTGCCGGGTGTACATTTTTATATGTTTATCCCTAATTTTTGCTCGAACCCTTTTGGTTCGCCGGGATGCCCTTACTTTTTCCTAGGTACGTCGACCTAGCGGGTCTCTTTTATGCGTAGTATTTTTTGACTATGTCTGCGTTCACGGGATGTGGGAAGTCTTCGCCGTCCATTGTAGCAAGTATCATGGCTCCACCGGAAAATACCTTCTTAACCACAAATGGCCCTTCGTATGTGGGAGTCCATTTGCCTCTGGGATCACCTTGCGGTAGAATGATACGTTTGATCACCAAGTCGCCAATTTGATACACCTGTCTCTTGACCCTTTTGTTAAATGCCTGAGTCATGCGCTTCTGATATATCTGCCCATGACAAACAGCCGCAAGTCTCTTCTCATCAATCAAATTTATCTGATCGAGTCGAGTCTGAATCCATTCATCTTCATCTAAGCCCGCCTCTTTCATGATTCTTAGAGAGGGAATCTGAACTTCCACTGGTAAAACGGCTTCCATCCCGTAGACTAAAGAGAAAGGAGTTGCCCCTGTCGAAGTCCGCACTGAAGTGCGATAACCATGAAGAGCAAAGGGTAACATCTCATGCCAGTCTTTGTACGTTACTGTCATCTTTTGTATAATCTTCTTAATATTCTTATTAGCAGCTTCCACGGCGCCATTCATCTTTGGCCGGTACGGAGAAGAGTTATGGTGTTCTATCTTGAACTGCATGCAGAGTTCAGTAATCATCTTGTTGTTCAAATTAGTGCCATTGTCAGTGATAATTCTTTCAGGGATGCCATACCGACAAATAAGACTATTCTTGATGAACCATGCCACCACATTCTTGGTAACAGAAGCAAATGAGGCGGCCTCTACCCACTTTGTAAAGTAATCAATAGCAACAAGGACGAAACGATGTCCATTAGAGGTCGTAGGTTTAATCTCTCCAATCATATCAATGCCCCACATTGCAAAGGGCCAAGGGGCTGTCAACACGTTTAATGGGGCAGGAGGCACATGTACTTTATCCGCATAGATCTGGCACTTGTGACAGGTTCTGGAGTGATGGTGGCAATCAGCTTCCATGGTAGACCAATAATACCCTGATCTCAAAATCTTCTTGGCCATTGTATGTCCACTAGAATGAGTCCCAAAAATACCGTCATGCGTGTCTTCCATAATCTTTTCTGCTTCTTTTTTATCCACACAGCGAAGCAAAGTCGAATCATGGTTACGTTTGTATAATATTCCATTACTCAAAAAGAATTTAGCGGAAAACTTCCTCAGAAATTTTCTGTCGTTGATGGATGCCCCTTCAGGGTATTCCTGAGTTTCTAAATATCTTTTTACTTCGTGGAACCAAGGTTTCTCTTCTACTTCATCAGCATTAAGTTCATAACAGTATGCGGGTTCATCTAATCGTTCAATGGTGATCATGGGAGCTTCATTGTCCCATCTGACTCTGAACATAGATGACATGGTAGCCAATGCGTCTGCCAACTGATTCTCTTCTCGTGGAATATGTTCGAATGTAATCTTTTCAAAGTATGGGATTAATGTCAACACACGCTCTTGATAAGGGATGAGATTCGGATGTTTAGCGTCCCATTCTCCTTTGATCTGACTGATCACTAAGGCTGAGTCTCCGTACACACTCAAAAACTTGATTCTTAGGTTTATAGCAACTCTGAGTCCCAAAACACATGCTTCGTACTCGGCCATATTATTGGTACAATCAAAACATAGTCTAGCGGTGAAAGGTGTATGACAACCCTTGGGGGAAATGATTACAACACCAACACCATTGCCCAATGCATTAGAAGATCCATCAAAAACCATAGTCCATCGGGATCCCAGTTCGGATCCTTCCTCCGGTCCAGGTTCTTCATAATCAGTAACAAGCATGACATCCTCATCTGGGAACTCAAAATTCATAGATTGATAATCATCCACTGCTTGATGAGCCAAATGATCGGCTAGCACGCTTCCTTTGATTGCTTTCTGGGTAGTATACTGGATATCATACTCTGTTAAAATCATCTGCCATCTTGCTATTCTTCCGGAGAGGGAAGGTTTCTCAAATATGTATTTGATAGGATCCATCTTAGAAATCAACAAAGTGGTATGATTCAACATATACTGTCTTAGTCGGCGAGCAGCCCAGGCCAAAGCACAACAAGTTTTCTCAAGCAGTGAGTATCTTGTTTCACAGTCGGTAAACTTTTTGCTAAGGTAGTATATGGCATGCTCTTTTCGACCAGACTCGTCATGTTGCCCCAACACACACCCCATTGAATTTTCTAACACGGTCAAATACATAATTAGAGGTCTTCCTTCAACTGGTGGCATTAGAATTGGAGGTTCTTGGAGGTACTTCTTGATTTTGTCAAAAGCTTCTTGACATTCATCATTCCATATCATCTCTTGATTTTTTCTCAGTAACTTGAAGATGGGTTTGCAGGTAGCGGTCAAATGGAAGATAAACCGGGCAATATAATTCAAACGTCCCAAGAAACCTCTGACTTCTTTATCTGTACCGGGAACTGGAATTTCTTGAATAGCTCTCACTTTGGCCGGGTCAACCTCAATTCCTCTGCTACTGACAATAAATCCCAAGAGTTTACCGGATCTTACTCCAAAGGTGCATTTGTTCGGGTTCAATCTCAGCTTGTATTTCTTCAACCTCTCAAACTATTTGTACAAATGGTCGAGATGTTCTTCTTCAGTATGAGATCTGGCTATCATGTCATCCACATACACTTCTATTTCATGATGAATCATATCATGAAACAAAACCACCATAGCACGCTGGTACGTTGCCCCGGCGTTCTTTAAACCAAATGGCATTACTTTGTAACAGAAAGTGCCCCATTGTGTCACAAACGTAGTTTTTTCCATGTCTTCAGGTGCCATCTTAATCTGGTTATAACCCGAGAATCCATCCATGAAGGAGAATACTTTGTGTTGAGCGGTGTTATCTACCAGAACATCAATGTGCGGAAGTGGAAAGTCATCTTTGGGACTCGCTTTATTCAAATCTCTGTAATCTACACACATTCGCACCTTACCATCCTTCTTTGGCACTGGTACCACATTAGCAACCCATTGAGGATAAGAAGTAACAGCTAGAAAACCTGCATTAAATTGTTTCATAACCTCGGCTTTGATTTTCTCAGACATTTCAGGACGCATGCGGCGAACCTTTTGCTTAACAGGACGACAGTCTTCCTTCATCGGCAGCCGATGCACTACTATATCAGTATCCAATCCTGGCATGTCTTCATAAGACCAAGCAAAAATCTCTACATAGTCATGTAACATCTGAATCAATCTTTCTTTGATACTGTTTTCCAAGCCTGCTCCTATTTTGACTTCTTTCTTGTCTACTTCGGTGCCCAGATTTACAATTTCAATTGATTCCTCATGCGGCTGTATAGACTTTTCTTCTTGCAGTATCAGTCTGGCAAGCTCTTCAGGTACTTCATAATCTTCCTCACTTCCATCCTCGGCTTGGTAGATCGGATTTTCAAAGTCATAATGAACAGTAGTAGAACTATTATCGACAGGATCCAGAGTGGGTATGGATCTGCAATTTGTTACGTGAGTGTGTGTAAGAAACATAGCTTTTTTTGGAAGATGACAGGAAAGATAAAGAGCGCAATATTTGAACGCAAAAAGTCCATCGATTTATTGAATATGAATATGCTTATGAAAATGACAAAACCCTTAACAAATTAGCTATTGTGCCCCGGGCATAGACACAATGCTTTAAGAAGTTCAATTGTAAAAATTAAAAAATTGCAACACTAAAATAGACAATAACAATTACTCCTGACTAAAGGAAATCGGGATAGTGTCTTCAGCCTTCCAATTATTGAGTCTGTCACCAATTGTTGGGAAAATCCAGATATCCAGGTCGCAATCGCTATCAGCATCTTCTACAGCATTAATTTGATCTTTGACCATCTTTTCAGAGTTAAATCCCAGACCAGACTTGTCAGACTTGTATGGTACGTTGATCAGTTGACCCCAACCAGTACGACCACCATTTTCAACCACGGCTTGAGCGTCCTTCAGAGAAATCATAGCAGGAGGAGCACGAATAACCTTGGGCACAAGGGGAGTTGGCTTAAGGACAGGACTAGGCGGAGGAACCACTTCAAATGAGTGAGACGGAGTCTCGAAGAATTCTCCATCCATCTCGACGTATCTGAAGGCCTGCACACTACTGACAATATACTCTTCTTCCCCACACACAGTGACGATCTTACCCTCTATTGGATACCTCAGCTTTTGATGGAGAGACGAAGCTACAGCACTTGCCCCATGAATCCAAGGGCGTCCCAGCAAGCAGGAATAGGCGGGACGAATGTTTATTACGTGAAAGATAGTGTTGAAGACTTGAGGTCCTATTTTGATGGGGAGGACCACCTCACCGTGGACAACGCTCTTTGCAGCATCGTAAGCGCGCACCACAATGTCACTAGGCTTCAGTTCAACGCTTTTACAGTCAAGTTTATCGAGCACGGTTTTCGGTAGCACATTCAAAGAAGAGCCATTATCGATCAACACATGAGACAAGGTGATCCCCTTACACTCAATGGAGATATGCAGAGCTTTATTGTGATTCTTTCCTGCTGGTGTCAGGTCAGCATCGGAAAAGCCTAGGTCATTGTCAACAGCCAGATGAGCAACATAATTTTCGAACTGATCGACGGAGGTCTCCTGAGGTACATGAGCAGTCTTCAAGAATTTTATCAACGCTTTGGCATGAGATTCAGAAGATAATAACAAGGATAACATCGAGATCTTAGACGGGGTATGCCCCAGCTGTTCTACCACATCAAAATCACTCTTGCGGATGATTTTCAGCATTTCTTCCATTTCTTGTTTGGCAACATCTTCAGTAGTAACTTCGACGGGTGTCCCTACCTGAGAAGGGTTGACCGGTTCCTTTCCTCGGGTTTCAGGGGCGGGAGGTGAGATTTCTGGAGAAAAGATCCTTCCACTTCGAGTAACTTTACTAGTCCCAACAATGCCATTAGGATTAGCAGAATTATCAACTTGCTTTACGCCATGGATGTAAACATCCCCTCCATAATTCCACGGAATAGCTTTGCTTGAGGAATACGGTATTGGCCCAGGTGCGGTAATAATTAGGGGAGCTACCCTGGGCTCAGCAGTAATCTTCACAGGCACTCTAGTAGCGGTAATCTTCACTGGGACTTTGGACCTAGCAATCACGGATATTTCTTCAATAGGGTTTCCTACCTTAGGAATCTTTTCGAGGAGAATTGTACGATCGTCCATCAGCCGTTGAATACCATCTCTCAACTTCGGGCAATCATCGGGTCGAAGTATACAGAGATCACAACCTTCAGCGCAACCTGGAAATAAACCAGCTTGCAATAAATTCTTCTTGATGGTCAGGAGAGGAGACACTAAGTCGGCTACATTAGCAATGTGAGAATTGTCATCCACAGAATTAACAGTCTTGTCATGGTTAGGCATAGGAGCAGTGATGACATTAGGAGTCTCCAGAGGATCAAATTCAATTTCCCCAGCGTCGATCATATCCTGAATTTTATTCTTCAACAACCAACAATCGTTTGTATCATGCCCGGGGCTATCGGAGTGATATGCACACCTGGCATTGGGATTATAACGAGGAGAAGTAGTGTTGACATTTGCAGGAGGGCCTCTGAGAGTGATTAAATTTGCCTTTAGCATACTTTGCAGTGCTTGTGCTAAAGTCATATTGATCTTGGTAAACTGCCTTCTCGGCCTGTCCTGTCTGTGCTGGAAGTTTTGAGCTGGCGGGGCTGCAATCGTAACTGCTCCAACGGCATGGTCACTATTTTTCTTGTTATGACTCCTTTGACCGTACACCGTATTTGATTCA
This sequence comes from Lathyrus oleraceus, assembly GCF_024323335.1. Classification (NCBI taxonomy): domain Eukaryota; kingdom Viridiplantae; phylum Streptophyta; class Magnoliopsida; order Fabales; family Fabaceae; genus Lathyrus; species Lathyrus oleraceus. The sequence goes on along the minus strand of NC_066583.1, from coordinate 379,143,092 downwards.
TTCTTCCCCTGATAGGACTTTTTGCTGTTTGCAGAGGTAGCCGCCTGTATCTTTCCACTTCGAATGCCGCTCTCCACCCGTTCACCTGTCAATATAAGTTCAGTGAAACCTGATGAAGAACTTCCCAGTAGATGGCTATAGAATGGGCCAGTCAGTGTACCCATGAACATGTCTACTAATTCTCGATCAGTCATAGGGGGTTTGACTCTGCCAGCCAAATCTCTCCATTTTTGGGCATATTCTTTGAAGCTTTCTTTAGAGCCCATAGTCATATTCTGCAACTGTAGCCGAGTAGGCGCTAATTCAGAATTATACTGGTAATGCTTGTAGAATGTCGTCGCTAAATCAGTCCAGGTGTGGACGTTAGAGCTCTCGAGCTGATAATACCACTCCAACTGTGAGCCAGACAGACTCTCTTGGAAGAAATGGATCCATAGCTTCCTATCAGTGGTATACGGCTGAATCTTTCTCACGTAAGCTCTCAGATGCATCTGAGGACAAGATGCACCATCATACTTAGTGAAAGTGGGGATCTTGAATTTGCGAGGAATGACCACATCAGAGACTAGACCCAAGCTTTCGAAATCCAAATTGGGCGCCTTCTGACCCTCCATAGCTAGCATACGTTCTTCCAGCAGTTTATACTTATCACCTTTTGGAGAGTACTGTTCATTTTCATAATCTTCATCGTCATCCTCCTGGCTGAAAGGATCAGCATTCTCCTCTTCTGAATCTGTCCCTTCTTCTTGATCCTTCGGAATCCTAATCTTGACTCCTGCAGCCTGTCCTTTAAGCCTTCTTCCCGGGTTAATGTAACTCACAGGTTTCTTGTCCTTCTTCTGTTCGAGCAAGAGAGCCTTCAGTTCCTCCTGCCCTTTGGATAAGCTTAAGATCATTTCCTGGAATTGAGCATTTTGAGCCTGGAGATCTTTGACAGTTTGTTCGAGAGCCATTTTTCTGTTTAGAAGGAAGACCGTAAGAACGTTGAGCTTTTTAGAATACCTGTTATGCAATGTCATGTTATGCTATGCAATGTATGAAATGTTTTCAAGGACTTTTGGAATTTAACTTTGCGTAAACTACCAAAAAAAAGAAACTTTTGTAGTTTTTTTTTTTTTTTTTTTTTTTACAAAACAGAGCAAAGTTAACTCCCTAAGTCCTCGAAATGGTTAGTACAATGCCATGATGTTATGATGTTATGTGAATAACAAGCACAAGCAAGTCACATAACAATCATTCCTAGGTTTTAAGGCTTGCATGAGTTCCACAGGTGAGTACCCTCCCCACTGAATGTTTGGTTGGTTCAACCTGTCCTAGAATAGTAACCGGGTTCTAAAAGGATCTCCAATCATTGACCTTCCTTTAAGTCCACTTCAGTGCAACACCAAGTGGTTGACCGAAGTTTCCCTAAAGTCCAATCTCAAAGAGTGTAGTATCGAGTCTCAACCAACCCCAGTCGGAACCGAAGTCAGTTATCTCATTACTTTCTAATGGCTAGGATGAGTCAATTAGGGTTCTAAAGGTCTGGTTAATGTTTTGATGACACCACGCGGAAGCCAAATTTTTCCTCAAGTAAACATGAGGAACATCAGGACATCCAAAGTGTCACATTAACCGTAGCTATCATTTTGACCATTCCAGTATACGCCGGATAGTCGCGATGATCTTTTGCTACTTACCTAAGGTACACTAGATCCGGGTGTAGGATCTTTCACTCAAGCATAAAATACCCAAGCAATCCCTTAAAAGTAAATCAGACAATTTAAATAAGTGATCTTGTTTTTTAAGGTAACCTCTCTTTTTAAGTCCCCAGCAGAGTCGCCAGTTCTGTCATACGGTGAACTGACTTTATGTGTTTTGCTTTGGAAAGCAAATGTCGCGGTTAGCAAGAGTCGCCACCGACTTTTCTTTTATCCCATAAGGAAAGGTGGAAAAGAACAGGAAAAACCTTAATTAGATTTTGGGTTCGGGAGGTATATTATACAAAGGGAAGGTGTTAGCACCCTTTGTATCCATGGTTATCCATGGGCTCTTAATTGCTGGATCACTTATGTCTGTCTAAAAAATGTTTGTGAATTGCTTAAAAAATGTTTTGAAAAGAGAGTTTAACTTTGTAATGATTCTTGTACGAATGTATACAAAGTATTTATCTCGTTTAATTTTGAAAGCGGTTTAGAAAAATATAACTTGGCAATGATTCTAGTACGAATGTATACCAAGTGGTGATTTTCTAGCATTTGCAAGGTGTGAAAAATGTTTTAGGTGGCGAGCCAGCAATTAAGAGTTATACCGACCCAAGGTCTTTATGGGCATTTCCTATCCTTATGAGGGTAAAACTGTCCTTACTATTGAGAAGTAAGTAGTTTTATCCTTTGGATGTAAAAGGGACATCGTAGGGTCATCGATTGGTCATTGAAGGCAACATTTGTAAGGATACCTTACCATTCAAAGGGACGATCATCATTTAACCGCAGGCTACAACGACGGGACATTCTAAGTGTTCAATAATCTTCCACCTCCAGACCACGAATGGCGTACATACCATTCTAACTCTCTCGGTTCAAGAATATTGAACAGGGGCAACTGTCATACCCCAAAATTTGCCCGTTAATCTTGCAAGACATTTTTCAAGGCACTTCAATTCATTTTTCAAGACACTGATCTTAAAGGAACAAAGACCCAGCACACAGGTGGCCAAATCCAGAAAATGGCTTAAAATGGCTTGCTCGCTAGGCGAGCAAAATCCTTCGCCTAGCGAACCCTTCGCTACACCACTCGCCTAGCGAAGCTTGCGAATACTAGAAATTTTGGGCTTCACTCTGAGCCCATTAGGTCACAAAAAATCATTATAAATACCACAACTTCAGTCAGAAGAAAAGGGGGGGGGGAGAGAGAGACAGACGGACGGAAACAGAAAGAAGGAACAGCAAACCCTGGAGGCTAACCAAGAGAATTCAGAGCAACCCTAAAGGAAACCCTGAAGGAAACTCATCTGCACAAAGGTTACCTCCGCCCAACTCAATCTGGCACCAACCCTAAGAGTGATCTGCCAATTCAACATTGCAATTCAATTGCAAACAGGTTTGCACTACCACTACCGCTTTTTGCTTCCAATTTACATGTGATATTATGATTGAGTTTATAAATATATCTTAGGTTTTGCATGTGGATTTAAACATGTATGGATATCTTGAATGTTTAACCATAAAATTTCTGTAATGGATGTCATAGGGTGTGGAGCTTGCTGAAATCGTATTGTTCTTAAATTCAAAACCCGCAGTCGTTCGCTAGCACATCGCTAAGCGAACATGTAGCGAGTGTTCGCCAGGCCCTCGCTAGGCGAGGCAGCAGCGAACACGACAGTCGCTGATTTTTCTGTTCTGATTTTTTGCTAATCTGACATGTTTTATTGTAACCATGCATGCTTTACCTGACATTATTACTGTTGTGATTCCTTTTGGTTTAGTGCAACTCTCGATTGCACCCTGATTTGGTATTCTGACCTGTTTGTTGAATATTGTAAGGGCTTACATACTCCTGGAAAAGGTAGCTTGCTAGGTATTCCACTTTATTTGTGGGATACCCCTGTGGAGATTCATCCTAATTACCTAATTGATTATAATGTGGAGATTCATCCTAATTACCTAATTGATTATAAAATATTACCTTTGAATATGTGATCTTGGACCTCTCTTTGTTGCCTTACGGTATTACGGTATTACGGTATTACGGTCATGTCCCGCGAATGTGGGTATGCACTTAGCAAAGACCCTTCGGTTAAATCATCATGTCCCTATAAGATAAATCATAGTCCCTCGAATGTTGCCTGCGAATATATGATATTTGTCCCTCGATGACCCGTCGTTGTAGCCTACGGTTAAATGATGATCGTCCTTTTGAATGCTAAGGTATCCTTACAACTGTTGCCTTCAATGACCAATCGATGACCCTACGATGTCCCTTTACATCCAAAGGATAAAACTACTTACTTCTCAATAGTAAGGACAGTTTTACCCTCATAAGAATAGGAAATACCCCTAAAGACCTTGGATAGGTATAACTCTTAAATGCTTACTCACAAATTTTAAATACTTTTTGTAGGTGTTTAATTGGCTGCATTATATGGTAAAACACTAATGTCTTGACTGATGTCATGACATGCATATGTGACTACTTTGTAGTTACTGCAGGACTAGCTAACACAGGATTTATTGAATGTCAAACTGGACGTTGTGACATTCATACCTGTCAACAGATACTAAGGAATAGAACATCAGGAGTTCTGTTAGAACTTAGTATTCACTTGCAGTCTGGTTATCAAGGAAGAACCAGACCTGGCATAAGGCCTACTGACTGAATGTCAAACTGGATGTTGTGACATTCATCATTGACAGCAGCTACTGAAGATTGGGCAGAGTGGTGTTCTGCTATACTTCAGCATTTTACTTAGTTTGTTATTCAAGAGAATAACAGAACTAACTTAAGGCCAACTGTGTAAATGTTAAGTTGGACACTTTGACATTTACTAATGTAAGCTGGTACTGTAGTATGGTCATTTTGATCATGTACAGGTCAGCAGATTTGTACAGTCTGTTTTCTGGAAAAACAGACTCAGCATATGGACCTTGATGTCAAGCTGAATGTCGTGACATTCATTCCTGACAGCATATGCTAACTTGTAGGTTGTTCAGTTTTCTGTTACAGCTTTCTCAGGCTATTCTTTAGGAAGTCAACAGCTTAGAGAAAATCCAGGAAATCAACAACCAAGCTACATTCAATGAACCTAACAAATAGCCTATTTGTTAGCAACCTAAATATTGAATTTGTGGGAACTTATGTGAGCTAAAATTCAGGAAAATACAGGTGCAAAAGCCCAGGTGCTGCAATATAAAAAGGAAGGCATTCCTTCATTCAGTTTCAGGGATTTTGAGGCGTGAAGATTTAGTGTGTCCATCTTACTTCACTGCTGTATTTTTTGTGAGTCTAGAATTAGACGTATCATGTAAGCCAAGTCATTATCAAGTAGATGATTGCTTAGGCATAGGGTGTTCATTGAGTTGTAAGTGTTGTGTCACTCGAAGCTTTTAAGCGTGAGTGCTGTGTATCTTGGTTTAAGCTGTGAAGCATAACCAAGAGTTGTTTTTGAAGTGTGACTTCAAAGTGTTTTTAATATCACTGAGGTGATTGAGGGGGAGTGAGTAGGAACTCTGATCTTAGATTAAGATTGAAATTGCATTGGGTAGGGATTAAGTGATAAGTTGTAAACGGGTGAGTTTAGCTTTGAATTGATACTACTAATAGTGGATTTCCTCCCTGGCTTGGTAGCCCCCAGATGTAGGTCATGTTGGACTGAACTGGGTGAACAATTACTTGTGTTATTTACTGCACTTACTGTTAAGCTCTGCATAATCCCTGTCTGTGCAGAATTGGATGTCATAACAACCAATGTGACATCCAAAGTCTGATAACTAGAATTTCAATTGGCATCAGAGCAGGCACCCTGCCTGTGAAGTTCTGGGTGAGATCTAGGGAAGTTACTTTCTAGTACCATGGACAAGGATTTAGGACACTCAAATAGACCACCCATGTTGGATGGCTCTAATTATGATGACTGGAAGCCTCGTATGATAGCCTTCTTAAGGTCTCTAGACAGCAAAGTCTGGAGAGCTGTCAATAAAGGATGGGAACATCCAATGAGGACAGGTGAAGATGGAGTCAGTGTGCAGATTCCTGAAGAAGAGTGGGACAAGGAGCAAGAGGCACTAGCTCTTGGAAATTCCAAGGCCTTGAATGCTTTGTTCAATGGAATCAACAAGAACATCTTCAGACTAGTTCACCACTGTGAGCTAGCTAAGGAAGTTTGGGATACCCTCAAGGTAACTCATGAAGGTACTTCCAAAGTGAAGATGTCCAAACTTCAGATGCTGACAACCAAGTTTGAAAATCTGAAGATGAAGGAGGAAGAGACTATTCATGACTTTCACATGAATATTCTTGAAATTGCAAACACCTCTGGTGGACTAGGTGAGAAAATGACTGAAGAGAAACTTGTAAGAAAGATTCTCAGGTCCTTACCTAAGAGGTTTGCTATGAAGGTCACTGCCATAGAGGAGGCTCAGGACATCAGCAATATGAAGGTAGATGAGCTCATTGGTTCTCTCCAAACCTTTGAAATGGGCTTAGGTGAGTATGCTGAGAAGAAGAAAAGCATAGCCTTTATAACAAATGCTGAAGAGGAGTCAGAAGAAGGATATACAGGAGGTGATGAAAGTATATCAGAAGCCCTAGCCATGCTTGGGAGGCAATTCAACAAGTTCATGAAGAAGATTGATCAAAGAGGCAGACCTAATGTCAAGAACATCCCGTCTGACATTAAGAAAAGATCAACTTCTGAGGAGAAGTTCAACCATGGGAAGGGAATCCAGTGTCATGGCTGTGAAGGGTATGGACACGTCAGAGCTGAATGCCCTACTTACCTCAAATTGCAAAGTAAGGGGCTAGCTATCACATGGTCTAAAGGAGATTCTGAAAGTGAGTCTGAAGGAGAATCTGCCAAACATGTCACTGCACTAACCAGTGTGTGTGTCTCTGAAGATGACACAAGTGCAGATGAGTTGACAATTGATGAACTTGCTGCAACATATAAGAAGCTGTGTACCACCAATGCAGAAGTGCGTGCACAAGGAGAAAAACAGAAGAAACTCATCAAGGAACTGGAAGATGAGAGACAGAAACAACTGTCTGCCATAGAGGGGCTAAAAGATGAGATAGCCCTGCTGACCTCCAAGCTGAACCAGATGACCAAATCCATCAGAATGATGAATAAGGGAACTGACACCTTGGAAGAAATTCTAAAGGTGGGTCAGCAGTCTGGAACCAAATCTGGGCTAGGATTTGGAAAAAGAGCTGAACACAAACGCCCAAAGGCTAGAGTTCAGAAGTTCAAGCCGATGTCAAAGCCAATGTCTCAACATCGAGGAGCTAGGATGAATGATCATCAGAAGAGAATATACCTGAATTGGAGGTGTCACCACTGTGGCAGGCTTGGACATATAAAAGCCTTCTGCTACTGGATTCATGGCTTCCCTAACAGAGCCTCACATGTCAGACCTAAGCATAACACACGTAAGCGATGTGTTCCCATTAAGAAGCAACAATGGTATGCTAGGATAGCTCACACTGCCCTAAGGGCCTCTTCCAGAGAAGACTGGTACTTTGACAGTGGATGTTCAAGACATATGACTGGTATGGAAAATCTACTGGTAGACATTCAACCTCACACCACCAGTTATGTGACTTTTGGTGATGGGGCCAAAGGAAAAATAAGAGGTGTTGGCACACTGGACTGTTCTGGAGTGCCAAAACTGAACAATGTGCTGTTAGTAAGAGGACTAACTGCAAACCTCATCAGCATAAGTCAGCTGTGTGATCAAGGGTTTCATGTTCAGTTCACTAAGGAGCTGTGCATCGTGACAAGTGGTGACAATCAGGAAGTTATGAGAGGAACCAGGTCCAAAGACAACTGCTACCTGTGGGAACCTGATCTCTCTAACTTTTCCACAACATGTTCCTCAGCCAAGGAAGAACAGGAGGTAAAGCTGTGGCATAGAAGACTTGGACATCTCCACTTACGGGGAATGAAGAAGATCATATCCAAGGAAGCAGTCAGAGGAATGCCAAAGCTTCTGATTGATGAAGGAAGAGTCTGTGGAGAATGCCAAGTGGGCAAGCAAACCAAGATGTCACACCCAAAGCTGGGACATTCCACAACCTCCAGAGTTCTGGAGCTGCTGCACATGGACCTAATGGGACCTATGCAGGTTGAAAGTCTTGGTGGGAAGAAGTATGCCTACGTGGTGGTTGATGACCATTCCAGATACACGTGGATAAGCTTCATCAGAGAGAAGTCAGATGCATTTGATGTCTTCAAAGATCTGTGCATAAGACTTCAAAGGGAAAAGGACAGTTGTGTGGTCCGGATTAGAAGTGATCATGGTACTGAATTCAAGAACTCCAAGTTTGATGAGTTCTGCTCGTCTGAAGGAATAAGCCATGAGTTCTCCTCACCTATAACTCCTCAGCAGAATGGAATAGTTGAAAGAAAAAATAGAACTATTCAAGAATCTTCCAGAGCAATGATTCATGCAAAGAAGCTCCCTATGCACTTTTGGGCTGAAGCAATGAATACCGCGTGCTATGTTCACAACAGAGTCACCTTGAGAAAAGGAACCTCCTCCACTCTGTATGAAATATGGAAGGGTAGAAAACCCACTGTGAAGTACTTTCATATTTTTGGAAGTAAATGCTACATCCTCACAGATCGTGAACAGAGAAGGAAGCTAGATCCCAAAAGTGATGAAGGCGTATTTCTTGGATACTCCACTAACAGCAGAGCCTATAGAGTGTTCAACTACAGGACCAATGTCCTGATGGAGTCCATAAATGTCATTGTGGATGATAAAGAGGAAGGAACCGATGTCATGGAGGATGTTGAAACATTCCTCGACAGTCAAATTGACAGTCCAGTCAAGCCTGAAGGAGTACAGGAATCTCCTCCTGATTGTGAAGTAGAGGCAACCACCAAAGTGCCATCTATCAGAATTCAGAAAGACCACCCTAAGGATCTTATCATAGGGGATCCCACCAGTGGTGTTACCACCAGGTCAAGAGGAATAAACTCAAATTCCTGCTTTGTTTCCAAGGTTGAACCAAAGAATGTGAAAGAAGCCCTGACTGATGAATACTGGATCATTGCCATGCAAGAGGAACTCGAGCAGTTCACAAGGCATGAAGTATGGGAGCTGGTTCCAAGACCTGAAGGGTCCAACATCATTGGTACCAAGTGGATCTACAAAAACAAATCTGATGAGAAAGGAGTAATTACTAGAAATAAAGCAAGACTAGTAGCTCAAGGATACACTCAAGTTGAAAGAGTAGACTTTGATGAGACATTTGCTCCTGTGGCTAGACTTGAGTCCATCAGATTGCTGTTGGGGGTAGCATGCATCCTAAAGTTCAAGCTATTCCAAATGGATGTGAAGAGTGCATTCTTGAATGGCTACCTGAATGAAGAAGTCTATGTGGAACAACCCAAAGGGTTCTGTGATCCTAACCAACCTGAGCATGTATACAAGTTGAAGAAAGCTTTGTATGGGTTGAAGCAAGCACCCAGAGCTTGGTATGACAGGTTAACCGAATTTCTGACCTCAAATGGATACAGAAAGGGGGGCATAGATAAAACCTTGTTTGTGAAGGATGATGAAGGCAAAATCATGATAGCTCAAATCTATGTTGATGATATAGTCTTTGGTGGAATGTCAGAACAAATGGTTAACAAATTTGTTCACCAGATGCAGTCTGAGTTTGAAATGAGTCTAGTGGGAGAACTGACCTATTTCCTTGGAATGCAAGTAAACCAAATGGAGGACTCTATGTTTCTCTCCCAAAGCAAGTATGCCAAGAACATAGTTAAGAAGTTTGGTATGGACCATGCCAGGCACAAGAGGACTCCAGCTCCTACTCATCTGAAGTTAACCAAAGATGATGGAGGGCCTAGTGTGGATCAATGCCTGTACAGGAGCATGATAGGTAGTCTGCTGTATCTAACTGCTAGTAGACCTGATATCTCTTATGCAGTTGGAGTGTGTGCCAGATACCAAGCAGAGCCCAAGGTGAGTCACTTGAATCAAGTCAAAAGGATTCTCAAGTACATCAATGGGACATGTGACTATGGGATGCTGTACTCACATGGGTCTGAGGCTGTCCTAACTGGGTACTGTGATGCTGATTGGGCTGGAAGTGCTGATGACAGAAAAAGCACATCAGGTGGATGTTTCTTCTTAGGAGAAAACCTCATATCATGGTTCAGCAAGAAGCAGAACTGTGTCTCTCTGTCCACTGCAGAGGCTGAATACATAGCTGCTGGAAGCAGCTGCTCCCAATTGGTGTGGATGAAACAAATGCTCACTGAGTACAATGTCACTCAAAATGTCATGACATTGTTCTGTGATAATCTCAGTGCCATCAACATCTCCAAGAATCCCATCCAACACAGCAGGACCAAACATATTGACATTAGGCACCACTTCATCAGAGATCTGGTGGAAGACAAGGTGATCACTTTGGAACATGTAGCCACGGATCTTCAACTGGCTGACATATTTACAAAGGCTCTGGATGCTACTCAGTTTGAAAACTTAAGGAGCAAACTGGGAATATGTCTCTCTGAGACCTTATAGCAACCACTGATGTTTGGGATAAATTGTTTGATACCTCTGCCTATTGAACAATTTGTACTAGGCTATGATTGGTCAACAGATCATAGCTATGCTGCTTGCAACAAGGGTGGATACAAGAAGGTAAGGAGACACCCTACAGAGAGAAGGTCACTGTACCTGCAGGAGTTCAAGGATGTTGTTCATGCAGGAGTGGTTCTGGATGTCAGAAACAAAATCATGGCATCTGATATGGTGGTACCTACTGTTAAGCAAAAGTGGGTGATCACTTGATCGAAGCTGTGAAGCAAGATCAAGTGGATGTTAACTTGGTTGAAACTGTGAAGTAAAACCAAGTCTGGGACTCTGTCATTGTGCTCTGACAATGTTGTTGGCTTTGGCAACATTTGTGACAAAAAGGGGGAGTAATAACCATCCATCCCTGACAAACAGAGTAAGTCTCTACAACAGACTCTCATGACAGATCTGAAGATTCCCCCCTGCAGCAGATATTGAAGTTTAGGTGCAACTTCTAATATGTGTGTGCTGCTAAGTGAAGTTTTTATTTAACTTCCATGTGTGTGAGTGTGCTGCCACTCTGAGTGTTTTTAGCTAGTATTATTTCCTGCTAGGTGAGTGTTTCCGCTGCTATGAACTCTGTTATGGGGATCAAAGTGTTTTAGCCAAAAATTTGCCAAAGGGGGAGTTTGTAGGTGTTTAATTGGCTGCATTATATGGTAAAACACTAATGTCTTGACTGATGTCATGACATGCATATGTGACTACTTTGTAGTTACTGCAGGACTAGCTAACACAGGATTTATTGAATGTCAAACTGGACGTTGTGACATTCATACCTGTCAACAGATACTAAGGAATAGAACATCAGGAGTTCTGTTAGAACTTAGTATTCACTTGCAGTCTGGTTATCAAGGAAGAACCAGACCTGGCATAAGGCCTACTGACTGAATGTCAAACTGGATGTTGTGACATTCATCATTGACAGCAGCTACTGAAGATTGGGCAGAGTGGTGTTCTGTTATACTTCAGCATTTTACTTAGTTTGTTATTCAAGAGAATAACAGAACTAACTTAAGGCCAACTGTGTAAATGTTAAGTTGGACACTTTGACATTTACTAATGTAAGCTGGTACTGTAGTATGGTCATTTTGATCATGTACAGGTCAGCAGATTTGTACAGTCTGTTTTCTGGAAAAACAGACTCAGCATATGGACCTTGATGTCAAGCTGAATGTCGTGACATTCATTCCTGACAGCATATGCTAACTTGTAGGTTGTTCAGTTTTCTGTTACAGCTTTCTCAGGCTATTCTTTAGGAAGTCAACAGCTTAGAGAAAATCCAGGAAATCAACAACCAAGCTACATTCAATGAACCTAACAAATAGCCTATTTGTTAGCAACCTAAATATTGAATTTGTGGGAACTTATGTGACCTAAAATTCAGGAAAATACAGGTGCAAAAGCCCAGGTGCTGCAATATAAAAAGGAAGGCATTCCTCCATTCAGTTTCAGGGATTTTGAGGCGTGAAGATTTAGTGTGTCCATCTTACTTCACTGCTGTATTTTTTGTGAGTCTAGAATTAGACGTATCTTGTAAGCCAAGTCATTATCAAGTAGATGATTGCTTAGGCATAGGGTGTTCATTGAGTTGTAAGTGTTGTGTCACTCGAAGCTTTTAAGCGTGAGTGCTGTGTATCTTGGTTTAAGCTGTGAAGCATAACCAAGAGTTGTTTTTGAAGTGTGACTTCAAAGTGTTTTTAATATCACTGAGGTGATTGAGGGGGAGTGAGTAGGAACTCTGATCTTAGATTAAGATTGAAATTGCATTGGGTAGGGATTAAGTGATAAGTTGTAAACGGGTGAGTTTAGCTTTGAATTGATACTACTAATAGTGGATTTCCTCCCTGGCTTGGTAGCCCCCAGATGTAGGTCATGTTGGACTGAACTGGGTGAACAATTACTTGTGTTATTTACTGCACTTACTGTTAAGCTCTGCATAATCCCTGTCTGTGCAGAATTGGATGTCATAACAACCAGTGTGACATCCAAAGTCTGATAACTAGAATTTCACTTTTCACACCTCACACCTTTCAAAACATCTTTTAGAAAATCACCACTTGGTATACATTCGTACTAGAATCATTCCCGAGTTATATTTTTCTAAACCATTTTCAAAGTTAAACGCGATAAACACTTTGTATACATTCGTACAAGAAACATTACAAAGTTAAACTCTCTCTTCAAAACATTTTCTAAACACTCCTCAAACACTTTTTCAAATAAAAAAAACATAAGTGATTAAGCAATTAAGAGCCCATGGATAACCATGGATACAAAGGGTGCTAACACCTTCCCTTTGTATAATGTACCTCCCGAACTCAGAATCTAATCAAGGTCTTTCCTGTTCTTTTCCGCCTTTCTTTATTGGATAAAAGAAAAGCCGGTGGCGACTCTTGCTATCCGCGACATTTGCTTTCCAAAGCAAAATCTCCCAAAGTCAGTTCACCGTATGACAATGTCGCAGTCGACACAACTTCTCCCCATAATTCTTTGGGTAGATACTTGCCTTTCAGCATACTTCTAACTATATTCATAATGGTTATATTCTTCCTTTCTGCGACTCCATTCTGCTGAGGAATGTAGGGTGGCACGACCTCATGCACAATCCCTTCTTTCGCACACAATGCATCGAAGTCTTTCGACACATATTCTCCACCACCATCAGTTCTCAAAATCTTGATCTTTCGACCGCTCTGTCTTTTGACCATAGATTTAAACTTGGTAAATACCTCGATCACTTCACTTTTCTTCTGGATCAGGTAAGACCACAGTTTTTGACTGAAATCATCTATGAATGTAACAAAGTATCTGTTACCTCCAATCGAATCCACCTGGAGAGGGCCACATACATCAGAGTATATGACTTCAAGAATTGTCTTCGACCTGCTTCCTGCATCCTTACTGAAGTTGTTCTTATGCTGCTTTGCCTGCACACATTCTTCACACACTTTGTTTGGAATGTCGATTTCTGGTAATCCTGAAACCATATTTCTTCTCTTCAAATCTCTGATGTCTTTGAAATTGAGATGGCTAAGTCTATAATTCCATATCCATTCATCTCTATTGGCTGCTGTTGCAAGGCACTTATGCTCCATCACATTAAGTTCAATCTTGAAGGTTCTATTCTGAGACATTGAAGCCTTCAAGATCAACCTTCCATTTTAGTCGAGAACTCTCATCATCTTGTCTTCGATCGACACCTTGTAGTTTTTTTCGACTAACTTCCCTATGCTGAGCAAATTGCTCTTCATGCCTGGTATGTACAACACATTTGAAATTTACTAACCTCTTGCCATCTTTCCTCATAATCAGAACATCACCAACACCATTCAGCTACTAGAGTGTTGTCATTTGCAAATTTCACCATGTTCTTCATTGAGGGCTTTATGTTGACAAACCAATCTTTTCTTCCAGACATGTGTGATGAGCATCCTGAGTCCAAGTACCACCGGTCCTTGAATCTCTCTTCTTCTCTTGTTGTAACCATCAGCAATGTCTCTTCTTCTTCGTGTTTCGCCAACTTTGCATAAGTTTCTTGATTCTTCTGCTTTTCTGGACAATCACTAGAATAATGACCATACTTCTTACAATTGTAACACTGAATGTGACTCTTGTCTGGATTTTGACCACCACCTCTTCCTCTACCTGCAGAACCGCCTCTTTGGTTGCCTTGGTTCCAGAGTTTTCTCTGATTCGACCAGTTTCCTTCTTGTTGATTTCGACTAGTCGAATTGTTGTAGCCTCCTCGGCCTTTGTTGTCATTCCAACTTCCTTTGTCGTTTCTTTCTTTTGCAAATTGAGCCTGCAAAGCCATATCACTCTTCGACTTTCTTGCAACTCTTTCAGCCATTCTTTGTTCATGAGAGTCAAGCGTCCCTTGAAGCTCTTCCTTTGTCAGTTTTGACAAATCCTTCGACTCTTCTATGGCTACTACCACGTGGTCGGACTTTGGAGCCAACAACCTCAAGATCTTTCCAACAACAGATCTTGATGTCAACATTTCTCCATATACCTTGATTTGATTCACCAGTTTCGTAACCTTGGTGAAAAAATCAGTTATGCTTTCATTGTCTTCCATTTGAAGCAATTCATACGTTCTTTTATGAGTTTGTAACCTCACCTCTTTCACCTTCTCCGCGCCTCCAAACGATTTCTCCATAATTTCCCATGCTTCTTTCGCTGACTCTGCATCACTAACATTTTCAAAGTTATATGCATCAACACATTGATGGATTATAAAGAGAGCTTTATAATCTTTCTTCTTCAATTATTTATGTGCAGCATTTTCTTGATCCACCGCGGCTTCTGCAAGCGTTGCTACTCCTTCCTTCACAAGATCCCAAAGATCATGATAACAAAACACAACCTTTATCTGCTTGCACCAATTCTCATAATTGTTGTTCTTGAGAATCGGAAGATTTGCTGGAAAATGCCTGTTTGGATGATTCGTTGTCATGGTGATTTTCTTCTCACCAATCGATTAATTTAGAGCTCTGATACCAGATGTTGAAAATTCTCCAAAATCTATGGAGAATTTCAATCAATCTTGATGAGCAAGATTGTTATTACCCATGTAATAGCAATGAAAAGAGAAGAACAATGGAGAAAGAAAGAGTGTAAAGAACGATGAAGGAGAAAAGTAATAAAATTCTGCATAGTTTCTCTCTACCCACAAACTGTGAAAAACTTCTTATTCACTTTGCAACTGCAAAATACTGTGAATACAATGTTATGAATATTCTATTCACTTAATTACAAAAATAGGAGTTACTCCCTCTATTTATAGATTTAGGTTAACTTGGACCTCAAGTCAAAACCCAAAACTATAAAAACCCAGAATAACTAACATTACATAACACACTAGGTGATTTGACACTTCCTTATTATGCCGAGCAAACTGCTTCGGCACAAGGAATTACAATTCAACTGTTTATAAAGGTAAACAATGTAATATCAAATGTCTTCTTTGGCTCAAGTTTGAAATAAATATTTAATGAATTGCCTAATAATTCTTTTCAAAATTTTAAACACTTAATTTATAAAAGTATTAATTAAAACAATTAATTATTAATTTATTTTATAAAAAATATTAATTAATATATTATTATAATCATCAATCACATATCTTTAAAATTATTTTTTTTATCTCAACTATCGATCAATGTCACAAATGTAAAAGTGATCCAAATCAAAATAGGAGATGAATTGTTTAAACATTCAAATTTGAGGATAAAAATACCTTTTTTTTTATTTTTTTCTGTTCCACTTTAAGAAATCTTTTCATTATCAATAAATAATTTTCCATGATCTCGTGGTTTTCGTTAAATGTGATGGCGTATCTCACAAATTCACCATTTGTTAAGATAAAATTTTGCTGTAAACTTTTTAAAATTGTTACTCGCGACTTAGCCATCAAACGGTTCTGATAAAGTCCTTTGGTAGAATTCAAGTATTTTGAGTTATCGTACGGTTAGGGTATCGTTCATATCAATCCTTTTTAGATAATCAATTTACATTAGATTTTGAGATGAATACACTTAACCCTATTAAATATGTTAGAAATATTTTTCAAGGATTATCACAAGCACCGAAAAAATCAAATTTAATCTTATAAACCACTATACTATTAGATATACAATATACTTTTGTATATTTTTTAATTTTCATCAAATATTTCAAAAGGATTGGTGATTGCATTTACATTTAAAAGTGGATTATGAGGTCGTAAATCAATTATATAAATTTCATTCAATTTGATAAAAATAATCTTAATAGCAAAAGAAAACACCTATATATTGTATTGATTTTTTTAGTGATGATTTATTCATTTTGCTACTTAAACTATAAGATTAATATCTATGTATTATTGGGTCATGCGGAGGAATATCAATATTAAGCTAAGATAATATACAAGTGAGAGACTTTACATATTCACTCCAAACCTTAAGATGATAGGTGTATGAGTCATTTTACTTATAAAGTGTTCAACCTCAACTTTCCTAAGCAATATAAGACTTAAAACTCACAATTGTTTCGCAACAATCTCTACCTCAAGTGGGAGTTCATCCACTATACTTCCCCTTAAACGGAACCTCTTTCATCCACATGCTTGTACCGCCGTTGGGCATTACAACGAGATGCGCCGCCTGACCACCAGGCCAGGAAGACTTTCGATACAAGGAGTCGGTCCCTTACTCGAACTAGGCTCTGATGCCACTGATGGGTCACCATGAGGGGGAAGCATTCACATTTGGTCAAACACTCACCTAAAGATCAAAAATTCACCTAAACAAATGAGAGAGACACCACATATTCATCCAAAATCTTAAGGTGATAGGTGTGTGGGTTCTCTCACTTATAAATGCTTAAGTCTCCATATTTCCAACCAATGTGAGACTACTACTCACACTACTCACACTTAGGGGTGGCAAACGGGCATGCCCATCCCGTTTAGGCTCGTCCCGTAAAATGTGACGGGGCGGGGCGATCATAGTTGAGGATGCGTGCCTAAAACTTAGGTCCACCCCGCAAAAAAATGAGAGCGAGGTGGGGAAAGCTCGAGGACACTGCACTTTTTAAGCCTAAAAATACAAAAATTTATGTAAATACTCGTGCCAGCAAAAGCCCGCGAAGAAAACGGCGTGGGTCGAACACATTAGAGGGTGAGGGCCTAAATCCTTGGTCCGCCCCGTACTAAAGTGCGGGACGGGCATGCCCAACGGGTCGGGCCCGTTTTGCCACCCCTACTCACGCTTACTACATTCTCAATATGTATTAATTGTATGGATTATTTTACACATACATCTAATCGAATCACGGTTTGATATCACATTTTAGTTTAATTTATAATTGAATTAGATATAACATCATTGCTTATTCTTATTAATTTTACCACTCAACCAATGAATATTAATTAAAAAATGAAACAATCAATAACGCAACCTTTGTACTACTTTCAACTTTTTGATTTTGATCTCTAACCTCTAAGGAAACCAACTATCTTTCTTCCTTTTTTCACTCAATCCAAAAGAGATTCCTAAGTGTATGGAAAAATATAAAAGCTTATTATCTTTCACTCTAACAAATGAATCTACTAAAATCCCGAAACGATCAGGCTCCAAAGGCATCCGACAAGAGGTAACAAATATAGGAGAAACCTCCCATTAGATGGACAACTTAAGACCATGGAAACCTCTAGTATCCTCTATAAATGACTTTAGGCGACCATCCCACAAACAAAAACAAATTCAAAGATGGGGGTTAAGAGTGTAAAAAGTGATATTGGTAATTCAAGTGTTCTAACCGGTTAACACGAGGGTGTAATCGGTTACAACAAAGTCAGTTTCACTTCTGAGTTGTAGAAAAAGGCAAATTTCTAAAGTTGTAATTGGTTAACCTCAAACGTTAACCGGTTACTAGTGAAGCTATTTTAATTCACATGTCAGTTGTAATCGGTTAACCAAATGGTGTAATTGGTTACAGGCCCGAGTTTTGATATTTTTCTGTTATATAATTGTTTGTTTTGGATGTCAATCAGTTTGTAACACTTGTATAAATATGTTGGATGCATTCTCATCCAAGGTTAATGCAATTATCATTCTTATCCTCAATTTTCTCTCTCTCTCTCTCTCTCTCTCTCTCTCTCTCTCTCTCTCTATATATATATATATATATATATATATATATATATATATTCCAAACTTCTCCACCATTATTCACCAACGTTGTGGTTCAAAGTTCCAACATTTAGCATCAAGAGTCTGGTTCTGATCCGCAAACACCTAGTGTGCAACATGAATTCTGTCTCCAATGAAAGAATCCCTGCAAACCTACATATCCTTGATGCGAAAAATTACGACAAATGGTGCAAGCAAATGAAAGTTTTGTTTGGCTACCAAGATGTTCTTGAAGTAATCAAGAACGAGGTGAATCCTCTTATTACTGGTGCAACTGATGCATAATAATCAACATATAAGGAAGAGAAGAAGAAAGATTTCAAGACGTTGCTTTTGATCCATCAATGTGTAGATGGTGTCAACTTTGAGAAAGTTGGTGATTGTGAATCGTTAAAGTAAGTGTGAGAGATCTTAGAGAAGGCCTATGCAATGAGCTAATAAGGCGAATGTGGTGAGGTTACAAAATCAAGCGTCAACTTGAATTAATTCAAATGGAAGAAAAGGAGACAATCAATAATTTCACAACGAGGATCACTCGGTTGGTGAATCAAGTGAATGCATGTGGAGAAATAGTCACGTAGTATTATGTTGTTGCGAAAATCTTGTGTTCTTTAACACAAAGATTTGACAATGTAGTTGTAGCGATTAAGGAAACGAAGGATCTTGTGACGATGAGCAAAGAGGAGCTGCAAAGCTTTCTTGAGGCTCATGAGCAAAGGATGGAGGAGAGAAACTCTGATAAGGCAAAGGCGAAGATCTCTTTGCAAACTCGCTTCAATGAGAAGGACGAGAAATCAAAAGGAAAATGGCCCATGAAGAGTAAAAGGAACATTCATAATTTTGGTGGAAGAGAGTCCTCAAAATTCCAAGAATTCGACTTGTTAAATGGGTGAGAGAAGTTACAACAAAAATGGTGGTCAAGGAAACATTAGAGGTGAAAAGAAGAGGTTTGACAAAAGCAAAGAGCAGTACTTTAAGTTTTAAAGGTTTGGTTATTATGCAAGAGAGTCTAATGCAAAGAAGAAGGAACCTCAAGGAGATTAAGCAAAAGTTACAAGATAAGAGTTTGATGAAGATAATACACTCTTCGTCATGCTCATTAAAGGAGAATGCATTAGCAGCAGGATGCGGGACGCCGACATCAACAATTCTAAGAATGCTGCAAAAATAGGTTGTAACCGATTACTCGAAATGGATAACCGATTATGTAACACCCCAGACTGCTTTTAGGATTATCGACTGACCTCACAAACCAACACAGAACTTTTTAGCATGCTTTGTCCTCACTCACACTATTTTCGAGAAACTTCCCAGAAGACCACCCATCCAAATACTACTCCAAGAAGGACAAGAACTCTGATAAGGCAAAGGCAGAGATCTCTTTGCAAACTCGCTTCAACGAGAAGGACAAGAAATCGAAAGGAAAATGACCTATGAAAAGTAAAAGGAATATTCATAATTTTGGTGGAAGATAGTCCCAAAATTCTAAGAATTCGACTTGTCAAAGGGGTGAGAGCAACTGCAACAAGAATGGTGGTCAAGGCAACGTTAGAGGTGAAAAGAAGAGGTTTGACAAAAGTAAAGAGCAGTAATTTAAGTTTCAGAGGTTTGGTTATTTTGCAAGAGTCTAATGCGAACAAGAAGGAACCTCAAGGAGATGAAGCAAAGGTTACAAGACAAGAGTTTTATGAAGATAATACATTCTTCGTCATGCTCATGGAAGGAGAATGCAGTAGCAGCAGGATGCGGGGCATCAACATTAACAATTTTAAGGATGCTGTAAATATAGGTTGTAACCGATTACTCAAAATGGTTAACCGTTTATGTAACGCCCCAGACTGCTTTTAGGATTATCAACTGACCCCACAGACTAACACGAATCTTTTCATCATGCTTTGTCCTCACTCACACGCTTTCCGAGAAACTTCCCAGAAGGTCACCCATTCAAATACTACTCCAAGAAAGCCATGCTTAACTATGGAGTTCTTATCTGTTAGGCTACCGAAAAGAAGATGCATATTATTGGTATAGGTAGTACCAATCAATATCTATAAGCCTTCCTTCAACCATGCAGTCTCATACATGCACAACCTCAGGATCCCTCTCATTCCGATGTGAATTCTATTTTCCCCTAAAGCTGTCAAGAGTCTCTCATTGTCATGTCTTATGCACCGACAACCACTCCATTGCCCTCGGGTGTTACATGTAACCATTCTCCTCCCTCTTTGGTCTCGGGTGTTATATATCCACCAGCTTCCACTTGGTTTGTCCTCGAACCACATCGTACTAGAAGATGTATGTCTCTGATACCACTTGTAATGCCCCAAACTGCTTTTAGAATTGTTGTCTGACCTCACAAACCAACATGGATCTTTTCAGCATGATTTATCCTCACTCACATGCTTTCTAAGAAACTTCCCAGGAGGTCACTCATCCAAATACTACTCCAAGACAGACACGTTTAACTATGAAGCTCTTATCTGTTAGACTACCAAAAACAAGATGCATCTTCTTTTCGGTAGCCTAACAGATAAGAACTCCATAGTTAAGTGTGATTGACTTGGAGTAGTATTTGGATGGGTGACCTTTTGGGAAGTTTCCCAGAAAGCGTGTGAGTGAGGACAAAGCATGCTGAAAAGACTCGTGTTGGTTTGTGGGAATAGTCGATAATCTCGAAAGCAGTCTGAAGCGTTACAGGTTACATGCAGAAGAAAACACCATGATGAGTACAAAAGGAGTTTAGTGCAGCGAGGAACGGTACTTGGACTCGGGTTATTCCACTCATATGACAAGAAGAAATGATTAGTTTGCTAAAATCATTCGTTCCATGAACAAAAAATTAAAGTTCGCGAATGACACCACTCAACGGCCGATGGGATCGATGATGTTTTGATCATGAGAATGTATGGTGGACATTCCTTAATCAAATATGTATTGTACATTCTAGGAATCAAATGTAACCTTCTAAGTATTAATCAATTGCTTGAGAAGGGGTACAAGATTCACATGGAAAATAATGGGTTATGCGTTATGGATGCAAATAGAGCCTTATTCCTTAAAGCACATATGGCTACCAATAGAACCTTTAAGGTTAAGCTGAAGGTTTTGGAGCATACATGTATTGCTACAACAGCAAGTAGAGAAGAGTGAATATGGCACTATCATCTTGGGCATCTTAATTTTTGAGATCTCAAAGACTTGCAAAAGAAAAAAATGGTAACGGGGTTGCCATCGATCAACATACCAGATGAAACTTTTGAAGAATTTGTGCAAGCGAAGCAACATAAGGGTAAATTCAGCAAGGATGCAAGTTGTAGAACCAAGAATCACTTTGAGGTGGTATATTCGAATGTGTGTGGACCGATGCAAGTAGATTACATTGGTGGCAATAAATACTTTGTCACATTTATTGACGGTCATAGTAGAAATCTATGGACATACTTAATCAAGAAAAATGATAAGGTATTTGAAGTTTTTAAGAAGTTCAAGTCCATGTTTGAGAGACAAATGGTCACAAACTCAAAGTGTTCCAGATGGATGGTGAAAGCGAATATGTCTCAAAAGAGTTTGAGTTTTTGTGATAAAGAAGGGATTGTATATGAGGTATTACCACCTTATACATCACAACAAAATGGTGTTGTCGAAAGAAATAATCGATTGATCGTGAACATGGTGAGAAACATGTTAAAGGGGAAGAACTTGCGAAAAGAGTTATGGGGAGAAGCGGTATCCACCATTGCCTATTTTTTGAATATGTGTCCTACGAAGAAGCTTGAGAATCACTACGCCAAATAAGGGAAAATAGGGCGCTTATTTTGGCCTATAACAGCGCTTTTAAGCGCCCTCTAAAGTGGCGCTGACATAGGTAAAGACAGCGCTTTGTTTTCCTGGAGAAAGCGCTGTCTAAAGTGGCCCTTTAAGGGCCACATTCTAGTGCGCTTTCAGAAATAAGCACCCTCTGGAGTGGTCCATAAAGGGCCACCTTAGAGGGCGCTTTCTGGATAAAGCGCCCTCTAAAGTTGTCAATGTAAAGCCACCTTAGAGGGCGCTTTCTGGACAAAGCGCCCTCTAAAGTTGTCAATGTAAAGCCACCTTAGAGGGCGCTTTCTGGACAAAGCGCCCTCTAAAGTTGTCAATGTAAAGCCACCTTAGAGGGCGCTTTCTGGACAAAGCGCCCTCTAAAGTTGTCAATGTAAAGTGTTTAGAGGGCGCTTCCTACAGAAAGCGCCCTCTAAAGTGTTAGTTATTTTAAAAAAAATTGTTTGAAAAATAGTGGGTATTTAATTGAGAACCTGTTCGCATGCTGCAAAAGTGTAAACTTCATATTGATTTCATCCTTTAATCCAATGTTATACACCATTAATCCATTGATATATACAACATGAATCCATTTATATACAACATTAATCCTCCATATATACAACATTAATATATGATTCTTTGGTCAACAATATACAACAACATATTCATGATTTAGTAAAACTAGTACAACAACAATATACAACATATATACAACAACAACATACAACAACAACATTCCATACATATATGTACAACAATATACAACCTAGCTATATGATTCTTTGATCAATAATGAATTGACACAATTCATCCTTCATTTCATCCAAATGAGCTCTTGAGTAAGATTTGTATTCGTCAAAGTACTACAATTAAGAGAATAAAACATATTCAAGATTTAGTAACAAATTAGATGAAATATCCGATAATATTAAAATAAACCCTAAGTTATTATTCCATACCATTTTTGGGATGTCTATACGATTCAACGCAATGATATCTCTCATAAATCTCAATACAAAAAATCCGCAATCGACCGAATTGTTTTGCTGAGGACACTACACAGAAAAACAAACAATATATATATAGTTAATTTCTTACAAACACTATTATAAGCAAAAAATAAACACAATTATAATTAAGCAAAAATAAGATACTTAATATATACCTCAACTCTGACCCAGGTAATGTCCTTCCTATTACGATAATTCTTTTTCGATCTAAATTTTAGTATTGCCCTAACAAAATAAAAACGTATATTGAGATCAATCTGACAGACATAATTAAATATACAAATACACACGAATATTTAGGGGAATTTCACTTACACGTCAACCGTCTTCTTCATACTCGGATATTTACTCCAATCACCCGATAACGAATCGAGATAATACACTATTAGTCTCGAAAGATCCATAGCAACCAACACCCAGTGACCACTATAAAATAAAACAAAAATTTAGATGAATGAAAATTTTCTACGTAAAAGATATACATAGATTAGAATGAAATTATTAGAAAGAAAATCTAACCCGTTGCCAGAATTAAATGGTAAAAAATACAAACTGGGTGTAGTATTATCATCGGCCGCCATGAATCTATCGACTAGATCATTCTTTACGGATGTTGGATTTTTCGTTATTAACGTTGTGTTGATACGGGAAGCAGCAATAAAATTGAAACGGTTACACAATTCAGTTCCCCGCATCAATGTGTCATACATATACCTTAAATAGAAACATAATAAACATTAGACTATTCATTGAAATGTGTAAATAAATTGTTCAACTAAGTAAATTATAGATTGATCGGAGTACCATATGTATGTATGAATGACAGCGATGCCCAATTCGTCGTGTTCAAAAAGTTGTTGCATGTCCTCCTTTGCAATTATTTCGGAATGAGCAAATCCGAAAACACCTTCATCAAAATCTACACTACGAATGGCGCCGTGCATAATATCGGACTCTTCCACCATTTTCTCAAGACGCATCATAATTTGAGATTTTGTCCCGGACGTCGTTGGAATATCCTTACCAGCGCTTTTCAACTTTCGACCGGGAACCTAAAAATTCATATAAAATAAATCATGACTTTTTGTGATGCAACAGAATCGTTGCGTATATAATTCAATGGGTATATATATTTGTACCTCTTTTTGAGATGCAACCGACTCGATGCGTCTTGAAATCCCTTTACCAGCTTTATGTGTGGGTCTTGTAGGAGTCTAACATTACCATGTAATAAGGATTGATTAAATATCATAATTGTAGCTGAATTGAAATGTGAATACTAAATATTCATAATCATTTAGAACATATATACCCCGGCATCTGGGAAAATTAGATCTGACGGCCAACCAACAAAGGATCCGACTGCATCTCGCATCAACGTTGTCTATGAAACAACGTCAGGTAATGGTAGAAGCGCGTCCGTATCTAATACAAGGTCAACCGAAACTTTCATATATCCCACCGGGAGGGGATTATGGTGAAGTAATTCACCCGAAGTATTGTGCACTTTTCCCTTGCCAACTATGCGATAAGTTGGTGACGATAGATACAGCTGACAAGGTGTAATGCCCTAAACCAATAATAAATGTTATTGTTAACGTGTATATGTGTCAAGTAAAAAAATGCTATTTTAATTTCATAATAACATATATAATTACCTCGGGAAATTTCGGTTGACAATTGATACTAGCTCGGTCACTAGTATCTTTTGCCTCGGAACCGCACCTTTCCTCTCTATACCTTGCATTCTCGTTTTGCAGTTGGAGTACTTGTGCCCTTAACTCCGCCAAGGTCTCCATCACCTCTTTGTTGGTAGGATTTTTTGTTTTTGGTTTTTTATAAAATGACGACGGAGTCACACCAAAACCCTTACCCCTCACACGACCGGAATACTCAGGAACATTTAGTACTCGACTAAGTACGCTCCTGCAATCCTGGACCTCGGTTGAAGGTAAGGTTTGGGATAAAGTCTCCTGAAATATTATTAGAGGAGATTAAAAATGAATTATATGTCTAACAAAATTTTTGATATAATTAAAGAAATAATGTTACATATACTTACACATTCTTCATAAACATTTTGGACCGCTTCAACGACAGCCCCATCCTTCCCAACCCGAGCAGCCTTCCATAATACGTGCTCCGGAAGAGATGTTGCGTCACTTTTCTCCTCGGCTAGCTACACATTGAATTAGATTATAAGATCATCAATTATAACATATTGTGACAATGTATAAGCTCATAGCATTTGAATATACTCACAATTCTTTGTTGTAACCGTGCATATCCCGTACGCCCTTTTTTGTACGGATACGCGGGTTTTGATGCCCTTTTCCGATTTTTGTCGCTTACTTCCTAGATAAAAAAGTTTAAGGCATATTAGAACTAAGTAACTTAACAATTGTATAATACCATAATTAATAGACATTACATGGAATTTTTCGTTTCTTCGTTTGGCGACAAAGTTATCCCATTCATCGGCTGAAATAATCTCGGCATACTTCATTGGCCGTTCTGCTTCAACAAATTTTCCTTCCTCATCCTTGAGAAATTTGTTGGACAAAAAGGATCGAAATCCTCAGAGTCTTTTTCCGGCCAATTGAATACAATATTTTTGCCGGCTTTCATCGATGTGAAAGGATCTCTAAAAAACATACACATGGAGTGTGTTATTATAAGTAATATTATAACAATATATGGTCAACAAATAGTCAACAAAAAAAACATATAACAATATATGGTAAGTACCTGTATCTCGGACCATATTTTTTCTTTGCCAACCTTCAATTCCGGACTTCTCCAATTATCACATGTAATCGGAATATGTTGTCGAACAAGGAAACCAATGTAACTTGCCAACATTGAACCGTTAGGCTCAATTAGTTGGTCTTCAGCATTCCAATGTACTTCAAATTTTACACCCTTGTCTCTTGCACGAATGATTGACTTCATAACAGTCAATCCTCGTTTGATTTCTTTTTCAACATTGTTACGTGATCCATTCGCGTCATGGGTATCGTCTTGGTTAGCCATTTTATCTGTAATATAGAAATGACTCAATAAGACCCAAGTAAGACAATGACCATATTCGTGAAGCTACACAAAAAACACATTCATATACCTTCCATTTCTCTCATGTTACAACAATCTAAACTCTTTTTTTTTTATCATTATTGAATACAAACTCACACACACCTACTGCATACAAAAGACCAATACAAACTTATGGTGTTTGGAACATGAACAAACTTGCATCCATAATCATCAAACTTCCAAGCACAAGCTCAAACACACTTCAAATGATATCAGTTTTCAATCAGAAATAAAAAACTCAGTTTGCCCTAAACAACATTAATCAACATAATGCACAAAATGTAAAACTCAGTTTAGAAAATGCCCTAATCAAACACATGAAGAAAGTGAACGGTAACGATGGAGAAGAGAAATACCTTCAAGGTGACGGTAACGATGGAGAAGAAAGTGAACAGTGACGGTGGACGCAGATAACTCAGTGAACGTGAATGCAGCAGCAGAAAAAGGCGACGGCGACGACGACGGTGAGGGAGGGAGAACGAACGGAGGACGAGAGTAATCGCAGTAGAGAGTAATCGCAGTAGAGAGAAAACCCAGTTACGTAAACGAAATAGCTTATAGAGAGGGAAAATAAAGAGACATGCAGTATATGTTATAATTTTAATGTTAACTAAAGGGGACCTTAGAGGGCGCTTTTGTAAAAAAAGCGCCCTCTAAAGGGGGCCTAAGAGGGCGCTTCTGAAAGCGCTCTCTAAGGCTTTCCAAAAGCGCCTTATAAACTGGAAATGTACATGGACTTAGAGAGCGCTTTTTTAAAAGCGCCCTCTAAGGGTAACCTTAGAGGGCGCTTTCATTAAAGCGCCCTCTATTGGTGTCCCTCCATTTCCTCATTATTTTTTTTTGGCTTCACTTTAGAGGGCGCTTTGTTACAAAAGCGCCCTCTAAAGGGGGCCTAAGAGGGCGCTTCTAAAAGCGCTCTCTAAGGCTTTCCAAAAGCGCCTTATAAACTGGAAACGTACATGGACTTAGAGAGCGCTTTTTTAAAAGCGCCCTCTAAGGTTACCCTTAGAGGGCGCTTTCAATAAAGCGTCCTCTATTGGTGTCCCTCCATTTCCTCATTATTTTTTCGCTTCACTTTAGAGTGCGCTTTGTTACAAAAGCGCCCTCTAAAGTGCGCTGTCTATTCCAGTAGTATGCTCCTTATTTTTTCTCTTCACTTTAGAGTGCACTTTTGTAATAAAGCGCCCTCTAAGGGGCGCTGTCTATTCCAGTTTTTGGCGTAGTGAATGTAACACCGGAGGAAGCATAGTCGGGATTCAAACGGAATTTGAACCATAACTTTGAAAAGGCCCATATTGGTCCCTTAACTTTTCAAAACATACCATATTCGTCTTTTTCATCTAATTAGCGACCAAATTCTGAGTTTTTCCGTCACTAACTAGACGAAAAGGACTAATATCAAACATTTTGAAAAATTAAGGTACCAATATGAACCCATATATATATATATAATCGGTAAATTTTCACCTTATGTTCGTATAACAAAATCCACCGTTAAATTGGATATAGGTCACACCTATAAAATTTCACATAAGTAAAAAATTATTTGAAATGTTAAAGAGAATGATAAAAATTAACGGTTTTCATAAAGTTTTGTAAGACGTCCATTTTTATGTATCTTGTTAACATACCTAATGATTTCCGATTGATATTAAATTTTATAGTCAGGATCTATATGATAATAGCTTTCAATTCAATAGTGTATTTTGTTATACCAATATGCCGTAAAGAGTTATCAGATGTGAAAGTATGTTAATTGTCGAAACACGTTTTCTCATGCTTAACCACCTTATTTGAAGCGACTTTGGGAGCTTCTTAATTCCACAGTAAAATATACAGTCCTCAATCCCACCAATGGAGAAACTTCGATCAAATCGACGCATGTATGTTTTTCTTCTGCCCACTCATATACCAGAACATCGACTGACGTAAGAATAAGTTATAATGGTTCATATTATTCACATGCGCCACTTTGTTCACATATCTAATAAAAATAAAATATATATATAATGGTTAAATAGAATAATATATCATTGAAACAATTTTATGGAATATAATAGCAACACAAAATTTAATATGTTAAGTTCCATTTTGTTTACCACTTTTACTTTTATGAAATAAAGCAAAATTCAACAATTAAATTAAAACAGTAAATCTTGTAAAAAGCTCTTGATATCGCACAATTCTTTATAGATTAGATAACTCATAAGTCATAATGCATTGATATTATAAAAATAAGACTTTGTGAGCTGTTAATAATTAATGGTCCCTAAGTCATAAGAAATCATTTCAAAAGGTTCACAATAAATATTTAACTTTATAGACGATTTAGTCATAGATAAAATTTTCATAATTAATAAATGCGAAAAGGCCGTGGTTAACTACTTAATTAAATAGTTTCTTGTAGTGAAAGATAGGAGTAAAAGAAAGGATAATGAAGTTATTATATATAAAAAAAAAATCAACATCGATTATTATCCATGTTTTTATTTAAGATCTTTACCAAGGTTTAAGCTATCGAATCAATGAATGAGCTTAAAAGACAAATATGAAATTTTGATATATCTTAGAGACATATAATGAAAAGATCATTATTTTATGTTTGGATTCTTGCAACTTCAAAGTGCCAAGTTTTTTCAACTATAATCTAAAAACTTTTGAACTTCCACATATAAATTAATTTTAAAGAATTCAATTTATCACACCAAAGGAAGAAAAGTATGCTTCAAATTTTCAAGTATGTTTTTTCTTTGATAGTCTTTCTTTCTGTGTTTCTTGTGTTAACTAATGGTGTACGGGATAAACCACATCCATGTAAGTCATTTCTTCACATAACTTTCAAATTTTCTTCTATATCTTCGTTAAGTCATTTGCTTTTAGATAGAATTTCAAATTTATTCGAGGTCTTTCCCGATCTTCTCTTAACAAATTCTTCTACAAGTGCGTCTTCCTTCTTCCTTTAAAATATGGGAACATTAACATGAATTTTATTATCCGATCTAATGGTTAACATTATGACGTCTTTAACTTCTTTAAATCTAGGAAAACTGAATCTTCTATCAAATTTGTTTTTTTATGGAATGACCGTCTCATTTATATATATTAAAATGTTATTGATTTTTGAATATAATAATTCAGTTATATTATTATATAAATATAAATAAATATCAATATTAAAGATTAAATCAACCGTTTATATTTATTTAACTAATTTATTGTTAGTAACAATCTTTTATTTGACATTGCAGATTTTTCTTCCCCTTGCCAAACTAAAACTGATTGTCGAGACAAAGCATGTTATCGTCCTTTAAAACGGAAATGCATTTCTTATAGATGTGAGTGTGCATGAAAGTTGAAAATAATTATATATTACTTGGAAGTTAGTTATTGTGTGTGTTATAAGGTCAGAAAATTTATAATTTCCTTCACTCTTTCCAATATATTATTTCGATTATCTTCCAAATTTTTGGATTAGCTCAAAAGTATTGTATCATAATATAAAAGTGTCGTGGCGTTCATACATAGAAGATAGTGAAAACAACATTGTGGTTGAATGATTATATAAAGTCAAAATTTGATTATATGATGCTGAGCATAAGATTATCTTTATCTAGTGATATTTAAACCTTTAAAAAATATAGGATTGGTTTTTATTTTTTTAAGTTTTTATTTTTCTTAAATTTATTTTTAGGATTTTATCCCCTGTTTTATTTTGCTGTTATTTTTAATGACATGACAAGTGATGTGTTAGTGTTTAAGTAACATAACTTAAATTTTTATGTTATTTATATATATATATATATATATATATATATATATATATATATATATATATATATATATATATATATATATATATATATATATATATATATATATATATATATATATATATATATATATATATATATATATATATATATATATATATATATATATATATATATATATATATATTGGAAAATAATAAGTAAAAGTTATTGTATCTTATTCCTATATTGTAAAGATATAATTATTACACTTAACGGAAAATAAAGAAAAATAAAGAAAAATAAAAGTAGTATTAAAGTAAATAATAAAATCAAAATCAAGATACCCCTCTCTCAAGTTGGTGCATAGATATTTGTAATGCATATTTTGTCTATCAAATCCTCAAAAAGTGGTCTTGCCAAACTTTTTGTTAGGATATTCGTTGTTTGCTGATTTAAAGTCAGAAGGGTAGACATATGATTCCAACATCTAACTTCTCCTTTATGAAATGTCGACAATCTCAATATGCTTGGATCTATCATGTTGAACTGGATTATGAGCTATGTTAATAGCAATTTTACTGTCAGAGTACAATTTAAATGGAAGCTCAATTTTCATCTTAAGTTCTTCTAGGACTCTAAGGATCCATAATCCTTCACAAATACCTTGAGACGTAACTCTAAACTCGACTTCTATAATACTCCTTGCTACAATTCCTTATTTCTTGCTCTTCCATGTCACAAAATTACCCCAAACATAAATACAATATCTAGAGGTTAATCTTCTTTATGTGACTGAACCTGCCCAATCAACATTGGTGAAGATAGACACATTTCTTTCACTAGTCTTCTTAAAAAATAATCATTTTCCAGGACTTCCCTTCAAATATCCCAGTATCCTATAGACTGCCTTAATATGTTCCTCGAAAGGAGGATGTATAAACTGACTCACTAAGCAATATCAAGTCGGGTGTGTGACAAATAAATCAGTTTCTCAACCAATCTCTGATATCTCCCTGTATCAATATGAACATTATCTTCTCCCCAAAGTTTAGCATTAGGATCCATAGGGGTATCTGCAGGACGACATCCAGTCATTTTTGTTTCTTTCAACAAGTCTAGAATGTATTTCTATTGTGAAACCACAATACAATTCTTTGACCGAGCAACCTCCATACCTAGAAAATATCTCAAGAATCTCAAGTCCTTGATTTCAAAGTATACTGCTAATTTCTCTTTTACTTTTGTCATTTCCACTGTATCGTCTCCAGTAAGGAGAATATCATCAACATAAACAATCAGGGCAACAACTTTTCCATCGTCAGAGAACTTTGTGAACAAGATGTGGTCAGTCTGTCCTTGGATGTACCATTGTTTCTTCATGGACTGAGTGAAACTTTCAAACCAAGCTCTAAGGGACTGTTTTAATCCATACAAAGACTTATTTAATTTACATACATTTGATCTAAATTTCTTTTCAAAACCAAGAGGAATATCCATATATACTTCTTTTTCTAGATCACCATTAAGGAAGACATTCTTAACATCTAACTGATGTCTGGGCCAATCCAGGTTAGCAACAAGAGATAAAAGAGTTATGACAGTGTTCAATTTTGAAACAGGTGCAAATGTCTCTAAGTAATATATACCATAGGTCTGAGTAAAGCCTTTAGCCACAAAGCGATCCTTGTGCCTTTTAAACGACCCATCTGAGTTATACTTCATAGTAAACACTCATTTTCATCGAACTGTCTTATTTCCATCTGGTAGTGACGTAACATTCCAAGTTTTTTTTCTTTTCGAGAGCTTTCATCTCCTCAAGTACAACTTCTCTTCACTTTGGAATTTCTAGAGCAACCTGTACACTTTTGGGAATTTCTACACTAGAAAATTTTGAGGTGAAGGCATATATAGATGAAGAGAAATTTGAATATGATATGAAATTGGAAATGGGATGTTTAGTGCAAGATTTGACAGATTTTCTAAAGGCAACAAGATCATATATATCAGGATACAAAATACCACTCTCTAAAGTGACTCATTAGGAGGTTGATCATTCCCCAGTTAAGATTCCTGGCAGTGTTGAGATGTGGACTCGTCCCTTCCTTTGTGGTATTTTTTCACAAAAACCTTTCCTTTCCAAGTCCTGTTTCTTAATTCAAATATGTTTTCTTGAAGTGACTCATTATTTTGTGCCATTTAAATTAGATCATCATTATCATCGTTTTCAGGATTCTCATTGTTTTCTACGATAGAAAATGTAGGCTCGGATTCACAAGGTTCCTTACTGATAACAGTAGTAGGATCCAATAAGGATTCATGGCCATTTCCTGTTGGTGCGGGTGTAAAAGTCTCAGAATTTTGTGATACTGACAAATATAATTTATTTAAAAAACTCATATCCGCAATTTGAAACGAGTCTTTGTTTATCCCCCCCCCCCCCCCCCCCCTGAAGATGAGTGTCGTCAAAAAAATATTTATTTTCAAAGAAAGTAACATTCATAGTGACAAACATTTTATTATTTTTTGGATCAAAACATTTATATCCTTTTTGGGTTGAGGATTATCCAACAAAGACACATTTTATAGCACATGGCTCTAGTTTTCCAATATTTTTATGTTCATGAACAAAGGTTGTGCAACCAAAGATTTTTAAAGTCAAATCAGTTAAAACACGAGTACTAGGAAAACATTATTTGAAGATATTAATTGGAGTTTGAAAATTGAGAATTTTGGAGGGCATTCTGTTAATTAATTACGCAATATTTAAAACACCTTCACCCCACAAATAATTTGGTATTTTATTCGAAAAAAGTATAGCTCTAGTAAATGTCTATTTTTCCTTTTGGCCACTCCATTTTATTAAGGAGTTTTAGGACATGAACTTTGATGTACAATCCCATTTTTTAGAAAAAATTCATCCAGGATAGTGTTAAAATATTATTTGCCATTATCACTTCTAAAGACTTGGATATTTGTTTGAAATTGGTTATGCATTATTGAAAAAAATTATTTATAGCCTGACAAACATTTGATTTCCCCTTTAACAAGTACACCCAACATACTCTTGTATGGTCATCTATAAATGTGATAAACCATATTTTGAGAGAGTGTACTTGTACGATTAGGGTCCCAAACATCACTGTGAATAATAGAAAACGATTTTGATGGTTTATAAGGTTGTATTGAAAATTATGAACGATGATGCTTTGCAAACTCACATGCTTCACATTTAAATGAAGAAATGTTCTTATTGTGGAATAACTTAGGAAACAAGTGTTTTAAGTAACGGAAACTAGGATGACCTAATCTTAAATGTCATACCATAATGTTGTCATCTTTATTATTCAAAACAGAAAAAGACTCAGAGTAGAAACTTATTGTTTTTAAAGGTAGTTGTGATGCAAATCCAATGTTAAGGTAGTAGAGTCCTACACTCTCCTTAGAACTGCCAATCATCTTCCCCGAGTTCAAATCCTGAAAGACACAATGTGATCGGAAAAAATTAGTTTGACAATTTATATATGGGCTAATTTACTGACGAACATTAAACTACACAATAGGTTTGGAATACAAAGGATGTTTTTAAGAGTTAACATTGGAGGCAACACAACTGACCCTTTACTTGCAATGGCTGAAAAAGAGCCATCTACGAGTTTTATTTTTTGATTACCTGCACATGGACTATATGAAGAGAATAAAGAAGATTCACCTGTCATGTGATCAGAGGAATCTGAATCTACTATCTAAGTATGACTGAGACTGACACTAAGAAATGCATAATTACCTTTTGTTGCTATAAAGCAAGAAGGAGTTTAAAGACTCGAGCAATTTGTACAACCTGTCTAGTTGTCTGTAGTGTGTAGAAGCTGAGTTAGAGAGGATTGCTGCCCTTGATCAAAATTACTAGCCTAAAATGAACGACCAACTTTCTTCTTCCAGTTAAGAGATTTTCCATTGAGCTTCTAACACGTTTCACATGTATGCAATTCACGCTTACAGTGATCACACGAAGGAACTTTGTCTAACCATTTTCCTTCATCAAGATTCCTAGTAGCCAGAGCTGAGCCTTTAGATTCAGAGCTTCGTGGTGTCTTACCCATCATAATTCCTTGTCGTGCCTCCTCCCTTCTTATTTTTGCAAAAGTTTCATGAAGAGTTGACAATGGTATTTTTCCTAAAACTCTACAACTTACCTCATCAAGGTCTTTATTGAGCCCAGCGAGAAACATGAATGCACGATCATTTTCTTACCTCTTGAGAAACAAAACACTGTCTTCTGTACACCTCCAATTGTCATCATAACAAAGATCCAACTCTTGCCACAGTGTCAACATTTCATTGTAATAAGCTATTGCACTCCTGTTACCTTGTTTTGCATGCCATAACTTTGATTTTAAACCAAAAATTTGGAAGGAGTTTTGAGTATCAGAGTATGTTTTCTTATCAACTTCCCACACATCCTTTGCGGAAGGTAAAAACATGTAAGGCTTACATATTCCAGTTTCCATAGAGCATACCAGCCACATAATGATCAAGGAGTTTTCAAACTTCCATTATTTGTTACGAGGATCCTCTGTTGTCGGTTCAACTACTGCTCCTATTAATAAACCAACTTTTCCTTTTCTATCCAATATCAACCGAACGGTTTGAGCCCATTCATTATAGTTATTCACATTCATTTTAGGAATATTGACCTTTAGGGAGTATGATGAACCCTCTTGATCATTATCGCCTATGTTGGAATAATTGTCACCAAAAATAATGTTCAAGTTTCCATTGTTGCTGTCATTACTGCCAAAAACAATATTGTTACTGTTTTCATTGTTGTTGTCATTACTGCCACTATTTGTGACCACTGACGATTCCTCTTGTACACCATCTCCGCGACCACCGTCGTTTATGTGGCCACCTCCGTTTCCGCGACCACCGTCCGACTCAGGTTACGATTGTTCACCATTGTTGGGTCCGATGTAGGCTTATGCTGGAGAAGACCACATGTTGTTGTTTTCGCCATATGAGGCTAAACGGATATGTGAAGCAAGTCGGGTAAGAAAGCGGGTAAGTAAAAGTTGTTCTATCTTATTCCTTAGCATTATAGTGGTTTATATAGTAAAGATACAATTATTACATTTTGTTTATATAGTGAAGATACAATTATTATATTTAATGGAGAATAAAAAAAAATATTAAAAGAAATAATAAAATCAAAAATATAATATTTTCCAACAATATATATGTATATAATTTTTTAATGGAATGAATTGCCTAACCTACCAATCAAGCCACATACGTTTTTGTTATTTTACTTGCAGCAATATTACATTGTTTTGATCTGCAATACTTTCAATGTGAACTATTTGTGCCAATCACGACACACTGTTTGCTGCTGTTTGCTGCAATCACGACACACTGTTTGCTGCTGTCTCTATTAAGCAAAGCAGTAATGTTTCTACAGCAAGTAGTAAAATGATTCATTAATAAAAATGCATAAAGCAAAGCAGTAATTGCCCATTTGGATGATTTTATTTTGTTATGATTTTTTTTAAAATTATAATAAAACTATATATTCTTTTTAAATTACGGTTTTAGTCTCCATATTATTACACATTCACGAAATTAATCTTTTTATTTAATTTTTAAACCGTTTTAATCTCTATTTCTCATTTTTTAAGATGTGTCATTTCTTTAACTTTCATTATTTAATGACAATTTTTTTATTCAAATAATTCAGTTTTAAAAAAAAAATTCAAAATAATTCACATTTTAGATTAATTCTAAACTATCCTGTTTTTCAAAAAAAAAATCAACATATAGGACTCAGATGAATTGACGCATACCCTTAAATTTAAAGAGGAGACGCCAATTGCATTGACTTCTGCACATGGTGCTGTCAATCCAATTGGCGTCAGTGTGTAAAGAATGAGAGGAGACACTAATTGGTCTGACGCAATGTTTTAAAAATCGGATCAAACTGTCTGGTTCAACTGATTGGACCAAGAACCAGAGATGAATCCAGTTGGGTCAGCCAGAAAAACCAGAAAAACTGAGTTGAACCGTCCAAAACCATTCGAACCGGAGCCGGTTTTGTAAAACCGTCAGGTTCAAAAAAAGCATCAAATTAACCATTTTTAAAAAAATTTAAAAATTTTAATATGTCAATATCAAAACTTAACCTACATTCTCAATTACAAAAAAAATTTCATATTTTTCTATAACCGTACGAACTTCTAAGTTTTGTCACTCCATTATAGTTTTTCTTTCAATCATACTCCATAACAACGTTATCCCTTTTAAACATAGTCACGATATCCAACTCAATATTGACTGTCGTTCAAGTCAATATTGTTTGTTGTTGTCAATTAAGATTTATTTGTCATAGTTCAACTCAAATTCATTTTTTTTGTTTAATGACATATATTATATTATTTATTTTTGGTATTTTATCTTATTTAATTTAGTTATTCTTAATTATTTGAACTTTATTTTAGTTCTTATATTCTATTATTTGAATTTTGGTTTGAATTAGTTTAATTTAGTTTATTGTAATTCTTTAATTTGGTTAAATTATTCTTAAATGAATGTTGAAATGAAGTGGAGAATAATGTTATGTTATTATATGTATTATCGATATTGTTGTATTAAATTTGTAATGAATTTTTGAAATAATTATTTTATTAAGTTGTGAAAACATGATTATGTGTGACATATTTATGAAATTTAGTTTTATATTATTAGTTTATTTAATAAATGGTTCAGCCGTAGGTTTAACCGGTTGAACCAATTGAACCTTAAACCGTAAGTTTCACCGGTTCAATCTCCGGTCCGATTTTTAAAACATTGTTCTGACGTCTATGTGTATTGTGTAATTTTTTTTGTATAAATAGAGGTGTGGCGTGATTCATTTTTTCACATCTATTTTTATTATATTGCAAACAAGGTTCGTCTTCGTCACCACTATGGGAAAGTGATTTATTCGAGTGATAAACCTCCGATGAACATGCTCTTCTAGAACATCTGTCGTTTTGAGTAACTACAAAGGGAGTTGGTTCGTTGGTCAGACAGAGACATACTTGAAGGCGAAAAAAATTAGAAGTATTGAGAGACACGATGTTGTACGTGAGTGAGTGCGAGTTAAAAATGATAAGGATACGAGGAAAATAATGTTTGGACCAAATGATAGCAGTTTGATTGTTGTAATCAATTAGAAATGTTGTTTTTAAATGTTATGGTTAAGTGTTTTTATCTATTTTGATATATGTTATTTGTGTTGTTTACTCAAACCTGATTGTTTTTAAGTTGGGGTGATGTTTGTTGTTAACATTGTTGTAGCAAAAAGTTATTAATATATCAAAATCAAAGGTTACAAAAATTGAAAGGAAATACTAAATTATGATGCAAAGGTTGCTCCAAGATCATTTAACACGAACCGTCCCTCCTCCTACTACAGCCAAGAAACTCAAACATCACAAAACCAAAACATACAACAACCATAGGAATACCAAACACCACAACAACCATTTCAAAATTTTCTTGACGCATCATTCACTCCAATTTCGCCCTTCAATCGTCCTGATCACCCTCCAATAACTCAAACGTAGCCCAACAACTCTGGCATGGGCCACAAACTCAACTATGGCTGGTAGCGCTTCATTGCATACACATGACTATGCGGATTTGACTGAATATCTTAGGGAATCTCCTGCAGGTGGTGGTGATGTTCCTGAGTCCTCAAATCGTCAAACACCTGGGGTGAATTATCAACGTGGGTTAGGGTCACGCGTTTGGGTAGCTAGGGGATGTGGTACTGGAGGTCGGTTAGGCCATCCCTATCAGCATTAGTCTTTTTGGTATTCGTATGGAAACGCATATTAATATTGATATCAATTGGTCCGATTTCGACTTTTATATAAAATATACATTATTTTTCAAAAAAAATTACATTACACACATAGGGGTCAGACCAATTGGCGCATCCTTTTAAATCTAACACATAGACGCCAATTGAATTGGCAACACTATGCGCATAAGTCAATCCAATTGGCGCCATCTCTTTGACTTAGAGATCAAACGTTAATTCATCTGACACCAATTTTTCAAAGTGAGTTATTTTGAAAAATGATCTAAAATGTGGGTTGTTTTGAGATTTTTTTAAAGATATGGATATTTTGATAAAAAAAATTCCTTAATGACATGTTATTATTTATATAATTATAAAATTTAAATAAAATAAAAAAGAAAAGTAGAAATCATTTATAAAAAACATAAACAATTTATAAAAAACATAAACGAACAAAAATACAAAACTAAAATTGAATATAAATCCCTTATTTCTCATAAATGTTTTGTGCAGAAAACAAACCTATAAAAAATAAATCAAGAAAAAACAAATCTATAAAAACAATATTGTAAGTAAAGGAGTCCAGAACAAAACCATTGTTAGTGATAAAAAAACCAACCACCATTGTTAACCCATGAAAATCAAATCCAGAAAAATAAACCCATGAAAAACAAAATCATTGATATTTCTTTAAAAACACAAAAACAATACAATCATCACAACTCCTTAGCTCTAATGACAATACTTATAGTCAAAGGGGCCAAATGGGTCAAAGTTGGAAACAAAATGAAAGTTGTAAGTTGTTGATTTTATTACTGTGTTTAGATTCAAAAGGAATGAGGAGTGAGGAAACTAAAAGGAAAAAACACAATGTTGTTTTTTCTCATCATTTGCCTCAATGTTAATAAGAGATGTTATATTTTATTTATTTATTTTTTATACACCCCATGATTTCATTTGAGTTTGAATGATTAAGGTTGGAGAAATTAAAGTCCTCTAATTTTGAGAATAGAGGGAGACAAATAGTTTTGGTTGTGATTTTTTTTTGTTTTTAAAATTTTTATTTTTAAGATGGACTTTCATTCCTAAATCAAATTAAAAAAAAAATATTTTAAATTTAATAAATTTTCAATTATTTTAATTTAATTTAATAAATATAATAAATAAAAAACAACATGTAAAATAAGATTAATTAACTGGGCAGTGTTCACTTCATTTAACTTGTGCCACATATTAAAAAACTATACACATCAACATTTTTTTTAATAAAAAAGAGTAAGAGAACTAAAATTATTTAAAAACTATTTTTTTAAAATTTAATTAAACCTTCGCTCATTAATTTATATACACTTAACATGGAATTTGATTAATGTCCATTAAGCAAATACATATCATTAGCGACAAAAATCTCACAAAAAATAAAATAGAGGGATTGAGAAGTTGAATTTTAATAATGTTTAAATAAGATTTCTATGAATAAGAGATCAAAAGACCGCTTTGAAAATCAACTTGTATCATCTTCAAAATTAACAAACAACTGAGGATAAATAATACTATCATTTGTGATGATAAAAATAATTAAAGGTTATTCTTCTTAAACTAACAAAGCTCCAACAAAGATGGCTTATAATTTTTGCATAATTAGTTGCATATCCTTCTTGACTTAGAGATGTTAGATATTTATAAAATTTTATCCTATAATTTTGCAAAATATTTTATCCTATGATAATTTCAATTTATAAATAAATGTGTTCCCATCATTTAAATGCATTATTTCTGCAAAAAAAAAGTTTTTCATAATTCTTTATAATTAATTGTTTTGTTTGGAAATTTTTCCTTCCATATTATAAAAGGTTAAAATAAAGAGAAAAAGGATAAGAAATTATAATAAAAAATAATGAACATTGATCACCACCAATATTTTTATGTGAGATATTGACTAGGTTTAAGTGACTTTTTTTTATAAGCAATGAATATATTAAAATAGAGTATAAGAGATACTCTTGCTCGAATACAACATTAATCCAAAAACATGAAAAATAAGAAATTGCAAAGAGAAACAAATTGAGGGATCTACACAAAAGTCATAACAATTACAGTTGAAATTTGAAATTTCTCATATAACAGTCCATTTCCAAGCCTCTTCAATACCTAAGAATCCATCACCTTTAAAACTAAAAATAAAGTGTAGACTACTCACCATTCATATAGAAAACAAACCACCAGATTGGCATACCTCATTACTACTAGACCGATCCACCACCTCATATCTCCACAAACTACTAACTAAAAAAGATTATCAACTACCTTAAATTTTGATTCTCGAATAAGAAAGATATTAACTTTGTGAAATCTTATTTTGTAGATGATATGCTTTTAATAAGGACATCAATTTTTGATGATGATAATTAATATCTTATGATAAGTCAAACACGAATGGTTAAACGGATAAAGATGTAAACCTAATCATTAGTGTTTGATGGACTTGATTATCCAATGATGGTAATCAAATGGAATGTATCTAAAACCTCATCTCAAGTTTCTCAAGCAAGTGTCCACATAAGTGAAATATCTGGCAAGTCTTGAAGTACTTAGGATCTTCCTAATTTAGTAGTGAATGAACATATTGTAAAGCATAAGAGCTTTCTTGTAAAATCACATGGCTAAAACCACACACAGACACACAAATGTTTTTCAAATTATTTTTACCAAAGAGAATACCTTCACAAGTATCTTAAACTTGTGCCAAATGAATTAAGAAATGTCAAAATTATTATAGGATAAATTTTAACTTAGCTAATCAATTAAGATATTTGTATAATCGATTAGATTTGTTAAAATTTTATCAATAAGCGATTGGGACATAAACTTAATGATGTGCAACAACTAGATATATTTTTTCTTCCTTTTTGAAACTTAGAATTGATTGTATTGTTTACTGTGGAAATTGGTAAACAACCGCTGATCCTCCCTCGGCCTTGAGACTAAGGATTACTTGCAGGATCGACCAGTTGATCCTAGGACATGTGCTAGTGTGAGTGTGGCTTATTCAATTCGTAAACAACTTTGCAAGGAACGGCTCCTGACAAAGTATTGAACAAGCGCAGGGTTTTTCACACGAACGGTTTAAACGACGCTGTAGCCTATGGGTGACTCGTGACCGACAACGCTACAACATTCAAAAGACGTACACGAGGAACACGCTTTTGGTGAACTCTATTATCGTAATAGAATTAGTGTCGACAGCGTAGACGACGTAAAGTGATAACTCAAAAGTAAATGAAATTAAAATAAAATGTTCAATGGGAACAATTGAAAAGTAAGGAAGTTGCATTGAAATAAATATGGTGATTCACGTACATAGCACTCTTAAAAACTCTTTCTTCCTCGCGCTGGAAATGAGAAGTTTCTTACAAGTGATTTTTAGTACAAGGTGAACACCCCTAACCCCTCGCGGGATATCTTATTTATACTAAACTAAAGAAAACCGCCTACAGGCTAAAAACTCCTAAAAATTAGCAGACGTCGTGCCACACGATCTGCAAACCGTTCTACCCACGTTTTGCAAACGGCTCCACATTCTGGCGCTTTTATCCTTCTTGTAACTGCTATTCATTTTCCAATTTCAAATTTCTCCCGCCCAGATATTTAGGGCGACACTGTCTTCTAGGTGTTTGTCACGATCCAAAATTCTTTAAGTCCCAAGCTTCTTTTTAGTCAACGGAATGGCCTGTCGACCAAACGTGCTTCTTCTGTCGGCTTCATCCTTTGATGACTTATGTTTTTATCAATTCTTGCCTATCTCAGGTACATCTTCATCCTTTGATGGGGTATAAACCCCAAATTCACAAGACCTTTGCACCAATTACGCCTCCAACATGTCTTAGAGATTTCTCGTGGTAACAAAATGCCCTCCAGAGATGTCATTTTCGAATGTCGACGTTGGTGAGATGATGGCATCTTTGAGATGTCGAATTGCCCCTTACTGCTTCAACTTCTACTTAGTGGGACACCTGTTTGCCCCATGCTGATGACGTCATATAATCATGACGAACGTTTCCTTTTTTCCCTCGAGACGCACAAAATCACGTCCCCATCACTTTACGTCTTTATGACTGAAGCGTGTTTACTATCCCAACTTCCTTCTCTCTTCCACGTGTCTGCAGACGTGGGAACATGGGCATACGTTTCGAAAATGGAAGATCAAATGTTCACTATTCTTTTCTCAGGGTTAAACCCCTATAAAACCCTTGTTCTTTCTTCTGCTTCCCTTTTTTCTCCCTTTTACATTAGCACACAATCATCTCCTGCACTCTGTTTAAACACTCTTCTTCTCCAAAAAAAACTTCCATTTCTTCCATGGCTAGCTCCAGCAAAAGTAAAGCATCTCCCTCCGCTGCTATACTCACACATCCTCTCACCATTGATGGTAAGGAGTATGTTCCTGAGCCTCCTTTTGCAGAAGAGAAGGAAAAAATCTGGCATTCTCAGGTATTGATCCCTTTCTCCTTGGCTAATGAACCTTTAGCGTTCTTAGGTCCTCTTCCAGAAAATCGCCGCCCTGAGATCACCAGAACAGATTCTTCCCTTTTCCCTACCAGTCATATCTCTAAGCCCTTGGTTTCTGCCAAAAAGCCTTTTTCCCTTCGTTATGTCAACAGGAACTTCAGGATTGCTCCTCCCAAACACTTCCCTAAGTTTTGTGCCTGGATGGATCGATTAGAATCAGAGAAAATCGACCATTGGAAAAGGACAAACATCTATACCCTTCTACAGATTTCCCGTTGTGGCCCTCCACAATCTTGTGGCATGTTACTAGATTCCCTCCAATTTTGGGATAATTCAACCAACTCTTTCCATACCAAGTGTGGCGTGATCACGCCGACACTCTTGGATACTGCTGTCATCACTGGCTTAAAACCGACTGGCGAAGTCTTTGATTGTGAAGTCGTAGCGCCAATCTCTCTGCGGTTTGACGTTTGTGACTCTCACAAGCCGACGTACAACAACTTCATTGATCACCATGCCACCTCTTCAGGCCCTGTGACCGACGAAGAACATGTGGTTTTCCTGACTCTTTGGCTATCTCGCTTTGTTTTATGCTCCAGATCAATGCAGATAGCCAAGTATTTTTCTCTTCTGGCAACTCAACTGCACCAAGAGCGTGATATCTCCCTGGGCCAATTAATTTTAGCTTCTCTTTATGAATCTCTGTCTGAGGTCGTCTGTCAAATCAAACTCTATGACCCTGAGAATTCAAAGAAGAAAAACGTGTTGGTCCATGGACCTTTTTGGTTCTTACAGTTGTGGCTCAATGCCACTTTCTCTAAAGATATAGCCCACTATGGGATGAGAAGGGTTGCGTGTCCCCTAGAGGAACGACACCTTATTTGGAAGCGATTGATCCCTCTGACGCCCATCGACAAAACCTTCCCTGACCTCCAAGTGTTTCGCCTCTTGTTCAACATCATGCTGACCCGTGCCAACTTTCTCCCTTCTATGGCCCCTTTCAGCCGTCGAACTGAAGG
Organism: Lathyrus oleraceus; assembly: GCF_024323335.1. NCBI lineage: Eukaryota > Viridiplantae > Streptophyta > Magnoliopsida > Fabales > Fabaceae > Lathyrus > Lathyrus oleraceus. The sequence goes on along the minus strand of NC_066583.1, from coordinate 379,100,100 downwards.
TCCTGCATGGTTCACCAGGGCTTTTCCTCCGACCGTAGATGAGCATAGAGATGAAACCTTCCTCATCTGGAGACGTCTTCTGGTCCCTCAATTCCTGTCGACTGAAACCTCCAGTGGCAACCCTGGCCTAGTGGCTTATCAGCCTAACTTAATGGCCAGATAATTTGGCCTTTGCCAATTTATTCCCAAGTCCTTGTTCTCTTCTCCTGAATTACTCACAAACATCCTTTTTGGTCAACCCTGGAGTGTGATCAAGGAAGATCTTGATACCATCTGGGAAAACCGACCACGACTCCGTTCCACTCCCTTTCGACCAACCTTCTTCTGCACCAAAGAGTTTGATGATTGGTGGAAGTCATATCTTGCTGTTAATGTTGGCGCTCCTGAGGCCAAACTATCTGAATTAACTCAAGCTTTTATTTATTTGCAGGCGAAATCGACCAAGTGTAAGGCTCTCCATGCCAAACAAACTCGTGCTTTCCATAAATATTTCCAAGTTGTGTATCAACCATATAATCTTCGTCGGACCATCTCTGAGGTCGCGACCGAACTAAAGGAGAAAGTAACCGACAGGCTTCCAAAACATAAAATCCCTGGTTACGCGAAAGACAAGTATCTTTACGCCCTTCATTTTGGAAACATCAAGTTCCCTCCTCTGCCATCTAGCCCCTTGGCTTTGGCCTTTGGCCATTCGGTCCCAGAGTGGATTTTGTCGCTCACTTGTGTTTCTTCTATTTATTTGCAGCGATCCCTCTAGGCCCTGTGGATCATGCTCCTGCCAAAGAACCTACCCCTTCGACACAAGAGGCTCAGGTTCGACTCTGGCTGAATTTCCGTTTTCTTTTGCCTTGGTTTTTATTCTTAGTCGTCATTTCCCCTTTTGCAGGCTGCTCTTGAGAAATCCTCTAATGATGATGAGCGCCCTATTTCTCAAGTCTTGAAAAAACCCAGTTCTTCGGTATGCACCTATATGAAACAGTCTCATTTACTCTTGTGATTTTTTAAGGGAAATACTTTGTGGTCTCTAATTTCTTACTTATGTGCAGTGTCAACCACGTTCGACAGACCCCACTGTCTCCTCTCACTCCAAAAAATCGAAAAAACACAAACGCTCCGCCGCCACAGGATCTAAGGTATTTCTTGTCTGCTTGTCTGATCTTCTGACCAAAATATCTGCTTATAACCTCTCTTCATGTCTTCAACCAACTTCCCAGCCATCTTCTCAGCACTCCCACAAATCCAAAAGCCCCCATGGCCACAAAAGGAAGAAGCACGATTCTCCCTCTAGGAGTGGTGAAACCAAGAAAAAGAAACACCATAAGGTGCTCACTCCAGAGGCTCCTGCTTTAGATGCCGACACGATTGTGGTTGACATTTCCATTCTCAACAAGGCCCCTGATCCAGCTGTGGGGGCTTCGCAGTCGACTAGCACCCCCGCTGCTGCTGCCTTGGGGAAAGAGAATCTAGATGCCGTTTCCCCTGCGTCGACACAGGTAATCACTTATTTTACTGTCTATTCCCTTGGATTATTGTACTTATCTTACAAACTTCTTTTTCCTTACAGCAGGCTGATGCTTCTGCTGAGCCATCTCAACCTATCGCCGACTATACTCCTTCGTTGCCAGCTTCTTCTCCAGCTCGCCCACTACGATCTGTCGACACCGCTGACGAGTTCCTTGGCTCCCTTATCCAGATTAGTGATAGTGACTCTGACTCAGTCACTAGTCCTACAACATATACAGATTCCAGTTCGACTAGTTTTGACTTTAGTCTTTCTTCAGCTTCCTTGCCTTTGCAGGATCCAAGGAGACCAGTGGATGTCGACACCACTAAGAGCCCACCTTCTCAAACTACTCCTCTGTCGACGGCTTCTCCTTCATCTCTCACGGGGTTGGTGATAAAGCCTTCTGCCTTAGAAGAAATTGTTAGGCTCCATAACCTAGTGAGGTCGCGTGATGCTTTTTCTGACTCTGAGCAACTTCACCACTTTGGAAAACTGGGCCCTGAGGCGAGGAAGACCAAAGCTTTAATGGACAAAGTTCGCTTTCACGCTTTGAATCCTAACATCCCTTTTGTGCTCATGCATGAACCTGCTATCGATCCAGAGATCTTGCGCATGCTTGCCCAACTTAAAGATCTTCAGCTCTCAGAATATGTCAAGCGTGCAACGGCCGCTTTAGAACAACTTCTGGTTCCCATGATGCGCCATCTCGATAGTGTTAGGGAAACTGAACACCAGATTGTATCTACTAAGGCCTTTGTGAAGGAAAAGTGGGAGTTGGTGATGAATGCCGACGCGGAGGTCACCAAACTGCTGGGGACTATGGAGGAGAAGAAAAAAGAGTTGATCTCCAAACAAACAAGGGCCATTGAGATACGCCAACAAATTGATGTCCTTCGACGTCAAATTTCTACTTTGGACAGTGAGTTGGAGTCAATTACAAAGGAGGAGTCGTGCTTTATCGACGAAGTTCTCAAACCTGCCCAGGCCACTATGGAGCAAACCACCGGCAATGCCTTAGCGGTAGCTGAAGAGCTTTCGACTGTTGAGAAAAAGCTTGAACAGCTTAAAGCCCAGGCCGACACCTTGGAGCCCACGTCTCTTCATTACAACTTTGAGCTTAAATCTTTTCAATCCAAATTCGGCCAACTTTGACCGCTTTTATTTTTTGTGTAATATTTGAACAATGGCTTCTTGCCAATTTAATGTTATCATTCTATTTTAGCATTGAGTATTTATTTTCTGTGCCTTTTGTAGCTGGTTTCCAACATAGTTTTCTCCAACATAGTTTATTCGACAGTCATTTAGTCTGTCAATATCTTGACCTCTTGAAGGAGAGGCTGTCATACGGTGAACTGGACTTTTGTGTTTTTGGCTTTCAATCGCAATGTCGCGGATAGCAGGAGTCGCCACCGACTTTTCTTTTATCCAATAAGGAAAGGTGGAAAAGAACAGGAAAAACCTTAATTAGATTTTGGGTTCGGGAGGTACATTATACAAAGGGAAGGTATTAGCACCCTTTGTATCCATGGTTATCCATGGGCTCTTAATTGCTTGATCACTTATGTTTCTGTCTGAAAAGGTGTTGGTGCTTAGAAAGTGTTTTGAAAAGAGAGTTTAACTTTGTAATGATTCTGGTGCGAATGTATACAAAGTATTTATCTCGTTTAATATTGAAAGCGGTTTAGAGAAAAAAATATAACTTGGTAATGATTCTAGTGTGAATGTATACCAAGTGTGACGTGTGAAAAATGTTTTAGGTTGTGAGTCAGCGATTAAGAGTTATACCTATCCGAGGTCTTTATGAGCATTTCCTATCCTTATGAGGGTGAAACTGTCCTTACTATTGAGAAGTAAGTAATTTCATCCTTTGGATGTAAAGGGGCATCGTAGGGTCATCGATTGGTCAGTGAAGGCAACATTTGTAAGGATACCTTAGCATTCGAAGGGACGATCATCATTTAACCGTAGGCTACACCGAAGGGTCATCGAGGGGAAAAATCATATATTCGAAGGCAACATCCGAGGGACTATGATTTATTTTATGGGACATGATGATTTAATCGAAGGGTCTTTGCTAAGTGTATCCCCACATTCGCGGGACATGACCGTAATACCGTAATACTGTAAGGCAACAAAGAGAGGTCCAAGATCACATATTCAAAGGCAATATTTTATAATCAATTAGGTAATTAGGATGAATCTCCAAAACATTTGTAATCAGTTAGGTAATTAGGATGAATCTCCATAAGGGTATCCCACAAATAAAGTGGAACACCTAGCAAGCTACCTTCTTCGGGAGTATGTGAGCCCTTACAAAATTCCGCAAACAGGTCAAAATACCAAATGGGGTGCAATCAAGAGTTGCACCAAAGCGGTAATAGTATCAGGTAAACAAAGCATGGCTATAATAAAACAGGTTAGATGAGCAAAGATCAAAACAGAACGAAAAACAGCAGTACGGTTTCAGCAAGCTCCAAACCCTATGGCATCCATTACCGCAATTACATGGTGAAACATTCAAGATATCCAGGCATACTTAAGTCCACATGCAAAACCTCAAATATATTTATGAATTCAAGAACATAAAGCGGTGATAGTAATGCAAACCTGTTTGCAATTGAATTGCAACCTTGAATTGGCAGATCGCTCTTAGGGTTGATGCCGGATTGAGTTGGGCGGAGGTAACCTTTGTGCAGATGAGTGGCCTTCAGGGTTTCCTTTAGGGTTGCTCTGAATTCTTTTGGTTAGCCTCCAGAGTTTGCTTGCTAGGGTTTTCCTTCCTCTCTGTCTGTCCCCTTTTCTGAATGAGGTCTTGGTATTTATAATAGTTTTTTTTTTGACCTGATGGGCTCAGAATGAAGCCCAAAATTAACGGGCAAATTTTGGGGTATGACAGCTGCCCCTGTTCAATATTCTTGAACCGAGAGGGTTAGAATGGTATGTACGCCATTCGGGGTCTGGAGGTGGGAGAGTATTGAACACTTAGAATGCCTCAAAATTTGTACTTGTCAATTAGTCTTGACGGAGATGGGCTTAAGGATGCCATCCAGGAGGTTTGATGATGAGAGCTTCAGAGTACGTCGTACGTTAGAAGATATCTGAAGTCATGGGTGTCACTGGGTCATACGCTAGACCGTATAGTGAGTCATCCCTTAGGCCGTCGACTTTACTAGGGAGTCAGAGTGTGTCATACGCCGCTGGAAATAACATATCAGAAGGGATCATACGCTAGATCGTATCTGAGTTGCAGAATGGGCCGTCCGTTAGGCTGCATCTGACGAAAAGTAGTCGTACGCTAGACTACACCTCGGAATGTACCGTACGCTAGGTAGTATCTGAGGAAAGAACATCCAAATGGGTCGTACGCTAGACCGTATCGGACTTGTTGGAGGAGTCGTATGCTGTGCCGAATCAGGATGAGATAAGAATCCGAATGAGTCATACACTGCTGGGGATAAAGGATCAGAATGGATCATACGCTAGATCGTATCTGAGTTGCGGGATGAGCCGTTCATTAGGCTGCATCTGACGAAAAGTAGTCGTACGCTAGACTACACCTCGGAATGTACCGTACGCTAGGTAGTATCTGAGGAAAGAACATCCAAATGGGTCGTACGCTAGACCGTATTGGAGTAGTTGAAGGAATCATACGTTGGGCATTAGGAGGATATCCAAGTGCTTGTCAGAACGGATGTTCATGTGGATCAGATCTGAAAGATGTAGAGGTAATTGATAAAGATGTCTGTATGAATGGATCTTTACTTTGACTGGATCAGGAGGATAATTAACCTGAAAAATAAAGTTAGCTTCATGCCATGTCATGATGCATGAGGTGTTTTATGCTTTCGAAAACAAATGCGGACATTGTATGCGTGCGTATGCTATGAAATGATGTAATGAATGAATTATGCATCTAAAAAAGCTCTTCCAGGGGACTCTACTGGGGAAATAAATCTCAGTCTTCCGGTTGGAGATACTGGTATTGATGACCCTTTCTTAGCTGGGGATACTTGATTTCTGTCCGATGGTCGAAATATTTAACAGAGCCTGGCTGGGGATGGAGGAGATGACCCGTCCGTCTAGTGATGCCCGTTTCTTCTGGGAAATAGCTGATTTTTGTCGGGGAATAGAATTAGCAACCAGATTCATTGGAAAACATGGTTAGACCTTCTCCTCGGTCCTGAAGTCTTTTAGTAATTGCTATTTCTATTTTATGCATGTATTTTCGGTAAACATTAATCATATTCAAACGCATATATTAATTCAAACTAAGTCAATGGACGTTTACGCAAACAAAACAGAGGAAGTAAAACAACAGCATTTTTCCGAAATAAAATTGTATTGATTTTGAAAGAGGGCCTATACACAGGCAATTTGTGTACAAGGAGACAGAAATCCTAGTAAGAGGAAATTGTCAAGAAAACAAAGAGAAAGCTATGCAGAAAAAGTCCTATTGATTTTAATTCTACTACTGTCATTATGTCTTCGAGCATCTCATCTCCTGCTGTCGGATATAAGTGATTGGCTTGTTCAGTTCCTTTGACTTGGGTGAAGCTGACTGAGAACGGGACATAGTCATACGCTTTAATCCCTAATTTTTGCCTGGACCGCCTTTTCAGGTTTTCAGTCCACCAGGATACCCTTTTTTGCCCAAGCCGCCTTTTCAGGTTTTCGACTTGCCGGGTGTACATTTTTATATGTTTATCCCTAATTTTTGCCCGAACTCTTTTGGTTCGCCGGGATGCCCTTACTTTTGCCTAGATACGTTGATCTAGCGGGTCCCTTTTATGCGTAGTATTTTTTAACTATGTCTGCGTTCACGGGATGTAGGAAGTCTTCGCCATCCATTGTAGCTAGTATCATGGCTCCACCAGAGAATACTTTCTTAACTACAAATGGCCCTTCGTATGTGGGAGTCCATTTGCCTCTAGGATCACCTTGTGGCAGAATGATACGCTTTATCACCAAGTCACCAATTTGATACACCTGTCTCTTGACTCTTTTGTTAAATGCCTGGGTCATGCGCTTCTGATATATCTGTCCATGACAAACAGCCGCAAGTCTCTTCTCATCAATCAGGTTTATCTGATCGAGTCGAGTCTGAATCCATTCATCTTCATCTAAGCCCACCTCTTTCATGATTCTTAGAGAGGGAATCTGAATTTCCACTGGTAAAACGGCTTCCGTTCCGTAGACTAAAGAGAACGGAGTTGCCCCGGTCGAAGTGCGCACTGAAGTGCGATAACCATGGAGAGCAAACGGTAACATCTCATGTCAGTCGTTGTAAGTAACAGTCATCTTCTGTAGAATCTTCTTAATGTTCTTATTAGCAGCTTCCACTGCCCCATTCATCTTTGGCCGGTACGGAGAAGAGTTATGGTGTTTTATTTTGAACCGCGTGTAGAGTTCAGTAATCATCTTATTATCCTTCCGGAGAGAGCAGGTTTCTCAGATGTATATTTGATAAGATCCATCTTAGAAATCAATAAAGTGGTATGATTCAACATATATTGTCTTAGTCGGCGAGCAGCCTAAGCCAAAGCATAGCAAGCTTTCTCGAACTGGGAGTATCTTGTTTCATAGTCGGTACCTTGTGCTAAGGTAGTATATTGCATGCTCTTTTCGACCAGACTCGTCATGTTGCCCCAACACACACCATATTGAATTTTCTAACACGGTCTAATGCATGATTAGAGGTCTTCCTTCAACTGGTGGCATTAGATTTATAGGTTCTTGGAGACATTTCTTGATTTTGTCAAAAGCTTCTTGACATTCATCATTCCATATTGTCTCTTGATTTTTCCTCAGTAATTTTCTTGTCCACTTCAGTACCCAGATTTACAATCTCACTTGATTCCTCATGCGGCTGTATAGTCTTTTCTTCTTGCAGTATCAGTCTGGCAAGTTCTTCAGGTACTTCACAATCTTCCTCACTTCCATCCTCGGCTTGGTAGATCGGATTTTCGAAGTCATAATGAACAGTAGTAGAATTATTATCAACATGATCCAGAGTGGATACGGATATGAAATTTGTTACGTGAGTGTGTGTAAGAAAACATAACTTATTTGAAAGATGACAGGAAAGATAAAGAGCGCAATATTTGAATGCAAAAAGGTCCATTGATTTATTGAATATGAATATGCTTATGAAAATGACAAAACCCTTAACAAATTAGCTATTGTGCCCCGGGCATAGACACAATGCTTTAAGAAGTTCAATTGTAAAAATTAAAAATTTGCAACACTAAAATAGACAATAACAATTACTCCTGACTAAAGGAAATCGGGATAGTGTCTTCAGCCTTCCAATTATTGAGTCTGTCACCAATTGTTGGGAAAATCCAGCTATCCAAGTCACAACCGTTATCAGCATCTTCTACAACATTGACAGTCTTGTCATGATTAGGCAGAGGAGCAGTGATGACATCAGGAGTCTCAGGAGGATCAGAGGTAGCCGCTTGTATCTTTCCACTTCGAATGCCGCTTTCAACATGTTCACCTGTTAATATGAGTTCAGTGAAACCTGATGAGGAACTTCGCAATAGATGGCTGTAGAATGGGCCAGTCAGTGTACTCATGAACATGTCCACTAATTCTCGATCAGTCATAGGGGGTTTGACTCTGCCAGCCAAATCTCTCCATTTTTGAGCATATTCTTTGAAGCCTTCTTGAGATCCCATAGTCATATTCTGCAATTGTAGCCGAGTAGGCGCTAGTTCAGAATTATACTGGTAGTGCTTGTAGAAAGCTGTTGCTAGATCAGTCCAGGTGCGGATGTTAGACCTCTCGAGCTGATAGTACCATTCTAACTGTGTGCCAGCCAGACTCTCTTGGAAGAAATGGATCCATAGCTTCCTATCAGTGGTATACGGCTGAATCTTTCTCACATAAGCTCTCAGATGCATCTGAGGACAAGACGCACCATCGTACTTAATGAAAGTGGGGACCTTGAATTTGCGAGGAAGGACCACATCAGAGACCAGACCTAAGCCTTCGAAATTCAAACCGGGCGCCTTCTGCCCCTCCATAGCTAGCATGCGTTCTTTCAGCAACTTATACTTATCATCTCTTAGAGAGTACTGTTCATTCTCATAATCTTCATCGTCGTCCTCAGGGTTGAAGAGATCAACATTCTCCTCTTCTGAATCATTCTCTGTCTCCTCTTTTTGATCCTTCGGAATTCTAATCTTGACTCCTGCGGATTGTCCTTTAAGCCTTCTTCTCGGGTTGATGTAACTCACAACTTTCTTGTCTTTCTTCTTCTCGAGCAAGAGAGCCTTCAGCTCTTCCTGCCCCTTGGATAAGTTCAAGATCATCTCCTGGATTTGAGCATTCTGAGCCTGGAGATCTTTGACAGCTTGTTCGAGAGCCATCTGTTCTGTTTGCAATAGGAAGACCGTGAGAACATTGATGCCTTTAGAGTACCTGTTATGCAATGTTATGTTATGCTATGCAATGTAGGGAATGTTTTCAATGTTTAAATTCCTTGGAATGGTTAGTACAATGCCATGATGTCATGATGTTATGATGTTATGATGTTATGATGTTATGATGTTAAGTAAATAACAAACACAAGCAAGTCACATAACAATCATTCCTAAGTTTTAAGGCTTGCATGAGTTCCATAGGTAAGTACCCTCCCCACTGAAGTTTGGTTGGTTCAACCTGTCCTAGAATAGTAACCGGGTTCTAAGAGGATCTCCAGTCATTGACCTTCCTTTAAGTCCACTTCAGTGCAACACCAAGTGGTTGATAGAAGCTTCCCTAAAGTCCAATCTCGAGGAGTGTAGTATCGAGTCTCAACCAACCCCAGTCGGAACCGAAGTCAGTTATCTCACTACTTTCTAATGGCCAGGATGAGTCAATTAGGGTTCTAAAGGTCTGGTTAATGCTTTAACGACACCACGCAGACGCCAAATTTTTCCTCAAGTAAACATGAGGAACATCAGGACATCCAAAGCGTCACATTAACCGTAGCCATCATTTTAACCATTCTAGTATACGCCGGATAGTCGCGATGATCTATTGCTACTTACCTAAGGTACACTAGGTCCGGGTGTAGGATCTTTCTCTCAAGCATAAAATACCCAAGCAATCCCTTAAAAGTAAATCAGACAATTCAAATAAGTGATCCTTTTTTATTTTTAAGGTAGCCTCTCTTTGTATTGTCCCCAGCAGAGTCGCCAGTTCTGTCATACGGTGAACTGGACTTTTGTGTTTTTGGCTTTTAATCGCAATGTCGCGGATAGCAGGAGTCGCCACCGACTTTTCTTTTATCCAATAAGGAAAGGTGGAAAAGAACAGGAAAAACCTTAATTAGATTTTGGGTTCGGGAGGTACATTATACAAAGGGAAGGTATTAGCACCCTTTGTATCCATGGTTATCCATGGGCTCTTAATTGCTTGATCACTTATGTTTCTGTCTGAAAAGGTGTTGGTGCTTAGAAAATGTTTTGAAAAGAGAGTTTAACTTTGTAATGATTCTGGTGCGAATGTATACAAAGTATTTATCTCGTTTAATTTTGAAAGCGGTTTAGACAAAAAAATATAACTTGGTAATGATTCTAGTGTGAATGTATACCAAGTGTGACGTGTGAAAAATGTTTTAGGTTGTGAGTCAGCGATTAAGAGTTATACCTATCCGAGGTCTTTATGAGCATTTCCTATCCTTATGAGGGTGAAACTGTCCTTACTATTGAGAAGTAAGTAATTTCATCCTTTGGATGTAAAGGGGCATCGTAGGGTCATCGATTGGTCAGTGAAGGCAACATTTGTAAGGATACCTTAGCATTCGAAGGGACGATCATCATTTAACCGTAGGCTACACCGAAGGGTCATCGAGGGGAAAAATCATATATTCGAAGGCAACATCCGAGGGACTATGATTTATTTTATGGGACATGATGATTTAATCGAAGGGTCTTTGCTAAGTGTATCCCCACATTCGCGGGACATGACCGTAATACCGTAATACCGTAATACTGTAAGGCAACAAAGAGAGGTCTAAGATCACATATTCAAAGGCAATATTTTATAATCAATTAGGTAATTAGGATGAATCTCCAAAACATTTGTAATCAGTTAGGTAATTAGGATGAATCTCCATAAGGGTATCCCACAAATAAAGTGGAACACCTAGCAAGCTACCTTCTTCGGGAGTATGTGAGCCCTTACAAAATTCCGCAAACAGGTCAAAATACCAAATGGGGTGCAATCAAGAGTTGCACCAAAGCGGTAATAGTATCAGGTAAACAAAGCATGGCTATAATAAAACACGTTAGATGAGCAAAGATCAAAACAGAACGAAAAACAGCAGTACGGTTTCAGCAAGCTCCAAACCCTATGGCATCCATTACCGCAATTACATGGTGAAACATTCAAGATATCCAGGCATACTTAAGTCCACATGCAAAACCTCAAATATATTTATGAATTCAAGAACATAAAGCGGTGATAGTAATGCAAACCTGTTTGCAATTGAATTGCAACCTTGAATTGGCAGATCGCTCTTAGGGTTGATGCCGGATTGAGTTGGGCGGAGGTAACCTTTGTGCAGATGAGTGGCCTTCAGGGTTTCCTTTAGGGTTGCTCTGAATTCTTTTGGTTAGCCTCCAGAGTTTGCTTGCTAGGGTTTTCCTTCCTCTCTGTCTGTCCCCTTTTCTGAATGAGGTCTTGGTATTTATAATAGTTTTTTTTTGACCTGATGGGCTCAGAATGAAGCCCAAAATTAACGGGCAAATTTTGGGGTATGACAGAGGCCTATATTTTTTCAAGTACTTTCCATTTACCCTTAAGATTCGCCTATCTGGTGCCAACTCATCGACCTCGTAGGCGTTATTAGAGAAGTCCTGCAAAACCTTAAACGGTCCTTCTCAATTTGGGGACCATTTACCCAAAACTCTATCATTTATATCCATAGGCAAGATCACTCTCCAAACTAGATCGTCGACAGCGGACATTTTTCCTTTCACCTTTTTATTGTACGCTCTGGCGACTTTTTCTTTCTGCCTTTGTAGTGAATCCAAGGCTAACATTCTCTCCTCATCTAAGTCGACTAGTTCGTCTGTCATCATGCTCCAATAATCTTCAGAAGGTATTTCATATTGCCTTTGGGTTCTGACTGCCTGAACCTGAATCTCTACTGGCAATACTGCGTCATGCCCATATACCAGTCAAAATGGGGTTGTTCCAGTTGCTTCTTTTTGGTGACGTTCGACATGCCCACAAAGCTTGGTCTAACGTCTTATGCCAATTTCTTGGCTTCTTGCCTATATGTTTCTTTATTAGGCTGATGATCACCTTATTGGCAACTTCGACTTGGCCATTTGCTGGTGCGTAATAGGGGGTAGAAGTTAGTAATTTGATTCCCATTTCTTTTGCAAAATCTTGCACTTTTCGGCCAGTAAAAACTGACCCCTTGTCGGTTGTGATTGTTTCTGGGATGCCAAATCTGCAGATGATATGACTTTAGACAAAATCCATCACAACCTCTTGGTATACATTTGTTAATGCCACGGCTTCGACCCATTTTATGAAATAGTCGATACCGACCAAAACATACCTTTGTTGTTTCGACGAGGCTGGTTTTATTTCTCCGATAACATCCAGTGTCCATCCTCGAAAAGGCCAGGGCTTCACAATTGTATGCAACTCGCTTGCAGGCACATGTTGTATGCCCCCATGTAATTGGCATTCTTGACAGCTTTTAGAAAATTCAATACAGTCTTTCAACATTGAAGGCCAATAAACTCCTGAGCGCATCAAGAGCCATTTCATCTTCAAACCTGCTTGATGTGCCCCACACGCTCCGCTATGTACGCTAGACACAGCCATATATGCCTCGCTTTCTCCTAGGCATTTTAGTAACACTCCTTTAACTATCTTTTTGAATAGTTCATCATTCACCAAGACGTAGCTAAGGGCCCTATATTTTATCTTTCGATCTGTCGACCCTACAGGATTATGTAAATAATCGACTAGCGGTTTACGCCAATCACTTTCCCCTTCGTCGTCGACGGTCAAAATTTCAAAATAATATTTATCTACAGCTCCCAACTTTATAATCGACAAATCTGATGGTGATAACAATGTCGCTCGTACTTTCTCTCTTACCTTGACCCCTTCATCCTGGTCTTTCGACGCTTTGTACCCTGAAGCCTCCTGCGTGTAACACCTCAAAATTTATCCTCCTCTTCTTGGGACTAGTTTGACACATTGCATTTCATGTTTTAGGACATTAGGCATTGCATTTTGCATATCATCTGAAAATAAGAAAGTCATCCTCCAAAGTCTTTTCAGAAGATGGAGAGGTTAAGTGGTTCAAGCCTGAGGGTTCCTAGGAAGTGATTGTCAACCATCTGAGGGTTTGCATTTAAATTAGGGTTTCCTGATCCTTCAAAGGCCTTAAGCATTATCTTGTTTGCAAGGGTATATCACCATCATCATGGTTCTATCCTCATCAAGGGTTTCATGGCATGCTCAAGTTCCTTTGAATTAGGGTTTTGACCTCTGGTCAACCCTAATCAATGACTTTCTTCCAGCCAGGGTTTCTCAAGGAAAAGAGGTATTTGTTGATGAAGAGGATCACATGATCATTATATTGAGCTTACATGAGCTAGGGTTTCATTTCTGAGCCATTTCCCCAAGTGGTTGAGGCTCAAGCTGATCAGGGCATGGCAAGGTCATCTGAGGACCACATAAAATCAACTGTGCAAGAGCTGAGGACTATGAGGTGGGGAGATGAATTTTAACACCTCATTCATGTTCAAAAGAAGTTCATTTGTCATTACAAACACTTATCTTGAGGATTTTGAAGTCAAATCAAAAGTTTCCAAAAATGGAAAGTGACCTGTAATTTCAAGTTTCCAAAAATTGCAAGTTTTTAGTCCACATTCAACTTGACTTTTCAATATCAAAGAAGCTTCAAATGGATTTTTGGTGAACATGAAAGTTGAAGATCTTTCTCTCCTCTTTTCAAAAAGTCCAAGATCATGATCATATGATGAATGGTTGAGAAGTTATGGCCAGATGATCACAAAGTATACATGGAATTTCAAAGTGGCATAACTTTTGATTCAAAACTCCAAATTGGTCCACTCTTTTTGCAAAATGCTTGTCTTGACCAATACTTTCCAAATCAACCATTGCCTTGCATGGAAAAAGCTCATGTGATAACTTGTGCATTCATGTACATTTTGGAGGGAAATTCAAGAATTCAAAATTGGTTAATGCTACAAACAAATTAACACTTCCATCATGTTTGTGGAATGATTTTGAGTGAAATTGGACCACTGCATGGCACTGTTCACATATGGATTGCACATGCAAACTCACTTTGGCATTTTTGCAAAACATTTCATAATTCGTTAATCAAGATTAACCAAGCCTAATTGTGATTAGCATTGTGATTAGTGAACCATATAAATAGCAAACCCTAACAGAATTTGCCATAACAACAATTCTAGATCTGAAAATTTCCATTCCCTCCAAAATTTCTCTCTTTTCAAATCTCTCTTTTCTCCACACAAACCTGGTTTTTCTTCATAGATTCATGATCATGGAGTGCTACTGAGCAAGATTCAACGTTTATTTGGTGGAATTCAGTTCAAATTCGTGCATGCCAAGAGCTTGAACATATTAATGGAAGCGTAAAAATGAGCTGGATCTAGGTGAATTCAAAGGTTAATTCGTGCACAAAGCTTCAAATCAAGATTACTGGAGTGGATCTGGAAGTTTTGAGGCCTTAAACACGCGAATCCATCAACTGTCATCTCAAACAAGGTGAAATTCGATCATCTCTTTTCTTCAATTGCTTGCCATGATTATGTAGAGCTTGATTCACTGATGATGCTGGTATAAGTAGATTTAATTTTGGTTAAGAATTGAAGGAGATATGATGAATTAAAGTTTGGATGTTGAATTTATTTTCGTTCGATTTGTAAAATATATGATGAATTAGATTGATTGAATGTGATATTCGTGTTCCTCGTGGAAGGACCTTTCCAACCATATATGGTTTGTAGAATTCTGCAAATTTTCATGGCGGAGCTCCGCCGGAGATGGCCGGAGAAGACGGGTGCTCCACCGTCCTCCGCCGTCTGCAACTTATTTTAGGGTTAGCGCGTCTGAACCTTGGCCGAGCGGGTTTGATTTGAATAATATTTTCCCTCCATTTCATTCTATTAGTTCAATTTATTTGTTCATCTTCTCAAAATCATAAAAAATGGTAGAATGATCCAAATTGAGTGCAACTTTTTTTCACATTCTTGTTTTGAACTGTAGTTTTTTGTAGGATTGATTGCATGAATTTTGCCTTTCTGGATTTTATTTGTTGATTTTTGATTGGACATTGTGTTCATTTTGGCATGTTGAATTCATTACTTTGTGAAATGTTCATTCTTGATCCAATTGGCCTGAAATTTTGCATGCTTGATCCTAACATGTGACATGATTTTTGAGATTTGGTTTGGCATTTTTATCATTTGACATCACTATTTTGGACACATGAGCATATATTGTGACAATTTGTGTCACATATTTGATGTTGCATTTGTGCATTTTCATACATATGCCATTTGATCTCTTCTGGAATTAATTTTTTGCATGATGTATGTTCATAACATGTTGAATTCACATAAAAACTTTCATAGTCATTGGATACTTTTCTGTTTTGATTTGGATTTTCTCATGTGGATGTCCAATTGTGTGCACTTTGCTTGCCTTTGCTTTACCTTGATCATTTGATGGCTTTGCCTTATGAATTGGTCTTGGTCCTTTTTAGGACATGTTCTTGTTTGATTGAATGCGCTTCATGTGAAATATTGACTTCTGTTTTGGTCATTTGACTTGCCTTTGACCCTAGTATTTGTACTAGTGGTTTGTACTCACTAATTGTGTTTTGTATTTCAGGTATTGAGCACTTAGCATTAATGTTTGGTTTGGTCTCATTACTTGAGATGCAAGTTGCTTTGATTACTAACCTTTGTTGTGTTGTAGGTCCATTGGTGTGATGAACTCACTTGAGTGCTTGCATTTGTAACTTGCATTGTGTACAGTTGTATTGGTTTCACTGTCTGTTTTCTGATTGGTTGTCTGAGATACTAACTGGTTAGCTTTTGTACAGGTACATTAGTCGCTTGCTAGCTAGCTTTTGCTTTGCTTTGGAGTGTGGTTGATACACCACTGAGGTAGTTTAGCCTTCTCACTCCATGTAGTCTGGAAGTCCTGCCACCTTTTTGGCAGGCGTTTGGCTGAAGTCCTCCTTATGAGGCAATGATTGTGATTGTTTACTTTTGTGCCAAAGACCTCTAAATGAGGCATGTTACTTGATAAGTCCTCCTAAGTGAAGAGGCAATTGACAGATCGAAGGGACTAGTAGCCAGTCCCATGTTATTCGTTGAGTCGTCCATTATGCTCGCACTACGTGCTGATGCTCTTGGACATGTACCCAAGATCCTGTATAGAGTCAGTCAAGTGGAGTAGGGTCCCTCTTTCTGGACCCCCACACTTTCTTTGATTAGAGCTCACCTAGGCAAGGGTTAAGAGCATGAGGTCTCATCCTCATTACCATTTTGATCTGCTCACCCTGACGGTCAATGTCAGTGGTTAAGAGCTTCAGCATACCCCTACAGTTTTGGCTTGTTTGTCGAGGTTGATATGACCCCTTGACTAAAGCCCAACCATTTGTCTGAGCCTCTTGTTTGTATATAGAGTGTGATGCCTGTTCATTTGTGTTGATGTTATTTGCTGTTTGAATTGACTTGCTGCCTGTGCGAGTTAGGTTCTGATTAGATACCTCAACCTAGGGATACTGTGGATTGCATGACAACTTTTAGGCTCGAGTCAGTCTCCCTTTTAGTTTGTTATTCCCCGGTCTCTGGTTAGGAGAGAGGTGTACCCCTGTTAAGAGGAACTACGTCGCCTTGATTCTCATACCAGATGAGATACGTAGGCAGGAGATCGAGCGAGATCTCTCCGGGCAACCTTTTTCTTTTTGCGTGTGTTTTGCTTGATAACTATTATGCTCGAGTTCCAGACTCCCTATTAGTTTGTTGCTTCTCAAACCTTTTGTTTTTGTGTCCGGGCAACCTTTTTCTTTTTTTGTGTGTGTTTTGCTTGACAACTTTTAGGCTTGAGTTCCAGACTCCCTATTAGCTTGTCAATCTGATACCCCTTTCTGTGTTTGGAGTCGGATATAAGTCCAGCTATTGGCCTTCTGTTTCCTTGTTTGTGTGTTTGGAGTCGGACATAAGTCCATCTATTGGCAGTCTGTTTCCTGTTTGTTTTAAGGAGTTAGATATAAATCCATCTATTGGCCATCTGTTTCCTTTGAGGGTTTCTTTTGACGTCTCAGTGTCTCTTTTCAGTGTTTTGCTTCGGCGTGCGTTAGCCGAGCTACGAGTGCTCTGATTCTTTCTCTGGATAGAGAAGATACGTAGGCATAGGACACGATGTCCTAGCGAGCATGTTCCCCATTTCCCCGAACTACGTTGACTCTGATGTCTGTTCCTGACAAACTACGTAGGCCCAGGATGCGACATCATGCCGAGTCACCTTCCTCCATCTCTTTTCACCTGTTTATCTTTCCAGTTTGGTGCATTTCTTTGAGCAGTTTATCAGCAACCTTATCCTATTCTTTTGAGCGTGGATCCCGTCGAGTACGGCGGACGTGAGGGGTGCTAATACCTTCCCCTTGCGTAACCGACTCCCGTACCTTGCAATCTCTGGTCGTAAGACCATTCCTTTCCCTTTCTTAGGTTAGTCCTGCGCTTCCTTTCAGTCATAGGATGAATAGCGTCGGTGGTGGCTCTGTGTTTTTCCCGCCGGTTGTTTTTCGCGTTGCGACAGCTGGCGACTCTGCTGGGGACTTCCCTAAGCGAGTCAATCCTAGCGCTCTTTAGGATAGTTTTGGTTGCTTTTATTGTTTTATTTATTGCATTTATGATTGTTGTACCGTGATTGTATATATTTGCATATATGTTTGCATGCATCATATTATCATTGTGCTGGATCCTGTACAAGTCGGTTCCTCTGATTTGGGGTGGGTGTTCTGAGTGGGGCTAAAATCCAGGCCCGAGTATACACCTAGGATTAGCGTGGTCTCATGTTTCCTTACATGTTGTAGGACATGATGGTGAGACATGATATACCACAGCTGGACGAGGTTCATTTGAGAGAGTCCTTCCGTTTGGAGTATTCCACTTTGGTTGGGTTACCTCTTTTGAGCTATTGACTTCGGTAACCGTTCTTTCCCGGATCTTTGGTTTAGACAATCTTACGAGAGCTGCAACGGCACACCCGAAAGGGAAAACCCGTTGAGTATCTTGTCCGATTGTCGAGACCAATATCCGCCTTAGGATGACCTTATTAGAATTCACCTGCGAGGGGAGGGTTTGATTCTTACAAGCACAGGTTCTGTCAGTGATTCTGTGATGGTGACTTTGGTTCAGTCGGATTTATGGATATTTATTTCTGACGCCGGAGTTCTGTCCGCGGTATTTATCAGCGGGTTCCGTTTATTTCGGACCCCCGGGTTGAATTTGAAGGTACCTGTTCAGAGGATCTTGTGGCTGTCCGTTCAGTGGATGTTCCTGTGATGATGGTGATATATCATTTGTTCCGTTTATTTCGGAACCCGAGTTGGATTTATGGTGACTGGGTCCCTCAGATGGTTGTGATCAGTTCAGAGACCAGAATCCAGTATAGTTGATGTTCAAATGACTTGGAGGATGGCACTATGCATTGCATTCATGCATCTGCATCATTCCCATTTTGCATTCATCCGCATCTAACTCATGTCTATCCATACTCAGGGTACATTCTCGATTGAGATTCTGGTTGAGAGACATCCTGATGTCAGAATGTTATTGTCAAATTATTATCCGTCTCGATGAAGCTAGAATCAAAGGACAGAATGTTCCTCATACGGATAGACATTGCATTCATGCATGAATCATAATAACTTGTCTTCTCTTTTATAGGTGTCGGTTTCTAACATGCTTGATTGTTTCAGGAATCATTGCTCGCGCACGTAGAATCATTCCCTTGCACGTAGCTCGTCTGCACAGATACCCTACCAGGTGCAACAAACCCAGACTGATAGATCCATCCAACGCTGACATTCTCGAATTGAAAGAGATGATGAGGGAGGTGATCAACGCCATGCAAAGGTTTGCCTTGGGGCAGAAAGCAATCGCTGAGAAGGTGGAGATGATTGAAAGCTGGCTGAGAATGGGGGAAATACAGGGAAATTCTTCGTCGTCTGGAGTAAAGAAGCCCTTGGGTGATGGTCAGCGCGAGAAGGAGGGTGAATTGAGTGATGTGTATGCCCAAAGGGGACACGGTAGGGATCGTTACCACCCGTATGTTGCTACAGTAACGATTCCTACTGGTAATCAATCTGTACAACAGCGACAACAGTCACCTCAACAGAGAACACAGAGAGTTGGGTGCCAAGTGAGAAGAAGGATGACAAATCGTCAATTCGATAGGCCACCCGTGACTTATGCCTTTCTGTTTAAGAGGTTGAAGGATCTTGGGTTGGTTCAGCCAAGGACGTTGGCTCCAGTGAGACCGGGTCAGAGGCTTACAAATTACGATGAGAACGTCAGGTGCGAGTTCCATTCTGGTGCACCCGGACATCGCATTGAGGGTTGTAAAGCTTTTAAGCATGTCGTTCAAGATTTGGTGGATTCTAAAGCCATCAATTTTGCACCGACGCCGAATGTTAATAATAACCCTGTGCCGATGCATGGTCCTATGGGGGTGAACGTGATGTCAGAGGATAAGAGAAAAATAGAGGTGACGGAGGTGAACCAGTTGAGGACTCCAATGTCTGTGGTCAAGAGACATCTGATGAAGAGTGGAGTTTTCCCTGGTTGTGATAATCGTTGTGCTGCATGCACTGTCACTACGAATGGGTGTGTAATGCTGAGGGAGACGATTCAGAGAATGATGGATGGAGGACGTCTCCGATTTGAGAAAGTTGATTGGGGGGAGGAGGACATTTTTATCAGCCAACTGTCATCGTTCAAGTATGTAGAAATGGACGGTGAAATATTTGAAACACCGAGTCAGGCGTTTGAAACCGTCAAGGTGGAGAATGCCATTTGTGCTGAGAAAGAGAAAAAACCGTCCATTTCTTCTTACAAACAGGCTGCGGAGGTGGTGAAGAGCGGAGAAGCCCCAGGTTGGGGAAGAATGATAGACATCGCAGCCAAAGAAGACAGGTTTGGGGTTGGTTATCAGCCGGGCCGAGGCTCGTCGGGGCAGAGCAAAGGACGTCGTCAGCCATTCACATTCACTAGTGCTGGAATGCTAGATCCAGATCGCATCTGTGCGGTGGGTGAAGAGATCGATAGGGACTGCGAGCTCGACTCATGGATAAAACCGTGCGTACCAGGGATGGAGATCCAGAACTGGAAGGCCGAAAAGATCATCACTGTCACTCTACGTGAAGAGTAATATTTCTGTTTTTCAATACTGTCTGCATGAAAGCCATAGGTTTTGCCCGAAACGTAATGGTTCATTGTAAGGGCCACCTCATGTGTTTCATTTTTCAATATTTGCATCATCAATAAAAGGATGTTTTTCATTAAAAGCGGTGTTCCCTGTTTTTCATTTATTTTTGCAGTTTAATAAATAAAAAATGGCAATGTTTATTTTCATTTTTCTTCCTTTTAATGTGCTTCGTCCCGACTCTAAAGCAATGCATGAATCAACATTCATGCAGATGCAATCATTCTCCGGATCTGATTGATAATAATCTTGTTACACCCTCATATGACTTCGACAATCCGATCTATCATGCCGAAGAAGAAGGCGAAGAAGATTGTGAACTGTCGGAAGAATTAGCCAGATTGTTGAAACAAGAAGAGAAGGTGATTCAACCGTACGAGGAGCGAGTTGAGATTGTTAATCTGGGCACCGAGGTGGTCAGAAAAGTTGGGGCCGCTTTGGAGGTAAATGTCAAGAGCAGAATGGTAGCACTGTTGAAAGAGTATGTTGATATCTTCACCTGGTCTTATCAAGATATGCCAGGGTTGGATACCGATATTGTTGTGCACAGGTTACCATTGAGAGAAGACTGTCCTCCAGTGAAGCAGAAGTTGCGCAGAACTCGACCCGAGATGGCCATGAAAATCAAAGAGGAAGTACAGAAGCAGTTGGATGCTGGTTTCCTAGCTGTCATTAATTATCCGCCTTGGGTCGCGAATATTGTGTCGGTGCCGAAGAAGGATGGAAAGGTGAGAATGTGTGTGGACTACCAGGATTTGAACAGAGCTAGCCCAAAGGATGATTTCCCATTATCTCACATCGATGTGTTGATAGATAATACAACTCAATTCTCGGTGTTTTCCTTCATGGATGGTTTTTCTGGCTATAATCAAATCAAAATGTCGCCAGATGATATGGAGAAAACAACGTTCATCACACCATGGGGCACTTTTTGTTATAAGGTGATGCCATTCGGTCTCAAGAACGCCGGTGCCACGTATCAGAGGGCTATGGTGACTTTGTTTCATGATATGATTCATCATGAGATCGAATGCTATGTTGATGACATGATAGGAAAGTCCCAAACCAAAGAGGGGCATTTGGCAGACTTGGCCAAGTTGTTTGACCGATTGAGACAATTCAGACTGGGGTTGAATCCGAATAAGTGCACTTTCAGAGTGCGGTCCGGTAAGTTGTTGGGGTTTATTGTAAGTGAAAGAGGAATCGAGGTTGATCCTGCTAAAGTAAAAGCAATACAAGAAATGCCTGAACCGAGAACAGAAAAGGAAGTTCGTGGTTTCTTAGGTAGATTGAACTACATTTCACGGTTCATATCTCATCTAACAGCCACGTGTGAACCCATATTCAAGTTGTTGAGAAAAGATCAAACGGTCAGGTGGAATGATGACTGCCAAGCGGCATTCGAAAAGATAAAAGAATATTTGCAGGAGCCTCCGATTTTGATGCCTCCTGTGGAGGGACGACCGTTAATCCTGTACTTGACAGTCCTCGAGGGGTCTATGGGGTGTGTACTGGGGCAACATGACGAGTCTGGTCGAAAAGAGCATGCAATTTACTACCTTAGCAAAAAGTTTACCGACTGTGAAACAAGATATTCACTGCTCGAGAAAACTTGTTGTGCTTTGGCATGGGCTGCTCGCCGACTGAGACAGTATATGCTGGATCATACCAATTTGTTGATTTCCAAGATGGATCCGATCAAGTATATATTTGAGAAGCCAGCATTGACCGGACGGGTTGCGAGATGGCAGATGATTTTGACTGAATATGATATTCAGTATACCTCTCAGAAAGCAATCAAGGGGATTGTATTGTCTGATTACCTCGCCCAGCAACCCATTGAGGATTATCAACCGATGAAGTTTGAGTTCCCTGATGAGGACATCATGTTTCTCAAATCGAAAGATTGTGAGGAATCGATCCCGAAGGAGGGGCCTGACCCTGAATCCGAATGGATTCTGATGTTTGATGGGGCCGTTAACGTGAATGGTAGCGTAGTTGGTGCTGTTTTGGTTACGCCGAAAGGATCCCACATTCCTTTTGCTGCCCGACTGACATTTGAATGCACCAACAATGTGGCTGAATACGAAGCTTGTATCCTGGGGATTGAAGAGGCGATTGATTTGCGGATCAAGAACCTTGTCATTTATGGAGATTCAACTTTGGTTGTGAACCAGGTTAACGGGAAATGGTATACGCATCAATCTCATTTAATTCCATACCCGGATTATACGAGGAGATTGTTGACGTTTTTCACCAAGGTGGAATTACACCATGTGCCGAGAGAAGAAAATCCTTTGGCAGATGCTTTGGCTACTCTGGCCGCCTTGATTAAGGTGCAATGGTGGAATCAGTTCCTGTAACACCTCAAAATTTGCCCTCCTCTCTTGGGACTACCTTAACATATTACATATCATTTTTAGGTCATTAGGCATTGCATATTGCATATCATGTGGTTACATTGTGCAAATTATCCTCCCAAGTCCTGATCAGAAGATGGGGAGGTCATGGTGCAAGCTAGGGTTTCATTGGACTGGTCATCAATCATCTGAGGATGTGGAGGTCCAAATTAGGGTTTTGAGGTTCTCAAGGAGATTGGTCTTCATCTTGATTGAAATGATATATCATCATCATCATGGTTTGTCATCATCAAGTGGTGGAGCATATTCCTTGAGATTAGGGTTTTGACCACTGGTCAACCCTAATCAGTTGCATTGGGCCAATCAGGGCATGGCTAGGAGATGGGGTCTACAATGGATATGGGGATCATTATATGGTTTTATTGAGCTAATTGAGGCTAGGGTTTCATCCTTGAGCCATTTCATCAGAAGATTGGAGCTCAATTGGATCAGTGCATTGCCAAATTCATCTATCAGTTGAAAAAGTCAACTGTGGTCAACTGTGCTTGATTTAATGGACTTGGAGGTGAAAGTGAGTTGGATATACTTCATTCATGTTGAAACAAGTGTTATTTGACATTTCAAAGCTCAAGAATGGAGAAAATCAAGTCAGACAAGAAATTTCCAAAAATAGAAAGTGACTTGTAATGGAAGTTTCCAAAAATGGAAAGTTTTTGACCATAAAATTACATGTCCAAGGAAGCTTCAAATGAAAATTTGTTCAACATGAAAGTTGTAGATCTTGTTCTCACCTTTCCAAAAAGTCCAAGAACTTGAAATTCCTATGTATGGTTGGCAAGTTATGGTCCATTCAATTTCAAAAATGACCCATAATCAAAGTGGCATAACTTCCACATGGAGTGTCCAAATTGAGTGATCTTTTTATGAGCAAACTCCATTTAACATGTACTTTCATGGTGCATAATCAAAATTCATCAAAAATGGTCAATGCAAAAGGTCAATTTTCAAGTGTACAATTAAAATCCAAGGGCAAAATGGTCCAACTTGAGAAATAATGGGAATTTTGGAATGAGAGTTTTTGCAACACATCACAAATGCCAAATGTGACTTGTTCCAACTGTCATAAGTTTTCAAGGTTCAATATTTGGCAAGGCTACTTTTGAACTTGCACTTAAAGTGCAAATTTGGCATGACATATTGAAAGTGAGAAATACAATGCCAATTGCCATGAGACCAAAGCCAACACATTCCAAATGGCATTTAGAGGATGTCTGAGCTGTCACATTGTTGTCACAAAGCCTGATGTGAAATGACATTTTTGCCCTTGCCTTAAGAAAATGGCATTACACTAATCAAATTCATTTTGCTAATTGGTGATTAAGAAGGGGATTAAGCTGAAGTATAAAGTGTTAATTGTAACTGAATTGCACACATAATCACAATTCACAAGAATTCATAACCACTTTTCCCTCCATTTTCTCCAAAATCTCAAGAACTTCATCAAGCTTCTTTGGATCCAAACTTCCTCAATTCTTCACCAAAGTGCAAAATTCTTGTTGCTTCGTGTTCCTTGGACATTGTTCTCCAACTGTTTTGATAAAGCCATTGCCAAAAGCTTCCAAATCGCAACTGTTCAAAGTGTGTCCAACAATGGTGATTTGAGAAATCTTGCAATTTAAGCATCCTCGAGCTAACCTAACTTCTCCAATCAACTTCCTAAGCCTTCTTCTTCATCTGTTTTGAAGAATTACACGAAGAATCACACGAATCATCACTGCCTTCATTCAAGGTACCAAAACTCGAACATCACCATTGCTTCAATTGTTACATGCTTATTGTAGTGCGTTCAAGGTAGATGATCATGATGTGTTTGGTTTTCAAAATGATTAACGGATGAGTGAGATATCTTGATTTTTAGTTTGATGTTCATAACTTCAAACGCTCGATCCCTTCGCCACAGTTAGGATTAGGTAATTTGAGTTGCATATCTTGAATCTAGGTTAGAAGACGGTTCCAATGGATATACTCTTGTCAATTTTGGTTGATGTTCATTGTTCTTCAATTTTCTGGATTTCTGGGCTTGTTCTTGTTCAAGAACGATGAAATAGTTGTGTTTGATCCGTTTTGTTCACCTTGCCTTTCAAAAATGTGTTTAGCGCCTTCGTGAACCAACCAGGAGGCGCCATGCAGTCTTTTCAAAACGACGCCGTTTTGGCGTACTTCATTATAATTGCAAAAATGCCATTACGCCATTTAATTATTATTATTTCTATTTTGTTTTTCAGTTTAATTTCAATTTTGTTACCACAACTTAGAAAATTAGTAACTCACTCAAAATTCATCCAATTTTTGTGAGGTTTTTTGTGCCATGCTCATGAGAATGTGTAGAATTTTATGGTGATTTTTGTGGAATTTTTGCACGTGTGGAAATTTAATTGGCCTATTGATTTTGTTCATGTGCTCATTTGTATACACTTTGCCAAAACTTTCATGAAATGCTCATACTTCCAAAGAAATGGATGAAAATGTTTGTGCTTATTTTGGACTCATTGATGGTGATTTTCATGTAGAGTTTGTAATTTTTGGATACTTGGTTGATTAGATATGATTTTTTGAATCTAGGTGTGACAATTTGTGTCACACCTAGCTAGGTCAACTTTCTGATTTTACTTGCCATGCCTAGAGATGTTGGATTGAGTTGAAATTTTGCATGAATGATCATCGATATGTTGGGATAACATGTGAATTTTGTTGGAATTTTTGGTTGCATTTTCTAATTGATTGATAATTTTCTTCACTGTGTGCTCATTTTGCAACCTTGTGTGATACATGTTGGCATTTTGCTTGTGAAATTCTCATATGGTATTGGATGGATGTAAAATTTGACATGAGCATTCTAGACACATTGTAGGACATCATGGTTTTGGTCCCATTCATTTCTTAATTGTTGTCACTGTTTTATGAATTATTGAAGTGGATGCATGTGGTGATGCCTTGAATTGGCTTGTATAAATTTGTCTGGACTTGTTGATTTTCATTGACCTACTTCCTTTTGTCCAATTGAGCTGAAAATTGACATGCTATATATTGAATGTGTCCTGTTCAGGTGTGAATTATTTGAGGATTTTTGGAATTGTTTTGGTATGCTTTTGATTGAAGTCATTCTGTTTGGTCATTTGGTGTTGTATTTGCCCTAATTTGACTTGTTTTGGTCATGAAATGATATTGGTGAATGATATGAGCATGGGACCAATTGCATTTGCTTTTGAATTGTTTGAAGATGATTTTGGTTGAGAATCACTTGCTGTTTAGAATTTTTTATCACCTTTGGACCCTAGGCTTGGCCTAGTGGTCTTGTTTCTCACATTTGGTTTGACTTTTCAGGATGAAATGCACAATGCTTAAGGAGATTGCTTCAAGTCAATTAAATTGAGATTGTTTGATGTTGAGAACTAATTTGACTTTGTTTTGTAGGTTGTGATGCTTGAGCTTGAGCTCATAGCTTGCACTTATGTGCATTAACATGTGTTGTCTGTACAGTTTGACTGATTAACCATTTGCTGTTTATTTTTGGTCTGTCTGAGTACTGATGATACTTGATTGATTTCAGGTACATTTAGTTGCTTACAGTTCCTTGAGAACTTGCTTGCTGTTGCTTGGTTTTTAAACCAATTGAGGTAGGACTTCTATTCTCCATGTAGTCTGGAAGACCTGGTCTGTTACTTGGCCAGGCACCTGTCTGAAGTCCTCCTTAAGAGGCAATGCTTGTGCTTGTTTATATTTGTGCCAAGCAGGAAAAAACCTTGATTAAGGCAATTGGCAGAACCCAAGAGGTGTGCAATCCACCTCCTGCTAATCTTGTTGAGTCATCCCTCTGCTCACACAACTGGTGTTGATGCATTGGGATATTAACCCAAGATCTTGTACAGTGTACAGTTGTGTCAGAGTCTTTGAGTGTAGAAGGGTTCCCACTTTCTGAACCCACACTCCTTTGTCTGAAGCTCTCCCTGGCCAGGGATAAGAGCTGTGAGGTCTCATCCTCACTTCACCTTTCATCTGCTTCACCTTAGCCCCTCAATGGCAAGGTTAAGAGCAAACATTACCCATGTACAGATGACTTGCTGAGGCAGTCAAACCCATTGTTTGAGTCCACTTGATTGGATATAGTGTGTGCTATGTGAATATTTGCTTGACATGTTTGCTCTGTTTTGTGTATGCTTGTATGCTTGCTTCTTTCTTGGATAGGATTAGCTTGTTGTTGTGCAAGTAGGTAGGAACCTGAACATAGGGCATTGATGCATGATAACACTAGGCTCGAGTACAGCTCCCTGGTAGTGTGTCTCCCCTTTGTCTCTGGCTAGAAGTTCAGTCCCTTGAGGGGGAACTACATCGCCCTGATCCTTGTTCCAGACGAGGTATGTAGGCAGGTGGTCGTGCGAGACCACTCCGGGCACCTTTTTCTTTTTTGTGTGTGTTGTTTGACAGTTGCTAGGCTCGAGTTCCTGACTCCTTAGTAACTTGTTGTTTGTTTGTGCTTGTTGTGTGCTTGGAAGCTGATGTAAGTCCATCGAGTGGCATTCGGGTCCCAGTGTGGGTTTGTTTTGGGTTCGGATGCTGATGTAAGTCCAGTGGTTGGCTGTCGGGCTCCACGTTTGCCCTTTTGTGGGTGTTTGGGTTCGGATGCTGATGTATGTCCAGGGATTGGCTGCCGGGCTCCATGTTTGCCACCTTGTTGTGTGTGGGTGTTTTGTTTTGTTTGGCGTGCGTGAGCCGAACTACGGTAGCTCTGATTCTCATTCCAGATGAGATACGTAGGCATAGGATGCGATGTCCTATCGAGCCCTCTTCTTCTAACCCCACCTGTGTCCGGTAGTGTGTGTGTGATGTTTTTAGCAACCTTTTCTATTTTCTAGAGCGTGGATCCCATCGAGTACGACGGACGTGAGGGGTGCTAATACCTTCCCCTTGCGTAACCGACTCCCGTACCCTTTCTCTTTGGTCGCGAGACCATGTTCTTTCCAGGTTTACTCTGAGCGTTTCCTTTCCCTCTTTGGGATAAATAACGCACGGTGGCGGCTCTGTGTTGTTTTTGTTTCAGCCTCGCCGGTTGTTTTTCGCGGATGCGACAGCTGGCGACTCTGCTGGGGACGCATCGATGTTGACCTATGCTGGTCCATCTTCCCTAAGCGAGTCTCTCCTAGCGTTCTAGGATAGTTTAGGTTGCTTGTGCCGCTTTATTTATTGCATTTATTATTCTGACCATATATGTATTTGCGTTAAATATTTGCATGCATCATACTATCATGTTGCCGTCCTCTGTGCAGGTGGTTCCTCTGTTATGGGGTGGGTGTTCTGAGTGGGGCTAAAACCCAGGCCCGAGTATACACCTAGGATTAGCGTGGTCTCGCGTCGCTCACGTGCCGGTTGGGCATATTGTTGCGACGTGACATACCACAAGCCAGACGAGGTTCATCTGAGAAGTGCACTTCCTTAGTGGGGTTTTCCACTTTGGTTGGGTTATCTCTTTTGAGCTATTGACTCTGGTGACCGATCATTTCCCGGATCTTTGGTTTAGACGATCTTAAGGGAGCTACAATGGCACACCCGAAAGGGCAAACCCATTGAGTATCTCCGCCAGATTGTCGAGACTATTATCCGCCTTAGGATGACCTGATTAGAATTTACCTGTGAGGGGAGGGTGATTCTTTCAGATGCATGATCAGATGGTGACTCAGATGGTGACTATTTGTTCCGTGGATCAGAGTCCTATTTATGAGGCGGATTTATGGCCGTTTATTGCCGAGACGCCGGAGTGCTGTCCGTGGTATTTATCAGTGGGGATCCGTTTATTTCAGGATTCCCCGGGCCGAGGTATTTATCAGTGGGGATCCGTTTATTTCAGGATTCCCCGGGCCGATTCAGAGATGGTTATGGGTATCTGCTCAGAGACTGATGATGATGATGATGATGTATCTTCTGTTTATTTCGGAACCCGTGGGTCGGATTGGTGGTTATGTTTTCCTCAGATGGTTATGATCAGTTCAGAGACCAGGCTTCAGTGCAGATGATCAGACGACTTGGAGGATGGCAACGCATTGTATTCATTCATCAGCATCATTACATTTTGCATTAATTGCATCTAACACATGTTTACCCATATGCAGGGACCCTTTTGATCGAGATCCTGGTTGAGAGACTTTCTGCCCAGATATGAGAAGACCCGGTTTGAAGGATGATGTCGCCTATAGTTTCTTTGACCCAGATATCAGTGTGCTGAAGGATATGATAGCATTGATTGCACCCGACCATGTGGGGTTGTTTCGTGAGATGTATGGGGGTATTCTCAAGATGGTTTTCAGACTCATTGACAGAGACAGAAGTGCCGTGCATACTCTTCTCCAGTTCTATGATCCCGAGCTGAGGTGTTTTGTATTCCCAGATTACTTACTCGGGCCTATGATGAAGGACTATGCTGATATTTTGGGTATTCAGATCAGGGATCAGGTTCCTTTCTATGCTACTAAGGAAGAGCCTGATATTGGTGGGATTTCCCGTGCTTTCTATCTGAGTCCAGAGATAGTGAAGAGTAATCTGAAAGAGAAGGGGAAGTTGCCTGGTTTTCATCTGAGTTTCCTGGAGGCTAAGGCTAAGGAGCAGTCGGAGTTGGGTAATTGGGAAGCTGTCTGTGCTTTGATTGCTGCGAGCATTTATGGGATCATTCTGTTTCCTAACCAGAAGAACTTTGTGGATATTAATGCCATCCGCTTGTTTGTTCGAAGGAATCCTATCCCTACCTCGATTGGAGATGTCTATTATTCGGTTCATAACCGGAATGAGAAGAGGCGTGGGGGATTGATTCGATGCTGCGCTCAGTTACTATTCAAGTGGTTTATGGGTTACTTGCCTTCCAAGGGTGCTTTTGTTCTTCTGGGCCAGAATGTTACTTGGGCGACCAAACTGATGGGTTTGAGGGCTAAGGACATAGATTGGACTCACAGTAGTGGGGTTGGACAGGATTTCATCTGCAGTTGTAGGGGTTTTCCCAATGTGCCGCTTATAGGAGTTCAGGGTTGCATTAATTATAACCCGACACTTCTTAAGAGGCAGATGGGATTTGCTATGGAGCTTCCCCCGTACAAGAGTGAGGTTCAGGAATCTGTGTACTTCCCAGTTGAGGGCAATCAGGCCAAGGTGAAGCAGGTATCTGAGGCGTGGCGCAACATTCAAAGGAAAGGCAAGGTTTCTTGGGGTAGAGCTAATAACAGATCTTTTCCTCCGTTCGATGACTGGCTCAGTAAGAGAGTGGAGCTTACTTGTCTACCGTTTCCTATGGTTGATCCTTGGTATCCGTTGATTGAAGAGACTCCTTCTACTGTTAGTATGGATGAGTTCTTAGAGATGAAGCGGGAAAGAGATCAGTTGCTTGCAGAGAAGACGGAATTGGAGATGAGTGTTGCTCGGGTTTAGAGGGTTAATCAGGAGCTCAAAGTGAAGATGGAAGATCAAGACAAGCGGCATGCCCTGGAAGCAAAGCGCTTTGAGATGGATACTGCCTATTATGGGAAGGTCAGTCAAGCCTTGGCATCTTCATCAAGGGAGCATGACATCACCAAAGAGAGATTGGCTAGAGCTTCAAAGGTCATTGAAGATCAGAAGAGGAGGCAAATCTTGGTGAGAGATCAGAGGGACGATCGAGTCCGAGTTCTCATTGCTGAGTGGGAGGCAAAGCTGAAGGTTAAGGAAGCAGAGAATCTGAAGATCATTGCTGAGAGAAATCATTACATGGCTGAGAGAGATCACTATTTCAGGCAGATGAAGATTCATCAGAAGGAGGTGGGAAGATTACAGCAGGAGAACACCGAGCTCAGGTTCGCCGCAGAGTTCGCGAGGATGGAAGACGAGATAGGGCCATCTGTGGGACCCTCATCCAGCTAGATCTTTCATTTGTGTTGGATTACCGTCAGGCTTGTTGACGGAATTCATTGCTTGTATTTCTTTCTCGATTCTGGAGGATTGTATTTGATTTGATGTATGACTATGGCACTGTTGGTGCGCTTTTTGTTATGTGATGGTTGTTTTCATTCGGTGATTGGTCTTCAAGCTTTATTTGCTTTACCGTATGCACTCACACAAGCACACACATGGTTGGGGGTATCATGCTAAATCACATATCTCCGATCTGCACGATGAAATCAAATGCTGAATGACTGAATATTGATGCCGGATTATTATTTGTCTCGATGATGCCAGGATTAGGAGACAAAGTGTTCCTCATATGGATAGACACTGCATTCATGCATGATCATAATAACTGTGTTTTATTTTGCAGGTATTTGTTACTAATGTGCTTGATTGTTGCAGGAATCATTGCTCGTGCTCGCCGAGTCATACCTTTGCACTCAACACGCCCTCACAGATATTTCACAAGGCGGAATACTCCTCGACTGATGGATCTTCCCAACGCAGATATACTCGAGCTGAAGGATAAGATGAGCAAACTGATCAACATTATGCAAGGCTTTGCAGTTGGTCAGAAGGCTCTGGCCGACAAAGTTGAGAAGCTCGAGCGGGCTTCAGCAGCAAACAGTGGCGTAAACCTGGATGGTGTCTCCAACCAGGGTATCGGATGTTCCAGAGACGGTGGTAAGAGGACAACCGTTGGGGTGGTGAATAATGCTGGTGCTGGTGGTGGGCCCGGTCAGGGGCAGAATTTGAAAGACAATCTTTTGCCGCCATTCTACGGGTTTGATGAGGATAGGGAGGAAGATAGGGAAGCCGATCAGTTCTCAATGCATAATGAACCGTTCGTTCCATACAGTGCTCCGATTCAGAGTAAGGAGATTCAGCTGTTGGCTGAGAAGATCAAGGTATTGGAGAGCTATGCCACTCCCGGGGTGGTCAACATGTCTAATATGGGGCTGGTTGAGGGGATTGTGATCCCACAGAAGTTTAAAGCGCCCACATTTGACCGATATAATGGGAGTTCTTGCCCTGAGACGCATCTTCAGGCCTTTGTCCGCAAGATCTCAGCGTATACAATGGATCAGAAGCTGTGGATGTATTTTTTCCAGGACAGCCTGTCCGGAGGCTCACTGGAATGGTATACCAAGCTTAAATCCTCGGGTATAAAAAACTGGCAGGATCTTGGGGACGCGTTCTTCAAGCAATATCAGTTTAATGCTGACATGGCTCCGAGTCGTAACCAGTTGCAGGGTATGTCTCAGAAGAACGACAAAGGGTTTAAGGAGTATGCTCAGCGGTGGAGAGAATTGGCTGCAAGAGTGCAACCTCCTCTGGTTGATCGGGAGATGTCAGATCTTTTCATGGGGACCATGCAGGGGGCGTTTGCTGAAAGGATGGTTGGTTGTCCGGTGACCAACTTTTCCGATATTGTTGTGGCCGGAGAGCGAATTGAGAGCTGGCTGAAGCTCGGCAAAATTCAGGGCACTACTTCTGCTTCTTCTTCGGGGTCGAAAAAGTCGTTCGGTAATGGTGGTCAGAGGAAGAAAGAGGGTGACACCAGTGTTGTTTATACTCAACGAGGACCCAATAGGGACCGTTACTTCCAGCACACTGCTGCGGTAACTATTCCTGCTGAGTCTCAGCCTGCACCGCAACAACAGCAACAGCAACAGTAGGGACAGCCCTTCCAGCAGAGGCCTCAGAGGGCCGGATATCAGGTCAGGGGCAGAGCCGTGGACAGACAATTTGATAGGCCTCCGGTGACCTATTCTTTTCTGTTCAAGAAGTTGCAAGACTTGGGGCTTGTACAAACTAGAACTCTGGCACCTTTGAGACTTGATCAAAGGCCAGCCAGCTATGATGAGAACGCAAAATGCGAATTCCACTCAGGTGCGCCTGGACACAACATTGAGAACTGTAAAGCTTTTAAGCACGCAGTTCAAGACTTAGTGGATTCGAAAGCAATCAACTTCGCACCATCTCCCAACGTAAACGCTAATCCCATGCCCGCGCATGGTTAGAGGGGGGTGAATGCAATCTCCGAGGAGGGCCGAGTTGGGTTGTTGTCCATTGATCAGTTGAAGACTCCTCTGGCCGAGGTCAAGAGGCAGTTGTTGAAGAATGGGGTTAACCCGGGCTGTGGTTCTGGTTGTGCTGAGTGCACTGTTGCTCCCGAGGGATGCATACTTCTAAGGAAGACTGTCCAGGGTCTGATGGACGAGGGGAGTATTGTAATTGAGAAGAAGGCTGATAAAGAAAAAGAGGAAGTCTCCACCATAACAATCTACTTTGATCCGGTGGATTTGTCGGACCTTGCGGAGGCGGCTCCAGTTACCAGCACGGTACCTGGGCCAATTCCCTATGACAAAGATGATGCCGTGCCTTGGCATTATGGTGGAGAGGTGTACTGCAATGGGGAGAAGGTAGAAGAGCAATCTGCAAGTGAAACCACTGTGCTAAAGGTGGACAATGTCGGTCCCAGCGGTTTCACTCGCAGCGGAAGATTGTTTGCTCCAGATGCCCTGAGGGGAGGTGAAGGAGAAAAAGAGAAAAAAGAAAAGGCCGAGGCTTTAGCCAGGGCAAAAGGAAAGGCTGTGGTTGATAATGGTACTCCTGTGGTGACACCGGCGCCTGCGGGGTCGGAAGATAAGCTTGATGATGATGCTGAGGAATTTTTAAGGATCATCAAGAAGTCTGAGTACAAGTTGGTTGACCATCTGCAGCAGACTCCTTCCAAAATCTCGATTCTTTCGTTGATGTTGAGCTCTGAGGGGCATAGGGAGGCTTTATTGAAAATATTGAAGAAAGCCTATGTTCCTCAGGAAATTACAATAAATCAATTGGAGACGGTCGTGTCCAACGTGCATGCTAGCCACGGGCTGGGTTTTACGGACATGGACCTGACTGTGGATGGAAGGAATCACAACCGGGCGCTACACATTGCTATGGAATGTAAAGGAGCCGTGCTTTCGCATGTGCTGGTTGATACCGGCTCCTCTTTAAATGTGTTGCCAAAGAAGGCCCTGGCAAAGCTGAACTGTGATGGGCTGATTTTGACTCCTACTGATTTGATTGTGCGGGCTTTTGATGGGTCAAAGCGGGCTGTGTTTGGGGAGGTAGAGCTGCCAGTGAAGATTGGACCGGAGGTGTTCAAGTCGACTTTCTACGTCATGGATATTCAGCCGGCATACAGTTGCTTGTTGGGTAGGCCGTGGATTCATGCTGCTGGGGCAGTTACCTCGACTTTGCACCAGAAATTGAAGTATATCTGGGAAGGCCAAGTCGTCACTGTGTGCGGAGAAGAGGACATCTTTGTCAGCCATTTGTCCTCATTTAAATATGTGGAGATGGACGGCGAAATCTGGGAGACGCCTAGCCAGGCATTCGAAACCATTAAGGTGGAGAATGCTCTGTTTGCAAAGGAAGAGGAGAAACCGTCCATTGCTTCGTACAAGCAGGCCGCCGAGGTGGTGAAGAGTGGAGAGGATCCTGGTTGGGGAAGAATGATGGATGTCTCTGCGAAGAAGGATCGTTTTGGAGTTGGATATCAGCCGGGCCGAGGCTCAGGACAGGGCAGAGGACATCGTACGTCAGTCACCTTCACCAGTGCCGGAATGCTAGATCCGGATCACATCTGCATGATGAGTGAAGATGCTGATAGTGACTGCGACATTGACCGGTGGATAAAGCCGTGCACACCAGGGATGGGAATCCAGAACTGGAAGGCTGAAGAGATCATCCGGGTCACTCTGCTGGAAGAGTAATATTTTTCCTGTTTTCAGTTTTATATGCATGCAAAACCATACGTGTTGCCCGACACGTAATGGTTCATTGTAAGGGCCACCTCATGTTTAAATTTGCAAGATTTTGCATCATCAATAAAGGATGTTTTTTTCAGTTAAAAGCGGTGTTCTCTGTTTTTCATTTATTTTTGCAGTTTAAAAATAAAAACAAATAAAAATGGCAATGTTTTCATTTTTCTTTTCAAAATTTGTGTCACACCAGTTCTAAAGCAATGCATGAATCAACATTCATGCAGATGCGATTCCTCTCCGGATCTCATTGATAACGATCCTGTTACACCCTTGTATGACTTCGACAATCCGATCTATCTTGCTGAGGAAGAAGACGAAGAGGATTGTGAATTGCCGGAGGAATTAGCCAGGTTGTTAAAACAAGAGGAGAAGGTGATTCATCCGCATGAAGAGCCGATTGAGGTCGTGAATCTGGGAACCGACGAGATGAAGAAGGAAGTGAAAATCGGGGCTGCTTTGGAGGAAAGTGTCAAGGGCAGACTGGTGGCATTGTTGAAAGAGTATGTCGACATCTTTGCCTGGTCTTATCAAGATATGCCAGGGTTGGATACCGATATCATTGGGCACAAGCTACCGTTGAGAGCGGATTGTCCTCCAGTGAAGCAGAAGTTGCGCAGAACTAGACCTGATATGGCGATGAAGATTAAGGAAGAAGTGCAGAAGCAGTGGGATGCTGGTTTCCTTGCTGTCACTAATTATCCGCCATGGGTTGTGAACATTGTGCCAGTCCCGAAGAAATATGGAAAGGTGAGAATGTGTGTGGACTACCGAGATCTGAATAGAGCGAGTCCGAAGGATGATTTTCCGTTACCTCACATTGATGTGTTGGTAGATAATACAGCTCAATTCTCGGTGTTTTCCTTCATGGATGGCTTTTCTGGCTATAATCAAATCAAAATGTCGCCAGATGATATGGAGAAAACAACGTTCATTACACCGTGGGGCACTTTTTGTTATAAGGTGATGCCATTCGGTCTCAAGAACGCCGGTGCTACTTATCAGAGAGGCATGGTGACTTTGTTTCATGATATGATTCATCATGAAATTGAATGCTATGTTGATGACATGATAGCAAAGTCCCAGACAGAAGAGGGGCATTTGGTAGATTTGGCCAAGTTGTTTGACCGGTTGAGACTGTTCAGACTGAGGTTGAATCCGAACAAGTGCATGTTCGGGGTGCGGTCCGGTAAATTGCTGGGGTTCATTGTAAGTGAGAAAGGAATCGAGGTTGATCCTGCAAAAGTAAAAGCGATAAGAGAAATGCCTGAACCGAGAACAGAGAAAGAGGTTCGTGGTTTCTTAGGTAGATTGAACTACATTTCACGGTTCATATCTCATCTAACAGCCACGTGTGAACCTATATTCAAATTGTTGAGAAAAGATCAAACGGTCAGGTGGAATGATGATTGCCAAGCGGCATTTGAAAGAATAAAAGAGTATTTGCAGGAGCCTCCGATTCTGATGCCTCCTGTGGAGGGGAGACCGTTAATTCTGTACATGACAGTCCTCGAGGGGTCTATGGGGTGTGTATTGGGGCAGCATGACGAGTCTGGTCGAAAAGAGCATGCCATATACTACCTTAGCAAAAAGTTTACCGACTATGAAACAAGATATTCACTGCTCGAGAAAACTTGCTGTGCTTTGGCCTGGGCTGCTCGCCGACTAAGGCAGTATATGCTGGTTCATACCACTTTATTGATTTCCAAGATGGATCCAATCAAGTACATTTTTGAAAAGCCAGCATTGACCAGACGGGTTGCGAGATGGCAAATGATTTTGACAGAATATGATATACAATATACCTCTCAGAAAGCAATTAAGGGGAGCGTATTGTCTGATTACCTCGCCCAGCAACCCATTGAGGATTATCAACCAATGAAGTTTGAATTCCCTGATGAGGACATCATGTTTCTCAAATCGAAAGATTGCGAGGAACCAATCCCGGAGGAGGGGCCTGACCCTGGATCCGAATGGATTCTGATGTTTGATGGGGCCGTTAACATGAATGGAAGCGGTGTTGGTGCTGTTTTGGTTACGCCGAAAGGATCCCACATTCCTTTTGCTGCCCGGCTAACATTTGAGTGTACCAACAACGTGGCTGAATATGAAGCTTGTATATTGGGGATTGAAGAGGCGATTGATTTGAGGATCAAGAACCTTGTCATATATGGAGATTCAGCTCTGGTTGTGAATCAGGTTAACGGAAAATGGTATACGCATCAATCTCATTTGGTTCCGTATCGAGATTATACGAGGAGATTGTTGACGTTTTTCACCAAGGTGAAGATGCTTAATGTGCCCAGAGAGGAGAATCCTTTGGCAGATGCTTTGGCTACTCTAGCTGCTTTGATTAAGGTGCAGAGGTGGAATCAGTTCCCCAGTGTGGAGATAGGTCGTCTGGATAGACCGGCTTATGTGTTTGCTGTTGATACAGCACCGGATGATGAGAAGCCGTGGTATTTCGATATCAAATGCTATCTTGAGACGCAAGAATATCCTTAGGGAGCGTCTAAGAAGGACCGAAAGACTCTGCGAAGGTTAGCCATGGTGTTTTACCTGAATAAGGATGGGGTTTTGTATAAGAGGAATTTTGATTGGGTCTTGCTCAGATGTGTTGATGATAGAGAAGCAAGCCAATTAATGAAAGAAGTTCACGAGGGATCGTTCGGTACCCATGCCAGTGGGAATGCGATGGTAAAGAAGCTGCTGAGAGCAGGTTATTATTGGATGACAATGGAGGCCCAATGTTTTAATTTCGTGCAGAAGTGTCATAAATGCCAGATTTATGCTGATAAGGTGCACGTGCCTCCAAATCCGTTGAGCTTAATGTCGTCTCCATGGCCGTTTGCTATGCGGGGCATTGATATGATTGGAAAGATAGAGCCTACGGCTTCGAATGGGCATCGATTCATATTAGTGGCTATCGATTACTTCACCAAGTGGGTTGAAGCAGCCTCTTATACGAATGTGACGAAGCAGGTAGTAGCCAGATTTCTCAAGAGAGACATCATTTGCCGATATGGGGTTCCCGAAAGAATCATTACCGATAATGGTTCTAACTTGAACAATAAGATGATGGCAGAATTGTGCCGGGAATTCAAGATCGAGCATCATAATTCTTCTCCTTATCGTCCGAAGATGAATGGGGCGGTTGAGGCAGCCAACAAGAATATTAAGAAGATTGTGCAGAAGATGGTGGTAACCTACAAGGATTGGCATGAGATGTTGCCGTTTGCATTGCATGGGTATCGAACGTCGGTGCGCACATCTACTGGGGCAACTCCTTTCTCATTGGTATATGGAATGGAAGCCGTATTACCGGTTGAGGTTCAGATTCCCTCTTTGAGAGTCCTGATGGACGTGAAGTCGCAAGAGGCTGAATGGGTAAGAACTCGGTATGAAGAGCTGAGCCTAATTGAAGTAAAGAGGCTAGCAGCCATCTGTCATGGGCAGTTGTACCAGCAAAGGATGAAGCGTGCTTTTGACAAGAAGGTACGACCTCGGGTATATCACGTAGGTGATATGGTGCTGAAAAGGATCCTTCCTCCTCAAAACGATCGAAGGGGCAAATGGACACCGAATTATGAAGGTCCATTCGTGGTCAAGAAGGTTTTCTCCGGCGGAGCCTTGTTGTTAACGACCATGGATGGCGAGGATTTTCCATCCCCTGTGAATGCGGACGCAGTTAAAAAATACTTCGTATAAAGAGACCCGCTGGACAAAAAGAATAAAATAGTCCAGGCAAAAAAAGGGCATCCCGGCGAACCAAAAACAGAAAGAAAGGTTCGGGCAGAAATTAGGGATAAGAATGAAAAAATGTACACCCGGCAAGTCGAAAACCTGAAAAGGCGACTTGGGCAAAAAAGGGGTATCCCGGTGGACTGAAAACCCGAAAGGGCGGTCCAGGCAAAAGAGGGATTGAAACGAACAACTGCGTCTGGCATGATCGTCTGCGCTTTGGTTAAAGCATCATGGATAATACCCGGTAGGGATCAATCAGAAGCGTCTTGTTCAGAAGGCAGAAAGCACGGAGAGTCTGAGGACATATGGGGTGTAACCGAGTTGGAACTCGATGAGATTACGGGTTTCACATTGCCATTAGGATAGATTTTTCCTTTTGTGCGCAATTACCTCTTTTCAGGAATTGCTTCCTTTGTATTGCTCAATTTGAGCCACACTTTTCAATCAATAAAATGCATATTCAGTCAAATAATTTTGTTTTTGTTTTTCATTACCGCTTCGATTGTAAAAACGTCCGATTATTATGATAAAGAATCTTTGCATTTTAATACATACAGGTTCCTTCCAATGCATGTGTATAAGATTGAGAGCTTGAAATCTTATTTGGAAGGTTGAGTGACCCAAGTGTTGAAATATTGACACGCCTGGGGCACGGTTTTGTCTAACGATCTGTTTTGCAGGAACTGTTAGATATTTTTCACTCACTTGCAGGTTGTGAGGTGGAAGCTTTGATGAACAAATCCCCATGAGAGTCCGATCAGGGACGAATGAATAGAAGAGATAGAGGGATGACGAAGAGACGTTGCGACGTACGACGATCCTTGATATTAATCAAGAAGACTCTTCAAAGTCGGAAGACTTGAAAGTATGTAATTCCCTGCAGAGTCCGATCAGGGACGAATGTACGAAGGAAGAACGGTAGAGAGACGACGAGAGACGTCCGATGACCTTTGAAATTAATCAAGAAGACTCTTCAAAGTCGGAAAATTGAAATTTATGTATGAATCCCAGGAGTACGTCTCTCGTCGAGCGCGAAGCGATTGGGAATGCAAGGTGATGGAGCAGAAAAGGTCCAGACGAGTCTGGAAGTTCTCAAAAGTGGAAAGTTGATATGAGATTGAGAGGTGGATACCATGGTTCGACGAGTCGACGGGTGTTCTGTACCAACTTTTCTCATTTCCCTAGCTAAGTCCCCGAGCAGAATTAGAGGACTAACTCCCCCAGCAGATCCAAGATCTGTGGTTTTCCCTAGTAGGGTCAGGATGGTTATTCCCGGCAGGTTTTAGAATGGGTTTTCCTCAGCAGCCAGGCCCGAAGGTTGCTATCCCCGAGTGGAGCGGGTTTCAATGAAATATATCTCCAGCAGTGCATCATACCGTTGGATTGGACGAGTTTCCGTAGCAGGTTGATAGCTGCATCTCCAGCTGAGTGTATCCTATGTGTGGATTGCATGGGTTGTCCCCAGCGGAGTAACATTTGTTTCCCCTAGCAGGGTCAGGATGGTTATCCCCAGCAGGTGTTAGAACGATGTTTCCCCAGTCGGTAGTCCTGGAGGTTGCTGTTTCCCAGGGGAGCTATTGGTGAGCATATCCCCAGCGAAATCAGGTATCTGTGAGGGTTTTCCAAGCAGAGGTGGATGGTCATCCCCAGTAAGTCAAAGATTGTTGTATCCCCACAGAGTGTTGGTGGTTCTTATTCCCCAGCATTTCCTCGAGAGGATTGGGTGCAAGGGAGGCTTTTCCCCAGCAAGGGTTGCCTTTTCCTAACAGTAGTGCTATTCCCCAGCAGGGTGGAGTTGGAGTATTGACGAGTTCCTCGGCAGAGTATCTCGTGTTCCCCAGAAGAGTTCCTTGAGGGGGATGCTTTTTATGCATTCATCATGTAGAATAAGCATAGCATATTGCATAGAAAAATAATAAATCGCGTAGCATTTCCGTAGTTATGGAGCATTACGCAGAAAAATCAATCATGCATCATTGCAAGCATAAGCTAGTCTCAGACCGTGGTTACCGTTTGAGAGGTGCTTTTTGGCCAGACAGTGAAGGTGTTACTCCGAGGAGTTCAGCCTCATGATTCGATCAAAGGTATTTCCCCAGTAGTGCGATATTGGAGGAGGTTTCTGTCATGCGAGATAGAAGTTATAGATGTTACTATGAGGAGTTGAGCATCAAGACGTCAGGTCAGCAATGTTCCCCAGTAGTGCGATGCTGGAGGAGATGTTTCTGTCGGACGGAGATGGAAATAATATCAAAGGACGTTACGCGATCAGCGCGATTCCGGGGTTCAAATGGAGAAAAGGAAATGTGGATACATTTTCTGGAAATCGGGGTTCAATCGGAGAAAAGAAGTGCTGAGGCATTTTCTGGGGTTCAAAAGGAGATTGGAGTTGAAGATTATATCCGGGATGAGGTCCTCAGGAGTATCTTCTGTTTATGTGTCACCTTAGACTCGGGCTAAGGCCAATGGAGGTCGTTCTAGGTGTCTTCTGAGGAAGAGATGCACATGTTACCTTCCTTTTGTGAAGGTGTACCCTCTGACATGTCGCCCTCAGAGTGGTTTGGTGTTATTTCCGGCGTTGCCAGCGGAATTATCACGAGAGATTGGAGATCGGGGTTCAAACGGAGAAAAGGAGATGTTGAGACGTTTTCTGGAGACGGGGTTCAAATGGAGAAAGGGAGATGCTGCGGCATTTTCTGGAGAACGGGGTTCATATTGACGATCACGAGTTATCGTCAGGCGACGGGGGTTCAAAGCGGAGAATGGGGTTCATTATTTGGCAAACAGAAGAGTGGGGTTCAACTGCAGGGATCTGAGGATCATTTGCGCAAGAGAAAAGTTCGGGGTTCAAGAAAATAAAAAAAAAGAATAAGAAAAATTTCGGG
The DNA here is from genome assembly GCF_024323335.1 of Lathyrus oleraceus. Classification (NCBI taxonomy): domain Eukaryota; kingdom Viridiplantae; phylum Streptophyta; class Magnoliopsida; order Fabales; family Fabaceae; genus Lathyrus; species Lathyrus oleraceus. The sequence continues at coordinate 379,059,320 of NC_066583.1, read as the reverse complement.
GTTCAAGAAAAGCAAAAAAAGAAGAGAATAATAATCCCGAGCGGATGTGGTATTCAGACCATGGGTTATCCCTGCGTTACCATTTATTTTGGTATCCAGGTCGACATTTCTTTTTCGGTGTTCAGGCCGACTTTCTCCGTACCAGACGGATTCTTGTTTCATGATTGTTTCTTCGTCGATTCTGACAGGCGTTGTTAATTATATCCCATTAGAGTGCAAATTGTTCGTCTGTTCTTGGTATTCAATCACTCTTCATCCTGATCATCTGAAAGCCGAGGCTGTTCATATTGACAGGTTCACAGTGGATTGAATAGGGGCAGCTGTAACACCTCAAAATTTGCCCTCCTCTCTTGGGACTACCTTAACATATTACATATCATTTTTAGGTCATTAGGCATTGCATATTGCATATCATGTGGTTACATTGTGCAAATTATCCTCCCAAGTCCTGAATCCGAATGGATTCTGATGTTTGATGGGGCCGTTAACGTGAATGGTAGCGTAGTTGGTGCTGTTTTGGTTACGCCGAAAGGATCCCACATTCCTTTTGCTGCCCGACTGACATTTGAATGCACCAACAATGTGGCTGAATACGAAGCTTGTATCCTGGGGATTGAAGAGGCGATTGATTTGCGGATCAAGAACCTTGTCATTTATGGAGATTCAACTTTGGTTGTGAACCAGGTTAACGGGAAATGGTATACGCATCAATCTCATTTAATTCCATACCCGGATTATACGAGGAGATTGTTGACGTTTTTCACCAAGGTGGAATTACACCATGTGCCGAGAGAAGAAAATCCTTTGGCAGATGCTTTGGCTACTCTGGCCGCCTTGATTAAGGTGCAATGGTGGAATCAGTTCCTGTAACACCTCAAAATTTGCCCTCCTCTCTTGGGACTACCTTAACATATTACATATCATTTTTAGGTCATTAGGCATTGCATATTGCATATCATGTGGTTACATTGTGCAAATTATCCTCCCAAGTCCTGATCCGAAGATGGGGAGGTCATGGTGCAAGCTAGGGTTTCATTGGACTGGTCATCAATCATCTGAGGATGTGGAGGTCCAAATTAGGGTTTTGAGGTTCTCAAGGAGATTGGTCTTCATCTTGATTGAAATGATATATCATCATCATCATGGTTTGTCATCATCAAGTGGTGGAGCATATTCCTTGAGATTAGGGTTTTGACCACTGGTCAACCCTAATCAGTTGCATTGGGCCAATCAGGGCATGGCTAGGAGATGGGGTCTACAATGGATATGGGGATCATTATATGGTTTTATTGAGCTAATTGAGGCTAGGGTTTCATCCTTGAGCCATTTCATCAGAAGATTGGAGCTCAATTGGATCAGTGCATTGCCAAATTCATCTATCAGTTGAAAAAGTCAACTGTGGTCAACTGTGCTTGATTTAATGGATTTGGAGGTGAAAGTGAGTTGGATATACTTCATTCATGTTGAAACAAGTGTTATTTGACATTTCAAAGCTCAAGAATGGAGAAAATCAAGTCAGACAAGAAATTGCCAAAAATAGAAAGTGACTTGTAATGGAAGTTTCCAAAAATGGAAAGTTTTTGACCATAAAATTACATGTCCAAGGAAGCTTCAAATGAAAATTTGTTCAACATGAAAGTTGTAGATCTTGTTCTCACCTTTCCAAAAAGTCCAAGAACTTGAAATTCCTATGTATGGTTGGCAAGTTATGGTCCATTCAATTTCAAAAATGACCCATAATCAAAGTGACATAACTTCCACATGGAGTGTCCAAATTGAGTGATCTTTTTATGATAAAACTACATTTAACATGTACTTTCATGGTGCATAATCAAAATTCATCAAAAATGGTCAATGCAAAAGGTCAATTTTCAAGTGTACAATTAAAATCCAAGGGCAAAATGGTCCAACTTGAGAAATAATGGGAATTTTGGAATGGAAGTTTTTGCAACACATCACAAATGCCAAATGTGACTTGTTCCAACTGTCATAAGTTTTCAAGGTTCAATATTTGGCAAGGCTACTTTTGAACTTGCACTTAAAGTGCAAATTTGGCATGACATATTGAAAGTGAGAAATACAATGCCAATTGCCATGAGACCAAAGCCAACACATTCCAAATGGCATTTAGAGGATGTCTGAGCTGTCACATTGCTGTCACAAAGCCTGATGTGAAATGACATTTTTGCCCTTGCCTTAAGAAAATGGCATTACACTAATCAAATTCATTTTGCTAATTGGTGATTAAGAAGGGGATTAAGCTAAAGTATAAAGTGTTAATTGTAACTGAATTGCACACATAATCACAATTCACAAGAATTCATAACCACTTTTCCCTCCATTTTCTCCAAAATCTCAAGAACTTCATCAAGCTTCTTTGGATCCAAACTTCCTCAATTCTTCACCAAAGTGCAAAATTCTTGTTGCTTCGTGTTCCTTGGACATTGTTCTCCAACTGTTTTGATAAAGCCATTGCCAAAAGCTTCCAAATCGCAACTGTTCAAAGTGTGTCCAACAATGGTGATTTGAGAAATCTTGCAATTTAAGCATCCTCGAGCTAACCTAACTTCTCCAATCAACTTCCTAAGCCTTCTTCTTCATCTGTTTTGAAGAATTACACGAAGAATCACACGAATCATCACTGCCTTCATTCAAGGTACCAAAACTCGAACATCACCATTGCTTCAATTGTTACATGCTTATTGTAGTGCGTTCAAGGTAGATGATCATGATGTGTTTGGTTTTCAAAATGATTAACGAATGAGTGAGATATCTTGATTTTTAGTTTGATGTTCATAACTTCAAACGCTCGATCCCTTCGCCACAGTTAGGATTAGGTAATTTGAGTTGCATATTTTGAATCTAGGTTAGAAGACGGTTCCAATGGATATACTCTTGTCAATTTTGGTTGATGTTCATTGTTCTTCAATTTTCTGGATTTCTGGGCTTGTTCTTGTTCAAGAACGATGAAATAGTTGTGTTTGATCCGTTTTGTTCACCTTGCCTTTCAAAAATGTGTTTAGCGCCTTCGTGAACCAACCAGGAGGCGCCATGCAGTCTTTTCAAAACGACGCCGTTTTGGCGTACTTCATTATAATTGCAAAAATGCCATTACGCCATTTAATTATTATTATTTCTATTTTGTTTTTCATTTTAATTTCAATTTTGTTACCACAACTTAGAAAATTAGTAACTTACTCAAAATTCATCCAATTTTTGTGAGGTTTTTTGTGCCATGCTCATGAGAATGTGTAGAATTTTATGGTGATTTTTGTGGAATTTTTGCACGTGTGGAAATTTAATTGGCCTATTGATTTTGTTCATGTGCTCATTTGTATACACTTTGCCAAAACTTTCATGAAATGCTCATACTTCCAAAGAAATGGATGAAAATGTTTGTGCTTATTTTGGACTCATTGATGGTGATTTTCATGTAGAGTTTGTAATTTTTGGATACTGGGTTCATTAGATATGATTTTTTGAATCTAGGTGTGACAATTTGTGTCACACCTAGCTAGGTCAACTTTCTGATTTTACTTGCCATGCCTAGAGATGTTGGATTGAGTTGAAATTTTGCATGAATGATCATCGATATGTTGGGATAACATGTGAATTTTGTTGGAATTTTTGGTTGCATTTTCTAATTGATTGATAATTTTCTTCACTGTGTGCTCATTTTGCAACCTTGTGTGATACATGTTGGCATTTTGCTTGTGAAATTCTCATATGGTATTGGATGGATGTGAAATTTGACATGAGCATTCTAGACACATTGTAGGACATCATGGTTTTGGTACCATTCATTTCTTAATTGTTGTCACTGTTTTATGAATTATTGAAGTGGATGCATGTGGTGATGCCTTGAATTGGCTTGTATAAATTTGTCTGGACTTGTTGATTTTCATTGACCTACTTCCTTTTGTCCAATTGAGCTGAAAATTGACATGCTATATATTGAATGTGTCCTGTTCAGGTGTGAATTATTTGAGGATTTTTGGAATTGTTTTGGTATGCTTTTGATTGAAGTCATTCTGTTTGGTCATTTGGTGTTGTATTTGACCTAATTTGACTTGTTTTGGTCATGAAATGATATTGGTGAATGATATGAGCATGGGACCAATTGCATTTGCTTTTGAATTGTTTGAAGATGATATTGGTTGAGAATAACTTGCTGTTTAGAAGTTTTTATCACCTTTGGACCCTAGGCTTGGCCTAGTGGTCTTGTTTCTCACATTTGGTTTGACTTTTCAGGATGAAATGCACAATGCTTAAGGAGATTGCTTCAAGTCAATTAAATTGAGATTGTTTGATGTTGAGAACTAATTTGACTTTGTTTTGTAGGTTGTGATGCTTGAGCTTGAGCTCATAGCTTGCACTTATGTGCATTAACATGTGTTGTCTGTACAGTTTGACTGATTAACCATTTGTTGTTTATTTTTGGTCTGTCTGAGTACTGATGATACTTGATTGATTTCAGATACATTTAGTTACTTACAGTTCCTTGAGAACTTGCTTGCTGTTGCTTGGTTTTTAAACCAATTGAGGTAGGACTTCGATTCTCCATGTAGTCTGGAAGACCTGGTCTGTTACTTGGCCAGGCACCTGTCTGAAGTCCTCCTTAAGAGGCAATGCTTGTGCTTGTTTATATTTGTGCCAAGCAGGAAAAGACCTTGATTAAGGCAATTGGCAAAACCCAAGAGGTGTGCAATCCACCTCCTGCTAATCTTGTTGAGTCATCCCTCTGCTCACACAACTGGTGTTGATGCATTGGGATATTAACCCAAGATCTTGTACAGTGTACAGTTGTGTCAGAGTCTTTGAGTGTAGAAGGGTTCCCACTTTCTGAACCCACACTCCTTTGTCTGAAGCTCTCCCTGGCCAGGGATAAGAGCTGTGAGGTCTCATCCTCACTTCACCTTTCATCTGCTTCACCTTAGCCCCTCAATGGCAAGGTTAAGAGCAAACATTACCCATGTACAGATGACTTGCTGAGGCAGTCAAACCCATTGTTTGAGTCCACTTGATTGGATATAGTGTGTGCTATGTGAATATTTGCTTGACATGTTTGCTCTGTTTTGTGTATGCTTGTAGGCTTGCTTCTTTCCTGGATAAGATTAGCTTGCTGTTGTGCAAGTAGGTAGGAACCTGAACATAGGGCAATGATGCATGATAACACTAGGCTCGAGTATAGCTCCCTGGTAGTGTGTCTCCCCTTTGTCTCTGGCTAGAAGTTCAGTCCCTTGAGGGGGAACTACATTGCCCTGATCCTTGTTCCAGACGAGGTATGTAGGCAGGTGGTCGTGCGAGACCACTCCGGGCACCTTTTTCTTTTTTGTGTGTGTTGTTTGACAGTTGCTAGGCTCGAGTTCCTGACTCCTTAGTAACTTGTTGTTTGTTTGTGCTTGTTGTGTGCTTGGAAGCTGTTGTAAGTCCATCGAGTGGCATTCGGGTTCCAGTGTGGGTTTGTTTTGGGTTCGGATGCTGATGTAAGTCCAGTGATTGGCTGTCGGGCTCCACGTTTGCCCTTTTGTGGGTGTTTTGGTTCGGATGCTGATGTAAGTCCAGGGATTGGCTGTCGGGCTCCATGTTTGCCACCTTGTTGTGTGTGGGTGTTTTGTTTTGTTTGGCGTGCGTGAGCCGAACTACGGTAGCTCTGATTCTCATTCCAGATGAGATACGTAGGCATAGGATGCGATGTCCTATCGAGCCCTCTTCTTCTAACCCCACCTGTGTCCGGTAGTGTGTGTGTGATATTTTTAGCAACCTTTTCTATTTTCTAGAGCGTGGATCCCGTCGAGTACGACGGACGTGAGGGGTGCTAATACCTTCCCCTTGCGTAACCGACTCCCGTACCCTTTCTCTTTGGTCGCGAGACCATGTTCTTTCCAGGTTTACTCTGAGCGTTTCCTTTCCCTCTTTGGGATAAATAACGCACGGTGGCGGCTCTGTGTTGTTTTTGTTTCAGCCTCGCCGGTTGTTTTTCGCGGATGCGACAGTTCCCTAGTGTTGAGGTGGGTCGTCTGGATAGACCGGCTTATGTGTTTGTTGTCGATACAGCGCTTGATGATGAAAAGCCGTGGTACTATGACATCAATTGCTATCTGGAAACCCAAGAGTATCCTGAGGGAGCGTCCAAGAAAGACCGAAAGACTCTAAGGAGGTTGACCATGGCATTTTATCTGAACAAAGATGGGGTCTTGTACAAGCGGAATTTTGATTGGGTTTTACTCAGATGTGTTGATGACAAAGTAGCAAGCCAATTGACGAAAGAAGTACACGAGGGGTCGTTTGGTACCCATGCCAGTGGGAATGCGATGGTGAAAAAGTTGCTGAGAGCTGGATATTATTGGATGACAATGGAGGCCCAGTGTTTCAACTTCGTGCGGAAGTGTCATAAATGCCAGATTTATGCTGACAAGGTGCATGTGCCTCCAAATCCGTTGAGTTTAATGTCGTCTCCGTGGCCGTTTGCTATGTGGGGCATTGATATGATCGGAAAGATCGAGCCTATGGCTTCGAATAGGCACCGGTTCATATTAGTGGCTATCGATTACTTCACCAAGTGGGTGGAAGCGGCCTCCTATGCGAACGTGATGAAGCAGGTCATTTCCAGGTTCCTGAAAAGAGACATCATTTGCAGATATGGGATTCCCGAAAGAATTATTACTGATAATGGTTCTAATCTCAACAACAAGATGATGGGAGAACTGTGCCGGGAATTCAAGATCGAGCATCACAATTCTTCTCCTTATCGTCCAAAGATGAATGGGGCGGTTGAGGCAGCTAATAAGAATATTAAGAAGATTGTGCAGAAGATGGTCGGGACCTATAAGGATTGGCACGAGATGTTGCCGTTTGCGTTGTATGGGTATCGAACCTCGGTGCGTACATCTACTGGGGCAACGCCTTTCTCGCTTGTGTATGGGATGGAAGTCGTGCTACCGGTTGAGGTCCAGATTCCGTCATTAAGAGTCCTTATGGATGTGAAATTGCAAGAGGCGGAATGGGTAAGGACTCGACATGAAGAGTTGAGCCTGATTGAAGAAAAGAGGCTGGCAGCCATTTGTCATGGGCAGTTGTACCAGTAACGAATGAAGCGTGCTTTTGACCGAAAGGTGCGACCTCGTATGTATCACGTGGGAGATATGGTGTTGAAAAGGATCCTTCCTCCTCAGAACGATCGTCGGGGCAAGTGGACACCTAATTATGAAGGTCCATTCGTGGTCAAGAAGGTTTTCTCTGGCGGAGCCTTGTTATTGACGACCATGGATGGTGAGGATTTTCCATCCCCTGTGAATGCGGACGCAGTTAAAAAATACTTCGTATAAGAGACCCGCTGGACGAAAAGAATAAAATAGTCCAGGCAAAAATGGGCATCCCGGCGAACCAAAAAATAAAAAAAAAATAAAAAGTTTCGGGCACAAATTAGGGATAAAAAGGAAAAAACTGTACACCCGGCAAGTCGAAAACCCAACAAGGGCGGCTTGGGCAAAAAAGGGTATCCCGGTGGACTGAAAACCTGAAAGGGCGGTCCAGGCAAAAGAGAGAATGAAACGAACAAATGCGTCTAGCATGATCGTTTGTACTTTGGTTAAGACACATGGATAATCCCCAGCAGGGATCGGTCGAAAGCGTCTTATTCAGAAGGCAGAAAGTGTGGAGAGTCTTGAGGATATATGGGGTGTAACCGAGTTGGAACTCGATGAGATCACGGGTTCACATAGCCATTAGGATAGATTTTCCTTTTGTGCGCAATCACCTCTTTTCAGGGATTGCTTCCTGTGTATTGCTCAGTTACGAGCCATCTTTTCCAATCAATAAAATGCATATTCAATCAAATAATTTTATTTTTGTTTCTCATTACCGCTTTGATTGCAAAAACATCCGTTTATTTTGATAAAGAATATTTGCATTTTGAGACATAGGGGTCCCTTCCAATGCATGTTCATAAGATTGAAAACCGGAAACCTTATTTGGAAGGTTGAGTGACCTGGGTGTTGAAATTTTGGCACGCCTGGGGCACGTTTTTATCTAACGATCTCTTTTGCAGGTGCTGTTAGATATTTTCACTCACTTGCAGGTTGTGATGTGAAGCGTTTCGACGGGAGATCCCCGAAGAGTCCAATCAGGGACGAGGAATAGAAGAATGGTGAAGAGATGACGAAAGAATTGCAACGATCCTAGAGGATTAATCAAGAAGACTCTTCAAAGTCTGGAAAAGTAGAAAGTTGACACGGTGGTTAGATGGTGAATGCCCGTGTTCGACGAGTCGACGGGCATTCCGTGTCGAATATTCTGTATTTTCCCTAGCAGGTTCGGGATGGTTATATCCCCAGCGGGTTCGAGATCGGTGTTTCCTCGGCACCCAGGCCTGAGGTTTGATGTTCCCCTAGCAGGTTTGAAATTCCGTATCTCCCCAGCAGGTTCGAGGTCGGTATTTCCTCAGCAGCCAGGCCTGGAGGTTGCTGTTTCCCCAGCGGAGGTTTGCGTTGGTTGTTTCCCCAGTGAAGTCTCCAAGCGAATCGGGTTCAGTGGAGGTCATCCCCAGTGAGGATTGTCCTTTCTCCAGCAGCAGCGCTATCCCCAACAGAGTGCCTCGAGCTCCCCAGTAGAGTCCCTTGAGGGGGATACTTTTTTATGCATTCATCATTTAGATAAGCATAGCATATTACATACCTAATTGCGTAGCATTTCCATGGTTATGGAGCATTACGCTGGAAAAAAAACTCATGCATCAGCATTGCAAGCATAAACTAGTCTCAAGCCGTGGTTACCGTTTGAGAGTTGGTTTCGCCGGATGGTGAAGATGTTACTCTGAGGAGTTTAGCATCATGACGTTGGATCAGCGCGACTCAAGCCGTGGTTACCGTTTGAGAGTTGGTTTCGCCGGATGGTGAAGATGTTACTCTGAGGAGTTTAGCATCATGACGTTGGATCAGCGTGACTCAAGCCGTGGTTACCGTTTGAGATTTGGTTTCGCCGGATGGTGAAGATGTTACTCTGAGGAGTTTAGCATCATGACGTTGAATCAACAGTATTCCCCAGTAGTGCGATATTGGAGGAAGATTTCTATCGTGCGAGATGGAAGTTGGAAGATGTTACTCTGAGGAGTTTAGCATCATGACATTGAATCAACAATATTCCCCAGTAGTGCGATATTGGAGGAAGATTTCTGTCGTGCAAGATGGAAGTTGGAAGATGTTACTCTGAGGAGTTTAGCATCAGGACGTTGAATCAACAGTATTCCCCAGTAGTGCGATATTGGAGGAAGAATTATTGTCGTGTGAGATGGAAGTTGGAAGATGTTACTCTGAGGAGCTTAGCATCGTGACGTTGGATCAACGGTATTCCCCAGTAGTGCGATATTGGAGGAAGAATTTCTATCGTGCGAGATGGAAGTTGGAAGATGTTACTCTGAGGAGTTTAGCATCGTGACGTTGGGTCAAAGGTATTCCCCAGTAGTGCGATATTGGAGGAAGAATTGCTGTCGTGCGAGATGGAAGTTGGAAGATGTTACTCTGAGGAGCTTAGCATCGTGACGTTGGATCAACGGTATTCCCCAGTAGTGCGATATTGGAGGAAGAATTTCTGTCGTGCGAGATGGAAGTTGGAAGATGTTACTCTGAGGAGTTTAGCATCGTGACGTTGGGTCAACGGTATTCCCCAGTAGTGCGATATTGGAGGAAGAATTGTTGTCGTGCGAGATGGAAGTTGGAAGATGTTACTCTGAGGAGCTTAGCATCGTGACGTTGGATCAACGGTATTCCCCAGTAGTGCGATATTGAAGGAAGAATTTCTGTCGTGCGAGATGGAAGTTGGAAGATGTTACTCTGAGGAGTTTAGCATCGTGACGTTGGGTCAACGATATTCCCCAGTAGTGCGATATTGGAGGAAGAATTTCTGTCGGGTGAAGATGGAAATGAAAATCAAAGAAGTTTTGAGGTCCAAAAAAAAAAATTCAAAAAGTTGTGGGGTTCAAGAAAAGCAAAAAAAAATAAAAATAATTCCAGCGGAGTGCAAATTGTGCGTCTGTTCTTGGTATTCAACCACTCTTCACTCTGATCATCTAAAAGTCGAGGCTTATTCAATTCGTAAACAACTTTGCAAGGAACGGCTCCTGACAAAGTATTGAACAAGCGCATGGTTTTTCACACGAACGGTTTAAACGACGTTGTAGCCTATGGGTGACTCGTGACCGACAACGCTACAGCATTCAAAAGACGTACATGAGGAACACGCTTTTGGTGAACTCTATTATCGTAATAGAATTAGTGTCGACAGCGTAGACGACGTAAAGTGATAACTCAAAAGTAAATGAAATTAAAATAAAATGTTCAACGGGAACAATTGAAAAGTAAGGAAGTTGCATTGAAATAAATATGGTGATTCACATACATAGCACTCTTAAAAACTCTTTCTTCCTCGCGCTGGAAATGAGAAGTTTCTTACAAGTGATTTTTAGTACAAGGTGAACACCCCTAACCCCTCGTGGGATATCTTATTTATACTAAACTAAAGAAAACCGCCTACAGGCTAAAAACTCCTAAAAACTAGCAGACGTCGTGCCACACGATCTGCAAACCGTTCTACCCACGTTTTGCAAACGGCTCCATATTCTGGCGCTTTTATCCTTCTTGTAACTGCTAGTCATTTTCCAATTTCAAATTTCTCCCGCCCAGATATTTAGGGCGACACTGTCTTCTAGGTGTTTGTCACGATCCAAAATTCTTTAAGTCCCAAGCTTCTTTTTAGTCAACGGAATGGCCTGTCGACCAAACGTGCTTCTTCTGTCGGCTTCATCCTTTGATGACTTATGTTTTTATCAATTCTTGCCTATCTCAGGTACATCTTCATCCTTTGATGGGGTATAAACCCCAAATTCACAAGACCCTTGCACCAATTACGCCTTCAACATGTCTTAGAGATTTCTCGTAGTAACAAAATGCCCTCCAGAGATGTCATTTTCGAATGTCGACGTTGGTGAGATGATGGCATCTTTGAGATGTCGAATTGCCCCTTACTGCTTCAACTTCTACTTAGTGGGACACCTGTTTGCCCCATGCTGATGACGTCATATAATCATGACGAACGTTTCCTTTTTTCCCTCGAGACGCACAAAATCATGTCCCCATCACTTTACGTCTTTATGACTGAAGCGTGTTTACTATCCCAACTTCCTTCTCTCTTCCACGTGTCTGCAGACGTGGGAACATGGGCATACGTTTCGAAAATGGAAGATCAAATGTTCACTATTCTTTTCTCAGGGTTTAACCCCTATAAAACCCTTGTTCTTTCTTCTGCTTCCCTTTTTTCTCCCTTTTACTTTAGCACACAATCATCTCCTGCACTCTGTTTAAACACTCTTCTTCTCCAAAAAAACTTCCATTTCTTCCATGGCTAGCTCCAGCAAAAGTAAAGCATCTCCCTCCGCTGCTAAACTCACACATCCTCTCACCATTGATGGTAAGGAGTATGTTCCTGAGCCTCCATTTGCAGAAGAGAAGGCAAAAATCGGGCGTTCTCAGGTATTTATCCCTTTCTCCTTGGCTAATGAACCTTTAGCGTTCTTAGGTCCTCTTCTAGAAAATCGCCGCCCTGAGATCACCAGAACAAATTCTTCCCTTTTCCCTACCAGTCATATCTCTAAGCCCTTGGTTTCTGCCAAAAAGCCTTTTTCCCTTCGTTATGTCAACAGGAACTTCAGGATTGCTCCTCCCAAACACTTACCTAAGTTTTGTGCCTGGATGGATCGATTAGAATCAGAGAAAATCGACCATTGGAAAAGGACAAACATCTACACCCTTCTACAGATTGCCTGTTGTGGCCCTCCCCAATCTTGTGGCATGTTACTAGCTTCCCTCCAATTTTGGGATAATTCAACCAACTCTTTCCATACCAAGTGTGGCGTGATCACGCCGACACTCTTGGATACTGCTGCCATCACTGGCTTAAAACCGACTGGCGAAGTCTTTGATTGTGAAGTCGTAGCGCCAATCTCTCTGCGGTTTGACGTTTGCGACTCTCGCAAGCCGGCGTACAATAACTTCATTGATCACCATGCCACCTCTTCAGGCCTTGTGACCGACGAAGAACATGTGGTTTTCCTGACTCTTTGGCTATCTCGCTTTGTTTTATGCTCCAGATCAATGCAGATAGCCAAGTATTTTGCTCTTCTGGCAACTCAACTGCACCAAGAGCGTGATATCTCCCTGGGCCAATTAATTTTAGCTTCTCTTTATGAATCTCTGTCTGAGGTCGTCTGTCAAATCAAACTCTATGACCCTGAGAATTCAAAGAAGAAAAACGTGTTGGTCCATGGACCTTTTTGGTTCTTACAGCTGTGGCTCAATGCCACTTTCTCTAAAGATATAGCCCCCTATGGGATGAGAAGGGTTGCGTGTCCCCTAGAGGAACGACACCTTATTTGGAAGCGATTGATCCCTCTGACGCCCATCGACAAAACCTTCCCTGACCTCCAAGTGTTTCGCCTCTTGTTCAACATCATGCTGACCCGTGCCAACTTTCTCCCTTCTATGGCCCCTTTCAGCCGTCGAACTGAAGGTCCTGCATGGTTCACCAGGGCTTTTCCTCCGACCGAAGATGAGCATAGAGATGCAACCTTCCTCATCTAGAGACGTCTTCTGGTCCCTCAATTCCTGTCGGCTGAAACCTCCAGTAGCAACCCTGGCCTAGTGGCTTATCAGCCTAACTTAGTGGCCAGACAATTTGGCCTTTGCCAATTTATTCCCAAGTCCCTGTTCTCTTCTCCTGAATTACTCACAAACATCCTTTTTGGTCAACCCTGGAGTGTGATCCAGGAAGATCTTGATACCATCTGGGAAAACCGACCACGACTCCGTTCCACTCCCTTTCGACCAAACTGCTTCTGCACCAAAGAGTTTGATGATTGGTGGCAGTCGTATCTTGCTATTTATGTTGGCGCTCCTGAGGCCAAGCTATCTGAACTAACTCAAGCTCTTATTTATTTGCAGGCGAAATCGACCAAGTGTAAGGCTCTCCATGCCAAACAAATTCGTGCTTTCCATAAATATTTCCAAGTTGTGTATCAACCATATAATCTTCGTCGGACCATCTTTGAGGTCGCGACCGAACTAAAGGAGAAAGTAACCGACAGGATTCCAAAACTTAAAATCCCTGGTTACGCGAAAGACAAGTATCTTTACGCCCTTCATTTTGGAAACATCAAGTTCCCTCCTCTTCCATCTAGCCCCATTGGCTTTGGCTTTTGGCCATTCGGTCCCAGAGTGGATTTTGTCGCTCACTTGTGTTTCTTCTATTTATTTGCAGCGATCCCTCTAGGCCCTGTGGATCATGCTCCTGCCAAAGAACCTACCCCTTCGACACAAGAGGCTCAGGTTCGACTCTGGCTGAATTTCCGTTTTCTTTTGCCTTGGTTTTTATTCTTAGTCGTCATTTCCCCTTTTGCAGGCTGCTCCTGAGAAATCCTCTAATGATGATGAGCGCCCTATTTCTCAAGTCTTGAAAAAACCTAGTTCTTCGGTATGCACCTATATGAAACAGTCTCATTTACTCTTGTGATTTTTTAAGGGAAACACTTCGTGGTCTCTAATTTCTTACTTATGTGCAGTGTCAACCACGTTCGACAGACCCCACTGTCTCCTCTCACTCCAAAAAATCGAAAAAACACAAACGCTCCGCCGCCACAGGATCTAAGGTATTTCTTGTCTGCTTGTCTGATCTTCTGACCAAAATATCTGCTTATAACCTCTCTTCATGTCTTCAACCAACTTCCCAGCCATCTTCTCAGCACTCCCACAAATCCAAAAGCCACCATGGCCACAAAAGGAAGAAGCACGATTCTCCCTCTAGGAGTGGTGAAACCAAGAAAAAGAAACACCATAAGGTGCTCACTCCAGAGGCTCCTGCTTTAGATGCCGACACGATTGTGGTCGACATTTCCATTCTCAACAAGGCCCCTGATCCAGCTGTGGGGGCTTCGCAGTCGACTAGCACCCCTACTGCTGCTGCGTTGGGGAAAGAGAATCCAGATGCCGTTTCCCCTGCGTCGACACAGGTAATCACTTATTTTACTGTCTATTCCCTTGGATTATTGTACTTCTCTTACAAACTTCTTTTTCCTTACAGCAGGCTGATGCTTCTGCTGAGCCATCTCAACCTATCGCCGACTATACTCCTTCGTCGCCAGCTTCTTCTCCAGCTCGCCCACTCCTTAGTGATAGTGACTCTGACTCAGTCACTAGTCCTACAACATATACAGATTCCAGTTCGACTAGTTTTGACTCTAGTCTTTCTTCAGCTTCCTTGCCTTTGCAGGATCCAAGGAGACCAGTGGATGTCGACACCACTAAGAGCCCACCTTCTCAAACTACTCCTCTGTCGGCGACTTCTCCTTCATCTCTCACGGGGTTGGTGATAAAGCCTTCTGCCTTCGAAGCAATTGTTAGGCTCCATAACCTAGTGAGGTCGCGTGATGCTTCTTCTGACTCTGAGCAGCTTCACCACTTTGGAAAACTGGGCCCTGAGGCGAGGAAGACCAAAGCTTTAATGGACAAAGTTCGCTTTCACGCTTTGAATCCTAACATCCCTTTTGTGCTCATGCATGAACCTGCTACCGATCCAGAGATCTTGCGCGTGCTTGCCCAACTTAAAGATCTTAAGCTCTCAGAATATGTCAAGCGTGCAACGGCCGCTTTAGAACAACTTCTGGTTCCCATGATGCGCCATCTCGACAGCGTTAGGAAACTGAACACCAAATTGTATCTACTAAGGCCTTTGTGAAGGAAAAGTGGGAGTTGGTGATGAATGCCGACGCGGAGGTCACCAAACTGCTGGGGACTATGGAGGATAAGAAAAAAGAGTTGATCTCCAAACAAACAAGGGCCATTGAGATACGCCAACAAATTGATGTCCTTCGGCGTCAAATTGCTACTTTGGACAGTGAGTTGGAGTCAATTACAAAGGAGGAGCCGTGCTTTATCGACGAAGTTCTCAAACCTGCCCAGGCCACTATGGAGCAAACCACCGGCAATGCCTTAGCGGTAGCTGAAGAGCTTTCGACTGTTGAGAAAAAGCTTGAACAGCTTAAAGCCCAGGCCGACACCTTAGAGCCCACGTCTCTTCATTACAACTTTGAGCTTAAATCTTTTCAATCCAAATTCGGCCAACTTTGACCGCTTTTATTTTTTGTGTAATATTTGAACAATGGCTTCTTGCCAATTTAATGTTATCATTCTATTTTAGCATTGAGTATTTATTTTCTGTGCCTTTTGTAGCTGGTTTCCAACATAGTTTTCTCCAACATAGTTTATTCGACAGTCATTTAGTCTGTCAATATCTTGACCTCTTGAAGGAGAGGTCTATATTTTTTCAAGTACTTTCCATTTACCCTTAAGATTCGCCTATCTGGTGCCAACTCATCGACCTCGTAGGCATTATTAGAGAAGGCCTGCAAAACCTTAAACGGTCCTTCCCAATTTGGGGACCATTTACCCAAAACTCTATCATTTCTATCCATAGGCAAGATCACTCTCCAAACTAGATCGTCGACAGCGAACATTTTTCCTTTCACCTTTTTATTGTACGCTTTGGCGACTTTTTCTTTCTGCCTTTGTAGTGAATCCAAGGCTAACATTCTCTCCTCATCTAATTCGACTTGTTCGTCTGTCATCATGCTCCAATAATCTTCAGAAGGTATTTCATATTACCTTTGGGTTCTGACTGCCTGAACCTGAATCTCTACTGGCAATACTGCGTCATGCCCATATACCAGTCGAAATGGGGTTGTTCCAGTTGCTTCTTTTTGGTGACATTCGACATGCCCACAAAGCTTGGTCTAACGTCTTATGCCAATTTCTTGGCTTCTTGCCTATATGTTTCTTTATTAGGCTGATGATCAACTTATTGGCAACTTCGACTTGGCCATTTGCTGGTGCGTAATAGGGGGTAGAAGTTAGTAATTTGATTCCCATTTCTTTTGCAAAATCTTGCACTTTTCGGCCAGTAAAAATTGACCCCTTGTCGATTGTGATTGTTTCTGGTATGCCAAATCTGCAGATGATATGACTTTAGACAAAATCCATCACAGCCTCTTGGTATACATTTGTTAATGCCACGGCTTCGACCCATTTTGTGAAATAGTCGATACCGACCAAAACATACCTTTGTTGTTTCGACGAGGCTGGTTTTATTTCTCCGATAACATCCAGTGTCCACCCTCGAAAAGGACAGGGCTTCACAATTGTATGCAACTCGCTTGCAGGCACATGTTATATGCCCCCATGTAATTGGCATTCTTGACATCTTTTAGAAAATTCAATACAGTCTTTCAACATTGAAGGCCAATAAACTCCTGAGCGCATCAAGAGCCATTTCATCTTCAAACCTGCTTGATGTGCCCCACACGCTCCGCTATGTACGCTAGACACAGCCACATATTCCTCGCTTTCTCCTAGGCATTTTAGTAACACTCCTTTAACTATCTTTTTGAATAGTTCATCATTCACCAAGACGTAGCTAAGGGCCCTATATTTTATCTTTCGATCTGTCGACCCTACAGGATTATGTAAATAATCGACTAGCGGTTTACGCCAATCACTTTCCCCTTCGTCGTCGACGGTCAAAATTTCAAAATGATATTTATCTACAGCTCCCAACTTTATAATCGACAAATCTGATGGTGATAATAATGTCGCTCGTACTTTCTCTCTTACTTGGACCCCTTCATCCTGGTCTTTCGACGCTTTGTACCCTGAAGCCTCCTGCGTGTAACACCTCAAAATTTGCCCTCCTCTTCTTGGGACTAGTTTGACACATTGCATTTCATGTTTTAGGACATTAGGCATTGCATTTTGCATATCATCTGAAAATAAGAAAGTCATCCTCCAAAGTCTTTTCAGAAGATGGAGAGGTTAAGTGGTTCAAGCCTGAGGGTTCCTAGGAAGTGATTGTCAACCATCTGAGGGTTTGCATTTAAATTAGGGTTTCCTGATCCTTCAAAGGCCTTGAGAATTATCTTGTTTGCAAGGGTATATCACCATCATCATGGTTCTATCCTCATCAAGGGTTTCATGGCATGCTCAAGTTCCTTTGAATTAGGGTTTTGACCTCTGGTCAACCCTAATCAATGACTTTCTTCCAGCCAGGGTTTCTCAAGGAAAAGAGGTATTTGCTGATGAAGAGGATCACATGATCATTATATTGAGCTCACATGATCTAGGGTTTCATTTCTGAGCCATTTCCCCAAGTGGTTGAGGCTCAAGCTGATCAGGGCATGGCAAGGTCATCTCAGGACCACATAAAATCAACTGTGCAAGAGCTGAGGACTATGAGGTGGGGAGATGAATTTTAACACCTCATTCATGTTTAAAAGAAGTTCATTTGTCATTACAAACACTTATATTGAGGATTTTGAAGTCAAATCAAAAGTTTCCAAAAATGGAAAGTGACCTGTAATTTCAAGTTTCCAAAAATGGAAAGTTTTTGGTCCACATTCAACTTGACTTTTCAATATCAAAGAAGCTTCAAATGGATTTTTGGTGAACATGAAAGTTGAAGATATTTCTCTCCTATTTTCAAAAAGTCCAAGATCATGATCATATGATGAATGGTTTAGAAGTTATGGCCAGATGATCACAAAGTATACATGGAATTTCAAAGTGGCATAACTTTTGATTCAAAACTCCAAATTGGTCCACTCTTTTTGCAAAATGCTTGTCTTGACCAATACTTTCCAAATCAACCATTGCCTTGCATGGAAAAAGCTCATATGAAAACTTGTGCATTCATGTACATTTTGGAGGGAAATTCAAGAATTCAAAATTGGTTAATGCTACAAACAAATTAACACTTCCATCATGTTTGTGGGATGATTTTGAGTGAAATTGGACCATTGCATGTCACTATTCACGTATGGATTGCACATGCAAACTCACTTTGGCATTTTTGCAAAACATTTCATAATTCGTTAATCAAGATTAACCAAGCCTAATTGTGATTAGCATTGTGATTAGTGAACCATATAAATAGCAAACCCTAACAGAATTTGCCATAACAACAATTCTAGATCTGAAAATTTCCATTCTCTCCAAAATTTCTCTCTCTTCAAATCTCTCTTTTCTCCACACAAACCTGATTTTTCTTCATAGATTCATGATCATGGAGTGCTACTGAGCAAGATTCAACGTTTATTTGGTGGAATTCAGTTCAAATTCGTGCATGCCAAGAGCTTGAACATATTAATGGAAGCGTGAAAATGAGTTGGATCTAGGTGAATTCAAAGGTTAATTCGTGCACAAAGCTTCAAATCAAGATTACTGGAGTGGATCTGGAAGTTTTGAGGCCTTAAACACGCGAATCCATCAACTGTCATCTCAAACAAGGTGAAATTCGATCATCTCTTTTCTTCAATTGCTTGCCATGATTATGTAGAGCTTGATTCACTGATGATGCTGGTATAAGTAGATTTAATTTTGGTTAAGAATCGAAGGAGATATGATGAATTAAAATTTGGATGTTGAATTTGTTTTCGTTCGATTTGTAAAATATATGATGAATTAGATTGATTGAATGTGATATTCGTGTTCCTCGTGGAAGGACCTTTCCAACCATATATGGTTTGTTGAATTCTGTAAATTTTCGTGGCGGAGCTCCGCCGGAGACGGCCGGAGAAGACGGTTGCTCCACCGTCCTCCGCCGTCTGCAACTTATTTTAGGGTTAGCGCGTCTGGACCTTGGCCGAGCGGGTTCGAATCCTGGCTTGTGCGTTTTGTGCATTTTATTTGAATTTCCATTTAGTCCAAGCACGCGCGGGTTCGAGTCCTAGCGAGTGTGTATTGGCTGATTTTATTTGTTTTTTTCATGGACCTAGTGCGCGTGTTCGATTCCAGGGTTTTGCACTTTTGTTAATTTAATTTGAGCACTCTTGTTACCTTGTCATGCATGGGTTCGAATCCTGGTGGTATGCATATGCTGATAATTGATTTGAATAATATTTTCCCTCCATTTCATTCTATTAGTTCAATTTATTTGTTCATCTTCTAAAAATCATAAAAAATGGTAGAATGATCCAAATTGAGTGCAAGTTTTTTTCACATTCTTGTTTTGAACTCTAGTTTTTTGTAGGATTGATTGCATGAATTTTGCCTTTCTGGATTTTATTTGTTGATTTTTGATTGGACATTATGTTCATTTTGACATGTTGAATTCATTGCTTTGTGAAATGTTCATTCTTGATCCAATTGGCCTGAAATTTTGCATGCTTGATCCTAACATGCGACATGATTTTTGAGATTTGGTTTGGCATTTTTATCATTTGACATAACTGTTTTGGACACATGAACATATGTTGTGACAATTTGTGTCACATATTTGATGTTGCATTTGTGCATTTTCATACATATGCCATTTGATCTCTTCTGGAATTAATTTTTTGCATGATGTATGATCATAACATGTTGAATTCACATAAAAACTTTCATAGTCATTGGATACTTTTCTGTTTTGATTTGGATTTTCTCATGTGGATGTCCAATTGTGTGCACTTTGCTTGCCTTTGCTTTACCTTGATCATTTGATGGCTTTGCCTTATGAATTGGTCTTGGTCCTTTTTAGGACATGTTCTTGTATGATTGAATGCGCTTCATGTGAAATATTGACTTCTGTTTTGGTCATTTGACTTGCCTTTGACCCTAGTCTTTGTACTAGTGGTTTGTACTCACTAATTGTGTTTTGTATTTCAGGTATTGACCATTTAGCATTAATGTTTGGTTTGGTCTCATTACTTGAGATGCAAGTTGCTTTGATTACTAACCTTTGTTGTGTTGTAGGTCCATTGGTGTGATGAACTCACTTGAGTGCTTGCATTTGTAACCTGCATTGTGTATAGTTGTATTGGTTTCACTGTCTGTTTTCTGATTGGTTGTCTGAGATACTAACTGGTTAGCTTTTGTAGAGGTACATTAGTCGCTTGCTAGCTAGCTTTTACTTTGCTTTGGAGTGTGGTTGATACACCACTGAGGTAGTTTAGCCTTCTCACTCCATGTAGTCTGGAAGTCCTGCCACCTTTTTGGCAGGCGTTTGGCTGAAGTCCTCCTTATGAGGCAATGATTGTGATTGTTTACTTTTGTGCCAAAGACCTCTAAATGAGGCATGTTACTTGATAAGTCCTCCTAAGTGAAGAGGCAATTGACAGATAGAAGGGACTAGTAGCCAGTCCTCTATTATTCGTTGAATCGTCCATTATGCTCGCACTACGTGCTGATGCTCTTGGACATGTACCCAAGATCTTGTATAGAGTCAGTCAAGTGGAGTAGGGTCCCTCTTTCTGGACCCCCACGCTTTCTTTGATTAGAGCTCACCCAGGCCAGGGTTAAGAGCATGAGGTCTCATCCTCATTACCATTTTGATCTGCTCACCCTGACGGTCAATGTCAGTGGTTAAGAGCTTCAGCATACCCCTACAGTTTTGGCTTGTTAGTCGAGGTTGATATGACCCCTTGACTAAAGTCCAACCATTTGTATGAGCCTCTTGTTTGTATATAGAGTGTGATGCCTGTTCATTTGTGTTGATGTTATTTGCTGTTTGAATTGACTTGCTGCCTGTGCGAGTTAGGTTCTGATTAGATACCTCAACCTAGGGATATTGTGGATTGCATGACAACTTTTAGGCTCGAGTCAGTCTCCCTTTTAGTTTGTTATTCCCCGGTCTCTGGTTAGGAGAGAGTTGTATCCCTGTTAAGGGGAACTACGTCGCCCTGATTCTCATACCAGATGAGATACGTAGGCAGGAGATCGAGCGAGACTCTCCGGGCAACCTTTTTCTTTTTGCGTGTGTTTTGCTTGATAACCAATAGGCTCGAGTTTCAGACTCCCTATTAGTTTGATGCTTCTCAAACCTTTTGTTTTTGTGTCCGGGCAACCTTTTTCTTTTTTTGTGTGTGTTTTGCTTGACAACTTTTTGCCTCGAGTTCCAGACTCCCTATTAGTTTGTTATGTCTCAACCTTTTTCTTTTTTGAGTGTGTGTGATTCAAACCTTTTTGTTTCTTTGACGTCTCAGCGTCTCTCTTTGTGTGTTATGTGACAGTTATTAGGCTCGAGTTCCAGACTCCCTATTAGCTTGTAAATCTGATACCCCTTTCTGTGTTTGGAGTTGGATATAAGTCCAGCTATTGACATTATGTTTCCTTGCTTGTGTGTTTGGAGTCGGACATAAGTCCATCTATTGGCATTCTGTTTCCTGTTTGTTTTAAGGAGTTAGATATAAGTCCATCTATTGGCCATCTGTTTCCTTTGAGGGTTTCTTTTGACGTCTCAGCGTCTCTTTTCAGTGTTTTGCTTCGGCGTGCGTTAGCTGAGCTACGAGTGCTCTGATTCTTTCTCTGGATAGAGAAGATACGTAGGCATAGGACGCGATGTCCTAGCGAGCATGTTCCCCATTTCCCCGAACTACGTTGACTCTGATGTCTGTTCCTGACAAACTACGTAGGCCCAGGATGTGACATCCTGCCGAGTCACCTTCCTCCATCTCTTTTCACCTGTTTATCTTTCCAGTTTGGTGCATTTCTTTGAGCAGTTTATCAACAACCTTATCCTATTCTTTTGAGCGTGGATCCCATCGAGTACGGCGGACGTGAGGGGTGCTAATACCTTCCCCTTGCTTAACCGACTCCCGTACCTTGCAATCTCTGGTCGTAAGACCATTCCTTTCCCTTTCTTAGGTTAGTCCTGCGCTTCCTTTCCGTCATAGGATGAATAGCGTCGGTGGCGGCTCTGTGTTTTTCCCGCCAGTTGTTTTTCGCGTTGCGACACTGCGCCAGATCATTTGCTCTCTGGTTCTTTTCCTGAGGTATATGCTGGAGGTTGACTTGCTCAAACCTCTTGAGTAATCTGATGGTGACCACAAAATACATGATTAAATTTTCTTTAACACACCTGTATTCTTTTGATACCTGCTTAATCAATAACTCAGAGTCTCCCATAATTTCGAAATTCCTTGCCCCTAATTCTAGCAGTAGTTCAAGTCCTGTAATCAGCGACTCATATTCTGCTTCATTATTTGTGCATACCCCTTCAATTATGTATTTGAACACTGCTGGAATTCCATCTGGAGAAATTGTGACTCCTCTTATCCCAGATCCATGCTTATGTCTTGAACCGTCGAAGTATAATCTCCATGGCACTATGTCTACGTGATTTTGCGTCATTTCGACCATTGAATGTTCGACAAGGAAATCTGCCACTACTTGCCCTTTCATTGCTTTCAAGGGTACGTATGTCAGAGAGTACTCTGTTAACGCTAAAGCCCATTTCCCAATTCGACTATGCAAAATTGGTTTAGATAACATGTGCTTAATAATATCAAAGTGAGAAGATACGTACACATCAACAGGCTTGATATATTGCTTTAGTTTCATACAAGAGAAATGCAGGCATACACATAGTTTTTCTATGTCACTATACCTAGTTTCAGGATCATTAAGCATTCGACTAAGGTAATACACAGGTCTTTCGACACATTTTTCATCCTCTTAGACTAACATACTTCCTATAGTCGATTCTGAGGCTGCAATATATAACCTCACTGGTCTATTCCTAGCATGAGGGGCTAGTACTAGAGGCCTGGTCAAATACTCTTTGATTTTGTTGAAATCCTCTTGGTGCTCTTTTTGCCACTTAAAATCCTCATCCTTCAGTCGCAGTATTGGGGAAAAGGCTTTTGTTTTGCCACTTAAATTAGATATGAATCTTCTAAGAAAAATTATTTTGCCCAACAAGGATTGTAGTTCCTTTTTGGTCGACGGAGGCTTGACGTCCATAATGGCTTTTGTTTTGCTTTGGTTTACTTCAATACCCTTTTTATGCACCACAAAGCCAAGGAAATCGCCTGCCTGCACACAAAAAGCACATTTTAATGGATTCATTTTCAATCCATATTTCTTCATCCTTAGAAAGGCCTTTCGGAGATGTTCGACGTGAATATGTCGACCATTTGATTTTATCACAATATCATCAATGTATACTTGCATGAAATCTTCAATAAAATCATGGAACATTGAGTTCATTACCCTCTGATATGTTGCTCCGGCATTTTTCAAGCCGAATGGCATGACAACCCACTCATATGTTCCCAAGGCTCCTAGGCATCGAAATGCCGTCTTCGGCACGTCTTTTTCTGCAATAAAAATTTGGTTATATCCAGCATAACCATCTAACATACTTAAATATTTGAAACCAGCGGCCGAATCGACCAGCATTTCCGCTACGGGCATGGCATACTCATCTTTGGGGGTAGCAGCATTTAGATCTCTAAAATCAATACATACTCTTAAAGACCCATTTTTCTTAATCACTGGCACAATATTGGCAAACCATTCGACATACCTTGCAGTTTGTATAAACTTGCTTTTCAGGAGTCTTTTTACTTCTACTTTTATCTTTGCCATGATCTCTGGTGCGAAACGCCTAGGCGTCTGCTTTACTAGTTTTCTTCCAGTTTTTATTGGCAGCTTTAGCTCGACCAAATCTCTACTTAAACCAGGAATTTCGTTATAATCCCAAGCAAAACAATCTCTAAATTCTTTAAGTAAGGATATTACCTCAAATTTTAGTTCTTTGTCGATGTTGGCGCTGATGTATGTTGGCCTCTTTTCGCCATTTTCGCCAAGGTCGACTTCCTCTAAGGGGTCTTTTGGTCGCATTTTCTCTGGTGCCTTTGGGTCTTTTTCAAACCCTAAAGGTTCATCATCATAAATACAGTCCAAACGCTGCATGTTGACGTTTCCTTTAGCCAAAGTTGGCTTATCTGGAGGCTCTGACCCAATAGCCACATAACCCTCTTTATTTAACACATCGGCTTCGACAACCATATTTTCTTCAGCTTCTAGAGCCGACTTTATTTTGTTCTTGGCAACGTATGCCAAAATCCTTCTTAGAGATTCTAGCTCAATCATCATCAGTGACATCTCCCCAACCTGTCGGTCGGATACCTGTATAGGATGGATCATCCAAACGTTCTACATCCCAAATGAAGCCATGAGTCTCGTGTAAAGTTAGAGAAACGAAAGCCTCACTCAGATTAGCATATACATCCTCAGCTGGAAAACAAGGAGAAATGTTGGCCAACTTTCTCTCAAATTCTTTCTTGCCGACATTATTCACGTCAACCATGAAGTACCCTTGGTCGGCTTCTATATTTTCGACCACTCCGTCTTCTCTCCAAATCACCAATCTTTGATGTGCTGAAGATGGTACGGCTCCGACACCATGGAGCCATTCTCTGCTAAATAACAAGTTGTAACTTGGCTTGGCATCTATCACTATAAACGATGTCGGTCTAGTTATTGAACCCACTGTGATGTTCACCATAGTTACACCCATGGTGCTTTTCGTTTTCCCCCCGTAGTCAGGCAAGACCATGTTGTTGGATATGATGTCAGTATCATACTTGCCAATCTTCCTCAGAATATGGTGCGGCATGATGTTGACAGTGGCGCCACAATCGACCAAGACTTTGTTGATGGTTATGCCTTCCACTTTGGACCTAATCAACAATGGTTTCAAATGATTTTTCATATTCATCGTGGGCCTTTCGAAAACTGCTTCTTGGCTTTCAGCATAACCATCATTTAGCATAAAATAGCATCTTGGCTGGTGCAACGCCATTTCTTCAGCGTCAGCATCGTCTACCGACTCCTCCACTTCAGTCACACAATTATATTCTTGTGGTAGAATTGACACCATGTTGACCAAGATGTCCAAGCTTGCTTCAGACTCTGAATTGAAGTCATCAGTAACTTCATCAGAACATTTCTCAGTTGGTCGACGGACGTACTCTCTGATCCGCTCTTTTGCTGCTGTGTCGACCTTCACAACAACCTTCTTTCCAGCATTCGCCCCACTGGCCATGCCTCTTCCATCTATTCCTCTAGCAGCCTCTCTTTCGGCCTGCTTACGCCTCTGGAAGCGTCTCCATTGAGTCCTTGACATGGGGTTCTTCCCCAAATAATTTTCAGATACATGAGTCCTTTTTTCAGACTTGAACTCACGCCTGTAATTAATTGCTAGTCCTCCTCTAGCAGCAACACCAACCCCTTATGGGATCTCTTGTCTTTCCTGAGGCTTGACCCAAGTTCCTCTAGGGACACTTGCCGACGGTACAAAGCTTCTAGGCCTTCCCTGAGTATTTTCCACGGCCTTTTTTGAGCCTCTTTCATTTTGGTGCCCTCTGGTCGGCCCGTTTCTGCTGTTTTTGCCCAACTGTAGCTTCTGGAAATTTTCCGCGGCTATTTTTTCGGTGACAACACCACATCTAGGGCACAAGAAAACTTGTGAACCCTTGTTCTTGCAGCGATACAGGAAATCTACCAAGTCTTCATCCGACCTTGGGTAAACGTCAGCTATGTCGATATCTGGGCTTTCACCAGTTTGCTCCAGCATGTTGGCCTCATCGTATTCGGTGATCTCGACCATGTTGATCTCGACTGGCTCCACGAATAGAGCTTCCTCCTGGTGGAGAGGGTCATCGTCGATCTTCATTCTGCGGCCAGCAAATTTTAACCTGCCTTCTTGAATCGCTTTCTGAACCAGATCCCTGAAAAGGTAACAATTAGAGGTGTTATGACCAAGATAGTTATGATACTTATAAAAACCTCTTTTTTGTTTTTGTTCTAATGGTGGTATTTTAGTACCAGGTGGCACCACCATTTGACCATCTTTGACTAACAAATCAAAAATTTCCTCACACTTTGTCACATCAAAAGTATAAGTTTTTGAAGGGAATTTTGGATTGTTTTCGACAGGATTTTTTCCTTGCGCAGGAAGCAATGATCGACACTCGTAGGCAGATCCTGACTTTAACTCGGCCACATCAATTTCTACTTCGGTCGATGAAGCATAATCAACCTCATATATTGGATCTGTCGCATCGTAGTCGACAAACGCTACTTTTTCTTTCTTAGCCTTATTGTGTCTAACTTTTTCTAACCTTAGCCGTTCGAGATGTCAACTCTATCAGCCAATTGTGACATACTTTTCACAAAAGTTGGGTCTATTTTCTTCCTAATGGAATAATCTAACCCCCTGCAGCCATCTGAACAAGTTCATGTTCTGGTACTTGCGTAAATCACTTGGTCTTTAATGATCTAAATCGATTCAGATAATCGTCGATGCTCTCAGCAAACCTTCTCTTGATACTAGACAATTCTGCCAAACTAGTTTTGGAGTGTCCTTCGTAAAACTGTTCATGGAACTTCTTTTCTAATTTGGCCCACAAATCGATTGAACTTGGGGCCAAAGAAGTGAACCATGTGAAGGCAACCTTAGTCAGAGAGGAGGGAAAGTTCTTTACTCTCAGGCACTCATTATGAGCTAAATCTCCTGACTCTGTTAGGTATTTGGCAACATGCTCTATTGTCGATTCACCAAATTCTCTCCCAAACTTAGTGTACTTGGGCACTTTCATTCCCCTAGGTGCCTCAGTTTGGAGAATAAATTCAGCCAGCCGTGAGGCGTATAGTGGCCTTTGCAATGTGGCACCCATACCATTTCTAGCCATAATCCTTTCGACAATAGTTGTCAAATTATTTTCTACTGCTAAATCTTCTTGTCGATGTTGATCGACAATTTGATCAGCATCTTGGTGTCGGTTAACCAACACCATCTGGTTACGTCCTGCAACTCCTGATTCAACGCCTTGATTTTGTTGGGGTCTAAGGATTTGTCCCTCATGGACTGTCTCATCTTCTGTTGCCCCTACCTCCATCTGAACAGGAAAAGTTTGCCTAACCACTTATGCCATTTGTCGAGCCGGTGCCCCCAGAAAATTACACAAGCGCGTCAACTGATTCGCCACCTGCCTATTTGTTTCAGCAGATTCCTGTATAACTGGATTAAAAACTGTACCCATTTGATTGGTCAACATATTAACCAACTCATGGTTACTATCATTCATTTGCTGCCTCAACACCGTTATTGAAGTGTTCGACAACGTCATGGTTCTGTTCTGAGTATTATTCCTAATGTTGCCCCCTTGCGCTGATCCTTGCAAGGATGGATTTGTGTTTTGGGCGTTGTCTGAAAACAATGTTGCACTTGATGTCAACTGATATCCTGGTATTAAGGAATACGGCATTCCATAAAGAGGACATGTGGTGCCAAAGCGAGGCACATAAGGTCTGAACGTCGTTATCGTTGATCCTGAACCCCCCGGTGGAGGAAGAGGAATTGATGTTCCAACTGCACCCGTAGTCGACATCGTTGAGGTTGCACTTGTCATCGGCGGCAAAGTGGAAACCTGTGAGATTACTGTTTCCGTAGTGGATAAAGTTCCTCGTGGTACTTCATCTGTATTGGAATCTGACATTTTCAAAGTTTCTCACGGCTTACTATACAGTTTATCACTTCTAAGTTTCATGCAATTTCTCAACTGCGCTAGCACTGTCCCACTGGGTGTGCCATTTTGTTTACTGTGGAAATTGGTAAACAACCGCTGGTCCTCCCTCGGCCTTGAGACTAAGGGTTACTTGCAGGATCGACCAGTTGATCCTAGGACATGTGCTAGTGCGAGTGTGGCTTATTCAATTCGTAAACAACTTTGCAAGGAATGGTTCCTAACAAAGTATTGAGCAAGCGTAGGGTTTTCCACACGAACGGTTTAAACAACGTTGTAGCCTATGGGTGACTCGTGACCGACAGCGCTATAGCATTCAAAATACGTACACGATGAACACGCTTTTGGTGAACTCTATTATCGTAATAGAATTAGTGTCGACAACATAGACGACAACGTAGAGTGATAACTCAAAAGTAAATGAAATTAAAATAAAATGTTCAACGGGAACAATTGAAAAGTAAGGAAGTTGCATTGAAATAAATGTGGTGATTCACGTACATAGCACTCTTAAAAACTCTTGCTTCCTCGCGTTGGGAATGAGAAGTTTCTTACAAGTGATTTTAAGTACAAGGTGAACACCCCTAGCCCCTCGTGGGATATTTTATTTATACTAAACTAAAGAAAACCGCCTACAGGTTAAAAACTCCTAAAAACTAGAAAACGTCGTGCCACACGATCTGCAAACCGTTCTACCCACGTTTTACAAACGGCTCCACATTCTGGCACTTTTATCCTTCTTGTAACTGCTAGTCATTTTCCAATTTCAAATTTCTCCCGCCCAGATATTTAGGGTGACACTGTCTTCTAGGTGTTTGTCACGATCCAAAATTCTTTAAGTCCCAAGCTTCTTTTTAGTCGACGGAATGACATGTCGACCAAACGTGCTTCTTCTGTCGGCTTCATCCTTTGATGACTTATGTTTTTCTCAATTATTGCCTATCTCAGGCACATCTTTATCCTTTGATGGGGTATAAACCCCAAATTCACAAGACCCTTGCACCAATTACGCCTTCAACATGCCTTAGAGATTTCTCGTCGTAACATCTATTTAAAACTTCTGATCAATTTCGAATATGTGTCAATCGATTAGAATGTCATAAAAAGCTTTTATTAAATTTTACTTTTTTAGTCAACCTTTATCCTATAAATAGAGGTCCCTTTTCTCATTTCATTTCATCCATAACTATATTTTGACACATCTCTCTCTCTCTCTCTCTCTCTCTCTCTCTATATATATATATATATATATATATATATATATATTCACAAAGAGAATCTTTTGTATATACCTTGGTTGAATATTATAAATCTAGGAATTTGATTGGGTTATAAGGTAAACCTATAAAAAGCTTTTCTTTGGGATTGTGTGATTCAGTCCTAATTTAGGTTGGAGATCAGTTCATGATAAAATCTCTTAGTTTCTTGGTCAACCCAATATTAAAATCAAACCATGTAGAAGCTTATCGTGATACTAAAAGCTTCATAGATTTAAGTTTATCCTGATGTTAAAATATCACAGATTATTGGTTATCCCATATAAAACCAAGTTTTAAGGTTTGTGAGCTCACCTGTAAAAAGCTTTCAAGGTTTAAAGAACTTAAAGACTAACCTCTCAAAGGTCCTCATTTTTCAAGAAATGATTGGCTGTCTTGATTCACCGTTTGGAAGAGAAGACTTAAACTGCTATATATCGAAGTCTTGTAATATTTGGTTGGAGGCCAACCATCATTTCCTTGTATAAGGGGGTTCGTGAGTCTTTCTTACTAAAAGCTCTCACTATTTATTGGAAACTCTCAAGATTAGTTCTTGGGGACAAGACTAAGTCGTTTTTTACTGAACTTGTATAACTTCTAGTATTCCTCTCTTTCGCTCAAACTCTTTATTATCCATATTTTATTTCCTGCAGATAAGTTTTCAATTTTTTTTAAATTCTGATTTTATTTTCCAAAGATTTTCAAAAACACATTTCCAAGCAACACAAATCACGCCCTATTGTGTGTGAAGTCTCAATTCGCACAAGTGGCATCAAATTCTAACTCATGTTTAAGGACTAATTGTCTCAGGAGGAAGATGACTTCCGACAAGAGATCTTTTCTAAACACACCATTGCCTTTTAATGATAGTATACTTAATATTTGGCAAGCGAGATTTTGATTTTTTCTTCAAATCATAAATAATGATTTGTGAAAAACTATAGTCAATGGCCTGGTTTACCCTGCTCATCAAGTAAATGATGAAGTGGTATATAAACCTTATTCCTTTTTGACCGAAGAAGAAAAGAGAAAGATAGAGATAGATATTAAAACAAATAACTTTGTAATAATGTATGTAGATGATAATAAACTTTATGCTTTTCATCATTGTAAAACTGCCTACGAAATATGGGAGACTCTTGAAAGGATATATGGAGTTTATCCAAGTATCGAACAAGAGAATATGAACACATGAGAAAATAAAATAATTATATTCATCATGGATGTTTTTTTAAGTTTAGAAATGTTGGAAACCTTGTTCGAAACTGTATTACTAACAAATATCTAAGAATTAAAGATTGGATATTTAATCCAATCATTAAATCAAAAGATGAGAGCCTTCAAGAATTTCATGAAAAATAAAGAAAGAAGGAAATTCTAGTACCCAAAGATGAAGGAATCCAAACTGAAGAATCATCAACTTTATCATACTCCTATCATACAACTCATGTGCAATTCTTCGAAAGAACATACTTAATAGTTGAACGATACTCGAAAAATCAACATCCTATGAAGTACCCTATAATCATAGGAATAAAGAAGATGAATAAGTTTCTTCAATACTTGAACAAAGAAGAGGAGGAGAAACATCAACCTTGAGGAGAAATATGGAAAAAAAAATTGTCCAACAAAGAGAATAAAATCTACTTAAAGGCATCCTACGAGGAAGATACTATTCCAGGTATCAAACCATCTTATGCACAGTTGTTTAGAATGAGTAATCAACTAGTGGATGAAAATAATAAACTAAGAGAGAGTACCCAAGGTCTTAAGGAATACTTAAGATATCTTAAGGAAATAAATAATTATCTCAAAATAGAGATAACTAAGCTTAGAAACCCAAAAGAAGAATGTAAGTAGTGTGACTCCCTTATAAAAGAAGTAACTAGACTTCGTGAATCCTTAGGAAAGTTCACCCAAGGAAAAGAAAAGTTTGATCTAATTTTTTCCAATCAAAATATTTCCCTAAATGTGAAAGGAATATGTTTTAAAAGGTATAGAAAACCTAGGTAAAGTGTATGTCAAAAGGACAATAAGCATCCCGTTTATAAATGTACCCACTGTAAGAGAATAAGACACTTAGAACCCTTTTGTTTTGATAAATTGAAAGGATCTAAAGGTAACCACCTTAGATCTTCTGTGACTAATATACCCGGGCCCAAAAAGATGTGGGCACCAAAGGTGAAATCTTAGTCTTTTGCAGGTATCCTTTGCAGGTTGAAGTTATGATTAACCCCTTAAAATAATATTTCTAAACATTTTACTCATCAAATTAAATTATTTTCCAACCCATAAGATGAGTAATTCAGTTCTTTTTAGCAAAGGGGTGCAAAAATTAACAATTAGGGATGATGAAAAGTAGAAAATCCAAAATAAGGCCCAAAAGTTGCAGAGCTACGCAAGCCCAATCGGTTAGCACATGTTGATAACCGAATCCCTACAATTATTTCCAGATTAAATATTTCCATATAAAAACCAAGATTACCTTACTCCTCAAGCATATCAAATTCATGCATTTATGAACATCGCGCAAAATCTTGAGAAAAAACTGAAAATCTAATCGATTGGATCCCCTAACTAATCCATTAAGAAATATAAAACGGAAAGATTTTGATTTAATTTTTGATCAACACGATCCACATAAAAGCCTTCTAAGAATACACGCTTAAAACCTCACATGGCACGCTATAAGTATGTACTCCCTTTACACTCTTTTAAATTGCATATTTTCTTTTTCAAATCTTGTCTGTGAGATTGTTCTTACAAAATCATCACGAACCCAAAAAGATTGAGCTTCAACTCTAGCCCCCTTACTCATGATTTCACCACTAGACAAAAATAATCAAGGTACTTTCAACACTTTTCAAACCAAACCCTTCTAAGAATACATACTCTAGATCCAGAAGATTTCAAAGAATGCAAATTCTTCAAAACCTTTAAAGAACTCAACATCTCCACCTTTCTCTATATGCCTTAAAAAAGTATCTATACATCCCTTGTGAAGATGTTCTTCTTAAACCTTCACTTCATTGATGAAATTCTTCAAAGCGAAGTAAGAAAACATAGAATTAATCTTTTGGTAGAAGAATTTGAAGAGATTCTAAATCTTCCCCAAGAAGACACAATCATCAAACTCGGAGACAGAGCTAATAGGTAAAACTACATCATCCCTTCATCTTCTCTTATGAAAGAACCAACATCCCTTTAAATGTCTAAATTACGCTTGTTTGCATATTTATTTCTTGCAATGCATCTATATTCGCCATTTTTATTTTGATAAAGGGGGAGAAGTATACTATGAGTGCAATATCCTTTTTGGAATTTTTTTGAGTGACTTCAAAACTATGACACTTAGTATTTGTGTATATTAGACCTTATCCTCTATGTCTAGATATGCACTTTCATCTTAGGATACTTAAAATAAGGTTAAAAACATTTTTACAAGTTAAAATTGAGTTTTTATATGAAAAACTAAGTAAAAGGTCGACACATCTAAGCCATAGGTCGACACATACTAAAGGTTTTGCAAAGCCAAAGTTGTTGCCTCCTATGTGTCAACACACAAGCCCATTAGCTTGATACATAACATGTTTAGGTTGACTCATGCGTGCTTGAGGTCGACGCATGTTGAGCTTTGGCAAAGGAAAATTCTATGTATGCTTGAGGTCGACCCCTAGGGTGTCTTAGGTTGACACATAGAAGGTAAAATGCCTTTATGGGTACATACGAATTTGAAAATTCCAACTTGTAATTTTTCTAAAATCTGTTTTTCTATTAAACTTTTCTTACACACACATAAATATATATATATATATATATATATATATATATACATAAAAAAAAATATATATATATATATATATAGAGAGAGAGAGAGAGAGAGAATATATATATATATATTCTCTCTCTCTCTCTCTCTCTCTCTCTCTATATATATATATATATATATATATATATAGAGAGAGAGAGAGAGAGAGAGAGAATATATATATATATATATATATATATAGAGAGAGAGAGAGAGAGAGAGAGAATATATATATATATATATATATGCACTCATGCATCCTTTTCAAAATATTGAAATCAAGAATATACAGAGAATTTTCTCATCATCTTCAATTTTTTTCTATGCATACAGACAACAATTACACATAATTTCTTTTTGGTGCCATATAGATACAAGCTTGATAAGGTCGATTTTAGGATTTGTATATTCAAATTGGGTTGAGATTGCTTTGAGGGTTTCATTGATACAACCAGTTGCGGTTTTCCCTCCAAGACCAATGGTGATTTGGGGAGGTTTTGGCACAAGTTTTTGCAATTTGGATTTAACCGAGTGAAAGCTTTGAGAAAATGGGATTTTGTCAAAGAAGTAGAGGAACTAGAGGATCAAGTTGAAAGAATTGGGACAAGATTTTGCAATTTAGATTTAGCCGAGTGAAAACTTTGAAGAAAAAAGTTTTTGTCAAAGGATTAGAGGAACCGGAGGATCGATTGAAAATCTTGGGACACTTGATCTTGCTTAACATCAAGGGAAGAGAAGAAGATAGAATCAACATCAAATTTGGGATTCAGGGGTTTGGGTTTCTATTTCTATCTTATATGCAACATTTATAAAGGTTAATTGAATATCTCAATTCTATTTGGCATTTGGGCCAGACGTACCCATATTGAGGATAATTGAGGAACTTCCTAAACAAATCTCTCTCTCTCTCTCTCTCTCTCTCTCTCTCTCTCTCTATATATATATATATATATATATATATATATATATATATATATATATATATATATATGTAACTCTCTTTACAATTTGTGAATTCATTTAGTGTGCAATTTCATATACTGATAATTTTGTCTATGCTGAAATATTTCAAACTATTTTCGAAGATAATTGCAATTGGTTTCCACATCAACAACACAAAGGATAAATCAGCTTGGTGTTCATTGTACACCAAGTATTTGATAAATTGTCTTAGTTAATTTTTGTTTCTTAATTTCATCAGAAATTGATTATAAAATTGTTCAAATGTTAGTTTGAAAAACATATTGATTTATTTTCTCATCATTATTATACGTTTATTTCATTTTGTTATGGTTTAATATGCATATTTGATTCTTTCAATAACGATTTGGGATAGACTAGTGTCGATCCATAGTCACTTTCGCTTGCCATAGAAAATATTTGAAAATTGCACACTAAATGAATTCACAAATTGTAAAGAGAGTTATATATATATATATATATATATATATATATATATATATATATATATATATATATATATATATATATATATATATATATATATATATATATATATATATAGAGAGAGAGAGAGAGAGAGAGAGAGAGAGAGAGAGGGAGAGAGAGAGAGAGAAGGATTTGTCTATGCTGAAATATTTCAAACTATTTTGTAAGATAATTGCAATTGGTTTCCACATCAACAACACAAAGGAAAAATCAGCTTGGTGCTCATTGTACATCAAGTGTTTGATAAATTGTCTTAGTTAATTTTTGTTTCTTAATTTCATCAGAAATTGATTATAAAATTGTTCAAATGTTAGTTTGAAAAACATATTGATTTATTTTCTCATCATTACTATACATTTATTTCATTTCATTATGGTTTAATATGCATATTTGATTCTTTCAATAACAATTTGGGATAGACTAGTGTCGATCCAGAATCACTTTCGCTTGCCATAGAAAATATTTGAAAAAAATTAGATTTTTAGTCAAAATTTTATTTGCAATCTTTTCAACCCCTCCCCCCCCCCCCCCCCCCCCCCTCTAGATCGTTGCCCTCGTCTAACAAGTGGTATCACGAGCACCTGTTTGTCTTGTGCTTTGAAATCACTTATTAGATTATGGTTCCCGAACCTAAAAGGGGATATAATAGAGTGTCTACTTTCAATGGCGAAAACTATGGTTATTTGAAGGATTGTGTATGTGTCCATATCAACTTTATTGATATAAATGTATGGAACACCATCCAAAATGGTCCTTTTGAAATTACTATGACTAATGCGGATGGTTTGTTGTAAACTAAAACGGAAGCACAATGGAACGAGGTTGATGATAAAAAATTATTATGTGATTGGAAAGCAAGGAATATTCTCATATCAACTTTAGGAGTTGATGAATATCACTATGTTTCTCATTGTACAACTACTAAAGTTGTGTGGGACTCATTGAAAGTTGCCCATGAGGGCACAAATGAAGCTAAACAAGCTATAATCAATACTTTGAACCAAGAGTTTGAACTTTTTCATATGAAGCATGGTGAAACCATTACCGATATGCAAAA
Source organism: Lathyrus oleraceus (assembly GCF_024323335.1). Lineage (NCBI taxonomy): Eukaryota > Viridiplantae > Streptophyta > Magnoliopsida > Fabales > Fabaceae > Lathyrus > Lathyrus oleraceus. The sequence continues at coordinate 379,024,365 of NC_066583.1, read as the reverse complement.
GAGTTTCACTCATCTCGTAAACCATTTGAATGCACTTGGTAAGTTGGTTTCCAATGAAATTGCTACTAACAAAATTTTAATATGTCTTAATAGGAAATGACAACCTAAGGTTACCGCAATAAAGGAAGCCAGTAATCTCTTGACATTAGATATTACTACTTTTTTTGGAAAGCTTGAAGAACATGAGCAGGAGCTCATTTTCTTGGAGAAGCATGAGAAGAAAATTAAGAAGGAAAAGAACAAGGAAAATGAGGTAGATAAGAAGTCAATTGCTCTAGTGGCTTCTAGTTATAATCCCTCTACTATAGAGCGAGATGATAGTGGAACTAGTAATGGTGAGTGTTCAGATGATGAAGAAATGAGGTTGTTTATTAAAAGGTACCATAAGTATATCAAGAAAAAAGGAGGGAAGTATTTTGATAAGAATGCCATTAACTATAGAAGGCAATCAAATAACTCAAGGAAAGATGAGAATAAGAAAAAAAATCTAAAGGTTAATGCTATAATTATGGAAGATTCGGTCACTACAACCCAGATTGTCCATTGCTTAAAAAGGAAAAAGGAAAGGGCCAATAAAAGAAGCCTGGCAAGCCGAGAGACCATGCATCACATGGAAAGTGATAGTGAATCCTCAAAGGAGGGTATCTCAAGTGAAAGTGATGAAATTACAAATCTTTGCCTCATGGTCAATCATAAGAAAAATAATGTAAGTCATTCCAAATATGAACCTATTGATAAAATGTTTTATTCCGAGTTACAAATTACTTTTGAAAATCTACATGGTGAAGCCATATAAGCTTTTGAAAGGTTGACTTTGAATAAAAGAATATTTTCATATTTAGAAGCTAAAGTTTTAGAAACGGAAAAACAAATGGAAACTCTTAAGAAAACCATGTTAGCAACTACAAAAGTTAAAATTGAGGATGAGAAATATTCTTGGTTTGGTTGTGAAACTTGTCAGATTGGAAAAAAAGGTTATTACTCTAAAAGTCAAATTGACCAAGGCTTTAGAACCAAAAGTTACCTTCATTATTGATTCAACAAAAGTTAAAATATCTTTGAGCGTATCATATAAAAAGTACAAATTTGTTGTAAGGGAGTAAAATAGAGAAAGTCACTCATCATCACTTGACTTGTTACTATTGTTGCAAGAAAGGTCATACCGTTGTAAAATGAAAATTTAGGATATACTTGGTTCCTAAAGGTGTATTTCAATGGCTACCTAAGTACAAAAATATTTTCGCTCACTCTTAAGGACCTAATGAAAATTGGGTACCTATCACTCTTGTTTGATCTTGTAGGCTGAATCTCTTGGATCCATGGAGAGAATGTGGTTTCTCTATAGTGGATGTTCAAGGCATATGATGGATGACATTTCCATATTCATTGACTTCACCATAAATAAGAAGGGCTATGTGACCTACAGAGACAATAATACTTGTTTTATACTTGGTAAAGGTAGTGTAGGTAATCCCATTCTACTACTATCTCTGATGTTATACTTGTTGAAGGTCTCAAACATAATCTATTTAGCATTAGTCAACTATGCGACAAAGGTTATAATATAACTTTCACAAATATTTGTTGCATGATTGAACATAATGAAAATAAATATTACTCATTTAAGGGCTTGGGGGTTAATATTATCTATATGCCTAACTTGAATGACGTATCATTGATAAGTACTAAGTATTTGGTAACCATGAGTAAAGATTCTTGGTTATGGCATAGACGCTTAGCCCATGTCAGCTTTGATTTACTAAATAAAGTTATTTAAAAGGATCTATTTATTGATCTACTTAAAATTAATTTTTGAAAAGACCACATATGTGACGCATGCAAAATGGGAAAGCAAACAAGAGTCTCTTTTAAATCTAAAATGTTGTTTCAACTTCTAGACCTATTGAGCTTCTCCATATGGATCTCTTTGGTCCTTCAAGGACAAAAATCCTAGGTGGTAATTACTATGGTTTTTTTATTGTAGACGATTATTCTAGATTTTGTTGGACCATCTTTTTGCATAGTAAAGATGAGACCTTTTTAGCTTTCACAAAGTTCTCAAAGTTGTCCCAAAATAAAATGAGCTTAAACATAGTTGCAATATGAAGCAATCATGGAGGTGAATTTGAAAACTATATCTTTGAAGATTATTGTGATAAATATGGAATTGAACATAATGTTTTTGCTCCAAAGGATTACACAACAAAATGGTGTTGTGGAGCGCAAAAACCGAATTCTAGAGGAATTGGCAAGAACTGTGATCAATGAGAGTAGTCTACCTAAATATTTTGGGGCTGATGCAATAAGCACGACGTGTTATGTTTTAAATATGATACTTATATGTCCTATTATAAATAAAACACCTTATGAACTTCTCAAAGATAGAAAACCAAATTTATCACATCTTCATGTCTTTAGATGTAAGTGCTTTGTATTGAACAATGGTAAGGACAACCTTGGGAATTATATTCGAAAGTCGACGAAGGTATCTCTCTTGGATACTCTTAGTCAAGCAAAGCCTATAGATTGTATAATAATAAATTACTTATTTTTGAAGAGCATGTGCATGTCACTTTTGATGAAACCTATCCAAGAAATGTAGGGAAATGAATTTCTTTTCATGATACATGTATATCTTCAGAAGACATACTCAAAGAAACCGAAGAAGGAATTGATCATTCTGAAGTGGTGAAACCTGAGAATGAGGAACATGACGAACCTGAAAAAGAGAAGAAGGAAAGTCCAACTAAATCATATGATCTTCCCTTAACTTGGAGGACTCCCAAATATAATTAAATCAACAAAATTCTTGGAGACATCCCCAAAGGCGTAACTACACGCTCTAAGATAAGGAATTTTTGTTATCACTTTGCATTCGTATCCTAAATTGAACCTAAAAATGCAAGATAGCCCTTAATTGATGAGCATTGGCTTATGGACATGCAAGATGAGTTGAATCAATTTAAAAGAAATAATGTGATGGGACCTTGTCCCACCTCTGCGAGATCATCAAGTTATAGGCTCTATGTGGGTTTTTAGATACAAATTGGATGAAAATGGAGTGACAACTAGGAATAAGGCTCGGCTAGTGGATCAAGGATATAACTAAGAGGAGGGCATGGATTATGAGTAAACTTATGCACTGGTTGCACGCCTAAAGGCTATACGCATTTTACTAGCATTTGCATGCTCTAAAAGTTTAAAATTATTTCAAATGGACGTGAAAAGTGTTTTCCTTAACAGTTACATAAGTGAACAAGTGTATGTCTCACAACCTCCAAGTTTTGAAAATCATGAGTATCCTAACCATGTTTTAAAAATAAAACGAGCTTTATATGGTCTCAAGCAAGCCTCTGGGGCTTGGTATGAGCGACTAAGTAAGTTTCTATTTGATCAAGGATACCCTAGAGGGAAGGTTGATAAAACACTTTTCATCATGTTAGTTGAGTAGCGCCTAAGAGGGGGTGAATTAGGTTCTTTGAAACTTTTTCCGGTTTTATAAAAAACTTTGTTCTTTCTTTTCTGGTTAGGTTAAGCAATGAAAGGTAAAGTTCGGAAAGGTAAAGAATACGAAGAGATATCCTGGTTCCCCTCACAGATCGAGAGTACTCCAGTCCCCTTTCAACATGAAATATATTTTACTATTGTTAGGACTTTTACAAGACTCTTCCTAGTCTTTCTATGAAGACACTAACAATCACACCAAGAACAATACTCTTTGATTTTTCACTAAGTTCAAAAAGAGAACAATCCTCCCTTTTAATGAACCTCTTGTTTCCAACAATCCTGGACAACAAGGACAAATTAACAATATAAGTATTTTACAAGTTTTTGAAAAGTGAAAATAATCTATCAATCTAATGACTGATCTTCTCTTTTAAAGTAATCAAACTTTTTTATGACAAACAAGTTCTCTAGTGATGATATGGATGAAACTATATGAATGTGTATGAAAATTCTGTAAATAGTTTCACCAGAAAATTTGAACAAGAACACTTGAAATAAATTTGAAAAGATGAATGAAGAAGATTGTTTGAAAATATTTTGTGAGAAAGGAGGTGTGTTCAAATTCTGCATAAATGTATTATATATAACCCTTAGATACCTCTCTAAATGGTTATGATACATGAAAGGATGCCATGGTTCAATAACACGCTCCATATAAGATTTCCATGAAAAAATGCAATGTTTTCTGCTACTGGTTTAGTGGTAATCGATTACCCAATATGGTGTAATCGGTTACACCTTGTAAGACCCCCATTTTGTCCCTAAGATCCCTCATGCTATCTCATCATATGGATTGGCTTTGGGATCACACATTGACATCCTCCTTACCCCTCATTCGTTGGATTTGCATTGAAAGAGATCACCAAACACATTTAATTGTATCATACTTTGTTTTTCATTATTTACTAACCAAAATACCAAAATATGTCCATGTACAATTTTGTTTCTTTTGTAGGTAGTGTGTACATCCACCAATGCCTTATCAAGCTCACATCTAGGGTTTAAGACCCTCAATGTAAAGAGATCAATCAAAAGATGGTTCAGATTCATTCTAGACATCATATATGGATCCCCATGATCTTTATTTATCATTTTGATCAAGAATTCATCAAGAATTTGAAGCTTGTTTGCCTTGGAAACCCTAATTCATCTGGGTATCTTGTGTGACTTCCTAAGCAAGTTTCTTCAACATTTGATCAAATGTTTTAAGGGATACTTCATTATATATCATATTATACATATATGATCCTCCATGAGTACAAGACATCAAGAGAACTTCAAGTTTGCAAGTTGGTTCATGGTGGTTGTCCAGAGGAAGTCAACTGGTCAAAACTGAGGTTCCCTAGACCCTATCTCCTACAATTTTTGTCATATGAAAATGATTCCAAGATAAACATTACTCCTTATAGCATTACAAACAACTTTGTTGTTTAGGTCAAGAGTATTTTTGCTTGGAAAGTCACTTTTTATGGTGAAAGATTATAGGTCATTTTGTCTGAACCCTAGTTAGGGGGTCAACTTTCAAGGACCATAACTTGCTCAATTTTTATGATATGAAGGCCATCCAATTTTGATAATCAAATTTAAGATGTCTTATCCAACTTTGTTTCTTTGAGAAATGTCAAATTATACTTGCAAGGGCATGTGCCAAGAGGAACCATTATAGGTCATTTTGAGCACGCACATGTGCCAAGATGATCAAATTCAAGATGTCTTATCCAACTTTGAACATGCAATTTTCCTCAACTTCTAAAATGCATAACTCCTTCATGCCAAATCCAAACGAGGTCAAATTTGTGACCAAATTGAAGAGGTGTGAAAGATATACAACTTTTATGCGGGAACCTTTTCCATTTGAAGCCCATAGAAAAAGTTATTCAAGGTGGAAAAAATGAACATTTGACTTTGTACTTAGAAATTTTTTAAATATGTTTGATTTTCCAAACTTCTACCTCAAAATTCATCATGATCCAAGCTTCAAATGGAAACGTGTTCAACATGAAAGTTTTTCCCCTTGATATCAAATTCTCATATTCAATTTCAACAAAGAAAGCATAGCTCTATCAGTCAACACATATCTTATATCTGAGCTTATTAGATAAATCTAAGTCCATCAAGACACGAACATAATGACCAAAGGATTGGTCAAAACAACTTTTACTAGTTACCGAGTTAGTGCAAATGGGCGTTCATATACTACTAGCAATAACAAAAACAATCTCGGGCCTCTAATATTCTTGGAATAGGCCATGGATGTGTATCCATACTTGAGCAGGTGTTTGCTTCAAGATTGTATGATTAAAATCTTTAGACCACATAAACAATTTTAAAAAACCTAGATTGATACTTCAAGAGTTAACGGACCCGACACACCTTACATCTTATAAGGAGAAGAAAGAAAGTCCAGAGTATCCCGTACTAAAGAGAAGTGATTTTCCACTTTCCGATAGAGATTGGAGCTTTCTCTTCAGGTTTGTCACTAATAGAGGTGAAGAACCTTTGAATCAGATAACTTTACCATGTAAGTTGTGCTTCCACACTTAAACTCCCAAAAAGTATTCTATTGTTTTGGGTTTTGTTTTCTTCAAAAGTTTTGGTTGAAATATTAGAGCATTCGAGAAAAGCCCGTGGCACAATTGGATTGGCCATGGAAATGAGGGCACGGACGGAGTACCCTTAAGGTTTCTCATGAACAATGCAAATTGCCATTGAAGTCAACCATCTTGAGTTTAAACTTGTTTTTCAAAGTTCTCTTAACAATCAATCTAAAACTGAAGGTGGAAATTAGTAATAAAGCTTAGGTCATAAAAGAAAAGGCATGCTAATATTTGATGGGGATTTTAATTTTTAATTTTTAATTCTCATATATAGAGAAGATGATTTTATCATTAAATCTCTCTTGATTAGAATTAGAATTTTGATTAAATCTCGCCTCTTCAGCAAGACCAATCCCATTTTTTCTTATTTTTAAGGTTTATTCTCATGTAATGCGCCTTTATTAGGCAGGTAGACCAAAATACTACTACTACTACATTTTACTTTGTAGCACGTGTTATATACCAATATAAAAATATTATAAATATAAAAACTTGTTTAATTTAAATTCCTAAATAATCAATATTTTAAATTATTCATCAAAATGATAATATTTTAAATAAAAAAAATTATATAAAGAAGAGACGTCAATGGTAATAACATATACACTAAAAAAAATATACCTAGACACCATAATATTTGACGCATACACTATCAATGCGTCAACAGAACTAACACATACATTATTGACTTAAGGGGAGTAGTCACCCATGTCTCTCATATTTACTTGTATTCAATTTTTTTCAATTTATTATATACACATCCATATCAAATCTAGTTACCCTATCAACTATTAATTTTTTTCAATTTATTAAATACTCACTTTAAATATGATGAATTTTTATCACCTTTCCAAAAAGTCCAAAATCACTTATTTGGCCAAGGATTGAATGCCATGCGCATGGCATTTCTTCAAGGTTCCATTTGGATGAATCTCATGATCATTTCCCAATTCCAATTGCATGACACACTTTCAGCATTGCTCATGATCAATTTTGGATCTTTTGACATCACTTCACGAGCCTATCACACACCTATGCATCCATGCAAGTGAGAATTACTAGTTTTGCCATTTTGATGAAAGTGTGTTGAAATCAATTGCATAGCCTATAAATACAACCCCTTCTGATCAGAATTGGGGACACCTTGCCCAAGCTATGATCCTACAACCCTACCCTTCACCATTAGAGGATAAACTTGAAGGTTTTTAATTGAAAATCAAGTTTCAATTTCACTTCTGTTTTGAAGTTGAAACTCGAAGAATTCAAGCCATTCTTTGATCCAATTCAACTTCTGCAAGCTTTTGAAGTCAAGCCATGGCCAATTGGAAGCAAGATCAAGCAAAATTCAAGCTCCTCGAAGGTGATTTTTAAAAAAATTCATCTCTTCGATTCTCTCTTAATTCTTCACCATTCTCTTTGATTTTTGGTTGGCTGAAGTCCTACCAATGTAGGCAACAAGATTGAGTTGCTTTGAGATCAAATCGAAGGAACTCAATTTGTGATCCTCAAAATTCAAATCCTTGTATCTTTCAATATACTTGGATTTGGAGAAAATTGAGGCCAAATTCGAACTCCTGGGCATTTTTCTTGTGGATCCATGTCCTTGTTTTTTATTTTTGTGGTGGTTGATGGTGGACCAGTCCGATGAGGTCCACCAGAGAAGAAGATCGGAGCCCTAGCTCCAGTGATGTGTTGTCACGTCTCCTAACCATCTGATCATGTTTATATGTATAAATCTAAGTCGTTCCTTTAAATTACCACGCGTGCATTGCATTGACTTGAGTCCACCATGGATAGCACGCGTGTGGCCGTCAAATCTGCCGCCTCAATTAATGAGGGAGATCTGATGGCCCTTGTTTTTTCTATTTTTTCTATTTTTTCTGATTTTTTAATTTAATCCATTTATTTTGTTTAATTCATATAAATTTCATTTTTAATCCAAAAAATGGGATTTTCACCAAAAATCTTTAAATTATTTTCTCTTCCATATTCTGAATTAAAATTATTTTTTGGATAAAATTTGATGTTTTTCATGAATTAAATGTTTTTGTGCATATTTTTAATTTTAAAAATACTTCTGACTTTTTAAAGATCATGAAATTTTTTGTTTAAGGTCCTTTGACCTTGTTTGACCTAGGATAAATCTCTTGGCCATTTATTTGGTGATTTGAAGGGATTTTAGGTTTGGACTAAATTAAAATGTATTTTAATTTATTTTTAAATTGATTATTAATTGATTAAATGTTTAAAAATATTGTTGAGCTATTTTTATGGTCTTGTGATGTTTGACTTTATGTTTGGGCCTTGGTCAAGGTTGATTTGACTTTTGTTGGATCAAAACCATTGGATTTAGGGGAGTGATGAAATGTACATTTCATCTCCCAAAATGAATGGATGGTTTTGATTTAATGAAAATCCTCCATTGGTTAATTTGTGTTTCTATATTCCCCTCCCTCTTCATCTTCATCCCTATTCTTCCCCATTTCCTCATTTGACCAATGAAATCTCTAATATCTAAAGGCTAATTGGTTCATCAATGATCTTGTGTTAGATGAATCAATACAAGTATGATTGAGATAGGTCTCTCCCTCTTGATCTTTTCTTTTAGTGTATGGTATGTTTTAGGAGTTTGGTTCTTCATACCAAATCTCTAACATGCATTAACACCTAAATTTTTATTGCCCGACCTCAGATAGTTATGACTTCTACTTAAGTCCAATTACGATTGCTTAACATAGAGCTAAATTTGACCCTCAAGGAATAACATTCTAGTAAGTGAGATTGTAAGTCTCCCATTCTTCACGGTATTGTGTGGAGACTTGACCTTTTTCCTTTCGTGAGAGCTAGTGGCATACTTGTTGAATTATCCAAGTTGGAGCCCTTCTCATGGAAGATGTCTTGGTTTAAGGATTCATACTTGTGAATGAATGGTTGAGTATTCTCCAAAGAATGACTTAATCAATTAAAAAATCTCCAATAACACTTGACTAACTTTTAACTAACATTTGACTAACTCTTGTTAATATTTCTTTACTTTCAAGTCATTTACTTTATGCAATTTAAATTTCAGTCATTTATCATTCATTGCCATTTACATTTCATATAATTTGTTTATGTTTATGTTATTTTCACTTTCCTCATTTGAGCCATATCTTGTTATTATATATATTGTTTGTGTGTTTTGGTTTTGTTTATGGTCTTAGGACCTTAAAACGCCTAATAACAAGAAAAACCCTAAAAAACATCTGGTGGACTGTTGAACGTGATATGAACTTTTGGACTTAGGATTAGGCAACATTCCCTGTGAAAAAAGGAATTGGCCAATGTCAACATTCTAAGACTGAGCTATTGAGAAGTATGCTTTCATCTGATATAAGCCTTATGATTTGTTTGAATTCATCTATTACTCTGTCTTTGTGCTAATTTTTATTTTGATCTCGTGTATGATGCTTTGATTTGAGTTGATCAAGGAGTATTTCATCTGGTATATGAGAAGACAAAAAAGACTGCTAGCTATGGGAATTACTTGCTTGGATGTGGCTTTTATTTGATGCCTTGCTCTTCATGATGTTTAGATAATGTTCATTGCTTACTGATTATTGCTTGATTAAAGTCCACGGGAAATGGATTTCTATATGACATTCTTGTCTGTTGGGTTGCATCTCATTGGTCAGATCTTTTCAACTCTTAACTTTTAATTTTGTGCTTAGGATAGTCTCTTCATCTCCTTCCACTTCTTAAATTTCAAAATATCTCCCTCTTTTCAAAAACTTTCTTTGCTTGTGATTTTTAAACTTAGACTTTGTTTTAATGATTAGAAACTTTGACCTTATGCCAATGAATTTTTAAATCTTTTTCTTAATCAAATTTGTAAATAAACTTAATCATATTGACTTAAAATTTCAAAAGATAAAAAGAATTAATTACTTTATTCAAACTTTTGGCCCTTTGTGCCTTTTCATTTAAACTTTTATTAAAAGCAATTCACCAACTTTGAAATTTTTACCACGAACTACGAGGTTTTGATCCCTCATTTTTATGTTGGTACATAGGCACAATAGCGAAGGTCTTGTCAAACATAAAAATATAATTAATGAATTCTTTTCTCATCCCCACACTCTATTTTTTACCAAACTTCATTTATACCAAAACACATACACACATATAAAAGGACTCCCTAGGACACTTTGGGTGCTAACACCTTCCCTTTGTGTAACCAACCCCCTTACCTATAATCTCTGACATTTTATTAGTTTTGATTTGAAAACTTCTTATCTTTGGGTTTTGTTCGAACTTTTCCCTTTTCCTTTGGAAACAATAAAAGCGCGATGGCGACTCTGGTTTTATTGACGTCAAGTTTATCCATAACTTGATGGTCATGAATTTACCTCTACACACCTGAGCCAATGTTACACTATTTGAAAAGATGCACTGTGTAATCGATTACCAAAAGGGTGTAATCGATTACTTGCTGTAAAAATTGCCTTGCACAACCGCACACATAGCTGGTAATCGATTACCTTAATTTTGGTAATCAATTACCACATAGCAAAATGGCAGGATGCATTTTCAAATAAAGGTGACTGCCAAAAGAGAAAATTTTAAGAGACCTAAGCAGCCAACACATTAATGAATGATAAAAACTAGAGCATTTGACTTATCATAGAGAGAATGAGAACTTAATACCTTAACACTTTGATCGAATCAATAGCAATTTTCAAGACTTTGAAATGGGTTGAGAAGAAACGCTTGAGCTTGTGTCTTGAGTCAGTCTTTTTGCAATGTATATATGTTGAGAATGTCTTCATCAAAACACTTTGAGAAGCTTGTCTTCACATTCTCCCCCTTTTTGATGATGACAACTATATATTTGACAATTTGATCCAATTTTGATTTCTCTAACAAATGAAAAACTCCCCCTTGATCGAAGCTCCCCCTTGATCCAAGATTGGGATTTTTAAAGTGATTTGCTAGCTGCATTGTTAAAGACAAAATACAACAACCAAAAATACATTTTTCTCCCCCTTTATCATTGAAAAAAAGGATGAGAGAGATGAAAACAATAAAACACACATATATGTTGTAGGATGATAAGGTAAATAACATGAACACATACATAGATAACACAATAGCCATAACACACATAGTTGAACACAACACCAATTTGTTCAGAAAGACATAATTCTAAAGATGAAAAATTTAGCATAACAAAGGAAAACATGAAATAAAACAGAGTTATATTTTTTTAACAAATGCTCTAGTCACTTTCCGACATTCCCATATCCTCGTCGTCTTCTTCTTGATCTTCATCACTTTCTTCTTCATCACTTATCTCCGGGTTTTTGGATTTGGTAAGGTTCTCTAAAAGTCTTTTTATAGAAGCCATCTCAAATTTTTGGTCACGATAATTTCTCATCATAGTAGTCTTAACTGAGCAGATTTTGTTGTAGGGGGCTTTATTTGAATATTCTCCTTCCGAAGGAGGTGGAAGAGCATTTGAAGAGGTTGAGGATTCATCCTTGTATTTATATGTACCATCCATGTCTAAAAAGATACTCGTATTCCAAACCGATGTTGAAGCATTGATTTCACATTCTCTTGCAATCATCTTCTTCTTTGGTTCCCTTTTTAGATCAATACCACATCCTTCAAAGATTTTGGAGATTAGCCTAGCATAAGGTAATCCTCCAGTTAGGGATTGTTAATGTTTCACGTGGTACATGATGGTATATGCCCAATTAACTCAAATCTTGTTTTTGATGGAATACATAAGTTGTAACTCCATATCACCAATTTGAGAGTGATTTGAGTGTTTAGGCATCAAAACATAGGAAATCAGATAATAAAGCATCCTATCTCTTACCGTCAAGTTCTTTGAAAACAAAAGTACCCGAGAAGAGGTAGGACTCTTCTTACGCAGAATAGCTTGCTGTGAGACACGACAGATGTGAAAAAAATAGTCCATTTTACTATAACCTTCCCATTACGGGACTAACCCATGATGAAAAGCTTGACCCTTATACGGTAGTCCCAAACAATTCCCAAAAGCTTCTAAATCCAAAACAATATCAATATTCTTAACCCTATAAGTTAGGACATCCTTAACACCGGGAATAATAACCTAATTTGCATAAAAATCTTTAACCAAATCCGGGTAATAATTTCCATAATCGGAGACCATAGAGTACAATCCTTGACGTATCAAGAGTTTCGAAAAATCAAAACTATGAGAAGGAAAAGAGGAAAGGTTACCGTATTTTACCGGCATAAGGGACCGATTCCAGCAATCAAACGTAAGTCTCCTGGATTTGAGGGATGGAGCATGTTGAGCAGATTCTTGATGTTCTGAGCTACCTTCATCAATTTTGGTTTTCCCTTTATCTTTCCTTGATGGAGCCATGAGAGTCAAAAAGTTAGGGTTTTTGGGGTTTGGAAGGAGTTTGGGGAAGAGAGAGTGGAAACAATAGAGAGTTTTATAAGTGGGGTTTTAATGGGTTTTAATGGAGTTTAGGTTATAGTGAATAATGAGAGAGAGAACCTTTGAAGGTTTAGGGAAGATGAAGAGTGATATAGGAAAGTGATAAAGGAAAGTTATAGCTAAAGAGAAAAAAATCTGAGTATAAAAAGTAAAAAGTAAACACTTATCCAAAAGTCACCCATTTAATTAAAAGAAAATTCTGGAACGGTCAGGTGTAATCGATTACCCGGGGAGGTGTAATTGGTTACACCATAAAATAGAGGCAAAAAGAAGTCACGAAATAGGGGTGTAATTGATTGCACCCAAAGTGGTAATCGATTACCTCACAAACAGAATCAGAAATAAGTCACACAACATGGATGTAACCGATTACACCAAAGGTTGTAATCGATTACCTCCAGAAAGAAAACAGTAGCTTCACCAAGATCACCATGCAATGAAATTTAACAAAACAATAATTACACACGCTCTAACATATCCTTAGGCAACTTTATGCGAGGCAAACACGTAATACAAACATTGTAAGGACACACAAAATTGACTTCTTCTTCAAACTCATGTAAGAAAACACATATATATTTGAAAATAAAAGATATCGGGTAAAAAGGGAGTGTACCTTTGTATTTGAATTGATGGGTTTTTGAAGAATCAAATGTCACAATCATCTAGAGTTCCAAGTTCTCTTCGAATTTTGTAAAACGGTTCTCGTGGCAATGATTTTGTGAAGATGTCAGTGAGTTGATTATGAGTATCCACAAATGTGACTTCAAGATCTCCTTGAAGCACATGATCACGAAGAAAGTTATGTCGAATGTCAATATGTTTGGTTCTTGAGTGCATGGCCGGATTCTTTGTAATGTTTATCGCACTTGTGTTGTCACAACGAAGAGGAATGCATCCAAGATCGAGTTTGTAGTCATGAAGTTATTGCTTAAGCCAGAGTATTTGAGCACAACAGCTACTTGCTGCTATGTATTCCGCTTTGGCAGTGCTAAGAGCAACACATGCTTGTTTCTTGCAAGCCTATGATACTAATGAATTTCCAAGAATGTGTCATGTACCACTAGTGTTTTTTTGATCAGCTTCACTTCCTGCATAATCAGAGTTAGAATAACCAACTAAGTTGCAAATACTACCTTTAGGACACCATAGGTCGATATTTGTTGTTCCTTTGAGATACTTCATGATCCTTTTAACAGCGGTGAGATGCGATTCCTTTGGATTGACTTGAAAACAAGCACAAAGACACATACTAAACATTATATCAGGACAACTTGCTGTCAAATAGAGTAAGGAACCAATCATACCTCGATACTTTATGATGTCAATCGAAACACCTTATTCATCTTGATCAACATAATATTCGGATCCCATTAGAGTAGACATTGCCTTTATGTCAAATCTTTTCAGTAACTATTTGCAATACTTTGATTGGTTAATGAAGATTTCATCCTTTAGTTGCTTAATTTGGAGTCCAAGAAAATAGTTCATCTTACCCATCACGGACATATCGAATTCTCCTTGCATCATCAATGAAAATTCTTCACACATTTCTTTGTTTGTTGAGCCAAATATGATGTTGTCAACGTAGACTTGAACCAATAGAGTGTTACCTTTTATTTTATCAATAAATAAGGTCTCGTCAATTTTACCTTTTTCAAATCCCTTTTCACAAAGAAAGTTGTTGAGACGATCATACCATGCTCTAGATGCTTGCTTTAGGCCATAAAGAGCTTTCCTCAACTTGAAAACATGTGAAGGATTCTTGAAGTCTTCGAAGCCCGGGGGTTGTTTGACATAGACTTCTTCATTGATGTGTCCATTAAAGAATGCGCTCTTGACATCCATTTGGAATAACTGGAAATTTAATGAACATGCATAAGCAAGTAATAAACGGATAACTTCTAACCTTGCAACCGGAGCAAACGTTTCTTCAAAATCAATGCCTTCCTCTTGTTTGCATCCTTGGGCTACCAATCTTGATTTGTTTTGAACAATTATACCATTCTCATCAAGTTTGTTCTTAAACACCCATCTGGTACCTATGATGTGTTTACCACTTGGCCTATGGACAAGTTCCCAAACTTGATTCCTTTCTAATTGGTTTAACTCTTCTTGCATAGAAAACATTCATTGGTCGTCACCTAAAGCTTCATCAACTTTGGAAGGTTAAATTTGTGAAAGCAAAGCCATATTCAAGCATGCATCTTTGAGATTTAATCTTGTTGAAACGCCTTGACTAATATCACCAATGACTTTATCAATTGGATGATCCCGATGAGCTCTCCATTACTTAGGTAAATCATTGTCATTTGTCTCTTGTTGATCTTTATCATCTTGATGTTTTAGTTGATTATCATTGTTTTCACTTGAAGTATCCTTTTGAGGAACTTCTACAATATCATCATCATCATCATCACACAAAAAAATGTCCTCCTTGGAGGGGTTAGTTTCATCAAACGTAACATGCATAGATTCTTCAATTGTTAAAGTTCTTTTATTATATACTCTATAGGCTTTACTAGTAAGAAAATATTCAAGAAATATACCTTCGTCGTACTTCTCGTCGAACTTACCTAGATTGTCTTTGTCATTGTTGAGAACAAAGCATTTGCATCTAAAAATGTGAAAGTAAGATATGTTTGGTTTCATTTCTTTGAGGATTTCATAAGGGGTCTTTTTCAAGATAGGTCTAATAATAATTATATTACTTACATAGCATGTCGTGCTTACTGCATCCGCCCAAAAATATTTTGGAAGATTTGAGTCGCTAAGCATTGTTCTAGAAAGTTCCACAAGTGACATATTCTTTCTCTCCACCACTCCATTTTGTTGAGGAGTCCTTGGTGTTGAGAAATTATGAAATATTCCATGTTCTTCGCAAAACTCTTCGAAGGAGGCATTTTGGAATTCTCCACCATGGTCGCTTCTTATGGAGGGAATAGATAGAGATTTCTCGTTTTGAATTTGCTTTGCATATTTCTTGAACGCCTTGAATGCATCACTTTTCTGCACTAAGAAGAAAGTCCAAGTGTATCTAGAGAAATCATCAACAATAACTAAAACATATACATTACCTACAAAGCTTTTTGTTCTTGATGGACCAAATAAGTCCATATGCAATAATTGTAGTAGCCTTGTAGTGGAAACCACATTCATTGATGTGAAACTTGATTTGGTTTATTTTCCCTTTTGACATGCATCACATAGTCTATCTTTGACGAATTTTATCTTAGGCAATCCAATAACAAGATCATGCTTTATAAGTTTATTCAAATGTTCCATATGAATATGAGCGAATCTTTTATGCCAAAGCCATGACTCATTATTGATTGCCATAAGACATTTTACCTTCAAAGACACATCATCAAGGGAAATTATAAATATATTATTAATTCTCGTACCTTTGAGTTTTACCTCATGAGAGACTTTATCTTCAATCAAGCATTCATCCTTGATGAACTTGATTTTGAAGCCCTTGTCACAAAGTTGGCTAATACTTAAAAGATTGTGCTTTAGTCCTTCGACATAAAGGACATCTTCAATGGATGTGAAATGTGGTGCTCTAACTTTTCCTATACCAAGAATTCTCCCTTTTCTGTTATCACCATATGCGAAATAACCCTTGGCTTTCAATGCTAGATTTGAAAATTTGTTAATGTCTCCCATCATATGCTTAGAACACCCACTATCAAGATACCAAAGGTTTGATGTGGTTTTCAAGCATACCTGCAAAACAAAATTACATTTTGTTAGGTACCCAAATTGCTTTGGGTCATTCATAATTATTGCCTTTCTTTACCCATACGTAATGCCCACTTGCTACGCTAAAATTTCTAGCATGCATTTGGTGTATCGCTAATTATTCCGCAATAAAAACAAGTAGGTTAAAAATTGATTCTATATCTAGGAACATAAGATTTCTTTTTAGAAAATATTTCTCTTTTAGGATAGTGATGAACATCTTTTGGCTTGTTCACTTTCTCATTAGTTGGTTGGTTATTAGCTTTAACAAAGATAGTTTTACTAGAACTTGGTTTGGAAAACTTTGAATAACCAAGTCCAGTTTTATCATTGGAATATCTTTGTTGGATAAGGAAACCTTCCAACCCAATTTGTCCTTTATTATACCTTTCAAGAACCCTTTTTAATTGGACAATTTGGAAAGAAAGTGATTCATAATTTTTACATACAAAATTTTGTTTTTCACTAATCATCTTTTGTTTTTCATCATCGACATCTTTTTCAATTGTCATTACTTTTTCTTATAGAGATGAAATTATTTTCTTTTGAGATGATATTGTTTTATATAGAATTTTGCATTCTTTAAGAAGTTCATTTATAGCACCTTGTGCATCACTATCGAAAAGAGAAAAATCGCTACTAACCTCATCTTCTTCATTGTCGGAATGGTGTGAAGCCATTAATGCTAAATTTTCACATTCGTCACTTTCCGATCCGGATGAAGAACTTATCTCATTATCTTCCAATGAAATATACGCCTTTTTATTCTTGAAATCCTTCTTTCCTTTAAAGCCACCTTTCTTGGAGAGTTTCGGATAATCCAACTTTATATGATCTTGCTTTTCATATTCATAACATGTGACTTCTTGTGTAGATTTGGAAGCCTTCCTTTTCCTGAAATATTTATTTCTTTTTGCATGAAAGGGTTTGTCATTTTTACCAAAAAACTTACCAAGCCTTTTAACAAGGAGCATGAAATTTTCATCTTCCTCCGGTGCATCATCATCTTTATCTTCCTTTGAATCTACTTTTAAAGCAATTCCTTTGGATTTCTTCTCTTGACTTTCATGTTTTTCAAGTCTTCCAAGTTCAAGTTCATGTTCTTGGAGTTTTTCGAATAATGATGTAGACGTCACAGTGGAAAGGCTTTTCTTCTCCGATATGGCCGTTACTTTTGGTTGCCATTCTCTAGTCAAGGATCTTAGCACTTTAAGATTGAGATCATCATTTGTATATGTTTTTCCGAGAGCAATTAAATGATTCGTCAAGTGAACAAATCTTTTCTATAATGCAACAATGGATTCTCTGACCTGCATTCTGAACATTTCATATTCTTGACTCAATGTGTTTAATCTGGATCTTTCAACTTCAGCGGATCCTTCGTGAGTCTCCACCAAAGTGTCCCATATTTCTTTTTCCGATTTACATTGAGATATGCGGAAGAACTCATCCATACTTAATGACCTTTGAAGAATATTGATAGCTTTCTTTTCATTAACTATTCTTTTCTTATCGTCTTCATCATATGAACTTTTAACCTTCGGAGTGCCAACACCATTGACCATACTCATAGGGTTATGTGGACCATTCTCAACGGTTTCCCATATACCATCTCCTTGTGCTTCTAAATATGCTTTCATGCATATTTTCCAAAAGTCAAAATATTCTGTAGAAAATAGGGGTGGTTTGTTGCTACTACCGCCATCTTTGAAAACTGGGTTTACGCTCGCGGAAGACATCTTTTAGATCAGAGGAGCAAGTTACCAATAACCTACTCTGATGCTAATTGTTAGGTGAGTAGCACCTAAGAGGGGGTGAATTATGTTCTCTGAAACTTTCTCTGATTTTATGAAAAACTTTGTTCTTTCTTTTCTGGTTAGGTTAAGCAATGAACGGTAAAGTGGGGAAAGGTAAAGAACACGAAGATATATCCTAGTTCCCCTCACAGATCGAGAGTACTCCATTCCCCTTTCAACATTGAAGAGATTTTACTATTATCAGGTCTTTTACAAGACTCTTCCTAGTGTTTCTATGAAGACACTAACAATCACACAAAGAACAATCCTCTTGGATTTTTCACTAAGTTTAAAAAAAGAACAATCCCCCCTTTTAATGAACCTCTTGTTTCCAACAATCTTGGACAACAAGAACAAAGCAACAATATGAGTTTTTTACAAGTTTTTGACAAGTGAAAATAATCTATCAATCTATTGATTGATTATCTCCTTTAATGTAATCAAACTTCTTTATGACAAACAAGTGTTCTAATGATGATATGGATGAAATTATATGAATGTGTATGAAAATTCTATAAATAGTTTCACTAGAAAATTTGATCAAAAACACTTGAAATAAATTTGAAAAGATGAATGAAAAAGATTGTTTGAAAATATTTTATGAAAAAGGAGGTGTGTTCAAATTCTGCAAAAATGTGTTATATATAACCCTTATATACCTCTCTAAATGGATATGATACATGAAAGGATGTCATGGTTCAAGAACACACTCCATAGAAAATTTAAATAAAAAATGCAATGTTTTCTGCCACTGGTTCAGTGGTAATCAATTACCCAATATGGTGTAATCAGTTACACCTGGGCCAACGTTACAATATTTGAAAAAAATGCACTGTGTAATCGATTACTTGCTGTAAAAATTGCCTTACACAGCAGCACGCATAGCTGGTAATCGATTACCTTAATGCTGGTAACCGATTACCACACAGCAAAATGGCACAATGCATTTTCAAATAAAGGTGATTGCCGAAAGAGAAAAGTTTAAGAGACCTAAGCAGCCAATACATGAATGAATGATAAAAACTAGAGCACTTGACTTATCATAGAGAGAATGAAAACTTAATACCTTAACACTATGATCGAATCAATAGCAATCTTCAAGACTTTGAAATGCTTTGAGAAGAAACGCTTGAGCTTGAGTCTTGAGTCATTCTTTTTGCAATGCATATATGTTGAGCATGTCTTCATCAAAACACTTTGAGAAGCTTGTCTTCACACATCAAATGTCAAGGAAAACATATTCTCCTCGTTCATATTTATGTTGATGATATCATATTTGGTTCTACTAACATGCAATTGGTCAAAGAGTTCTCAAAGTTAATGTAGGGAAATTTTGAAATGAGTCTAATGGGAGACTTGGTTTACTTTCTCAGACTTCAAATCAAGCAGCTTAAAGAAGGGACATTTGTGTGTCAAACAAAATAGTGCCAAGAGTTTCTTGAACGCTTCGGAATGGTAGATGCAAATTTAATATATACTCTAATGCCCACTAACGGGAAAAGGATGTTGAACGCTTCGGAATGTTGACGTCAAAAGGTATAGAGGTATGATCAGATCTCTTTTATATCTTACAGTATCTAGGATTGATATTATGATTAGTGTATACATGTGCGCTCAATATCAATCTTCTCATAAGGAATCACATTTAGAAGTTGTAAAGCACATCCTTAGATACCTTTATGGTACATCTAAGTATGGGCTATGGTTTTCAAAAGGTAGTCATTATAGTTTGGTTGGTTATTCCGATTCCGATTTTTCCGGTTGCAAATTGGATAGGAAAAGTACTAGTGGAACTTGCCACCTGTTTTCAAACTCTTTAATTAGTTGGCATAGCAAGAAGAATACGTCGCAGACGGTAGTTATTTTGCTCAAATTTTATGGCTCAAACAATAACTACTTGACTTCGACATCAAACTTCAATTTATTTCGATAACATGCGATAATACTAGTGCGATTAACCTAACCAAAAACCCCGTGTTACATTCTCATACTAAACACATTGAGATACGTTACCATTTCCTACGCGACCATGTTGAAAAAGGTGGTGTCATTTTTGAACATGTTGATAGAAAAACTCAACTTGTTGATATTTAAACGAAACCTCTTACGACTGAGCCATTTTTCAATATTCGACGTGAATTGAGCATTCTCGATATCTCAAATCTTGCCTAAATATTTTGGTGCATGCACTATTTACGCTTGCTTCAATTTTCATTTGAAAGTTCTATTTCATGTGAGTGCATCATCCGTCTCTCATCCTATGAGATAGTATCGTTTCACTTATCTTTTTGTTCGTAAGTTTTTATTTCATGTGTTTCTTATATGTCTATTATATGCGATTGCATGTTTATGTTCCAAAAATGTGTGATGTATTTGATAAATGATACATTTCATGCATGTTCACTTCCGAAAATTATATTGTTAAACTATGTGTTTTTCAATCTATATGTTTATAGTGACTTCATGTTATTATATCATTATCATATGTGTTTCACGCTATTATATCTTCACGGTAGAAGAATTTTCGAAGCTATTAGTGTTTGAGCATGTTAACTTATGTTTAGGAAACTTTCACTTTAACGTCATTCTAATGATATTTGAGTGCACGTTATTATTGAACAATTTATCTTTGCAACACCCCTAGATGTTATACATGATACTTTTCATATTTTCTGGCCTTGTCTCTTTTTGATGTTGTAAAAAGGGAAGAAGTTAATACAAGATCGAAGTATCTAAGGTGCGCATATTCAGGGGGAGTTATGATCAAAACATCAAATACTTTATACATTTTGTAATTATCAAAAAGGGGAAGTATGTGAGTGCACTATCCTTTTTATAAATGTTTTAATGATTTCAAAATTAGGACACTTAGTATTTGTGTATATTGGACCTTACCCACTATGTCTATATGTGCATTTTCATCTTAGGATACTTAAGATCAGGGTAAAAACATTTTTACATGTTAAAATTGAGTTTTTATATGAAAAACCAGGTCAGAGGTCGACACATCCAAGCCATAGGTCGACACATATTTGAGGTTTTACAAAGAAAAAGTGGATGTCTTCTATATGTAGACATACAAGCCCATTAGTTTAACGCATAACATGTTTAGGTCAACTCATGCGTGTTTAAGATCAACGCATGTTGAGCTTTGGCAAAGGCAAATTCTCTACCTGCTTGAGGTCGACGCCTAGGGTGTCTTAGGTCAACACACTCATACTATGGACTGACACATACTATTTTGAAAATTCCAACTTGTAATTTTTCTAAAATCTATTTTTCTGTTTTTTTTTCTTACACACACACACACACACGCACACACACACACACACACACACATATATATATATATATATATATATATATATATATATATATATATATATATATATATATATATATATATATATATATATATATATATATATATATATATATATATATATATATATATATATATATATATATATATATATATATATATATATATATATATATATATATATATATATATATATATATATATATATATATATATATATATATATATATATATATATATATATATATATATATATATATATATATATATACACACACACACACACACACATACACACACACACACAACACACAAATCTATTTTTGTGTGTTTGTGTATGTGTGTGTGTGTGTGTGTGTGCGATTTGGATTCAGACGTGTGAAAGCTTCAAATAAAAAGGTTTCTATCAAAGAAGTAGCGGAACTGGAGGATCAAGCTGAAATACTTGAGACAAGATTTTGCAATTTGGATTCAGCTGATTGAAAGCCTTAAATAAATGAGTTTCTGTCAAAGGAGTAGTGTAACCGAAGGATCAATTGGAAATCTTGGAACACTTGATCTTGCTTAAGATCAAGGGAATATAAGAAGATATAATCAACATAAAATTTGGGATTTGGGGGTTTGGATTTCTATTTCTATCTTGTATACAACACTTGCAAAGGTTAATTGAATATCTCAATTCCATTTGGAATTGGGGGCAGACGTACCCATAGTGAAGACAATTGGGGAACTGCCTAAAAAAATTCTCTCTCTCTCTCTCTCTCTCTCTCTCTCTCTCTCTCTCTCTCTCTCTCTCTCTCTCTCTCTTTAACTCTCTTTACAATTTGTGAATTCATTTATTGTGCAATTTCATATAATGATAATTATGTTTGTGTTTAAATATTTCAAATTGTTTCGTAAAATAGTTGCAATCTATAAAATTGCAATTGGGTTTCACATCAATCACACAAAGGAAAAATCAGCTTGGTTTTCATTGCACACTGAGCATTTGTTAAATTGTCTTAGTCAACTTTTATTTCTTAATTTCATTAGAAGTTGATTACCAAAGTGTAAAATTGTTCAAACATTATTCTGAAAAACATATTTATTTGTTTTCTTATCATTGTTATACATTTATTTCATTTTGTTACGGTTTATTACGCATATACGATTCTTCTGATAACGGTTTGGGATAGACGAATGTCGATCCATAATCGTTTTCACTTGCCATAGAAAATATTTTTAAAAACATATTTTCAATAAAAAATTTATTTGCAATCTATTCAACCCCCCCCCCCCCCTCCCTCTAGATTGTTTCCCTCATCTAACATATACGCTTAGGGGGAGTATGGTATACTCTTTATTTAACTTAACTCAATGGGAGTTTAAGCACTCAAAATATATATGTATTGTTTTTTTACCACCTCCCCTGAGAGATGTGTTGTCATCATAAAAAAGGGGAGAATATGGAAGCTTGTTTTGCAGGTGATATGTTTTTAACAAGGACATCAACTTTTGATGATGACATTTAATGTCTTATGATAAGTCAAGAATGAATGGTTAAGCGGATAAAGATGAAACCATAATCATTAGGGTTTGATGGACTTGACTATCTGATGATAACAATCAAATGGAACGTATCTAACTACTCATCTCAAGCTACTTAAGCAAGTGTCCACACAAGTGAAGCATATGGAAATACCTGAAGTACTAAGGATCCTCTTAATTTAGTAGTGAGTGAACCTATTTTAAAACATAAGAGCTTTATCATAAAAGCACAAGGATGAAAGCAAACACACTAAAATGTTTTTCAAAATACTTTTACCAAACATAATACCTTAAAAAATATCTTGAAGTTGTGCCAGATGAATTAAGAACTCTCAAAATATCTATAGGAGAAATTTTTACTCATCTAATCCATTGGGACATTTGTCTAATTGATTAGGTTAGTTAAAAAATGAGCCACAATTGATTTGGACAATATCTTAATGATGTGAAACGACTAGATATCTTTTCATTCCTCTTTTAAAATAAAAACCGTTTGTATTTCAAACTTCAAATCGATTGTGAATATGTGTCAATCGATTAGAATGTCATAAAAAGCTTTTATTGAATTTTCCTTTTTGATCCAACCTATAGCCTATAAATAGAGGTCCATTTTTCTCATTTTATTTCATCATCCATAACCGTGTTTTGACACATCTTCTCTCTCTCTCTCTCTCTCTCTCTCTCTCTCTCTCTCTCTCTCTCTCTCTCTCTGTGTGTGTGTGTGTGTGTCTCTCTCTCTCTCTCTCTCTCTCTCTCTCTCTCTCTAAAGTTTTAAATTTCTCTCACTAATGTTTTAGCCTAAGTGCTTATGTGAGAAAGGTTCTTTTGTGAGTGAGGATATAATTGTAATTCTAGAAAGGATAGAATTATAAATTCACAAAAGGAATGTTTCGTATACCTTTGTTGAATATTATCCATATAGGGTTTGTTTGGGCAGAAGCTAAACCCGTATAAAGATTTTGTTTGGGATTGTGTGATTCAGTTCTAGTTTAGGTTGGATATCAACCCGTGATAAAATCTCCTAGGTTCTTGGTCAACCCGGTATTAAAACCAAGATAGGTTAAAGCTCAACCCAGTATTAAAAGCTTCATGGGTTTGAGAATAACCCGGTGTTAAAATCTCACAGGTTATTGATTATTCCGTGTAAAATCAAGGTTTGAGGTTTGTGAGCTTAACCCGTATAAAAGCATCCAAGGTTTGAGGAATTTGAAGACTAACTGCTTCAAGGTCCTCGTTTGTGAAGAAAGGACCAGCCGCATGGATTCACCATTTGGAAGAGAAGTTTCAAACTCTTATATACTGAAGTCTTATAATATTTGATTGGAGGTCAACCAACATTTCCTTGTATATGTGAGTTCGTGAGTCTTTCTTTCTAAAAGCTATCAACGTTTATTGAAAACTCTCAAGATAAATTCTTGAGGACATAATTAATTCGTTTTTGAATGAACCTGTATAATTTCATGTGTTCCTCTCTTTCCCTCAAACTCTTTACTTTTCACATTTTATTTTCCGCTCTTTTATTTTCTGTTGATATGTTTCCCCTGGTTTATGATAGCTTTCTAAACTTTATATGCCACAGTTTGACCCAATTTTTATCTAAATTCAGAGGTTTCCTTATCTGACGTCGGAGTCTGGGGTGGATTCACAACATAAAATTGATCCTCCTGAAAATAATATTTGTTCTCCATCTTATCTAGTGGTTTAGATTTATGGGGATTTATTTTTGCTTTAGAAGGTCTCAAGACTATGAAATATGAAGGTTGTGTTAGGATTTCCCTTCGATGCTCCACTGAAAGCTACTTATCATAAAATAAAGGGCCTTTGTTCGCTAGATAAACTTTAGACCCGTTTGAGACTTGAGAGATAAGCTCACCCCTATCTTAATTTCCCAACTCTGTTTGACTTTTATTTTGGCTTATTGGGCCAACATATTCTCATTGGCCTTATTCAAAGATTCCAAAGGATCTCTCTCTCTATCTATCTATCTATCTATCTATATATATATATATATATATATATATATATATATATATATATATATATATATATATATATATATATATATATATATTCAATGCTATTCTCATTGAGCCATGAGAGTCTTTCATCATTTTGATTCTGAAAAATTCATTGTTGATCTTGACATTAAAAGATTCATTGAGCATTGTTGCACATATAGTCATGACCAAGAATCTCGCCATGTTCATGCACTCATGCTTCATTGTATTATTGTTGGTGCAAATGAAGGATCTAACTGTTGATGCTAGGAGTTCAAATAAAGATGTGTTCCAAGCATGGAAAAGAATACCAAAACACCTCATCCATGTCACTGTTTCTTTGTCAACATCTCCTTCCTTCCATTCCCTAACTTTAGAAAACCATTGGCTCCACCAATCCTTTCCTTCTTTAATCAAATCACTGATTTCTCCTGCTCACATTCTTTCGATAAGAAAATATTTTCTCCTAAAGGTGTCACTTTAATACAAAAGTAGCCTTCAGCTGCAAATATATTTGGATGTTGTAGCATATTCCAAGGTTCACCAATATACCCACAAAAGCCTTCTTGAATATTTGAGGCCCATTTTATTTAGTCTAGAACTCTAAGTGTGAAACTAGCTTTCTAGGAATAATATCAGGATATTTCTCTTTATTTTCTACCACTTCTGCGAACAATCATATTCATGAATTATCTCTGTTGCACCAATTTCTTTTAGATGGAACTTCAAACTTCTTCGAGGTCTTTCCCGATCTCCTCTTACCAGCTTCTTCTGCAAGTGCCTATTCTTTCTTCCTTTGGAATATGGGAACATTAGCATGAATCTTTTTGTTATCAATGAATAAATGATCCAGTCTAATGGCTAACAGTATGACGTCTTCAACTTTTATATATATATATATATATATATATATATATATATATATATATATATATATATAATATATATATATATATATATATATATATATATATATATAATATATATATATATATATATATATATATATATATATATATATATATATATATATCTTTTGCCTTGCAATTATATGGGATTTCCGAAAAATAAATTGAAGAGATTAAATCTTCTTTGGCTCTGTCCCTTCTCTCTCCACCGATGTGAGAATCCCATTTCTGCATGAATCTTCTGTTTCTACCTTTTCTTAAAATCTTTTGCCACTCTATCTAGTACTCTTATTCTAGAACTAATGTGAATAAATCGAAGAAAATTAAAAGGGATGATTATTTGATCTTTGATTTTTTTGTTTTGGGATTTTTAGGTTGATGCAAATTACAAAAAGTAACGTTATCACTGTCCTTTAACAAACCACGGTAGATTCAGATGATAATTTTTTTAATTTTTAATTAATAATTATAAACTCATTATTATGGTGGTTTACAACAATCATAAAAAAATAAAAGTCATATCACTAGGGTTGTTTACACTATCCCTTGTGTTATATTTTAAATTTAAAATTTAAAATTTTAAATACTTAAAATCTGGTTTTTTTTTATATAATTACGTTAATGTAAATCATATATTACCATAATCGTTTAAACTAACCGTTATATATATATATATATATATATATATATATATATATATATATATATATAATATATATATATATATATATATATATATATATATATATATATATATATATATATATATATAAATATTATTTATTTTTAATTTTTAAATGTTTAAAACCTGATTTTTTTTTTTTATAAAATGACATTAAGTTATCCACATATCACACAAGGTTTTATTAAACAACCATGATAGAATAAATTATTCACTTAAAGGAGACATAGCTAGCTATCTTATCTCTTTGGTTACATTTATTCATTTTCATTAGCGAAACAACGTCATTTTCAACCCTGACAAAGATTTTGACAACTTATTTTTACTTATTCAACAAGTTTATGGTACATAAAAGTTTTCCGCATGCATCTATACTAAAATTCATTTTCCATTGTGTTTATGTTTATGTTGGTGATGCCATTCTATTGATGATACCATTGTTGTTGATGATGTCATTGTTGTTAATGCATTATGTTGATGATGTCATAGTTGTTGATGATTCCATTATTGTTGATGATGTCATTGTTGTTTATGTATTTGTTGTTCTTAATGTCATTGTATTGATGATTCCACTGTTATTGATGATTCATTTGTTGTTGATGATGTAATTGTATTGATGATGCCATTGTTGTTTATGTATTTGATGTTGTTGATGTCATTGTGTTGATAATGCCATTGTTTTTTATGCATTGTTATCTCCATGCTTCTTGAACAAATAATAAATGTCTTTTGCCTTGCAGTTATCTGGGATTTCCGAAAAATTAATTGAAAAGATTAAATCTTCCTTTGCTTCATCCCTTCTTTCTCCACCGATGTGAGAATCCCATCTCTGATTGAATCTTCCCTTTCTATCTTTTCTTAAAACTTTTTGCCATTCCATCTACTATAATTATTCTATGACTAATGTCAATAAATCGAAGAGCAAGAAAAAAGGATGATTATTTGGTCTTGGATTTTAGGGTTGATGGATTTTTAGGTTGATGCACTACTACAAAAAAATAATACAAGAACGCCTACATTACCACTGTCCTTTGACGGACCATGGTGATATCTCTAAATTCAGAAATCATTTTTTTAAAATTTTTAATTAAAAATGGTAAGCTTATTATCATGGTTGTATAGAACAACTTATGTGATATCTTATACCTTTCATGTGTTCGATTCTCAACGCAAACAAATTCGTGATTTCTTCATTATTTTAGTTGCGCATTTCATTTTTATATGTTTTAGATAAAAAAAGTAAAAGTCATATCACTAGGGTTGTTTACACTATCCATTGTGATATATTTTTCAATTTGTTTTTAAAATTTAAATACTAAAAACCTGACGGTTTATTTATAGTTACATTAACGTAAACCATATATCATCATGATTGTTTAAACTAACTATTGTGATATATATATATATATATATATATATATATATATATATATATATATATATATATATATATATATATATATATATATATATATATATATATATATATATATATATATATATATATATATATATATATTAATTTTTAAATGCTTAAAATCTGACATTTTTTTATTTATAAAATTACATTAAGTTAGCCATATATCACAAGGTTTTATTAAACAACCATGATAAAATAACTTATTCACTTAAAGAAAACATAGCTAGCTATCTTATCTCTTCAGATACATTTATTCATTTCCATTAGCGAAGCAACGCCATTTTCAACCCTGACGAAACAATACTATTTTCAACCTTAACAAAACAAACAATTTTCAACCCTAACGAAACAACACCATTTTCAACCCACATATTCATCCAACTTTGTCGTTCTAGGCTTACGTACCATCGAGGTGGAAGACGACACCAATTTCTTCGTTGTAGGCTTACGTACCGTCAATGAGAAAGACAAAGATCTTGACAACTTTTTTTTACTTATTCATCACGTTTATGATACGTAAAAGTTTTCCCCATGCGTCTACAATAAACTTAATTTTCCATTGTCTTTATGTTTATGTTGTTGATGCCATTGTGTTGATGATAACATTGTTGTTGATGATGATATTGTTGTTGATGCCTTATGTTGATGATGCCATTACTGTTGATGATTCAATTATCGTTGATGATGTCATTGTTTGTTTATATATTTGTTATTGTTAATGTCATTGTGTTACTAATGCCATAGTTTTTGAGGATCCATTTGTTGTTAATGCCATTATGTTGATGATGCAATTGTGTTGATGATGCCATTGTTGTTTAGGTATTTTATGTTGTTGATGCCATTGCGTTGATAATTCCATTGTTATTTATGCATTTTTATCTCCATTCTTCTTGAATAAATAATAGATGTCTTTTGCCTTGCGGAGATTAAATCATCTTTGGCTTCATCCCTTCTCTCTCCACCGATGTGAGAATCCCATCTCTGATTGAATCTTCTGTTTATACCTTTTCTTAAAACCTTTTGCCACCTCATATATTACTCTTATTCTAGAACTAATGTCAATAAATCGAAGAGAAGGAAAAAGGGATGATTATTTGGTCTTGGATTTTTTGGTTGATGAATTTTTAGGTTGATGCACTACTACAAAAAATATATACAACAACACCAACGTTACCATTGTCCTTTGACGGACCGTGGTGATATCTCTAAATTCAAACGTCATTTTTTTTAATTTTTAATTAAAAATTGTAATCTTATTATCATGGTTGTTTAGAACAACTGCGGGGATATCTTATACCTTTCATGAGTTTAATTCTCAGTGCAAACATATATGTGATTTCTTTATTATTTTAGTTGCGCCTTTCATTTTTATATATTTTAGATAAAAAAAATATAAGTCATATCACTAGGGTTGTTTACACTATCCATTGTGGTATATTTTTGAATTTTTTTTTAACTTTTAAATATTTAAAACCTGACGTTTTTTTTATAATTACATGAACATAAACCATATATGACCATGATTGTTTAAACTAACCGTTGATATATATATATATATATATATATATATATATATATATATATATATATATATATATATATATATATATATATATATATATATATATATATTAATTTCTAAATGCTTAAAACATGACGTTTTCTTTTATATAATTACATTAAGTTATCCATATATCACAAGGTTTTATTAAACAACCAATATAAAATAACTTATTCACTTAAGGGAAACATAGCTAGCTATCTTATCTCTTTAGTTGCATTTATTCATTTCCATTAGCGAAGCAACGCCATTTTCAAATCTAACGAAACAATACCATTTTAAACCCTAACAAAATAACACAATTTTAAATCCTAACTAAACATCGCCATTTCAACCCACAACTTCATCCAACTTCGTCGTTCTAGGCTTACTTATCATCGAGGTGGAAGACGACACCAACTTTGTCGTTCTAGGCTTACATACCGTCGAGGTGGAAGACGACACCAACTTTGTCGTTCTAGGCTTACATACCGTTGATGAGAAAGACAAAGATTCACTACGTCAAATAAGGGAAAAGAGGGCGCTTTTTTGGCCTATAACAGGCTTTAAAGCGCCCTCTAATCTGGCGCTGGCATAGGTAAAGACAGCGCTTTTTTTTTCCTGGTGAAAGCGCTCTCTAAAGTGGCTCTTTAAGCCCTTTAAGGGCCACTTTAGAGGGCGCTTTTTAAAGAAAGCGCCCTCTAAAGTGGAAACTTTTAAGGGTTTAGAGGGCGCTTTTACTGGAAAGCGCCCTCTAAAGTGGAAACCTTTAAGGGTTTAGAGGGCGCTTTTACTGGAAAGCGCCCTCTAAAGTGGAAATTTAAAGGGTTTAGAGGGCGCTTATTTTGGAAAGCGCCCTCTAAAGTGGGTGGTTATTTAACATTTACATGCATCACATGTCTCTGTGACCATATTCTCATTTCAGGTTATGTTGCAGCCACAAGAGGTAACCAGAAGAAAATGGCATACAGCTGCTTGTTATAATTCACAAGAGCAACTAAAGGTTCTTTTTATGCTTTTATAATATTAAAATACAAATACTGATATATGCTTATTGTTTATATGATCCTCTTGCTATTTGAAATGTCATGAACCGAAACCACTGCTACTCTAATTGAAATGTATAATAACCACTCTCTTTCATTTATTTGTTTATAATCAATCAATTACAACAAAAATGCAAGTATGCTGCTAGATTAGAAAATCACACTGTTTTGGTATTTTTCATATTTAACAAGACCAAAGAGCACAAAAATGAATTAAGTTGATTCAGAAAAAAAAATATGAATGTGAATACATGAGTGAACATTAGCTGAAGTGCTACTCGAAAGGAAACTTCATCTGAAAAACTGTTGTATTTCTTCAAGAGTTTTTCCCTTTGTCTCGGGGACCCAAATGGCAACAAATCCTGCTGTGAAAACACACACTGCAGTATATATTGTGAAGGTTCCTGATAAAAACATAGGAAGCTTCTGGTTAGAAACAATAGATATTTATATAAAATTAACATAGGCAATGCACACAAACCTCCCGAACTCCAATCCAAGAGCAAATTTGCTGTTAATGTAACCAACCAGGAAAAGAACCAATTGGCAAGTGTTGCAAAACTTCCAGCTAGGCCTTTGATGTTAATCGGAAGAATCTATTATGTAAAATATATTCAACACATCAACTATCACATTATATTACAACAAAGGTTTGTTCATATAGGGTTGTCATGCATATTATTATTGAAGAAAATTATACCTCAGACATTATAATCCATGGCATTGCTCCTAATCCCAGAGAGAATGCAATAACCATGACCTGAAAGAAATTGAAAGTTTATAATAATGAAGTTAGGGAAACAAACAATAGAAACCATCATTTGTGTAATAAAGTTGTATTTACACACCACAACTCCAGTCACCGATACGAGGCTCAATGTCGCATATAAATCAGAATCTGGTGATATACATTCCTGAGAACAAATTCAACATAAAATATATTATCCATATAAAAAACCAAAAATATAAAGAAGAATTTACTGATATATAATCCTGTGAATCTTTGTTACAAATTTCTGAACATTTATGCATGAATGCATGTGTAATATCTAGTTAATGTATTATGTATATATAAAAATAAACAAAAAAAAATGTTCAAAAAATATAACAAACAAAAAAATTATTATTACCTTCAAGTAGAATGATATTGAAACAACCAAAAGACTCAAAGCCATTGCAGATGAAGAAACCTGCAATAGGAGATTTTGATTAATCTCTTATTACCCTCCAAACAAATAGTAATGTGAATGCAAAAATTATCGAAAAAGCTCAGACTCACAATAAGTAAAAGCCGGCGACCAGATTTGTCTGCTAACCACAAAGTTAAAATCGTAGCAAGAACCTAAATGACATGTAAATATTGTTCAGATTATGGTCTGATAAATTTGGAACGTTACAAATTTAGTTTCCTTTCAGTCGAACCTGAACAGCACCGACTCCAAATGTTGCTACATCACTCGAAACATGCGTCTAAATCTCGGAATAACAGGAAAATACCACAAGACTTTTGCTGGAGACAACTTGTTCTTATATCGCGAGACACCGTATTTAGGACACTCATTTAACGATGCATACTCATTTCGAAACAAAACGCAATCGTTTGGACATGCATGTATCTTATCATAGCTCATGCCAATAGAGCACAACATCTTTTTGGTCTCATATGTTCGATTGGGAAGAACATTATCCTCAGGAAACATATCTTTCAAAAGGGCTAATAACTCTGTGAAACTTTTATCCGACCATCCATTGCCCGCCTTTAAGTTGTACAACTTTAATACCGCAGACAATCTTGTGAATTTAGTGCAACCATCATACAAAGGTTTCTCTGCATCACTTACCAACCTCTCAAACATTTCGGGACAATCCTTAAGATCTCCTTCAAGTGCTTCTGTAATCTCTTCAACTCGATCATAATCGTATGTATCTGCGCCACTATAGTTTGAGGCATAGGTCGTACTATCCCCCGGTTCAACATTCTCGTTACTTTTCTCACCATGCAAATTCCAACATGTATGACTTCGATCAATTCCATGCCTCATTAGATGCGATGTCAACTGAACTGCGTCAACCCGTTTCCCATAACAACAACCCAAGCAAGGACATATCATTCTACTGGGGTCTTCGGCATGCGCAACGGCAAACTTAACGAATTCTGATACCCCATTCTCGTACTCTCTCGACAATCGATTGGAAGACATCCATGTATTATCCATTACTAATTAGAATAAACAAAAAACAATTTTAGAAGAGAAACCAAAAATGGGATGAGACAAAACAATTTTGCTTTATTGAGTTAGTCTCTGTGCAGGGCATTCATGTCTCCAACAACAACCCAAAACTAAAACAATTTTGGTTTATTGAGTTAGTTTCTCAACATTTTCAGATATCTCTGACTTCAATAGCATGAGAATGTATGAACCATGCATTAAGCATTAGTGGTATGCACTAATTTGTAGCATAGTTATATATCATCATATAGTTTTTACAAAAGATAAACATTGACTAGAAAATATATATGTAGAATTGTATAATGGTCTAACTGAAAGCTAACAGAAGAATAGTCGACTCTAATTTACTCTATCAAATAACATCCATACCTAAACTTCTTAAGTTACTAGCTACGCTATGTATGCTAGAATAAATACACTCATAAGCTGCATAGTGTACCTTTGATTGGTAGAAGGTGTTTTAGATATTGCTGCCTCCTTTTTCTACATCGAGAAACAAATGGAACAGTTGGTGAAATTTAACCCATAATGCCTAGTCTCCATTGCTAGCATTGCAACACAATAATTATTGTTGAGAATACTCAATAAATGTATGAACCAAGAAAATGAAACCAAAAATGAACAATAGCGAACGTCAGAAGAGAAACCAAGTAATATGAAGATTAGAAAAATACCTATGGTGTCAAAATCGAACAGCTAACAACAAATTAATAGAAGGAGGAAACGTCGTAGATCTAACAGAGGTGGAAGGAGAACGCCTTAGAAGTAGCAAAAATCGTAGCAGTGAGAACCCTAACGTGAAAAAGAACGAAAATAACAGAGAGTGAAATAACAAAACGCGCAGTATGTTATAATTTTAATGTTTACTAAAGGGGACCTTAGAGGGCGCTTGTGGAAAAAAAGCGCCCTCTAAAGGGGGCCTGAGGCGCTTATGAAAGCGCTCTCTAAGGCTTTCCAAAAGCGCTTTATAAACTGGAAATGCACATGGACTTATAGAACTCTTTTTTAAAAGCGCCCTCTAAGGGTAACCTTAGAGGGCGCTTTCTAAAAAGCGCCCTGTATTGTTGTCCCTCTATCTCCTCCTTATTTTTTCGCTTCACCTTAGAGGGCGCTTTATTACAAAAGCGCCCTCTAAAGTGCGCTGTCTATTCCAGTTGTTCGCTCCTTATTTTTTCGCTTCACTTTAGAGTGCGCTTTTGTAATAAAGCGCCCTCTAGGTGCGCTGTCTATTCCAGTTTTTGGCGTAGTGATTTTGACAACTTTTTTTTTACTTATTCATCACATTTCTGGTATGTAAAAGTTTTCCCTATGCATCTACAATAAACTTCATTTTCCATTGTGTTTATGTTTATGTTGTTGATGCAATTGTATGGATGACACCATTGTTGTTGATGATGACATTGTTGTTGATGCCTTATCTTGATGATGCCATTATTGTTGATGATTCCATTATTGTTGATGATGTCATTGTGTTAATGATGCCATTGTTTTTTATATATTTGTTATTGCTAATGTCATTGTGTTGATGATGCCATTATTATGATGATTCATTTGTTGTTGATGCCATTATGTTGATGATGCAATTATGTTGATGATGCCATTATTATTTATGTGTTTGATGTTGTTGATGCCATTGTATTGATAATTCATTTGTTATTGATGATGAATTTGTTGTTAATGACATTGTGTTGATGACTCCATTGTTTTTTATGTATTTGTTGTTATTGACGTCGTTGTGTTGATGATGGTATTATGGTTGATGATGCCATTGTCATTAAAATGCCATTGTTTTGATGATGCTATGTTGTTTATGCATTTTTTGTTGTTAATTCCATTTTGTTGATTATACCATTGTTGTTTATGTAGTTGTTGTTGTTAATGATATTGTGTTAATGATGTGATATTATTGTTGATGATATCATTGTGTTATGACGCCTTATGTTGATGATTCCATTGTTGTTGTTGATGCCATTGTGTTGATGATGCCATTGTTGTTGATGCCATTATGTGGTTGATGTTTGTGTTTGTATCTTGATGTTGATTATTTTATATCTTGATAGATGGCCTCTTCTTTATCTAGTAGTAATAAAATTACTTATTCAAATGAAACTTGTTGTTGAATGTAATTTTAAGTGTCGGGTTTTGGTTATCGTCTCCACAGGGATTGTGAGATATCACCGCCTTTCGACAGTTGTTTTAACTCTTAGCTTAAGGTAACAATGGGGTTTTGGTATTTGTCACGGTATCTTGCATAAAAGTGTAATAAAATGCGGTAAAAGTTTTGGTTTTAATATTTGAGAAATATTGCCAAAGTTAGGGTTCGACGATCACTTTGCATGTATATGTTCGATCAACAAAACTTATAAACTCCTTTAGATGATAAACTATTTCACAAAGTCCTCCCAATGTGTTTATCTCTAACACACATTGTGAGTTTTCCCATTTTGATCCAATGTTTATCTCTAACATAATCTATCAAAATGACAACTTTTTGGTTCAACCTTATGGTGAACAAAATCATTCATTACTATCTCTAGCTAACAAACAAGATTGGATGAAAACCTAGGTTAAGAGTTGGTAAACATCTCTCGATCATAAACCAACACAAAGAGTTTTGAATAAGAACAAAGTTTTCACCATATATTCACCATTAAAGAGTTTACAAATGAAGATCATCCCATTTACACACAAAGCTAATGATCATCTACATCTAACCTTGACAAAATGAAGGACTTAGCTACTCATTTTCATGGTAGCTTGGTCAACAAGTTTCGGAAGAAGGTTGATCAACATCCGAGTCGAATAATCGAGATTGGATGGGAATCCACCTTCTTTTTGTGAAAGATTGTTAAGAGATGAAGAGAAATGATTTCTAGGTCACAAAAGATCCCACGAGAAATGCTGGAAAATATCTCAAAAGTACAAAAGTATGGAGGTGCAAAAGTATGGCTCCAAAAAGTAGCTCTTGCTACTTATAGAGATGCTACTGAGCTGTCATGCTCGCTAGGCGAGCAGAATGGCTCGCCTAGCGATCCCCTAAATGAGGCACCTGAGGCACCTGCGCCCAGAGAAACAACCTTTGCCAACTGGCATGTTCGCTAGGCGAACAAAACCTTCGCTAGGCGAAGCCCACGCTTCAACCTTCGCTCCAGCGAGCTTGAGAGGTTTTGCTACTGGAATGCTCGCTGGGAGCTCGCTAATGGCTCGCCTAGTGAGTGAGTGCTGGCTGCGCTTTTCACCAAGTCTGGACGTGTTCGCTACACACCTCGCTGGCAGCTCGCCTAGCGAGTTTGTAGATGTTTGCCACAGTAAAATACTGGAGCTTTTCGCTGGGTTCTCGTTGGGCGCTCGCCTAGCGAGCAAGCTGATGAATGCATCTTTTCTTTGGTCCCTTTGCCAACTTTCTTGTGGCTTCATTTTCTATTATTTCATGCCTAATTCCTGCACAATAACACACAAATCAAAGGTATCAAGATCGTTTATCATTGTATTGCAATTCATCAAAAACAAAGGTGGTTTCGAACACATTGGCAAGGAAACGGAGTGAAAGATGCCCATATTTGATAGCTCAAATAAGCACTTTTGGGTATCTAACAACTCTCCCCAACTAGATTCTTGCTTGTCCTCAAGCAAAGTATGCCTCTTGAAGGACAAGAGGATTTGCATTAAGAAAAAGGTTTCTCCGAAATCGGATAAAACGGCTCAAACACAAGCGAATCAGTAGATACAAATTTCCAACGGTTAGAATAAAATAATACACAAGAACTAAGACTTAGTAGCAATGCGAAATATGTATCTATCTACAACAATATTATCTTGAATGAATCACCCTATCTCTCCTCTTCGAATAAGGATTGAAGAAATTACGCGTTTGCAACCGCGGGAATAATCTCACTCTCTAACAAACAATGAAGAAATCAATTCAATTCATACAATGTCTAACAATTATAAATGGTAATGTGGAAGCACGAAGATCACTAAGGGCTTTTCGGTTGAAGCTTGGTTAGGTTAACAAACAAGGGTCATTTCTAAGGCCATTGAAAACGAAATTGCCGATGCAAAAGAGACATTCACTGTACATTATTCACACATCTCAACTTCGTTCCATTTATTTCTCATTTGAAACCTTCACAACTCTTATTTCACAACTCAATTTTTGTTTTTCACTATTTTTCTTCCAAGCAAGCATTCATTTTTATTTTCTCTATATTTTTTTTTCTTTTCTTTCACATCATATTTACAAAACAGATGTTTCTCTTTTCTATGTTATATATATATATATATATATATATATATATATATATATATATATATATATATATATATATATATATATATATATATATATATATATATATTTTCTTTTTATGCTTGCTCGGTTTTTCAAGAGTTGTGGCACTTACCGATTCTCATTTTTGTTCTCCCCAACTTATTTCTTACTCACCCTAAGTGAATGCTCTTGACTTTTTACGGCAAAAGAACAATTATCAAAATTTTCCGGGTTTCAAGAAAAAGATTTTTGAAATCTCGCTTTATTTCAAGCTAAGATTCAACTGTTTAAGCTTAAAGGGGTTAACGAATACTCTCTCTGCTCACAGGTAAGTTGTATTTGGAACTGGTTGTGCTCGATAGAAAACAAGTGCCTTGATCATTTCTAATTGCTTCCACATATTCACAATAATAAAAGACAAAGCATGAATCAAATGAATCAACAAAGCTTATTAGAATCCAGCATTTAAGTGTAAAATGGAGGTTTCCTCATAATTTGTGGTTTTAAGTCCTAGATGAAACATTCATTCAATTATGTTGCAAAAAGACAATACTTAATTACAAAAAAAAAGAGTAAAGTTCTTAGTGCATTCTAAAATTCTAGCCGGAGGTAACCATGTACCTTAGCATT
Organism: Lathyrus oleraceus; assembly: GCF_024323335.1. Lineage (NCBI taxonomy): Eukaryota > Viridiplantae > Streptophyta > Magnoliopsida > Fabales > Fabaceae > Lathyrus > Lathyrus oleraceus. The sequence goes on along the minus strand of NC_066583.1, from coordinate 378,986,670 downwards.
ATTCACTTGTTTATTTTTATCATTGTCATCCAAGCTCGGATGCACATTCATTGGATACTTCTTTGAGGAGCAACCAATCTAGAAGGTTTGACACTCAACCAACCAAAAATTTATTAAAACAGAAGAAATTTAAAACATAAATAATAACATTACTTCAAAATTTAAATTTGTTCATGGGGGACAAAACACCCCAAAAGTACATAGCCAAAATCAAAATACACAATTCTGAAAATACAATAGAAATAAAACATAATATGAAAAATAAAATAACTTAGCCCTCCAAGGACTCAGAACCCTCATCACTACCGGCTTCAGAACCAGTAGCCTCATCATCATCATCTCCATCAGCAGCACCAGAAGACGCACCAGCACCCGCCCCCTCTCCAAACACAGGCCTGTCCACAGGCCAGCTAGCATTTTGCAGAAACTGCTCACGCGTCATCAATGAGTGATCACCGGAGGGGTCACGTGCCTGCAGCTGTAACAGCTGCATAGAATCGTGCATATCGAGCATGGCGTGCTGAGTTGCCGCCATCCAATCCCAGTTGTAGTTGCAGACAGCCTGCTGGAAAGGATCGGATCCTAGAGTAGAAGTACCAGGACCATCAGAAGCCCCGGTAACCTCAGCAGCTGAACTACCTCGTACATTCTTCGGTTTGCAAAACTTGGCCACGTATCAGTCATCAATGGGTGGCGGGATCCTTACTTGACCCCTAGAGGGTAGCCTCACCCTCGCTTGCATGCACAAACTCATGATTAGGCAAGGGAAAGCCAGGGGACAATTCACTCGTGCCCCCGACTTTAGCCCGCTTTCAATCACGGACTTCAGCTCATAAGCAATAATCCTCGCCACATCAATCTGGACGTTTATGAGGACGCTGTGTACCAAGTGTGCCACTGGGATCGGCACTGTAGAAGTATGAGACTTGGGTGTGATGTTTGTAAGAACCAACAAAAGGATCAGTTGAGCCAAGGGAGTCATGTCCTCCCTATGGTATCTCATGGGAACCCCATATGGGTTCAACTCAACTGATTTCCCTCTCAAAAGCAGGGCAGCAGAAATTGCATCAGTATCCCGGTGAAGCCTTAATTCTTGGTGGTAGGTGTCTCTCTCCTCGGCTCCTAGTTGGAGCGGTTCAACCAGGACACGGTTAATTGCATCCCGATCGAACGCAACAGGACGGCCTGACGCTCTAGACGTCCATGTGAATGGCTCGTCATCATCCGGCAGTGCGTTCGCATAAAATTCACGCACCGTTGCGATATCGTAATGCTCCAGAGGGGAAATTAACTGGTCCCATTTTTTGCTGTTAATCAACCCGGCGAATGTTCGGTTCGTGCCTTCAGGGTTGATTAAAAATCTCTTTTCCTGAAGAATCTTTCGCTTTTCCAAAGCAATATATCTTGCGGCTTGCTTTGGCCCGACAAATTTGTCGGTGTCGAATTGTATTGGTACGGGACGGGAAGTGTTCCCGCCCTTTCTCTTTTTCGAAGCTCCGGATCTGGATTCCATCTGCAAAACATAGAGAGGAGGCAACACAAACACAAAACAGATTAGAAAGCAAAACCAGAATTCCAACTACTGTCATGCTCGCTGCTGCTTCGCCTAGCGAAGTGGCAGCGAATGCTCGCCACTGGTTCGCCTAGCGAGTTGCTAGCGAACTTTACGGGTTTTTGGGTTCTGCAATATTTACAGTGAAATTTTGGCAAAACCCAAGTTCTCAAGGTATCTATTTCAGAACAAAATGATCTATCAAGAAAAGAATCGTTCTAGGATACATGTAATTCGAAACCCACATGCAAAACCTAAAGTTTCCCACATGCAAAACCTAAAGTACCCATTCCCCCAAATTCACCCTAAATGACATGCAAATCAGAAATTTACAAAGTTCAAACATAAAGAAATGGAATTAGGGCAAACCTTAGTGAAAGAGATTGATTGAATTTGAAATGCAGTGAGATTTGCAATGCTTCAGTTTAGGGTTTGAGTGTTTGTGAGAGAGATGAAATTATGAGAGAGTGCTTGTGAGTGTTCGGTTCAGAGTTATGAAAAGGAAAATTGTTTTTGGGCCCAAAATGAATGGCCTGCTGAGAATTAAATTAGTGCTGTCACGCAGCGCTCGCCTCTGCTTCGCCTAGCGAGCAGCTAGCGAATCTGCTCGCTACTGCTTCGCCTAGCGAGCAGCAGGCGAGCATGACAGCATTTGCTTTTTCAAAAATAGTATTCCTGGTACATTCAGCAAGTTTTAACAATTGGAATCCCAATACGACACAACCGAAAAACTGTAAATACTTACAATGTTGGGGTGCCTCCCAACAAGCACTTGTTTAATGTCGGATAAGCTCGACGGTGCGATGCTCACAGAGGAGCATCCAAAGGAATAGCACAGCTCTCGCGATCCACATGACCGCCAAGATAAACCTTCAAACGTTGGCCATTAACGGTCCAACTGTCCTTCTTTTCCATGTCCTCAATGACAATAGCTCCGTACTCCTTAACTTCTTTGACCCGAAATGGCCCGGACCATTTTGATTTCAACTTTCCGGGGAATAACTTCAATCTGGAATTGAACAGTAGGACCAACTGTCCGGGCACAAATTCTTTCTTTCGAAGCGTTTTGTCATGATATTTTTTTACCTTTTCTTTGTACAACCAACTTGAGTGATATGCGGCATTGCGCATTTCTTCCAACTCAAGCAGTTGCACCTTCCTTTTCTCACCGGCCAAATCATTTTCAAAATTTAAAAATTTCAGAGCCCACAAGGCTTTGTGCTCCAATTCGACCGACAAATGACAAGTTTTACCAAACACCAATTGAAAAGGAGTTAGGCCAATTGGAGCTTTAAAGGCGGTATGGTATGCCCATAACGCTTCATCCAATTTTTGTGACCACTCTTTTTTCGAATTTGACACAGTTTTTTCGAGGATTCTCTTAATCTCACGATTAGAGACCTCGGCTTGCCCATTAGCCTGTGGGTGATACGGAGTTGCCACTCTGTGTGATACATTGTAATGTTTTAAAATGCTTTCCAACGGTGCATTACAAAAGTGTGACCCTCCGTCACTTATCAACACTCGGGGGGTTCCGAAACGGGAAAATATGTTTTTCTTCAAAAAATTTATTACCGTTTTCGCATCCGCCCGAGGTGAGGCAATCGCCTCAACCCACTTAGAAACATAATCAACTACGACAAGCATATACTCGTTACCATAAGAGGGTGGGAATGGTCCTACAAAATCGATCCCTCAACAATCAAATACTTCGACCTCTTGGATGTTTTGGAGAGGCATCTCGTCTCTCTTACCAATCTCACCACTTCTCTGGAAACTATCACAACTTTGCGCATGGGTATGTGCGTCTTTGAAAATAGTGGACCAATAAAATCCCGACTGAAGGATTTTAGTGGTCGTTCTCACCCCATTATAGTGTCCGCCGTAAGGCGAGTTGTGACATTGTCAAAGGATGCTCTGCGCTTCATCGCCAGTAACGCATCTCCTTAAAAGGTTATCACTACCCAACTTAAACAAGTACGGGTCATCCCATACGTAATACTTGGCATCCGAAAGAAACTTCCTTTTTTGGTTTGAAGTTAGGTCGGGAGGCACAAAACCACTAGCCTTGTGGTTCGCAAAGTCTGCAAACCACGGCCTAACTTGAACTTTGAATAGTTTTTCATCAGGAAATTCTTCCCGGATTTCTTTCTCTGACGCGGTAACCTCCACATTAACTAAGCGGGATAAATGATCCGCCACCAAATTTTCCGATCCTTTCTTGTCTTTGATTTCAACATCAAATTCTTGCAACAAGAGGATCCAACGGATGAGCCTTTGCTTTGAATCCGGTTTGGTGAGCAAATATTTAATCGCCGGGTGGTCGGTATACACTACGACTTTAGACCCTATAAGATAAGACCTAAACTTTTCAAGCGCATACACTATCGCAAGTAATTCTTTTTCTTTTCTTTGGCCTAATACCGCTCCGATTGCATAGTCGCTCGTGTCACACATTAACTCAAAATTTAAATTCCAATTTGGAGCGACTATAATTGGAGCGGTAACCAATTTTTCTTTCAACGTTTCAAAAGCTTGCAAACATTCATCGGTTAAGAGAAATACCTGGTCCTTAGCTAGCAAATTACTCAAAGGCTTAGCCACCTTTGAGAAGTCTTTGATAAAGCGCCGATAGAACCCGACGTGCCCCAAAAAGCATCGGATTCCCTTCACATTCACCGGAGGAGGTAACTTTTCAATCACTTCAACCTTAGCTCGATCAACTTCAAGCCCTCTTGAAGAGACTTTATGGCCAAGCACTATCCCCTCGGTCACCATGAAGTGACACTTCTCCCAATTAAGCACAAGATTGGTCTTCACACATCTTTCAAGCACCGTTTTCAAGTTTGCCAAGCATAGACTAAAAGAACCACCAAATACTGAGAAGTCATCCATGAAGACTTCCATTGTTTTCTCAATAAGGTTGGCAAAAATGGCTTGCACACATCTTTGGAAAGTCGTCGGTGCATTGCACAACCCAAAGGGCATTTTTCTGTATGCGAAAACTCCAAACGGACATGTGAAAGCCGTCTTCTCATGATCGGCCGGGTCAACCGCAATTTGGTTATACCCGGAATAGCCATCCAAGAAACAATAGTATTGTTGCCCCGAGAGTCTTTCGAGCATTTGATCCATGAACGGGAGTGGAAAATGATCTTTTCGAGTTGCGGTATTCAACCGCCTATAATCAATACACATTCGCCACCTCGTTGCAACTTTAGTAGGGATCAACTCATCCTTGTCATTTCGGATCACGGTAATTCCACCTTTCTTTGGAACCACATGCACAGGACTAACCCATGGACTATCCGAGATCGGGTAAATCATTCCCGCATCCAACAACTTTACAACTTCCTTTCTAACAACCTCCTTCATAGTAGGATTTAAGCGGCGTTGTGGTTGAGCTACCGGCTTAAAATCCTCTTCCATCAAGATCTTGTGCATGCAATAGGAAGGACTAATTCCTTTTAGATCGGAAAGAGTCCAACCCATGGCTTCTTGATTTTTTTTAGCACATTGATCAAAAGGGCTTCTTCATCATTTGACAAAAGGTTGCTTATGATGACCGGCTTTGCTTCGGTCTCATCTAGGAATACATACTTCAAAGTAGAAGGTAACATTTTCAATTCAATAGGCGCTTTTTCGTCATTAACCTCCTTCTTCAAGTCTTCCTCCTCAACTTCCCACGGTTGTAGTTCGGTTAAACCATCAAGTTCCCTTAAGAATTCATCAAGAGCTTGCTCTTCTTCAGCTGTGAAAACTTCAAATGAGTCGTCAAGAGCTAACTCCATAGGAGATATCTCATGAATATGCTTAGAAACCTCCAAAATTGCCTCTTCGATCACATCGATGCGAAAGCTATCATTTCTATCTTTTGAATGCTTCATTGCTTCGAATATATCGAATGTAACTTCCTCATTTTGGACTCTCACCTTCATCAAACCGTCATCAACGTCTATCATCATTCGCGCGGTTTTCATGAACGGTCGGCCCAGGATGAGCGGAGCATCATCATCTTCTTCCATATCAATAACAATAAAATCGACCGGGAAAAAGAATTTGTCGACTTTAACCAAAACATCTTGGGCTACGCCATGAGGATGGGTAGTCGACTTATCCGCCAATTGCAACGTCATCCGGATGGACTTAATTTCAATGTTGCCAAGCCTCTTTATAATAGACAAAGGTATAAGATTAATGTTTGACCCCAAGTCAATTAGTCCTTTCCCGACATAGATATCACCAATTTTAACCGGCAAAGTAACTCTTCCCGGATCAACCTCTTTTTTCGGAAGCGTCCTTTGAATAATTGCACTACAGCTCGCATCTAGGACAATGGTCTCCGGTTCCGTATACCTCCGTTTTTTTGTAAGTATGTCCTTCATGAATTTGGCATACTTGGGCATTTGCTCCAAGGCTTCGGCAAACGGAATGTTGATTTGCAATTGTTTAAAAATATCCATGAACCGGGCGTAATGCCGTTCATTCTCCCTTTTGGATGGAGCATGTGGATAAGGAAGGTTTTGGATTGGAGTAGCGTTCACTACCTCCTTTCCCTTAGCAACTCGAGAACTTCTCGCTCTTTTCTTTTTCACTTCCTCCCCCATTACTTCACCACTCGTATTTTTCTCAATTTCCACACTTTCTTTCTTTTCAACTTCACCATTCTTTTCATTCTTTTCAACTTCTTCCTCCTCACTCCACTCTCCTACTTCACCATCAATATTTTCCTCCAATATTTCCTCCTCATTTTCTTTCTTTTCCTCTCTTTGTTCTTTCTCATCTCTTTTTTTATTCTCACTAATCAACTCCCTCCCACTTCTCGTCATGATTGCTTTACAATGTTCCTTAGGATTTATTTGTGTGTTTGCCGAAAAGGAAGGACTGGATTGTTGTTCCGCGAGTTGCTTAGCAAGCTGCCTAACTTGAGTCTCGAGATTTTTTATAGCCGCGTCGTTGCTCTTTTGGTTAGCCATTGACATTTGCATAAATTGTGTCAATGTCTCTTCCAACTTAGAAGTTACGACCGGCGGTTGTTGAGGTTGATAAGGATTTTGGGGAGGGTTTTGACGGCTAGAAGAACCACCTTCATAACCTTGGTTATGGTAATAGTTACTCCTAGGTTGGAACCCTTGATTCCCTTGGAAATGTTGTTGTTGATTTTGAGGGTGTGGTTGATAAGGTTGTTGTTGTTGTTGTCTCGGTTGGTAGTCCCGTTGGTTTGCCATGTAGTTTACTTCTTCGAACCTGGGAGGTGGACAGAATCCGGTGTCATGCTCACCTTTGCAAAGCTCACAACAAGCTATTTGTTTAGCTTTAGAAGGTTCTCTCAACTCTTTTATTTGCTGCGTTAAGAGTTCCACTTGTTGTGAGATGAGTTTGTTTTGGGCAAGGATGGCATCGTTCGTCCCAAGTTCAAGCACTCCCGGCTTCTTCAAAGAGTTGCCTCTACTTTGACTCTAAAGATCATTTAGAGCCATTCGATTTATGATATTTGTAGCTTCTTCGGCGCTTTTAGACAATAAAGAGCCACCCGAGGTAGCATCCAACAACGTCTTGCAATTTGGTTGAAGTCCATTTTTGAAAATATGGATTTGAGTCAATTCATCAAATCTATGCCCTTTACACTTCCGAAGCATGGATTTGAATCTTTCCCATGCCTCATTTAATGATTCATTGATTCCTTGTGAAAACACTGAGATGGCCGTCTTGGATTCCATGAATCGGTTATGGGAGAAGAATCTTTCGATGAACTTCTCTTCCAACACGTTCCAGTCTGTCATGACGGCTGGTGTTTGATCTAAGTACCAATCTTTTCCTTTGCCGAGCAAAGCGTGGGGAAATAATCTTCTGAACAACGGTAGCTCCTAAGCCTGATCCACTCCGGCCGCCAATGCTATCTCATAAAATTTTGTGAGAAAAGCAAAGGGATCTTCATGGTCCATTCCGGTGAATGGACTTCCATATAATAAATTGAGAGTTCCCGTTTTCATCTCGGCTTGCCTTCCCGTGTGGTTGGCAAACTGAGCAGTGTTCCTTGGACTGTTTACACATGGAGTGGAAATGGGCGGTGGTGGTGGTTCCATGATTGGTATGAACGGTGGTGGATGTGTGGTAGAAGAACTTTCTCCAGGTTCTTGTCGCTGTCTAGCCTGTTGCCTCCTTCGTCTCGTTTTGCTATTAAGCCTCCTTGCGGTTCTCTCGATCTCGGGATCAAAAAGAAGTTCGTCCACAGGGATCTGCACTCGCATAAAACGTAAGCTGCACACTAAACCAAACAAATTACAAGCACAAGTCAAAAATTCGAAAGCTAAAAATTAAGCAACCATTGCGATGCTCGCAATATCAATTCACAATCCCTGGCAACGGCGCCATTTTGTTGAATGTAATTTTAAGTGTCGGGTTTTTGTTATCGTCTCCACAGGGATTGTGAGATATCACCGCCTTTCGACAGTTGTTTTAACTCTTAGCTTAAGGTAACAATGGGGTTTTGGTATTTGTCACGGTATCTTGCATAAAAGTGTAATAAAATGCGGTAAAAGTTTTGGTTTTAATATTTGAGAAATATTGCCAAAGTTAGGGTTCGACGATCACTTTGCATGTATATGTTCGATCAACAAAACTTATAAACTCCTTTAGATGATAAACTATTTCACAAAGTCCTCCCAATGTGTTTATCTCTAACACACATTGTGAGTTTTCCCATTTTGATCCATTGTTTATCTCTAACACAATCTATCAAAATGACAACTTTTTGGTTCAACCTTATGGTGAACAAAATCATTCATTACTATCTCTAGCTAACAAACAAGATTGGATGAAAACCTAGGTTAAGAGTTGGTAAACATCTCTCGATCATAAACCAACACAAAGAGTTTTGAATAAGAACAAAGTTTTCACCATATATTCACCATTAAAGAGTTTACAAATGAAGATCATCCCATTTACACACAAAGCTAATGATCATCTACATCTAACCTTGACAAAATGAAGGACTTAGCTACTCATTTTCATGGTAGCTTGGTCAACAAGTTTCGGAAGAAGGTTGATCAACATCCGAGTCGAATAATCGAGATTGGATGGGAATCCACCTTCTTTTTGTGAAAGATTGTTAAGAGATGAAGAGAAATGATTTCTAGGTCATAAAAGATCCCACGAGAAATGCTGGAAAATATCTCAAAAGTACAAAAGTATGGAGGTGCAAAAGTATGGCTCCAAAAAGTAGCTCTTGCTACTTATAGAGATGCTACTGAGTTGTCATGCTCGCTAGGCGAGCAGAATGACTCGCCTAGCGAGCCCCTAAATGAGGCACCTGAGGCACCTGCGCCCAGAGAAACAACCTTTGCCAACTGGCATGTTCGCTAGGCGAACAAAACCTTCGCTAGGCGAAGCCCACGCTTCAACCTTCGCTCCAGCGAGCTTGAGAGGTTTTGCTACTGGAATGCTCGCTGGGAGCTCGCTAATGGCTCGCCTAGCGAGTAAGTGCTGGCTGCGCTTTTCACCAAGTCTGGACGTGTTCGCTACACACCTCGCTGGCAGCTCGCCTAGCGAGTTTGTAGATGTTTGCCACTGTAAAATACTGGAGCTTTTCGCTGGGTTCTCGCTGGGCGCTCGCCTAGCGAGCCCTTCGCCACAGCCCTCGCCTAGCGAGCAAGCTGATGAATGCATATTTTCTTTGGTCCCTTTGCCAACTTTCTTGTGGCTTCATTTTCTATTATTTCATGCCTAATTCCTGCACAATAACACACAAATCAAAGGTACCAAGATCGTTTATCATTGTATTGCAATTCATCAAAAACAAAGGTGGTTTCGAACACATTGGCAAGGAAACGGAGTGAAAGATGCCCATATTTGATAGCTCAAATAAGCACTTTTGGGTATCTAACACTTGTACAAATGATTCTCAATCTATAGGCAGAAAACAGAAGAAAAAAACATATAGGTGCTACAATGATGGCACAGTTAGCAAAAGTCCACAAGTCGAGTGTCAAATATCCTATCGAGTTTAGTGACGTTTATACGATACTTGATGGTCATCATACTTCACTTTTTGAGAGTTATGTTGTGTTCCTTGGACGTAGCAAAGTCAACATATTGATAAATAATTAGAAAGATGTACCAGGAAAGGTGAAAGATAACATATGGAAAAACGTTAAGGTATTAATTTTAATTTTTATCGATTTGATATTACTTTATATAATCACTAATAGATACTTCTTGATGCAACTGTGTAGTTGACGTTTGAATTTCCAAAGATCCTAACATAAAACAAGTGGATTACTTATGTTGGTATGTGTTAGAGGGGCTTTAAGTTATAGCTCATAAGCGACTACATTAGGAAACCTAAGCCTAATATTGATCGTTCGTGGGTGAGATATAATTTTCTTGACAAAAAGGTTTGGAAAAAGTTTGTAAAGTCTCGTAGTTGTGAGGAGTTCCTGATTAGTACTAATTGTATTTTCTGATAATTTTATGCTTATGCTTTATAAAAAAAATTACTAATTGTATTCCCTATATTTAAAACAAGCTAAAAGTGAAGAAGCACAACTAAACAAAGCAAAAAACAAATACCCTCATAGATTGTCTCGTGGGGGATACAAGAAACTTGAGAAAATAATGATTGTTGAAAAAAGACAACAACTAGGAGATGAGGACTCAATGAGTCGTGATCGCAATGCATATCCACCATCACGATATTAGAAGTGGAAGAGGGTTCGACAAAGACCAAATGTAGACTACATTTCAGATGCCTCAAGATGCGTTAGCAGCGGAGCGGAAAAGTCACAGGAAATACATGGAAGAGTTATATGCGGTATGTAAGAATATTGTGCTATCTGAAATATATATATATATATATATATATATATATATATATATATATATATATATATATATATAGATATATATATATATATATAGATATATATATATATATATATATATATATATATATATATATATAATTTTTGTGTTCATGTGTTTTTTACTCTTCCATGTGCTGATATCTGAAATATATGATATATATTGTGTTGATTTCTGAAATATAGAGAATCACTGGAACTGTCCTACAGTGTACACATGAAGATGATGATGATCAATTGTCTAAAAGAACTTTTGTATGTGGTACAAGCACAAAAGGAAGTTGTTTAGATGCCCTTACCTATAATGAGATCAATAACGAGTTATTGGCTCTTATAAACAATCATATACCAAAATATTATGTCACCTTATAAATAAGACAAAACCAATTCCTCTTGAGCTAGAACATGATCGAGAGTAAGAGTTTTTCTATGTCGATCCTAAAGATATAAAGGATATGATCATTGGAAATTGGTGGCTAGACATAGGGTTACTACAGGCTTTGTGCACATAAGTATATAGAATTGAATAACTCATTATGATTTTGTACATTCATCGGATACTTACTTTTTTAAATTCTTCACTTATTCTATGAATTTTATTTAACCATTTATGTACATTCATCGTATTTGTATAAAATTAAATAAATCCGATATTGTGGATTCTTGGATCCAGTTGGTATTTGATTTCTAAATAATTCTACAAAAATAATTGAAATAACATCATGGTTAGATGGAAAAAAAGACTGTTACTTATCACCATTTCTCCATCAGTGAGTAATTTTGAAATTTTGATTTTTCTATTATATATATTTAGTTGTCATGTTTAACCAAATACTAATTGTATATGTTTGTGTTCATTCAGTGAAGATTTTCAATTGATCATCATATCTCTTCGGATGAATATGGTAACTACATTGTGTTTCTTATATCATCCACTTCAATCTAAGATAAAATAAATTACTACTTGATAACTTTATGTAATATTTTAAAATCATTTTCAATATACAGGATTGTGGAGCGATACTATATTATGAATAATTCTAGAAGAAAACTCACACTTTATATGCCTAAGATAAGTGGATTACTTGTGGCCTTCATATATATATATATATATATATATATATATATATATATATATATATATATATATATATATATATATATATATATATATATATATATATATATATATATATATATATATATATATATATATATATATATATATATATATATATATATATATATATATATATATATATATATATATATATATATATATGAATATGGTAACTACATTGTGTTTCTTATATCATCCACTTCAATCTAAGATAAAATAAATTACTACTTGATAACTTTATGTAATATTTTAAAATCATTTTCAATATACAGGATTGTGGAGCGATACTATATTATGAATAATTCTAGAAGAAAACTCACACTTTATATGCCTAAGATAAGTGGATTACTTGTGGCCTATATATATATATATATATATATATATATATATATATATATATATATATATATATATATATATATATATATATTATATATATATATATATATATATATATATATATATATATATATATATATTCATGAAATATTTAAATTTGTAAACGAGGAGATAGGTAGAGGGATACGGGTGTTGGTATTATATAATGAAATACATGTTAATCATTGTCTCTGTCGACATTGTTGATTATTGGGATCAAATATATATTATCTCATGAAATATTTAGAATAATATGTTTTTAGCTTAAGTTTGCTATTATATTTCAAATCATGTGATATTCAATTTTCTTCACTTTTTGTAGACGTTTAATGACAAGACACCTTTCTCTCATGATGAATTAAACGACATCCGTAAACATCTAACTCTTGTTTACAATGTGCTACTGGTGCTAATGTATGAATTTGGCTCTGATGTCTGTAAATATTAATTTTGGCTTAATTTGATGTTTGTAATATATGACAATGGTATATACATATTTGTTTGTAAATAATATTTTTGACATTGATGTAAAAAATATTTAGGTAATATATGTATAAAATACACGTAAAAAAATATGTTTGTAATATATGAAAAAATAAAATAAAATAAAATAAAAAATAAAGTATTTCACAATGATTATTTACAATAACCATTGTAATAAGTAGCGTGTCAATTAATTAGATATCATAAAATCATTGGGTTTCAAACCCATGACCTCTATATATATTGCACAATGGTTGTTTATTCTAACTGTTGTGATATATGATGCACTACCTAATTTATCACAACGGTCACACGCTCGTGGCGGAAAATAACATACTTACAACCATACCATACCTCACAATGGTTGGTATACCGTGATAGTATTCATTTTCCAACCGTTACGAGAGGAATTTTCCGTAGTAGTGATGATAACAAATTATGCACTACTACAGAAAATATATTTCTCAACGGTTGGAAAAAGGATACCACCACGCTGAACTAACCGTTGTGAGGTAAATTGTGATTGTATGCACGATGTTTTCCACCACGGTCGTGCGACTGTGATTATAAGCTATGTAACGTGCTACCTACCACAACTGTTACTTTAAACATTTCATGGTGATATTCTATAATGCATAATATTTAACAACGTTTGGTATAAACAACTATTGTGATATATACACCTGAGTTTATTATAAATTATGTGGAATGCTTATTTTGCCAATGCTCACTAAACATATAATCTTTCAATTTGATCTAGAACATTATAATACGATAAATTAAGTTATATTTGAAGAACAAGTTCACGTTCAATGCTTGACAAGAGTTCTTCAGCTCCTTATCCGTATTTTTTTTAACAGTTAAAACTTTGTTTAATGATTGTAGATATTCAACCGTCCCTTCATACAACTCTAGTTCATTTTACAAAATATTATTTATTTTACAAATAAAATTAGAGGTGCAGAGATGGGAGGTTGAAGATCTACAATCACTAAATAAAGTTCTAATGGTTAAAGAATAATATGTTGATAACAAACTAAAGAATTATTGTCAAGAATTAAACGTGTACTTATTTTCTAATATAAATTTATCTATCATGTTAGAGTTTTCTAATGCAATCTGAAAAGTTATAGATTTGGTAAGGAACTGGAAAAACACTCAAACCACATAATATATAATAAACTCATCTTTTAAATGAATATTAACAATAACATTCAGAAACAACAAACCATAAACAACATACATGATACAACAAACGTATCAACTCATAGAACGTTTCAGAAACTTACATGTCCCATAATGACATCCACAATGAAATAAGGATGAAGCTGAAGTTAGAGCGGCAAACTCGTGTCTATTTTGAATGGATGTCATTCTGGATCTTGCACAAAAATTTGTAACGCTCACTTTAGCTTTGTCCTTGTTATTGAAACAAGCATCCCCACCTACATAATGAAACAGGTAAAAACTTCAAACATGATGAAACATAAACAATAATAGATAAACAGATTTTGGAACATAAACTATAGTGAAGACGAACCTGTAAAGTAGTCATTTGCTAAGATATGATAAAAGAAAAGAAACCTTCGAAGAAGACGAGTTGGCTGGATAAGATTGGAGTTTCAATATGAGAGAGATGAGTGACAAAGATGTTAAGATTTAGTTTTGAGAGAAACGAGTGAAAGAGATGTTAGGGTTTTGTTTTGAGAGAGACGGTTGTAATGGACTAAAAAGAGGGATAATTTCGTTTATATATAAATAAGTAATATCTTTCACCAAGGTTGACAATACGAACCGTGATGAAATGATTGAAACTTACAACATGATTGATTATAAAAATTGTGGTGATATACAAGTCAAACACATTAAATCATGATAAATAGAAAATTGTTTGTGTTGGGATTCTAACAATTTCACTCCAGATACCTTTCACTATGGTTGATACCTATGACCGTTGTGAAATGTCCTTTCGTAAATAAATAAAAAAAGCATCCAAAAAAGAACTATTACAACTGTTAACGGAAAGACCATGATAAATATGATGTTATGAAAAGGTCTATTTTTTAATAGTGAGGATTGAAAAACTGTTTATGGTTGATAGGTTTCTAGAGAGAGATGAGAGCTTCTCTCTCGACATCTTAAATTCAAGTTAATTTTCTTTCACGTATTAAATTATCAAGCTTCTTTTCAGTATCATTCGATTTTTCAAACATATACATTGTATTCAAAATAAGAAATTCTCAATCAACTCTTTAAATTTAAGTGATTGAATCAATGAGCTTAAGAGACAAACATGATATTTTATATATCCAAGAGACATTTAACAAAAAGAAAAATATAACAAAAACTAAAATATTATGATTGTCTTTTTGCTACTATAAAGTAATGGCATCTACTTAATTAATTATCATTAAAAAAACTATTTAAAAAAATACTTTTCAAGTAAAATTTTCAATTTAGATGCTTAAGAGGAAATATATATGGGTAAAATTCCTAGATGTGGTTATTATTTCATAATATTTTGTTTCTTGTTTCTTGTTGTAATCACAGGCGTCAATGCCGCCGAAGGTAGACCCACAATCTGTAAGTCATTTACTCTCATCATTTTAAAATTTATTGTTATTATCATACATACATTACTTGATCACTAAATTGAACAATATGATTTCTTTTACATCGCAGTTCAGCGATTCCCTTGCCAAACCGACGTTGATTGTCGAAACAGAGCGTGTCACCGTCCTTTAAAACGGAAGTGCGTTTTTTTTTATTGTGAGTGCGTAGAAGTGTTGAAAATATTTAAAATATAATTATATACTACTTTAAAGAGAGTTATTTTATTTGTATGTTATAATAAATATCGGTACTTTTATAATATCTCTCACAATTTCATTTGCATTTCTATTACCTTTTTATTTTTTTGAAAAATCTCAAAAGTATCTTATTATATTATATAATTGTTGTTATATTCGTTTACTCATAGAAGATACTGAAAATATAAAAATAAAATGAGTATTTGATTAATTTGACTAATTAGTTATTCCCTTTTTGCATTTAGCATACGGTTGTCAAATGATATATACATTATAAATCTTATTATTTATAAAAATTATAATAAATTTAAGATATGTTGACCATAATTAAATTTAAATAATTCTATATAGATAATATTTATATAATATATAGTTATAAATAATATTAATGATTAAAAATGAATAGAACCGTCTTTGAGAAAGTATTTGGCAATGGCTCAAACTTTATCTCGGTTAAATTATGGATAAATAGAATTTTATAAAATATTATTTACAGTTAAACTATTGTCAATAGTGTCTCTATTTATTTTATTATAATTATATTTCGATTAATTTCACTGAGTAGTTAAAAACTTAAGATGCCTTTGAAAATAAAGTTATGTTAAAATTGTCATTTATATTTATATGCCTCTTTGCGGGACTAACTTCTACGCTGAAATTTATCTAAGATATTTTGATCAATTTGTTGATCAAGAGACTCCATTTCTCGTAGCATAAATATGTCAGTTTGGAGAATTGGGTGGTCCATTTCTCACCAACACTCGTGTTTTTAAATCCCTTAAAATTAAGAAATATGATTATGTTTTTGTTTCGAACTTCAATTCACTGTGAATTTCATAAACAAAATCAATCACAAACGCCTCATGTATACTCGTGATCCCCGTTCCTGAATCTGAACCGAAACTTTAGATACCAATTATTGGAATACAAGATTGAATATGAAGAAGATGGAAAAAAGAGAAAATGTTGTAACTAACTTTGACTCTCAAAATTAAAAACAGTTACAATAAAATCCTATTACAACTTTGAACTAAACTTTAGCTTATATACAAGTCTAAACTAAATGCAATTCAAATATGAGTTAAATTAAAAACAAATGAAATTGAATTTGAATTACAACAAACAAAAGTTTCTTAGATAAATTTCTGCAAGTAAATTTTTGTCTCAACTAAATTGTTGTCTTGGATTGAATACTTATGATTAATTATTTATGGCTACTGAAAGAATTTTTTGTTATAAAATATTTTTGAACAGTAACGAAATTATGTAAAAAAATAATAAGCATCAATCATTACCAATATTTTCATGTGAAAAACTCAAAAGTGATTTATTATATTATTAATTCTTATTACATTGTTCGTTCATAGAAAATAGTGAATGGTGGAGAACATTTTCATTTTATCCACCTAATAATTAAACACAAATCACTTAAAATTTAATAGACTCTTTTTGGTATGAATGTGAGATATGAAAGGGGAGAAGTGGTGGAGGGTAGAGACATGACGTAGTGCAGTCTCTCAAGCACGAGGCGTGCAAGGAGAAAAGTGGTTAGGAGCAAAGACATGATACTTCAGATTCTCTCACGCATAAGACATGCAAGAGGTGAAGTTGCTATGAGTGAAGCCATGATGATCCAACATCCCTGAAGCATGAGGTATGCAAAGGAAAAGGTAATTGAAGGAGAAAACATGATCACTTATACAAAAAATACATATGAAAACTGTTAGAAAAGACATATAGTAATGGTTGAACGTCTATTGTTAGGTAGCGTGTAGTTGTAAGTATCTTATTTACAATCATTGTCTATTGTCCATTGTAGTCAACTAAAAAGCGCGCTACCTATAACCACGATTATATGAAATAACCGATGTGAAATTATTTATAGACTACTACAAGATTTAACCTCAATTAAAAAGGAGAGGTAGCGAAGTGCGTCTTGAAAAATTACCACTTTACCCCTCTGTTTAAAAATAACTGAAGGGTTAGTTTAAAAATAGCTGAAGGGTTAGTTTAAATGGTCAAGGATTTGATCCTCAACAATTATTTTTTTATATTTTCCAAACTAGCACCATATTCCTATCGGTTTAATAACAAAACCGAGGGGATATATATATATATATATATATATATATATATATATATATATATATATATATATATATATATATATATATATATATATATATATATATATATATATATATATATATATATATATATATATATATATTAAATACTCATTATATTGTTTACACAAAATATTATATTATTTACATAGAATATTAAAGTAAAAATGTTGTATCTGATTCATCATCATCTATGTCGGTGAAAAACAAATGTTTGATATCTTGGAGAAGAGTAAATGTTGGGGATCCTCATTTCATTGATTTTGAATAAGATCATATGTCTGATATAAAACAAATAAAGAGTTAGATAAATAACATAAATATTCAATTATATGATTATTTAAGAGCACAAACATTGAATCCAAATAATTTTTTGCTCTTGCAATCCATCCTTGAGAACTTTTCCTAACAAAATAATGAGAATTCATCATTGCCTTTTTAAGTTTCAAAGTTTTCATGTCAAATGTTTCATTATAAATTTTTAATATTCATAATGTTTTTATAATGAGAATTTTAGGTTTCACGAGAATCACTAATGACAGTGTCTTAAGCGTTGATCACTAAAGTGTCTTGATCTTTTACCTCAATTTTTGGCCGTATGAGGTGAAAGTTTGTCATGAAATATATTATTTATAATAGTGATATGTCCTGAGTTCGATACCCAGCAACATCAGTTTTGGCGTTTATTATTTTGGATAGTGCTCTACCTATAACATCAGTTGTATTAAACAACTATTGTGAAATTATTTATTTTTTAAAATATATATTTTCTTATTTGATAAAATTCCTAATTTTTTAAACTGGATTTTTCTGAATCGGATCAGATCAAAAACAACAACACTTTTATTTGTGAATGTGTCCGAGCAAAAAATTTATTACATCAAATACAAAATTGTATTATGAACCAAAAATTGTAAATTAGATCAAAACCAAAATAACACAAAACAACCTATAATTTACACATCATTACATCAAATAATAGTATCTTTGTGTCTTCATGTCTTGTCTCTTGGTGTCTTAACTTTAAACACCTATAATTTTAAATAATAATATTGGTTAGTAAATAACCTTAGAAACTATAACTTATAAAAAAATTATGAATAAAGATTAAAAAAATACTTACTTCTTAATTTTTCGATATGCCTTCTTGATGATTGTTACGAATAGCATGTACATAATCATTATCAAATATTTCATATGAAGTAGGCACTTGTGTTGCATATGAAGGAGTGGAAGGAATGTCAAAATTCTCATCACTGTGAGGAATGTATTTTTCTTGGAGAACAATTAATCATCTCCTCGATAAGTCTGAAGGGTATGCCACATAAAAAACTTGTTTTGCTTGAGTAGTTATGATGAATGGTTCGGTCATATGAGTTGTCTTGTCAAGGTCAACCAGTGTGAATCCTAACTCATCAGTTTATACACAATTGTTATTGATAACCCATCACTTGCATTTAAATACAGTCACTTTAAAAATAACATAATCAATCTTCAAAATCTCCTCAATGACATCATAGAATGTTTTAGATGTCAATATAGGATTCTTATCTTTTAAACTAGAGAAATGCATGGATCCCCACTATTTTTTATTGTATTACGACCACCTTTTTCTTTTGTATAAAAGGAAAAAATTAGAAATATCGTATACAGTCCAAGTTATCACATTAAATTTTGGCATGTATGACAACTATTTAATCATCTTTGATGAACTATCATCATTAAAAATCCTTTCATTAAACCAACTTATCAATTTCTTGTTATGCTTTGTCAACAACCACTTGTCACTCATTCGGGGAAATGTTTTCTTCATAACTCTTTTGTGAGTAGCTATGTAAGGTTGAACTTCATCAAGATTATTCAATATATAGAAATATGCTTCAAGAACTACATCTCAAGTCATTGAATTACCATTTAAACTTTGAGTACCTCTACCTCCGGATTTTTTACTAATATAACCCAACTTTTTAAATTATTTCCCAAAATAACCCAAGTTTCAAAAAATTTCCCAATCTACCCCACCTTTAATAGGGAGGCGCCAATTGGATTGGCGCCCCCTCTTAAAAATTACAAGGAGGCGCCAATTGGATTGGCTAGGGCAGGTGCCCTAGCCAATCCAATTGGCGCCTGTGTGTATTTTTTAAGAGGGGGCGCCAATCCAATTGGCGCCTCCCTTAAAAAAGCCTCAAATGAAACAACTTCCAACATGAAAGTTGTAGATCTTTTCAAAACAATGAATTTGGATATAAATTTTGCAACATTTGGATTTTTTTTGAGAAAGTTATGGGCAGTTGAAGTTGGACTTCTGAGTTTTTCAACTGTTATCTGACCCATAATGTTTTGTATTATTGCATGTGTTTCTTTTACGAATATGAATTTTTGTCCAACATAACATTTGAAGTAGACATCTTAAATTTTGCAATGCACTTGGTCCCACCTCAAAATAATTAAAAATGAGTGAGTTAGGTATCTGCGAACTTGACCCAAAATTAGGGTTTCTGTCAGAATGACCTATAATGTTCTGAAATTAATGATGAGCTTCCAAGTTTCAAATGGATTTTTGATGAACATGAAAGTTGTTCATATGGCGACTTTTGTTAAAACTTGAACGGGGGCGCCAATTGGATTGGCTAGGGCAGGTGCCCTAGCTTAGGGTAGGTGCCCTAGCCAATCAAATTGGCGCCTATGTGTATGTTTTAAAAGGAGGCGCCAACTCAATTGCCGAGTCCATCATAAAATGCCTTTTTTGTATTATAAATAGATGCGTTGTGTGACCTATTGTTCCACAACTCAAATAATCATTTGGCTATCATGTTTGGTGTTCGTCGCCGATACGGTAAGGTGATTTATGCGAGAGACAAACCTCAATTGGTGATGCTGTTTTGGAACATCACCACGTTAGATCAACTGAAGAGGGAGCTGGTTCGATGGTTAGACGGGAAGATACCAGAAGGGGAAAAAATCAGAAGTATTGAGAGACTTGACAGTATCTTTGGTTGGGTGCGAATGAGGACTGATAAGGATGCTAGGGAAATGATGTTCGGTCGAGACGACATTAATTTGATTGTTGTAATCAGTTAGAATTATTTATGTTTTCAGATATTTTGTACTGATGTTGGTTATGAAACTCGTTGTAACAAGAACTTAATGATATATAATGATTGATTGTTACAGAAATACAATGTTACAAAAAGCATAAGATGTAGATACAATGTTACAAATAGCTTAAGATCTAGATATCATATTACAATAAGCTTAAGATCTAGATGATGCTCCTAGATTGGGACAGTTGTTTTTGTTGTGTCCTGGTTGACGACAGATACTACATAATCTTATCATTTTATCTGTGGAATCCATCTCTGTTCTTATACGTGTGCTGTTTGGTCTTCCTTTCTTCTTTCTACGCATCTCTTCATTGTGCCAAACAATATCTCCTTCATATGGAGGCCAGTAATCCTCCATTGGTAGTACTGAAAAGCCTCGACTATATACATTCATGATGGTGTTGGCCTTGTACACATCAGATAAATAGGTGTTAGCGTCTTGACGAGTATAAGCGCATGCTGCAATGACATGGGAGCAAGGTATGCGGAAGGCCTGAAATTTTCCACAATCGCACCAACTTGTGTTTAGTCTAACAGCGTAGGCTAAATTTGGTCTCCCCTCGCTGTTGCCCATTGTTTCCTGGACGCTGAAATTTTGTCTATGACGGTCAAACACTGTTACAGCGTGTGTCGTAGCTTTGATGCTCTCCTCTTTCATGACCTTCATGCAACATTCACTGAATACTTGTCCAGACATTAACACTGCACTCCATCTTTCGCCTCTGGTTGCGAACATAGAAGCCAACCTATAATAGGTTGATCTTACCAAGGCGGTTATCGGCAGGTTTCGAATTCCTTTGAAAACCCCGTTCATGCATTCCACAATGTTTGTTGTCATGTGGCCCCATCGACAACCACCGTCAAATGCTCTTGTCCACTGCTCTACTGGGATGTTATTTATCCATCTCCCCGCATCTTCATTAGACAGTCGAATCTCATCACGATAATATTGAAAAGACGGTTGAGTTAAAGCATACCCAGCATTCACCACCTTCTTGCGAAGATTCTTATCTTTTATAGCACGCATGAAGTTTTGTGCTATGTGTCTGATACAGTAGACATGTGTAGAAGGAGGATCATGCCATCCGTTTTCATGGTTGTTGTAGGCACTTTCGATGGCAGCATGTCTATCAGAAATCAGACATAGATTGGCTTGTGGTGCGACATGCGTTCTGAGATGTCGAAGAAAGAAACCCCATCCAGCAGCTGTTTCACCTTCAACAAGAGCAAAGGCAACGGGAAATACATTGTTGTTACCGTCTTGTGCAACTGCCATGAGCAACGTACCCTTGTATTTTCCGTATAACCAAGTGCCATCAATTTGCATGAGAGGTTTGCAGAATGCGAAACCTTTGATGCAAGGGTCAAATGCCCAAAAGAGACGGTGGAATATTCTATTACCTGTAGCACAGGTTCCGTCTGGCATCATTGCTGGCACTGTCTCCAGAATTGCCACGGTTCCTGGGACATAAGTTTTTAGTGCCCATAAAAATCGTGGTAATTCTTTGAATGAGTCCTCCCAGTTGCCGAAAACCTGCTCAACAGCCTTTGTCCTCGCAATCCATGCTTTCTTGTAAGATGGAGTATAATTATATGTTGTTCGGATATGTGATATAATTATACTCACCTTCACTGATGGGTCTTTGTTTACCAATGGCAGAATGTCTCGACAAATCAATGCTGTGCTCAGTTGACGGTGATCTTGTGCAACGGTTGTTGCGACGCAACTGTGTGGTGGGTCTATTGAAGCGATCTCCCAAGAGTCATTTCTCTTCTTGTAAGATGCAGCCAAACGAAACTTACATAGCATGTTACAACATTCAATAACATACCTTCTTGAATCAGTGCGTTTAACCGTAAAGTCAACAAAGTTGTTCATGTGGTATTTTTTGATTGCCAAGACACATTCCTCTTTGGTACGAAACATGTCTCCCACCTTTAATTCTCCTACTGGTCTCGGATACGGATTGTAGAAGACACTGTCGGACATTTCATCATCGTGAAGATCCATATTTGTCATATGTTGAGGAGGAATATAGACATGAGTAGGAGGTATTGGTGGTGGTTGAGCCTCATCTTCATCGTCGTTATTCAGGATGTGATCAACCTGTATCTCAGTCTCCTCTTCTTCTTCATCAACAACGTCGACCTCTACTTCTGCTTCTGGGTTGAGTTCATCTGAGCATTGTGCATCATCTGCATCATCTCCACCAGCTGGATCCTGATATGTTACTTGAGACTGTTGAGACGGTATACATGGTTGTAGAGTAATGTACAACTCGATAGAATCCATGCCTGAATGTTCATGACTAAGAAACATGCTTTGCACATCTTCATCGTCTCGTATCTTTAGGGGGAAAAACTTGCATTGACCATTCTCAAAAAATATAGGATTCTGATATGTCATCCTTGACACAATACCTCCCTGTATAAAGGATTGTATTCTTTTTTTGAAATGCAAAAAGGTTGCATTTCTCTTCATCGAAACTCTAATGGTATCAGTGTTTCTAAAACAAAAACCATGAAGCTCAGACTCAAAAGTTTCACCGTTGCAGTGAACGTTGATACTGTATAATGATGAAGATGACATTTTGGAGATGAAAAGTATTTTGCAAGTGCAGATGAAAGTGAGTGAAGATGAAAAGTATTTTGGAGATGAAAAGTATTTTGCAAGTGCAGATGAATGTGATAGTAAGACACTTAAATAGATGGTATTAATGTCTCACATTGAAGCTAGTCTGAGATACCGTGTCAAGCATGCAAGTAATTTCAGAGATGATGTGTCTGTCATGCAAGACAGTGTGACTTGATGTGTCAAGCATGCTAGCTAGTTCAGAGATGAGGTGTCTGTCATGCAAGACAGTGTGAGTTGATGTGTCAAGCATGCTAGCTAGTTCAGAGATGAGGTGTCTGTCATGCAAGACAGTGTGAGTTGATGTGTCAAGCATGATAGGTAGTCAAGAGTTGATGTGTCTGTCATGCAAGCTATCAAGTAGGTAGTCATCAACATACAGGAGACAAGACAGACACGTGTCGGACACCTAAGACGGTCAGAGATGAGGTGTCAATCCTGCAAGACAGTGTGACTTGATGTGTCAAGCATGCTAGCTAGTAAGAAGGTAGTCATCAGCATACAGGAGACAAGACAGACACGTGTCGGACACCTAAGACGGTCAGAGATGATGTGTCAATCCTGCAAGACAGTGTGAGTTGATGTGTCAGCCAGGCAAGCTATCAAGAAGGTAGTCATCAGCATACAGGAGACAAGACAGACACGTGTCGGACACCTAAGATGGTCAGAGATGATGTGTCAATCATGCAAGCCATCCATAAGTGAATTGTTCAGCATGCAGGAGACAGCAATGCCACGTGTTGAGCATGCAAAGGGTGGCGCCAATTGGATTGGCGCCTACCTTTAGGACTTGCACATGGTCGCCAGTTTGAATGGCGCCCCCCTTAGTCAGTCCTTGAAACCAAGCATTCAGAACTAGGCTTGCATGCATGTGCCCTAGGGTGTCGCCAATTTGAATGGCGCCCCCTCCTAAATAATGTACATGGTCGCCAAATGAGGTGGAGACACCATGCAAACACAATTTTTCATGCACTCATCCATTTGCCTATAAATTGATCCACTCCTTCACCAATTCTTCCACACCAACATTCTCACTACTTCATCTACATTTCTCACTACTTCATCTACATTACTTCTGTTACAATTTCATCTTCTACAAAATCTTCCATTTTCATCTACACCAACTCCCCAACAATATGTCTTTACTCACAATGGGCGAAGCACACAGAGGAACAGTTGCAAACATCGCGACATACGTAAGTATTTTCTTATACTTCTTTTTTATGTTTCATCTCCACCAACCCCATTTTATTTTGAAATACCGACTTAGTCAAATGTTACATTATTTCTATTATAGGATGTCTCAAGGTTTCGCACTCGAGTTCACGAATTTGTCCACATGGACCCGTTGATTCAACCTTATGTTGAACTTGCCGGTTTTGGTCACCTTAGCAAAATTATGTCTTGGTCTATAGATAACAAATTCATTCTCGCCTTATGCGAAAGATGGAGGCCAGAGACACACACATTTTGGTTTCCAACCGGTGAGTGTACCGTGACGTTAGAAGACGTCTACATGCTTTTAGGACTACGAATTGAAGGCAAAGCTGTTAATGGTAAGACCAACTTTCCAAATTCAATTTGCATGGAGCTTTTAAACGTTGATTTGTTAGATGATAATGCTAGGGGACAAGGTATACTACTTTCACGCCTAAAGTCATATTATAATAGTTTTTATTTAGATGAGCATTCTACCGAAGAAGCTCGAATCATTAAAACTAGGTGTTACATTATGTTGTTACTAGGATCCTTTTTATTTCCCGAAGGTAGTGGTTCTAGCATGCATATTATGTACTTACCTTTACTTAGACAAATAGATAGAATAGGTAGTTATAGTTGGGGATCCGCATGTCTAGCCTATCTCTATAGTTCTTTGTGCAAAAACTGCCACAAAGATACTTCTACATTTTCTGGATGTGCTGTTTTGCTACAAGCATGGGGATGGTCAAGACTACCGTCTCTAGCACCGGTCAATAGCAACCCCTTCACTTTTCCATATGCAAAAAAGTAAGTTGTTTAAATTGCTATATCTTTACTTCCTTCCTTACAGTTTATTACCCATAACTAATTTATTTTAACTTTTTGGTGTAGATGGTCGGCACGCGGTATGAATTACAGCAGATGTCCGAGACACTGTATTACTCAATATCGCAACCTGTTGGATCACCTTCGACCGGCAGACGTAAGCAAAATAATTACATTATTTCTTCATATTATATTCACTTTTTCTACATTCATTTAAATCCTATTGTCTTTAACATTTCAGTTCATTTGGCGTCCATACCTTAATATGGATCATGAGCATCAGATCAACCCTGAAGACGCAGCCGTATGGACAACATGCACACCAATAATACGGTTCACAACAGTGGAGCTGCACAACACCGATCGTGTGAAGCTGCAGTTTGGTATGGTCCAGAATATCCCAGATCCCCCAGCTAGCCTAGGAGAATGGCATATGCGTAAAGTGAACGACCAATGGAACTTCAACCCTTGGCAACAATTCGCAAGATCAGAGTGTCGCAAGTGGAAGCACCGTCATGACCATGTCTTAACTGACGCAGTCATGCCAAATGAGGTAAAACCAAGTCGTACTTATATGGCTTGGTATAGATCAGTTGGATTTCAATTCATCGCCGATGATATGTACCTCTACGACCCACGCCAGACAACTTACACACAAGAAGCCTCAACATCTAACCCCCAACAACATTCTCAGCCCAATTACTCACAACCACCTATCCGACAAACTTTCCGTTCCACAAACACACAAACATACAACCAAAACATGCCATTCACCCAACCCCAAAACCAAGAACATCCCCCATACCACCACCAACAAATGGACCATCAACCTTCGACCGAACATCGCTTCGCACCCACACCATCACCCTACCAAAGTCGCCTTACCCAAAACACTAACCGCCCCATCACCTACCGTAGCCAAGAACCCCAAACATCACAATACCAAAACATCCCACAACCATATCTCTTCCAAACACCCCAACAACCTTTCCAACCTTTCCTAGACCCATCATTGTCACCCATGTCCCCCTTCAACCGTCCTGGTCGCCCATCCATGAGTCAACCACACCCCAACTTCTCTGGCATGGGTCATGAGCTCAGCTACGCCGGTACACCATCATTGAATACTGAAGACTATGCTGAGTTGGCTGAATACCTCAACGGATCTTCTCCTGTAGGCGGTAATGACGCTCCTGGACCATCAGATGAACAAACACCGGTTCAGAATCGTCAACGTGGGTTAGGGCCAAGGGTTAGGATAGCTAGGGGATGTGGGACCGGAGGTCGGTTAGGTGATCCCGGTCATCACCATTAGGATTCATTGTGTAAAATCCAAATTTTATTAATATCAATTCGTATTATGTCAAATTTATCTTTGTGTATTCTCCAAACATTAAGTTTCTTTCATAATTCTTAAATAAACACATATCATAAAACAAAAATTTATAAGTCAAAAACCCTAATTCAAGGACTTGTTATTGTTATGTTGAAGGGCTTGAAGTTGGTCCCTTTTGGCAAAGTTCACATACACTTGTTTTGACAGAAACCCTAATTTTGGGTCAAGTTCGCAGGGACATAACTCACTCATTTTTAATTATTTTGAGGTGGGACCAAGTGCATTGAAAAATTTAAGATGTCTACTTCAAATGTTATGTTGGACAAAAATTCATATTCCTAAAAGAAACACATGCAATAATACAAAACATTATGACTCAGATAACAGTTATAATGTCAAAGAGTCCAAGTTCAGGTGCCCATACCTTTCTCATAAAAGCTGCAAATGATGCAAACCTTTAGTCCAAATTCATTATCTTGAAAAGATATACAACTTTTATGTTAAAGGTTTTGTCATTTGAGGCTTTTATCATTCATACTAAAGGGCTTGAAGTTGGTCCCTTTTGGCAAAGTTCACATACACTTGTTTTGACAGAAACCCTAATTTTGGGTCAAGTTCGCAGGGACATAACTCACTCATTTTTAATTATTTTGAGGTGGGACCAAGTGCATTGCAAAATTTAAGATGTCTACTTCAAATGTTATGTTGGACAAAAATTCATATTCCTAAAAAAAACACATGCAATAATACAAAACATTATGACTCAGATAACAGTTATAATGTCAAAGAGTCCAAGTTCAGGTGCCCATACCTTTCTCATAAAAGCTGCAAATGATGCAAACCTTTAGTCCAAATTCATTATCTTGAAAAGATATACAACTTTTATGTTAAAGGTTTTGTCATTTGAGGCTTTTATCATTCATACTAAAGGGCTTGAAGTTGGTCCCTTTTGGCAAAGTTCACATACACTTGTTTTGACAGAAACCCTAATTTTGGGTCAAGTTCGCAGATACCTAACTCACTCATTTTTAATTATTTTGAGGTGGGACCAAGTGCATTGCAAAATTTAAGATGTCTACTTCAAATGTTATGTCGGACAAAAATTCATATTCGTAAAAGAAACACATGCAATAATACAAAACATTATGGGTCAGATAACAGTTGAAAAACTCAGAAGTCCAACTTCAACTGCCCATAACTTTCTCAAAAAAAATCCAAATGTTGCAAAATTTATATCCAAATTCATTGTTTTGAAAAGATCTACAACTTTCATGTTGGAAGTTTTTTCATTTGAGGCTTTTTTAAGGGAGGCGCCAATTGGATTGGCGCCCCCTCTTAAAAAATACACACAGGCGCCAATTGGATTGGCTAGGGCACCTGCCCTAGCCAATCCAATTGGCGCCTCCTTGTAATTTTTAAGAGGGGGCGCCAATCCAATTGGCGCCTCCCTATTAAAGGTGGGGTAGATTGGGAAATTTTTTGAAACTTGGGTTATTTTGGGAAATAATTTAAAAAGTTGGGTTATATTAGTAAAAAATCCGTTTTAATATCGGTTAGCACGACAAGACTTTGGAGTTCCTATATGCTTGTGTTCATCCAGTGAACATTTTCAATTGATCATCATATCTCTTCAGACGAATATGGTAACTACACTTGTTCCTTACACTATCCACTTGAACCTAAGATACAATAAATTATTACTAGGTAACCTTAAGTAATATTTTTAAATTATTTTCAATATACAGAGTTATAGAGTGACACTATATTATGAACAATTCTAGAAAAAAGCTCACATTTCGTACACTCAAGGTAAGTGGATTACTTGTGACGTATATATCTAATTCTCAATCAACTCTTTATATTTAAGTGATTGAATCAGTGAGTTTAAGAGACAAACATGATGTTTTACATATTTAAGAGACATTTAACCAAAAATATAACAAAAAGTAAAATATTATGATTGGCTTTTTGCTACTTTAAATTAATGACATCTGCTTAATTAATTATCATTAGAAAAACTATATAAAAAATACTTTTCAAGTAAAACTTTCAATTTATTAGATGCTTAAGAGGAATATATGGGTAAAATTCCAAGATGTGGTTTTTCTTTCATAATATTTTGTTTCTTGTTTCTTGTTGTAATCATTGGCGTCAATGCTAGACTCCAAACCTGTAAGTCACTTACTCATAATTTTAAAATTTATTGTTATTATCATATATACATTACTTGATCACTAAATTGAACAATATGGGTTTTTTACATCGCAGTTTCTCCATTCCCTTGCCAAACCGACGTTGATTGTCTAAAGAGAGCGTGTCACCGTCCTTTAAAACGGAAGTGCATTTATTCTAATTGTGAGTGCGTGGATGTGTTAAAAATATTTATAAAATAATTATATACTACTTTAAAGAGAGTTATTTTATTTGTATTTTATAATATAATATAATTAAAATGCATTTTGATCCTTTTTTATTTTAAAATTCAGTTTTTTTTTATTTCTCAACTTTATATTATTTGGAATTCCGTTGGTCTCCTAACATAAGTATCAATATAGTTAAAATTAAAAAAAAAATATTAATGATGTGTCAATGTTGACTGAAATAATTTAGTAATTAATACATTAACTAATTTTTATAATATAATATTGTAGTTTTATAATATCTCTCATAATTTCATTTACATTTCTATTGCCTTTTCATTTCTTTGAAAAAACTCAAAAGTATCTTATTATATTATATTATTAGTGTTATATTCGTTTATTCATAGAAGAAAGTGAAAACATAAAAATAAAGTGAGTATTTAATTATCTTGATTATTATTTTTTTAAATAATGACATAACTTTATTACCAAAATAATAAATTACAAATCGATCTCAAGGATTTAGACTAAAAAAACCTAAGCTAGATTATGGATATTCACATTAACATGAGTATTTAAAATCCTATTTATCTTACATCTTCCAATGATATCCTCGATAATTTTGTCTTTCACACTATGATTCATATTCCTGTGGGAAAAGATTTTTTCATTTCTCCCTCTCCACAACTCAGCAATTATCAGAATTAGCCTCTTCCACCCTTTTTTTTCTTTTTTCTTTAATCAACCATTCTTTCTCTAAATTTTGTTCTAATAGGTTCATTTTGATTCCCAACCACCCTAATATCCCTTTCCAATTATTCATGAAAGATTGACAACTGGAATCTAGATGCTTTTAATCAGTTAATATCTTCCTGCGTAACTCATCAAACTAGATGTCCAGTGTTTAATATGTGCAGCAATGCCGGAGCCAGATAAAAAAATTTGGGATGACCGCTAACTTAAAATAAAGATTATAAATAAAATATAAATAGTATTTTAGATAAAATATTAAAATTAAAATAAATATAAAGTTAATTACTAAAAATTTAAATTACATGACTTAAAACTATCTTAAAGTAATGTTTTACGCGTTCCAAGTGACTTGAAATCGTCAATAATTGACTCCGAACTAATGCTTGCACTAATCTCCCTTTCAATATATACTGTCATGCTATCTCCAAGAAACCCATCATCCATCTTGTTTCTCAACTTAGTCTTAATAATTTTCATTGCTGAAAAAGACCTCTCAGTTGTGGCCGTAGAAACGGGAAGAGTCATGATAAGACGAAGTAGTCTATCAATCAAGAAGTAAGTTTCAGCCTGTCCAGATGCAACCAAACATGAACATAGTTCTTGAATAGTTGATAAATTATTCAAGTTTGATGCTTGACGAGCAACAAATAGAAAATGTTGGAGTTGAAATTGCAAATTCTTCTTCTCTTGATCACTAAAATCCATAGGATAATATTTTTCAACTAAAGAACAAATAGTATCAACTCTTGTAACTGTTTGTCAATGGTAGTGAAAAAGATTTCAACTTTAAAGTAATGTTGAATTGTGACTTGATTCTCTTCAAGACGGTGTAGCGGGGTATTCGTTACCATTAGAGATATTGACTAAATCCAAGGTAAACCATACAAGTCGAGTTGCCACCGCACTTCTATTTATCCAAAGGAATGGTTAGAAAGCGAACAAAAACCTAAAAGTTTTATCGAATCAAAAACTAGTAAAAATGTCAGAGATCTGGGTAAGGGGTTGGTTATGCAATGGGAAGGTTTTAAGCACCAAAAACATCCTAGGTACTCCTAGGGAGCCCTTTTCACAAGTGTTGTTCTAGTCTAAAGGGTGTAGGTATATCTAATGTACTATTTACTAGAAGGAAGGTTAAAAGAAAATGACTCGCAAGGATGTTGCATCCACTGCCTATGTATCTCCTCTGAGTATGAGAATCAGAGTCTTCGTAGATCGGCTACCTATGGGTTAAAGAGAAGTGTGCTCGGTAAGACGTCGCGTCTTATGCCTACGTCTCTCATCTGGAATGAGAATCAGAGCAAAACGTAGTTCGGCTAACTAGGGGTTAAGGATTTCCATCTGAACATGGACTTACAAAAGAGGACACCAACTATGTCAAAGGAGGGTGGGCAGTGTGTTCAACGTCCTAGCATTAGGTGTCGCAGCTCGCTGAATCGAGTCTTAGGCAGTTACCTCTTTGTAATAGAACGGACTGACATGCCACAAGATCGGAGACGCACGAAAGATCTAAAAGTGGGGAAGCTCTGCTCTAGAGTTGTCATACAATATGGACCTATGTGTTAGGATTTACAAAGGGGAACATCTACCTAATGTTAGCATGCAAAGAATACGGGAATTCTACCTATGTTATCATACAAAGGGTTCTACCTAATGGGTGCTACCTAAACGGAACAAGAGTCGACAGATGGAGCGTCGAGAGGAGTTACGGATAAGGGTAGATGGCGATGCCGGAGGCAATCGACTTACAGGTAGATGGTGATGCCTGAGGCAATCGACTTACAAGAGGATGGATGAATGTGTGCTGGTTCTGTTAAGTTTTGAAAATGATTACTCGACGTTGGATCGAGCTTTTGATCTTATTTTGAAATGGTTATCGGATGTTCGTTTTAATTCTTGTATTAATAGGTGAATAAAGAAATAAAGAAATAAATATTATACACTTTATGGGAGAGGGGTACATTTGTTATGAATGGGGATTGTTCATGGCAAACAAACAATAAGAATATATGCCTCATACATCATACAAGTAGGCAACAGTTATCAATCAGATCGGATAAATAAACAATATATAATCAAACCAAAGAATCAAATAATGGAGCATTTAAACAATGCATGGGAGTATGAACATGTTAAATAATCAAGCAATAGAAAGCATGAATGAGAGAAACAAGTATAAAAGATAACAGATGAATCAAACACATGAAAATATGCACACGAAGGATCCACTGAATAATTTAATCAGGAAATGAGGTAAGAACCAAATAAAATCAAGGTAAAATGCCTCTAATACATGGCATATGAGATGAACAAGGGAGGATCAAAAGATCTCTTCAATTGCCATAATAAATCCCTAAGTCAAACATCGATCATAAAGAAGTCAACTGAAAATTCAAGTCAACTTAAAAAATAACAAATAAATAGAAAATTAATTAAGAAAATTATGAAAAATTAAACTAAATAAGGTGGGGTCAGGACATCATCATCCCCCAAAAATATTTTTAAAATAATGAAAATTGGTACGTGAATTAATTAAAATAAAACAGAAGTCAAATTAAAAGTCAATTAATAAGACTAGGTTAGAAATAAATCAAGAATAAATAGTAAATTAATCAAGAAAATTATAAAAAATTAAACTAAATAAGGTAGGGTCAGGGCATCATCATCCCCCAAAAAGATTTTAAAAATAATTAAAATTGGTACATGAATTAATTAAAATAAAACAGAAGTCAAATTAAAAGTCAACCAACCAAACTACGTCAAAAATAAATCCAAAATAAATTGAAAATGTGAAATAAAATTCCAAGAAAAGGTAAGGTTGGCCATGAGACCATGGTCAACCTTCATCCCAAAAATCAAATGCTAACAATAATTTTAAGTCATAAAAATAAAATCAATAAAAAAAGTGTGTTAAAATGGACCATTTAGAATAAATAATTAAAATAAAATATTAATATTAAAAAAATACGAAAATAAAAATTGTATAAAATTAAACAAAATGTTAAGAACAGTGAAAAATATTTTTGGGTAATTTTATGGACGAAGAAAATATTTTAAATAAGAGAAAGAAATATGAAAACGGAAGGATTGATGGTGATGAACATGGTAAGCAAGCATGG
Organism: Lathyrus oleraceus; assembly: GCF_024323335.1. Lineage (NCBI taxonomy): Eukaryota > Viridiplantae > Streptophyta > Magnoliopsida > Fabales > Fabaceae > Lathyrus > Lathyrus oleraceus. Next base: position 378,954,014 of record NC_066583.1, on the reverse strand, counting down.
ATATATCAAAACATGGCCATGGAAGAGATGATTACCTAATGGGAAATAGAAGTGGAATGGAATCTAATATGTGATGAAGCTTTGCTTCCTTGCCACAAAATTCCAATGCCCTTTTAGGGTTAGGGTTTCAGCTTCTTAAATAGGGTGGATTAGGTGTTCTCATGGGCTTTTTAATAAGTGATTTATCCATAAGAATAAAAGTGTGAAGTGAGGTGTAAAATATTGTTATTTTGGGCCAAAATTAAGTGAATGGATGTCCAATGCATGACCAAAATAGGTAAAAAAAACGTGACTGGTTTGTGCAGCATGCTTAGAAAATCTGATTGGGCCAGCCATGCCCAAAATCTGCCTAGAAAATCAAGTCATGATGCCCACTTTAAATGAATGTATCTCTCAAACCATGGATTCAAATGAGATGATTCCAAAAGGATGTGAAAGAGGACATGGAAAGGTACAATTGTTATGAAGAAAGTATTTTCAAATAATGCCTTGAAGTGAAAGAAAACTGGCCAAGAAGTCTTGACAAATTTTGAAGATTTTGGACTTAGAAATTTTTCTAAGTGTCCTAAAAAAATGTCTCACTTTGACTAAGTATAACTTTCTCAATTCTAATCCAAATGGAGCAAACTTTATATCTCTAGAAATCTTGGAACAAGAGGAACAACTTTCATGTTGGAGAAATTTTCAAATTGAGCTTTTATTTTAATGCAAAATGGGCTTAAAGTGAGTGCAACGATCATGAAAACTTGCCCTAAATGGAAAGTCAACCATTTTCAATTTAAGTAACTTTTCCAATTCCTGATTAAATGATGAATCCATGATCCAACCTTGATCAAATTTCACATGTAGGATCCCCTAGGCATGGATTTTGAGATTCCACTCTCAAAATGTCAGGAGTTGACTTTTCTGGCCCCACAGTTGACTTTTCCCAAACTGTCTGATTCCCGATTCCATTGTTCAATTGAAGCACTTCTAGCTCAAATAAAGAGATGATTTTTTGTATGTAGACCCTTGTGGACATATGGAGGGCCATGGAAAAGAGTTTCACCTAAAGAATCAGAAATAAACTAATTTTATACCAAACCCTAGTTTTAGGGCAAAATGATCAGGAACTGATTGCACTGCTTGCCAATGGATCTTTCTGAGATAATTGTGAGTCTTCCTAGGCCAAGATGTCTCTCTAATCATGACATGGATGATCCCCTCTACTTCCAACCAAACATTTCCTATTGCAGGTAGCCATGAAACCCTAATTTCTGATTAAATCCAGATGAACACTCTGATAGCTCTGAATCCTTCACTGATGAACTAAGGACCATAAGAAGATACCTGAACCCCCCTGAGACCCTTGAGACTTGTGTACTTAGAGAATGAAGTCTGATTCTCAATCTTGCTTTGTGTGGGCTCCTTCTGTTAAGGAGTGATCGATCAAAACCTGATCTCCATGTCACTAATGCAGTATGCAATGAGTATGACCTAATATGATGCTAATGAAGTGTAAAACATAATCCCATGCTTCCAGGAAAAATGAAGGGTAAATTTTGGGGTATTACAGCTGCCCCTATTCAATCAACTTGAAACCCGAAAGGAAGATAGCAACGGCTTTCGCACTTTCGAGGTATCAAGGGATTGAATACGATAAAAGCCCGAAGATTTACACTGAAGTGAAAAAATGAAGTAATAATGCCTGTCAGAATCGGCCAAGAGGTGGTCTTGAAAAAGAATCCGTCTGGTACGGTGAGATTCGGTTTGAACTCCGAAACAAGGAATGTTAGCCTGAATACCAAAATAAATGGTAACACAGAAATATCCATGGCCTGAATGCCGCTCATCAATCTGAATACTGGAAATGACTTCGATCTGAGCATCAGCCGATACTTGATTATCAAACATCGGTCTGAACACCGGGAAACTGGCCTGAATGCCACTTCGGTATGAATACCGGAAAACTGGCTTGAATGCCACAAGTTGCATCGACCTGAATGTCGGAAACTTCTTCGATCTGAACATCGAAAGATATTAGATTATTAAACATTGGTCTGAACACCGGGAAACTGGCCTGAGTGCCACTTCGGTCTGAATACCGGCAAACTGGCCTGAATGCCACAAGTTGCATCGACCTGAATGTCGGAAACTTCTTCGATCTGAACATCGGAAAACTGGCCTGAATGTCACTTCGGTCTGAATACCAGAAACTTGGCCTGAATGCCACAAGTTGCGTCGACCTGAACGTCGGAAACTTCTTCGATCTGAACATCGGAAAACTGGCCTGAATGCCACTTCGGTCTGAATACCGGAAACTTTCATGCCTGTCAGCATTGGCAGAAATAGGGAAAATGATAATTGAGGCGGCGCGTGGGCCAACGACCCCTGCTGGGAATAATAAAGATAAGTCACGAACAATCTTCAGTCTGAGTACTAGAAACAACTTCTGGCTTATCACTTGGGATACCGAGAATGCCTTATGCTTTACATGCGTATGTTTGAATTTTTCAATGGCGTAATACTCCATGAAAATGGAAATGCTACGCGATTTGGGAGGATGCAATGTAATATGATTCTACATGCAGGGATGTGAAATGCTTGATTAGAGAGAACGCCAAGCTGAGGCAAGGAATTCTGTTGGGGAAATGATCACAATCTTCTGGACCCTGGCAAGGCTGTTGGAGATGCACAACACAAAGAACTCTATGGGGAAATGATCCACTACACAGTGTTCTGGCAAATAACAAAATATCGAGGCTCTGACTGGGGAGAGAATGGCACTGAAAACTTGTTGTTGAGGAAAGCGACAGTGGTTCTGGCAACCATAATCTGCGAGAGAGACGACTTATCAGGGGAAGTAAACACCTGTACCGAGATTCTGCTTCAAGGAAAGAGACCATGGGTCTAGTGTCTAGATCATCGATCTGGCATCGAACTCTGAGGAGCAGCCGCTTCTGCTGGGAAGATACAGTCTGGTACTGTCAACTCCGCTGGGGATATACAGTCTGACAATGTCGACTCTACTGGTGAATGTATAATCTGAAACAAATGCTTGGGGAAGTACAGCAGTGAGAGCCTGCTGGGGATTGAAGAATCCAACGCTCGGACCAGCTCTGCAGGGATAAGATACCAAATTCCAACTGTTGAGGAAAAACATCTGCGATCATTTGATGGGGACCTTAAGGAAATTCCCCGAGTGTACCTGTTCTGAATAGACGATCCAAAGCACTTAAAATTTACAGCAATTTTCAATGTTTATTAAGCACGTACCTGTAAAGCTCTTATGTTTCATGATGCAATGTTTATCAAAAATTCGGACGTCATTTTTGCAAACAAAACAGTAAAATGAAAACGAACACAGAGATGTACTGAATAACATGATTTTATTGATTGAGTGGCCTCTGAATAGGTATTTACATCAGGAAGCAATCCCTGGAAAGAGGTAATTGCACAACAGATAAAAACAGAAATTAATCTAATGGCAATGTGAAATGGATTTCTATCGGGTTTCAATTCTGCTATGATTCGCTCGTCTTCAAGATCCTCCAGATGACTAGCTTTCCGAAAAAGGTGATTGGACGGTTTCCTATCCTTCGGAAGTTTCCGGTTATCGAAACGAGATGATATTCAGAACTACTCAGAACGCCACCATTCGCTTAATCCCTAACTTTTGCCTGGATCGCCCTTTCGGGTTTTCAATCCACCGGGATACCCATTTTTGCCTAAGTTGCCCTTTCAGGTTTTCAACTTACCGGGTGTACAATCTTTTCATTTTTTAATCCCTAACTTTTGCCCGAACCTTTTTCATTTTCTTGGTTCGCCGGGATGCCTGTTTTTTTGCCTGGACTATTCTTTTTATCGTCCAGCGGGTCTATTTTATGCGAAATATTTTTTAACTGCGTCTGAGTTCACAGGGGAAGTGAAGTTTTCACCATCCATAGTTGCAAGCATTAAGGCTCCACCATCAAAAACCTTAGTGACAATATACGGTCCATCATAGTTAGGAGTCCACTTGCCCCTGTGATATGTCTGAGGAGGAAGGAGCCTTTTCAACACCAAATCTCCGACTTGGAAGCATCGAGGACGCACTTTCTGATCAAAGACTCTCTTCATCCGACTTTGATACAACTGCCCATGACAAATGGCTGCCATTCGCTTCTCTTCGATAAGACTCAACTCATTGAACCTTTTCCGAACCCATTCATCTTCGTCTAACTTGACATCCCGCAAGACTCTTAGAGAAGGAATCTCCACTTCAACAGGTAGGACTGCCTCCATACCATACACAAGGGAGTAAGGGGTTGCCCCGATCGATGTACGTATTGAAGTACGGTACCCATGCAAGGAGAAGGGTAGCATTTCATGCCAATATCTGTATGTAACGACCATCTTCTGCACAATCTTCTTTATGTTCTTATTTGTTGCCTCAACAGCACCGTTCATCTTAGGACGATAAGGGGAAGAGTTGTGATGTTGAATGTTGAAGTTCTTGCACAACTCCTTCATCATTTTGTTATTGAGGTTAGAACCATTATCAGTAATGATTCTTTCGGGAATCCCATAATGACAAATGATTTCTTTCTTGATGAATCGGGCAACCACATGTCTGGTGACCTTCGCAAATGACGCTGCTTCGACCCACTTGGTGAAATAGTCGATGGCAACAAGGATGAAGCGATGCCCATTGGAAGCAATCAGCTCAATCTTTCCAATCATATCAATGCCCCACATAGCAAACGGCCACGGAGAAGACATCATATTCAGAGGATTTGGCGGCACATGCACCTTATCAGCATAAATCTGGCATTTATGACACTTCCGAGCATATTTGAAACAATCAGATTCGATGGTCATCTAGTAATAACCCGCTCTCAACAATTTCTTAGCCATTGCATGTCCGCCGGCATGAGTACCGAAGGAGCCTTCATGAACTTCCTGCATTAACATGTCTGCTTCGTGTCTATCCATGCATCTGAGCAAAACCATGTCGAAGTTCCTCTTATACAACACATCGTCTTTGTTCAAGAAGAAACTGCCTGCCAATCTTCTCAAAGTCTTTCTATCATTGTTGGATGCCCCTGCAGGGTACTCTTGATTCTTCAGAAAGCACTTGATGTCGTGGTACCAGGGCTTGTCATAAACTACCAGTTCAGCAACAAACACATACACGGCCCTATCAAGGCGCATAACATCGATCTTGGGAACATGGTTCCACCGAATCGCCTTGATCATGGAGGATAGAGTAGCAAGAGCGTCTGCCATTTGGTTCTCATCACGAGGTATATGATACAGCTTTACTGTTATGAAGAAAGTCAACAGTCTTCTCGTGTAGTCTCTGTAGGGGACCAGATTAGGCTGAAGAGTATTCCAATCACCATTCACTTGATTGATCACTAGAGCTGAATCTCCGACGATGACCAGATTCTTGATTCTCAAATCAATGGCTTGCTCAATACCCAAGATACAGGCTTCATACTCAACTTCATTATTGGTGCACTCAAAAGTCAGACGAGCGGTGAAAGGCATGTGGGCACCTTTCGGAGTGGTAATGACAGCACCAATTCCACTTCCTTTGGCATTGACGGCCCCATCAAACATTAAAGTCCACTTTTCATCTGGATCAGGTCCCTCCTCAACAACTGGCTCTTCACAGTCTTTCATCTTGAGGAACATGATGTCTTCATCTGGAAAATCAAACTTCATCGGCTCATAATCATCAATCGGCTGCTGAGCAAGATAGTCTGACAGAATACTCCCTTTGATGGCTTTCTGGGATGTATACTGGATGTCGTACTCTGTCATTACCATTTGCCAACGAGCAACCCTTCCGGTGAGAGCTGGCTTCTCAAATATATACTTGACTGGATCCATTTTGGAGATCAGTAAGGTTGTGTGAGTCAGCATGTATTGTCTCAATCGCTTAGCAGCCCATGCAAGTGCACAACATGTCTTTTCAAGCATTGAGTATCTCGACTCGCAATCTGTGAATTTTTTACTCAGGTAGTAGATGGCATGTTTTTTCCTACCTGTCTCGTCGTGTTGACCGAGAACACAACCCATGGAATTATCAAGTACTGTCAAATACATAATCAACGGTCTCCCTGGGACTAGAGGCATAAGGATAGGAGGATTCGGCAAATACTCTTTTATTTTCTCGAAATCCCTTTGGCAATCATCATTCCACCTGATAGCCTGATCTTTTCTCAACAATTTAAATATTGGCTCACACGTGGTTGTTAGGTGAGAGATGAACCTTGCAATGTAGTTCAACCTTCCTAAGAAACCACAGACTTGTTTTTCTGTTCTTGGCTCAGGCATTTCTTGTATCGCTTTCACTTTGGCCAGATCCACCTCAATCCCTTTTTCACTAACAATAAAATCCACCAGTTTTCCAGATCTCACCCCGAAAGTACACTTGTTCGGATTAAGCCTCAACTTGAATTTCCTCAAACGCTCAAACAGTTTCTACAAGTTCACCAGATGTTCTTCTTCCGTCTGAGATTTGGCAATCATATCATCAACATAAACCTCGATTTCATGATGAATCATATCATGGAAAAGAGTTACCATAGCTCATTGATATGTTGCCCCAACATTTTTCAGACCAAACGACATCACCTTGTAGCAGAAGGTGCCCCGTGGGGTTATAAAAGTTGTCTTCTTCATGTCTTCTGGTGCCATCTTAATTTGATTATAGCCAGAAAAGCCATCAATGAAGGAGAATACCGAGAACTGAGCCGTGTTATCCACCAAAACGTCTATGTGAGGTAATGGGAAATCATCTTTTAGACTAGCTCTGTTCAGATCCCGGTAGTCAACACACATCCGTACCTTTCCATCCTTTTTAGGTACTGGAACGATATTTGCAACCCATGACGGATAATTTATAACCGCTAGAAACCCTGCATCCAACTGTTTTTGCACTTCTTCCTTTATCTTGACAGTCATCTCTGGTCTTGTTCTTCTGAGCTTCTGCTTGACCGGAGGACAATCCTCTTTGAGAGGCAAACGGTGTACTAAAATGTCTGTGTCAAGCCCTGGCATGTCTTGATAAGACCAAGCGAAGATGTCAACATACGCTTGCAGCAATTCAATCAGCCCCTTCTTCACATTATCTTCCAAAGCAACCCCTATCTTGATCTCTCTCTTGACGTCCTCGGTGCCGAGATTAATCACTTCAGTAGACTCTTGATGCGGTTGAATGACCCTTTCTTCCTGTTTTAACAACCTGGCAAGTTCTTCAGGGAGTTCACAGTCTTCATCACCCTCTTCTTCAGCTTGAAAGATTGGATTTTCAAAGTCGAAGCGAGCCATAGCAGAATTGTTATCAATAGGATCCGGTGACGTGTATCTGCATGAGTGATGGTATGTGCTTATGAGTGCGAACAAGAAGTGAAAACTAAACAAAACATTGCCAAATATTTTTTTAATTTTTTAAAACTGCAAAAATAGAAAGACAGTGAGCAAAATATTTGAATGCAAAAAGACGTCCTTTATTTATGATAAAAATGCAGGTATTCACATAGATGAGCCCTACAATGAGTCATTACGCCCTGGGTGGAACGTAAGACTTGGATATGCATGAATAAACAAAGAAAATTACTCTTCAAGAAGAATGACTTGGATAATCTCTTCAGAAGACCAATTGCGGAGAACTTCACCCGGGACCCTTGGACGCACCCAGTTGTCAATGTCGCAATCACTATCCTCATCTTCTTTGTTGATTGCAGAGACCTGGCCGTACTGAATGATGCCAGCACTGGAGGAAGTAAGATCAACAGGAACAACATTTGTAAATTCTTCAGCATCTTCAGGAAAGAGAGGATCAACATCTGCATTCTCATCAACCCCTTCAACAACCCCTTCAACAGACCTTTGGGCAGATAAGTCTTCAGCTTGGAGGATACCATCATCAAGCAAGGCCTGGATACCCTGCTGCAGCTTCACACAACCCCCACTCTGTGCAACCCAACCCAAACAACCGCTCCCACAGCCGGGGAAAACATCTGCCTTTAGCAAGTATTCTTTGATTTCTAACAGCGGGGTCTTCAACTTCAACACCTCCTTGACTAGTTTGGCTTCTCCTTCAACCATGTTAACATTTGCTCCACCATGCTGTGGCATGGGATTGTTGACAACATTAGGAACTGGCGCAAAGTTAATGGCCTTTGAATCAATAAGGTCCTGAACTACGTGCTTAAAAGCTTTGCAGTTCTCAATAGTGTGGCCAGGTGCCCCATAGTGGAAATTACACCTAGCATTGGCGTCATAACCCACTGAAAGCCTGCCAACGGGAGGAGCCAAAGTGCGTAACTGCACAAGTTGCAAATGTTGAAGGTTGGGAAGTAACTGGGCATACGGCATCGGAAGAGTGTTGAAACACATATCCATCATCCTCTGTCTCTGTTGATAAGCAGGTCTATTACCCTGTTGTTGTTGGTATTGATTTTGTTGACGTTGAGGTTGTTGTTGTTGCATTGGTGCTGCAGCCGGAATGGTCACTGCTGCAACATAAGGTTGTTGATGGTAATTCTAAAAGTTATTCTTGCGGTTACCCCTGCTCTGATGAGAAGACACAACATTTGCATCCCCTTCTCTCCTCTTCTGTCCTCCTAAGAGTGGCTTCTTTGACCCCGATGATGATCCAAACCCGTTTTGGATCTTACACGTCTTCAAGTAGCTCTCCACCCTCTCACCGGTAGAGACCACATCAGCAAAATTCGAGGCGTTGCAACCCACCAGACGCTCCAAATAAGATCCAGGCAGTGTGTTCATATACATGTTGGCCATCTCTTTTTCCAACATCGGAGGCTAAACACGGGAAACCAACTCTCTCCAGCGTTGAGCATACTCTTTGAAGCACTCGTTGCTCTTGAGAGACAGATTCTAGAGCTGAGTCCTGTCAGGTGCCATATCCGTATTGTACTGATATTGCTTCACAAAGGCCTCAGCCAAGTCTCTCCAGCAGCGAATATGGGCTCTGTCTAGCCTCATATACCACTCCAAGGATTCCCCAGCTAGGTTGTCCTGGAAGAAGTACATGAACAGATTCTCATCATCAGAATACGCGATCATCTTGCGGAAGTAAGCTTGTACATGAGTCTTCAGGCAAGAGTTGCCATTGTACTTATCAAACACGGGGACTTTGAATTTTGGCGGAATTCTCACACCTGGGACCAGCCCCAAGTCAGCAACATCCACACCAAGAGCATTCTGCCCTTCCACAACTTTCAACCTCTCTTCCAGTCTCCAAAACATAGGATCCATACCATGGCCCATGTCAAAGTCCCCCTAAAGCAGGGGGAATTGATCCTCCTGATCATCATGGATGGGTTGTTGACCAAGGTTGCCATGTGGGATTGGGATAGGCCCCGGTCCATTGGGTCCATTAGCCTCTCCAGCGGGAGGATCAGCCACAACCTCCGGTTGAGTAGTAGGGGGATTCCTCTGTACCAACAATCTAATCTCCTGTTGTCCCTGAGCCACTCCTTCGACCACTTCCATGAACTGATTCATGCGAATCCTCATCTCAGCGAGCTCTGCTTGTAAACCTTCCATTGCTCTCTCTTGATTCCTTCGGGCACTGTATCGGTGAATTCCTGAGTCAGCTATCCTAATAATGGAATACCAAACAAGATGAGAACACTGCGGCGATACCTGTTATGCAAGACATGCTAATGAATATGCAAATGCAATGACATGTTTATCAATTTCAAAAGGTATTCTACCCCTTGATTCCAGTTTCACATTAGATAAACAGTGTAAGAAAACCCCGACTAGAATCAAGAAGAAGATATAAACCCCTGGGAATAGATAAACATGATGCATGCAATGCTTATGATTTAATTTTTATCAAAGGAACTTTAGAGTCTTATTTGCAAATTTTGGAAATATTAAACATTTATCACATACGGGAAATATCACGTCAATTAATATTTGGAAATGTTTTTACGCCAAAGAAGTACAGTCTTGGTAACCAAATACAATACAAGAGAGAAGGAAAATGAACATCCTATGGATCCCTAAAAGCAATCTTCCAAAGCCCTCGAGACCGGAATATAAGCTGCACGAAGCCTCTTCACCTCCCTCTCATAGGCTGCCTCCATATCTACTTTCTCCTTGGCGAGTCGATCATACTTCCTCTTCCAAAACTTGGAAGACTGAGGAAGTAGAGAAGTCAATGCATCATCAGGATCATCAATAACCTGGTGCTCAAGGAACTCTATCAAAGCATCTTTCTCTCTAATCTGCTGAAGAAACTCCTCTCGTTCACGGAACCAAGCACGCGAAGGGTCTTCGTCTCTCAACTCCTCTACTCCTTGGCTAGGGAGGGTTGAAGGCCCATCCACAACCAAAGGTGTAGGTCTTGGATACTCATAAGGCATGAGGTACTCAGAGGCTCTCCTCCTAACCCAAGAGGTATAGGGTTCCAAAGTGATACAGTTCTTCGAACCTAGCTCCTTCCTTCCTTTCTTATGGATCTTGCGCCAAGCATGGACCATTCTGCCCTTCAAGCCTTGGGGATCTTTACCCTCCTGAAAGAACACACCCTCTAACAGAATGTTATTGGGTCTATCCTTTAGGGGGAACCCAAGCTGACGACGTGCCAAAATAGGGTTATAGTTAATTCCACCACATGTACCAAGAAGAGGTACATTGGAGAATTCACCACAAGAGTCGATAATCTGCACACCATCATATACACGGTTGTACCAAAAGATATCATCATTAGTGAGAGACATAAGTCTCGTGGACCACCATAGACATCCTTTGTTCTCCTTGAAGGCGAGTGTCTGAGGCAAGTGCGAAATAAACCACTTGTACAACAGAGGAAAACAGCACACAATGGTACCACCGCCCTTTGCATTCCTCACATGCAAAGAGAAATAAGTGTCACCCAACAGAGTAGGAACGGGATTAAGAGTAGAGAAAATCCTAATGGCGTTCACATCCACGAACTTGTCAATGTTGGGGAATAACACTAGCCCATAGATGAGAAGTACAAATATGGCCCCAAAGGCATCCTCACTCATGGCCTTCCCAAACATAGTAGCTTGATCAATGAGGAAATCAGACGGGAGACCTTGAATTCCACCTTTGGTAGTCATATGAGCACCAATAATAGATTCATCTATATGCAACAGATCGACAATCTCTTGAGAAGAAGGAACTCTCTCCAAGCCACTAAACGACAACTGGTCTAGGATAGGTATGCCCACAAGATAAGCATACTCCTCAAGCGTGGGCTAAAGGTGGAAATCCGGAAAAGTGAAGCAACGGTACAAGGGATCATAGAACTGCACAAATACACTAATTAGACCTTCATCCACTTGAGTAGCCAGAATAGATAGAAGCTTCCCATGACGAGCCTTGAATTCCAAGGGATCTAATACATAGGATGTCAAACTTCTTAACTCTTTCAAGTCGGGTTGTCTGAAACTGTACTTCTTCGTATTCCTTCTTTGCTTATCCATGTCTGAAAATTTGCAAATAGACCTCTTAAGTTCCTTGAAAATTTTCTCATTGTTGATGATATGGATGTGTATGAATGCATGGATGCAACAATCACACTCAAGGATCAAGCAAATCATACCACACAAAGGTCATGGGATGGATCAAGTCATCCTTAATATCAATCATCCATTTTGGTGGATTATGGTTTACACCTTATCAACACCCAAGTTCCATTGATATTAAGGATACACAAGAACGAATCAACCACGAATCAAGGGTTTGTTGCGAGTCGCGAGCACGGAGTCTTGGTTAAGAACCACCCAAAGGGAGTGTACTATGGTTAAACCTGACAATCATGTTCTACAAGAGGTTCCCATAGTCAGCATCCCATCTTTCGGATATTATCAGATAAACGACTACTCGTATTCTAAAAATATTCTCAAGAGAGACTCTTATGAGTGTAGTATCGCGTAACAATCGTATCAAATCTTACACTTGAACGATCTTTGCACTACGTCCTAAAAATAGGCCAAGATGGGCGTGGTAAACTAAGGTCCTTGGCTTCTAAGGCATATATTGGAAAGAGTAATGCCTAACCACGACTACTCGTGTGACATTATTGATCCCAACATAACCTCCACCAAGTGAATGGTCTTGCAAGTCAACTTGCTAAGGAATGACTCCACACAAGTCAACGAGACTATGCCATTCTCCTATCATAAGTGCACTCGAGTTCGGGTATAGAACTCATCTCACAAAGATCACCAAGCATATAAGGAATTAATATTTAAACAATTAAATCATTACATACAATACAGTAATCCCAAATTGCACAAAAATATGTCACAAAGCAATATACCATCCAACAAGTATGAAAAGTAGGCAAAACCCACTAGGCAAATGATAGTCCCCAGCAGAGTCGCCACTTTTCTGTAGCGGGGTATTCGTTACCATTAGAGATATTGACTAAATCCAAGGTAAACCATACAAGTCGAGTCGCCACCGCACTTCTATTTATCCAAAGGAATGGTTAGAAAGCGAACAAAAACCTAAAAGTTTTATCGAATCAAAAACTAGTAAAAATGTCAAAGATCTGGGTAAGGGGTTGGTTATGCAATGGGAAGGTTTTAAGCACCCAAAACATCCTAGGTACTCCTAGGGAGCCCTTTTCACAAGTGTTGTTCTAGTCTAAAGGGTGTAGGTATATCTAATGTACTATTTACTAGAAGGAAGGTTAAAAGAAAATGACTCGCAAGGATGTTGCATCCACTGCCTACGTATCTCCTCTGAGTATGAGAATCAGAGTCTTCGTAGATCGGCTACCTATGGGTTAAAGAGAAGTGTGCTTGGTAAGACGTCGCGTCTTATGCCTACGTCTCTCATCTGGAATGAGAATCAGAGAAAAACGTAGTTCGGCTAACTAGGGGTTAAGGATTTCCATCTGAACATGGACTTACAAAAGAGGACACCAACTATGTCAAAGGAGGGTGGGCAGTGTGTTCAACATCCTAGCATTAGGTGTCGCAGCTCGCTGAATCGAGTCTTAGGCAGTTACCTCTTTGTAATAGAACGGACTGACATGCCACAAGATCGGAGACGCACGAAAGATCTAAAAGTGGGGAAGCTCTGCTCTAGAGTTGTCATACAATATGGACCTATGTGTTAGGATTTACAAAGGGGAACATCTACCTAATGTTAGCATGCAAAGAATATGGGAATTCTACCTATGTTATCATACAAAGGGTTCTACCTAATGGGTGCTACCTAAACGGAACAAGAGTCGACAGATGGAGCGTCGAGAGGAGTTACGGATAAGGGTAGATGGCGATGCCGGAGGCAATCGACTTACAGGTAGATGGTGATGCCTGAGGCAATCGACTTACAAGAGGATGGATGAATGCGTGTTGGTTCTGTTAAGTTTTGAAAATGATTACTCGACGTTGGATCGAGCTTTTGATCTTATTTTAAAATGGTTATCGGATGTTCGTTTTAATTCTTGTATTAACAGGTGAATAAAGAAATAAAGAAATAAATATTATACACTTTATGGGAGAGGGGTACATTTGTTATGAATGGGGATTGTTCATGGCAAACAAACAATAAGAATATATGTCTCATACATCATACAAGTAGGCAACAGTTATCAATCAGATCGGATAAATAAACAATATATAATCAAACCAAAGAATCAAATAATGGAGCATTTAAAAAATTCATGGGATTATGAACATGTTAAATAATCAAGCATTAGAAAGCATGAATGAGAGAAACAAGTATAAAAGATAACAGATGAATCAAACAGATGAAAATATGCACACGAAGGGTCCACTGAATAATTTAATCAGGAAATGAGGTAAGGACCAAATAAAATCAAGGTAAAAGGCCTCTAATACATGGAATATGAGATGAACAAGGGAGGATCAAAAGATATCTTCAATTGCCATAAGCAATCCCTAAGTCAAACATCGATCATAAAGAAGTCAACTGAAAATTCAAGTCAACTTAAACAATAACAAATAAATAGCAAATTAATCAAGAAAATTATGAAAAATTAAAATAAATCAGGTGAGGTCAGGACATCATCATCCCCCAAAAAGATTTTAAAAATAATGAAAATTGGTACGTAAATTAATTAAAATAAAACAGAAGTCAAATTATAAGTCAATTAATAAGACTAGGTTAGAAATAAATCAAGAATAAATAGTAAATTAATCAAGAAAATTATGAAAAATTAAACTAAACAAGGTGGGGTCATGACATCATCATCCCCCAAAAAGATTTTAAAAATAATGAAAATTGGTACGTGAATTAATTAAAATAAAATGGAAGTCAAATTAAAAGTCAACCAACCAAACTAGGTCAAAAATAAATCCAAAATAAAATTCCAAGAAAAGGTCAGGTTGACCATGAGACCGTGGTCAACCTTCATCCCAAAAATCAAATGCTAACAATAATTTTAAGTAATAAAAATAAAATCAATAAAAAAGTGTGTTAAAATGGACCATTTAGAATAAATAATTAAAACAAAATATTAATATTAAAAAAAATACGAAAATAAAAATTATATAAAATTAAATAAAACGTTAAGAACAGTGAAAAATATTTTTGGGTAATTTTATGGACGAAGAAAATATTTTAAATAAGAGAAAGAAATATGAAAACGGAAGGATTGATGGTGATGAACATGGTAAGCAAACATGGATATATCAAAACATGGCCATGGAAGAGATGATTACCTAATGGGAAATAGAAGTGGAATGGAATCTGATATGTGATGAAGCTTTGCCTCCTTGCCACAAAATTCCAATGCCCTTTTAGGTTTAGGGTTTCAGCTTCTTAAATAGGGTGGATTAGGTGTTCTCATGGGCTTTTTAATAAGTGATTTATCCATAAGAATAAAAGTGTGAAGTGAGGTGTAAAATATTGTTATTTTGGGCCAAACTTAAGTGAATGGATGTCCAATGCATGGCCAAAAGAGGTAAAAAAACGTGACTGGTTTGTGCAGCATGCTTAGAAAATCTGATTGGGCCAGCCATGCCCAAAATCTGCCTAGAAAATCAAGTCATGATGCCCACTTTAAATGAATGTATCTCTCAAACCATGGATCCAAATGAGATGATTCCAAAAGGATGTGAAAGAGGACATGGCAAGGTACAATTGTTATGAAGAAAGTATTTTCAAATAATGCCTTGAAGTGCAAGAAAACTGGCCAAGAAGTCTTGACAAATTTTGGACTTCAAATTTTTTCTAAGTAACCTAATAAAATGTCTCACTTTGACTAAGCATAATTTTCTCAATTCTAATCCAAATGGAGGAAACTTTATATCTCTAGAAATCTTGGAACAAGAGGAACAACTTTCATGTTGGAGAAATGTTCAAATGGAGCTTTTATCTTGATGCAAAATGGGCTTAAAATGAGTGCAACGATCATGAAAACTTGCCCTAAATGGAAAGTCAACCATTTCCAAATTAAGTAACTTTTCCAATTCCTGATTAAATGATGAATCCATGATCCAACCTTGATCAAATTTCACATGTAGGATCCCCTAGGCATGGATTTTGAGATTCCACTCTCAAAATGTCAGGAGTTGACTTTTCTAGCCCCACAGTTGACTTTTCCCAAACTGTATGATTCATGATTCCATTGATCAATTGAAGCACTTCTAGCTCAAATAAAGAGCTGGTTTTTTGTATGTAGACCCTTGTGGACATATGGAGGGCCATGGAAAAGAGTTTCACCCAAAGAATCAGAAATAAACTAATTTTATACCAAACCCTAGTTTTAGGGCAAAATGATCAGGAACTGATTGCAATGCTTGCCAATGGATCTTTCTGAGATAATTGTGAGTCTTCCTAGGCCAAGATTCCTCTCTAATCATGACATGTATGAGCCTCTCTACTTCCAACCAAACATTGCCTGTTGCAGGTAGCCATGAAACCCTAATTTCTGATTAAATCCAGATGAACACTCTGATAGCTCTGAATCCTTCACTGATGAACTAAGGACCATAATAAGATACCTGGACCCCCTGAGACCCTTGAGACTTGTGTACTTAGAGAATGAAGTCCGATTCTCAATCTTGCTTTGTGTGGGCTCCTTCTGTTAAGGAGTGATCGATCAAAACCTGACCTCCATGTGACTAATGCAGTATGCAATGAGTATGACCTAATATGATGCTAATGAAGTGTAAAACATAATCCCATGCTTCCAGGAAAAATGAAGGGTAAATTTTGGGGTATTACAGACGGGAGCGTCCAAGTCTTGTTGTTGAATGAACATCATTAAGATCAAGAATCTCAATACCATGCTTTTCACAAAAAGATACCACTTTAGTAAACAATATATCCCAACCATTTCTCTCAAACATTGAATAAGATGTTTTGTTGAATGAACCAAGTTCATAGCATTAACTACATCTTGATTTTTTTTGTAAGGCTTGACAAAGCATATCTGTTATTCCCATGATTTCTTTCATCAAGTGCAAAATAAATATAAAATCAAATGCCTTCAAGTAATTGTAACAACTATCTGCATCCCCACGTGTAGCATAACTCCCTCTATCTTTTGCAATTTTTTTTAAAACTAAACAAGTTGCTTCATACATGTTTATCAAGCTAGAAATTGAATCGTAATATGATCCCCAACGAGTATCTCCAGCTCGTTTCAATGTACCAACTTGATTTTCATCTTTACCAGTTACAATCTCATCAATCTCTAATAAATAAGCAATTTCTTCTAATTGGGCAGCTTGTAACTCATCATGACGCTTTGTAGAAGAAAAAACAGCATTCACAACAAAGATCAACTTCTCAACAAATTTATGAACAAGTTTGACTTCTCTTGATGATGTAACTAATGCAAGTTGCAATTGATGAGCAAAACAATGAACATAGTATGCATAAGGACAATCCTTCATAAAGAGGTCTTGTAAACCATTCCATTCTCCTCTCATATTGCTAGCACCATCATACCCTTGGCCACGAATGTTAGAAACATCAAGGTTATGTCGAGAAAGTATATCACATATTGCTTCATTAAGAGTTAAAGATGTGGTGTCTTTAACATGTGCCACATCAAAAAACTCTCTTGTATTAAACCAACTTTATCAACAAATCTTAATACAAGAGCCATTTGTTCCTTTTTTGACTCATCACGAGCTTCATCAACAACGATACAAAATTTGGAATCACCAATTTCCTCACGAATACTCTTTTTCACCCTACTAGAAAGAATTTGCAAGAGCTCTTTTTGAATTTGATGTGAAGTATACTTGCAATTTTGTGGAGCATTTTCCAACACAACTTTTGCAACTTCATCATTGTAGGATGCTAAAAGTTTTAATAACTCAAGAAAGTTACCTTGATTTCTTGATTTGCTACTTTCATCGTGACCCCTAAAAGCACAAGCTTGTAGTGTTAACCAACGAACAGTGTCAATTGAAGTCTTGAGTCGTAACCGATTATTCATTCTTTGACTTGAACTTTGCACTTAAATAACATTTCTAATATGACCATCTTGATTCAACAAGTCTTGACAAGCTTTCATTGCATTGTTGTGTGGTGAGCAAGGATCCTTTCCTATGTGTTTAAGAAGGAACAATATTTTCCATTCCTAACTTTCTTCCAATTTCTAAAACCCATAGAAATAAAGACAAGTGATCCGGGACGTCCACTTAGTTTTTTGCTAAAAAGATAACATGGTAAGCAATATGCTGCATCTTCAGATGGTAAATATTCTAACCATGATGGAAATATGCTAAACCAAGTATGTTGAAACCTTCTCGGATGATCCTCGTTACCGGACAAAGGATAGTTTTCTAAATGAATTTGATATGGACCTCATTTTAGATAAGCTCTTCGTATTGCATCCACTTTATTTGGTGGATATTGCCAAATCGGAGGACGCTTTCCAGGACTGCGTTCCAAAGAATTTTCAAAACCATGATGCTCTTCAATTGTTGGATTCTCAAGAATTGTTTCAGATTCGGATGTCGGGATTATAATTTCTTCATCTCTCTCTTCTCTTTTATTTTCACATGCTTTCCTTTTGAAAAAAGAATCAATTTTCCTATTATTCATCTTTACTCTTTCTATAATATCATATCAGATCCAAAAATCAATTTAGAGGACATAAAAATTAAAAGAGAAAAAAATTAATAAACTTAATTAATCAACTTTAATCCGTTTTCAAATACCGGTAACTTCACTATTAGAAATTAGCAGCAACAATGATTAAATAAATCTTATTACAGTGTATAACTATATTTGTAAATTATAGTGTTATGAATTGGCTTAATAAACCTCATATAGATTATTTTAACACATCAAGAAAGAAGAACCCTAAAAATCTCAAAAACACAAATCAAGCAATCACTTTAATTTGTTACTTTTTATAAAAGAAGAATGAATAAAGTTTTTTACCTGTTAGATGCCAATCACTTTAATCTGTTCCAATTCCGGTGCCGGTAGCAAACCCATATGAGAAAGAAAGGAAAGGTAGGAGCTTTTTACCTTATCTGTATTTTAACCTAACTTTGAATGAAAAATAAAAAATAAAAATTAATTTTAATTTAAAATAAGGATGTTTTAGTAATTTAATATATATGAATTAAAAAAATAAAAAGTTGAGGGGTGGCCGTGGCCTTCCCACGTCCCCCCTCAGTTCCGCCACTGACGTGCAGTAAGTTTATCAACTAGCGGTTTGCATTGATGTATCGTAATTTTCCTGCAAGATAAAGGCACCCCTAAATACTTAAACGGGACTTTGCCCATCTCAAAACTAGTCATTGACACAATAGCATTTTGATCTGCCGCTTTCATGCCTCCAAAATACAATTTGCATTTATTTGGGTGAGCAGTCAAGTCAGTAGCATTAGAAAAACTTTTAAACTCATCCATCAGAATTCTAACAGAAACCTCATCACCTCTTGCAAACAGAATAAGATCATCCACAAAGCTTATGTTAGTTATATGTAACTTCTCACATCGGAGATGGAAATTGAAGTTGTGATTGTCCTTGAGTTTCCTAAGACATCTATGAAGATACTCCATAATCAGCATAAAAAGCAAGGGGGAAATAAGATCCCCTTGCCTGAGCCCCCAATTTGCCTTCAAAATCTTCATAGTTTGACCTCTTATGGAAAATCTGTAAGAAATAGAACAAACGGATGTCATGGTCCAACAAATAAATTGCTCAGGGAAGTTCATCTCTCTCATTATGCTTTCAAGGGCTGACCACTCAAATGTATCGTAAGTGTTATGGATATCCATTTGGGTAACACAACAAGGGGAAAAGTGCCTTCTACTCTAACCTTTCACCAACTCATGGGCAAGCATGATGTTGTCTAGTATCCATATACCCTAAATGAATGTTGACTAGTTGTCCTCAATGACATCCGAGAGGACTTTACTCAATCTTGTTGTCATGATTTTCAAAATCACTTTGTAGATTGTGCCGCATCAGGCTATTGGCTGCATGTCCTTTATCATTTTAGCCTCAGAAGATTTAGGAATTAAGGTGACCAAAGCATAATTAGCAGCAGCAAACAAACGATTATGCCTAAAGAAATCTTGCACAACCTCAATAATATCCTGCTTAGTAATGTTGTAGGTGCTCTTGAAGAATTTGTAAGTATACCAATCTATCCCAAGGGACTTTGTTTCACCAATTCTTTTAATAGCTTCCCAAATTTCAATTTCAGTCACAGGGTAGGTAAGCTTCTATCTATGAGCCTCATTGAGTTGAGGGCCTTTTCTTATGGCCTCAATGTCCACATGTTCTAAGCACCTCTCTCTTGGTTCCAACAAAACCGATGTAATATTCCAAAACCTCTTTTTCAATATCAGCAAAATAAGCTAGTTTGTTACCATTTTTATCTTCCAGATTATGCATGCTAGTTTACTTATTCTTCCCAGGAATAATTGCATGAAAGAAGGCATTATTGGCATCTTCAATATGGAGCCAATTAAATTATTGCTTTTTGAATCAAAATTTCCCCCTTTTCTTCAGTTGCCTCCATGAGTTTGTCAGACCAAAACTTTATCTCTGCAGTAATCTCATTATTAAACAAATTACCAGCCAGATTTGTTTGAGCCTTAGCTATCTGATCTCTATATTCACTAAAGCTATGGATCCCTGCAGTCATTTTCCTATTCAAACCTCTCAAGAAAGGTTGTAACATCTTCATATTTCTCCATAAAACATACTTTGGTTTTCCTATGATCTATTGTTCCAGTCTTCCTCTACAACTTTCATGAAATCCTTGTGCTCCATAATACTGCTCATAAATTTGAGCCGAGGTTGGTGTCTATTTTTACCTCTAGTATCCCCTGTCATACTGATTTATAAGGGTGAGTGATCATATATATGAAAATTTAAGATCTTTAGTAAACTACTTAGATACTTCAGGAACCACTCATTATTACAAACAACATGATGAATCTGGGAGTAGATGAGGTCATCTTTATGGTTATTAGTCTAGGTGTAGAAATTACCTCTAGACTCATGCTCAAAGAGATTTGCAATCTTCATCATATTCTTCAAATCTTCAACCTCAGCCTGTTGAACATGATTATGTCCCACACAGTTGATACGTCCCGTGATTGTATATAGAATATAGTCTATCGGGTACCTGACTGCAAGTGCACAGTCCAGTCGGTTTAGTTTTAAAAGATATCGAACCCACAAGGACCGATGGTCAAACTAATGCTATCGACGTTACGATGTTTAGCTAAGGGAATGATTTTTAAAAGTTCGGTTGAAGAAAATTAAATCTAAGGGAAGTTAAGTCTTAAGAAAATATTAATAGAAGGATATCAGTATGCAACGCATTAATCGTCATGGATTCAATAAGTCGCTGGTGTATAATTTAAGTACCAAATATCTTTCAGTAGAAAATACTTATTTAAAAGGATTTATCTCACACTCTCGTGATTGTTGATTCGGACTATACCTTTAAGTCAGAATGTACGCTCTCGCTGTCCCATTTGAAATTAAAAATATATTTTAAAAATAAATAAGTTCTAATTGCTTTTAAAGTGCTCTCGATGTTTTTAAAATCAATGTCTAGTTTTTACTATCCAGTTCGACACTCACGCTCTCGCGATTGTCGGTTCTTACCTTAGTTAATTTCCCACTCTCGTGGAAAAATCGTATTAAATAGCTTCTCACTCTTATGACAAAGTTAATTAAATTTAAATTAAAAACCACAGCCAAAATAATTGTTTGAGGAAAAAAGTTTTACACTGATTATTATTAAATCCCGTCTAATTAAATTGTTACATACCGATACCGGTAGTTTAGCCGGACATGTTAAAAAACGCAAACACAGACGAAGATAAACAGATCAACAATAAAGCAAACATGATTACAATAATAATAAAGCAATAAAAATTGAATAAAAACCTGGAAATTGGATTAATAGAATACGCCGAATCTTGAAGTACTTGAGCAGTCCTCCACAGGTCGGTAGGATTCTACCTCTTCGAAATAATAGCTTAAACTAAATTAAATAAATTGTAGAGTTCCCTAGTGTAGGAAACTACTGCTTTGGCTAAATGAAAAGCAAAAAGGAAAAAGGGAAAATCAAAGCTCTGAACGGTAAAAGAAAATTAATGTTGCTGAAGAAAAGTAAAAGACAAAATAGAATTGCTGTGAAAAAATGCAGAGAGAAAAAGGTCTTCAAAGCTGGCTTCAGAGAGAAAAATTTAGCGTCCCCGTAGGTTTCCAACTTCCATCCTTTTATATCCCCCATTAGGTCTTGGCAGTTGAGATAAACAAGGATGACTTGGTTGAGTGAGGAATCCACGGGAAAGTGGCCGAGGAACGAGAATTAAGGACCCATTGGATCACTTTTGTTGACAGTTTCAAAGCGCTGATTTTGGCCGCATGACGTTCGTGATGGGCCTGTGACGATCATGATAGGCTGGGCGTGACGGTCGTGACATGCTTTGTGACAGTCGTCACATTCACAAAGTTTGTATTCTCTGTTTTTCTATTTTTCTGTTGCTTTCTCTTCTGTTTCTTCTTCTTTTCCTTCCTTTTTTATACTTTGCTCATTTAAGCATGGGGATTGAAATACCTGCAAAAGTAACTCGAACACTTGCGGAATAATCGGAATATAAATAAAAGTGTTACGATTTTTAAGTGTAAATCAAGGAAAATACACGATGTATTTTCACGTTATCAAACTCCCCTAAACTTGAATCTTTGCTTGTCCTCGAGCAAATAAAATTTGAAAACACCAGTTAAACGCGAATACATAACACATTTCCAATCCGTACGTGGTTGCTAGGTACTTTGTTAAGATGACAGATACTCAAGTAAAACACTAAAGATACAGTGACGACACAAGCAATAAGCATTAACGTAGATCTCTCCTTTGTACAAGCCAGTTCGAATCATGCTATTATAGCTCAACCTAATGCTTCTCGTTCCTATTTTACCCGATTTCATTCTAGCGCAATCGCATTAAGCCTTTTTCCTTCACACGCACTTAGTGAAGTAGCCGGTTAGTGACTTTGATCCGTTTTTTAGCACGGGGTTTGGTACACTAGTGTGGTACCCCTTTATATATCCCATTTGGTTGTGGGGGATCGAACCGTAGTTCGCCCTACCGAGTCCAGTACCAGGTACTTCTTAACCAACCAGCCGGGTTTTTTCTGTTCCTTCCTTTTGTATCTAACAACCGTTTGTATGGTGCATTTTTCAATTTCTCTAGAAGAAGTATGAAGGATTTTCTTAATTCGTAGGCATCAATCACTTATATTCATCGGATCTTCACATGGTTTGTGCTTAAGAAGGTGTTGACTGCTAGTATAAACTACTAGGGTTAATCTAGAATGGAGACTTTAGGTATTGGTATAATGGGTATTTAAACTGATCTCGTAAAAGTGAGAGATCTGAGGTGTCAAGACGGTATCAATCTTGTTAGATTTTTATCAGTTTCCTAACAGAACCTCTATAAGGCAACCTATATACTCGTAGGGTATGCATTTAACTTAAAAACAGAATTTTTGTTATGGTAAATTAGATATAAATGAATGAACGATTAGATAAAGACAATTTTTTTTGTTATGGCTAAAAATAGAAACAAGTAAAGGAAAGATAAGGATTTCCTCCCACATTTAAACAAAGCATTGTCCTGAATGCGACAATATAAAGAAAAAGGGAAGAAATACGAAGATCACTACTCGTCGTCACGACGTTGGCCTCTGCGCGCTCTGGCTCTTGCTCGTGCACGCTCGCTTCTTCCATGTTGGGTAGGATCCAACCCTACATGCTGAGTGTACTCCTGGATGGCATCAACGCGATGTGTCAGGGCACTCATCTCTTCGGAAAGCTCTGTCATCCCCTGGTCGTGCCAGTTTGCATAGTTGTGCTAATCCCTCTATATCTGCTGGATCATTTACATCATTTATGTCTGGCGCTCCTCCATCCTCTGGTTGTGTCGTAACATCTCAGCATAGATGTCTTCCATGGTGGCGGGTCGTCCCTCATTTCTTCGCTGGCCTCAGAAAGATGTCTTCGCAACGTACTCAGGAGGTGGCTGTGGCATTTCTCGGTCAAGTTCCTCTTCGACTTCATCTGCTCCATTATTAGGATCTCCTTCATTTGGTTCAGGGGCATTCAGATCAAAAATCCAATTCCCCATATTTTGCGGATTTGTACGGTTCCTGTTGGGCATGATGATGCTTCGAACTATCTTGTTCCTAACCACAGGATGGTACTTCTCGTCGTCTCTGGCCTTGATGAGGTGTGAGGAACGATAATAGTCTATGTTGAGGAACTCGGCTGGAAAGGCGGGTAAGTCGGCGAGCCTATCCCCCAGATTTAGACCTAGTGCTATGGAGGTGATGATTCTTACAAAACAGAACGCATGGCTGCCTCTCATGCATGCAGCCTGTATGTTGGCCAATAGGAATGGGGTGGCATTGAACGTGATCGGGGTGAACACATAGTGAAGAAAGAAGAGATCCTTAGAGTTTACCTTGTGATTGTTGACTCTTTCGAAAACCGTGTGCCCTAAGACTCAGTGGAAATATCTTATCGCTGGGTTGTGGATGTAAGTTGCGTTGATCGCATCCCAGCTTGTGGCGTTCATGTTGGTAAGGCTATGCCACACTCCAAATGCTATTTCTGACCATCCGTCAGGGATACAACAGTGAACTCCCTCTCCATGTCAGAAGCCAAGCATTCGCGCTATTTGAGTTAGGTTCAGGAAATACTCGATACCGAACATTCTAAATGTGGCGACTCCGGTGAGAAACTGAGTTACACCAGGAGGGGTAATGTAGGAGAATGAACTCAGGAATTCCAAGGTCAGCTCCTCGTAAGTTTGTTGCAGGTTGGTGCAAAGCTGCGTCAAACTGGAGTTGTTCAACATCCATTCCACGCCATCTGAAAGTCCCAGCTCCGTCAGACATTCGTTATCAACATACCTCGTAGTTTGGACTGAACGTTGATAGAACCTGAGGTAGTTGTCTCTCTGTCACTCACCGGCTTCTCCATTTCTGAATATGATATTTGAGAGGTCAGGAGCAGCTCTCTCTTGACGGGCCATTTAGTGTGCGTTTATGAAAATATAGGATTTGGTGGGAGAGATGGATTTCGTGAGTTATAAGGTACTCACACATTTCTCACTTAAAAGGATGTGAAAAAAGGGTTAATGGAGAAAAGAGTGGTGTGAGTGGGATGGTTAAGGAAAGTACGATGATTATATGAGGAAGAAGAGAGGAAGTGCGCCTGTTTTTATAGGCGCGCCCTTTGGATCCGTGACGATCGTCACGGGGAGGTTACGGTCGTTACACGTAACAGTTGCGTAACGGTTGCGTAACGGTCATCTGCATAATGTGTGACGGGCGTTATGTATCCGTGACGGTCGTCACGCCTTTGTGACGGGCGTCACACTACATGTGACGGTCGTCACATGCAACGTTCACAATTTTTTTTATTTTTGGAAAACAGGCCAAAAGTATATGAATTGTAACAGCAGTAACTCAGTAATAATGATATCATTAACACAGTATGGCAGCAGTATAAAAGCAGTATGAAACTAACATCAGTAAAAATAAAATGACTGGAAAATATGACATTAACAGTAGTAAAAATAAAATGACTGGAAAATATGAAATTAACAGCAGTAAAAATAAAATGACTGGAAAATTGAATTTATTGTAGAAGCAAAAAGAAATAACAATGTTATTTAAATTAAATTAAAAGATTAAAGTTAAATGTAACATTAAAAGAAATAATAACAATAAAAGTTCTACATAATAGAAATAAAAGTGCTCCCTCCCCATACTAAAACATAGCAATGTCCTCATTGCTTTAATGCGAGTAGGAGAGGTTAACGGTCGATGTAATCAGCCACAGTTCTGTCCCAAAGCAGCTACAACCTGGTCTAAGTGATCAAACTGTTCGACGATGATATCCATTAGGCCTAAGACATCAAGGTGCATGCTCTTTATTTCTTCTTTCACATTGGTAATGTCAGTGTGGAAACCATCCAGACGGGTAAGGATTATGGCAATATTTTTTGCATAGGAGGGAAGTTCCGGTTCATTTATGTTATACTAGTTTGGAGGGGTTTCAGGGTCAGATTCATCAACAGAGATAGGTTCATCTAAATACTCATATATAGGCGGTATCTCAGGAGGTGATGGTGAAGCAATGTAGTGTTCATCTAAATCATAAAGCCAGTTATTTCGGTTATGAACACTTATTCTCTCATGGTTTGGTAAGGTAAACAGATGGACAACTTTGTTATTAATTAGGTAATCAAAAGCGTCCGGCCCAAGGTTTCCTATGATTCTACGGTTAAAGAAAAATTCAATGTCCATGGGTCGGATGTATCCAAACGGTATATGCTCGTAAAGTGGGCGTTTAAGTCCAATGGCATCAACTATCATGGTTACTAGGCCGCCTATTATGATTGGGGTGCGATTGTTATTTGCAAGGTGAATGAATCTTTCCATCATAAATGTCACAACATTGACATGTCGACCTTGGTCGATACAGAGTAAGATGAAAACTTCATCTCGTGACACTATGGTGTTGTTTGCTTCTTTTCCAAACAGGGTGTGGGCTAGTATTTTATGGAAGTAGCGGATAGTAGGGTTATGTATCATTTAGGAGTGCATCTCATTTGGGTTAGGGTGGTAGTCTCCAGTTAAACTACCCCAAAAGTGATCTAAGTCGATGTCATCGATTAATTCCTCCTGGCGGGTAGTGAAAATAAATAGGCCACTAGGAAATCCTAGGAGGTCAGCAAGGTCTCTACGGTTGTAAGTGAAGTCCATACTAACCAACATAAAGGAAATCAACCCTTTGTTGAGTCTGTAACCATGCTCGGGGTTGTATACTAGGGAGCTAAGGAATTCTAGGGTGAGTTCACGGTATGTGACAAACCTTCTCTTAATAGCAGCATTCTCCTATCCTAGCTGGTTAAACATAAACAAGATGCTATCTCGGATACCTAACCTATCCATGGTAGGTCTATCATAATATATGGATAAAGCCATATCCTTCTGAGCTAAATAATCATAGCGCCTTCTCTAAACTCTGCCTCTGAAAACTATATCTACTGGTTGCATGATAAAAGTTAGTGACTAACTAGTTATAAATTCGCCTGTTAATCAGTATCCAATGTTTCTAAGTTAGTAACTAGAAGCAACAAGTATTACTGCATAGAATCAAGGAAAGGGAGCAAAAAATACAGATGAAAGTCCAAGAAGGAAAATACTTAAAAACAAAGATAACAAATTAAAGAAAAGGTGGGTTGTCTCCCACTAAGCACTTTGTTTAATGTCGTAAGTTCGACAGTAACGTTGTCATGTACTAGTTTTGGGGTTGAGCGGGCAACTCTGTAAGTCTTAGACTATTTGAATAGTCTCTGTTGTCAATATTATGATAATTTTTTAATCGCTATCTGTTTACCATAAATGGTTCACTATTCCGACCTTTGATTTCTATTGCACCGCTTTTAAGGACTTTTGTGATTTCGAAAGGGCCTGACCACCTAGATTTAAGTTTTCCCGAAAAAAGCTTAAGTCTAGAATTAAATAGTAGTACTATGTCGCCGACATTAAACTCTTTCCTAGATATACGTTTATCGTACCATTTTTTGGTTCGTTCTTTGTATATCCTGGCATTCTCATAGGCATCTAGTCGAAGTTCTTCCAATTCGTGAATGTCCAAAATTCGCTTCTCGCCTGCGGAAGTATAATTTATATTTAGGGTCTTAATTGCCCAGTAAGCTTTATGTTCTAATTCCACAGGGAGATGACATGATTTACCATAGACTAATTTAAAGGGTGTGGTCCCTATTGGGGTTTTGTAAGTTGTCCTATAGGCCCACAGAGCTTCGTTTAGTTTAGATGACCAGTCTTTTCTAGATATTTCGACAGTCTTTTCTAGAATTTGTTTGATTTCTCTATTCGAAACCTTGACTTGCCCACTGGTTTGTGGGTGATAAGGTGTTGCTACACGGTGTCGGACCCCATACTTCAGAAGAAGTTTTCCAAAGATATTCGATATGAAATGGGAGCCACCGTCACTAACGACTAGTTTTGGCACACCGAATCTAGGAAAGATTATGTTCTTGAACAACTTAATCACTACTCGTGTGTCATTTTTCGAAGAAGCTACGGCCTTGGTCCATTTTGAAACGTAATCGACGGCTACGAGTATGTACTTATTACCAAAAGAAGATGGGAATGATCCCATGAAGTCAATCCCCCACATATCAAAGACTTCCACTTCTAAGATGCCTGTTTGTGGCATTTCATCGCGTCTTGAAACGTTACCAGTGCGTTGGCACCAGTCGCAATTTATAACCTTATTATGGACATCTTTCCATAGAGTAGGCCAAAAGGGGCCCGATTGTAAGATGTTAGCACAAGTTTTTGATATGCTTGCGTGCCCACCATAGGGGGCGGAATGGCAATAAGAGATTATGTTGTCTATTTCATCCTCAAGAACACATCGACGGAAAATACCGTCGGTACCTCTTTTGAAAAGCAGAGGTTCATCGCAGTAGTATTGTTTTAGATCATAAAAGAATTTCTTCTTTTGTTGGTAAGATAGGTCCGGTGGAAGTACTCCAACCGCTAGGTAGTTGACAAAATCAGCATACCATGGCAGAGTTGCATTCGCATGAATTTCTTCCACGGATTCTTCTATTTCGGTATCATTTATGGTTAGTTCAGACATGTCGCTTTCCATTTGGGCTATAAGTCATTCATAGGGGAAATCATCATTGATTGGAATTTGTTCAGGTTTATTCCCTTCGATTCGTGATAAGTGGTCTGCTACTACGTTTTCAGTACCCTTCTTATCTTTTATCTCTAAGTCAAATTCTTGTAAGAGTAGGATCCATCTTAAGAGTCTTGGTTTGGCATCCTTCTTACTTAGCAGATATCTAATAGCGGCATGGTCAGTATAGATAATGATTTTCGCTCCTACTAAATAGGAATGGAATTTGTCTAAGGCGAACATAACGGCTAGAAGTTCCTTTTCAGTGGTGGCGTAGTTCATTTGGGCTGGATCTAATGTTCTACTTGCGTAGTAGATAACATGAAGTTTTTTATCCTTTCTTTGTCCTAGTACTGCGCCTACGGCATAATCACTCGCATCACACATGATTTCAAAAGGTAATCTCTAGTCAGGTGGTTGCATGATAGGTGCGGTGATTAAAGATGTTTTTAATTGCTCAAACGCTATTAAACATTACTCATCAAAGATAAAGTCAACGACTTTCATTAATAAACCCGTAAGTGGTTTGGTGATTTTCGAGAAATCTTTGATAAAACGTCGGTAGAAACCGGCGTGTCCTATAAAGCTTCATATTTCTCGTACGGTTTTCGGAGGTTGAAGATTCTCTATGATTTTGATCTTAGCTTTGTCTACATCAATTCCTTTATCAGATACTACGTGTCCTAACATGATTCCTTGTTGGACCATGAAATGGCATTTCTCCCAGTTCAAGATGAGATTCACCTTTACGCATCTTTCAAGTACCATTTCAAGGTTTGATAGACATCCTTCGAAGCTTTGGCCACAAACAGAAAAGGCGTCCATAAAGACTTCCATAATGTCGTCTATAAAGTCAGCGAAGATTGACATCATGCATCTTTGGAATGTTGCGGGAGCGTTGCATAATCCAAATGTCATTCGTCGATAAGCGAATGTACCATAAGGGCATGTGAAGGTTTTCTTCTCTTGGTCGTCAGGATGGATTGGAATTTGAAAGAATCCTGAATAACTGTCTAGATAACAGAAGTGGGAATGCTTAGCCAATCGTTCAAGCATTTGGTCAATGAAAGGCAGAGGAAAATGATCCTTCTGAGTGGCTTTGTTTAGTTTTCTATAATCGATGCACATTCTACTTCCGGTCACAACTCTTTGTGCTATAGATTTGCCCTTCTCATTCTTAACAGCTGTAACACCCCCTTTCTTGGGTACTACATGAACGGGGCTAACCCATTAACTATCGGAGACCGTGTATATGATTCCAGCATCTAATAACTTCTTTACTTCATCCTTGACTACAGTACTTAAGATTGGGTTGATGCTTCTCTGGTGTTCTCTAGAGGTTTTACAATCTTCCTCTAGCATAATGCGATGTATACAGATAGAAGGACTTATTCCTTTTAGGTCGGCGATGTTGTAGCCTAACGCAGTTGGATATTTTCTTAAGACATCTAGTAACTTTTCAGTTTCCATTTGTCCCAAGTCATCGTTGACTATTACTCGTCTTTTGAGTTCAGTGTCTAGGAATTCATATCTTAGGTTCTTTGGTAGTGTTTTTAATTCCAAGTTTGGTTTCTTCGGGCATGGCATGTGGTTGGGTGTAAGTGCTAAGCATTTGCTTAGACTGTCGTTTTGGTATGGTTCACACCAATTATCATCTTCAAAGATTGGAGGGATTTGGATTTTAATTATATCGGAATATGTGGTTTCTTGAATCTCCATCTCTCTTACACACTCGTCTATGACATCAAGTAGATAACAAGTATCGTCTATAGCTGGCGCTTGTAAGACTTGTGTCAAGATGAATTCAACCTATTCTTCTCCAACTTCGAATGTTAGCTTACCTCTTTTCACGTCTATTATGGCTCTGGCGGTGGCTAAGAATGGCCTTCCTAATATAATAGGTGTGTTGGCATCTTCTTTGATGTCCATGATTATGAAGTCTATAGGAATGTAGAACTGTCCTACACGTACTGGGGCATTCTCTAGTATACCAATAGGATATTTGATTGAGCGGTCATCTAGTTGAACAGACGTCTTGGTTGGTCTTAGTTCTCCCATGTTGAGCCTTTTACAGATGGTTAAGGGAATTACACTAATGTTGGCTCCTAGGTCGCATAGAGCTTTGTCTATGACGAATTTTCCAATGACACAGGGTATGGAGAAACTACCTGGGTCTTTTTCCTATGGTTGATAGACTTTTCTTTGTTGTCCATATATCTACTTTCCTTCTCCCAACAAATATAAATGGAAGTGGAATCATTCATAAGATGGTATTTCTATGATGCTTTTTCTTATCATTTTCGAGTTGGTCTCCTTACCACTTCTTTGTCTCCAGACATGGTTGAGAATCAGACCCTCCCTATTATTTGGGTCAATTAGGCCTACTAAGGTGGTGGTCTTCACTTAGAAGGTTTTGTAAGATAAATGTTCTTCTAAGGAAAACTTGTTCAAAACGGGGGTGATTCTGTTTCTAGTGGGATTGAATGTGCCTTGTGTGACAGAATGGTTGAGTCGATCTCCCATACCTTTTTCACCTATGAGTTAGTGTTGTTAGTGTGGTATATGATCTTTCATTGGTTAGGTTGGAAGTTGGTTATCCCTAGTGACCATAAACTATTATTTAAGTATTTTCACTCTCTAGGTGGCAAGTCTAAGTCTATTGGTGATTTTGCTATGATTTGGCATGTTGTTGTCCGGTCTATTTGGAGGGTTTGTAAAGATGGTATTTTTAAAGGTGTTTCAATAACTATGAACGAAGTAGAAGAGAAGAATATTTTTTGGCTTAAAAACTATTTTTAGGTAAGGTAGATGTGGACTCATACACTTTCTTTGGTTACCTTTAGAACCCTATCCCCTGTTCCTAAACCAACAGTGAATAGAGAGATGGTCTTGATTATGGGGTTGTTAGTGATTTGTGGTTTGTGGTTCTCTTTTGTTATCCTTTGATATGTTGATGATGGTCTTAGTAGTCTGAGATCTACCCTAATTCCTTTGTGTGAGGTTTCTAGCTACTCAGGTATTTTATTTGTGTGGTTCTTTTGAGTTTTAGATGTTCTACTATATTTTGTTGTTTGGTTCTCTACCATTTAGTTGGTGTGTTTTGTACTTTTATTTGCGGTGACTTGTTTAGAAGTTTTTGTGTTACCAATGTCTATCTTTTTTGTACTTTAGTGATTTTCACATGTATTAATATGTTCTTTTACTATTAAAAAAATTCAAATGAAAGGTTAAGGGAATGTGCATAATGTGTATTTTTTTAAAAATAACCAAAATTTTCAATTTAATTTCCAAAATAACCATTATTTCATGTTATTTACCAATATAACCATGTTTCATGCACACCTCTAGAGTATGCGCCAGTTGGATTGACGCATCCAAGTTGCTATTGAACATAGTCGCCAATACCATTGACGCATGTGTGTAGGTAAAGCCAATACAATTGGCGCATACTTTATTATATCAAGTGTATGTGCCATTGCATGTGGAGCATGATTTATATATAACAACCCCTTAGCTCACCCTAAAGACAAGCTTGGAGAGCCACGAAAGTGATGTCAAAATCTCACCTCAACCTCACCAAAACAGTGATTTGGATTCATTCATACACCTCTTCCCTAACTTTTTTTCTATCCAGGATCACTACCACACATACTCTGAAGCTGATAGAACCGAAAGAGGAAGGAAATGCTTACCAGTTTGAGCTTGCAAATCCACCATTTTCCACCTTGGATCTCACTTCCGTATAGGTGCTTTGAGTTTCTATTTTGAGTAAAACTTGATAGCGCTTGGTGTGCCTAGACCCACTGAGTATTTCCCCCATGTTTAATTTCTTTTTCCATCCATCATAGCCGTTTTATTTGGACTTGAAGTTTTAGGGTTCTTTACTTTGAAGCCCGATTTTTCCGCGCCCTCATAAAATCCTTTGATTCTAACTTCATTTTCAGCATCCATGATCTGAGCTAAGTATGATGGATATCCATTTGTACTCTGAAGCTCAGAAATGTGTTTGGTTGTCTTTCTGTTGGGACAAGGAAGAAGACGATGGGTGTTTTGGTTATGTGCCACATTTTCCGTCTCAGCATTTTCTTTTTATTTTAATTTATTTTGACCTCTTTTCCCAAGTGTCACCGTTGGATTCGTGGCTTTAATCGTTGGTTGGGTTTATGTTGACCAGGTCAAACGTCTGGCACCCTGTAGTCATGTATTATTTGGTTCCTTTAGTGGTTAGCTAATGACTCTTGGCTAGGTGGTTGAGGTGCTAGTTCGCTTCCCCACAGTCGTGGGTTTGATACCTGTGAATGCCACTTACAAGTTTTCGTGCATATTTTCTTGTTTTTTTTTTCATTTTTCTTGTTTCTTTTTGCCTTTTGTGTAAATGGATGCAAGCAACTCACTTTCTATTTTATTTCATTATTTTTTTTAGCATTTTTATTTTAATCCTTTAATGTTTTATTCTCATTTTTCCGAC
Organism: Lathyrus oleraceus; assembly: GCF_024323335.1. Lineage (NCBI taxonomy): Eukaryota > Viridiplantae > Streptophyta > Magnoliopsida > Fabales > Fabaceae > Lathyrus > Lathyrus oleraceus. The sequence continues at coordinate 378,921,354 of NC_066583.1, read as the reverse complement.
ATTTGTTGATTTTAATGATTGTCCTTGATTTATTTTCATTGATCAATCGAGTTTTAATCTATGGATTTGACAATTCTCATGTTGTTTATCCATGATTATTTTTATCGATATATTGATAGTATTTCACTGGGTTTTGATTAATTACATATGACATTCCAATTATTGTCAATATGCGCAAACCAGATTTGAGCATATTACCTAGGTTTTGCTTGTTCCTCATTTTCCATTTGCTTTGCATGTCTTTGTGTTATATGATATTGATTCACATCCTCGCATCCCGATTTAAATTCGTACACGTCCTGATTTTAATTCTTTCGATTTAATTTTTGAATGTGTTGTAAATATAATTCGTGCATTTTCTTCACATGGCTTACTCTTGGGCCTTCTTACAATGAGACGGTTATGTTGCACCTACACTCATACATTGTTGCTTGTTGATTGGGCCCGATTTAATCATTTTAATATCATGAATCCCCATTTGACAAAACGTACCCCCATTCCCATGATGTGTAATAATTTTACCATTTTTATTTCTTTATTTTCTTGTTTGTTTAGTTAGTACTAACACAAGAATAAAATCAACTTCTTTTCTTGAAGATCAAAATAAAGGCGTGATCCAACGTCGAGTATTTTTTCAATAACCAAATCATTCCATTTCTATCCATTCTATTTCTTACCATGCCATTCAAATCCTTCTCAATCGCTCATCAAATGCTTGATCAAATGTCAAGCCATTTTCACAATAAAAACTCAAAAATACTTAATTCGTATTTAACACTTTTCAATAAAGATGGAAATGGAACGTGGTGGATACCACAAGCTCCTGAGACTAAGATTCGAGATGGATATCTCACCCATCTTAACTCTCTCCATCATTCAAAACTATCAAAACGAATTCTCCAAACCCTTTCTCAATCAAATTTAAAAACATGCAATTCATATTAAATACTTTTATAATAAGATGGAAATGGAACATGGTGGATACCATGCACTCCTGAGACTAGGTTTCGAGATGGATATCTCGCCCATCCAAGTTTTCGCCATTACTCAAAACACATTAACCAATCAAACTCTTTTCTTGCTGTCGTGTGATTGGCCTTTAAACCCTTTCTCAAACGAAAGGTATTTTGTTTCAAGATGATGCAAAGCAATGTTTCGTCCATTTGAACGTGTGAATAAGCTTGCGACGTTGCCCATAACTGTTGATTTGTAAATCCATTCGGCTATGATGCGAACTTCCCCTTCTCAGCTTGTTTTGGGTAGTCCAACAATGTGTTCATCGATTGACACAAAGTAGCTTTCACTTAAATCGACTAATAAACAAACATTTTCTACCCAAAACTACGTAAGCCTTGAGTTCTCTATTTCACCCGGAGATACGTAGGAGTAGGATTTAAAAATCTTGTCAGGCCCATTACTAAAAAACTTAGGTTTAGTCTCCCTCATCACAAAAATCCAAAAAACATTCTTCTCTCTTCTATTCTATCTTTCCCACCTAATAATCCGAGAAGTCTAACATCTTAAACTAACACTAACGCACACAACTAATCTAATGATTCTCGTTGAGTACAATGGACGTGAGGGGTGCTAATACCTTCCCCTTGCGTAATCGACTCCCTAACCCTGACTTGGTTGCAACGACTATAATCATTGTCGTTCTTTCTTGGGTTTTACTGATATTTTCCCTTTCCTATTTAGGAATAAATAAAGTTTGGTGGAAACTTTTTTCAGTCCGTCATTGCGAGCGTGCGACTGCGCTTCGCTAAGTCATGTTCTCATTTTTAGAGGTGCGACAGATGGTGAATCTGTTGGGGATAACCTGGTTTCCCTAAGTGAGTCAAGCCTAGTTAGGACATTTGTGTGCCTTGTTTGTTTACTTGTGTGGCTTTTCTTTATTAATTTTGTTATCTTTATTATTATATTGATATATTTGTTGTATATTGGTTCCATTATGTTGTGGTATTTGGATACTCTGATTGCAAACCATGTGGGAAAGACTCTATACCCGAGTCTATAGTGGAAAAAACATAAGATATGACGATGGTCGAGTAGTACAAACTCCCGAGGTGAATACTTTTTAAGAGTCGATATGAGAACCTCACTTAGAGTATATCCTTTTGAAAATATTATCGTCCGAGGTGAATACCTCGTAAGCTTCAATGTTTCAAAGGGGTCCATGACTCTAAGGACCTTTTAGAACATTGAACCTTTGGCCAACTAGGAATGATGGTTGTGTAGTATGGATTCCCGAGGTGAATACTTCATAAGAATCAATACGAAAACCTCGCTCATAATAAATTCTCTTGATGGAGTTGACACCCAGCAAACCTTTGCTATAAGCGGCAAACAGTCTTGTGAATCCATGACTCTGAGTACCCTGTCTAGAACCGAAGTTGATGGTTACGTAGTATGGACTCCCGAGATGAATACCTCGTAAGGGTCGGTACGAGAACCTCAGCCAGAATAGATTCCCTTGATGGAATTGATGACCGGAAAGCCTCTTCCGTAAGCATCAAACATTCTCGTGAATCAGTGACTCTAGGGGTCCTTTGTAACAAAAAAAACCTAGATCATATCTGGTGAGAACCCTATTTGGAAAGCAATCAGATTCATCTGTACCTCAGACCTTTGAACCTATACCAACAACAATGCATCCATCCATTCGTTTCATACGCATAAAAAAGCAAAACTCTTAGTTTATTTCACATTGTTTTAGGAATTCAAGACTTGTTAGCAAGATGAATCGTGATAGAAGAAGCACTTTTCAGTTCAAATATAAGAAAATTGTCCTTGTTAGCCTGTAGAAGTTAAGTGCCAAAGTGACACCGTTCAAACTCACCAGCTTCGTGAAAGACTATGGAAGGATTCTGAGCATCTTGGATGAGAAGATGGAGGTGATGACTGTTACGACTATTACTTAGTTCTATGATCCACCTCTACGTTGTTTCACATTTTATGATTTCCTGTTGGCTCCTACCTTGGAGGAATTTGAGACGATTGTAGGCTAGAATTTGAGGCATCATAATCCATTTCCTAAGTTTGATGAAGGTATTCCTCCCAAGAGTATAGATTTAGCTTTGGGTTTGAAAGTTTCTAAAGTTGTAGCAAATTGGGATGTGAAAGGGGTTTTTAATGGTTTTTTCTAGAAAGTTCTTGGAAGATCAAGCTTTGAAGATGGAGAAAGATAGGAATTGGAAATCTTTATATGCCGTATTAGCTATGTTGGTATATGAGATAGTTCTCTTCCCAAATATTGACCATTTTGTGGATCATCTGGATGTGAGGAACTTTTTCTCTGGTAATGATGTACCGTTTCTCCTAGCTGACCTTCATTATGCTCTCCATGAGCGCCATGAGAAGAAGGGAGGAACTATCTTGTGTTGTATGTAACTGTTGCACACTTGGTTTAGATCTCATATGCCTGAAGAGGGCCCCTTTGTCTCAAAATAACTCAAGCCTCTCATAAGTTAGCTTCTCTCACCTTAAATCATGTTAAACGGTATATCAGGGATTGGGAAACCGAGGATGTTATTGTCAGCATCGAGGACTTCCCAAATGTACCTTTGATAGGAACTAGGGGTTGCATCAACTACAACCCCGTGTTATCCTTGATGCAACCCGATTACCCCATGAATGACCTTCCAAGAGCTGAAGCTCTAGAGCCTTTTATCTTGCACAACATTGAAGTCGATCACCCCATGGTGGAGAAGATCAAGAGATCATGGCAAGCAATTATCAGAAAGGGTAAAAAATTGGGAAAAAGAAATGTCATTGCTCGAGAGCCTTATACATGTTGGGTGAGAGAGAGGGTTCAAATGGTTAAACTCCCTTTTCCATTTGATCCTTCCATCTATCCTTTGGTTTCTGAGCCAGAACCCATATTACCTGAAGATGTGGAGAAGCTTAATGCCTAGATTAAGGAGCTGGAATTGGAGAATACTGACTTGAGGATTAAGCTCGGTCGAGTCTCGGTGGAGAATGGAAATCTGAAAGATAGTCAGCAGAAGAAGGACAAGGAACTTGAAGCTTCCAACAAAAGGGCTAAGGAGTCTGATGCAAGGAGAGAAAAGTTCGGACAAACACTCCAAGGTACTAAACTTGTGTTCAATACAAAGAATGAAGAGCTGGATCAAGCTGTAGTCCATATTCAAAAGCTCAACAAAACATTGGAGTTGATCGTTGAAATGAAGAGGGAAGCACGCTTGATTTCTGATATTCGTACTCCTGAACTTGAGAACACCATTCAGAGATACAAGGATGCTTTGGATCATGATAAGTTGAGGACTGAAGAGTGAGAAAGAGCTTGCACACGTTTGAACTATTAGTTGGAGCAAGCCGATATTAGGATCCAAACACTTGAGAGTATGGATTAGAATGTTGCTTATATGTTGTTGACAAATGAGTGCAGATACTAGAGAAACCTCTATAGAGACATAGAGGTGACCAAGGTTGAAGACTTGCGCATCATTCAATACCTTCAAGGACTTTATGCTGAGTGGAAGGGAAACTTTCTGAGGTTGTCCAGATTTGCAAATTCCATCATGCAAGAGCTACCCGGGAAATTTCAAGAAGATGATTGGTGCATGTGTCCAGAGAAAACTCCATATCGAGTTTTTAATTTCATTAAATTTTGTCAGATGATGTTGAAGGGGCTGACCACCGACCTTGCTACGGTTCGGAAGGCCCGTATGCCGTAGGCATTTGCTTGTATTTGAACCTTGTTCTAAATTATAGAAAAATGGGGTTTGGGATTCATTTTATTGTGTTTTATTGCTTTATTGCTTTGAATACTTGGGAACAAATGTTGTGACATTTCTGAAATGAATAACTGAAATTAACCAAGAGTTTTGCAAACGAAAAATGCATCCATACATGCATTCATACATTTTCAAATTAATGTTTCACGCCTTCCTTTCTTCCTCCAGTTTCACGTCGAATCTTCAACGTCCATACAACACTCATGCCCGAGCAAGAAAAGGATGGTTAAACAAGATCAAGAAAGCACTCGAGTTAGAGCTGAATTAGAGGAAATCAAGGGGGCATATCCCAGATGAGAGAAATGCTCCAAGCTTTGACTTTCAGGTTTGAAGCTCCACAAGAAACCGTGATTTCGGAGATCACAGGACCAGCGGTTGAAGTCCAACTTCAGAGGTCCTTACCTTCAACCCTACCTCCATATGGGTTGCCCTATCACTTCATTCCTCGAGCAAAAGTAGTGCATGATATGGGAAAATCTGTCCAGCAAGCTGTGTCGTTGCCAATTTATACCGATGCACGCTCGACCATCCACGCTGCTGCTCCACCAGCTGCCAATGCTAGGCCTGTTCCACATTTTGAATATCAACATCACCTATATCAGACTGCTCAATCAACTGTTAGTGGTGATGAAGTGAGATTTGAAGACTTCAGAGAAGTGAAGGAGAACATGCAACTCCTTGAGAAGAAGTTTTGAGCATTAGAAGGAGACCACATCTTTGGTTCTGCGGCCAAAGAAATGCGCCTTGTATCTGGGTTGGTGATTCCGGCTAAGTTCAAAATTATGGATTTTGACAAATACAAGGGGCATACTGTAACACCCCAAAATTTTCCCTCCTCATTCATGCATTCATTTTTAGGTCATTTACCATTTCATATTGCATTTCATCATGTCAATCAGAATCAGGTCCAAGAAGCTTGAACATCATCCAAGACACTTTGTGGGTTCTATCCAGGTGATCGGTCAACACAAGGGAAAGACTTGAGTTACTTCCAACAGGTTCGAATGGGGTCTATTCATCATACAAAATGCTAATCTTGAAGGAGCAAAAATCTGTTCCTGAGCTGTCATGCTCGCTAGGCGAGCAGCATGGTTCCCCTAGCGAATCTGAATTGTCATGCTCGCTAAGCGAGCAGATCCTTCGCTAGGCGAAGCGCACGTGTTTTGAGAAAAATAACAGAAAGTCATGGGCTTGAGTTGCCCTCATTTGAGCCCACCAACCCACAAAAATCAGGTTATAAATACAGAACTCCATTGAGTCAAACCCCATCCTATTCCTATTACCCTGGCAGAGAGAGAGAATACGAACTAATCTGCAGCAACCTCCAGACAGCTCTGAAAAGTTCACTCTGACTCACACACTTTTTCACCTCCATCTCACGCAAACCCTAACATTGCTTTGCAAACCCCGTCGTGCCATTCGATTTTAATCGATCTCTCCAATCAGGTTTGCCTTTATTCCCATTACTCTATGCTTTCAATTTGAATTCTCTGAATGTATGAGGTATCGTTAGGTTTTGCCCACGGGCTTAAATGTGCATGAATGTATAAAGCAATGCTTTGAATGCTTTGAATGTTTAACCCACAGGCGTTCGCTAGCACCCTCGCTAGGAGAGCCTGCAGCGAAGCTTCGCTAAGCCTTCGCTAGGCGAAGTAGTAGCGAGCGTGACAGTAATCGTTTTTTTTTTCTGTTTGCTCTAATCTGTTTTGTGTTCGTCATGGCATGTTTTCCCCTGATTCCATCCTATTACTCTAACCTGTTTGTTGAGTTTTGTGAGGGCTCACATGACTCTTGCAGAGATGGCTTGCTTGGTATTCCATTTTATTTGTGGGATACCACCTAGAGGTTTATTCCGATTACCTGTACTGACTCGCTTTCTTTGATGGTGCTAGCTTGAGAGATCTCTAGATTTCTTGTTTCTTTAATTGCTGTTTCTTCGGATCTTTATCCGTGTGGTAGATCTCTTGATCCCTTTATTTTTCCCGCATTTTACCGCTTTCTTAGCTGGAAGACCTCGATAGGAGACAATGTTTTTGTGTGTTTATCTTTGTGCCTAAAGACCTCCAAGGAGAGGCACCAGTGCTAAAGACCTCCACGGAGAGGCAATTGACGGATAAAAGGTATTAGTAGTCAATCCCTCATTATTCAGTGCGTCGTTCTTTAAGATCACACTACGTGTCGATGCTTCAGAACAAAAGCCCAAGATCTTTTGTCCGGTCGGTCAGCGGAGAGGGTTCCATCTTTCTGAACCCCCACGCCTTGTCATGAGCTCACCCTGTCCAGGGTTAAGAGCTATGAGGTCTTATCCTCATTACCCTTTTGATCTGCTCACCCTAACGTTCAATGTCAGTGGTTAAGAGCCCGTTTGATTACCCTTCCATGGCTTGTTTGTCGAGGTTGATATGACCCCTCTTGACTAAAGCCCTACCCATGTATGTTTGAGCCCCCTTGATGGTATGTTTACTCTATGCATGTTTGTTTTGTATGGTGTGATCATCTCCCTATAGGATTGCTAGGCTTCGTATAGTCTCTCGTTTGCATGACAATTAAGGTAGCGTGGTTCCTTCGTCTAGGACTGCCTTTTTGCATGAGCATCCCTAAAACACCAACAATTCATTGATTTTTCTTCTCCTAAGAACACGTTAACTCCTTCTACTACAGGCGAGTAAGTCTCTAATGGTCGAGCATCCGATAGATTACCTAGTAGCGTCGTTTGCCCAAAACACAACCCTTAACCCGTAGTTAGCCGAACTACGTTTTGCTCTGATTCTCATTCCAGATGAGATACGTAGGCATAAGACGCGACGTCTTACCGAGCACACTTCCCCCCTAACCCTTAGGTAGCCGAGCTACGAAGACTCTGATTCTCATATTCAGATGAGATACGTATGCAGTGGATGCGACATCCGTGCGAGTCATTCCTTTTGACCCCTCTTTTAGTAAATAGTACATTAGATAAACCCACACCCGTTAGACAAGAACTACAAGAGTGGATCCCGTAGAGTACTACAGATGCGTAGGGGTGCTAATACCTTCCCTTCTCATAATCGACTCCCGAACCCAAGATTTGGTTGCGAGACCTTGTCTTTTCCTTTCCTTTTTCCAGGTTTACTTCGAGCGTTTCCTCCCCCCCCCCCTTCGGGATAAATAATGCACGGTGGCGACTCTTCTGTCTTTTCTTTTTCGCCGGTTGTCTTTTTTCTTACAGGTAGGTTGCGACAGCTGGCGACTCTGCTGGGGATCCTGTTTCCCTAAGCGAGTTCCTCCTAGCTTTTGTAGGTTGCTTGTTTGTTGGGTGTTTATTCTTTTGTACCGTTATTTATTTTTCAGCACTTGTGTACATATCATTGTTGTGGGCTCTGTTGGTTTTGTTTGTGGGGGTGGGAGTCACAAGAGGTAAAAGGCCCAATACACAGGCTATGAGTGAACTTTAGGACACCTAGGAATAGAGTGATTCATGGGAAGCGGGTGGTATGGCGCCACTTAGCGGAACATGGTATCACGAGCAGTTCAGATTCTGATGGGGTATTATCGTTGCATACACCTGGTGTGCATATGATGATATTCTTGAAAGGATTGTTTATCCTGCGTTTCTCTTGACCTTACCCTGGCCTAGATTACACCCGTGAGTGGGGCGGGAATGAATCATTTACAGGTACTGATGGTGACTTGTTCTGTTGGTGACTATTGTTCGGCTCTTGTTGGTGACCGTTGGTTCTGAAGTATGGGTTCTGAGTTGATGACTGTGTTCTATGGTTCCAGGTTTTGAATTCATGCCGAAGTGCTGATCCGGTATTATATTCCTCAATGGGTTTCTCTCCAGGCAGTGCAACCTGACAGATGTTCAAGCGGATCCAGCAATCCTGATTCCCATGTCATTGCATTGCATAACATCATCTGCATATTTGCATCCAACATCTCATGCTTATTCATTTGCAGGGTATTCCCTTTTTAAGGGGGGTGCCTTGAAATTGAATAAGCAGTGCATCGCATACCATGCATACTAACCCTTGTTTGTTTTGCAGGTGTCACCGCAGTGTCTAATGTTTGTTCCCTGTTCCAGGCATTATTGGTCCCAAGCGAGTCCACAGGTACCCGACAAAGGAAAATCGTCCGCAACTAGCGATGGACCAGGTACAGAAAGAGCTGGCTGATATGCGTGAAAGGATGGATCAGTTCATGACATTGATGACTGGTATGGCAGAAGGCCAGGAAAAGCTGAGGGAATTGGTTGAGCAACCAAGGCCCGACCCAGAGGTGGAGATACCAAATGTTGAGGGAAACCCTGGTAACCCTGGGAACACTGATAACCCTGTGAACACTGGTAACGCGGGTAACGCAAATGCTGATGGAAACCCGGGTAATGTTGGCAACATGGGGAATGTTGGAAATGGTATTGGCGGAAGGTACAATGTGAACCAAGGAATTTGGATTAACGGGCGCCCCGTTACTGAGGATTATCAATATGATCAATTCTCTTTGCACGACGAAGCCCACGAGACCACTCGCCGTATGGATGAGCTTGCTGAGAAGCTCAAATCTTTGGAGTCTCAAAATTCCCTAGGTTTTGATGTCACAAATCTTGGTCTGCTTCAGGGAGTGAGGATTCCTCACAAGTTTAAACCCCCTACTTTTAAGAAATACAACAGGGCTTCTTGCCCACACACTCATCTCCAATCTTATTTGGGAAGGTTGGGAGCTCACACGGAAGATGAAAAACGGTGGATGTACTATTTTGAAGACAGCCTAACTGGAGCTTCTCGTGAATGGTATTCTCATTTGTCTCGTACTACCATCAAGAGCTGGAAAGACTTGGCAGAGGCTTTTGTCAAGCAATATCAATACAACTTGGACATGGCTCCAAATTGGACCTTGTTGCAAGGAATGTCTCAGACTGCCAAGGAGACCTTTAGAGAATATGCTCAGCATTAGAGACAAATTGCTGCATCCGTCCAACCCTCTATGTCTGAAAGGGAGATGGCGGACAGGTTCATGAACACTCTTCAAGGCAATTATATTGAGAGATTGGCTGCTTGCTCGTCAATCAGCTTTGCAGAGATAGTAATTACTGGAGAAAGAATCGAGAGTCTGTTGAAGATGGGCCAAATTCAAGACAACAGTGCTTCCAACTCATTAGGTCCCAAGAAACCGTTTGCTGGTAACGGTCAGCGAAGAAGAGAAGGCGAGACAAGCGTTGTGTATGCCGGCAGAGGCAGGGGCAGAGGATGCCCTAATTATTATCAAGATCAAGTGGCCGCAGTCACTATTCCAACACCTGCTCCTCAACAATAACAACAACCACAATATCATCCGCAACAGCAACCCAGGTACAACAATCAACCACAAGGAGGTAATCCGGGTCAGCAGAGACACTATCAGCAACGTCCAAGGCAAACGGACCGGGTCATTGAGCCAATCCCAATGCCTTATTCTATATTACTTCCCAGGCTTATTGAACTGAATCTGGTTACGTTAAGAACTTTGGCCCCACCAATCGATCCCAATAATTTGCCTAGAGGTTATGATGTCAATGCCAGATGTGCTTTTCACTCCAACGCACCTGGCCATACTACAGATAATTGCAAGGCTCTCCAGCTAAAGGTACAAGATTTGAGAGATGCCCAGGCTATCAATTTTTCTCCGGTGCCTAATGTTATCCAAAACCCGATGCTAGCCCACGGCGGGCAGAGGATTAATGTTGTTGATGGTGGGGAAACTTGGAATTTGGTTTCTGATGTGACTAAAGTGAAGACTTCGCTATCGGTGGTCAAAGACCGACTTTTGAAAGGACAGATTTTCCCGGGCTGTAGGGAAGAGTGCCAAAATTGTCAAGTTGCCGAGAATGGATGTGACAGTTTGAGAATAGGTATTCAGCAACTGATAGATGAAGGTTGTCTTCAGTTCGATCAGACCCGTCCAGTGAAGAATGATGTGTCGACAGTGATGATTTATTTCACTCTTGAAGAAATATATGTTCCCGAGGGACCCGCTCCGACAACAATATACTTCCCAGAAAGTCCAGCACCAGTTACAATTTACTCTGACAACCCTCAACCGACTTTGGTTAGTCCGGTCACCATCACGGTACCAGGACCTGTTCCGTATGAGAAAGACAGTGCTATCCCGTGGCACTATGGGGATGATATCTACTTCCAGGGGCGGAAAGTTAACGAAGAAGACAGTGACATTGGTCGCTCCGCTGTAGACAATGTTGGAGGAATTGGTGGCTTCACTCGCAGTGGACGCCTATTTGCACCATCGACATTGCGCACAAATACTGAAGTTGAGGCAGGTGCCAAGGCTAAAGGAAAACAGGTAGCCGCCGAAGAGGTTACTACTGAGGAAACTCCTTCTAAGACCGCATTCGAGAAGGAAATGGATGAGTTTATGAGGATTATCAAGAGAAGTGACTACAAGGTAGTCGACCAGCTAAATCAGACACCCTCGAAGATCTCCATTCTCTCACTATTGATGTGCTCTGAGGCGCACAGAGCAGCCTTGTTGAAAGTACTGAATATGGCCTATGTTCCGCTGGAGATAACTGTTAATCAGCTGGAGTCGGTAGTTTCAAATGTAAACGCTAGCCATGGGCTAGGTTTCACCGATTATGACCTGACATCTGAGGGCAGGAATCACAACAAAGCCTTGCATATCACAATGGAATGCAAAGGGGTGGTGCTTTCCCATGTTTTGGTTGATACAGGCTCTTCTCTGAATGTTCTTCCAAAGAAAGCCTTAATGAAGTTGGATTGTGATGGCATCACCCTGAAGCCAAGTAATTTAGTTGTGAGGGCTTTCGATGGCTCTAAGAGCACTGTCTTTGGCGAAGTTGAGTTGCCAGTTAAGATTGGACCGCAGGTGTTCAAGAGCACCTTTTATGTGATGGATATCCAGCCTGCCTATAGTTGTCTGCTAGGTCGGCCCTGGATTCATGATGCCGGTGCTGTTACTTCTACTCTCCACCAGAAGCTCAAGTATGAACTAGAAGGTCAGGTCGTCACCGTCTGTGCTGAATAGGGTATTTTTGTTAGCCACCTGTCCACATTTAAGTATGTGGAGATGGATGGCGAGATGCATGAGATGCTGTGTCAGGGCTTTGAAACCATAAACATCAGTGAGGTCGCGCCCGAAGCTGTCTTTTCACCTAAGTCCGAGAAGGTCGGGACTTCTATCTCTTCATACAAGCAAGCTGTTGAAGTGGTTAAAGCTGGTAATGCCCAAGGCTGGGGCAAATTTGTGGAGCCAATCATCAAAGAAGACAAGTTTGGATTGGGGTTTACTCCGGGGTCTCAGAAGAATGAAGCCGACACTTTCTCCAGTGGGGGTTTGGTTTCTCCCCACATCGTCAATGCTGCAGATGAAGACAAAGCTGACAGCGACTGTGACGTAGATAGCTGGATTCGCCCGTGTGTCCCGGGAGAAAAGCTCGATAATTGGTCGTCTGAAAAAGTCGTCCGGGTTACTCTACTGAAAGAGTAATTTTTGTTGTTTTCCTTTTATTACATGCATAATAAAGTCTTACACTTTGCCCAAGGTGTAATGACTCATCTGTAGGGCCATCCATTTAGTTACATTTCGCAATTATTTTCATCATCAATAAAGGACAACTTTTGCAAACAATTTTGTGTTCTCTTTCTTTCAATTATTTTTATTTTTACAGAAAAAAAAACAATAAAAATGGCAACGTTTCTCTTTCGTTTTTCTTTCCAAAAAAATCTCGTTCTAAGGTAAAGCATGATCCTCCATCATGCAGAGCTGATCACCCGGATCTCACTGCTAACGACACTGTTATGGCCAAGTATGACTTCGACAATCCTATCTATCAAGCCGGAGAAGGGGTTGAGGAAGATTGTGAATTGCCTGAAGAGTTAGCCAGGTTGTTGAAACAGGAGGACCGCGCTATTACACCTTATCAGGAGGTGGTTGAGACCGTCAACATTGGTACCGAAGACGACAAGAAAGAGGTCAAGATCGGGGCCAGTCTGTAGGCCGAGGTGAAAGAACAGTTGATCAGTTTGCTTCGTGAGTACGTCGACATCTTTGCTTGGTCCTTTCAAGATATGCCAGGTTTGGATACAGACATCGTTGTGCACAGGTTACCGTTGAATGAAGATATGTCGTCGGTGAAGCAGAAGTTACGCCGAACTCATCCTGGCATGGCAATGAAAATCAAAGAAGAAGTTCAGAAATAGTGGGACGCAGGGTTTCTCGCTGTGGCCAGTTACCCACCATGGGTTGCCAATATCGTACCAGTACCCAAGAAGGATGCCAAAGTACGAATGTGCGTCGATTACAGAGATCTGAATAGAGCTAGTCCGAAAGACGACTTCCCATTGCCTCACATCGATGTTTTGGTTGATAACACATCTCAGTTCTCCGTATATTTTTTCATGGATGGTTTCTCCGGTTATAATCAGATCAGGATGGCACCGGAAGACATGGAGAAAACGACATTCATCACACCAGGGGGTACCTTCTGTTACAAGGTCATGCCTTTTGGGTTGAAGAACGCAGGGGCAATGTACCAACGAGTTATGGTAACACTTTTTCATGATATGATTCACAAAGAGATCGAATGCTATGTGGATGATATGATTTCCAAGTCCCAAACAGAAGAAGAACATCTAGACAATCTGCAGAAGTTGTTTGAACGTCTGAGAAAATTCAAGTTAAGGCTGAATCCGGACAAGTGCACTTTTGGAGTGCGAACTGGTAAGCTGTTAGGTTTCATTGTAAGTGAAAGAGGAATAGAGGTAGATCCTGCGAAAGTAAAAGATATTCAATAAATTCCTGCACCTAAAACAGAAAGAGAGGTTCGTGGCTTCCTGGGCAGATTGAACTACATTCAAGGTTCATATTTAATCATACAGCCACATGCGAGCCATTATTCAAAATGCTGAGAAAAGAGCAAGAGGTCAGGTGGAATGATGATTGTCAAAAAGCCTTTGAAAGAATAAAAGAGTATTTGCAGGAGCCCTCGATTCTAATGCCTCCAGTAGAGGGAAGACCGTTAATCATGTACTTGACGGTGTTAGAAAGGTCAATGGGTTGTGTGCTCGGTCAGCATGACGAGTCAGGTCGAAAAGAGCATGCAATATACTACCTTAGCAAAAAGTTTACCGACTGTGAACAAAGATACTCACTGCTCGAGAAAACTTGTTGTGCTTTGGTATGGGCTGCTCGCCGACTAAGACGATATATGTTGACTCACACGACTCTATTGATATCAAAGATGGATCCAGTCAAGTATATTTTTGAAAAGCCAGCGCTTACCGGAAGGGTTGCTAGGTGGCAAATGATACTGACAGAGTATGACATCCAATACACTTCACAAAAAGCCATCAAAGGAAGTGTCTTGTCAGACTATCTTGCAGAGCAACCGATTGATGATTACCAACCTATGAGGTTCGACTTTCCTGATGAGGACATCATGTTTCTCAAATCAAAAGATTGCGAGGAACCACTCCCGGAGGAAGGGCCTGACCTTGAATCCAAATGGATTATGATGTTTGATGGGGCGGTCAACGTCAATGGTCATGGAGTTGGTGCAATGTTGATCATGCCGGAGGGGGTTCATATGCCATTTTGTGCCAGAATAACTTTTCCCTGCACCAACAATGAAGCCGAATACGAAGCTTGTATCCTAGGACTTGAGGAAGCCATCAACCTACGGATTAAAACCCTGGATGTATACGGGGATTCAGCTTTGGTCATCAATCAAACCAACGGAAAATGGTATACACATCAACCTCATTTGGTTCCTTACAAAGACTACACGAGAAGATTGTTGACTTTCTTTACGACTATGAAACTGCATTACATTCCTCGTGAAGAAAACCAATTTGCTGATGCTTTGGCTACCTTGTCTTCGATGATTAAGGTGCTGTGTTGGAACTACGTACCCAGAATTGATGTATCTCGGCTTGATATACCCGCCTATGTGTTTGCTGCCGATGCAGTATCTGATGATAAGTCGTGGTATCATGACATCAAGCGTTTCCTGAAGAGTCAAAAGTACCCAGCTGGGGCATCTTCGAATGATAAGAAGACGTTGAGGAGGTTAGCCGGTAGCTTCTTTCTGAACTCAGATGATACTCTGTACAAGCGACATTTTGACATGGTCTTGCTCAGATGTGTGGACAAGCAAGAAGCGGACATGTTAATACAAGAAGTACATGAGGGATCTTTCGGTACCCATGCCGGAGGACATGCAATGGCTAAGAAGTTGTTAAGATCGGGGTATTATTGGTTAGCAATGGAGGCAGACTGTTGTGCATATGCCCGAAAGTGTCACAAGTGCCAGATTTATGCAAATAAAGTGCATATCCCTCCAAGCCCATTGAATGTCATGTCGTCACCTTGGCCTTTTGCAATGTGGGGCATTTCTATGATTGGAAAGATCGAGCCGACTGTTTCCAACGGCCATAGATTCATCTTGGTCGCTATTGATTACTTCACCAAGTGGGTGGAAGCAGCATCCTATGCGAATGTTACGAAGCAGGTGGTAGCCAGATTTCTGAAAAGAGATATCATCTGCAGATATGGAGTTCCCGAGTGGATCATTACTGATAATGGTTCGAATCTCAATAACAAAATGATGGCAGAGCTTTGCCGGGACTTCAAAATCGAGCATCACAATTCTTCCCCTTACAGACCAAAGATGAATGGCGTTGTGGAGGCAGCTAACAAGAATATTAAGAAGATTGTGCAAAAGATGGTGGTAACATACAAGGAATGGCATGAGATGTTACCGTTTGCATTACATGGGTATCGAACTTCAATTAGAACATCCACCGGGGCAACACCTTACCAGCTTGCATATGGCATGGAAGCAGTTCTTCCGGTTGAAGTCGAAATTCCTTCTTTGCGGGTCCTGATGGATGTTAAGCTGGACGAAGCAGAATGGGTCCGTTCTTGATACAATCAGCTGATCCTAGTTGAGGAAAAGAGACTAGCAGCTATATGCCATGGCCAGCTATATCAGAGACGAATGAAGAGAGCATTTGATCAGAAAGTGCGCCCTCGGGAGTATCAAGTCGGTGAATTGGTACTCAAAAGAATTCTTCCTCCCAACATAGATCACAGGGGCAAATGGACACCAAACTATGAGGGTCCATATGTGGTTAAAAGAGTTTTCTCTGGCGGAGCTTTAGTGCTAACAACCATGGATGGCGAAGACTTCCCATCCCCTGTCAACTCAGACGCAGTAAAAAAATACTTCGCATAATTGACCCGCTGGACAAAAGAAAAAGAGTCCAGGCAAAAAAGGGCATCCCGACGAACCAAAAACAGAATAAAGAGGTTCAGGCAAAAATTAGGGATATAAAAAAAAATGTACACCGGGTGAGTCGAAAACCCGAAAGGGCGGCTCAGGCAAAAAGGGGTATCCCGGTGGATTGAAAACCCAAAAGGGCGGTCCACGCAAAAGAGGAATAAGCGAATGACTGCAATCTGAGTTCATCCGTGTTATATCACCATTTCATTCAATCCGGCAATCTTCGAAGGTTAGAGATCGACTAATCATCCACTTCAGAAAGCAAGATGAGCAGAGCGTCTTGAGGTCATACGAGCCATAGCAGGGCCGAAACTCAGTGGGACCCCGTATCCACGTTGCCATTAGGATAGTTTCTTTTGTTCAATTTATAGCGATCACCTCTTTTCAGGGATCAGCTTCCTGATGTACTCGCCTATTCCTGGCACAAATTTTTCAATCAATAAAAGTTGAATAATTCAGTTAAAGAGCCTCTTTATTTTTCATTTATCAGTTTGTTTGCAAAAGATGTCTGAATTCTTGATGAAACATATTGCATCTGAACATAATGGTGGCTTTTGCAGATGATTTGCACAGGAAAACATTTAAAATTGCTTTGAATGTGCTTAATCTCGGACGGTGAATTCAAACCGAGTAATTCCCCCGGGACATACATGTGTGATTGCAGGTCACAGGAACCGGATGCCAAGTCATGAATCCTCATCCCCAAGCGGTTGACAAAGTCTCTCTTCAGCAGAGCATGTCCCCCAGTAGAGTTGCACCTTGTATCCCCAGCACAGCGAAGTAGTTGCGTACCCAACAGACAAGAGGGTGGTGTCCCCAGTGTTCATCTCATTCCCCAGCAGATCATCATTTTTAACAGTTTTGTTTGGATCCTCAGCCTGAGGACGATTAGCAAGTTCATATCCCCAGCAAGGGTTGATTCCTACGACATTTCCCCAGGAAGTGCTTTCCCCGCAGATCTCCTCACAGAGCCTCGTCAAGCAAAGTTCTCATAGTTGATACTTCCCCAACAAGGTCAACTTTCCAGAAAGAAGCCGATTTATTTACGGTGGCTCCCCGGTCCCGGCAGACGAATAATTCCCCACAGAGCATTCAAGGATTGATACAACGATCCGTTCCCTACCAGAGTTTGCTTCCCCAAGCAGATTTCTTTTTTGCACCGTGCATAACATTTGCATTTGCATGCATATCAAGCATACACATAAGCTGATAAACAGGTTCTTCAAAGCAGACTGAAGAATTACTTTACAACCAAAATCACGAGATTCAGCCAGAGGATCAAGTGTGTGTGATCCGACAGGAGGGTCATTTCGAAGATTCATCCTGAGAATCGTTTTCCAATGAGCCAGCCTAAGGTTCAATTTGAACATTCAGCCAGAGAGTCGCCTACAAACGTTATTTCCCCAGCAAGCCAGCTAGGGGAGTGGATTGACAACTCAACAGAAAATCAATCTACAAGAGGATCCAGCCCGCGGGTCGCAAAAAAAAAATCTAATTGAAGAGTCGTTACAACATGTTATAGCCTGAAGAATATGTACGAAGCCCGAAAAGTAAAATATTCTCGAAGCTGCATATCTAACATGAAGATTGGGTGTAGATTTCGAAAGAGGGTCAACCAGCGCATGCCTCAGATGCGAGATCCTGATAATGGGAATTTATCATCAAAACAATCCAGATCTAGCCAGAAGATTAAAGTCAGGTCTAGCCCGAAGACCGAAAATAGATTCAGCCAGAGAATCAAACGAAGCAGGTCTAGCCCGAAGACCGAGAATAGATTCAGCCAGAGAATCAAAACAAAGTAGATCTAGCGAGAAGATCGAAGTCAGGTCTAGCCCAAAGACCGGAAATAGATTCAGCCAGAGAATCAAAGAGAATAGATTCAGCCAGAAAATCAAAGAGAATAGATTCAGCCAGAGAATCGAAACAAGGAAGATCTAGCCAGAAGATCAAAGTAGATCTAGCCAAAAGATCGAAGTCAGGTCTAGCCCGAAGATCGAGAATAGATTCAGCCAGAGAATCGAAACGAAGTAGATCTAGCCAGAAGATCAAAATCGTATCCAGCCCGAGGATCAAAATTGTATCCAGCCCGAGGATCAAAATTAATATCCAACCAGAGGACTAAATTGAGTATAGATTCAGCCAGAGGATCGAAACTCCAGGTTAAGTCAGAAGAATGATTCAGATTCAGCCAGAGGATCGGAAGAAAAATAAACAGCGCGGTGTATTTCGGCATTTCTGTGGTGTTCTCAGAGCACAAATTTTCGGTCTGTCTTTGGTATTCAATCACAGCTCACCCTGTTTGTCTAATAAGTTGTTCGCTTTCATCCTGCTCGGGTTAACTGATGATTGAATAGGGGCAGCTGTAACACCCCAAAATTTTCCCTCCTCATTCATGCATTCATTTTTAGGTGATTTAACATTTCATATTGCATTTCATCATGTCAATCAGAATCAGGTCCAAGAAGCTTGAACATCATCTAAGACACTTTGTGGGTTCTATCCGGGTGATCGGTCAACACAAGGGAAAGACTTGAGTTACTTCCAACAGGTTCGAATGGGGTCTATTCATCATACAAAATGCTAATCTTGAAGGAGCAAAAATTTGTTCCTGAGCTGTCATGCTCGCTAGGAGAGCAGCATGGTTCGCATAGCGAATCTGAACTGTCATGCTCGCTAAGTGAGTAGATCCTTCGCTAGGCGAAGCGCACGTGTTTTGAGAAAAATAACAAAAAGTCATGGGCTTGAGTTGCCCTCATTTGAGCCCACCAACCCCCGAAAATCAGGTTATAAATACAGAACTCCATTGAGTCAAACCCCATCTTATTCCTATTACCCTGGCAGAGAGAGAGAATACAAATTAATCTGCAGCAACCTCCAGACAGCTCTGAAAAGTTCACTCTGACTCACACACTTTTTCACCTCCATCTCACGCAAACCCTAACATTGCTTTGCAAACCCCGCCGTGCCATTCGATTTTAATCGATCTCTCCAATCAGGTTTGCCTTTATTCCCATTACTCTATGCTTTCAATTTGAATTCTCTGAATGTATGAGGTATCGTTAGGTTTTGCCCACGGGTTTAGATGTGCATGAATGTATAAACCAATGTGTAATACCCCAATTTTGTCCCTAAGATCCCTCATAACATCATATCATAACATTGCATTGCCTCAAGGATCATTGGACACCTTGCTTTCTTCCCTGTGGGTGGGATCTTTCTTGAGAGTGGTTCTTGATCACCAAGCATTGCTTGCATTTGTATATCATTGCTTTTCTTTTAATCGCTAACCAAAATGTACAAAAATATGTCATTAACCTTTGTTACTTGCAGCTTAAGCAATCAACAGTCAAGGCAATTCAAGTGAATCTTGTGTGCAAGAGATGAAGTTTCAATTGAGATGTGCATCATGTGATCATTATTTGGAGCTCATGTGAGCTAGAGGTTCATTTTGGAGCAAATTCCCAAGTGGCAAAGGCCCCAAATTCATCAGGACATTTTCAGGTCATCTAAGGACCAATGCAGTCAACTGAAAAGTCAACTGTGGGTTTTGAGTGTGGAAATTGAGTTTCTTCATCCCATTCATGTTCAAATCATGCTTAGTCATCATTTCAAAGATCAAGGTTGAAGAATTTGAAGTCAAGTCAAAAGTTTCCAAAAATGGAAAGTGACCTATAATTTCAACTTTCCAAAAATGGCAAGTTTTTGATCCAACTTCAACTCAACTTTCCAACATCAAAGAAGCTTCAAATGAAATTTTGTCCAACATGAAAGTTTAATATCTCTCTCTCCCATTTCCAAAAAGTCCAAGATCATGAGCATCTGATGAATGGTTGAGGAGATGTGATCCAATCATTGCCAAGTGTGCATGGAACTTCAAATGGCCATATCTTTTGATCCATAACTCCAAATTTGGTGGTTCTTTTTGCATTTTGCTTCTCATGACATGAATTTTCCAAATCATGCATCACATTACATAAAATCTCATCACATGATCACTTGCATATCCATGCCTTTTTTGGAGGGAAATTGCAAAATTCAAAAATGGTGCATTGTATGGACTTTCTACCATTGCCAATGTGTTTAAAAGATGATTTTAAGTGACTTTGATGAAGGAGATGGTATTGTTCACGTAGGTTTACTACATGCACCATGCATTTTTGAGATTTTGCAAAACACCTTATTTCCATTAACCAAGTTAATTATGGATTAGCAATGTGATTAGGGCTTCATATAAATACCTAAATCTAGCAGAATTTGAAGGAGGTTAATCATTTTTCACCATTTCAAGATCCAAATTCTCTCTCCCTCCAAAATTTTCTCTCATTCATAATTCAATTTTTTTCCAAATAACATTGCAATTTTATTTCATATTCTTGTTCACTGGTACTGAAATAGTATAGATCAAGCATTGATTTGTGGAATTCGTGCAAGAACCAAGTGTATCAAGTTCATGAAGTTGAAGATGGAAATTCTGTTTTGAGCTAGATCTACACGTTTTCAAGCTTCCTTTTCTTTATCAAACATCATTACAAGTGTTATAAAGTGGATTTGGATCATTACAAGCTGTGAATCGTGCATTTCCAAGATTCTGCTCTTCAAGAGGTCAAGTTTCGAACCTTTTAATTTTGCAATTCATGCATATATTCTTGTAGATCTCATGTTGCTGATTGTTTTGATATAAATTTTGTGCGATTTGGATAAGAATTGAGAGAGATATGCTTGATTGAAGTTTTGAATGTCAAACTTTATTTGCTTCGATTTGCATGAATCATGTTGAATTAGGATGAATTGATGCTTGATCTATAATCTCCTTTGCATGAGCTTCGTTTTGGTATAATTTTTTTGAAATTCTGAGCAATTCTGGAAAATCTGGAAAAAAATTGGATGAACTTCATCTTGTTCATCATCATCTTCATGAAGAAGATGAAGATCTTCATGGTAGCGTCTGCATCTGTCCGTCGCTAGCAGGCGCTAGGGTTCTTGTTCAAGAACACGCGCCCAGGCGCATTTGATCCGTTGGTTCTCCCTTCGATCCCTGGCGCTGGCGTTTTTGTGTTTTATTTTCATTTTTCCAGTTACACGCTTCGAATCCTGGTGATAGGATAAATTCAAATTAATTTCTCTTGTTCATCTTTCCCTCCATATTTCCATGCCATACTTCATTTCATTTCAATTTTTTTTCTCCAACTTTAAAAATCCATAACTAATTGAAAAATCATCCAATTAATCCCATTCTTTTTGCAAAATGATCCTATGTTTGTCTAGAATTTTATGATGTTAAATTTTAAAGTTGTGCATGGCTGGATTTTTAATGGTGCTAGAATCTTTGGTCATATGTGCTTTTGTGACTTTGCCTTGCTCTTTCTATCATGAAATGCTTGATTTTAATCCAAATTGATTGAAACTTTACATGATGATTCTTCACACATTGATGGATGTTTTAGGCTTGGTTTGGTATTTTTCCCATTTACCATTTCTGTTTTATGCATGTGTTTGCATGGTGTGACAATTTGTGTCACACCTTTGGTTGTTCAACTTGTGCAATTTAATTTCCATATCAGATGATCTTTGATGCTTCTGATTTTTTGTATGTTGATCATGTTGGATGTGTTGAATGCTCATGAATTTTTCCAGAATTATTTGAATCATTTCTGTTTTGTTTTGGAATTTTCATTCATGATGTGCATATATGAGCTTTGAAATTGCCTTTGACTTCTTTTGATCATGAAATGCTTTTGCTTGATGATTTTGATGTGATCCTTTTTAGGATATGTAAATATATGTTTGAAGTTGCATTGTGTTGAATTTCAACTCTTGTTTTGAATTTTTTCTTCACCTTTGACCCTAGGATTTGACCTAGTGGTTTGTACTTACATGTGAGCTTTGAATTTCAGGTTCAAGCATCCAAATTCCATGGTTAATGTTGCTTCATCATTTGAATGTTGATATTTGCTTTTGATTGCTAACACTTGCTGTTTTGTAGGTTGATGATAAGTCACTTGAGTTTGCCTTATGGCTTATGTGTTGTACATTGGGATTGTCTGCTTGTTATTGACTGTTGTCTGTTTGTCTGAAAGTTGTACTGATTTGTTTAGTTGTTTACACAGGTACCTAAGTTGCTTTAAGTTCATTTGAACTTTGCTTTGCTTTTGCTTGTGGTTGGCATACCACTTAGGTATAATCCCTTGATCTTCATGTAGTCTGGAAGACCTGCTGTTATTGGCAGGCACCTGTCTGAAGCCCTCCTTAAGAGGCCATGTTTTTGTTTGTTTAATTTTGTGCCAAGCAGGTTAAGTCCTCTTAAGAGGCAATTGGAAGATAAAAGGGATGTGTAATCCATCCCCTGCTATTCAGTTGTGTCATTCACTTTGCTCACACCATGTGTTGATGCATTGTGAATAAGAACCCAAGATCTTATAGAGTCAACCATATGTGGAGAAGAGTTCCCTCATTCTGAACTCCCACACTTTCTATTGATTAAAGCTCCCCCAGGCCAGGGATAAGAGCTATGAGGCATAACCCTCATCTCCATTTCATCTGCTTCACCCTAACTCTCAATGTTAGGGTTAAGAGCTCAGAACACCCCATTCCAGTTGGCTTGCTTCTAAAGCCTAACCTTGCTTGAGCCCATTGATTGTGTATAGTGTGTGCTAATTGGTTGCTTGTTGTTTGCTTGCCCATATGTGCATAATTGTTTGTGTGTGTGCCTCTGTGCATTTCTTTCATCTTTGAACATTAATTGTATCTCATTTCATGATCATTGTTCATACTTTGTGACATTTTGTTTTGTCCATTGAGGAGTCAATTGTAAGTCCATTTATTGGCAGTTTGTTTCCTATGATCTGGTAGGAGTTGGGACTAAGACCATTGATTGGCATCCCATTTCCTAGGAGTCTAGTGTAAGTCCATTGATTGGCATCTGGTATCCATGTTTTCTTTGTTTTGTGAGATTGGTGTAAGTCAATTGATTGGCATCTGGTATCCATGTTTTCTTTGTTTTGTGAGATTGGTGTAAGTCCATTGATTGGCATCCGGTATCCATGTTTCTTTTGTTTTGTGAGACTAGTGTAAGTCCATTGATTGGCATCTGGTATCCATGTTCTCTTTGCTTTGTGAGATTGGTGTAAGTCCATTGATTGGCATCCGGTATCCATTTACATTGTTTATTTGTTATCACTTGTTGCCTTTTCCAAAGGAATCACTTGGATCATCTACATATGATCTCAAGAGGTGAACATCTAAGAAGTTTTACATCCCTTAACCTCCCACCTTTTGTTTCTTTAAACCTCCATTTGCATGTTAACTCAGACCAGAAAAATATTGTGCAAACATTTTCATTTCTTTTTCAAATTAGAAACCTAGGCCTTAAGCCTTTGATTTTCAAACTTCATTTTCACAATACTTCTTCTGAATTGAATTCTAATCATACTTTGACTTCATTTTGTGAATAATTCTAATTGAATAATTCCACTCATTCAATTGTTTTGTGGCTTTGTCCATTCTTGATAAGTTTTCATACATTAGCCATAGATCTCAATTATCTTAGTGGTTGATGTGAATCTCACCTTTTGTCCTTAGTGATTGAATTGTAAGACTTCCTTGCTTATTATAGGGCATTGTCCCTCACTAGCAAGTTGAAGCTTTTCTCACATGGTGGACTTATGGTTGTATAGGTTGAGTTTTCTCCCGTGGATAATGAAGGACCTTAGGGCTTTTGTTTAAAATCAATCCACTTACTTTTTTGGAAATCTTTTAGCCAAACTACGAGGTTTTGATCTTGTAAAGGTACGTAGGCAATGGTTTTCCATCCAAACACAAAAATAATAAAAATTGTATATTCTTTTCTCATCCTCCCAATCAATGTTTGCACAATAAATATTTTCATAAACAATATCTTTTGCAACAATTTGTGAAAAAGGTTCCCTAGGAGTACCTAGGATACATTGGGTGCCTAACACCTTCCCTTTGCATAATTACCCCCTTACCCAGATCTCTGTACCTTTTTTATTAGTTTTCTATGTGTAAAACTTCTTAGGCTTTTGTTCGCTTTTTAGCCATTCCTTTGGATAAATCAAAGTGCGGTGGCGACTCTATCTTTGTATGCTTTGCTTTTGATTTAGTCAATAAATCATAAAGTGATGAATACACCGCTATAGAAAAGTGGCGACTCTGCTGGGGAAACAAGGTTTCCTAGTGGGTTTGCCTACTTTTCACACTTGTTGTGTTATATTGTTTATGACATATTTTTGTACAATTTGGGATTACTGTATTGCTTGTAATGATTGATTTGCTTGATATATCAATTGCTTGCTTGCTTGGTGATCTCTGTGAGATGAGTTCTACACCCGAACTCGAGTGCACCTTATGATAGGAGAATGGCATAGTCTCATCGACTTGTATGGAGTTATTCCTTAGCAAGTTGACTTGCGAGCCCATTCACTTGGTGGAGGTCATGTTGGATTAATGATGTCACACAAGTTATTTGTGGTTAGGCATTATTCTTTCAATGTGTGCCTTAGAAGCCAAGGACCTTAGTTTACCAAGCCCATCTTGGCCTATTTTTAGGACGTAGTGCGGAGGTCGTTCAGATGTAAGATCTGATGCGATTGTTACGCGATACTACAATCATAAGAGTCTCTTTTGAGAATATTTTTGGAATACGAGTATTCGTTCCTCCGATAATATTCGAAAGATGGGATGATGACTATGGGAACCTATGGTAGAACATGTTCGGCAGGTTTAAGCCATAGTACACTCCCTTTGGGTGGTTCTTAACCGAGACTCCATGCTCGTGACTCACAACAAACCCGTGATTCATGGTTGATCCGTTCACCCATCGTTAATATCAATGGAACTTGGGTGTTGATAAGGTGAAAACCATAATCCACCAAAATGGATGATTGATATTAAGGATGGTTGAATCGTTCGTATATCGTTAATATCAGTGGAACTTGGGTGTTGATAAGGTGAAAACCATAATCCACCAAAATGGATGATTGATATTAGGGATAATATGAACCATCCCATGACCTTTGTCTGGTGTGCTTTGATTGATCCTTGAGTGTGATTGTTGCATTCATGCATTCATGCATTCATCTGCATCCATATCATCAAATAAAAAGAAAATTTTCAAGGAACTTAAGGGGTTTATTTGCAAAATTTTCAGATACGGAAAGAAAAAAAAGGCATACAAAGAAGTACAGCTTTAGACATCCCGATTTGAAAGAGTTAAGGAATCTGACATCTTATGTATTAGATCCCTTGGGTTTCAAAGCTCGTTATGGAAGGCTTCTGCCTCTGCTGACTACTCAGGTTGATGAGGGACTGATGGGAACTCTGGTTCAATTCTATGATCCTCTGTATCACTGCTTCTCTTTTCCAGACTTCCAGCTATTGCCTACCCTTTAGGAGTATGCGCATCTTGTGGGTATTCCGATTCTGGATCATGTGCCGTTCAGTGGCTTAGAGAGTATTCCTACTTCTCAAGAGATAGATGACATGTTGCATATAGATGAATCTTTGGTTAAAGCTCACATGACTACCAAAGGTGGAATTCAAGGTCTCCCTTCTGAGTTCCTCATCGCTCAAGCTACCGTTTATGGGAAGGCCATGAGTGAGGATGCCTTTGAAGCCATATTTGTGCTTCTCATCTATGGATTGGTATTGTTCCCCAACATCGACAAATTTGTGGATGTGAACGCCATTAGGATATTCTCGGTTCTTAATCCCGTTCCGACTCTGTTGGGTGATACCTATTTCTCTCTGCATCTGAGTGTAGCACCTCAAATTTGCACCTACCTTTTGTACATTCATTTTCATATTAGGTCATGACATAACATTGTCCACTGCATAGCATTGCATTGTCCTTTGCCCAAGTGCAAGTCATCAGACAAGATTAGGTCTGTGGAGTCTACCCGAGCGGAGTCCCCGAGTGGATTGGGTCTTGTGAAGGATGTTCCCAGTGGAGTCTATCCTTTCCTCAGCAACAGTTTTGTTTCTCCAGCATGAGTGAGAAGTCGGTACTCTCCCCACAGAGTTTTCCTCAAGCAGAGTCTCCCCACAGAGTCGGAGTACCCGATCAGTTGGCTCCCTAGCCGGAGTTCGTCATTTTGCATTTTTTGCATATAGTGATCATTGCATCCTCAAAATCGCGTAGCATTTCCATTCATAAGGAGCATTACGCCATAGAAAAATTCAAACATATGCATTCATGTGTTCGAAACCAATCAGACCGTATCCCCCGGTAGAGGCGGATTTTTGATCAACATCTGTACGGCACGTTTGCTACAGTTGCTCCTGACAGCATTCAGGATTGATATCCCCAAAGGGTTTATTTTCTCATCCGTTGGTGAAAGGAAAGCCTGTTTCTCCCCAGTGAGATCTCAGCAAGTGTGTAGCCTTGCCCTGACATATGTAGATGTCATCTTGTGATACTGGTCAGTACCATGTCAGCACCCGTGTGTGTTCTTTCTTTGGTGTCGGTAAACACCATCTTTCGGTGTACACATCGAGTATTTCCCAGTCATTCGTTAATGTCTGGTCTTATGTTGGTATCCGTAAACATCATCTTTCGATGTTTGTAATACCCTTATTCTTCCCCAGAAGAGTCCTCCTCTCCGTTGGTGTCGATAAACGACGAGTTTTTCCCAATCGTCTGTTGATGCTTGGTTGTGTTCATTATCCCCACAGAATCACCTCTCCGTTGGTTTCGATAAACGCCGAGTTTTTCCTAGTTGTCCGTGTAAGACCCCAATTTTTGTCCCCTAAGATCCCTCAAGGCATCATATCATATCATTCATTGCCTCAAGGATCATTGTGCACCTTTGCTTCCCTCCTAGTGGGTGGGTATCTTGTGAGTGTGGTTCTTGATCACCAAGCATGTTTTGCACTTGTATATCGTTGCTTTTCATTTGTTTACTAACCAAAAGTACAAAAATATTGTCATCTAACCTTGTTTCTTGCAGATGAAGCAATCATCAGTCAAACAGTCAAATCATTCATTGAGCCATAGATGGTGGCCATTCTTGAAGAATTTGGCCACCATGATCATTCATAAGAGATTCATATGAGTTGTGATATCATTTGGAGTCAAGATCTCAAGAGAAAGAGGCTTGGAATTCATCAGAACATGGCTCAGTCAACCAAAACCCTAGCAAAGTCAACTGTGGTCAACTGTGCATTTAATCAGGGATTTGAAGGTGTGAGATGGTTGGAAAGGTCTCATTCATGTCCATATAAGCCTCATATGACATTTCAAACATCCACAGTGAAGGATTTGAGGTCAGACAAAAAGTTTCCCAAAATAGTAATGACCTGTAATTTTCAGCTGCCAAAAATGGAAAGTCATTCTCCTCAAAATTACATCATGAATCAAACTTCAAATCAAAATTTGTCCAACATGAAAGTTGAATATCTTGCTCTCACCTTTCCAAAAAGTCCAAGAACACTCATTTCTCATGTGTGGTTGGCAAGTTATGATCAAATCATTTTCAGAAAAAGTTGAAACTCAAAGTGCCATAACTTTTGGATGGAAAGGCCAAATTGGGTGATTCTTTTTTGAGCAAACCACATTTGATGTGTACTATCCAAATCCATCATTACATTTCATCAAAAACCTTCACATAAAAAGGTCATTTTTCAAGTGAACCATTTAGAAATTAGGTGGGAAAAAAAGTGATTTTCAAAAATACAAGGGATTTTCACTCCAAACCAATTCAATTCATTTCTAAACATGATTTGTGATGTGCTGCAAGCAGAAAATCACTGTTCCATTGGTTCTAAGTTCAAAAGGGCAATTTGGCCAAAATGCATAATAAGCTTCAATTCACTAATCCTTCCAATTATGCTAAACATGATTAAGGCTTTGGATTAAGAGGAACTATAAAAGCCTAATCATAACAGAAAACTCAGAATCCACAATCACAATCTCAAAATCACAACCAAAAATCTCAAATTCTCTCAAAGTTCTTCAAACTTTTTTTTCAATTTTTCCTTCGAATTTCATGATCCTTTTGGTTTCTCTTGTAATAATCATCATCCATAGGTACGATTGAAGATCTGTTTTAGGCTAGATCGTGGAGAAGCTTTGAGAATTACAACTGTTGAAGACAAAGCTCATTCATGGCAGATGCGAGTTTTGGACTCTTGAAGCACAATTGATTCATTCTGCACCTTCCTTCCATCTTCATAACCACTATAGAATACCTGTTTTGCACGATCAGGACTTGGAGAGCTCGATTTCATCACTGCATCATCAAGAAGGTAAGAATTCGAATCCTCTAATCCATGAAATCTTGATATGCGTCTTGTAGATCTTGCAACGTAGAGTAGACTGCAGCTTGAATCATGAAATTTTGTTGAGTACTCATGTAGAAATCTGGATTTAAAGTTTGGACATCAAAACTTTCTTGGATCGAATCTTTTTCCATGTTGAATGTTAGATGAAATTGAATTGATATTGTTGATGTACTTTGCACGCTGATTCCATCCATATATAGTTTGTGCATTTCCATGGAGATTTGGTCATGAGCTTGATTTCTGTTGATGAACGCGATGAACACTTCAATTCCTTTCCCAGATCGCGCGTTTGATCTTGTTTTGCCAGGCTTCGTTTTCAAATTGTGTTTACCGCGTGAATCCACCAATAACGTGATGCCACCGTTTTTAGTGAAACGGGGCATTTCGCCCCTGGCTTGGCATAATTATGCTTCTGCCATTACTTGCATCATTTCATTTTAAATGTTAAATAAATATTTCATTTCATCACTAATCTTCAAAAATTCATAACTAATCCATTTTTGATCCAAATTGAGTGAGGATTTTTGTGTTCATCTCCAAATTCTCTCTAGTTTTTTTTAGGTATGATAGCAAAAGTTGTGCCTGATTGATTTTTAATTGTGCCTAGAGACTTTGATCATGTATGTTTTGTGTATATGTTTTGCCATTTCATTCATAAAATAATGATGCCTCATCCAAAATGTGTGAAAATTTTATATGTATGATCTAGATTCATTCCTGGTGATTTTGGTATATAGTTTGCTAATTTTTCATTTCTGGATTAGGAGATATGATGTGATCTTCATGAGTGTGACAATGTGTACACACTAGTTTTTGTTCAACTTCTTGAATTTTGTTTCCATGCTTATGTTATGCCAATTACTCTGGATTTTTGCATGTGATTACAACTGTATGTTAGGTTTAACCATGATTTTTTGTAGGATTTTTTGATCAATTTCCTATTTGTTTGATATTTTTCTTTGCTGTTTGGTCATTTTTGGATTTTTCTTGAGTGATGAACTTCCATGACTTGTGAAATTCTCATTCCTTATCATATGAAGCTGAAATTTTGTGGATTGATTATTAACATGTTTAATTCCATTTTTGCTTTGGAGTGACTCATTTATCTTATGTCATTTCTGTTTTACACTTGCCTAAAGTTGATACATCATTTGTAGCCTTGTATTGGCTCATTTTTGCATACCATGACATAGTGAATTTAATTTCCTTACTTACCATTATCCAAATAGCATGAAATTTGATATTCTGCCCATTGAATATGTCCTGTTTAAGCTTGAATTTTTGTGGAATTTATTGAGCTGTTTTGATATTGGTTTGAGTGTGATCATTTTGTTTGCTCTAATGTGATTCCAAAGTGTATAATTTGACATGTTTTGTGTGTGAAATTGATTTGGTGTATAGTTCTGACATGAGACCAATTAGATTCTACTCTTGTTTGATAAATATTGATTTTGATCAATTTTCACTTGCTGTTTTGAATTTTTTACCTCCTTTTGACCCTAGGCTTGTCCTAGTGGTCTTACTTCTCACATTTGAGTTGTTTTTTCAGGTTAAAGAAGCAAAATGCTTTGAAGAGTTTAATTCAAGTTGATTGATTTTGGTTTATTTGATTATCATGAACTAACTTGGTTTTGTTTTGTAGGATGCTAACTCATTTGCTTTGAGTTTGTGCTTTGCACATGTGATTGATTGTGTTGACTGTTGGTTCATAACTTGTCTGTTTTGACTTTGTGATTGGGATACTGATTATATTTGATTGATTTCAGGTACCCTTAGTTGCTCAGTTCTTTTAAGAACTTGCATTGCTTTGCTTTGCTTAAGCATTGAGGTAGACTCTCTTGTCTCCATGTAGTCTGGAAGACCTGGCTTGTTATTTAGCCAGGCAACTGTCTGAAGTCCTCCTTAAGAGGCAATGTTTGTGATTGTTTAACTTTGTCCCCAAGCAGGTAAAGACCTCATGTGAGGCAATTGGTAGACAAAAGAGATATGTAGCCTATCTCCTATTATTCTGTGAGTCACTCACCTTGCTCACACCACATGTGTTGATGCATAGTGAGTAAAAACCCAAGATCTATCGAGTCTAACTTGTGGAGAGAGTTCTATCTTTCTGAACTCCCCCACCTTCTTATATTCAATGCTCTCCCTGACCAGGGATAAGAGTGATGAGGCACACCCCTCATATCCTTTCATCTGCTTCACCTTGGCTCTCAATGTCAAGGTTAAGAGCACCATTTACCCTATTCCAGTGGACTTTTAAGTCTAACCCTTTGATTGAGCCTAATTGTTTGGTTATAGTGGGTGCTAAATGACTTTGTCTGATTGATTGCTTGTTGCATTTGTACATGTTTGCATGCTTGCCTTTGTGCATTCATCATCATTAATTTGTTCATTATTGTATGATCGTCATTGCATATCTTTGTGATCCATGTTTGGTTTACCCATTGAGGACAATTGTAAGACCATGTTCTTTGGCCATTGTTCCTATGATTTGGAAGGGACAGAGTGTAAGACCATTTCACTTGGTCACTCATGTCCATTGCTTAGTGCATTGTTTGTTTGTTGTATGTGAGTATGCAAGTATAAGTCCATGTTGTTGGCCCTTGTATTCCTATGATCATCCTTTGGAGGTTGGTATAAGTCCAGATAGATTGGCATCTGACATCCAAGTTTTGTTTTACCTTAGGAGATTGGTGTAAACCCATTTATTGGTATCCGACATCCGCTTTTGTTTGTGAGATTGGTATAAGACCATTGATGGCATCCGGTATCACCTTGCTTTTATTTGCTTACTTGCTCATTGCCTATTCCCAAGGACACACTTGAATCATCTTCTATATGATTCCAAGAGGTGAACCTTTCTAAGAAGTTTTACATTCCATCGTCCATACTCTCTTTGTCCTAAACCTTTTCACACTTTGCTTTCAAAAAACTTTGACTTGTTGTGCAAACATCTTCATCCCTTTTCAAATTAGAAACTTGGACCCTAAGTCCTTGACTTTTCAAACTCCACTTTTCATAACACTTATTTGAATCAATCTTAATCATACCTTGACCATACTTTGTGGATAATCATAATCAATTAACTTCACCCATTCAATTGTTTTGGCTTTGTCCATTGTTAATATGTTTTCATACATTAGCCTTAGGTTTTAATTACCATAGTGGTTGATGTAAATCTTACCTTATCCTTAGTGAGTTGATTGTAAGTCTTCCATACTTATTATAGGGTTAACCCCTCACTAGTATGTTGAAGCCGTCCTCGCGTGGTGGATTGTTGATGTTGGTTGAGTTTTCTCCCATTGGTAATGAAAAGCCTTAGCGCTCTTGTTTTAAAATTGAACTCACAAATTTTTGGAAATCTTTTAGCCGAACTACGGTGTTTTGATCCTTACCTTTGATGGAAGGTACGTAGGCAACGGGTTCATCCGTTCGAACACAAAAATAACTAACTTGTACATTCTCTTCTCATCTTCCCATTCATGTTTGCACAATATGTCAAAATCAAATAAACATTTTTTGTACAACAAGTGTGAAAAGGGCTCCCTAGGAGTACCTAGGACGTGATGGGTGCCTAACACCTTCCCATTGCGTAATTTACCCCTTACCCAGACTCTATGATCTTTTCATTAGTTTTCTACGTGTAAAACTTCTTAGGTTTTTGTTCGCTTTTTAACCAGTCCTTAGGATAAATAAAAGTGCGGTGGCGACTCGATTCATTGTATGCTTTGCTTATGGTTTAATCAATAAATCATATAGCGACGAATACACCGCTACAGTCCGTTGACAACTGGATGTATTTTCTTCCCCAGTAGGGTCACCTCTCCGTTGGTTTCGGTAAACGTCGAGTTTTTCCTATGCGTCCGATGACGTATAGTTGCTTATTCCCCATAGATCATTAGTTAATGGTTGTTGATTCCCCCCAGAATTACCTCTCCGTTGGTTTCGATAAACGACGAGTTTTTCCCGATCGTCTATTGACGGTTGTTGGTGATATATTTCCCCATGCAGAGTTACCTCTCCGTTGGTCTCGGTAAACGTTGAGTTTTTCTAAATCGTCCGTTGATGTCTGATTGTATACCCTATTCACCAGTCATTTGTTAATGTCTGGTTGATTCCCAGCCAGAATCCCCAGTAGAGTCGTCGGTGGACGTCCTATTCAGTTTCCGGTTGTCATTCCCCTTCCTTAGCGAAGCGGCTTCACCTCTCCGTTGGTTTCGATAAACGTCGAGTTTTTCCTAGTTATCCGTTGATATCTAGTTGTACTTTCCCCAGTTTCTCTCCTTCTCTGTTGGTGTCGATAAACGTCGAGCTTCTCCCGTTCGTCCGTTGACGTCTGGTCGAGTTTTTCTCCTTCTCCGTTGGTGTCGATAAACGTCGAGCTTCTCCCGTTCGTCCGTTGACGTCTGGTCGAGTTTTTCTCCTTCTCCGTTGGTGTCGATAAACGTCGAGCTTCTCCCATTCGTCCGTTGACGTCTGGTCGAGTTTTCTCCTTCTCCGTTGGTGTCGATAAACGTCGAGCTTCTCCCGTTCGTCCGTTGACGTCTGGTCGAGTTTTCTCCTTCTCCGTTGGTGTCGATAAACGTCAGGCTTCTCCCATTCGTCCGTTGACGTCTGGTCGAGTTTTCTCCTTCTCCGTTGGTGTCGATAAACGTCGAGCTTCTCTCGTTCGTCCGTTGACGTCTGGTCGAGTTTTCTCCTTCTCCGTTGGTGTCGATAAATGTCGAGCTTCTCCCGTTCGTCCGTTGACGTCTGGTCGAGTTTTCTCCTTCTCCGTTGGTGTCGATAAACGTCGAGCTTCTCCCGTTCGTCCGTTGACGTCCGGTCGAGTCTTTCCCATTCATCCATTAATGTATGGCTACCTCTCCGTTGGTCTCGGTAAACGTTGAGTTTTTCCTAATTGTCCGTTGGCATCTAGTTGTGATTTTTGTTCCCATTCATCGTATTGTGATGTCTGGATGTGACTGTATCCTAAAAAAAAAAAAGAAAAAAAAAGAATCAATCAAAAATCCCCAGTAATAAATATCAGATCCCAGTGGACGTTTCCGTTGGTGGATCCCCGTATTGTGCAAATTTCTACGGTTCTTCGGTATTCAATCCTTGTTTACCCTGAAAGTCTGACAGCCGTTGCTCTCATCCGTTCGGGTTCCCAGTTGATTGAATAGGGGCAGCTGTAGCACCTCAAATTTGCACCTACCTTTTGTACATTCATTTTCATATTAGGTCATGACATAACATTGTCCACTGCATAGCATTGCATTGTTCTTTGCCCAAGTGCAAGTCATCAGACAAGATTAGGTCAAGACTGGTCAGGAGATCCAGTCAAGCAAGCAAGCAAGTGCATTTCCTATTAAAGCAAAGCCCTATGGTTGGTTCAACAAGTTCATATGACCTAGGGATCATCTTGAAGTGGTTTGGCCAAGGATTGGATGATCAAAGCTCAACAGTCAAGCTGAATTTTATCTGAAACCCTAGAAAGTCAACTGTGGTCAACTGTGCCTGAAATCAAGGATTTGAAGGTGGGAGATGGTTTGAAAGGCTTCATTCATGTCCATACAAGTCTCATTTGACATATCAAAGATCAAGATTGAAGAATTTGAGGTCAGAGGAACAGTTTCCAAAAATAGTAAGTGACCTGTAATTTCAAACTGCCAAAAATGGAAAGGCCTTCTCCTCAAATTTACATCATCATAAAAGCTTCAAATGGAATTTTGTCCAACATGAAAGTTGAAGAACTTGATCTCACCTTTCCAAAAAGTCCAAGAACATCCATTTCGCATTTATGGTTGGCAAGTTATGATCAAATTGTTGGCAAGAAATTTTGAACTTCAAGGAGGCATAACTCTTGAACCAAAAGGCCAATTCATGTGATTCTTTTTTGAGCAAACTCCATTTGACACGCTTTATCATAATCATTCATCACTTTTAATCAAAAATCATCACCTAAAAAGTCCATTTTTCAAGTGAATCAATTTGAATTTTGGTGGGAAAAAAGGTGAATTTGAAAAGTACACATAATTTTCACTCCAAACCAATTGCATTGGCCTTGAAATAGAAATTGTGACTTGCTGCAAGGGATTTTGGCACTGTTCCATTGGCACATGATCATAAGGGCATTTTGGCATTTTGCATAACATGTTCAACTTCACTAATCCATTTCATTTTTGCTAATCATGTTTAGCTAGTGTGATTAACAGGTGGTATAAAGCACTAATTGTAACAGAATTATGCATTAACAATTCGCAATTTCAGATCCAAACTCAAATTCTCTCAAAATCTCTCAAATTCTCTCAAACTTTTTTTCACTTTGTTCATCAAATTTCACCATTCTTTTTGCTTGTGCTTGTGTTGATCATCATCTACAGGTGTTATTGGAGATCTGTTGAAGAAGAATTATGGAAAATTCTTGAAGATCGTGGCTGTTGAAGCTTGAGCATTCACATGGCATTTGGAGATTTCTTCGAATCTGAGCATTGCTGAGCTAAAGTACATCATTCATCCATCTTCTGCATCATCATTGAGCATCTGTTTTCATCTTCCAAGCCTTGAGGAGCACGATTTCAACTCTGCACTTCAAACAAGGTTGGAATTCGAATTCTCTAATTGTTGAAATCATGCTATGCTTCTTGTAGATTTTTGATTGTAGATCACACTGAACTTCGTAGAATTGAATTTCATTGAGAATCAAATGAGATATTGTGAATTGAAGTTTGATGTTCAAATCTTTTTTCGCTCGATCTGGATTTATTAGCATGAGTCAGGTTTAATTGGTTATGGATTGTTGTTGTGCTTGAGAAGACGAATCGAATGATGTATCGTTTGTTGATTTTGGGGAAAAATGTTCATGACCTGGATTTTCGATGAAGAACAGTTTGAATGCGCTCAAGAACTTTGCTCAGAACTAGCGTAGATCCATTTCCCGTGTGTTTTGCATGAATTCTGTGTTTGTTTCCCATGTGACCAATCCCGTTGCGCCAGGTGTATTAGTTAAACGCAGCGCTTAGGCTAAGCGCGCGCCAGTTTGAATTTGGAGGAGGTTCGATCCTCAGCTCCAGCGCCTTTCTTTTAGGCTTTGGCATTTTTCTCATTTCATGTTATCATGTTTCACCATGCTTGTTTCACTTTTTTTTTTATTTTTTCTTCTCAATAGAAAATTCATAACTCTCTCAATAATAATCCAATCAACATGAGATTTTTTCTACCATGATCCTTGTAATGTCCTCTTTTTTTTGATGATTTTTAATAAATTTGTTCACGGTTGGAAAAAATAATTGCCTAGGGTTTGTTTTCATATGCCATTTGTTGCACCATGCTTACTATTTTGATCATGAAATGATGATGCTTAATTGGAAATTCTTGAGATTTTACATGTGTGTTCTAGACTCATTCCTGGTCATTTTGGTATATGGTTTGTGATTTTTGCATTCCTGGATTGTGAGATATGCTCTGATCATTAGAGGTGTGACAATTTGTGTCACACCATTTCTTGCTTGACTTCATGATTTTTGTTACCATTCCATATGAACTCAAAATGATCTGAAGTTTTGCATGTTGGATCTTCTGGATGTTAAGTTTCAATGTGCATTTTTGTGGATTTTTTGAGTGTATTTCCAATTTGATTCAGATTTTCTCCCCTGTTTGACCAATTGTGGACCTTTTGTGACACATGATTTTATATGATTTGTGAAATTCATGTGGTTTATTGGATGGACTTGAAATTTGGCATGTGTATTATAGACATCTTAAAGTTTGTCATGGTTTTGGTTTCACTCATTTATCATGTTTAGTCTCTGTTTTATGATTGCTTGAAGTTGATGCATGTTTTGGTGCCTTGTATTAGCTTGTTCAAACTTGTGTTGACTTGATGAATTTCATTGACTTTCTTCCCTTGGTCCAAATGACTTGAAATTTGGTGTGTAGGTCATGTTGTGAATGCTGTTCAACCATGAATTTTTTGAGGATTTTTTAAAATGTTTGTGAGTTGATTTGAGTTGAACCATTCTGTTTGGTTGTATGAGGTTCTAAATTGCATGTTTTGTACTCTTTGCCTCATGAAATGATAATGGTAAATGATATGAACATGAGACCACTTGGATTTGATTCTTATTTGATTGACCTTGATTTTGGATAAGTTTCATGTTCTGTTTTGGTTTTTTGCTCTCATTTTGACCCTAGTCTTGTACTAGTGGTTAGTGCTTAATGTTTGAGCTTTGTTTCAGGTCAAAGAGCACAATTGCTTATGCTTGATGATGTGCACTCAATTGGAGTTGGTTTATTGATTGTTTATGACTAACTTTGAGTTTGTTTTGTAGGCATTGAGACTTGTACTTATGCCTTGTGGCTTGCACCTTTGTGCATTGATGCTTGTTATCTGTTTGTGCTATGGACTTGTAATTATCTGTTTGCCTTTTGTTTGAGCTGAGTACTGATTATGCTGGATTGATTTCAGGTACTTTAGTTGCTATAGTTCCTTGAGAACTTGCTTTTGTTTTGCTTGCTAGCTTGAGCATTGAGGTATAATGATCTCTTCTCCATGTAGTCTGGAAGACCTGGCCTGTTACTTGGCCAGGCACCTGTCTGAAGTCCTCCTTAAGAGGCAATGTTTGTGCTTGTTTATTTTTGTTCCCAAGCAGGAAAAGACCTTTGTTAAGGCAATTGGCAGACACAAGAGATGTGCAATCCATCTCCTGCTCTTCTGTTGAGTCGTCCCTTGGCTCACATCACATGTTGATGCCTTGTGGACATTAACCCCAAGATCTATGTTGAGTCAGTGTCATAAGTGTAGAAGGGTTCCCACTTTCTGGACCCACACTTCATTGTCTGAAGCTCTCCCAGGCCAGGGATAAGAGCTGTGAAGTCTCATCTTCACTCACCTTTCATCAGCTTCACCCTAACTCTCAATGTTCGGGTTAAGAGCTAACCTCACCCTGATACAGTGGCTTGTTTGTCGAGGTTGACATGACCCCTCGACTAAAGCCTAGCCTTGATGTTTGAGCCCCTTGTTGGTGTGTTTACTTCATGCTGTATGTGTTTGTGTGGTGTGATTGTATCCCCTAGGTTTGCTAGACTCTGCGTAGTCTCGTTTGCATGTCAATTAAGGTAGCACGGTTCCTTCGTATAGGACTTCCTTTCTTGCTTGAGCTTTCCTAAAACACAAACAAACATTATCCCCTCTTAAGGATACGTCAACTCCTTCTACTACAGGTGAGTAAGTCTCCAAAGGTCGAGCATTCGGTAGATTGCGTAGTGACGTCGTCCACTTAAAAAACACAAACCAACAAGAATAGTTTAGCCGAACTACGACAACTCTGATTCTCATGTCCAGATGAGATACGTAGGCATGAGATGCGATGTCTTGTCGAGTTTGACTAACAACTAACACTAATTCTTTTCTCTCGCCCTCGTTGTGATTGAGACCTTCCCTTTCTCTTGCCCTAGTTGCAATCGAGACCCTTCTTCTTCCTGTGTTGGTGCGGAGTCTGACGTAAGTCCAGCGATTGGCAGTCGGTTTCCTGTGTTTTGTTTGTATGCTTGGAGTCCGGTATAAGTCCATCAAGTGGCATCTGGTTTCCAGTGTGGGTGTGTTTTGGTTTGGAATCTGATGTAAGCCCAGCGATTGGCATTCGGATTCCACGTTTGCCTGTGTCTGTTGTGTTTGGTGTGCGTGAGCCGAGCTACGAATGCTCTGATTCTTCTTAGTCCAAGAAGATACGTATGCATAGGATGCGACATCCTAGCGAGCATGTGTTTTTCCCAGTCCGAACTACTTCGACTCTGATGTCTATGCTTGATAGACTAAGTAGGCCCAGGATGCGATATCCTGCCGAGTCAGTTTCGTTTGTTTTCTTGTGTCTCTTTCAGCCCGTGTGTTTGATGTTTGAGCAGTGTTTTAGCAACCATATTCCTTCCTTTTGTGCGTGGATCCCGTCGAGTACGACGGATGCATAAGGGTGCTAATACCTTCCCTTCGCATAACCGACTCCCGATCCCCATTCTCTTTGGTCGCGAGACCATGCTTTTTCCAGGTTTACTTCGAGCGTTTCCTTTCCCTCTTTTGGGATAAATAACGCACGGTGGCGGCTCTGTTGTTCTTGTTTCCCGCCGGTTTTTCGCGTAATGCGACAGCTGGCGACTCTGCTGGGGACAAAGAGAAGTTGACCTCTTGCTGGTCCATCTTCCCTAAGCGAGTCTCTCCTAGCGCTCTCTAGGTTTGGGTTTTGGTTGCTATTTGCTGTTATTTATTACATTCATGATTATTATGTTGTATATATGTGCATATCTGTTTGCATGCATCATACTGTCATTGAGCTGTCTTCTGTGCAGGTGGTTCCTCTGTTTGGGGTGGGTGTTCTGAGTGGGGCTAAAACCCAGGCCCGAGTATACACCTAGGATTAGTGTGGTCTCGCGTTCCTCACTTGCTGTATCAGCATGTTGTTGCAACGTGTCACCACAGCCGGACGAGGTTCATTTGAGGGAGTCCTTCTGTTTGGAGTTATTCAACTCAGGTTGGATGATCTCATATGAGCTGTTGACTTCGGTGACCGTTCTTTCCCGGATCTTTGATTGAGACGATCTTAAGAGAGCTGCAACGGCACACCCGAAAGGGCAAACCCGTTGAGTATCTTTGCCCGATTGTCAAGACCATTATCCGCCTTAGGATGACCTGACTAGAATTTACCTATGAGGGGAGGGTTGATTCTTACTGATGCATGTTCTGATGGTGACTTTTTTGATGACTATTGGTACAGCTGTTGATCAGAGTCATATTTATAAGTCGGAATTATGGATTGTTATTTCTGGACGCCGGAGGTTTGACCCTGGTATTGATCAGAGGGTTCCGTTTATTTTGGATCTCTGGGCTGAATTTGAGGATGCTCAGATGTGGATATGGTTCAGTTGACTTAGGTTCAGATGACTTTGGGTTTCAGATGAATTTGTGGTTCCAAGTTCAAGCCGAAGCTTCGATCCTGTGCCGCGTGATACTCAGCCGACCAGTCTTGGCTCCCTCATTTGCATCATAGCATGTTTATTTTCGAAAAAAAGAAGATGTATAATAATGCATGAAAAAGTTAACCTGCATACACATCACGCACGTCATACACATATCATTTTTCATAACAGGTGTTCTCGTTCCCGACTTCTCACTCCGGTTCCTGTGTCAGGCAGGATAGCTGATCGAAGACCGCACCGGTATTCAACCAGACTCAATCAACAGCGAAGTATGGATCAGGTTCAGAATGAGTTGGCTGAGATGAGGGCGAACATGGCCCAGTTTATGACAATGATGCAAGGGGTTGCTCAAGGTCAGGAGGAGCTTCGAGCTTTGGTTCAGAGACAAGAGACGGTTATTCAGGCGTCTAACCGTGGTTCACCTGCTGGTATCCCTGTGCCTGAGAACGTTGCTGCTGCTCCCGTCCATGACTATGCCATGGGGGATGAGTTAAGAGGAATAAGGATCAATGGACAACCTCTTGCTGCTGAGACTGTCAATGTTAGAGCTACCCGGGCTCCGGTTCGTCATCCTGCTCCTATTGTCGATAGACAAGAGGATATGTTCACACTGCTGAGTGAAGATGACGGTGATGTGGGAAGAGTTGAGGATAGGGATCGGAAGGTGGATGCCCTGGCCGAGAAGATTCGTGCGATGGAATGCAAAAACTCCCTTGGTTTCGATGTGACCAATATGGGGTTGGTTGAGGGGTTGAGGATCCCATATAAGTTCAAAGCACCATCCTTCGACAAGTACAACAACACTTCTTGCCCTCGCACCCATGTGCAGGCATATTATCGGAAAATCTCTGCGTATACAGACGATGAAAAGATGTGGATGTACTTTTTCCAAGATAGTCTATCTGGGGCTTCTTTGGACTGGTACATGGAGCTTAAGAGAGATTCTATCCGCTGTTGGAGGGATCTGGGTGAAGCATTCTTGAGGCAATATAAACATAACATGGATATGGCACCGAGCCGGACTCAGCTGCAGAGTCTTTGCCAAAAATCTGGAGAGAGTTTCAAGGAGTACGCCCAGAGATGGCGTGAATTGGCTGCGAGAGTTCAACCCCCTATGCTGGAAAGGGAGTTGACTGACATGTTTATCAGTACTCTTCAAGGTGTGTTTATGGACCGAATGGGGAGTTGCCCATTTGAAAGCTTTTCTGACGTGGTCATATGCGGAGAGAGGACTGAGAGTTTGATCAAAGCTGGAAAGATCAATGATGCTAGTTCCTCATCGTCCAAGAAACCTTTTTCTGGGGCACCTCGCCGAAGAGAGGGTGAGACTAATGCTATTCAACACCACCGGGTTCAGAACAGAAATCAGTACCGTCAGGTTGCCGCAGTGACCATTCCTGCACCTCAGCAACGTCCAACACCGCCACAACCAAGAGTTCAACAACAAATGCCACAACAACAACAGCAACAACGTCCCTATCAGCCAAGGCAGAGGACGCCTGATAGACGTTTTGACCCGCTGCCCATGACCTATGCTGAGCTACTGCCTGAGTTGCTCAGACTAGGGTTCGTCGAGTTGAGGACTATGGCGCCATTGACAAAAATACCACCTGGGTATGATGCCAATGTGCGTTGTGACTTTCATTCCGGTGCGCCTGGGCACCATATTGAGAATTGCAGGGCTTTTCACCATAAGGTCCAGGACTTAATTGATGCCAAGACAATCAATTTCGCTGCTGTGCCAAATGTCGTGAATAACCCCATGCCTGCGCATGGTGCACACCGGGTGAACTGCGTTGAAGGGGAAGAAGTTGAGGATCTGGTTATCAGTGTTGATGAAGTTCAGACCTCTTTGCTGGTTGTTAAGGGCCGTTTGCTGAGTAGTGATGTCCACCCGGGCTGTGATAAAGACTGTATGGGTTGTGCAGAGTCAGATAATGGTTGTATGCAGTTGCGGGCCGGTATTCAGAAGCTGATTGATGAGGGTTGTGTCCAGTTTGTTCGGGCTGATATTGGAGATCGTGGGGCAGTGTCAACTGTCACGATATATTTCAAACCGTCTGAAGGACGTGGTTCGAGGGTCGGTGCGCCTACAACAAGTGGTACTCCTGTTGCCATCTCCGCACCAGTAACTGTCAACACTCCAACTACTATTGTTGTATCAGGTAGAAGACATGTTGTTGAGAACAGTAAGGCTGTGCCCTGGAGGTATGACAATGCCTACCGGAATAATCGAAGGGCTGAGAATCGGGTCAGGCCGACCAATCAGGCTCCAGTAACTATTGCTGCACCTAGTAGAGCTCCTGTGGCGAGTGCAAGTCCAGTTGTGGACAATGTTGGTGGACCGGGAGGCTTTACTAGAAGTGGACGGCTGTTTGCGCCTCAACCGTTGAGGGATGCCAATGCTGAGGCAACCGCTAAGTCGAAGGGCAAACAGGTCGTGGTTGACGAGGAACCGACTCAGAAGGAGGCTGAGGGTTCGTTTGAAAAGGATGTCGAGGAGTTCATGAAAATCATTAAGAAGAGTGACTACAAGATCGTAGATCAACTCAACCAGACTCCGTCCAAGATTTCAATTCTCTCTTTGCTGCTGTGCTCTGAGGCGCATCGGAACGCCTTGCTGAAGATGCTGAACATGGCGTATGTACCTCAGGAGATTTCCGTCAACCAGTTGGAAGGGGTGATCGCCAACGTGAGCACCAGACACGGTGTGGGGTTCACAGACCTTGATCTGACGCCTGAAGGGCGAAACCATAACAAGGCCTTGCACATCACTATGGAGTGTAAGGGTGCAGTGTTGTCTCATGTCTTGGTGGACACCGGTTCTTCTCTGAATGTCTTGCCGAAGCAAATCTTGAAGAAGATATCTGTTGAAGGGGTTGTGCTTACTCCTAGTGACATGATCGT
Organism: Lathyrus oleraceus; assembly: GCF_024323335.1. Taxonomy (NCBI): domain Eukaryota; kingdom Viridiplantae; phylum Streptophyta; class Magnoliopsida; order Fabales; family Fabaceae; genus Lathyrus; species Lathyrus oleraceus. Next base: position 378,879,171 of record NC_066583.1, on the reverse strand, counting down.
GCGCGCTTTTGACGGATCCAAACGTTCTGTGTTTGGTGAAGTTACCTTGCCTGTGAAGATTGGTCCAGAGGTGTTCGATATCATCTTCTATGTGATGGACATTCAGCCTGCCTACAGTTGTTTATTGGGACGTCCATGGATCCATGCAGCAGGGGCAGTCTCGTCAACTCTCCACCAGAAGCTCAAGTATGTCTGGAACGGTCAGATCGTGACCGTGTGCGGTGAAGAAGATATCTTGGTGAGTCACCTATCCTTGTTCAAGTATGTCGAGGTGGATGGTGAGATCCACGAAACCTTATGCCAGGCATTCGAGACTGTTGCTCTTGAGGGTGTGGCGTGTGCTGATCAGAGAAGGCCGGGTGCTTCGATTGCTTCGTATAAGCAGGCTAAAGAGGTTGTTGACTCCGGTAGAGCTGAAGGCTGGGGCAAGATGGTGGACGTGCCGGTCAAAGAGGATAAATTTGGTATTGGCTATCAACCTTTGCAAGCGGAGCAGGGTGCGCCAGCAGGTCCAAGTACCTTTACCAGCGTTGGGCTGATGAATCACGGTGACGTCTTTGCAGCTGATGTTGAAGATGGTGACAGTGATTGTGATCTCGACTGCTGGGTTCGCTTGAGTGCGCCAGGGGAGCAGATCAACAACTGGACAGCAGAGGATGTAGTCCAAGTTACTCTTCAAACAGAGTAATTTTCTTTTGTTTTTTTTCATTCTGCACAAAACCCTACGTTCTGCCCAAGACATAGTGGTTCATTGTAGGGCCACATCATGTTTCACAATTTTTATCATTAATAAAGGACGTTTTGCAAACAATTTTGTGATCCCTGTCTTTCTATTTTTTTGTTTTTCACTTTTAAAAAATAAAAATGGCAATGTTTTTGTTTTTGTGACTTTATTGAACTCTTTTTCTAAAACAAAGCATTAAACATGCAGAAGTGATATCACGGCATCTACTATGAACAGTTCTGTTATGCCTCATCATGATTTCGACAATCCCATCTACCAAGCTGAAGAGGAGAGTGAGGAAGACAGTGAACTCCCTAAAGAATTGGTGAGATTGTTGAAGCAAGAGGAAAGGGTCATCCAACCTCATCAGAAGGAGTTGGAGATTGTTAATCTGGGCACTGAGGACGCCAGAAGGGATATCAAGATCGGGGCTGCTTTGAAAACAGAGGTCAAGAGCAGGTTGATTGAGATGCTGAGAGAGTATGTTGAGATATTCGCCTGGTCTTATCAAGATATGCCTGGGCTGAATACTGATATTGTGGTTCATAGACTACCTCTCAGAGATGATTGTCCTTCGGTCAAGCAGAAGCTTCGTAGAACAAGTCCTGATATGGCAATTAAGATCAAGGAAGAAGTTCAGAAGCAGTTCGATGCGGGTTTCTTGTCAGTAACAACTTATCCCCCGTGGGTGGCCAACATCGTTCCTGTGCCGAAGAAGGACGGCAAAGTCAGAATGTGTGTCGATTACCAGGATTTGAACAGGGCGAGTCCGAAAGATGATTTCCCATTACCTCACATCGATGTATTGGTGGATAATACGGCTCAATCCTCGGTATTCTCTTTCATGGATGGTTTCTCTGGGTATAATCAGATTAAGATGGCGCCAGAGGACATGGAAAAGACGACATTCATTACACCTTGGGGCACGTTCTGCTATAAGGTGATGCCATTTGGGCTGAAGAATGCCGGTGCTACCTATCAGAGGGCTATGACGACACTCTTTCATGACATGATGCACAAAGAGATTGAAGTGTACGTGGATGATATGATTGCGAAGTCGCAGACAGAGGAGGGGCACCTGGTTAATTTGTAGAAGTTGTTTGACAGATTGGTCAAGTTCAAACTGAGGCTGAATCCAAACAAGTGTACGTTTGGCGTGAGATCTGGGAAGCTGTTAGGCTTCATTGTCAGTGAGAAAGGGATTGAGGTTGATCCAGCTAAAGTCAAAGCTATTCAAGAGATGCCTGAATCGAAAACTGAAAAGCAGGTTCGTGGGTTTTTAGGGAGATTGAACTACATTGCGAGGTTTGTATCTCACCTAACGGCCACTTGTGAACCTATATTCAAATTGCTAAGAAAGAATCAAGCAATCAGGTGGAATGATGACTGTCAGAAAGCTTTTGACAAGATAAAAGAGTATTTACAGAAACCTCCAATCCTGATTCCTCCGGTTCCAGGGAGACCTCTGATAATGTACCTATCAGTGACTGAGAACTCGATGGGGTGTGTATTGGGATAGCATGACGAGTCTGGTCGAAAAGAGCATGCCATATACTACCTTAGCAAAAAGTTTACCGACTGTGAAATCAAATATTCACAGCTCGAAAAAACTTGTTGTGCTTTGGCCTGGGCTGCTCGCCGACTGAGGCAGTATATGTTGAACTATACTACCTTATTGATTTCTAAAATGGATCCAGTGAAATACATCTTTGAGAAGCCGACTCTCACCGGACGTGTTGCCCGTTGGCAGATGATTCTAACAGAGTATGATATTCAGTACACGTCGCAAAAGGCCATCAAAGGTAGTATTTTGTCAGACTACCTCGCCGAGCAACCGATTGAGGATTATCAGCCGATGATGTTTGAATTCCCTGATGAAGACATCATGTATCTTAAGATGAAAGATTGTGAAGAGCCTCTTGTCGAGGAAGGACCGGATCCTGATGACAAGTGGACGTTGATGTTCGATGGGGCTGTTAATGTGAATGGTAACGGTGTTGGTGCGGTGTTGATCAATCCAAAAGGTGCCCATATACCTTTTTCTGCCAGATTGACTTTTGACGTCACCAACAATGAAGCTGAGTATGAGGCTTGTATCATGGGGATAGAAGAAGCCATTGATTTGAGAATCAAAACGCTTGACATTTATGGAGATTCTGCTCTAGTGATCAATCAGGTCAATGGATATTGGAATACTAACCAGCCGCATTTGATTCCCTATAGAGATTACACCAGAAGAATACCGACGTTCTTCAAGAAGGTGAAGTTGTATCATGTCCCCCGGGATGAGAATCAGATGGCTGATGCTTTGGCTACTTTATCCTCTATGATAAAAGTTCATTGGTGGAATCATGTGCCACATGTTGCGGTGAATCGACTCGAGAGGCCTGCGTATGTGTTTGCAGCCGAGTATGTTGTGATTGATGAGAAGCCGTGGTACTTTGACATCAAGAACTTCCTCAAGAGCCAGGAGTATCCTGATGGTGCGTCAAAGAACGATAAGAAAACCCTGAGAAGGCTAGCTGGAGGCTTTTATTTGAATCAGGATGATGTGCTGTATAAGAGGAATTTTGACATGGTCTTGCTCAGATGCGTGGATAGACACGAAGCAGACATGTTGATGCAAGAAGTGCATGAAGGTTCGTTTGGTACCCATGCTGGTGGTCATGCAATGTCGAAGAAATTATTGAGAGCCGGTTATTACTGGATGACTATGGAATCCGATTGTTTCAAGTACGCTCGGAAGTGCCATAAGTGTCAAATTTATGCTGATAAGGTGCATGTACCACCAAGCCCGTTGAATGTCATGAACTCGCCTTGGCCGTTTGCCATGTGGGGCATTGATATGATTGGGAAGATTGAGCCTACTGCTTCGAATGGACATCGCTTCATCCTGGTTGCGATTGACTACTTCACCAAATGGGTGGAAGCAGCTTCCTATGCTAACGTTACCAAACAAGTGGTTGCCCGGTTCATCAAGAAAGAAATCATCTGTCGTTATGGAGTTCCTGAGAGAATCATCACTGACAATGGTTCGAATCTCAATAACAAGATGATGAAAGAGCTGTGTAAAGATTTCAAGATTGAACATCACAATTCTTCTCCTTACAGACCGAAGATGAATGGTGCTGTAGAGGCGGCAAACAAGAATATCAAGAAGATTGTGCAGAAGATGGTCGTTACGTACAAGGATTGGCATGAGATGTTGCCTTTCGCTTTGCATGGGTATCGTACTTCAGTACGTACGTCGACCGGGGCAACCCCGTACTCCCTTGTGTATGGTATGGAAGTTGTCCTACCAGTTGAAGTGGAGATCCCTTCTTTGAGAGTTTTGTTAGATGTCAAGCTGGACGAAGCCGAGTGGATTCGAACAAGGTTTAATGAGTTGAGCCTTATCGAAGAGAGACGGCTTGCAGCTGTGTGCCATGGGCAGTTGTATCAGAGAAGGATGAAGCGAGCCTTTGATCAGAAAGTGCGTCCTCGAAGCTATCAAACTGGTGATCTAGTTTTGAAGAGGATCCTTCCTCCCGGTACAGATAACAGGGGCAAGTGGACTCCTAATTACGAAGGTCCATATGTTGTCAAGAAGGTTTTCTCCGGTGGAGCCTTGATGCTTACAACTATGGATGGTGAAGATTTTTCGTCCCCTGTTAACTCAGATGTAGTCAAAAAATACTTCGCATAAATTGACCCGCTGGACAAAAAGAATAAAAGAGTCCATGCAAAAAAAGGCATCCCGGCGAACCAAAAAATAGAAAAGAAAAGGTTCGGGAAAAAATTAGGGATAAAAATGAAAAAAATTGTACACCCGGTAAGTCGAAAACCCGCAAGGGCGGCTTAGGCAAAAATGGGTATCCCGGTGGATTGAAAACCCGAAAGGGCGATCCAACCAAAAGAGGGATTAGAGCGAAGGCTACAGTCTGAGTTATCTGTGCTACATCGCGCTTCGTCGTCTGCCATCTCGAAAGATGTGATCGGTCCAGTCATTCTTCTCAAAAAGCAAGGGTTGGGAGGAAAACTGATGATCTGTGAGTTATAACAGAATTGGGAAATAGTGGATGCCGTGTTCACATTGCCATTAGGATAGATTTTTCCTTTTGTGTGCAATTACCTCTTTCTAGGAATTGCTTCCCAATGTATTCGCCTTTTCAGGCCCATTTTCCAATTAATAAAAGTCGTTATTCAGATAAATAGCTCTCTTGTTTTTTTATTTTACTGTTTGTTTGCAAAAACGTCCGAATTTTTGATAAACATTGCATATAAAACATGAAGGCTTAACAATAACTTGCAGGAAGATAAAACATTTGAAAATCATTTTGAATGTTGAGGACACTTGAGCATATCTTGTCCATGTATCCCCTGGGGCATTTTGTTGTGCTGTTTTGCAGGTCGTTATCTGTGAGAATGCTTCCCCAGCAGATACTTCTCCAAGCAAGTTTGGAAGCTATCAGAGCTATGTTCCCCTGCAGAGATGTCTGTGGATAGTGTCTTCTATTCCCAGCAGATCTAAGGATTGCCTAGCCCCAGCAGGCCTATGTTGGCGGATTTCCCCAGTGGGTTGTTCCCCAGCGAATATTTCCCCAGGTGAGATCCCCCGTTGAGTGCCTGGCAGGTGTTTTCCCCAGGAGAGTTCCCCACTGAGTTGGAAGGATGTTGTATCCCTAGCGGAGGTGTCAGTGAAATATTTTCCCTAGCAGTCGGGTTTGAAGTACTGTTATCCCCAGCGTGGTCGTGAGCGCTCATCCCCACCAGGGTTATGCTCTTCCTCAGCAGAGTTGGTGTGTTATCCCCAACAGAGTTGCTTTCCCTAGCAGATCTCCCGAGCAGAGATTGGGTTAATAATTTTCCACAGCTAGTCCCCAAGTGGAGCGGGTTCAAAGAAATTATCTCCAGCAAAGTTATATTGTTTGCTCCCCGAGCGGAGTCCCCGAGTGGATTGGGTCTTGTGAAGGATGTTCCCAGTGGAGTTTATCCTTTCCTCAGCAACAATTTTGTTTCTCCAGCATGAGTGAGAAGTCGGTGCTCTCCCCGCAGAGTTTTCCTCAAGCAGAGTCTCCCCACAGAGTCGGAGTACCCGATCAGTTGGCTCCCTAGCCGGAGTTCGTCATTTTGCATTTTTTGCATATAGTGATCATTGCATCCTCAAAATCGCGTAGAATTTCCATTCATAAGGAGATTACGCCATAGAAAAATTCAAACATATGCATTCATGTGTTCGAAACCAATCAGACCGTATCCCCCGGTAGAGGCGGATTTTTGATCAACATCTGTACGGCACGTTTGCTACAGTTGCTCCTGACAGCATTCAGGATTGATATCCCCGAAGGGTTTATTTTCTCATCCGTTGGTGAAAGGAAAGCCTGTTTCTCCCCAGTGAGATCTCAGCAAGTGTGTAGCCTTGCCCTGACATATGTAGATGTCATCCTGTGATACTGGTCAGTACCATGTCAGCACCCGTGTGTGTTCTTTCTTTGGTGTCGGTAAACACCATCTTTCGGTGTACACATCGAGTATTTTCCAGTCATTCGTTAATGTCTGGTCTTATGTTGGTATCCGTAAACATCATCTTTCGATGTTTGTAATACCCTTATTCTTCCCCAGAAGAGTCCCCCTCTCCGTTGGTGTCGATAAACGACGAGTTTTTCCCAATCGTCTGTTGATGCTTGGTTGTGTTCATTATCCCCACAGAGTCACCTCTCCGTTGGTTTCGATAAACGCCGAGTTTTTCCTAGTTGTCCGTTGACAACTGGATGTATTTTCTTCCCCAGTAAGGTCACCTCTCCGTTGGTTTCGATAAACATCGAGTTTTTCCTAGTTATCCGTTGATAACTAGTTGTAGTTTCCCCACAGGTCATCCGTTGGTGTCTGTTTACCTCTCCGTTGGTTTCGGTAAACGTCGAGTTTTTCCTATGCGTCCGATGACGTATAGTTGCTTATTCCCCACAGATCATTAGTTAATGGCTGTTGATTCCCCCCAGAATTACCTCTCCGTTGGTTTCGATAAACGACGAGTTTTTCCCGATCGTCTATTGACGGTTGTTGGTGATATATTTCCCCATGCAGAGTTACCTCTCCGTTGGTCTCGGTAAACGTTGAGTTTTTCTAAGTCGTCCGTTGATGTCTGATTGTATACCCTATTCACCAGTCATTTGTTAATGTCTGGTTGATTCCCAGCCAGAATCCCCAGTAGAGTCGTCGGTGGACGTCCTATTCAGTTTCCGATTGTCATTCCCCTTCATTAGCGAAGCGACTTCACCTCTCCGTTGGTTTCGATAAACGTCGAGTTTTTCCTAGTTATCCGTTGATATCTAGTTGTACTTCCTCAGTTTCTCTCCTTCTCCGTTGGTGTCGATAAACGTCGAGCTTCTCCCGTTCGCCCGTTGACGTCTAGTCGAGTTTTTCTCCTTCTCCGTTGGTGTGGATAAACGTCGAGCTTCTCCCGTTCGTCCGTTGACGTCTGGTCGAGTTTTTCTCCTTCTCCGTTGGTGTCGATAAACGTCGAGCTTCTCCCGTTCGTCCGTTGACGTCTGGTCGAGTTTTCTCCTTCTCCGTTGGTGTCGATAAACGTCGAGCTTCTCCCGTTCGTTCGTTGACGTCTGGTCGAGTTTTCTCCTTCTCCGTTGGTGTCGATAAACGTCGAGCTTCTCCCGTTCGTCCGTTGACGTCTGGTCAAGTTTTCTCCTTCTCCGTTGGTGTCGATAAACGTCGAGCTTCTCCCGTTCGTCCGTTGACGTCTGGTCGAGTTTTCTCCTTCTCCGTTGGTGTCGATAAACGTCGAGCTTCTCCCGTTCGTCCGTTGACGTCCGGTCGAGTCTTTCCCATTCATCCATTAATGTATGGCTACCTCTCTGTTGGTCTCGGTAAACGTTGAGTTTTTCCTAGTTGTCCGTTGGCATCTAGTTGTGATTTCTGTTCCCATTCATCGTGTTGTGATGTCTGGATGTGACTGTATCCTAAAAAAAAAAAGAAAAAAAAAGAATCAATCAAAAATCCCCAATAATAAATATCAGATCCCAATGGACGTTTCCGTTGGTGGATCCCCGTATTGTGCAAATTTCTACGGTTCTTCGGTATTCAATCCCTGTTTACCCTGAAAGTCTGACAGCCGTTGCTCTCATCCGTTCGGGTTCCCAGTTGATTGAATAGGGGCAGCTGTAGCACCTCAAATTTGCACCTACCTTTTGTACATTCATTTTCATATTAGGTCATGACATAACATTGTCCACTGCATAGCATTGCATTGTCCTTTGCCCAAGTGCAAGTCATCAGACAAGATTAGGTCAAGACTCGTCAGGAGATCCAGTCAAGCAAGCAAGCAAGTGCATTTCCTATTGAAGCAAAGCCCTATGGTTGGTTCAACAAGTTCATATGACCTAGGGATCATCTTGAAGTGGTTTGGCCAAGGATTGGATGATCAAAGCTCAACAGTCAAGCTGAATTTTATCTGAAACCCTAGAAAGTCAACTGTGGTCAACTGTGCCTGAAATCAAGGATTTGAAGGTGGGAGATGGTTTGAAAGGCTTCATTCATGTCCATACAAGTCTCATTTGACATATCAAAGATCAAGATTGAAGAATTTGAGGTCAGAGGAAAAGTTTCCAAAAATAGTAAGTGACCTGTAATTTCAAATTGCCAAAAATGGAAAGGTCTTCTCCTCAAATTTACATCATCATACAAGCTTCAAATGGACTTTTATCCAACATGAAAGTTGAAGATCTTGCTCTCACCTTTCCAAAAAGTCCAAGAACATCCATTTCTCATTTATGGTTGGCAAGTTATGATCAAATCGTTGGCAAGAAATTTTGAACTTCAAGGAGGCATAACTCTTGAACCAAAAGGCCAATTCATGTGATTCTTTTTTGAGCAAACTCCATTTGACATGCTTTATCATAATCATTCATCACTTTTCATCAAAAATCATCACATAAAAAGTCCATTTTTCAAGTGAATCAATTTGAATTTTGGTGGGAAAAAAGGTGAATTTGAAAAGTACACATAATTTTCACTCCAAACCAATTGCATTGGCCTTGAAATAGAAATTGTGACTTGCTGCAAGGGATTTTGGCACTGTTCCATTGGCACATGATCATAAGGGCATTTTGGCATTTTGCATAACATGTTCAACTTCACTAATCCATTTCATTTTTGCTAATCATGTTTAGCTAGTGTGATTAACAGGTGGTATAAAGCACTAATTGTAACAGAATTCTGCATTAACAATTCACAATTTCAGATCCAAACTCAAATTCTCTCAAAATCTCTCAAATTCTCTCAAGCTTTTTTCACTTTGTTCATCAAATTTTACCATTCTTTTTGCTTGTGCTTGTGTTGATCATCATCTACAGGTGTTATTGGAGATCTGTTGAAGAAGAATTGTGGAAAATTCTTGAAGATCGTGGCTGATGAAGTTTGAGCATTCACATGGCATTTGGAGATTTCTTCGAATCTGAGCATTGATGAGCTAAAGTACATCATTCATCCATCTTCTGCATCATCATTGAGCATCTGTTTTCATCTTCCAAGCCTTGAGGAGCACGATTTCAACTCTGCACTTCAAACAAGGTTGGAATTCGAATTCTCTAATTGTTGAAATCATGCTATGCTTCTTGTAGATTTTTGATTGTAGATCACACTGAACTTCGTAGAATTTAATTTCATTGAGAATCAAATGAGATATTGTGAATTGAAGTTTGATGTTCAAATCTTTTTTCGCTCGATCTGGATTTATTAGCATGAGTTAGGTTTAATTGGTTATGGATTGTTGTTGTGCTTGAGAAGACGAATCGAATGATGTATCATTTGTTGATTTTGGGGAAAAATGTTCATGACCTGGATTTTCGATGAAGAACAGTTTGAATGCGCTCAAGAACTTTGCTCAGAACTAGCGTAGATCCATTTCCCGTGTGTTTTGCATGAATTCTGTGTTTGTTTCCCATGTGACCAATCCCGTTGCGCCAGGTGTATTAGTTAAACGCAGCGCTTAGGCTAAGCGCGCGCCAGTTTGAATTTGGAGGAGGTTCGATCCTCAGCTCCAGCGCCTTTCTTTTAGGCTTTGGCATTTTTCTCATTTCATGTTATCATGTTTCACCATGCTTGTTTCACTTTTTTTTTTATTTTTTATTCTCAATAGAAAATTCATAACTCTCTCAATAATAATCCAATCAACATGAGATTTTTTCTGCCATGATCCTTGTAATATCCTCTTTTTTTTGATGATTTTTAATAAATTTGTGCACGGTTGGAAAAAATAATTGCCTAGGGTTTGTTTTCATATGCCATTTGTTGCACCATGCTTACTATTTTAATCATGAAATGATGATGCTTAATTGGAAATTCTTAAGATTTTACATGTGTGTTCTAGACTCATTCCTAGTCATTTTGGTATATGGTTTGTGATTTTTGCATTCATGGATTGTGAGATATGCTCTGATCATTAGAGGTGTGACAATTTGTGTCACACCATTTCTTGCTTGACTTCATGATTTTTGTTACCATGCCATATGAACTCAAAATGACCTGAATTTTTGCATGTTGGATATTCTGTATGTTAAGTTTGAATGTGAATTTTTGTGGAGCTTTTGAGTGCATTTACAATTTGATTGAGATTTTCTCCCCTGTTTGACCAATTGTGGACCTTTTGTGAGACATGATTTTATATGATTTGTGAAATTCTTGTGGTTTATCGGATGGACTTGAAGTTTGGCATGTGTATTATAGACATCTTGAAGTTTGTCATGGTTTTGGTTTCACTCATTTATCATGTTTAGTCTCTGTTTTATGATTGCTTGAAGTTGATGCATGTTTTGGTGCCTTGTATTAGCTTATTCAAACTTGTGTTGACTTGATGAATTTCATTGACTTGCTTCCCTGGTCCAAATGACTTGAAATTTGGTGTGTAGGTCATGTTGTGAATGCTGTTCAACCATGAATTTTTTGAGGATTTGTTAAAATGTTTGTGAGTTGATTTGAGTTGAACCATTCTGTTTGGTTGTATGAGGTTCTAAATTGCATGTTTTGTACTCTTTGCCTCATGAAATGATAATGGTAAATGATATGAACATGAGACCACTTGGATTTGATTCTTATTTGATTGGCCTTGATTTTGGATAAGTTTCATGTTCTGTTTTGGTTTTTTGCTCTCATTTTGACCCTAGTCTTGTACTAGTGGTTAGTGCTTAATGTTTGAGCTTTGTTTCAGGTCAAAGAGCACAATTGCTTATGCTTGATGATGTGCACTCAATTGGAGTTGGTTTATTGATTGTTTATGACTAACTTTGAGTTTGTTTTGTAGGCATTGAGACTTGTACTTATGCCTTGTGGCTTGCACCTTTGTGCATTGATGCTTGTTATCTGTTTGTGCTGTGGACTTGTAATTATCTGTTTGCCTTTTGTTTGAGCTGAGTACTGATTATGCTGGATTGATTTCAGGTACTTTAGTTGCTATAGTTCCTTGAGAACTTGCTTTTGCTTTGCTTGCTAGCTTGAGCATTGAGGTATAATGATCTCTTCTCCATGTAGTCTGGAAGACCTGGCCTGTTACTTGGCCAGGCACCTGTCTGAAGTCCTCCTTAAGAGGCAATGTTTGTGCTTGTTTATTTTTGTCCCCAAGCAGGAAAAGACCTTTGTTAAGGCAATTGGCAGACACAAGAGATGTGCAATCCATCTCCTGCTCTTCTGTTGAGTCGTCCCTTGGCTCACATCACATGTTGATGCCTTGTGGACATTAACCCCAAGATCTATGTTGAGTCAGTGTCATAAGTGTAGAAGGGTTCCCACTTTCTGGACCCACACTTCATTGTCTGAAGCTCTCCCAGGCCAGGGATAAGAGCTGTGAAGTCTCATCTTCACTCACCTTTCATCAGCTTCACCCTAACTCTCAATGTTAGGGTTAAGAGCTAACCTCACCCTGATACAGTGGCTTGTTTGTCGAGGTTGACATGACCCCTCGACTAAAGCCTAGCCTTGATGTTTGAGCCCCTTGTTGGTGTGTTTACTTCATGCTGTATGTGTTTGTGTGGTGTGATTGTATCCCATAGGTTTGCTAGACTCCACGTAGTCTCGTTTGCATGTCAATTAAGGTAGCACGGTTCCTTCGTATAGGACTTCCTTTCTTGCTTGAGCTTTCCTAAAACACAAACGAACATTATCCCTTCTTAAGGATACGTCAACTCCTTCTACTACAGGTGAGTAAGTCTCCAAAGGACGAGCATTCGGTAGATTGCGTAGTGACGTCGTCCACTTAAAAAACACAAACCAACAAGAATAGTTTAGCCGAACTACGGCAACTCTGATTCTCATGTCCAAATGAGATACGTAGGCATGAGATGCGATGTCTTGTCGAGTTTGACTAACAACTAACACTAATTCTTTTCTCTCTCCCTCGTTGCGATTGAGACCTTCCCTTTCTCTTGCCCTAGTTGCAATCGAGACCCTTCTTCTTCCTGTGTTGGTGCGGAGTCTGACGTAAGTCCAGCGATTGGCAGTCGGTTTCCTGTGTTTTGTTTGTGTGCTTGGAGTCCGGTATAAGTCCATCAAGTGGCATCTGGTTTCTAGTGTGGGTGTGTTTTGGTTCGGAATCTGATGTAAGCCCAGCGATTGGCATTCGGATTCCACGTTTGCCTGTGTCTATTGTGTTTGGTGTGCGTGAGTCGAGCTACGGATGCTCTGATTCTTCTTAGTCCAAGAAGATACGTATGCATAGGATGCGACATCCTAGCGAGCATGTGTTTTTCCCAGTCCAAACTACTTCGACTCTGATGTCTATGCTTGATAGACTAAGTAGGCCCAGGATGCGATATCCTGCCGAGTCAGTTTCGTTTGTTTTCTTGTGTCTCTTTCAGCCCGTGTGTTTGATGTTTGAGCAGTGTTTTAGCAACCATATTCCTTCCTTTTGTGCGTGGATCCCGTCGAGTACGACGGATGCATAGGGGTGCTAATACCTTCCCTTTGCATAACCGACTCCCGATCCCATTCTTTTTGGTCGCGAGACCATGCTTTTTCCAGGTTTACTTCGAGCGTTTCCTTTCCCTCTTTTGGGATAAATAACGCACGGTGGCGGCTCTGTTGTTCTTGTTTCCCGCCAGTTTTTCGCGTAATGCGACACTGAGGAATGCGAAGGGTAGTGGTGCTATTGTGTGTTGTTTGCCTCTGTTGTATAAGTGGTTTATTTCTCACTTACCTCAGACGGTCGCTTTCAAGGAGAACAAGGGATGTCTACGGTGGTCTACGAGACTCATGTCTCTCACTAATGATGATATCTCTTGGTATGATCGTGCATATGATGATGTCCAGATTATTGATTCTTGTGGTGAATTCTCCAATGTGCCTCTTCTTGGTACATGTGGTGGGATTAGCTACAACCCTGTGCTAGCACGTCGTCAGCTTGGGTTCTCCCTAAAGGAGAAACCTAATAACATTCTGTTAGAAGGTGTGTTCTTTCAGGAGGGTAAAGATCCCCAAGGCATGAAAGCAAGGACGGTCCGCGCTTGGCGCAAGATTCACAAGAAGGGTAGAAGTGAATTGGGTCCGAAGAACTGCATAGCTTTGGAGCCATATACTACTTTGGTAAGGAAGAGAGCATCTGAGTATCTCATGCCTTATGACTATCCAAGACCTACACCGTTGGTTGTGGCTGGGCCTTCAACCCTCCCTAACCAAGGCGTAAAGGAGTTGAGAGACGAAGACCTTTCACGTGCCTGGATCCGTGAAAGAGAAGAGTTGCTTCAGCAAATCAAGGAGAAAGATGCCATGATCGAGTTTCTCGAGCATCAGGTTATTGATGATCCTGATGATACTTGGACTTCTCTACTTCCTCAGTCTTCTAAGTTCTGGAAAAGGAGGTATGACAGACTCGCCAAAGATAAGGCGGATATGGAAGCAGCATATGAGAGAGAGATTAAGAGGCTTCGTGCAGCTTATCTTCCAGCATCCCGAGCTTCTAGGGATCCATAGGATGTTTATTTTCCTTCTCTCTTGTAATAATTGACAATGTTGTACTTCTTTTGCTCAAATATATTTGATGAGATATTTTCCATATGCGATAAAAAAATGCTTAATATTCAAAAATTGCAAATAATGCCCTAAAAGTTCCTTTGAAAATAAAAACAAATCATATGCACGGGCATTGCATGCATCATTTTGCATAAGCAGGTGTTGTTCTGGTCTTCTTGTTTGTGGCCTAACTCTGTGCTCTTCATTTATTTTGAAGACAAGCTGACTCATCGGTACTACACCAGAGCCAACTCTGCAAGAGTGATGGATCAACTCGAACAAGAGAATCATGAGTTGAAGGATGAGGTCGCCAGACTGAGCGCTCTGATGGAGCAGTTCTTAGCTGCTCAGAACCAACCGTCTCCACCACCTGCAACTCCTCCCCAGAGGACTGTTATATCTGAGGTTGCTTCGTCAACTGTGCCAGCTGCTAGTGCCCATTTCGTGCCAACAGCCATGCCGCCCGGGTTTCCATGGGGGATGCCTCATGGTTATATGCCTGATATTCCATCTCCGACATTTGCTTCCATGCCGGCATCTAGCCCGGTCCTTGCAATGCCTCCTCCTGTCGTGCATACCATTCCCAGGGTAGACGATACCATCTATCATTCTGAGCCGTCTGAGGGCCCAGATGTTAATGAAAAGATGGACGCGATGAATGACCAATTCCTTGAACTCCGCAAGAAATTGAAGACCCTTCGAGGGAAGGATTTGTTCGGCAAATCTGCTGCTAAACTCTGTTTGGTTCCCGGTGTTAAGATACCTGTCAAATTCAAAGTCCCAGACTTTGAGAAGTATAAGGGGAACACCTGCCCGCTCAGCCACCTGGTTATGTATGCCAGGAAAATGTCTACTCAGACAGATAATGATCAGCTGCTGATTCATTATTTTCAGGATAGTTTGTCTGGTGCAGCTCTTCGGTGGTATATGAGCCTAGATAATGCAAACATCCGTTCCTTCAATGATCTTGGCGAAGCCTTCGTCAAGTAGTACAAATATAACGTGGATATGGATCCCGACCAGGATCAACTCAGAGCCATGTCCCAGAAGGACAAAGAGACATTTAAGGAATACGCCCAGAGGTGGCGAGAGTTGGCAGCTCAGATTACTCCTCCGCTGGAAGAGAAGGAAATGACCAAAATCTTTCTGAAGACTTTGAGTTCATTTTATTATGAGCGGATGATCGCTAGTGCTCCCTCTGATTTCACTGAGATGGTGAACATGGGGATGCGATTGGAGGAAGGAGTCCGTGAAGGACGTTTATCGAAGGATGAAGGCTCTCCAAGCAAGCGATATGGGGCGTTTGCGAAGAAGAAAGATGGGGAGGCACATGCTGTGCAATCCCATGTCAAAACCATAAGACCCTCTGCCAAGAGGAAGCCTGTGCGTCATGCCAGCAGTCAGCACCAGGTGGCTCATATAGCACCTGTCTTCCGTGATAATCAGCAATATCAGCATCAGCAGCATAATCAACAGCAATCTCAACAGTATCAGCAGCAACATCGCCCTCAGCAACAGGCTTACCAGCCTCGCAACAATAGTAATCAGGCTAATTTGAATTATGAGAGGAAGAAGATCACTTTCGATCCGATTCCAGTATCATACGCTGAACTATATCCCTCTTTAATAGAGCGGAAATTGATTACTCCAAGGGATCCTCCGGCTGTACCTGCTAACCCGCAGTGGTGGTACAAGCCCGACCAACATTGTGTTTATCACTTCGGTGCTCCGGGTCACAATGTGGAAAACTGCTATCCGTTGAAGACGAAGGTTCAAGACCTTATGAGATGCGGCATTCTGAGCTTTAAGGACTCAGGCCCCAATGTTACGAAGAACCCATTGCCCGAGCATGGGAAGTCGGTTAACATGGTCCAGGGTTTCCCTGGCAAATACAAATTCAAATATGTAATCCATATTCGACAGTCATTGGTTGAGTTGCATCGTCTACTGTGTGATTACAGTCATATGGAGCACGACTATGACAAATGTCGTATCTGCTCTGTCATATGGAGCTAGATGATGGAACTATTGAGATTCTTCAAAACAGAAATGTTGATGAAGACGAACCAGAGGTGAATGTGATTTCCCCGGTGTTCAAAATACCTGAGCCTGTTGTCATTCGTTATGATGGTAGCAAGCAGAAGGTCTCTCCTTCTTTGGTGATCAAGCCTGCAGGCCCTGTGCCTTATTCTTCTGATAGAGCTGTTCTGTTCCGCTATAATCCTGTTGCTGTGGAAGATGGGAAAGAAGTGTCGTTGCCTTCATCCTCTGTTGTTAGTATTGCTGATGTGAGCGGACTGACCCGTAGTGGTCGTGTGTTTTTAGTCCCGAAGCCGCAGGCTAAGGCTGACTCTGTTGTGCGTCCGGTGGGGAATGCTGTTAATCCTCCGAACCCGACACTTGCTGTTGCTAAACCCTCCTCTGTACAAAAGACTCTTACTTCTTCTGTTGGCCCGAGTAGCATTGTGAATGATGACTGTGATGAGATGCTGAGGCTCATCAAGAAGAGTGAGTACAATGTTGTAGACCAGCTTCTACAAACGCCGTCCAAGATATCCGTGTTATCTTTGCTTCTGAATTCAGAACCCCATAGGGAGGCTCTGCAGAAAGTTTTGGGCGTGGCTTATGTTGATCATGATGTCACAATTGAACAGTTTGATAGCATTGTTGCAAATATCA
This sequence comes from Lathyrus oleraceus, assembly GCF_024323335.1. Classification (NCBI taxonomy): domain Eukaryota; kingdom Viridiplantae; phylum Streptophyta; class Magnoliopsida; order Fabales; family Fabaceae; genus Lathyrus; species Lathyrus oleraceus. The sequence goes on along the minus strand of NC_066583.1, from coordinate 378,862,778 downwards.
CTGCTTGCAACACTTTGAGTTTCTGTGACGCTGATCTCCCTTAGGAGGGAAGAGACCACAACATGGCTTTACATATATCCATGAATTACAAGAACGACGCCATGTCCAACGTGCTGGTGGACACTGGGTCATCTCTAAATGTATTGCCGAAAACCACTCTTTCGAGATTGTCATATCAAGGGCCTCCCATGAGGCAGAGTGGTGTTGTTGTGAAAGCTTTCGATGGGTCACGTAAGACTGTGATTGGGGAAGTTGATCTCCCAATCAAGATTGGACCAAGTGATTTCCAAGTTACCTTTCAGGTTATGGATATCCACCCATCTTATAACTGTCTCCTTGGTAGACCATGGATTCACGAGGCTGGCGCCGTGACATCCACCCTACATCAGAAGCTGAAATTCGTTAAGAATAAGAAACTGGTTGTGGTAGGGGGAGAAAAGGATCTCCTGGTTAGCCACTTATCCTCTTTCTCATACATTGATGCTGAGGATGAAGTTGGAACTCCTTTCCAAGCTTTATCTATTGCTGAGCCGATTGAGAAGAAGTCTCCTTCATTTGCTTCCTATCGTGATGCAAAACTGGCCATTGAATGTGGTGCAGTTGCTGGGTTAGGAAAGATGATTGAGCTTGAAGATAATAAGTCCCGGGCTGGCATTGGCTATTCTTCTGGGGTCTTCAACGTCAAAGGGTTGTTCAAGAGTGGAGGTTTCATCCACGCTGATCAAGCTGAGGAGGCTGCTGCTATCTTGGAAGAGGATGCAGAGGATACTGACAATTTTGTCATCCCTGGCGGGATCTGCCACAATTGGGTCGCTGTGGATGTTCCTACGGTCATTCATAGATCAGCGTAATATGTTCACTTTGTTTAAAACCCTTCTCCCATGCCAAAAGGAGGAGTGATGACATTGTTGGCAGCATTTATACAATGATATTTCATTCAATGAATTCATGTTAAACATTTGTTTTTCCATTTGTTTTCACTTTTTGCTTTTGCATGAAATCGGTGATCACAAAAAACCCTAAAAACAAGAATAAAAGCAATTTTTTCATATGCATAATGATTTTCTTGTTTAAAATTCTAAACTTTTTTATTATCCAAAATCATTATGCAGGTTGATTCTAAAACCCATTGAACATAATGATCCAACGCCATCTCCCAATTTTGAATTCCTTGTATTCGAAGCAGAGGAAGATGATGTTGAAGGGATTCCTTATGAGATTACCCGTCTCCTTGAGCACGAAGAGAAGATCATTCAGCCGCACGTTGAGAATATGGAAACAGTCAACTTGGGGTCTGAAGATTGTGTTCGTATGGTGAAGATTGGGGCACTCCTTGAAGAGTCTGTGAAGAAGGAGTTGATCAGTTTGCTACGAGAATATTCCGATATCTTTGCTTGGTCGTATGAAGACATGCTGGGTCTAGATACAGATATTGTGCAACATTTCCTGCCTCTGAAGCCTGAGTGCGTGCCTGTGAAGCAGAAGCTCAGAAGAACTCATCCAGATATGGCAGTGAAGATCAAAGAGGAAGTTCAGAAGCAAATTGATGCGGGGTTTCTGGTGACTTCTACATATCCTCTATGGGTGGCCAATATTGTGCCTGTGCCTAAGAAAGACGGAAAAGTCTGTATGTGTGTTGATTATAGAGATTTGAATAAAGCTAGTCCGAAAGATGATTTTCCTCTACCACACATTGATATGTTGGTAGACAATACATCTAAATTCAAAGTCTTCTCGTTTATGGACGGATTTTCCGGATATAATCAAATCAAGATGGCACCCGAGGATATGGAGAAGACAACATTCATCACACCTTGGGGAACATTCTGTTATCGAGTGATGCCCTTCGGTTTGAAGAACGCAGGAGCCACGTATCAACGAGCTATGACTACCTTGTTTCATGATATGATGCACAAGGAGATAGAGGTCTATGTCGATGACATGATTGCTAAGTCACGAATGGAAGTTGAACATGTTGAGCATTTGTTGAAGCTTTTTCAGCGTCTGAGGAAGTTCAGGCTTCGTCTGAATCCAAACAAATGTACATTTGGAGTCCGTTCCGGCAAGTTATTGGGTTTTGTTGTCAGCAAGAGAGGTATTGAGGTTGATCCTGCAAAGGTCAAAGCAATACAAGAGATGCCTGCACCCAAAACTGAAAAGCGAGTCCGAGGTTTTCTTGGCCGCTTGAATTATATTTCCAGATTTATATCCCACATGACTGCCACATGTATGCCGATATTCAAGCTCCTTCGGAAAGATCAGTCTCATGATTGGACTGAGGATTGCCAGAAAGCTTTCGACAGTATCAAAGAATATATGTCTGAACCTCCGATCTTGTCTCCGCCTGTAGAAGGAAGACCTTTGATCATGTATCTGACTGTTCTTGAAGACTCGATGGGTTGTGTACTCGGTCAGCAAGACGAATCCGGAAAGAAAGAATCTGTTATTTACTACCTGAGTAAGAAGTTCACTGATTGTGAGTCTCGATACTCAATGCTTGAGAAGACGTGTTGTGCTTTGGCTTGGGCCGCTAAGCATTTGCGCCAGTACATGATAAATCATACAACTTGGTTGATATCCAGAATGGATCCAATCAAGTATATCTTCGAGAAGCCTGCTTTAACCGGGAGGATTGCCCGTTGGCAGATGTTGTTATCTGAGTATGATATCGAGTATCGAGCTCAGAAAGCTATTAAAGGTAGTATCTTGGCTGACCATTTAGCGCACCAGCCGGTTGAAGATCATCAGTCTGTTCAGTATGATTTCCCAGACGAGGAGATTCTGTATTTGAAAATGAAAGATTGTGATGAGCCAACACTTGATGAAGGTCCAGAACCTGGTTCCAGATGGAAGATGGTGTTTGATGGCGCTGTAAATCAGTACGGAAATGGAATTGGGCAGTAATCATTACTCCTCAGGGCACACATATTCCGTTTACAGTAAGGCTAACTTTCAAATGCACGAATGATATGGCGGAGTACGAAGCCTGTATTATGGGATTGGAAGAATGCATTGATCTAAGGATCAAGCACCTCGATGTGTATGGTGATTCGGCCCTGGTTGTCAATCAAATTAAGGGTGAGTGGGAAACGAATCAACCCAGTCTTATTCCATATAGAGATTATGCGAGGAGGATTTCAACTTTCTTTACAAAAATTGACCTTCATCACATCCCTCGAGAGGATAATCGAATGGCAGATGCTCTTGCTACGCTTGCTTCAATGATTGTGGTCAAGTACTGGAATGAAGTTCCCAATATCACCGTGATGCGCTTGGATAGACCAGCTCACGTGTTTGCAGTTGAAGAAGTGAATGATGACAAGCCTTGGTATTTTGATATCAAGAATTTCCTCCAAAACCAGGTCTACCCGCCTGGGGCATCTGTGAAAGATAGGAAAACTCTGAGAAGGTTGTCAGGCAGTTTCTACCTCAGTGGGGAAGTGTTGTATAAGAGAAATTTTGACATGGTTCTGCTCAGATGCGTGGATAGACACGAAGCAGACCTGTTGATGACTGAGGTCCATGAGGGTTCATTTGATACTCATTCCAATGGACATGCCATGGCTAGGAAAATGTTGAGAGCAGACTACTATTGGCTGACAATGGAGTCTGACTGCTGCAAATATGTGAAGAAATGCCACAAGTGTCAGATTTACGCGGATAAGATTCATATTCCTCCGACACTTCTGAATGTGATTTCATCACCATGGCCTTTCTCTATGTGGGGAATCGACATGATCGGCATGATTGAACCGAAAGCGTCCAACGGACACTGGTTTATTCTCGTAGCAATTGACTACTTCACCAAATGGGTTGAAGCCGCATCATATGCGAATGTGACCAGGCAGGTGGTCGTGAAGTTTATCAAGAATCAGCTGATATGCCGTTATGGTGTGCCTGATAAGATCATTACTGATAATGGATCTAATCTGAATAATAAGATGATGGAAGAGTTGTGCGCTGAGTTCAAGATTGCACACCATAATTCCTCTCCTTACAGACCCAAGATGAATGGGGTTGTTGAAGCTGCTAATAAGAATATCAAGAAGATTATCCAGAAGATGACAGTCACGTACAAAGATTGGCATGAGATGCTGCCATTTGCTTTGCATGGATATCGTACATCTGTCCGCACTTCAACAGGGGCAACCCCTTTCTCTCTTGTTTACGGCATGGAGGCTGTTCTCCCAGTAGAGGTTGAGATCCCGTCAATGAGAGTCTTCATGGAAGCCAAGTTGACTGATGCTGAATGGATTCAGAGTCGTTACGACCAACTGAATTTAATTGAAGAGAAGCGATTGACTGCCATGTGTCATGGTCAGTTATATCAGGAGAGAATGAAGAAAGCATTCGATAAGAAGGTCAAGCCTCGTGTGTTCCGAGAAGGTGACCTTGTGCTCAAGAATGTTTTGTCTTTCGCGCCCGATTCCAGGGGCAAGTGGACTCCAAACTATGAAGGTCCATATGTTGTTAAGAGAGCCTTTTCAGGCGGTGCTTTGATGCTTACAACTATGGATGGGGAGGATTTCACTCGTCCTGTGAATTCAGATGCAGTCAAGAAATACTTCGCCTAAAAAGCAAAACAGAATAGCTCACTAAGTTGAAAACCCGAAAGGGCGGCTTAGGCAAAAATGAGCGTCTCGATGGATAACCCGAAAGGGCGATCCAGGCAAAAATTAGAGACATAAAAAAAAGAGTGAATTTGCATCCCGCTAGATTGAGTACCTCACCCTGGGGCAATCTAGGCAAAAATTAGGGATTTGGCAAGTAACTGCATCCTGACAAGACTTTCTGTTTCACAGCCGTCTGTTCGTCAGAGATTCCCGATTCATCGTCAACTGAAGCTTCGAATACATCGGATTCAAATTGGTAGAGAAATGGTCATTATGTTCAATGTAGCCCTTTTCCAATATATATCACCGATTTCAAATTTGTACAGATCTATGGAGTCTTGCCATTTGCAGGCTACCATTCCATCAAATAAATTTGAGCTTTTATCCAATTATTTGCACTCTTATTTGTTTCAATTCAACAAATGTTTTGCATGTTTTAATTAATAAAATGTCATTGTTTTAAACAAAAATTTTCAAAATTGTTTTAAACAAAAGTGAACTTTCGCAATGATGAAAGGATACTCAAGAATTTCTCAGTGCTCTCCCAAGGGTGGCATGATTTCCAACAGGGTAAGACATTTGTTCATATTCCTGGCATGGTTGTATCCTCTTTCTCCAGATTATTGTTGGGGTTGTTCCCCAAGCAAAGCTTCTGTTGAGATTTTGTGTTCCCAGAGCAGAGTGCTTGTTGGAAACTTCAGTTTTCCTCTCCAGCAGCATTCTCTCCCCGGCATGGGTGCTTTCCTTTTTGGAAGATTCGGTAGTTGGTGGGTTGACATCCCGGTGCCTCGTCACTCTCCTCAGCATAGTCGCCAGCAAGAGTTGTTGGTATGATGTACTTCATCTATGCTATCTCTCTCCATCAAAGTGCTTGTTGAGGTTTTACCTTTTATCCCTTCAGCAGAGCAGTGATTATTTCCTCCTCAGCAGTTGTGGTTTCCTTTTGGAAGGTTCGGTATTGGTGGTTGATCCCCAGTTCCCCTTCTCTGCCTCAGATAAATCCCCAGTAGTGTTGTGACGGTGGATTGTATCTGTGATGATTTTCTCCCTGCAGAGATTGGGTGATTTCCTGATGCTTTTGATCCCCAGTAGAGTGGCTTGTGTGCAGAATCTACTTGTGTGATCTTTTCTCCCTCAGTGGGTTTATCCCCAATGGAGTTGCTGACAGTATCCCCGGTAGAGTCGCTTGTGCGTCCAGATTCTACTTGTGTGTTCTTTTCTCTTCAGCAGTTTCTGCTTATACAGTAAACTCCTGTTTCCCAACTGAGACTGGTGATCCCCCTGCAGAAATCTCATGATTTCTCAATTTCCTCAACAGAGTTGCTTTTGTGGCAGTTTCTGCCTGTTGTGAACCTCTGTTCCCCAGTCGGGTTGATTGATGATCCATCACTCAGAGATTTTGTGATTTCTTGATATCTTTGGATTTTTCCCAACAGATCTTTGCTTTTTAGCATTCAGATCTCCAGCAGATTGGCTTTCCAGTTGGATTTCTTGGATTTTCCTCTAGAAGTGTAGTGCCGGGCGTTTGACTCCTGGACCTGTTTGTGTTAGAAATGTCTGTTTGTCAGCATTCATCAAACATAAATCACGCATATTCATGCATACTTTCAACATTCAGATATTCATGCTGCATTTTTTGCCATATATCTTTGTTTGTTGTCTCCTGCTGATTGGTGATATAGATCTCCCCAGTAGATCTCCCCATGCAGATGTCGGGTGTTTAGTCTCTCAATATAGAGTTAGCCCCATAAGCAGAAAGTGTCTGTCTTTTCTTCTGCAGTTCCCCACTGAGATATATCCTCGTGGATGACGGTTGTTTCTGTTTCCTCCCAACACATATATTGGGATGGGTTTTCCCTATTGAGTTATATCCTCATTAGGACGAGTCTTGATTCAGTTTGCCTTTTTGGTTTGATCCTGAATTGGCCTTTTTTCAACTGTCTCTTGTGCTTCCCTGTGGAATAAATGAATAAATTGCCCAGTAACCGGCAATAGTTCATTCTATCCCCAACGGAGTTAGGGCCTTCTACCCAGTAACCGGTAGTTATAAGTCCTACCCTTTATGGTTTTCTACCCAGTAACCGGTAGTTGTAAATCCTGTATACCTTTTTCCCTTTTGTGGAATCTGTGGTTGTGAACTTTTTGTTCCTTAGCAAGAGTCGTTGGTTTCTACCCAGTATTCGGTAGTTGTAAATCCTATTTTCTTGCTCTCCAAAGTTTGTGGTTTTCTACCCGGTAGCTGGTAGCTATAAACCCTATTTTGTGTTTTCCCATGCGGAGTTGTGATCCTTTCACTCCCCATGCAGAGGCTTTGGTTTTCTATCCCGTTTTCGGTAGTTGTAAACCCTACTTTTGTATCCTCATCAGAGTTTTGGCCCTCTACCCAGTAGCCGGTAGTTGTAAGTCCTATCTCTTTTCCCCTAGCAGAGGTAACCTTTGTGGTTCGTTCTGGTTGATGGTGGATTTTGTGGTCTTCTACCCCGTATTCGGTAGTTGTAAATCCTATGTTGTTGTTGTCTCCTTAATGGAGTTTGTGCTTTCTTATGGATAATTGTCGTATGCTAGCAATTTTATCCTCAGCTGAGTCTTTGGTTCTCTACCCAGTAGTCGGTAGTGATAAACCCCTTGTTTCCTCAGCCAGAGTCTTTGGTCTTCTACCCAGTATTCGGTAGTTGTAAACCCTTTGTTCTCACCTTTGCAGAGTTAACCTTGGTGTTCATCCTAACCGATGATGGTTACTCTTGTTGGTTATCCTCATCCAGTATTCGATGTTGATATTCCCTTGTCTGGGTAATTGCTCTGAGTAAGCAATTGTATCCCCAGCATGTTTTGTGGATAATTGCCGTATGCTAGCAATTTTATCCTCAGCGGGTCCTTTCACCGTATGCCAGTGATTTGTTCCCCGGATCATTGATTTTTTATCAATGCATCCCCAGTGAGTCTTTCATTTACCCTTTTGTTGGTAATGATTGTCGCTCCCTTTGATCGGTCATCATTATGTACCTAGTTTTGGTATCCCGATGCCTTTCTTTTCGGATGATTTATCCTTTATTAACCTAGTAACCGGTTGTGGATAATCTTCCATGCGAGTATACTATCCATGTTCTGACGGTAATGGATAATATATCTCATGCACTCTTCGATCGAAGCCTGTTGTGTTTCCCCAGTCGAGTAAGATTCGTGTTCCTTTGCGGAATCGAATATTCATTTCTTCCCCTTTTTGAGCGTATCTCCCAGTAACCGGTGATATGTCTCCTGGATAATTGTCGGATGCTTGCAATTTGTCCCCAGCGAGTTATCTTTCGTTTACCCTGTTTGTTGTTGGTAACGATTGTTTCTCTTTTCGGTCGGTCACCTATTATATACCCAGTAACCGGTATCTCTGGTGTTCCTTCCAGGCGAGTATATTATCTACGTTCTGACGGTAATAGATAATATGTCTCATGCGAGTATACTATCCACGTTCTGACGGTAATGGATATTATATCTCATGCACTCTTTGGTTGAAGTCTTTTGTCCTTCCCCATTTGAGTAAGATTCGTTTTCCCGTTGCGGAATCGAATATCCATCCTGTAAGTCGATTTACTTTTTCAAGCCCTCCTTTCGGATGATGAGTGTTTTGGCATATATACCAATTCACGCTTTGGTCGGTCACCTATTATATACCCAGTAACCGGTATCCCTGGTGCTCCTTCCTTTCTGCTCCCTATTATGACCTTGGTCCCATGTGGAGTCAGATTTTCCTGAGTTGATGTACCTTTTCAGGTCTTTCTCAGATGTTTCGTTGATTGATATCTCTCGCCCTTATACCGGTCTTAGATATTCATTCTTCCTGAGCTTGTTGTTCTTTCACCCAGTAGCCGGTGTTCAGATCACATGTCTCTTTGAGCTTGTTACCCAGTAACTGGTAACACCTCATCTTGCAGTTTTTTCTCCAGGCGAGTCTCTTTTGTTAGACGTTCCCCAGCGGAGTTGCTGTTGTGTTTTTACCCTTTTGCTGTATTGGCGTTTTCCCCAATATATGCAATTTTTCCCCGGCAGGGAGGTCTAGTGTGAATCTTTTTCCCCAGTCCGAGTCCGGATTTCCACCCGAAGTATCCTTTGTGGATAGTTTGAGTCAGCTTGAGTCTTTCCATTGGGTGTGTTCCCTTTGGAAATTTCTTCTTCTCCCCAGTATGAGTCCTTTACTCCCCAGTGAGGTCTCCAGTCCAGTCGTGTCCTGCTCACGCAGTGTCAATTCTTTTTCCTAACTCAGAGTCGTGTCTTGCGCACGCATTTCTTTTCTTATCCCCATGAGAGTCCTGTTAGAGTCTCTGTTCCTGGTGAGTGTATCACTCCGATGGATCGTCTTTTCTCTCTTGTGGACCCGTATCCCCACAGAGTTTATTTCTTTTGCATACATACATTTGCATCATGAGGTCTCTTAGGGACCAAAATTTGTCTCATTACTGTTATTTAAGCCCATTCTACCGCGTCGAAATGAAGATTTTAACCTTCACTTCTCCGGCTAGAATGACCTTAAATAGGGGCATCTGTAAGACCCCAATTTTGTCCCTAAGATCCCTCATAACATCATATCATAACATTGCATTGCCTCAAGGATCATTGGACACCTTGCTTTCTTCCCTGTGGGTGGGATCTTTCTTGAGAGTGGTTCTTGATCACCAAGCATTGCTTGCATTTGTATATCATTGCTTTTCTTTTAATCACTAACCAAAATGTACAAAAATATGTCATTAACCTTTGTTACTTGCAGCTTAAGCAATCAACAGTCAAGGCAATTCAAGTGAATCTTGTGTGCAAGAGATGAAGTTTCCATTGAGATATGGATCATGTGATCATTATTTGGAGCTCATGTGAGCTAGAGGTTCATTTTGGAGCAAATTCCCAAGTGGCAAAGGCCCCAAATTCATCAGGACATTTTCAGGTCATCTAAGGACCAATGCAGTCAATTGAAAAGTCAACTGTGGGTTTTGAGTGTGGAAATTGAGTTTCTTCATCCCATTCATGTTCAAATCATGCTTAGTCATCATTTCAAAGATCAAGGTGGAAGAATTTGAAGTCAAGTCAAAAGTTTCCAAAAATGGAAAGAGACCTATAATTTCAACTTTCCAAAAATGGCAAGTTTTTGATCCAACTTCAACTCAACTTTCCAACATCAAATAAGCTTCAAATGAAATTTTATCCAACATGAAAGTTGAAAATCTCTCTCTCCCATTTCCAAAAAATCCAAGATCATGAGCATCTGATGAATGGTTGAGGAGATGTGATCCAATCATTGCCAAGTGTGCATGGAACTTCAAATGGCCATATCTTTTGATCCATAACTCCAAATTTGGTGGTTCTTTTTGCATTTTGCTTCTCATGACATGAAGTTTCCAAATCATGCATCACATTACATAAAATCTCATCACATGATCACTTGCATATCCATGCCTTTTTTGGAGGGAAATTGCAAAATTCAAAAATGGTGCATTGTATGGACTTTCTACCATTGCCAATGTGTTTAAAAGATGATTTTAAGTGACTTTGATGAAGGAGATGGTATTGTTCACGTAGGTTTACTACATGCACCATGCATTTTTGAGATTTTGCAAAACACCTTATTTCCATTAACCAAGTTAATTATGGATTAGCAATGTGATTAGGGCTTCATATAAATACCTAAATCTAACAGAATTTGAAGGAGGTTAATCATTTTTCACCATTTCAAGATCCAAATTCTCTCTCCCTCCAAATTTTTCTCTCATTCATAATTCAAATTTTTTCCAAATAACATTGCAATTTTATTTCATATTCTTGTTCACTGGTACTGAAATAGTATAAATCAAGCATTGATTTGTGGAATTCATGCAAGAACCAAGTGTATCAAGTTCATGAAGTTGAAGATGGAAATTCTGTTTTTAGCTAGATCTACATGTTTTCAAGCTTCCTTTTCTTCATCAAACATCATTACAAGTGTTATAAAGTGGATTTGGATCATTACAAGCTGTGAATCGTGCATTTCCAAGATTCTGCTCTTCAAGAGGTCAAGTTTCGAACCTTTTAATTTTGCAATTCATGCATATATTCTTGTAGATCTCATGTTGCTGATCGTTTTGATATAAATTTTGTGCGATTTGGATAAGAATTGAGAGAGATATGCTTGATTGAAGTTTTGAATGTCAAACTTTATTTGCTTCGATTTGCATGAATCATGTTGAATTAGGATGAATTGATGCTTGATCTATAATCTCCTTTGCATGAGCTTCGTTTTGGTATAAAATTTTTGAAATTCTGAGCAATTCTGGAAAATCTGGAAAAAAATTGGATGAACTTCATCTTGTTCATCATCATCTTCATGAAGAAGATGAAGATCTTCATGGTAGCGTCCACATCTGTCCATCGCTAGCAGGCGCTAGGGTTCTTGTTCAAGAACACGCGCCCAGGCGCATTTGATCCGTTGGTTCTCCCTTCGATCCCTGGCGCTGGCGTTTTTGTGTTTTATTTTCATTTTTCCAGTTACACGCTTCGAATCCTAGTGATAGCATAAATTCAAATTAATTTCTCTTGTTCATCTTTCCCTCCATATTTCCATGCCATACTTCATTTCATTTCAATTTTTTTTTCTCCAACTTTAAAAATCCATAACTAATTGAAAAATCATCCAATTAATCCCATTCTTTTGCAAAATGATCCTCTGTTTGTCTAGAATTTTATGATGTTAAATTTTAAAGTTGTGCATGGCTGGATTTTGAATGGTGCTAGAATCTTTGATCATATGTGCTTTTGTGACTTTGCCTTGCTCTTTCTATCATGAAATGCTTGATTTTAATCCAAATTGATTGAAACTTTACATGATGATTCTTCACACATTGATGGATCTTTTAGGCTTGGTTGGTATTTTTCCCATTTACCATTTCTGTTTTATGCATGTGTTTGCATGGTGTGACAATTTGTGTCACACCTTTGGTTGTTCAACTTGTGCAATTTAATTTCCATATCAGATGATCTTTGATGCTTCTGATTTTTTGTATGTTGATCATGTTGGATGTGTTGAATGCTCATGAATTTTTCCAGAATTATTTGAATCATTTCTGTTTTGTTTTGGAATTTTCATTCATGATGTGCATATATGAGCTTTGAAATTGCCTTTGACTTCTTTTGATCATGAAATGCTTTTGCTTGATGATTTTGATGTGATCCTTTTTAGGATATGTAAATATGTGTTTGAAGTTGCATTGTGTTGAATTTAAGCTCTTGTTTTGAATTTTTTCTTCACCTTTGACCTAGTGGTTTGTACTTACATGTGAGCTTTGAATTTCAGGTTCAAGCATCCAAATTCCATGGTTAATGTTGCTTCATCATTTGAATGTTGATATTTGCTTTTGATTGCTAACACTTGCTGTTTTGTAGGTTGATGATAACTCACTTGAGTTTGCCTTATGGCTTATGTGTTGTACATTGGGATTGTCTGCTTGTTATTGACTGTTGTCTGTTTGTCTGAAAGTTGTACTGATTTGTTTAGTTGTTTACACAGGTACCTAAGTTGCTTTAAGTTCATTTGAACTTTGCTTTGCTTTTGCTTGTGGTTGGCATACCACTTAGGTATAATCCCTTGATCTTCATGTAGTCTGGAAGACCTGCTGTTATTGGCAGGCACCTATTTGAAGCCCTCCTTAAGAGGCCATGTTTTTGTTTGTTTAATTTTGTGCCAAGCAGGTTAAGTCCTCTTAAGAGGCAATTGGCAGATAAAAGGGATGTGTAATCCATCCCCTGCTATTCAGTTGTGTCATTCACTTTGCTCACACCATGTGTTGATGCATTGTGAATAAGAACCCAAGATCTTATAGAGTCAACCATATGTGGAGAAGAGTTCCCTCATTCTGAACTCCCACACTTTCTATTGATTAAAGCTCCCCCAGGCCAGGGATAAGAGCTATGAGGCATAACCCTCATCTCCATTTCATCTGCTTCACCCTAACTCTCAATGTTAGGGTTAAGAGCTCAGAACACCCCATTCCAGTTGGCTTGCTTCTAAAGCCTAACCTTGCTTGAGCCCATTGATTGTGTATAGTGTGTGCTAATTGGTTGCTTGTTGTTTGCTTGCCCATATGTGCATAATTGTTTGTGTGTGTGCCTCTGTGCATTGCTTTCATCTTTGAACATTAATTGTATCTCATTTCATGATCATTGTTCATACTTTGTGACATTTTGTTTTGTCCATTGAGGAGTCAATTGTAAGTCCATTTATTGGCAGTTTGTTTCCTATGATCTGGTAGGAGTTGGGACTAAGACCATTGATTGGCATCCCATTTCCTAGGAGTCTAGTGTAAGTCCATTAATTAGCATCCGGTATCCATGTTTTCTTTGTTTTGTGAGATTGGTGTAAGTCCATTGATTGGCATCTGGTATCCATGTTTTCTTTGTTTTGTGAGATTGGTGTAAGTCCATTGATTGGCATCCGGTATCCATGTTTCCTTTGTTCTGTGAGACTAGTGTAAGTCCATTGATTGGCATCTGGTATCCATGTTCTCTTTGCTTTGTGAGATTGGTGTAAGTCCATTGATTGGCATCCGGTATCCATTTACATTATTTATTTGTTATCACTTGTTTCCTTTTCCAAAGGAATCACTTGGATCATCTACATATGATCTCAAGAGGTGAACATCTAAGAAGTTTTACATCCCTTAACCTCCCACCTTTTGTTTCTTTAAACCTCTATTTGCATGTTAACTCAGACCAGAAAAATATTGTGCAAACATTTTCATTTCTTTTTCAAATTAGAAACCTAGGCCTTAAGCCTTTGATTTTCAAACTTCATTTTCACAATACTTCTTCTGAATTGAATTCTAATCATACTTTGACTTCATTTTGTGAATAATTCTAATTGACTAATTCCACTCATTCAATTGTTTTGTGGCTTTGTCCATTCTTGATAAGTTTTCATACATTAGTCATAGATCTCAATTATCTTAGTGGTTGATGTGAATCTCACCTTTTGTCCTTAGTGATTGAATTGTAAGACTTCCTTGCTTATTATAGGGCATGGTCCCTCACTAGCAAGTTGAAGCTTTTCTCACATGGTGGACTTGTGGTTGTATAGGTTGAGTTTTCTCCCGTGGATAATGAAGGACCTTAGGGCTTTTGTTTAAAATCAATCCACTTACTTTTTTGGAAATCTTTTAGCCGAACTACGAGGTTTTGATCCTGTAAAGGTACGTAGGCAATGGTTTTCCATCCAAACACAAAAACAATAAAAATTGTATATTCTTTTCTCATCCTCCCAATCAATGTTTGCACAATAAATATTTTCATAAACAATATCTTTTGCAACAATTTGTGAAAAAGGTTCCCTAGGAGTACCTAGGATGCATTGGGTGCCTAACACCTTCCCTTTGCATAATTACCCCCTTACCCATATCTCTGTACCTTTTTTATTAGTTTTCTATGTGTAAAACTTCTTAGGCTTTTGTTCGCTTTTTAGTCATTCCTTTGGATAAATCAAAGTGCGGTGGCGACTCTATCTTTGTATGTTTTGCTTTTGATTTAGTCAATAAATCATAAAGTGATGAATACACCGCTACACAATGCTTTGAATGTTTGATCACTTCGTTGCTAAAAGGGATACCATAGGGTTTGGGGTTTCTGAAATCGTACTGTCACCAATGGAAAACCCAAAACCCGCAGGCGTTCGCTAGCACCCTCGCTAGGCGAGCCTGCAGCGAAGCTTCGCTAAGCCTTCGCTAGGCGAAGCAGTAGCGAGCGTGACAGTAATCGTTTTTTTTCTGTTTGCTCTAATCTGTTTTGTGTTCGTCATGGCATGTTTTCCCCTGATTCCATCCTATTACTCTAACCTGTTTGTTGAGTTTTGTGAGGGCTCACATGACTCTTGCAGAGATGGCTTGCTTGGTATTCCACTTTATTTGTGGGATACCACCTGGAGGTTTATTCCGATTACCTGTACTGACTCGCTTTCTTTGATGGTGCTAGCTTGAGAGATCTCTGGGTTTCTTGTTTCTTTAATTGCTGTTGCTTCGGATCTTTATCCGTGTGGTAGATCTCTTGATCCCTTTATTTTTCCCGCATTTTACCGCTTTCTTAGCTGGAAGACCTCGATAGGAGGCAATGTTTTTGTGTGTTTATCTTTGTGCCTAAAGACCTCCAAGGAGAGGCACCAATGCTAAAGACCTCCATAGAGAGGCAATTGACGGATAAAAGGGATTAGTAGTCAATCCCCCGTTATTCAGTGCGCTGTTCTTTAAGATCGCACTACGTTTCGATGCTTCAGAACAAAAGCCCAAGATCTTTTGTCCGGTCGGTCAGCGGAGAGCGTTCCATCTTTCTGAACCCCCACGGCTTGTCATGAGCTCACCCTGTCCAGGGTTAAGAGCTATGAGGTCTTATCCTCATTACCCTTTTGATCTGCTCACCTTGACGTTCAATGTCAGTGGTTAAGAGCCCGTTTGATTACCCTTCCATGGCTTGTTTGTCGAGGTTGATATGACCCCTCTTGACTAAAGCCCTACCCATGTATGTTTGAGCCCCCTTGATGGTATGTTTACTTTATGCATGTTTGTTTTGTATGGTGTGATCGTCTCCCCATAGGATTGCTAGGCTTCGTATAGTCTCTCGTTTGCATGACAATTAAGGTAGCGCGGTTCCTTCGTCTAGGACTGCCTTTTTGCATGAGCATCCCTAAAACACCAACAATTCATTGATTTTTCTTCTCCTAAGAACACGTTAACTCCTTCTACTATAGGCAAGTAAGTCTCCAAAGGTCGAGCATCCGGTAGATTGCGTAGTAACGTCGTTCGCCCAAAACATAACCCTTAACCCGTAGTTAGCCGAACTACGTTTTGCTCTGATTCTCATTCCAAATGAGATACGTAGGCATAAGACGCGACGTATTACCGAGCATACTTCCCCCCCTAACCCTTAGGTAGCCGAGCTACGAAGACTCTGATTCTCATATTTAGATGAGATACGTATGCAGTGGATGCGACATCCGTGCGAGTCATTTCCTTTTGACCCCTCTTTTAGTAAATAGTACATTAGATAAACCCACACCCGTTAGACAAGAACTACAAGAGTGGATCCCGTAGAGTACTACGGATGCGTAGGGGTGCTAATACCTTCCCTTCGCATAATCGACTCCCGAACCCAAGATTTGGTTGCGAGACCTTGTCTTTTCCTTTCCTTTTTCCAGGTTTACTTCGAGTGTTTCCTCCCCCCCCCCCTTCGGGATAAATAACGCACGGTGGCGACTCTTCTGTCTTTTCTTTTTCGCCGGTTGTCTTTTTTTTTCGCAGGTAGGTTGCGACACATACTTGCCCAAAGAGCCATCTCATTATGTATTCCATAAAATGGATGCTCACGTGGAGGATGACAAGTTGATGATCCACTGTTTTCAAGATAGCTTGAGTGGGGCTCCTTCCAAATGGTATTTGAGTATGGATCAAAGTAGGATCAGATGCTTCCAAGACCTATTAGACGCGTTTATCAAACACTACAAATACAGCATGGACATGACGCATGATAGAAGACAGTTGCAAAGCATGTTCCAGCGTGATAAAGAATCTTTCAAGGAATATGCTCAGATATGGAGAGAACTGGCTTCTCAAGTTAAACCACCTCTTGCCGAAAAAGAGCTTGTTGAACTATTCGCTGACACTGTCCAACCCCAATTCTATGAGAAGATGGTTGGAACTGCTTCCTTGGGATTCTCCGAGCTTGTTGCTATAGGAGCTCGTGTTGAATATGGTTTGAGAAATGGTAAACTTGTAGTTGCGGGTGGAACTTCAAGCGTTAATCTGAAGAAGTTCTCTAGAGGGTTTCCCTAAAAGAAGGAAGGGGAGACCAGTGTGGTGTCTAGTGTCCAAGGAAGAGCTCCTCCAAGAAGAAGACATCAACAACAATATTCACAACAGCAGTATGTTCAACAACCTTTTCCATATCAGCAACATGTATATCCTGCTCAGTATCCCCCACAACCATACATAGCCGATGTGACGCCCGCTTTCAATCAACAACCAGCTCAGGCTTATCAACCAACTCCGATTTATCGACCAAATCCAGCTTAACAATGTGCTCCTGCTCCCCCAGTTTATCAGCAAGCACCAGCAGCTCCTGCCTATCAAGCTCCAAGACAAAATGCTCAAAGTCAAAATAGGAGACAGGGGGATAGGGCAACCTTCAATCCAATCCCAATGTCATATACTAAGCTTTATCCCTCTTTGTTGCAAAAAGGATTGGTGGTTCCTAGACCTATAGTACCTCCTCCTTATCGTTTGCCTCCATGGTACAACTCTAATGCACATTGTCCTTTTCATGAGGATGCCCCCGGGCATGACCTATAGGGTTGCTATGCTTTGAAGCAAAGGGTGCGTGAGCTGATTGATAACAAGATTCTGTCTTTTAGGGATATGGGACCAAACATGAAGGATAATCCTCTTCCTCTCCATGGAAACCCTACAGTGAACGCGATTGAGGATGCCTCTGATGGTGTTGGGGTATAGAAGGTTGATAATGTTAAAACTCCTTTGGCAGCATTCCATGCCCAATTGGTGGAAGTTGGCCTAATTAACGTTTATCATGACAGTTGTGAAGAGTGTTCCATAAATCCAAGGGGATGTCATATGGTACGTGGTAATATTCAAGGCTTTATGAACCAAGGAGTGTTGCAAGTCTCTAGTGTTGCAAAAGATGAAGATGTGTCAGTAATTGAACCTTGTTTAAATTTACCTGAACCGGTTAAAATCCCTTTCTATAGTAGGAGAGTTGTGCCTGCAGATAATCATTTGTCGCCTGTTATGATATGTATGCCTATGTTGTTTCCATATGAGAATACCAAGGTTGTGCCTTGGAAATATGAGATTACTGTGATGGATAAGATTTTGGAAGGATATGAAGGTGTTGAGGTTTTAGAAGCTATGAATGAAGACATCCCCAATATTGTAGGAATGAGCAGAATGACCCATAGTGGTCGAATTTATACGCCTGAATTCAATGTGACTCCTCAAGTACCATCCAAGGAATCTACAATTATAGCTCCTGCTAAAGACCCCGAAGTGGTCCAATCTGAAGATTTTGTTGAATGCTTGAAATTAATCAAGATAAATGATTACAAGGTTGTGGATCAGTTGCATCAAACACCATTTAAGATTTATATTTTGTCTCTGCTATTGAACTCCCAAGCCCATAGGGAGGCTTTGTTGAAGGTGCTTGCCCAAGCTTATGTAACACAAAGCATAACAGTAGACCAGTTTGATGGGGTGGTTGCAAACATCACCAATTAGAAATACTTTAAGCTTTAATGGAGAGGAACTACCTAAAGATGGACAAAATCATAACCGTGCTCTCCATATCTCAATAAAGTGAAAAGATGATGCTTTGGCAAGAGTTTTGGTTGATATCGGATCTTCTTCGAATGTGATGCCAAAGAGAACACTTGGTAAGTTGTCTTATCAAGGACCAGACATGAAGCCCAGTGCCTTGATAGTGAAAGCTTTTGATGGTTCCCGGAGAACCGTGATTGGAGAGGTAAAACTACACGTATTGATTGGCCCTCATATATTCTTGATTACTTTCCAAGTTATGGATATTAATCTGGCGTAGAGTTGCTTGTTGTGATGTCCCTGGATGTAAGAACAAATCTAGTATCTACAATGTATCTCTAAGATTTTGATGATAACAAAGGATGAAACAAAAATGGTACCCTGACAAAATTTATCTAAGTGCGCAGGACTCTAATCAAAATAGTCAAATAGATATTCATCATATACAGATGCAAGTTCTGAAATACCGCTTAGAAGATACGCAAGCAGAAGCTCTGATTCTGATTAAGGGAAGCGTTAACTAAACAAGAGACATCAGACACTCTGAAGCGGAAGAACGCCTCTAGGATCTGAAGCCTTGCACTCTGATGTAATCAATTAAAAGAAACTTTGAAGACAATCAGCGACAATCATCCATCTGAAGATACACTTGCTGAATAGAGCTTCTGATGTTCCAACCTTCTGATTCAGAATACTTAGCTATGAAGAATTTCACTTATGGAAATAATCTATTTCAGGAAGAAAGTTATGGCGCCTCAAAATTTGTTTTGGAAAGAACACATAGATTAATGATATTAATCATCCATCATTGCCAAAGATTCTGACATTCAACATTCAACATTCAACATTCAACGGTCTTCTCATCATTCCTATATAAAGGATGGAACGCCTCACTAAGCAAACAACTGAAACACACGAGAATACAACACTACTATCACATCCATTATTCATTCTCCTTCTAACACGAGCTGGTGCTCTAAAGTGTGAACAATATTTTACTTTTACCTTGTGTAATTTCTGTTTATCTAGAAGCACTAAGCATTACTGTAATTCTATTTATTTGCTGAAACTCTCCTCGAGTGACTTGTGAAGTCTGTAAACTTAAGAGGGCTAAGAGATCTTTATCCTCTTAGATGATCATTTGTGTAATCTTTCAAGATTAGTGGATTAAGTCCTTTTTGAAGGTGAAATCACCTTGGCCGGGTGGACTGGAGTAGCTTTGAATTTCAAGCGAACCAGTATAAAATTCAGTGTTGATATTATTTGTTTCAGCGTGTGTCTCTTTTCCAAAAAGTTTTTATTATCGTTAAAACAACTCAACCCCCCCCCCCCCCCCCCCCCCTTCTTGTTTTTCTCTACCTTCAATTGGTATCAGAGCTCCGGCTCTGTTATTGATTTTCTAATCAAACACTTAATAATGTAGAGAGATCCAGCGTGAGAAAAACAATATGGCCAACACCAATGAAAGAGATAGTTACAATGCTAAACCTCAAATCTTTGATGGAGAAAATTTTGATTACTGGAAAGATAGAATCGAAAGTTTCTTTCTAGGTTATGACACTGATCTATGGGACATAGTTACTATTGGCTACACACCACTTGTATCTGATGTTGGTATTGCTATTTCCAGAAACAAGATGACAGATGACCAAAAGCGTGACTTCAAGAACCATCATAAGGCCAGAACAATACTGTTGAACGCCATTTCCTACAATGAGTATGAAAAGATCACCAACAGGGAAACTGCTAAATAAATACTTGACTCTCTGAGGATGACTCATTAAGGAAATTCACAAGTCAAGGAAATAAAGGCTCTGGCTCTAATTCAAAAGTATGAAGCCTTCAAGATGGAGGACGGTGAAGCTATAGAGGTAATGTTTTCTAGATTTCAAACTTTAATTGTAGGAATCAAGGTTCTGGACAAAGGCTACACAACTGCAGATCATGTCAAAAAGATTGTCATAAGCTTACCAAAGAAGTGGAGACCCATGGTCACCTTATTAAAATTGTCAAAGGATCTGAACAACATCAGCCTTGAAGAACTCGTTAGTTCCCTTAGAAGTCATGAGATAGAACTTGAGGAAGATGAGCCTCAAAAGAAGAACAAATCTGTAGCCCTGAAATCCAGATCTAAGAGATGTAAACTAGAAAGGAACAAAGCTCTCCAAGCTGAAGAAGAAGACAATGACGACTCTGAACAGGAAGACTCTGACGATGAAGAAGAGTTATCTCTTTTGACCAGAAGAGTAAAACAACTCTGGAGAAAAGGGAATAACAACTTCAGAAGACCAAGACCCAAGGGAGATTGCTCAGAATCAACTTCCAGAAGCAAATCAAACAAAGAGGTAACATGTTATGAATGTAAGGAAACAAGTCATTACAGAAACGAATGCCCAAAGCTTAAGAAAGAAAGCTCCAGAAGACAAAGTTTCAAGAAAAACTCCTTTAAAACCAAGAAGGGACTCATGGCAACCTGGGATGACACTGGATCTGATTCCTCTGAACCAGACTCTCAAGAACATACCAATGTTGCATTCATGGCTACCACTTCTAGAAACTTATCAGATGGAGAGTCTGATCCTGAAGAGGTATTTTCTGACCTTTCTCGCTCTGACCATGAATCATGCCTTTCTGAATCTTTAAACTTATATCAAAAACTTAAACAAAAATTTAAAGCACTAAAAAAGGTCCTTGAAGGAACCATAGAAGGATGTGATAAGCTTGAGATAACAGTTTCGAGATTAAAGAATGACAATCTTACTCTGACAAAAGAAAGAGACTCCACAAATAAACAATGTCTAAAACTTGAAGAAGCTTTATCTCAAGCCCCACAAACTTCCAACACAATGATATATAAATATAAAAAATCTTTTGAAAAGTTTCTGAAAAATGGGATAGAAAGAAGCATAATGGCTTCCATGATTTATGGAGTCAATCAAAATAACAAAAGAGGAATAGGTTATGATCCTAGTGAAGATAAATCTTTTACAGATGACAAACCTAAATCCCCATTTTCTTATCATTACACACATGCACAAGCACAACATTTTACTAATGCTAGAAAACCCAAAGTCTTAAGAAACTCTGGGAAAACTAATCACAAAGGATCCAAAAGATTCTGGGTACCGAAGGATAAGATTGTTTATGTTGCTGATATCCTATGCAGCAGAGTTAAGACACCAATCATGGTACCTGGACTCTGGATGCTCGCGACACATGACGGGAAGAAAGCATATGTTCCAAAGCCTTGAACTTAAAGATGTTGGCTTCGTAGGTTTCAGAGGAAATCAGAGAGGAAGAATCAGAGGCTCCAGAATTATTGGTAATGGATCTCTTCCCTCTATATCTGATGTTCTCTATGTAGAAGGATTAATGCATAACTTGTTATCAATAGACAATTAAGTGATAACGATTATGATATAATCTTCAATCAAAAAACATGTAAAGCAATTAATCAGAATAATGGAACAGTTCTTTTCACTGGCAAGAGGAAAAATAACATTTACAAAATAAATCTTTCAGATCTAAAAGATCAAGATGTAAAATGATTGATGTCTGCACACGAAGAACAATGGGTATGGCATAGACGCTTGGGCCATATTAGCATGAGAAAACTCTCTCAGCTAAATAAACTCGAGTTAGTCAGAGGCCTACCTAAGCTAAAGTTTTCTTCAGATGCTCTGTGTGAGGCATGTCAGAAAGGAAAGTTTTCTAAAACATCTTTTAAAAAGAAAAATGTTGTTTCCACCCCTAAGCCTCTGGAACTTCTTCACATTGACCTTTTTGGACCTATTAAGACAACGTCAGTCAATGGAAAGAAGTATGGACTGGTCATTATTGATGATTTTAGTCGCTGGACATGGGTAAAATTTCTAAAGCACAAGAGTGAGTCTCACTCTTTATTCACTAGCTTCTGTTCTAAGGTGCAAAACGAATTTGACTCTAAAATCATCAGAGTCAGAATTGATCATGATGGTGAATTTGAAAATAAGTTCTTTGAAAAACTGTTTGATTCTAATGGAATATCCCATGATTTCTCCTGCCCTGGAACTCCACAACAAAATGGAGTTGTAGAGAGGAAGAATAGGACACTCCAAGAAATGGCCAGAACCATGATCAATGAAATAAATGTGGCTAAGCACTTTTGGGATGAAGCAGTAAATACAACGTGTTATATTCAGAATAGAATCTCTGTAAGACCTATTCTGGAGAAGACTCCCTATGAATTGTGCAAGGGAAGAAAACCCAACATTCCTTACTTCCATCCTTTTGGATGCTCATGTTTTATTCTTAATACTAAAGAACATCTGAAAAAGTTTGATTCAAAATCACAAAAAGGTATTATGTTAGGATACTCAGAACACTCTAAAGGCTACAGAGTATACACCACAGAAACCAAAATTGTGGAAGAATCAATACATGTTAGATTTGATGATAAGTTTGACCCTGAAAAGTCAAAGCTAGTTGAGAAACTTGCAGATTTGGAGATAACTCTTCCAAGCTCTGATGAAAAGACTAAAGCCTCACAAGAAGCTGATAAACCCAGTTCACAAATAACTGAAATCTCAACTATCTAGAAAAGATCAAGAAATCGCCCAAACATCTCTGAAGATTTGATTCTGGGAAACAGGGATGAACCTGTCAGAACAAGGTCAACATTTAAAGTATCTGAAGAAAATCCTCTGGGATTAGTATCTCTGATTGAGCCTACTTCCTGTGATGAGGAACTTCAAGACAATGATTGGGTTCTGGCAATGAAAGAAGAACTGGATCAATTCTCAAAGAATGATGTTTGGAATCTTGTCCCAAAGCCTAAAGGAACTAATATTATTGGAACAAGACGGGTATTCAGAAACAAATTGAACAAAAAGGGAGAAGTAGTCAGAAACAAAGCACGACTGGTGGCACAAGGTTACAGTCAACAAGAAGGCATTGACTACAATGAAACCTTTGCTCCAGTCGCCAGGTTAGAATCCATTCAATTACTTATTTCATTCACTGTAAATCACTCCATCAAATTATATCAGATGGATGTCAAGAGGGCATTCCTTAATGGTTATATATCAGAAGAAGTGTATGTCCATCAACCCTCAGGTTTTGAAAACTCTAAATGTCCATAACATGTTTTTAAATTGAAAAAATCACTGTATGGTCTAAAACAAGCTCCTAGAACTTGGTATGAAAGACTAAGCAACTTTATTCTAGAAAATGACTTTATTAGAGGAAATGTTGACTCTACACTCTTCTGTAAAAACATTAGAAATGATCTCATAATATGTCAGATATATGTTGATGATATAATTTTTGGTTCAGCTAACCCCTCTGGGTGTCAAGAATTCTCTGAGCTAATGGAGGCAGAATTTGAAATGAGTTTGATGCAAGAACTAAAGTTCTTTCGGGGAATTCAAATCAATCAAGCTTCAGAAGCTACTTATGTATATCAAAATAAATACATAAAATACATTCTGATGAAATTCGAAATGGCAGAATGCAAACCTACAAAGACACCCATGTGTCCAACCTACATTTTGGAGAAAGAAGAAGTTAGTCAAAAGGTTTGTCAGAAGCTCTATCGTGGTATGATAGGCTCTCTCCTCTATCTGACGACTACTCGTCCTGACATTCTTTTTAGTGTATGTCTCTGTGCCAGATTCCAATCAGATCCAAGGGAATCTCATTTAACAGTTGTTAAAAGAATCCTAAGGTATCTGAAAGGAACTCCTAATCTTAGGCTGATGTATGAGAAAACATCAGAGTATAGGCTCTCTGGATATTGTGATGCAGATCATGCAGGGGACAGAATGGAACATAAAAGCACATTTGGGAACTGTCAATTCTTGGGAAACAATCTCATATCTTGGGCCAACAAAAGACAGTCAACCATCGCTCTGTCTATTGCAGAAGCAAAATATATATCAGTTTCACTATGCACTACTCAGATGCTCTGGATGAAAAATCAACTAGAAAACCTTCAGATTTTTTAGAGTAACGTTCTTATCTTCTGCGATAATACTGCTGCCATTTGTTTAAGTAAGAACCCTATCTTGCATTCCAGAGATAAGCACATAGAAATAAAACATCATTTTATCAGAGACCATGTTTAGAAAGGGGTAATATCCTTAAAATTTATTGATACAGACCATCAATGGGCTGATATTTTCACTAAACCCCTCTCTGAAGATAGATTCTCATTTATTCTGAAACATTTAAAAATTGAAAATTACCCAGAATAAACCAAATGTGCTTCTCTGAAATAGCAAAATAAGGCTCTGAAATAACATTTGGTATCTGGATCTGACTCTGATACTTCTACCAGTTAGAAATCATTTGAATCAGAAATCCTCAGGACCCAATCCCTTAGTATTCCTAAAGATCAGATAGATCAACACGAGGGGTATCTTACGACTGACCTTGGATCTTCTAGACAACTGTCTATTAGAAATCAAGAGACAGACCTTTGAGATCTCCTCAAGCAGTATGCTGATTTGGGGATTAGACTTCTATCATGGGTTGTAATCATGTCTCCCCTAAGCGTGTCAACTTGGTTAATGTGCCAATATTAATTTTCTAACTTCTCAACTGCCTCTAATGTTGTCGTTTTGCATGCCATCTATGTGTATTTATATTCTCCATAATTCACACGTTCACACTTTTACACTCACTGCCTACACAATCCCCTCTCCTCTTTCAAGTGCATCAAAGTTCTTCATCTTCATCAAAGTTCATCAAGTTCTTCATTTCTCTTCAAGTTCTTCATGGATTCTCAACAACAATCTGCCTACAACTACTCTCAACAAATGGAATCAATGGAACAAACTCCCATTTCTTCTCAACAAACAACTGCTACCACTTGTGTTGTCTTTACCCCAATCTACAAAGAACCTCATATTCTGGACCGTGAACCTCATATTCACCTTGCCACTCCATTTGACAAGATTGAAGTCCTATGTGAATCGTTGGTAGACTTTGACAACATGAAGCGAAATGGAAGGCCTCACTGAGGAACTAAGAATGCAAGAGTGGGAAACCTATTTCCAAAGACTCTATGGTCCCGTCTACACCTATCTGGTAAAGGAGTTCTAGCGCTTCGAAGACTCAGATGATAACTACATAGTCTCACATGTTCTGGGGGTCAAGATCGTCATCACTGAGAAGTCCATCGCCTCCCTTCTAAACATGGAGAAGACAGGGGGAAGAAGAATCTACAACATCAACCCTAGGGCAAAGTACATGTCCCAGGAAATTCCCCCAACCATCTTTCAACAGAAAGCTGAAGGCAACCCCTCCAAAAACAAGGAACTTCACCAGAACCTCCGAGTCTGGCTGAAGATCATTCTGGGTACCATCCATCACCTCCCAGCCTCTAACTCTTCTGATTACATCAACACGGATCATAAGTGCATACTCTACTGCCTTTACAAAGGATTAAAGTTGAACTTGCCAGCACTGCTCTTCAAATACCTCAGAGACTCTGTCAAAGACACAAGAAACAACATGAATCCCAGAACCTACATCCCTCTGGGAATACTTATCTCTGACGTTCTGATCGAGATCAGACTGGTGGACCATCTGATCCATCACAATCTAATGGAGGATGTCATAGTTGACATTGGAAGACCTCTGAACGCTCTCAATCTGAAGAGCATGGGGGTGATTGGACAAATTAGGGTGAAACCCTCATTAGATACCACCTGGGAAGCACTCAAGGATCAAAGGAAGATTCCCAACGGCCTCTACCTCTTCTCTAAGATTGATCCTCCAGAAGTTATGGCACATTATCTGCAAGATCTCGCAAGCCAAGGAGTTGACATCTTAGAGTTCTCCGTGGACTGGCTACCTGAGCGTCCATCCAACTTCATGAAGAGACAACGAGAGCCATCTGGGAAGTCCAAGAAGGCAAAACTGGGAGAAACTTTTGCGTCAAGACCTCCAGTCCCTCTGACTGATTCACCAAGTAAGTCTCTGCCTCCTTCTTGCTCTGTTAATTTAAAGCAAGTTGCTTCTTCTCTTCCCCAAACCACACCTATCTACACCCACTCTGAAACCCCACCCTCTACCACTAAACCCTCTGATACTCCAACCTCTAATCCACCATCTCCCCCACTTTAAAAATTCAACCTCTCCACCACAACCTTACCAGTATCTGAAGCAGAAATGCTTAACGAATCCATCTCACCAACATCCTTTACACCTTCATCTCCACCCTACTACGTCTTATCATCAGACTTAGAACCTTCTGACCCTCAATCCCCCACACTAGCTCAGCTTCAGGCACATGCTCTTGCCTCTCAATAATAACTTGAACCAAAAGCTACCACTCCACCACCTGCACAACCAATTCCACCACCATCTGAACAACCACAAACATCACCTTCTGAACAACCATAAACACCACCATCTGAACAACCACCAAATTCACCACCTGAACAACCCACACCACCACCCTCTGATACTCCCACCATACCACCCTCTGAAGACATCATCATCCCTACCCTTCAGACTCCCGCTGACACCACCCAAACACTACTATCATCCCCATCCCCCAAACCTGAACCAGAACATACCTTCCCCACCTTAGAAGAAGCAATATCTTTATTTGCTGAGTCTTCGGTTGAGAAGATCAAGCCTCTATCTGTAAACTCCAATATCAGTGATGATCCCTCTGCAGTGAGGATTCACTAGAACAGAGTGATCAGATGGATGACCTTTGAAGCCTTCAAATTGAAAGGCCTCTCTGAAAAAGTCCGCAACGACTTTATCAGAGACGCTGGAGAAAGGCTACAGGCACGTTTGGTCAGAGAGGCTGAGGAAATGGCTAGAAGAGAAGTAAAAGAGAAAGCTCACCTGGAAGAAGAGCAACGAGTTAGAGAAGCTGCAGAAAAGGATGATGTTGAAGCTGTTGCTGCCACTGCTGCTGAAGCTGAGGAAAAAGCAAAAGTCGACACTGAAGAAGCAGCACGCATAGCTGCAGAAGAAGCTGCAAAAGCTAGCGCCGATGCGCTGACTCAGGGGGAGAAATCAAACTCCGGCTTCGCCCCTCTGGTCCTAAGAACTCTGGAAGAACTGCAGAAAGAGCAACAGGTTATGCGAGAAAGATTGGATCATCAAGACTCCGTCAACAATAATATTCAGAACCTGTTGACTCAACTGCTCCAAAGGATGCCTCCGCCTCCAAACCCTTAGGCACTTAGGTTTCTTTTGTTGTTTTCCTCTTATGTTTTCCTTATATTTTGTGCTCTCCTTCTGAATTGCTGCTTACATGTACCTGTTTTTCTCATATATATGAACCTTATTTTTCTTACATTATGTTATGTCTTTTTGAGTCTGACAAAAAGGGGGAGAACTAATACAACTCTGATGAAAATATATCTAAGCCTCTTGCTACACTGCGCACATTAATATCTTAATAACTTATGAGAACTAAAATTTATGCAGGATAACAACTAAGGTACAAATTAGTTGCCACACAAGGGAAGTCTGGTAATAACTTCTGAGAAATCCTATGATTCATCTCAGGGGGAGTCTCCTCTCATCTGACTCTGAGATATTATTTTTGATTATATCACCGTTTCATCATCACTCTGAATTTTTTTGTCATCGTCAAAAAGGGAGAGATTGTAAGAACAAATCTAGTATCTACAATGTATCTCTAAGATTTTGATGATAAAACAAAAATGGTACCCTAACAAAATTTATCTAAGTGTGCAGAACTCTAATCGAAATAGTTAGATAGACATTCATCATATACAGATACAAGTTCTGAAATACCACTTAGAATATGCGCAAGCAGAAGCTCTGATCCTGATTAACGGAAGCGTTAACTAAACAAGAGACATCAGACACTCTAAAGCGGAAGAACGCCTCTAGGATCTGAAGCCTTGCACTCTGATGTAATCAATTAAAAGAAACTTTGAAGACAATCAGCGACAATCATCCATCTGAAGATACACTTGCTGAATAGAGCTTCTGACGTTCCAACCTTCTGATTCAGAATACTTAGCTATGAAGAATTTCACTTATGGAAATAATCTATTTCAGGAAGAAAGTTATGGCGCCTCAAAATTTGTTTTGGAAAGAACACATAGATTAATGATATTAATCATCCATCATTGCCAAATATTCTGACATTCAACATTCAACATTCAACATTCAACGGTCTTCTCATCATTCCTATATAAAGGATGGAACGCCTCACTAAGCAAACAACTGAAACACACGAGAATACAACACTACTATCACATCCATTATTCATTCTCCTTCTCACACGAGTTGTTGCTCTAAAGTGTGAACAAGTATTTTGGTTTTACCTTGTGTAATTTCTTCTTACCTAGAAGCACTAAGCATTACTGTAATTCTATTTATTTGCTGAAACTCTCCTCAAGTGACTTGTGAAGTCTGTAAACTTGAGAGGTCTAAGAGATCTTTATCAAGATTAATAATGCCACACAATATTAACCCTCAATGGTGTGCTAATGGACAAGGAAATAGGGCCTCTATAATAAGAATGAATACAATCCCAAATAATGGACCAACATAATAAACAAAAATTGTAAGCCAAGCAACAACATAACTTGAATGTAACTTGTGTTATTGAATATGCCATGATTGTAGATGGAATCAAAGCAAAACTTATGTGTGAAGCAACTTGATAAAATGACTATGAATGCATGAACAAGTATACAAGCAAGCAAAATAATATATAGTCAAGACTTAAACAAGTACAACCAATGCAATGAATAAGGCAAGGCCTTGAAGCAAGAAACTAGGGCATGAGGCAATCCACAAGTGATTGGATGATTAAGTAAGATCCACAAGATGCTAGAGCATTGTGCATCTCCTGAGTTAGAGTTTAGGATCAAGGATAAAGTTACAGATGATTAGACAAACAACAAGGGGTCAAGGGCCTAGGGTTTGCAAGCTTCCATGGTCAAGAGGTGATCAAATGATCTATAATGCTTTGAAAAAAGGGTCATAACAAGATTAGGGTTCCATGATCAAGGTGAAGGGTGAAATGAACGAGTACCAAGGCTCCAGAAGCAAACTTATATCACATGCCCCTATCACTAGGGTTTATGGTTAAGTTAAGAACCAAGAGTATCGCACAAGCAAGAGCTAGGGTTTGGGGATCCAACAACATGAATATAATTCCATGAATACCACTACAAACCTTTGAATCTATGAAGATTCTTATGGATTTTAATGGGCTTGTATGATACATGTGTGTTTGGCATGAATGATATGCAGATGAATCTTGATCAAAAGTTAAACAAAACTAAAAATAGAAGTCAAATTTTGGGGTATGACACTAATTACTAAATATTTTCAAAATTAAAAGAGATTAAGAAATAAAAGGAGAAGGAACCAATTGATCTTTATCCTCTCTCACAATGGACAAATGTCTGGTTCGGATTAGCCAACTATTTCCTCAAAGATTCAAAATTTAACCTTATAGTTGTTGACAAAAAGTGAAATTTAACCAATGAGGAGGGATCTGTGATGCATTATTAAGGAGGAGGGAGTCACTTTTTCCTGGGTCAAATTTTTTTTCATTCACACCCAATGATAAAAAAAAGAAAAAAGAAAAATAAAACAAGAGGAGATGTTAGGTTCATCTTGATGTTCTTCTTAAGGACCTCTCTCCCTCTCTTACTGTAGATAGAGAATAAAATATCTCAGTTCTTTTTTCTCATCCTGCACGCCATAACTCCACTCAATCTCCTTACTGAACTATAGTCTAAAATCAACCTTACCATGTAAAACACCCACGACCATCATGTTCTTTCCATACTCCACCATTGTCCTCTCCCTTCGGAAATTCTGCTCCTGCACTTCCATATCGTTTTAACACCATCATCCACCTTCGTTTAACTCTCCCTCATTTACAGATCACGACACCACCTTGCAACTCCACGACCCGCCTCCGATTTTGACAGAAATCACCACCAATAGAACCTTCATACTTTCTGCAACCACCTTGTAGACATCAAAAACTCACATCCCAAACAACAACTGCACCTTACCCATACCTCACCGTGTTTCCCTGATTCGAACACCCTTCAGCCACACCAAACGACAAACCACTACAGTTGCAACATCATCATCATCAAACCTTAAACTACCACTCAACAAGAAACCTTATGAAACTCACCACCCTCTTCACCAAGTTACTTGTTTTTATCAAATTCCTTGGTGTTTGTTTTGTCTCAAACTACTTGAAAATGAGCTTTAACAAACAATGAGGATGCAGTGTGAGTTTGTGAGTTTTGAAGAAGTTTGTTTTCCTTTTGTTTCATTTAAATCCATGGCCAATAGTTTAGATTCTTTTGTTTTAATGAAATAACTTCCATTAAGCTAATGATGTGTGTTTGATTTTGTTTGGGTTTGGTTCTTTGAGTCAAGTGAAGAAGAAGATAAATAGTGTATCATGAACAGGTGTTGTTGTATTATTTTATTTTGATTTTTTATTTGTGTTTTTATATTATATACTTATATAGGTATTAAAATGACAACTAAATGACCATGGTGGAGTGGTTGATACCTCGGTCTCCCAACCACCATGACCTAAGTTCGAACCATGTGCGTCCCTTTCTGCATTTTTTCATGTTTTTTTTGTTTCTTTTTTATTTTTACAAAGAATTATATATTATTTATATTTAGATGCATTTGGTTATCGGTAATAGGACCATGGGGAAATGGTTGAAGCATCATGCCTCCCACCCCCATGTCTTGGGCTCAAACCCTTGTTGCCATTTTTTCTTTTAGTTTTTCCATTTTTTTTCATTTTCTCCATTCTTTTTCACCCTTATTTTTTGTTTCCTTTCACATATTTTCTAACCATCCAAATGGATTTTATTTCTAATTTTTGTGATATCTACTTCTTATTTGTTGACATTATATTTACAATTTAATTTTAAAAAAATATTTTTTCCATTTATTTTATCCTGATTATGGCCATTGCAAATGCCCCATGTGAAGGTTTAAAACAATGTGATATTTGTTGGATTTTTGCTTGGTTTCTTTGAATCTTTTCATTGTTAAACATCAAATTTTAATCTGTGGACTCGACATTTCCATGTCGTTATTCCACCAATTATTTTATCGATACATTGATGGTATTTCACTGTGTTTTGACCCTTTACATACGACATTTCTATTATTGTTAATATGCACAAATCGACTTTGAGCACATTAACTAGGGTTTTGCTTACACCTCTCAATTTCATTTTTTCCTTGCACGTTATTGCGTTATGTGACTTGGATCCGTATCCTCGCATCCCGATTTTAATTTGTGCATACTTTGATTTTACTTCTTTCGATTTAATTATTGAACGTGTTTTAAATATAACTTGTGTGTTACTATTTTATTCACATGGCATTCTCTTGGGCCTTGTTACAATGAGACCATTCTCTTGCACTTACACTTATTTATTATTGTTTGTTGATTGGACTTGATTTAATTGTTTCATTATCTCGCATCCCCATTCGACAGAATGTATCCCCACTCCCATGACATGTAATAATTTTTACCGCTTTATTTCTTTGTTTGCTTGCTTATTTAGCTAGTTCTAACACAAGAATAAAATCAACCATTTCTTAAAAAAAGATCAAAAATAAAATTCGATTCAATGTCGATTATTTTTTAGATGAAAAATTTTTCCATTTCAAACTCAATCCATTTCCAAATCTTGCAAGCCATTCCATTTAAACTATTTTGCAATCGCTCATCAAATGCTTGACCATACGTCAAGCCATTTTCACAATAAAACTCAAAAATACTTAATACTTATCAAACTCTCTTCAATAAATATATAAATGGAACGGGGTGGATACCACGAGCTCTTGAGACTAAGATTCGAGATGGATATCTCGCCCATCTTAGCTCTCGCCATCATTCAAAAATGTCAATGCGGTTTCTTCAAACCTTTTCTCAATCAAATATAGAAATATCTAAGAGATATCAAACACCTTTGCAAATAATATGGAAACGGAACATGGTGGATACCATGCACTTCCGAGGCTAGGATTCGAGATGGGTATCTCGCCCTTTCAAGTTCTCGCCATCATTCAAAAATACTTCAAACATATCAAACTCTTTTCTTGCCGCCGCGCGATTAATCCTCAAACCCTTTTTGTAAAAGAAAGGTACTTTGTGTCAAGACGATGCAAAAATAATGTTTCGTCCACTTGAACTTGTGAGTAAGCTTGCGACGTTGCCCCTGAATGTTGATTTGTAAATCCATTCGGTCGTGATGCAAACATTCCCTTCTCCACTTGTTTTGGTTAGCAAACAATGTTTTCTTCGATTGACACAAAGTAGTTTTCGCTAAAATCGACCAACAAACAAACACTTTCTACCTAGAACTGCGTAAGCCTTGAGTTCTTTATTATACCCGGAGATACGTAGGAGCAGGATTTTAAATCTTGTCAGGCACATTAATAAAAAATCCAAAAAAAAAATCCTCTTTTATTTTTGTCCTATTCTTCTTTTCCCTCTTAATAACTAGAGAACCTTAACATTTCTAAGCTAACACTAACGTGCACAACTAACCTGATGGTTCCCGTTGAGTATGACGGACGTTAGGGGTGCTAATACCTTCCCCTTGCATAATCGAATCTTGAACCCTGATTTGTTTGCAACGACCAATATCATTGTAGTTATTTCTTGGGTTTTATCTATATTTCCCCTTTCCCTCTTTGGAATAAATAAAGTTAAGTGGCGACTTTGTTCAGTCTATCTTGCGAGCGTGCAATTTCACTTCACTGAGTCGTGTTCTCATTTTACGAGGTGCAACAAGTAACCACTTAGAAAATAAGACGACATGTCATGGTCTTTTAACCAACTATAATGAGAATCTTATGACATGTGGTAAGATCAACCAATAGAGACTGAATGGAAGAGTTAAGGTTGAATTCATCCAATAACTCATTTGGTAAATCATAAGATTAGAAAGTTCCCTTAGAGGTTAGACCCACCATTTCTCCAAAATCTTCAGTACAAAGAGAAATGGGTATTTTACATGCCTTTGATTTGATTACCCCTTTTTGAAATCTCAAATTTGAGTAGAAAATTATCACAATTTTGGGCACACAACCTCTAGTTTGTTGCAAATAAAATCTTTTAGCTCGTCTTGATCAAAGGCATTTAAGAACTCAAAATTGTCTCTTTCAAAAAAACAAACTTCCAACAACAAAAGTATTCATACTCATATCTTGCAGATGAAGTGGATTCAAAAGATATAGATTACTAAAATGTTTGTTAAACTTGTTCTCTTGAATGGAAGTTGAAAAGTATTCAAATTCATATCTTGCATATGAAGTGGCTGGTGAAGTTCTTGCTCTTTTTTGGTGTGATTTAGGTGATAGGATATGATGTTAATTTTTCGCACAAGTAGTAAACAAGAAAAGAGAAGAATATTGAAATAGGAAGGATGAAAAAGGAAGGAGATTTTTACCTTTTATAATTGGGTCCTAATCAACTATTTGCTTGCTCTAATCAATTATATGAAATTTATGTAATTGATTAAAAGGAATTTGTAATCTATTACAACATAAAATCAAATGGTAATTGATTAGATGGGGGGAGTTATCAATTACTGGGCACATATTTTGAATTTTGAATGGTCGTAATAAATTAAAACTATAGTCTAATTTATTAAAAGATGTAAAAAAAATAGTTTATTTCTCTTTTGGGTTGGTTTAGTTGATATTCTGGTCATTTCCTTTCAACACAACCCATTTTACTTGGTGAAAATATTTTAACTTGCAAAACACTTACCATGACATTAGTGGTTAGATTAAAGTGAAAATTTATGAAGTAAAAAAATTAGAAGCTTATTTAGCATTTATTAGGGAGACACAAGGGAATTTATTATCCCTCTTCTCATAAATGGCTTACCTAATTCTTACCTGTATGATATTCTGAGATTCAAAGGGACTTCTTTACCTTTTTTCTAGAGATAAAATTTCTTTGAATTTTTTAGGAAAAATACCGTTTTTGGTCTTTTAACTTTACCTCGTGGTTCATTTTGGTCCCTCAATTTTAAAAGAGGCCAAGTTGATCCTTTAACAGTTCAAATTGCGTCACGTTATTCGTTTTCGTTTACCCCGTTAGTCAAAGTCAATTTCATTGTACATGTGGTGCATACGTGTCGCTGAGGTGGATCATAGGCAACCTTAAAATAAACTTAAGGGTTTAGTTCATAAAACACATGTAGAGAAATTGACGAAGTAACCCTAGCAGAGCAATTGACGAAGGAATCAGCTTCGATTTGTGAAAGAAGGAGAGTATGCGAAGTCGAAACCTTGTTCGAAGGTGAAATCGAAGACATCATTGTTGATGAAGGAATCAACTGCAATTTTTCTGGAACTTTAAAATGTTGTAGTTTTAGGGTTTAGGTTTAGGTGTTTATGGTTTTTGCAATCTTTATGAAATATATCGGTTTCTGAGTTCTATTTTTAGGGTATAGTTTGAAATGGACGAGTATTTACATCTAAAAATCCATCACAATGGTGAAGTTATTGATGAGGAACTTAGTCTATACGAAGGAGGAGAAGTTGATGATTTGAAAGTAGAGGTTGATAGGTGAAGTTACTTTGAGTTGCTAGGTTGCTTAAAGGACTTAGGTTATAGTGTCATGGAGAAAATATATAACAGGTATCCCACATTTGGGATGAATGTTTTGGTTAATGGAAAAGGTGCCTTAGATATTGCTTATCTTTATAGGGTACATCTAAGTGTTGATATCTATATTCAACACATTTTGTCTCAGTCCGAGTATTATGATGGTTCCCTTGATGAGATAGAAGTATATCATGATGACATTATAAATGGGAGTGAATAAGTGCTTTATGCAATGCAATGTATGGAGAAGTAATTAATGGGGAGTTGAAGGATGCTAAGATGAAGGAAAGTGAGGAAAATGAAGTTGAGTTAAAGAAAAGTGAGGCAAATGAAGCACAATTGAATTAAAGTAAGGCAAATGAAGTTGAGTTAAATGAAAGTGAGGCAATGAAGTTGAGGAAAATAATGATAATGTGTATGGGGGTGGTGAGGTGAATGATGATGTTAGTTCTGATGACACTGAGGATGAGGTCTTTAATTGTGATAGTGCTTTGGAGATAACTTTTGATGATGAGTTTGATGAGTATTATGATGAATTGGTTAAGGAAGATGAAATTTCAAATCTGATTAACTATGTACATAAAGATGATAAAGATGGAAACACAAAAAAGGGAAATAAAAGTGGGAAGAAAACAAGGAAGAATTTAAAGCAAGTGACAATGTGAGTGAAGATCTAGAAAGTGGGTGTAAGAGTGATGATAGCAGTGGAGTTAGGAAAAAGAAGTACCCAGTGTTCAAGTTACAAAAAGACATATGCAAGAAGGTATTGATGATCAAAAACCCTATTTTAGAAGGCTATACATATGCTATGCAACATGTAAGGAGGGTTTCAAGTTATGTAGATATTTCACAGGCCTTGGTGGTTTTTTTTGAAAGATCTTTGTGGAGGGAAAATCTTGGCAGCCATAGGTAGAGATCCCAATGATCAAATGTTGCCAATAGCTTTTTCATTAGTGAAGAATGAAAATAAGGAAGTTGGACATGATTTTTGGAGCTGCTTTTTGATGACCTTGGAGGTAGAAATGAGTGTCTCACATACACATTCATTTCTGATC
Organism: Lathyrus oleraceus; assembly: GCF_024323335.1. NCBI lineage: Eukaryota > Viridiplantae > Streptophyta > Magnoliopsida > Fabales > Fabaceae > Lathyrus > Lathyrus oleraceus. The sequence goes on along the minus strand of NC_066583.1, from coordinate 378,827,173 downwards.
AATAAAAGGTATGTTATATTTATGATGACATTGTGTTTTTATAATTATGTTTTATGTGTTTTGATTTCTAATTGATGTTATATTTATGATGATATGGGGGTTTATTATCTTCAATGGACGAGCTTCTGTCTAGTGTTAAACAGAGATTTTGTGTCAGACGCCTGTATAAAAACTTTAGGAAGAAGTTTCATGGTAAGATGTTGAAGGAATTCATATGGAAAGATACAAAATCAACATACTCACAAGAATGAGAAAGAGAAATGAAAGGAATGAGATATTTCATACAAGTTTCATGTGAGTACCATGTTTTGACCTAAAACTTTCTGTTGTAGGATGTCAGATGAGCACATATTTAAAGTGAGACACCTTAAAAATCCAGCAGATAAGTTTGCAGCCAATTTGAAGGGACATCTATGTTCCTGCACAAGATGGGAACTCAGTGGCCTTCCTTGTGTTCATGCACTTTCAGATATGAAGAGTAGAAACCATAAGGTTGATGACTATATACCTGAGTATTACAGGAAATCAAGATACATGGAAGTCTACAAACATGTGATTTATCATGTAAATGGATTAAGTTTATGAGTTAGAACAGGGTATCTCGACGTGCAACTACCTAAATATAGGAAAATTCCTAGAAGACCATAGAAGAGGAGGAATCTAGAGCAAGGGGATATTGATGAATCTAATCACAAAATGAGAAGAACTGGTTTCATTGTCAAGTGCAGTAGGTGCAAGAAACCATGTCATAACAAACTTACTTGTAAGGTGACACTATCTAGTAAAATATCTCAACAACAAGCATCTTAACAAGAAATCACTCAACAAGCATGTCAACAACCATCCACTCAACTAGCTACTTAACAAGCATCTCAACAAGCATCCATTCAACCGGAAACTCATGGAAGGGAAAAAAAGATAACTATTAAGAGGGCATCTCAACCATCTACTCAAACATCTCATCAATCAACTCATGGAATGGCAAAGAAGCTACTTGTTATGAGGCCATTAACATCATTTGTACAACCAGGTCCTAAAACTAGATCGTAATGCGGAATATTAGTGGTATACACCACATATTAGTAATGTGTTTTGGTATAAATCAATTGTGCCTTATTTTATATGTTTTGGTATAATGTATGTGTTTTGATTTTAAACCACAAACTAATGTAAACCAAATAATTAGTCTCAACTGATAAAATGTGTAATAAACCAATGATTCAATTATGCCACTGATAACGATTATATGTCAACTGGTGTAAGCCATTGAAACTGATAACAACTGATGTAAAACTGATGTAAACCATTCAACTGATACATTATCTGATATAATCATTAACTTTTCTTACAAGCTGATACAATTACATTAACTGAAACAAACATCAACCATTCAAACTGATACACTTATTACAACATCTTAAATACCAACAAACATAAAAAATACAAACATAATCTTCCAAAAAATTTCCAGTTCACCATCCTCTTCATTTGAATTTGAAGTTCTCTCAAATTTTGCTTTAGTTCCTCATCTGTAGCCCTAAGATTTCTGACCTTCATTTTTGTTGCATCAACTTCTTTTGCTAGCTTCTCCAACTTACTTTTTTTATTCTTCATAAATTGGTTCTTCTTATCTACCACATCCTCATATAACCAATAAAAAAATCCATAACCAGCTTGCATAGAATCCTGTGTAAATTAGGCAAATAATTTATATTAGAGCACACTACGAAGAAGAAAAAAAGTCCAATTTCTTTCTTACCATAAAATGTCGATATCCCCAAAATTATTTTCCTAAATTCGTAACGATTGATTATGTGCGAAGAACAACCATGTCTCCACAATGACATATGGGTTTATATTGGTCATTTGAGTATGTGTATACATTGAAATAAAAACTTCTAGATCTCTTCTAGTTATATTGGTTTGAACAGCGCCCAAAATTCATTGTTAATGGTTCCTTCAATTTCCACGAGCAATTCAGTAGAGAACTCTGCAAGGGACGAACCCTAATTCGATTTTACCAAAAACCTAACATGAAGTGGATGAAGAATATGACATTTCAAGTTGAAAACAAATAAGATGACATTTCAATACCAACTCAACTGGCACACATACATAAATAAGCGTCGTTTGAGAAAAATGGACAGAAAGGACTTTTGTGGCGCTATTTGAACAATTAAAGGATCAATTTTCCCTTTTTCAAAATTGAGGAACCAAATGAACCCTGAGGAAAAGTTAAAGGACCAAAAAGAACATTTTTCCAATTTTTTAATATGAGGAGCATTTGTGATCTTTTTTCTATGGCTCTTTTTCTGTGGATTTTCTTAATGTGATATAAATAATTTCATAAAGTTCGGTTGATATTAGAGGCTTGATTTTTCTTATTGTTGCGAGATGAAGTAATAGAGTTTTATTTCATATCATCATTTCTCTTAAAGAAATAATAGGCAATATGACCATTTTTAGTTTTATTTCATATCATCATTTCTCTTAAAGAAATAATAGGCAATATGACCATTTTTACCACAATAAGAACAATTAAATATGTTATGATTATAAGTTCTTTTAACCTATTAAAACTTATTAAAGTATTTGACATTAATTTTAAATTGATAACTTATTCCAGCTTCATTATAGGTTCCTCTTTGATTAGACAAAATCATATCCAAATTATCTATCTCTTTAGTAAATTCTAAGTGTTCCATGTAGATCTTCTACTTTATTTTTTAATTTCTCACAGCCTACATGCTTGATATCTATATTATCTTAGGAAGTGGAAACATAATTAAGATATTTTTTTAATTTGGTGTATTTCCTCGATTAATTTATCATTTTCATTCTCAAGAGAAGTAATATGGTCTTTAGACATGAAGATGATATCTTTTTATATTCTAGTTCTTTAAGGTGAATTCATAATTAGATTTATTTACATCGTCATTTTTGTAGTATGTCAAAACACATAAGTAAGTTTCATCCTCTTTCTAGAATTTATTAGATAAATAATATTGTTATCATCTTGTTCAAATTCATCTGATGTGAGTGAACCCTCGTTTATTTTTATGGAAGTATTTTTGTTCTCATCTTTGTCATTTTTATTATTTCCTTCTAGTATGTACTCTTCCTTTTTATTTTCTTCTTTGAATTTCTTTTAATCTTTTAATTCATGCAAGATTTCCTGTAGTTTATCAAATATAACAATCATATCCTAGAATGCAGATCCTAAGATTTTAAAATCATGGTTGCTTTATATTTTCGACAACACTTTAAAATTCCAATAATCTTGTTAGTTAAATAATTTATAATTCATTACCAAGAGTTTTGAGTAGGAATGCAATTTGGCACATCCCTATTGGATATCAACAAAAATAATTATAATGGATAGGGTAAAAACCCCAAAAAATAGATACGGACACGTGCTCGGGTAATTAGCCACTTAAATAAGTAAGGAGGATGCAAGTATGGACACTTAGTACTCAATCCGCCTCATACCTGCATAATATATATTTATATATTTTAATTTATAATATTGTATAAAAATAAATATTTATCAATATTTGAAAATACACCAATTTTAAACTACTACGTATTTAATAGAAGTGATCATTTATTTCATAGTTCAACAATAATTTTTTTAAAAATAATATGATATTTATATGCCCGTAGGATACGGATATGGATGTCAATGTTGATACTCTAACAGATATTGGCTCGGATACATGAATTTTTTTCAACTGTGGGTATGAGAACGAGTACTACAGTCCCCTATCCAAATCCTGTCCATTGTCATCTCTAGTTTTGAGAGAGTTTGTTTTTTAAGGGAACCAATTTTTAGTGTTTCCTTCATAACTTTAAGGTACCTTGTTTGTTTTTTAAGGGAGCCAATTTTTAGTGTTTCCTTCATAACTTTAAGGTACCTCAAATCCTTGATCTAACGTGTTCTTTATCTCCCTTTTAATCTCAATAGTACCTTAATATATCTCTTTAAGAGTCTCTCATATTTTCTTAGTTGTGTTATAATTTTGTACGTAATTGTACTCTTTAATATCTAATGCACTCGTTATTGCATAATTAGCTTTCAAATTGTTTTAATTTTCTTCTTCTTCTATGGTCTAGGGATTTGTAGGTTTATTCACATCTTCATTATCTATGAAATCAATGGAATTAAACATATATCTTTTAATCAAATCCCACACATTGAATTTAAAAGATTTAATAAAAAAATTCATTATAGTTTTCACATAATATACCTTTCACCATTGAATGGTGGAGAGGTTTGCTCATTGGAATACCTCTTTTAAAAGAATTTGGTTGAATTCATCGTAACTCCTTAGACAATTAGTATTTAAATAAGACTTAGACTCCAATGTCTCTTGCGTATCAAGTGACTTCAAACGCAATAAGTAGTGAATTGGGATAAAAATGATTTTTAAAACTTTAAAGAAATATTGATTTTCCTTGATTGACTTTAAGGAAATATATGAAGAAGAGATTAAGATTGAATGACAAACATATAAAGTGATAAGTGAAAAGAAAGAACACATGAGAGATTATATTAGTCCAGCCTTAAACCACATGTCATACTCTAGTCCCTAAGGATTTTCTCTTGAGAGTTCCACTAATAACAAAGCTTTTATCACATGCTCAACACACAATCTTATTACACTAAACTTTTATTTAAATTTCAACTTGCGACCTTTATAATGATACCATAATTTAAAAGAGAATAACACTCTTCCAATTTACAATTACAGCTCAAAAAGATTAATCAGCAACAACACAAGAACAACTATTACTAAGTGTTTTGCTCCCTCAACACTAAAAAAATTGTAAGTGGATGTGAAATTCCTTAGAAGAGAGTGGGAGTAAGAGAAGATAGTAATATTCATATTTCTTGTGTATTTTGAATTAATCACAAGTCTTCTTTATATAGTAAAAAGTTTTGCCAAGAAAGGAAAGAATTTTGGGTTGGATCTATATCATAATCGGTTACACTGCGAATGTAATCTATTATCACCCAAAAAATAAGGAAAATTTTGGTTGCGCCAATAGCATAATCAACTCTTGATTTATTTCTCCCTATAATTAATTAGATATGATCCATAATCGACTATAGATTGTATTTTCAATGAATAATCAATTAAGTAGACTCCATAATTTATTACATGTTGGCTTGAACCATTTTTTAGAAAATTTTGAAAAAATATTAGCTTTAGAAAAAAAGGGTGAGTGCGTATGTGCGAGTGTGTGTGTGTGTGTGCATGCGCGCATGCGTACGTGTGTGTGTGTCTGTGTGTGATCAGTATTTTGTATTTTGTAGAGTATTTTGTAATTAGCTTCATTTATTGGTAAAGTTCTTTAAATTTTGATTATCTTTGTGCATATGATCAGGATGCTTCCCGCTTTTTGATTCGATTAACATTTCATTCTTTGCATCATGATGTTTATGATTTTATTTCAATTTATTCTTTCATCATCAAGATTAAGGGTACTTCTAAAATACATAGAACCACAATGTATATTGTTGGAAATCCCCTAAAACCTGTGGAGAATTTCAATCAATCTTGATGAACAAGATTGTTATTACCCACATAATAGCAATGAAAAGAAAGGAACAATGGAGAAAGAAAGAGTGTATAAAACGATGAAGGAGAAGAAGAATATAAATTCTGCAAAGTTTTTCTCTGCCCACAAACAGTGGAAAACTTGTTATTCACTTTGCAACTGCAAAATACTGTGAATACAATGTGTTGTGAATACTCTATTCACCTCTATTACAAAATAAGGGTTACTCCCTCTATTTATAGATTTAGGTTAACTTGGACCTCAAGCCAAAACCCAAAACTATAAAAGCCCAAAATTATAAAATCCCAAAATAGCTAACACTACTTAACACACTAGGTGGTTGGATACTTCCTTGCTTCTGTCGAGCAACCTGCTTCGACACAAGGAATTACAATTCAACACACCACCTAATTCATTGTGTCTAAGCTATCTATATTCATCATAGCTCTTAGCCTTCTGAACACTTCGATATGCATTCCCTTTGTCATGATGTCTGCAATCTGATTCTCAATTCTGTAGTATTCCACATTCATCTTCCCATCTGCTACCTGCTCTCGAAGATAATGGAACCTCATCTCGATGTGCTTTCTTCGACCATGTGCTATCGGATTCTTCGTCAGATTGATAGCTGACATGCTGTCGATCTTCATGGTAATTGCTCCATGGCTCTTTGTTGTTATCTCTTCGACCAGATTCACTATCCATGTTGCTTGACATGCACAAAGATAAGAAACTATGTATTCCGCTTCGCACGATGATAATGCCAATACTGGCTCTTTTCTTGAACTCCAAGTAATTGGTGCACCACCTAGCATAAACACATAACCAGCTGTAGATTTTCGATCCTCAGCATCACTACACCAACTTGAGTCGGTGTATCCCACTAATTTGCATTCTTTTCCTTCACCAGCTGCAGGAAACAAAATGCCATAGTCGAGAGTTCCTTTAAGATACGTTAGTATCCTCTTCGTCGTTGCTAGATGCGATACCTTTGGCTTCTGCATGAACCTACTCACCATACCTACATTGTATGCTAAGTCAGGCCTTGTGTGACAAAGGTATCTAAGTGACCCAATAAGTCTTATGTATTGGGTTGGGTCGACATCATCTTCATCTGAATCTTTCGACAGTTGTAATTTGGGCTCAGCTGGAGTCGAAGTTGGGTTGCAATCTTGCATCTCAAATCTCTTGAGAATTTCGCCTGCATACCTTCTTTGGTGCATCATCAAACCTCTACCACTCTTGTAGAATTCAATACCAAGGAAATATGAAATGTCACCAAGATCTGACATTTTGAATTCCTTATTGAGATCACCTTTGAAGTCTTCGATCTCCTTCTTGCAACTACCTGTTATCAACAATTCATCGGCATTGAGACATAGTATAAGCAATTCACTCTTGCTTCTTCTTACATATACTCTATGTTCAGATTTGCACTTTACAAATTTCTTCTCCCTTAGAAAGCCATCTATTTTCTTGTTCCAAGCTCTTGAGCTTGTTTAAGTCCGTACATGGCTTTATGCAGCCTGTACACCTTTCTTTCTTCGCCATGTTTCACAAACCCAGCTGGTTGTGCAACATAAACTTCTTCTTCTAAGGGGACATTAAGGAATGCATATTTCACGTCCATCTGACACATCTTCCAGTTGTTCATGTTTGCTAGACCAACAACCAACCTAATTGTTTCGATCCTAGCAATAGCTACAAAAACCTTATCGAAGTCAATTCCTTCTTTCTGAAGAAATCCTTTCACCACAAGTCTCGCCTTATTTTAAGTCACTTCTCCTTTTGGATTCAACTTCACCTTGTATACCCACTTCACATTGATTGCCTTCTTGTCTTGGGGCAATTCGACAAGTTACCAAGTATTGTTGACTTCGACTGACTTCAGCTCTTCGTCCATTTCTTTCATACACTTTGAATCTTTCAATGCCTCAGTTGCATTGACAAGTTCGACATCTGCGTAGAAAGCATAATGTACCAGCTCACTTTCTTCATCGACCACATCATCTGATGAAATAACACATTCTTGCAATCTTGCAGGCATGTGTCTTGTTCTTTGAGGTCTGCTTGTACTTGCTTCACCTCTGACTTCTTCCTGTCGAACTTCTCTTTCGACTTCACTAGCTGGTTCATCACAAAAGATTCTCACTGAATCTTTCTTGAAATTCTCAATACAATCCCACTCCTTAAGCTCATATATGATCACGTCCCTGCTGATCACTACTTGCTTATTCACTGGGTCAAACAACTTGTTTCCTCCAATCGAATGATATCCTATCAGGATCATCTGACTGGACTTGTCATCAAGTTTTCTTCTCAACTGATCTAACACATGTCTATATGCTATAGATCCAAACACCCTCAGATGACTCAAGCTAGGCTTGACACCAGACCAATATTCTTCTGGCGTGGTTCCTTCTAGCTTCTTCGTCGGACATCTGTTCAGGATATATGTCGTAGTCGACACAGCTTCTCCCCGTAATTCTTTGGATAGATGCTAGCCTTTCAACATACTTCTAACCATATTCATAATGGTTCTATTCTTCCTTTCTACGACTCCATTCTATTGTGGAGTGTAGGGTGGCACCACCTCATGCATAATCCCTTCTTTCACACATAATGCATCAAAGTCTTTCGACACATATTCTCCACCACCATCAGCTCTCAAAATCTTGATCTTTCGACCGCTCTGTCTTTTGACCATAGATTTAAACTTAGAAAATACCTCGATCACTTCACTTTTCTTCTGGATCAGGTAAGACCATATTTTTCGACTGAAATCATCTATGAATGTAACAAAGTATTTGTTACCTCCAATCGAATCTACCTGGAGAGGACCACATACATCAGAGTATTTGACTTCAAGAATTGCCTTCAACCTGCTTCCTGCATCCTTACTGAAGTTGTTCTTATTCCGCTTTGCTTGCACACATTCTTCACACACTTCGTTTGGAATGTTGATTTCTGGTAATCCTGAAACCATATTTATTCTCTTCAAATCTCTGATGTCTTTGAAATTGAGATGCCCAAGTTTGTCATGCCATATCCATCCATCTCTGCTAGCTGCTGTTGCAAGGCACTTATGCTCCATCACATTTAGTTCAATCTTGAAGGTTCTATTCCGAGACATTGGAGCCTTCAAGATCAACCTTCCATTTGAGTCGAGAACTCTCATCATCTTGTCTTCGATTGAAACCTTGTAATTCTTTTCGACCAATTGCCCTATGCTGAGAAAATTACTCTTCATGCCTGGTATGTACAACACATTTGAAATTACTGACCTCTTGCCATCTTTCCTCATAATCAGAACATCACCAACACCTCCAGCTGCTAGAGTGTTGTCATTTGAAAATTTCACCATGTTCTTCATTGAGGGCTTTATGTTGACAAACCAATTTTTTCTTCCAGACATGTGTGATGAGCATCCTGAGTCCAAGTACCACTGGTCCTTGAATATCTCTTCTTATCTTGTTGTAACAATTAACAACGTCTCTTCTTCTTCATGTTTCGCCAGCTTTGCATAAGTTTCTTGATTCTTCTGCTTTTCTGGACTATCACTAGAATAGTGACCATACCTTTGACAATTGTAACACTGAATGTGACTCTTGTCTGGCTTTTGACCACCGCCTCTTCCTCTACCTGCAACACCACCTCTTTGGTTGCCTTGGTTCCAAGGTTTTCTCTGATTCGACCAATTTCCTTCTTGCTGATTTCGACCAGTCGAATTGTTGTAACCTCTTCTGCCTTTGTTGTCATTCCAACTTCCTTTTCCTTTTCTTTCTTTTGTTGATTGAGCCTGCAAAGCCATATCACTCTTCGACTTTCCTGCAGCTCTTTCTGTCATTCTTTGTTCATGAGATTCAAGCGTCCCTTGAAGCTCTTCCTTTGTTAATTTTGACAAATCTTTCGATTCTTCTATGGCTACTACCACGTGGTCGAACTTTGGAGCCAACGACCTCAAGATCTTTCTAACAACGGATCTTGATGTCAACACTTCTCCACATACCTTGATTTGATTAACCAGTTTGTAACCTTGGTGAAGAAATCAGTTAAACTTTCATTGTCTTCCATCTGAAGTAATTCATACGTTCTTTTGTGAGTTTGTGACCTCACATTTTTCACCTTCTCCGCACCTCCAAACGACTTCTCCATAATTTCCCATGATTCTTTCACTGACTCTGTATCACTAACCTTTTCAAAGTTATCTGCATCAACACATTGGTGGATTATAAAGAGAGCTTTATAATCTTTCTTCTTCAATTCTTTATGTGCAGCCTTTTCTTGATCTGTCGCGACTTCTGCAAGCGTTGCTACTCATTCCTTCACAAGATCCCAAAGATCTTGGTAACAGAACCCAACCTTTATCTGCTTGCACCAATTCTCATAATTGTTGTTCTTGAGAATCAGAAGATTTGCTGGAAAATGCCCGTTTGGATGATTCATTGCCATGGTGATTTTCTTCCCACGAATCGATTTAACCGGAGCTCTTGATACCAGATGTTAGAAATCTCCCAAAATCTATGAATAATTTCAATCAATCTTGATGAACAAGATTGTTATTACCCACATAATAGCAATGAAAAGAAAGGAACAATGGAGAAAGAAAGAGTGTATAGAACGATGAAGGAGAAGAAGAATATAAATTCTGCAAACTTTCTCGCTGCCCACAAACTGTGGAAAACTTGTTATTCACTTTGCAACTGCAAAATACTGTGAATACAATGTGTTGTGAATACTCTATTCACCTTTATTACAAAATAAGGGTTACTCCCTCTATTTATAGATTTAGGTTAACTTGGACCTCAAGCCAAAGCCCAAAACTATAAAAGTCCAAAATTATAAAAGCCCAAAATAGCTAACACTACTTAACACACTAGGTTGTTGGACACTTCCTTGCTTCTGTCGAGCAACCTGCTTCGACACAAGGAATTACAATTCAACATATAGAAGTTGCAAAATTGTATGGATCCTTATAAGTTAGCTTATTTATCTTCACAAAAACGGAAATTTTCTTCCAACCAGATATTTACTCCAATACATGCACAACCAATAATCTCATTAATAATGGACTTTGTAATGTAACTGTCCACACTGAAAATGAGAGACATTATTTCATTATTAGTAACACTAGCAAACATCTAGATAGCTTAGACTAGGTCATTGTAGATGGTCTCTTTTTTTAGGAAGAACTTGTTTTAACCCATTCTAGAAATGGCATGTATATAATCATAACCATTATGAACATGGTTTTTGAAATCTTTTACCAAATCCTGAAGAATCTAGAGGTTCTAATTTGTTAATAAACGATGTCGTAGCACTTTTAGGTGTCAATGATGAAGATATTGGACTTTTTTACTGTTCTACCCCATATTTGAAATTAAAATCTTAAACTGCTCCACTTTGAAAAAATGTTCCAGGATACCCCTTTTCAAGAAGGGACTCGTCCAATCAATGGACGAGTGAATGTTGTGTTTGTAGCCATGAAGGAGCTCGGTTCTTCATTGATCAAGGGGTGAATATTTTCTTATTTTTTTGAAGCATGCACTCGCTCATTGATATGAAGAGCTCCTTCATGGTTACAAATAGATCATGCACTCGCTCATTGATTGGACGGGTCCCTTCTTAAAAAAGGATACTTTGGAAAAAAAATCAAAATGGGACGGTTTGAATTTTTAATTTCAAAAATAGGATAGGACAGTAAAAATGTCAGATTATTGAATTTTTTAAACCTTTGAGGATTTTAAGTTTTTGAGGAGAGAGAAAAAAGATTGAAGTTAAGAGTGTTGGAGAAGAATGTGTAAAAGAAGTGTGTGAGTTATGTGATAGTGGCTTAGGACACCTTTATTCTGATAGTTTTCAGGTTGATACTTTATCCACAATAATTGCATATTATAGTTTGTGGTTTTAGATTGTGGCAGGAGATCCCACATATCACTTATTTGAAACTTATTAATCTCTTCCTGGATCGCCGTTATCATGGAAATAAGTACAATCACTGAGGATTCATGTCCTTATAAGTTCTTCTTTGTTCTTGATTATTTGATCTTCAAGGTGAACAAATTTATATTTCCAATAATTCATGTGATTAGTGGTTTGTTTATTCCTAGTATTATTTATCTCACTATAATCATTTTGAGGCATATCTTCTTCAATGGAGGGATTTGTCTCTAGTTCCTATCATATCTATAAATCTAAAAATTTTGCATTAGATTTATTATGGTCTAGCTCTTTGTAATCAAACCTCATAAGTATTGATTCTTCCATAATTTTTTTTTTATTATAGATATTGTATTCATTTAGAGTGTTAAGACCATACACTTTTGTGTCAAGGAATCAAACCTTCTAAGGTAATCCTTGGTATTTAAAATAAAACTTGTGCAATCTTATTGATTGAAATATGAAATATTTTATTTTTTACATTACTACAATTTATATGGAGTCTTATTCAAAATATTTCTTCTATAAATTTTATATTGAATGTAACATGCAGTGTTTACAACTTATCCCTGAAATTATTTTCCAACATTTTTCTCATACGTTATAGGGTTGGAAAAATTGTGTAAAGATGTAATTTTCCTTTTTAAAACTCCATTATGAAGTTTGGTAAATTTTATTATTTTTAAAAACTTATTTAGGTATTTTAAATTCCACACTCCTTTTCCAATGTGTTGTGATGATCTGATGAAATGTCATTAACCTTTTTTATATTCTTAATTTTTATTAGAAATCCTTTGGATTTTACTAAGAAATTTATTCAAAGATAAAACAAGTTTATTATGTGATAAACGTAAGTACTTTATCATTGATTCCATAGTTTGATGTATCTTCTACATCAAGATCAGAAGATGTGCTTACCATGAGAGAAACACTTGCATGCTCTTCATCTTCCTTAGAGGATTCATCTGAAACATCCCATACTTTTCATCTTCAGGAAAATTGAATAATCTCGAGTGGGATTTTATGCCAACAATGATGATTCCATTGATAATAATTATAAGAAGCCCCATTGTGATATATCTCCATTTCTCATGACATTGAAGGTTTTCAACTAGTTGATAAGTTTTAACATACTACTCATGCCACAACACATATGGTATGTTTAGATTGAGTTATCTATTATTTATTTGTTCTTTTTTACATTTAATGTATTGGAGATTGTATGAAATCTTTATCTCCTTCTATTTGAATTGTTTTTATATTCATACATGAAAGATTTATATTCAATCACATTTGAACTCTTTCTTTTGGTATTGATAATTGATAATACATGAAAGAATAACTATTGTCTTATCCTCCTAAGTATGATAATCAACTTTGGGGCCCTAAAACATTTAGATTTAATAATAATTAATTGTCTCACTTTAAGTTCAATGAGGCAGCCATTTCTTTTTGGTTGTCCCCCTCTATTCAGTGGTGGAAGGCGTTCGTTCTATTGGAAAAGCTCAGAGCTCTTAAAACTACCCCAAAAGTTGGAATAAACATGTCTTTGGTGATATGGATCGCCAAATTTATTCCCTTATAGGGGTAGTTGAGGAGTTGGATTTGATGGGTGATTGTAGAGCTCTTTCTGATGAGAAAGTGGTTTCTCGCTCCAAGTTTATTTCTGACCTTTGGGCCCTCTTTAGAGACAAGGATTCCTTGTTGAATCAAAGGTCTAAGTCTAGGTGGCTTAAGGCAGGCGATGCTAATAGTGGTTTCTTTCATGCTTCTATTAAAAGTAGAAGTTGAAGAAACTCGATTCTAACTATCAAGGCTGAGGGGGTTTGGGTGAAGGGTGTTGTGGGTATCAGGCGAGAGGTAGTAAAGTATTTCTATGAGAGAGTGAAAAAGTAACCTGAGGCTAGACCTAGGTTGTTTGGAGTCATGTTTAGGCCCCTTTCTATTGAGGACAACCTGACTCCTTCTGTCCCTTTTCGCCCTAAGGAATTGGATGAGGTTGTGGCTCTTAGTGAAGGTAGCAAGAGCTTTCTGGATTACATGTTAATTAGATTCAACTTTAGTGTTAAATGGAGATCTTGGATTAGAGCTTGTGTGTTTGTTGGTAATCTGACAGTGCTCGTTAATGGGTGCCCGACTCGAGAGATTATGATTGAAAAAGGGGTTAAAACAGGGAGATCAGTTAGCTCCCTTCCTCTTCCTGCTTGTGGCTGAAGGTCTTAGTGGTTTGATTAAGAGAGATTCATATCTTAACCTTTTCTTTGGATTTAAAGTGAGATCTTCTAATTTAGTTATCTCGTATTTTTGGTATGCTGATGATACTCTAATTATAGAGGAACCCTCTATTGAGAATTTGTAGGCTATTAAACCTGTTTTAAGAGGTTTTGAAGTGGCTTCTGGCCTTGGAGTTTATTTTCATAAAAGCAGTTTGATTGGGGTGAATTTTGAACCTTATTTTCTTGATTTGACTTAGAATTCCTCCATTTCAAGATTGTGTCCCTTCCCTTTAAGTATCTAGGTTTACCGATTGACGTTAATCCTAGTCCGGTATCTACTTGAGAACCCCTAGTTAACTTAATTCAGAAAAGACTCCACTCCTAGAAGAATAGGTATGTTATCCTTGGGGGTAGAGTTACTCTCCTTAACTCGACTATTAATTTTATCCATGTTTTCTTTCTTTCCTTCCTTAAGTTGCCTATCAAAGTTTGGAAGAGGATTGTTAGGATTCATAGGATATTTTTGTGGGGAGGGTGAAAGTGGAGTCTAAAATCTCCTAGGTCAGGTGGCCTAATGTGTGTAAGCCTAAGAAAGATGGAGGTCTTCGTATTAGAGATCTTCGATTAACTAGTTTAGCTTTATTGGCTAAATGGAGATGACGTCTTTTATTGGGGGGGTCTCTGGTTTATGGGTTGATATTCTTGCTTATAGGTATGGCCTTCCCAAAGTATCTTCACTGAATGGGGGTCGCCTCCTAGGGAACAATTCGGTTTATACCTGGTGAAAAGGTTTTTCTATCCTTGGTTTAAAGGCAGATGACCCCCCTAATTGATTTGAAAAAAGTTCTAGTGAGGAAGGTGGGGTATGGTTTTCCTACCTTTTTCTGACATGATACTTAGTTAGGGAGTGATCCCTTGAGTTCTAGGTTTCATCAGTTATTCACTATATCCCAAAGGCAAGACGATAAGGTGGGTGATTTGGGTAGGTTTGAAGAGGGTAGGGTGGCTTGATACTTGGGTTGAAGGCGGGCTTTTTTATCTATAAAGAAGCTATGGTTGAATATTTTTTCCAAATCCTCCAAAGTTTTCAATTCTTAGAGGATAGGGATAGTTGGGTTTGGAGACAGTCTAGAGAAGGGTTTTTCTCGGTTTCTTATGCCTATCAGATCTAGGTGGATTCTAGAGTTCCTATGGATCCCCCCTTAGTTTCTGAGAACCATAATCTCCCTCTTATTTGGGAAAGTTGGGCTCCCTCTAACATCTTGGTTTTCTATCAAAAACTTCTGCAAGATAGGTTTCCGTCTAAGGAAAATCTCTTTAAGCGGAAGGTTATTTATGATCTAGGGGAAGTCTCGTGTTTGGTATAGGGTGGTTAGATGTTTAGGTTTGCAGGTGGTTCTCCCTAGGTAGTTTGGTAGCCTTTTTGAGTTTGTTTATTCTTTAAGGCAGAGTTCTAAGATTAGGGGTGGTTTTATTATGATTTGACATGATGTGATTTGGTCCATTTAGCTAGTGAGGAACGATAAGCTTTTTTCTGGTTCATCTTCAAATGTGAAAGAGGTATAGAATAAGAGTATTCATTTGGCTTGGACTTGGTTTCTTAATAGGTCAAGGTTGAACTCTCACTCCTTCTCAAATTGGATTTCAAATCCTATCCATTGCGTGAGTCAATATCGGTTCAAGTGGTATGCGTGCTCTTTTTCTTGGTGGTGGTATTAGTGGTCCTAGTCGTCCTAGAGAGGGAGTTTTCTCGATTCTTATGCCTATCAGGTCCAAGAGGATTCTAGAGTTCCTTTGGAGTCCCCCTTAGTTTCTGAAAACCTCGATCTCCCTCTTATTTGGGAAAGTTGGTCTCCCTCTAAGAGTTTGGTTTTCTCTTGGAAAATTATGTAAGATAGGTTTCCGTCTAAGGAAAATTTCTTTAAGCATAAGGTTATTTTAGATCTATAGGATGTGTTGTATTTGGTATGGGTTGTATTAAAATGTGAAAGGGGTAGAGAATAAGAGTATTTATACGGCATGGACTTGGTTTCTTAATAGGTCAAGGTTGAACTCACACTCCTTCTCGAATTGGATTTCGAATCTTATCCATTGTCTGAGTCAATGTCGGTTCAAGTGGTATGGTTTGCTCCTTTTCTTGGCAGCGGTATTGGTGGTCCTAATGGTGATCTATTTTTGTTGCTGGTGAGCCTTGTGGTCAGATATCTAGTTCGCTTCTTCTGTTGGGAATGTTTTCGGTGCTTCAGGGTTTTGTTTTGACTTTCTAGATGGGTTGGCTCATGGGTTGTTGTGGTTTCTTTTTAGGAGATTCTCTTCTGTTTTTCTCCTTTGTGTTTTTGTTTTTCTAGACTCTTCTTATGCCTCGGAGATTTTTGTGGAAGTTCCATATATATATATATATATATATATATATATATATATATATATATATATATATATATATATATATATATATATATATATATATATATATATTATATATATATATATATATATATATATATATATATATATATATATATATATATCAAAGAATTGTATAAGAAGTTGTAGGTGATGTTAAATTACCAGGTATACGTCTTACCGAAAACCACGTGGCTTTGCGTAAAAATCTCATTGATAATATTTATCTACAGTTATTTTTTTAAAAATAATTGATAACACACGCATTCTTAAAGTAAAGAGAGTAGGGAGAGATTCATACATAGTTTATCCTAGTACACTTCATTAATTAGAAGTAGCGTCAAGTTCCTTGACATTGAGAGAATTCCAATATAATCAAAGTTGGTTACAATCAATCACTAAGACTCTTTAATCTGAATTTCCTTGCTTTAAACCTATAAAAACTTCCTTGCCACACATAATAGGGCTTTTTTTTTCCTCACACTAGAGGTCTTCCTTACCTCACACTAAAGTTCTTTCTTGTCTTTTGATGTTTAATGTTTATGTAAATGATGAATAAAAAGTATTATGGGTCGGTCAAAGGTCCAATATAAGGGTCCAACCATGTACAACTCAATTGAAGTTATTCAACGTATATAGTTAGCACATGTGAGATTCAAATCATCTTTTACTACACTCATATTGGACTCTGTAATTGACTTTAAAAGTTGAGTGCTAATCTTGTAGGTTATGTTAAGAATAATAAGTCAAGTGTGAGTTGTAGTCTCACATTGGTTATAAATGTGAAGACTTGAGCATCTATAAGTGGGAGAATCCAAATATGTGGTGTCTCTCGCACTTATGTGTTGCTCTTAGCCAAATATTGATGCTCCTCCTCATGACCTAATAATGGCATCAGAGTCTGGTTCGAATAAAGGAACCGACTTACTTGTATCGAAATGCTCAAGAAGAGGTGACTCGTTGAAAAGTGTAAAAGAGATTCCGCTTGAGGGGGACATTGTGGATATACTCACACTTGAGAAGGAGTGTTGAGAATAATAAGTGTGAGTAGTGTAGGGAAGTCCCACATTGGATAGAAATGTGGAGACTTGAGCATTTATAAGTGGGAGAACCACACTCCTATCACCTTAAAGTTTTTGGTGAGTATGTGATGTGTCTCTCATAAGATGTGTTTCTCTTTAAAAAAAACGTCAATATAAAAATGTTCACTGATGTTGTCCCCCGAATAGCCCCAACAGATTCATATCGTATCAAAGATCAACATCATCGCTATAAGTCTTACATAAACGATCAACACCAATTCTAATTCCAATACATTAATAAAAGGCATTAAAGTCATTAACAAATTTAGAAAAAACAAGGTGGACTTGAGTAATGTTTGATAAAATAAAAATAATATATAATTTTGAAAGATGATTATTTAATTTAATAGAAGAAACAATGAGATGAATATGTAATAGTTACCTATAGTAAAGTTAACTCAACAAATAATTTAAGTTGGAACGTTATTTGTATTTTAAGTTGATATATCACTAATTTATTTCTGGGAAATCTTTGAAGATTGTTATTTTTGTAAATATTCGTATTTTATAGGTTAAATTTAATTTTAATTTTAAATAATTAATTTTAAAAAAACTTAATTAATATTAAATAATAAGAAAACATGTGAATCTTTATCTCTTGAATAGAAATGTAATGAATAAAAATACTCTTTTTATTTTAGGAATAGATTTTTATAAAATATTAATAAAGTTTATTATTATGTGCATAGCATATATACTTGATTTTGGGGAGAATATAGGGAGTAGAGTGATAGTTAAATGAAGGTTCTTTTCTCTTAAAATAAATAAAATACAATTATAATGTGGTCATTTGAAAAGAATTGTATATATCTATAATCAAATAAAAAAATTGTCTTGAACAGAATTATATTTATTTAAATAAAATTTTAAATTTTAAAAATTGGACACTGTACAGTTATTAACGATGTACTTTTAATTGTCATAAAATAATAAATATACATTGAGTTGAATTGTAATTATAGAAAATAATCACATTATAATATTGATCATGTTATAATTAATAATATAAAATTTAATTCGAAATTAAATAATTTTCAAGGAATAAAGAAAATTAAATACTTTTTATATAAATAATTATCAATGTGTGAAATGTAGCTGATAAAGAAATTAATCTTACTAAAATGTCATCCTAGTAATTAGTAATAAGTAATTTAATTAATTAATAAATAAATTTATAATTAATAAAATAGTTTGAAATAATAAGTTTATGATATAAATAAATTATAAATAAGTATACAATAACTACAACCAACTCTTATCCCACTAAGCGGGGACGATTACATGAATTAACTTTCACTCATAATGTTTTATCTAAGACCAGACTTCTATCCAAATTGTTAATCGCTATATCTTTCTCAATAACTTCTCTTATAGTCTTCTTATATCTTCCTTTTTCTCTAGTTGTTTGACTTCTTTCCATCTGATATACTCTTCTTACCACAAAATCTACAGGTCTTCTCTCTAAATGCACAAACTATCTAAGTCTATATTCCACCATCTTCTTTACTATAGACGATACCCCAACACTCTCTAATATTTTCATTTCTAATCTTATCTTGTCTATTTTTATTACACATCCAACGCAACATCCTCATCTTTGCTACACTTACTTTATTATCGTATTGATTCTTAACCGCCTAACATTTTATCTTGTACAAAATCGCAGGTCTTGCCACAGTCCGATAAAAAATTTCCTTCAGCTTTAGTTGTATCTTTGCATCACATAAAACACCTAAAGTCTTTCTTCATTCCAGTCGCTCATCTTGAATTCGATGGTTGACATCCCCTTCTATTTTTCCATCATTTTATATTAAGGATCTAAGATGTTTAAATTGTGTGACTTGAGGGATGATATGGTCTCAAACTTTCACCTCTAGATTATATTTCATATACTTCGTTTTACTTCTACTTAGGCAAAAACCATATGTTTCTAAAGCTCGTCTTTAAGTCTCAAACCTATTATTTCAATAATCCTTCAATAGGACTATATCATCTATAAAAAGAATGCATCTCGCTGCAATCTCTTGGATGTGTTCTGTGAGTATTAGAAGTAATCCATATTCAGTAGTAGTATTGTTTTTTTGTTAAGCATAACCTAACAAGTATAGGTTAGTATTTTCTCCTACGTGGCATTACTTTTTATGTATATAAACAAGCACAACTATCAATAGAGTAGTGTGTAACCATTTATTGTAACCGTTTCGAAGAGTAGTGGAGGTTTGCTATTTTAATTCTCTTTTTTCTCTCTTTTCTTCCATCTTTATCTTCTTCATCTTATGCACCAACAATTGGTATTTATAGCTCCTATTCAGATCCACAGAGAAACACAGGAAAACACGAGTGAACGGTAAGGCGTTTTGTGATTGGTTTTGTTTATTGAATTCGTGTTGATTTTTTTATAAGAATAACAAAATCACATATCTTGATTATGGGGGATTGGGAAACGCTAGTGTTTGGTGAGATCTGAGTGGATTGCACAGGGTTGAAGATGAACGAAAATGATAATCTGAATACTAAGCTTCCAATGTTTGATGGCAATAACTGGAACCGATGGATAATTCAGATGCGTGTGTTGTTTGACGCTCAAGATGTTTTTGATCTCATCAACGACGATTAGGTTCCAGTTTCACTTTCGGAAAATGCAATGGATGCATAGAGGAATGCTCATCGTGATCTGAGGAAGTAGGATCAGAAGGCGTTGTTATACATCCATCAGTGTGTGGATGCAAATGTGTTTGAAAAAATTGTTAATTCGACGACGGCGAAGGCTGCGTGGGACACAATGGTACGGTGTTACAACGATTATGCATCATTGAGGAAGGTGAAGCTCTGGTCTCTATGTAAGTAGTATGAAAATCTCAGTATGAAGAATAATGAGAAGGTACATGACTACATATCTAGAGTGATTCTGATTACAAATGAAATGAAGTTGTGTGAAGAAACTCTCTCTGAAGGAAAGATCATTGAGAAGGTACTTAGATCTTTTACTCCTCAGTTTGGTTACATTGTTGTAGTAATTGAATATTCTAAGGATCTTAGAACCATGAGAATTGAATAGTTGAAAAGCATACTAAAGGCACAAGAGTTATGTCTGACTGAGAGAAATCTGAAATAGAGGTAGAGCAGCAGGCTCTGAAAGAAGCTTCTGGTATAAAATATCAGAAGTAGTCTTGGTCAAAAGCCAGGAAGAAATGTGATGGTGTTCAGAAGTCAGAAACCTTAACTTCTGAAAGGAAGAAAAGTTCTCAGAAGAGGAAGGAGAAGTATGACAAAAGGAAAGTTAAGTGTTACTATTGTAAGAAGTTTGGTCACTTCGCTGCTGATTGTTGATCAAACAAGGAAAGAAAGTCAGAAGAAGCAAACATAGCCAGGGAGATTCTGATGATGAACATGTGCTATTGATGGCTTCTGAGCCTGATAGTGCATCTTTGGAATATTGGTGGTACATGGACACTGGTTGTTCAAATTATTTTACTAGAAATGAGAAATAGGTGGCTGAGTTTGACTCTAGTAAGAGGACCAATATCATATGTGCTAATGATAAGTATCTAAATGCTGAAGGAATGGGAAATGTCTGAGTAGTTTTGAATAATGGTGGAATTGAATTGATTTAGAACGTATGGTATGTTCCTGACATGAAAAGCAAGTTGATGAGTGTAGGTCAATTAATTAAGAAATGTTATTTAGAGTTACCATGAAGGAAAATCTTTTGAAGTTGTATGGTTGTAATCAGAAGTTGATTAGGAAGTCAGAATAGGGAAGGAACAGAACATTCAAAGTGAATGTTAAAACTCCAGACTCTAAATGCTTTAGTGAAATAAGTGTTGTGAAGGAAAGTGAATTGTGATACAAAAGGTTTGGTCATCTGAACTTCAGAAGCTTAAGGCATCTGAATTCAAAGTAGTTGGTACATGGAATTCCTAAAATTAAGAAGTCAGAGAATTCATGCAATGTGTATGAGAGGGAAGCAGCCAATAATGCCATTTGCATATGAAATGCCTTCACTTGGATGGAATCAATACTTTGTATAATTTGTTGATGAATTCACAAGGATGGCGTGGGTATCCCTTATAAAGTTCAAACATGAGGTGTTTGCTGAATTTAAGAAATTCAAAATCAAGGTTGAGAATCAGAGTGGTCATAAGTTGAAAGTTCTCAGAACTGATGGTGAAGGTGAGTATAAATCTACAAAGTTCATAAATTTTTATGAGGAGAATGAAATTGAGCATGAGGTGACTGCTCCATACACTCCTCAATATAATGGTCTTGCTGAAAGAAGAAACCAAACTTTGCTTGGTAAGACAAGGAGCATGCTGAAGGAGAAAAAGTTGCCTCACACCTTGTGGGGAGAAGTTGTTGCCACTGCAGCATATGTGCTCAACAGGTGCACAACCAAAAAGTTGAAGGAAATTGTTCCTTTAGAGAAATGGTTTGGAGATAAGCAAAGTGTGAGTCATCTGAAGGTGTATGGTTTTGTTTGTTATAAACATGTTCCAGATGCTAAGAGAAGGAAGTTGGATGACAAAAGTAGAGTTATGTTTCTTATAAGGTACCATAGTATAGATGCTTATAAGCTCTAATGTCCTATCACTGGCAAGGTTGAATTCAATAGAGATCTCATTATGAAAGTATCATAAGCGTGGGATTGTAACAGGTCTCAATCCAACTCTGGTGAGTTAACTTTTAAAGATACTTCAGAATCCAAAGGTTCTGAAGATGAGTCAGAATCAGCTTCTGAAGGGGATTCTACCTCTGAAGATGAGTTAAAGTTTGATAGTGACTCTGAAGGCGAGGCTGACTCTAAAAATGAATCTAGTTCTGATCCATATTCTGATGGTGATTCATACTCTGGTAGAGATCCAGACTATAGGAATATTCTAGACTCTGAAGGTGGTCACGCCTCTAAAGGTGGTACTTCTGGGGTTTCAACATCTGATATTGTTCCAGCGTCAGAAGAAGATCTGATATTGTTCAACATCTGATATTGATTAAGAGGCCACAAAGAATCAAAAATATTCTAAGAAGATTTGCAGAGCTTGACATGTTGCAATATACTAAAATAGACTCTGATGGAGAAGTCATTCAGTGTGCCATATTTGTAGACTCTAAACCAGTTAGTGTTGAAGAAGCGCTCAAGAAGAAAGTGTGGTTGAAGACCATGAAAGAAGAACTTAAGGCTATAGAAATAAACAAGACTTGGGAGTTGACTTAACTTCTAAAGGACTGTAGCGGTGTATTCGTCACTTTTAGATTTATTGACTAAATCAAAAGCAAAGCATACAAAGATAGAGTCGTCACCGCACTTCTATTTATCCAAAAGAATGGCTAGAAAGCGAACAAAAGCCTAAGAAGTTTTGCAAAGAAAACTAATAAAAGGTCAGAGATCTGGGAAAGGGGGTAATTATGTTGTGGGAAGGTGTTAGGCACCCATAACATCCTAGGTACTCCTAGGGAACCTCTTTTCACAAGTGTTGTATTATTATTTGTTTATGAAATATTTTGTGCAAACATTGATTGAAGGGATGAGAGAAGAATATACAAGTTAGTTATTTTTGTGTTTGGATGGATGAACCCATTTCCTACGTACCTTTTCATGAAAGATAAGGATCAAAACGCCGTAGTTCGGCTAAAAGATTTCCAAAAAGTGAGTGGATTGATTTTAAACAAAAGCCTTAAGGTCTTTCATTATCAAAGGGAGAACACTCAACCTGAACCAACAATCCACCATGTGAGAAAAGCTTCAACACGCTAGTGAGGGGTTAACCCTATAATAAGCATGGAAGTCTTACAATTCAATCACTAAGGATGCGGTGAGATTTACATCAACCACTAAGATAATTCAGATCTATGGCTAATGCATGAAAATTTTGATTAACAAGTGGACAAGAGCCACAAAAGCAATTGAGTGTGTTGAATTAACCAATTAGAAGTATTCACAAAGATGGTCAAAGTTGGCATTAGGTTCAATTCAGAAGAAGTATTGTGAAAATGAAGTTTGAAAATCAAAGGCCTAAGGCCTAGGTTTCTAGTTTTGAAAACAAGTGAAAATGTTTGCACAAAAATTTTCTGGTTTGGGTTAGGGATGAAAACATGGTTCAAGGTTAAGCATGCAAAAGAGGGTGAAGGTTAAGGGACAAAGCCACAGGTAGGATTGCTTTCTCAAAATCATAGAAATGATTCAAGTAAGTTCCTTTGGAATTAGGCAACACAAAGCAATAAGCAAGTAAGCCAGCTCAACAAAAACAAAGCTGGAAATGGAGTGCCAATAAATGGTCTTACATCCAACTCCGAAACGAGATGGGAAACGGAGTGCCAATAAATGGTCTTACGTCCAACTCCACAAAGCAACATGGGAAACAGATAGCCAATCAATGGTCTTACATCTAACTCCACAAAAGAAACAAAATAGGAAACAGATAGCCAATCACTGGTCTTACATCTGACTCCACAAAAGAAATAAAACAGGAAACAGATAGCCAATCAATGGTCTTACATCTGACTCCACAAAAGAAACACAACAGGAAATAGAGTGCCAATCAATGGTCTTATATCCAGCTCCACAAAAGGAACAGGAAACAGATAGCCAATCAATGGTCTTACATTTGACTCCACAAAGAAACAAACACAGGAAATGAAGTGCCAATAAATGGTCTTATATCCAGCTCCCCAAAAGGAACAGGAAACAGATAGCCAATCAATGGTCTTACATCTGACTCCTCAAACAAAGCAAATGACAAATGCAAGAGCAATATGCAAAATAATATGCAAAAGCAATATGCAATACAATATGCAAAAGCAAACACAAGCAATCACATCAATCAATTATCACACACTATACACAACCAAGACGCTCAAGCAAAGTTGGGCTTTAGTCAAGGGGTCATATCAACCTCGACAAACAAGTCGGTACTGTTATGGGTGTTGAGATGCTCTTAACCACTGACATTGACCGTCAGGGTGAGCAGATGAAAGGTAATGAGGGTTAGACCTCATAGCTCTTAACCCTGGCCGGGGTGAGCTTGAATCAAAGAAGGTGTGGGAGTCCAGAATGAGGAACTCTATTCCACATGACTGACTCTATATACAAGATTTTGGGTGTTTGTTCAAAATGCATCAGCACGTAGTGCGAGCAAGATGAAAGACTCAACTGAATAGCAAGGGATGGATTGCACATCCCTTCTATCTGCCAATTGCCTCTTCACTTAGGAGGACTTGAAGTACATGGCACAAATATAAACAATCACAGACATTGCCTCTTAAGGAGGACTTCGGCCAAATGCCTGCCAAACAGAAACGACAGGGCTTCCAGACTACATGGAGTTAGAGAAATTACCTAAGTGGTATGCCAACCACAAGCAAAGCAAAGCTCAAATAATGAGCTAAAGCGGCTAAAGTACCTGTACAAAAGGCTAGTCAATTAGTAACCCAGACAGATAAACAGAAAACAGACAAAACCAATCAACAGTGTTACACCAAGCAAAGTACAAAGTGCAAGCAACTCAAACTGTTTCATCATTCAAATGACCTACAAAACAGCAAGGTTAGTTAACCAAGGTAACTTGCATCTCAAGTAATGAGATCACATCAATCATTAGAGTTAATTGCTTGAACCTGAAAGGCAAAGCTCAAAATGTGAGTACAAACCACTAGTGCAAAGACTAGGGTCAAAGGCAAAGCAAAAAGTCAAAACAGCAACCAATATTCAACACGGAGCATATTTAAACAAGTGAGAACATGTCCTAAAAAGGAAGAAGTCTAAAGCATCAAGAAAAGTCATCATATGAGCAAGATATGGCAAAGGCAATTACAAAGCTCACAATTGGACATCAAGAATGAAAATTCCATATTAAAACAGAAATGAATCAAACAATCATGGAAATTTTTATGCGCACACCACATGTCAAACACAAGCAGCATGCAAACAATTGTAATCAGAAGAGATCAATTGACATGCATATGAAAATGAACAAGTATGACATCAAATTGTGTGACACACATTGTCACACCCTACAATCATGTATCTAAAACAGAGATGAAAAATGCTAAAAATGCACAACCAAGCCTCAAAAATCATGCAACATGTTGGGAATCAGCATACCAAATTTCAACTCAATTGGCCAATGTATGACCATTTCACAATAGAATGAATGAAGCATGTCACATTTTCATACATGTCCAAAGAAGCCAACACAATTAAAATTCCAGAAATGATAAAATCATGAAATTAGCATCACAAAATAATAGACATCCATATGAACATGTAGCAAAAAATTGGAAGTGATTTGGATTAAATTTCAATTTATTATGATTTTTCGAAGTTGGATGCAAATAAAATGAAATTAAATGTGAAGCATGGAAATAATGTGAAAATGAATGGAAATTGGAAATGCATTCAGCCAGACTCGAACAAAGGCACATCAAAACGACTGCGTTTGGGCTAAGGAAAATCAAGAGGAAAATGAAATGCGCTCGCTGGGAATCGAAGCGAGGTGCGTATCAAAACGCTGCGCTTCAATTATTGAGTTGGCGCCCAGTCATCAAGTCAATGCGCATGTGGACCAGGTCAATGGAACGGCAGCCAAACAAATGGACACTTAAGCGCACGCGTGGCGGATGACTGGGATAAACCCTAAGTTCATACACAGCGAACCAGACGGTGGCTCCTGCGGTGGTTTCCACCGTCTTCTTCATGAAGACGGTGGTGCTACAGTACACCATGGCCAAAAAAATTCCAGAATTGCGCCATATATACATCATTCGAACGCTTATTCAACGAGGAACACGGATCGAGCATTATCTAGGCCTAATTCTTCATGAATCATGCAAATCGAAGCAAAACATTTTAACACACAAAACTTAAATTCCAGATATCTCATGCAATTCTTCACCATTTTTCATGAAATTTATATCAGCGTAATCAACATTCAAAGCTCTACAAGTCTATGCACATAAAAAGGAGAATTAAGAGGTTCGAATTTCACACCTCTTGAAGAGCAGTCAACAGAAACTGTAGATTCAAGGCCTTGCAAGTGTTCAGATCCAATCCTGAGATGATGATTTGAAGTTTGATGTATGAATTGAAGCTTGGAGATGCTTGGATCTAGCTCAAATGGCAGTTTCCATCTTCATGTTCTTGAGCTTGCACAGCTTGATTTCTGCTCGAATTCTTCAAATCAAAGCTTGATCTGCACTCAATTACACTCCATAATCCAGAATATGCAAGAAAATTGCTATGTTATGTGGAGAATTTTCAAGTTTGAGATGAGAGAAAATTTTGGAGGGAAAGAAAAATTAGAGATCTAGAATGTGATTGTTATGAAATTTCTGTTAGGATTAAGGCTTTATATGACATGTTAATCACCCTGAAAAATTAATTAGGCAATGGCTAATTGTAATTAGTGAGAATAAGGTGTATGACCAAAATTGGAAAAGTGAGGTGCATGACAAATTGTACACGTGAACAGTAGCATGTGCATGAGTATTTTCACTTAAAATCCTCTTATGAACACAATGGCAATGGTATTTAGCTCAAGTAATGCACCAAATTTGAATTTCCAAATTTCCCTCCAAAATGAGCATGAATGAGCAAATGGTCATGTGATGAAATTTCATGCAATGTAATGATGGATTTGGAAAATATATGTCATGAGAAAAAATATGCAACAAGAGGGACTCATTTTGGAGCTTTAGATCAAAAGTTATGGCTTGTTGAAGTTCCATGCACCCTTGGCAATCATTTGATCATATCTCCTCAACCATTCATCAGATGCTCATGATCTTGGACTTTTTGGAAATGGGAGAGAGAGATCTTCATCTTTCATGTTGACCAAAAATTCATTTGAAGCTTCTTTGATGTTGGAAACTTGAGTTGAATGTGGACCAAAAACTTGCTATTTTTGGAAACTTGAAATTACAGGTCACTTTCCATTTTGGGAAACTTTTGCACTGACTTCAAAATCTTCAATATGGATGTTTGACATGATGAACAAGCCTTGTTTGAACATGAATGGGATGAAGAAATTCAATTCTCACACTCAAAGCCTTCAGTTGACTTTCAGTTGACTTGCATTGGTCCTTTGATGACCTGGACAATGCCTGATGAATTTGAGCTTCAACCACTTGAGGAATTTGCTCCAAAATGAACCTCTAGCTCATATAAGCTCAATATAATGTCATGAGGTCCTCATACCAAGAAAATACCATCACCTCCTGTACAAAGGAAAACCTTGAATTGCCTGGCTTGATGACTGCTTAGACTGCAAAACAAATGGTTAGATGACATATTTTTGGTACTTTTGGTTAGTGATTAAACAAGAAATGCAATGATATACAATGCAAGCAATGCCTGGTGGTCCAAAACCACTCACAAGGATATCCCACCCACAAGGAAGGAAGGCAAGATGCTCAAAGATCCTTGAGGCTATGTAATGCTATGATATGATGCCATGAGGGATCTTAGGGACAAAATTGGGGTCTTACAAGGACAAGAAAGCCATCGGCGTAAGATGGGTTTTCAAGATGAAACTGAAGCCAGATAGATCAATTGGCAAACACAAAGCAATGTCAGTGGCAAGAGGTTTTCTACAGAAACCTAGGTTAGACTATTTTGAGGTGTTTTCTCATGTAGCAAGACATGAGACAATCAGATTGGTGATTGCAATAGATGCTAACAACAATTGGCCTCTAATGCATTTAGATGTGAAATTTGTATTTCTGAATGGTCCATTGCAAGAAGAGGTATACGTGTCACAACCTCTTGGATTTATGAAAAAGAATCAGGAAGGGATGGTGTACAAGTTAGATAAAGCGTTGTATGGACTGAAACAAACTCCTAGAGCTTGGAATCTGAAAATTGATTCATTTTTCAAGCTCCAGGGATTCCGAAAGTGTGAGATGGTGTATGGAATTTATGTTCACCATACTTCTGAAGGCAATATGATTCTGGTGTGTCTATATGTTGATGACATATTGCTGACAGGAAGTTGTTCAAATGAGATAATGAAATTCAAGAAGGTGCTGATGAATTATTTTGAGATGACTGACCTAGGAGAGATGGAGATTATGTACTCTGAGAAAGGTATAATTCTGCATCAGCTGAAGTATGAACTTGAGCTTCTTAGAGATTTGAGTTGTTGAGTTGTAAGGTTGCAGTCACACCTTCAGAAACAAAACACAAATTGGATTCTGATCCTAAGAGTGGTAATGTAGATGCTACAACTTTCAAGCAGTTGATTGACTCTCTGAGATATTTGTGTAATATCATGCCTGATATTTGTAATGCAGTTGGAATGATTAATAAATTCATGAGTAAATACTCTCTAATTAAACATATAACTAATAATTAATAAATACTCTTATTCAATAGAAAATGTAATAATAGTAAACTAGCATAAAAGATATAAAGTTTTATGCAGAGCCACTTATTATCTATCTATTATCTATGGATATTAAAGTAGCAGGTATTGAAAAATTAGAAGGTATTAAAATGGAGAATTCTATTATTCATTGGATAGTGTTTGATTTCATTGGATTAATTTTTTTCAATTCGAACTTGTCTGTTTCAATCTACTGAAACATAAAAATGTGGCTTGTGACCATTTATCTGGGGTAAATGATCATTTATGTTTAGGCAGGTATTGTAACACCCCTTTTCTACCCCAAAATACTTAACATATAATCAGAGTAAATAAGCACTCATATAAACGAAAGGGCGTCACATCGACGTTTTCAAAAACTAAAAGCTTTCAGAAACCAACATCATTCATCATCAATATACAATACACCTAGTCATTTAAAATAACACATTTCAATTATCATGAATATTCAAGAATATGCGTTTGTAGCGGAAAATAATGAATATCCATGCACTTCATAAAATGATCCATGTCCCATACCATGATCATCTCTCATTAATCTCCTCAAGATAACTAAAATCATATCTAGAATATTTGGCATTATGGCCTCTCAAACTCCATTTTCAAATAAACATGTTCACAAGTAATAATATAATACGTATCCAAATCAGATATGAGTTCAATACTACCAATCTACCCCGTGTTACATGACCAGAGCATTGACTCACTACTTAGTCTCTAAAACAAAGCACCGGAACTCTCCAGCTAATCTCGAGTGAGCTACCGTCCACCTACTTCAGCAATACTACTCTAGAGTGTCTGCACGATGCCATGTAAAGCAACATTCAAACAGAAGGGTGAGAATTCAAATCATTATGAAGAAGTATAATAAGGCACAATGATTAAATCAACACTTAACGGAATTCATCACACCTTGTATAACCATGTAAATAACACTAACCAATATTTATTTCACAGGTTTCAAGCATACATCAAAACTCAAGGAGTATAATATTACAATCCAATACTATATTCCCAATTATACACATAACTACAATTATCACATAATCACATATTTTGCCAATTATTATCCAAACATCACCAAATTCAATTACTATATCTCATACACACCTCACAATCACATCAATGCAAATATTCAATTATCACATAACTCTAATGTGACTCAATGCAAGACATGTGACTCTATGCATGTGGTACCGCAATGTGAACCCAACGTTTCACCGCTTTCCGATTCAATATCTAGAATCCAAGCCACGCTTCCGATCCGGACAAGATCAAAGCCACTACGTCTGTTTCCAATTAAGGATCAACGTCTGTTACGCCTATTTCCAATTAAGGATCAACGTCTATGTGAACCCACAGTTTCACCGCTGTCCGATTCAATATCTAGAATCCAAGTCACTACGTCTATTTCCAATTAAGGATCAACGTCTGCTACGCCTATTTCCATTCAAGGATCAACGTCTAATACCATGTGAACCCACAGTTTCACCGCTTCCACCATGAAGCCGACCATGCCATGAATGAATGTACAAATACCAACACATATGCAATTAAGATCATCTCTACCATCTTAACATTCTACATATCACCATAATTCAACTCTATGAATTATCCACCAATCGTACATATACACATTCATAACAATCTATCATTCACAAATATAGGCTACTTATCAACTACTCACACTTAAATTGCATTTCAAAATGAATACGACTTTTAAAATCTCAATTTTTTTTTATTTTTCAACAGTGGTAACCGGTTAACGCTCGGTGGGTAACCGGTTAACACAAAACAAAATCATCTTCTGGGCAGGTTTTTAGCAAGTAACCGGTTAACGCTTTGTGGGTAACCGGTTAACACAAAATAGAATGCAGAATTTTCAACGTTTTTCGTCGTTGGATGAATTTCGGACCTCCGATTTCGATTCCGTAAAAAGTCAAACGTTCAGAAAATTTTAACTCATACAATACTGTAAGTATATAACATTAATTTGCAGTTTTAACACAATCAAATCACCACAATTCAAGAATACTCATCAAAACCTAACAATTCCAAAACCATGAAATTTAGGGATTTCAACGTAAACCTATTTCTACCCATTGACCCAATCATACTAGCCCATAATAATAAGGATTCTCCCCCTTACCTCTTAAATTTTCTGGAAACCTTAGCTTCTTTCTTGTTCTTCCCCTTTTCTCCTTACTTTTCCTCTTTTCTTTCTCTGTTGCCGTCAAATGATCAAATGAATCTTACTTCTCACTCTCCTCACCTCTTATATCCTAGTATTATATTTGGGCTTAAAGAATTATACCTCTAATTTAATTATTAGGCCCAATAATACCTAGTAGTATAATATCTCTATTTAATTCAAATAAATTAAACCAACACAATATACACACCAATTTAATTAACATAATCAATTATTCAATTATATCTCATATCAACTAAATAATTAATTAACACACCAAATCAATTAATATAATCAATTATTATACTACCTAACAACCAATTAATTACTTAACACTCCAAATAAATAAAATAAAATATAGTAATAATAATATAAGAAATAATTACTAAAATTGGGTTGTTACAACTCTCCCCCACTTAAAAGATTTTCGGCCTCGAAAATTTTCCTCAAACGAACAACTCCGGATACGATCCCTTCATCTTATCCTCGAGTTCCCAAGTAATATTGCCATTGGGGACTCCGCCCCATATCACTTTTACCAAAGCAATCTCCTTACCATGAAGCTTCTTCACTTCTCGATCTTCAATTCGCATAGGTGATGTATCAACCGTCAAATTATCCCGCACTTGAACATCATCTACTGGAATAACATATGATGGATCCGCAATGTACTTCCTCAATTGAGACACATGGAACACATCATGAAGATTAGAAAGTGACGGTGGTAATGCAATCTGATATGCCACTTCAACTACCCTCTCGGAAATCTGATAAGGACCAATTAAACGCGGCGTCAACTTACGCGACTTCAAAGCTCTACCAACACCCGTTATTGGCGTAACTCGAAGAAACACATGCTCATCTTTCTCAAACTCCAGAGCTTTCCTCCTCTTATCATGATAACTCTTTTGACGACTCTGAGAAGCCTTCATCTTCTCTTGAATCATCTTAATCTTATCCGTAGTCTCTTGAATTAACTCGGGTCCAACCACAACACTCTCCCCCGATTCGTACCAACATAAAGGAGTTCTACACCTTCTACCATAAAGAGCCTCAAAAGGTGCCATTCCAATACTCGAATGGAAACTGTTGTTATACGTAAACTCGATCAAAGGCAAGAAACTATCCCAATTTCCTCCTTGTTCCAAAACACAAGACCTCAAAAGATCTTCAAGTGACTGAATAGTCCTCTCCTTTTGACCATCAGTTTGCGGATGATATGCCGAACTCAAACGCAACTTCGTACCCAAAACACTTTGCAAACCTTCCCAAAATCTCGAAGTGAACCTCGGATCTCTATCCGAAACAATGCTCGACGGAATACCATGCAAACACACAATCCTTTCCATGTACAACATAGCAAGTCTCTCCATCGAATAATCCATCCTTATCGGAATAAAATGAGCACATTTCGTCAACCTGTCCACAACGACCCAAATCGCCTCACAATTACTCGATGTTCTCGGTAAACCCGAAACAAAATCCATAGAGATACTATCCCACTTCCACTCGGGAATAGATAACAGTTGCATCAAACCAGATGGCTTTTGATGTTCAATCATTGACTTTTGACAAGTAAAACATGCATACACAAATTCCGCTACATCCTTCTTCATACCTTGCCACCAAAACATCTTTCTCAAGTCTTGATACATTTTAGTAGCACCAGGATGAATACTCAGACCATTTCTATGCCCTTCCTCGAGAATCCCCTTTCTCAGATCCGCAACATCCGGAACACAAACTCGATCACGACACCTCATGATACCATTCTCATCAATCCGAAAGTCACCACCTTTGCCTTGATTAATCAATGTCGTAACATCGACTAATTTCAAATCTGACTTATGACCTTCTCTAATCTCGTCAAGAATGCCACACGTAGCTTCAACATACCAAGCTTAACACACGAAGGCGTCGCTTCACAAACCAAACTCAAATCTCTAAATTGCTCCAACAATTCAAACTCTCGAATCATCAACATAGACATGTGCAATGACTTCCTACTCAATGCATCGGCTACAACATTCGCCTTTCCAGGATGATAATTCAAACCAAAATCATAATCTTTCAAGAATTCCGACCATCTCCTTTGCCTCATATTCAATTCTTTCTGATCGAACAAGTACTTCAAACTCTTGTGATCACTAAACACATCAAACCTCGATCCAAACAAATAATGTCTCCAAAGCTTCAACACAAACACAACGGCGGCCAACTCTAAATCATGCGTCGGATAATTCCTCTAATGCACTTTAAGTTGCCTTGAAGCATAAGCTATCACTTGCCCTTTTTGCATCAAAACATCTCCCAAACCCAACAAAGAAGCATCACAATACACAACGAAAGGTTCTAACGGATCCGGTAAAATCAAAATAGGAGCCGTAGTCAATCTTCTCTTAAGCTCTTGAAAATTCGCTTCACACTGCGAAGTCCAAATGAAATCTTGACCTTTCCTAGTCAACTGTGTCAATGGTAGCGACAACTTAGAAAATCCTTCAATGAACTTCCTATAATAACCAGCCAAACCAAGGAAACTTCTAATCTCAGCAACAAACTTAGGAGCTTCCCACTGAGATACAGCTTCAATCTTCGTAGGATCCACATAAATACCACCACTCGAAATCACATGTCCAAGAAAACTTACTTCACTCAACCAAAACTCACATTTAGAGAGTTTAGCAAACAACTTCCTCTCTTTCAACACCGATAACGCAACCTTCAAATGCTCTGCATAATCCTCTTTACTCTTGGAATAAATCAATATATCATCGATGAACACGACAACAAACTTATCCAGATAATCATGAAAAATTCTATTCATATACTCCATAAATACACCAGGTGCATTAGTCACACCAAAAGGCATCACAGAGTACTCGTAGTGACCGTACCTTGTCCGAAAAGCAGTATTTTGAATATCCTCAACCTTTACACGAATCTGATGATACCCAGACCTCAAATCAATTTTGCTAAACACATAAGCTCCAACCAGCTGATCCATCAGATCGTCAATCCTCGGAAGTGGATACTTGTTCTTAATCGTCACATTGTTCAGTTGTCTATAATCAACACATAATCTCATAGAACCTTCTTTCTTCTTGACCAACAGAATAGGTGCACCCCACGGCGACACACTAGGACGAATAAACCTCTTCTCAAGCAAGTCTTCAAGTTGACTCTTCAACTCTTTCAACTCAGAAGCAGACATCCTATAGGGAGCCACCGATACAGGACTAGTTCCAGGAACTAAATCAATCAAAAACTCAACCTCACGTTCCGGCGGTAAATCACTTATATCTTCCGGAAATACCTCCGCAAACTCACAAACTATTGGCAATTCTTCAATCGTCCTCTTCTCACGAATATCCAAAGTTGCCAACAACATAAACAACTCGGCACCATCTTCCACCGATTCACCCACTTGCTTAGTAGACACAAACCAATCTTCCTTCGCACCAACCTCAGGAAAAATAATTGTCTTCTCAAAACAGTTGATATACACCCGATTAAATTCTAACCAATTCATACCCAAAATCACATCAAGTTGCTCTAAAGGAAGACAAACTAAATCAATTCCAAAATCCCTACCAAAGATACTCAACGGACAATTCAGACACACATAGGAAGTAGAAACAAAACCCATAGAAAGTGTATCAATAACCATACTTCTACGCATATCAGACAATATAAGATTCAATCTCTTAGCACAATCCAAAGAAATGAAAGAATGTGTTGCACCGGTATCAATAATGGCAGTCAAAGGTGTACCCTTAATAAAGCACGTACCTTGGATTAGCCTATCATCGGTAGTGGCCTCCGCACCAGACAATGCAAACACCTTTCCCTTCGCTTGCTCCTTCTTCGGCTTATCACATTTGGTACTAATGTGACCTTTCTCACCACAATTGTAACAAGTCACACTCGAACCAACTCCACAATGGTTTGCTCTGTGACCACTCTTGCCACACTTGAAACACGTCACAGAATCCTTACTACAATCAACAGCACGATGACCTTCAACGCCACATTTGAAACACTTAAGTGGAGTAGAAGATCCTCCCCCACTTGGCTTCTTGCCAAAACCAGATTGTCTCCTCTTGTCATCATACGGTTTCCCACGATCCTGGTTTTCCCCCTTCAAACTCTTGTAGAAAGAAGCACTCTCCCTACTATCCTCATCATAAATCCGACTCTTGTTAACCAACTCTGCAAAACGAGTAATCTGTTGGTAACCAATGGCCTTCTTGATATCATGTCTCAAGCCATTCACGAACTTCAAGCATTTAGATCTCTCAGCATTAGCAGTATTGTAATGAGGACAATACTTGATAAGCTCCTGAAATCTAGCAGCATATTCCGCAACAGTACCATTTCCTTGCTTCAATTCAAGGAACTCCACCTCTTTCTTCCCACGACAATCTTCTGGAAAATAGTTCTCCAAGAAAACATCACGGAAAAGAGCCCAAGTAACCTCAATTTCGTCTCCTTCAAACCTCTGAAGAGTGTTACTCCACCAATCTTCAGCTTCCTTCTCAAGCATATGAGTACCAAACTGCACTTTCTGGGCATCAGTACAATTCATGACTCTGAAGATCTTCTCAATTGCCTTCCGCCAAGCTTGAGCTTTATCAGGTTCATGCTCACCCTCAAAGACATGAGGATTGTTCCGCTGGAATCTCCCCAAAGCATGGAACTCATCATCATCTCCATTTCGGTTACCAGCATTCGCTTGAGGGATCTGACCAATGGAGTCAGCCAACATCCTCAGCGCCTCAACAATGGCATCATCATTCCTGCCTGCAACCATCGTCCTAAACAGCCCGAACAACCAGACAAACAGTATCGATCGTGTCATATACACAAATCAAATACAATGGGATGGAAACCCTAACGACTATTGACCAACTGGTCGACCAGGCTCTGATACCACTAATGTAACACCCTTTTTTCTACCCCAAAATACTTAACATATAATCAGAATAAATAAGCACGCATATAAACAAAAGGGCGTCACATCGACGTTTTCAAAAACTAAAAGCTTTCAAAAACCAACATCATTCATCATCAATATACAATACACCTGGTCATTTAAAATAACACATTTCAATTATCATGAATATTCAAGAAAATGCGTTCGCAGCGGAAAATAATGAATATCCATGCACTTCATAAAATGATCCATGTCCCATACCATGATCATCTCTCAATAATCTCCTCAAGATAACTAAAATCATATCCAGAATATTTAGCACTATGACCTCTCAAACTGCAATTTTCAAATAAACATGTTCACAAGTAATAATATAATACGTATCCAAATCAGATATGAGTTCAATACTACCAATCTACCCCGTGTTACATGACCAGAGCATTGACTCACTACTTAGTCTCTAAAACAAAGCACCGGAACTCTCCAGCTAATCTCGAGTGAGCTACCGTCCACCTGCTTCAACACTACTACTCTAGAGTGTCTGCACGATGCCATGTAAAGCAACATTCAAACAGAAGGGTGATAATTCAAACCATTATGAAGAAGTATAATAAGGCACAATGATTAAATCAACACTTAACGGAATTCATCACACCTTGTATAACCATGTAAATAACACTAACCAATATTTATTTCACAGGTTTCAAGCATACATCAAAACTCAAGGAGTATAATATTACAATCCAATAATATATTCCCAATTATACACATAACTACAATTATCACATAATCACATATTTTGCCAATTATGTATCCAAACATCACCAAATTCAATTACTATATCTCATAAACACCTCACAATCACATCAATGCAAACATTCAATTATCACATAACTCTAATGTGACTCAATGCAAGACATGTGACTCTATGCATGTGGTACCGCAATGTGAACCCAACGTTTCACCGCTTTCCGATTCAATATCTAGAATCCAAGCCACGCTTCCGATCCGGACAAGATCAAAGCCACTACGTCTGTTTCCAATTAAGGATCAACGTTTGTTATGCCTATTTCGAATTAAGGATCAACGTCTATGTGAACCCACAGTTTCACCGCTTTCCGATTCAATATCTAGAATCCAAGCCACTACGTCTATTTCCAATTAAGGATCAACGTCTGCTACGCCTATTTCCATTCAAGGATCAACGTCTAATACCATGTGAACCCACAGTTTCACCGCTTCCACCATGAAGCCGACCATGCCATGAATGAATGTACAAATACCAACACATATGCAATTAAGATCATCTCTACCATCTTAACATTCTACATATCACCATAATTCAACTCTATGAATTATCCACCAATGGTACATATACACATTCATAACAATGTATCATTCACAAATATAGGCTACTTATCAACTACTCACACTTAAATTGCATTTCAAAATGAATACGACTTTTAAAATCTCAATTTTTTTATTTTTCAACAGTGGTAACCGGTTAACGCTCGGTGGGTAACCGGTTAACACAAAACAGAATCATCTTCTGGGCAGGTTTTTAGCAAGTAACTGGTTAACGCTCTGTGGGTAACCGGTTAACACAAAACAGAATGCAGAATTTTCTGCATTTTTCGTCGTTGGAGAACTTTCGGACCTCCGATTTCGATTCCGTAAAAAGTCAAACGTTCAGAAAATTATAGCTAATACAATACTCTAAGTATATAACGTTAATTTACAGTTTTAACACAATCAAATCACCACAATTCAAGAATACTCATCAAAACCTAACAATTCCAAAACCATGAAATTTAGGGATTTCAACGTAAACCTATTTCTACCCATTGACCCAATCATACTAACCCATAATAATAAGGATTCTCCCCCTTACCTCTTAAATTTTCTGGAAACCTTAGTTTCTCTCTTGTTTTTCCCCTCTTCTCCTTACTTTTCCTCTTTTCTTTCTTTGTTGCCGTCAAATGATCAAATGAATCCTACTTCTCACTCTCCTCACCTCTTATATCCTAGTATTATATTTGGGCTTAAAGAATGATACCTCTAATTTAATTATTAGGCCCAATAATATCTAGTATTATAATATCTCTATTTAATTCAAATAAATTAAACCAACACAATATACACACCAAGTTAATTAATATAATCAATTATTCAATTATATCTCATATCAACTAAATAATTAATTAACACACCAAATCAATTAATATAATCAATTATTATACTACCTAACAACCAATTAATTACTTAACACTCCAAATAAATAAAATAAAATAAAATATAGTAATAATAATATAAGAAATAATTACTAAAATTGCGTTGTTACAGGTATGATCATTTTCGACGAACAGAGTTCTGTTTTTTATTTTGTGGATGAGCAAAAATTGTTATACACATAAAAATAAACATATTATTAAAATATTAATAATTATTTTCAGTTATATTGTTATCATCAAAATTCCTCAATTAAATATTATTGCTCTTTAAATCACTTTTAGTTCAATAATCTACATTTTTTTTTATGATTGTATGAACAATTTTTCCAAGTTTAAAAAATATTTAATTTATGGACAAATTGATATTTTAATTTAAATATTTATTAGGGTTTAAGCGATCGAATCAATGAGCTTAAAAGACAAACATATCAATAGAATATATCTTAGAGATATTTAACAAAATTTACAATTTTATAATTGGCTTCTTGCAACTCCAAAGTGCTAAGATGTGCTTAATTATAATTAAAAATTCATAGAATTTTCAATTATAAAGTAATCAAACATTTTTAAACTTATTACATGCAAAAGAAGAAAAAATGAGTCAAATCCTCAAATTTATTTATCCTTTGATAGTCTTTCTTTCTTTGTGTTTTGTTGTAACCAATGCCGTCAGGGGTAGATACAAAGTCTGTAAGTCTTTTCTTCACACCATTTTCAAAGATTCTTTCACATCAAATACATACTATTTTTTTAAATCAACTATTTATTAGAACAACCTTTTATTTTAATTTGACATTGCAGATTATCCATTCCCTTGTAAAATTCACCGGGATTGTTACAATAAAGCATGTCACATTCCTTTCATACCTATGTGCATTTCTTCTAATTGTGAGTGCATGGAAGTAGAATAAAGTTGAAAAATAATGCTACTTCAAATCGTATTATTTTATTTGTACATTATAATGCTGGTAACTCTATAATTTCTCTCACAATTTGATTTATATTTTTATCTTTAAATTTATTTGTCAAGCTCAAAATTTTATTATTATAATATAATAAGAGAATTCTTACATGTTTATTTGTTCATAGTATATAACGAAAACTGCATCGTCGTGACTATATTTTAAATAATTTCTTTAAAAAAATATCTTGATTGTGTTTATGTTGAGTAATTACTTATACCTTTCAAAATATTAATAATTAAAAGGATCGTTGACTGGATTAAAAAATTTAAAAGATTTTTCGTACTTAATACAAAACTAGATTAAAATCTACACCTTGCGGTGGAAGGAATGTAAAAGACTTGTAAACATTCAATTAAATTTATAAACATGTTACAAAATTATGGATTTGATTCGAAAACTACATTATAATAGCACGAATCGTAGTCATAACTCCAATTTTTAAATATATCTTCAATAATATTAATATCGCCAACACTCATCAATACTATGAGAAAGAAAGAAATTTTAATAGAAAAAAAAAGGTGAGGGGAGACGAAGAATTTTATATATATATATATATATATATATATATATATATATATATATATATATCAAAAGAGAGGAGAAGAGAGGAAATGCTGATTTTAAATAAAAATATGGTTTGTTAACAAAAGGAGGGGAGAAATTTTATGAATAATTTATATTTTTATTCTTTATTATTTTATATAATTCATATGATATTCAAAGATGAAAATTTTGTAAATATTTTTTGATAATAAAATATGTAGATATAGTTAAACAAAACTTCTAATATTGAGTGATTAAAAAAATTATTATTTATTATATATCATTAAAAAATTGAGTATACTTAATTTAGATTATAACTCTTTGATACGGATTAAAATATATGTTGATAATAATTTTTTAATTGTGATGAATCAAATAAAAAAACAAATACATAAAATAATTGAGGGGTTTTGCACCCTTCTCCTCCCTTCCCCATCTCATAAAACTTAAACTAAACATATTTAATTAAAAATATATTCACCCCTCCCTTCCATTTACTCCCAAATCAAACACACTCTAAAAGTACTTTAATGGGTGTAAGATCTACCCTAAAAGTTAGATCATCCAAGGAATACTATATCATTAAGGAATAAAATGTAGGGTTCATGAATATTTTCCAAATTAAAAATAAAGTATCTTAGTATGAAAGTAGAGGTAATTGTGTGCCATAGTTAATCGAAGATTAACTCCATCTACTAAAAGTATTTTGGTGGTTGTTAAGAGTTGAACAAAAAGACCAAAATGATATGAGACATTTCTTTTACTCACATGTTGATGATGTTTTCTCTTTCTTGATTTTGAACAGAATACATGAGACAAACTTTTGATTATTGGTTTTCTCTTTCTTGGTTTTGAACAGAACAAGAGTAGTCAAAGCTTACAAGCTATATTTTCTATCACTCATGTCTATGTTAGTTTATATTAAAGTAATGCTTACTTATTATTGTTCGATGTTTTATGTTATTTTAGGAAAAATACATTCTGCAGCTTTTTAAGTTTTACTATATCAAATTAGTCATTTTGTGTTTTCTTTTGTCCCACATAGATGATTTAAATTAGATTATGTATATATTGTTCTTTTTCATATATATTGTCTCGAACAAAAGAAACATGTTACAATAGGTACAACAAACATGCTTTTATTATTGAAGTATGTCATGGATAATCACATTCATATATGGTAATCTTTAATTATATAAAAAATGAATTAATGCAGGAAAGATGTTGGTAAGGCCAAATAGTTTGGATGACTTAGAAACAAATTTATATTCAATAATTTTAGTTTTTGTTAAGTTTAATCTATTTAGTGTATCTTAACATTTTGCCTCCGTGACATTATTGTTTTGTATATATAAATAACTGTAGTTGTCAATAGATATACAGCGGCGTAATACTGAATGTGTGTATTATGTGTCGTGGTACCGTGGTAGTGCATAATCAATTGATGTAACCGTTTGCGTAAGAGTAGTGGAAGATTTTTATTTTCTCTCTTCTCTCTTCTTCCATCTTTATCTTCTTCACCTTGTGCATCAACAATTGGTATCTAGAACTCAGGTTCAGATCCACAGGAAAACACGAGTAGTCGGTTAGGCGTTGTGCGATTGATTTTGTTTCTTGAATTCGTGTTGAATTTTTAATCGGAATCGTAAAAAAATCAAATTTCTTGACTCTACGAAATTGGGAAACACTAGTGTTTGGTGAGATCTGAGTGAATTGCACAAGGTTGAAGATGAACGGAAAGGTAATCTGAGTACTAAGCTTCTAGTGTTCGATGGCAAGAGCTAGAATCAGTGGATGATTCAGATGCATGTGTTGTTTGGCGCACAAGATGTTCTTGTTCTCGTTGATGACGGTGTTAGAACAAGATTTGGTCATGCATCTATACCTTGAGTTTTGATGATAACAATGTTGTATTTGTGTGAGAATAATTTTGGTACCCTAATGATTTGTTATTGTGTAGCTTTAATAGTCAGTTCTGATTCTGAGTATATGACATGCAACATCATCAGTTTCTGACCAATCAGTTCCAAATCCACTTATGCGTCAGTTATTAGAAGTTCTGAGAGATATTCAATATTGTTGCTGCAATGATCTTTCTGCTTCTGTGCTGATTCACTCATGAGAAGCTTCTGAAGAAACGATATGTTGTTGCTGCACTGTTCTCTTCTTCCATGTTTATCTTCTTCATCTTATGCACCAATAATTGGTATTTATAGCTCCGGTTCAGATCCACAGGGAAACATGAGTGAACGGTAAGGCGTTGTGTGATTGATTTTTTTTATTGAATTCATGTTGATTTTTTTAATAAGAATCGTGACAGAACTATATTTCTTGACTATGGGGGATTGGGAAACACTAGTGTTTGGTGAGATCTGAGTAAATTACACAAGGTTGAAGATGAACGGAAATGATAATATGAATACTAAGCTTCCAATGTTTGATGGAAATAACTGGAATCGGTGGATAATTCAGACGTGTGTGTTGTTTGACGCTCAAGATGTTCTTGATCTCGTCAACGACGATTACGTTCCAGTTGCAATTTCGGCAAATGCAATGGATGCGTAGAGGAATGCTCATCGTGATATGAGGAAGTAAGATCAGAAGGCGTTTTTATACATCCATCAGTGTGTGGATGTAAATATGTTTGAAAAAATCGTTAATTTGACGATGACGAAGGCTGCGTGGGACACACTAGTACGGTGTTGCAATGGTTATGCATCACTGAGGAAGGTGAAGTTTCTGTCTCTATGTAAATAGTAGGAAAATCTCAATATGAAGAATTATGAGAAGGTACCTGACTACATCTCTATAGTGATTCTGATTACAAATGAGATGAAGTCGTGTAAAGAAACTCTCTTTGAAGAAAAGATCATTGAGAAGGTACTTAGATCTCTTACTCCTCAGTTTGGTTACGTTGTTGTAACAATTGAATAATCTAAAGATCTTAGCACCATGAGAATTGAATAGTTGTAAATCAGACTAGAGACACAAGAGGTGTGTCTGACTGAGAGAAACCTGAAATGGAGGTAGAGCAGCAGGCTCTGAAAGCATCTTCTAGTACAAAATATCATAAGCAGTCTGGTCAAAAGCCAGGAAGAAATTTGATGGTGTTCAGAAGTCAGAAACCTTAACTTCTGAAAGGGAGAATAGTACTCAAAAGAGGAAGGAGAAGTATGACAAAAGGAAAGTTAAGTGCTACTGTTGTAAGAAGTTTGGTCACTTCGTTGATGATTGTTGATCAAACAAGGAAAGAAAGTTAGAAGAAACAAACATAGCCAGAGGAGATTCTGATGATGAACATGTGTTATTGATGGCTTCAAATCCTGATAGTGCATCTTTGGAAGATTGGTGGTACATGGACATTGGTTGTTCAAATTACCTTATTGGAAATAAGAAATAGTTGGCTGAGTTTTCTCTAGTAAGAGGACCAAGATCATATGTGCTAATGATAAGTATCTGAATGCTGAAGGAATGGGAAATGTCATAGTAGTTTTGAATAATGGTATAATTGAATTGATTTAGAACGTATGGTATGTTCCTGACATGAAAAGCAAGTTGATGAGTGTAGGTCAATTAATTGAGAAATGTTTTTTAGATTTGCCATTAAGGACAATCTTTTGAAGTTGTATGGCTGCAATCAGAAGTTGATTAGGAAGTCAGAACAGGGAAGGAACAGAACATTCAAAGTGAATGTTAAAACCCATACTCTAAATTCCTTAGTGCAACAAGTATTGTGAAGGAAAGTGAGTTGTGATACAAAAGGTTTGGTCATCTGAACTTCAGAAGATTAGGGCATCTAAATTCAAAGAAGTTGGTACATGGAATTCCTAAAATTAAGAATCCAGAGAATTCATGCAATGAGTATGAGAGGGAAGAAACAAATACTGCCATTCGCATATGAAATGCCTTCACTTGGATGGAATAAATACTTTGTATAATTTGTTGATGAATTCACAAGGATGACATGGGTATCCCTTATAAAGTTCAAATATGAGGTGTTTGCTGAATTTAAGAAATTCAAAATCAAGGTTGAGAATCAGAGTGGTCATAAGTTGAAAGTTCTCAGAACTGATGGTGGAGGTGAGTATAAATCTACAGAGTTCAGAAAATTTTATGAGGAGAATGAAATTGAGCATGAGGTGACTGCTCCACACATTCCTCAACATAATGGTCTTGCTGAAAGAAGAAACCAAACTTTGCTTGATAAGACAATGAGCATGCCGAAGGAGAAAAAATTGTCTCACACCTTGTGGGGAGAAATTGTTGCCACTGCAGCATATGTGCTCAATAGGTGCACAACCAAAAAGCTGAAGGAAATTGTTCCTTTAGAGAAGTGGACTGGAGATAAGCAAAGTGTGAGTCATCTGAAGATGTATGGTTCGGTTTGTTATAAACATGTTCCAGATGCTAAGAGAAGGAAATTGGATGACAAAAGTAGAGTTATGTTTCTTATAAGGTACCATAGTACATATGCTTATAAGTTCTAATGTCCTATCACTGACAAGGTTGAATTCAGCAGAGATGTCATTGTGAAAGTATCAGAAGCGTGGGATTGGAACATGTCTCAATCCAACTCTGGTGAGTTAATTTATGAAGATACTTCAGAATTCAAAGGCTCTGAAGATTAGTCAGAATCAGAAGGTGACTCTAAAGGATAATCTGCTTCTGAAGGGGATTCTGCCTCTGAAGATGAGTCAAAGTCTGATAGTGACTCTGAAGGCGAGGTTGACTCTAAAGATGAATCTAGTTCTGATCCATATTCTGATGGTGATTCATGCTCTGGTGGAGATCCATACTATAGGAATATTCTAGACTCTGAAGGTGGTCACGCCTCTAACGGTGGTAATTTTGGGGTTTCAACATCTGATAATGTTTCAGCGTCCGAAGAAGATTCTGAACAAGTTCAGAGGCCAGAAAGAATAAAAAACATTCTAAGTAGATTTGTAGAGTTTGACATGCTACAATATACTAAAATAGACTCCTAGGGAGAAGTCATTCAGTGTGTCATGTTTGTAGACTCTGAACTAGTTAGTGTTGAAGAAGCGCTTAAGAAGAAAGTGTGGTTGAAGGACATGAAAGAAGAACTTAAGGCTATAGAAATAAACAAGACTT
The DNA here is from genome assembly GCF_024323335.1 of Lathyrus oleraceus. Lineage (NCBI taxonomy): Eukaryota > Viridiplantae > Streptophyta > Magnoliopsida > Fabales > Fabaceae > Lathyrus > Lathyrus oleraceus. The sequence continues at coordinate 378,782,617 of NC_066583.1, read as the reverse complement.
GGGAGTTGACTGAACTTCCAAAGGACAAGAAAGCCATCGACATAAGATGGGTTTTCAAGATGAAACTGAAGCCAGATAGATCAATTGGAAAACACAAAGCAATGTCAGTGGTAAGAGGTTTTCTAAAGAAACCTATATTAGACTACTTTGAGGTGTTTGCTCATGTAGCAAGACATGAGACAATCAGACTGGTGATTGCAATAGCTGTTACCAACAATTGGCCTCTGATACATTTATATGTGAAATTTGCATTTCTGAATGGTCCATTGCAAGAAGAGGTATACGTGTCACAACCTCCTGGATTTATGAAAAAGAATCAGGAAGGGATGGTGTACATGTTACATAAAGCGTTGTATGGACTGAAACAAGCTCCTAGAGCTTGGAATCTGAAAATTGATTCATTCCTCAAGCTTCGGGGATTCATAAAGTGTGAGATGGTGTATGATATTTATGTTCAACATACTTCTGAAGGCAATATGATTCTAGTGTGTCTATATGTTGATGACATATTACTGACAGAAAGTTATTCAAATGAGATAATGAAATTCAAGAAGGTGCTGATGAAAGATTTTGAGATGACTAATCTAGGAAATATGTATTTCCTAGGGATGGAGATCGTGTACTATGAGAAAGGTATAATTATGCATCAGCTGAAGTATGAATTTGAGCTTCTGAGAGATTTGAGCTGCTGAGTAGTAAGGATGCGGTCACACCTTCAGAAACAAATCACAAATTGGATTCTGATCCTAAGGATGATAATGTAGATGCGACAACTTTCAAATAGTTGGTTGATTTTCTGAGATATTTGTGTAATATCATGCCTGATATTTGTTATGCAGTTGAAATGGTTAATAAATTCATGAGTAAATACTCTCCATTTAAACATATAACTAATAATTAATAAATACTCTTATTCATAGGACTTGTCAATAGAAAATGTAATAATAGTAAACTAGCATAAAAGATATAAAGTTTTATGCAGAGCCACCTTTTATCTATCTATTATCTATGAATATTAAAGTAGCAGGTATTGAAAAGTTAGAAGGTGTTAAAATGGGAAATTCTATTATTCATTGGACAGTGTTTGATTTCATTGGATTAATTTTTTTCAATTCAAACTTGTCCGTTTCAATCTACTGAAACATAAAAATGTGGCTTGTGACCATTTATGTTTAGGCAGGTATGATCATTTTCTCTATCTATGTGCAGACGAGCATAGCTCTATTTTTTTCTGCATGAGCAAAAATTGTTATACACATATTATTAAAATATCAATAATCATTTTCATTATATTGTTATCATCAAAATTCCTCAATTAAATATTATTGCTCTTTAGATCACTTTTAGTTCAATAATCTACATTTTTTATGATTGTATGAACAATTTTTCCAAGTTTAAAAAATATTTAATTTATGGACAAATTGACATTTTAATTTAAATATTTATTAGGGTTTAAGCAATCGAACCAATGAATTTAAAAGACAAACATATCAATAGAATATATCTTAGAGATATTTAACAAAAATTACAATTTTATAATTGGCTTCTTGCAACTCCAAAGTGCTAAGATGTGCTTAATTATAATTAAAAATTCAGAGAATTTTCAATTATAAAGGAATCAAACATTTTTAAACTTATTACATGCAAAAGAAGAAAAAATGAGTCAAATCGTCAAATTTATTTATCCTTTGATAGTCGTTCTTTCTTTGTATTTTGTTGTAACCAATGCCATCAAGGGTGATCGTGGAGGCAGACGCAGAATCTGTAAGTCTTTTCTTCACACCATTTTCAAAGATTCTTTCACATCAAATACATACTATTTTTTTAAATCAACTATTTATTAAAACAACCTTTTATTTTAATTTGACATTGCAGTTTATCCATTCCCTTGTAAATATAACTGGGATTGTTACAATAAAGCATGTCACGTTCCTTTAAGACCTAGGTGCATTTCTTCTAATTGTGAGTGCATGGAAGTAGAATAAAGTTGAAAAATAATGCTACTTCAAATCGTATTATTTTATTTGTACATTATAATGTTGGTAACTTTATAATTTCTCTCACAATTTGATTTATATTTTTATCTTTAAATTTATTTGTCAAAAGAGAGGAGAAGAGAGGAAATGATGATTTTAATTAAAAATATATTTTGCTTACAAAAGGATGGGAGAAATTTTATGAATAATTTATATTTTTATTCTTATTATTTTATATAATTCATATGATATTTAAAGATGAAAGTTTTGTAATATTTTTTATAATAAAATATGCAGATATAGTTAAACAAAATTTTTAATGTTGAATGATTAAAAAAATTATAATTTATTATATATCATCAAAAATTAAGTATACTTAATTGAGATAACTCAATGATACAGATTAAAATATATGTTGATAACAATTTTTTAATTGTGATGAACCAAATAAAAAAACAAATACATAAAATATTTGAGGGATTTTGCATCCTTCTCCTCCCTTCCCCGTCTCATAAAACTTAAACTAAACATATTTAATTAAAAATATTTTCACCCCTCCCCTCCATTTACTCCCAAATCAAACACACTCTAAAGTACTTTAATGGGAGTAAGATCTACCCTAAAAGTTAGATCATCCAAGGAATACTTTCATTCTCAAAAATATATCATTAAGGAATAAAATGTAGGGTTCATGAATATTTTCCAAATTAAAAATAAAGTATCTTAGTATGAAACTAGAGGTAATTGTGTGCCATAGTTAATCGAAGATTAACTCCATCTACTAAAAGTATTTTGGTGGTTGTTAAGAGTTGAACAAAAAGACCAAAATGATATGAGACATTTCTTTTACTCACATGTTGATGATGTTTTCTCTTTCTTGATTTTGAACAGAATACATGAGACAAACTTTTGATTATTGGTTTTCTCTTTCTTAATTTTTTACAAAAATAACTCATTTTTTCAAGAAAATTCCCAAAATATCTCTGGTTTCAAAAAAATTCTTAAACTACCCCATTTTTAGGAGGAGGCGTCAATTCAATTGGCGTCTCCTCTTAAATACTTGAATGGAGGCGCCAACTGGATTGACTAGGGCAGGTGCCCTAGCCAATTGGGTTGGCGCCCCTGTGTAGTACTTAAGAGGAGGCGCCAAGTCAATTGGAGTCTCAGTGTAAAATGGTATTTTTTTTTTGTAAATGGTATATGTGATAGATAAATTTGATATAGGACCAATTGATATTAATAAAATTTGCCCTTTACACAAAGAAACCTAATGGCGATGACCGGAATCACCTAACCGACCTCCGGCCCCACATCCTCTAGCTACCCTAACCCGTGGCCCTAATCCACGTTGATGATTCGGTACCGGTGTTTGAGCATCTGAGGGGCCAGGAGCGTCACTTCCAACTACAAGAGAAGGCCTGTTGAGGTAGTCAGACAAGTCGCCATAGTCTTCAGTATGCATTGATGGTGTACCGCCGTAGCTAAGCTCATGACACATGCCAGAGAAGTTGGGTTGTGGTTGACTCATTGATGGGCGACCGGGACGGTTGAAGGGAGACATGGGTGTGAACGATGCGTCGAGGAAAGGTTGGAAAGGTTGTTGGGGTGTTTGGTATAGATAGGGTTGTTGGATGTTTTGATTTTGTGAGGTTTGGGCTTCTTGGCTATGGTAGGAGGAGGGGCGGTTGGTGTTGAATGATCGTTGGGTGTTCTGGCTTAGGCGACTTTGGTAGGGTGACGGGGTGGGTGCGAAGCGATGTTGAGTCTCAGGTTGATGGTCAATTTGTTGGTGGTGGTATGGGGTATGCTCTTGGTATTGGGGTTGGGTGTATGGTATGTTTTGGTTGTATGTTTGTGTGTTGGTTGAACGGAACGTTTGACGGACAGGGGGTTGTGTGTATCCGGTCTGACACTGTTGTTGGAGGTTTGATGTTGAGGTGTCAGGTGTGTAAGTCATCTGGCGTGGGTCGTACAAGTACATATCCTCGGCGATGAACTGAAAACCAACCGATCTGTACCAAACCATATAAGTACGACTTGGTTTTTCTTCAGTTGGCATGACTGCGTCAGTTAACACATGGTCATGACGGTGCTTCTATTTGCGACACTCCGATCTTGCGAAGCTTTGTCATGGGTCGAAGTTCCATTGGTTGCTAACTTTGCGCAGATGCCATTCTCCTAGACTAGCTGGGGGATCTGGGATGTTTTGGGGCATACCGAATTGCAGCTTCACACGATCATTGTTGTGCATCTCCATAGTTGTGAACTGTATTATCGGTGTGCATGCAGTCCATACGGCCGCATCTTCAGCGTTGACCTCATGGTCATGATCCAAATTAAGGTATGGACGCCAAATGAATTGAAATATGAAAGAAGATAGGATTATAATCTAGGTAGAAGAAGTTAACAAAATATAACGAAATTATTAAGTTATTTTCCTTACGTCTGTCGGTCGAAGGTGATCCAACAGGTTGCGATACTGAGGAATACAGTGTCTTGGACGTCGCTTCACAAGCCAAACTCAAATCTCTAAATTGCTCCAACAATTCAAACTCTCGAATCATCAACATAGACATGTGCAATGACTTCCTACTCAATGCATCGGCTACAACATTCGCCTTTCCAGGATGATAATTCAAACCAAAATCATAATCTTTCAAGAATTCCAACCATCTCCTTTGCCTCATATTCAATTCTTTCTGATCAAACAAGTACTTCAAACTCTTGTGATCACTAAACACATCAAATCGCGATCCAAACAAATAATGTCTCCAAAGCTTCAACACAAACACAACGGCGGCCAACTCTAAGTCATGCGTCGGATAATTCCTCTCATGAACTTTAAGTTCCCTTGAAGCATAAGCTACCACTTGCCCTTTTTGCATCAGAACACCTCCTAAACCCAATAAAGAAGCATCACAATACACAACGAAAGTTTCTAACGGATCCGGTAAAATTAAAATAGGAGCCGTAGTCAATCTTCTCTTAAGCTCTTGAATATTCGCTTCACACTGCGAAGTCCAAATGAAAGCTTGACCTTTCCTAGTCAACTGCGTCAATGGTAACGACAACTTAGAAAATCCTTCAATGAACTTCCTATAATAACCAGCCAAACCAAGGAAACTTCTAATCTCAGCAACAGACTTAGGGGCTTCCCACTGAGATACAGCTTTAATCTTCGTAGGATCCACAGAAATACCACCACTCGAAATCACATGTCCAAGAAAACTTACTTCACCCAACCAAAACTCACATTTAGAGAGTTTAGCAAACGACTTCCTCTCTTTCAACACCGATAACACAACCTTCAAGTGCTCGGCATGATCCTCTTTACTCTTGGAATGAATCAATATATCATCAATGAACACAACAACAAACTTATCCAGATAATCATGAAAAATTCTATTCATATACTCCATAAATACACCAGGTGCATTAGTCACACCAAAAGGCATCACGGAGTACTCGTAGTGACCATACCTTGTCCGAAAAGCAGTCTTTTGAATATCCTCAGCCTTTACACGAATCTGATGATACCCAAACCTCAAATCAATCTTGCTAAACACACAAGCTCCAACCAGCTGATCCATCAGATCGTCAATCCTCGGAAGTGGATACTTGTTCTTAATCGTCACTTTATTCAGTTGTCTATAGTCAACACATAATCTCATAGAACCTTCTTTCTTCTTGACCAACAGAACAGGTGCACCCCACGGCGACACACTAGGACGAATAAACCTCTTCTCGAGCAAGTCTTCAAGTTGACTCTTCAACTCTTTCAACTCAGAAGTAGACATTCTATAGGGAGCCATCGATACAGGATTAGTTCCAGGAACTAAATCAATCGAAAACTCAACCTCACGTTCCGGCGGTAAATCACTTATATCTTCCGGAAATACCTCCGCAAACTCACAAACTATTGGCAATTCTTCAATCGTCCTCTTCTCACGAATATCCAAAGTTGCCAACAACATAAACAACTTGGCACCACCTTGCACCGATTCATCCACTTGCTTAGCAGACACAAACCAATCTTCCTTCGCACCAACCTCAGGAATAATAACTGTCTTCTCGAAATAGTTGATATACACCCGATTAACTTCTAACCAATACCATCCTCGAATCCGACCTCTCTTCGGGTTCAAGAAAAGCACAACATTCTCAAAACAGGTTAACTAGCCAACACTGCACTCTTGCATGCAACAACATAATGTCCAAGCTCGATACAATTGGAACATCCAAGATAAGCAGACGCTTCTCCCCCACTTATTTCATTCCCAACCTGCAAATGGAAAATAAAACAAGCATCGACAGTGTTCTCACACACATGTCGCATACTAGGGAACAAACATAATTAAACAACCTGGTCGGACGGACCAACCAGACAAACAGTATCGATCGTGTCAGATACACGAATCAAATACAGCAGGATTGGAAAACACTAACGACTATTGACCAACTGGTCGACCATGCTCTGATACCACTAATGTAACACCCCTTTTTCTACCCCAAAATACTTAACATATAATCAGAGTAAATAAGCATGCATATAAACAAAAGGGCGTCACATCGACGTTTTCAAAAACTAAAAGTTTTCAAAAACCAAACATCATTCATCATCAATATACAATACACCTGTTCATTTAAAATAACACATTTCACTTATCATGAATATTCAAGAATATGCGTTCGTAGCGGAAAATAATGAATACTCGTGTATTTCATAAAATGATCCATGTCCCATACCATGATCATCTCTCAATAATCTCCTCAAGATAACTAAAACCATATCCAAAATATTTGGCACTATGGCCTCTCAAACAGCAATTGCAAATAACCATGTTCACAAGTAATAACATACTACATATCCAAATAAGATAGGTGTTCAATACTACTAATCTACCTCGTGTTACATGACCAGAGCATTGACTCACTACTTAGTCAAAACACAACAAGAACTAGCCTCCGAATCTAATCTTTGCGCGAATCACCACTATCTTCAGTACCTGAGCGATGTCACGATAGAACGTCATTCCAACAGAAGGGTGAGAATTCAAATCATTATGAAGAAGTATAATAAAGCACAATGATTAAATCAACAATTAAAGGAATTCATCACACTTCGTATAACCATGTAAATAATACTAACCAATATTTATTTCACATGTTTCAAACATCCATCAAAATGCAAGGAGTATAATATTACAATCCAATACTATATTCCCAATTATATACATAACTACAATTATCACATAATCACATATTTTGCCAAATTATGTATCCAAACATCACCAAATTCAATTACTATACCTCATACACACCTCACAATCACATCAATGCAAACATTCAATTATCACATAACTCTAATGTGACTCAATGCAAGACATGTGACTCTATGCATGTGGTACCGCAATGTGAACCCAACGTTTCACCGCTTTCCGATTCAATATCTAGAATCCAAGCCACGCTTCCGATCCGGACAAGATCAAAGCCACTACGTCTATTTCCAATTAAGGATCAATGTCTACTACGCCTATTTCCAATTAAGGATCAACGTATGCTATGCCTATTTCCATTCAAGGATCAACGTCTACTACGCCTATTTCCAATTAAGGATCAACGTATGCTACGCCTATTTCCATTCAAGGATCAACATCTACTACACCTATTTCCGATTAAGGATCAACGTATGCTACGCCTATTTCCATTCAAGGATCAACGTCTAATACCATGTGAACCCACAGTTTCACCTCTTCCACCATGAAGCCGACCATGCCATGAATGAATGTACAAATACCAACACATATGCAATTAAGATCATCTCTACCATCTTAACATTCCACATATCACCATAATTCAACTCGATGAATTATCCATCAATGGTACATATACACATCCATAACAATATATCATTTACAATATAAACTAATTATCAAACACGCGCACTAGATTTCATTGCAAATGAATACAACTTTTAAAATCTCAATTTTTCATTTTTTCAACAGTGGTAACCGGTTAACGCTCGGTGGGTAACTGGTTAACATAAAACAGAGCAAGTTGTAACACCTCAAAATTTGCCCTCCTCTCTTGGGACTAGTTTAGCATATTGCATCTCATTTTTAGGACATTAGGCATTACATCTTTGCATATCATGTGCAATAAGTAAGTCATCCTCCTAAGTCTTTCTCAGAAGATAAAGAGGTTAAAAGATTCAAGCTTGAGGGTTTCATGAATTGATCACTAATCATCTGAGGTTTGTGCTTCAATTAGGGTTCTTGGTTCCTCAAGGAGGCTGGTTATTATCTTGATTGCAATGGTACATCACCATCATCATGGTCTTATCATCACCAAGAGGTTCATTGTGCCTGATCATGTTCCTTGGGATTAGGGTTTTGACCTCTGGTCAACCCTAATCAGTTGCATTATACCAATCAGGGTTCTCAAAGGAGATGAGGTCTTTAATGAGATAGAGATCATCATATGGTTTTGTTGAGCTTGTATAAGCTAGGGTGTCATTTTGGAGCCCTTTCATCAGGAGATTGAGGCTCAAAGTCATATGTGCATGGCCAGGTCATCTATCAACTACAAAAGTCAACTGCAAAGTCAACTGTTGGATTTGGAGGTGGGAAGTGATTAGAAATACTTCATTCATGTTCAAACAAGTCTCATTTGACATTTCAAACATCAACATTGGAGAAAATAAAGTCAGGACAAAACTTTCCAAAAATAGCAGGTGACCTATAATTTGAAATTGCCAAAAATGGAAAGGTTTTCAACTCAAGATTACATCATCAAGAAAGCTTCAAATGAAATTTTGTTGAACATGAAAGTTGTAGATCTTTCTCTCCCATTTCCAAAAAGTCCAAGATCATCAATTTCTCATGTGTGGTTAAGGAGATATGATCAAAACTTGACAAAGTGAACATGGAACTTCAAATGGGCATAACTTCTCAACCAAAAGGCCAATTCAAGTGGTTCTTTTTGCTACATTCTCATCATGACCTCTAGTGTCAAAATCTTGCATTTCATTACATCAATTACATCCACATGAACATTTGATAATTCTTGCATTTTTGGAGGGAAAAATTGGAATTTAAATTTTGTGCATTATTTGAACATGCTACCATCACCATTGGCTCCAAAACACCATTTTGAGGGAAATTAAGTGGAAATTCGTACTGTTCACCATGCATTTTCATGCATAAGGGTGAAAAACTCAATTTGCCAAAACACTCCCTAATTCACTAATTCCATTTGCATTTGCTTAAACCTTTTCCTAATCATGATTAACCTGGACTATAAATGCTTAATCATAACATAATTCATCACATTTCCCAATTCTAGATCTAGAATTCTCAAAATCTCAAAATTCTCTCTCACTTTTTTCTCCAAATTTCTTCAATCACTTGCATTTTTCTTTGATTCATTCATGATCATGAGCTATTACTGAGCACTTTTGCACGTGGAAGCAGAGGAATTTGTTGCTATATTGTTCATGTTCAAAGTGTGGAGCTTCCATGGCAAGTGAAGATTGAGCAAGATTCAAGAGCATTTGAGCCTCATATTCATCATCATTCATCTTAAGGAGTGTATTGAAGGAGATCTAAGGCATCAAGAGCATTGGAAACGTGCGATTACAAGTGCTGCTCATCAAGAGGTCACTTTTTCGACCTCCTTATTTCTACAAATTGTTGTTATAGTCTTGTAGATCTCTTAATGGTGATGAATCTGCACTTTGAATCGAGCAATTTGATGCCATATCCATGAAGATCCATGTGATTTAAGTTTTGATGTGAAATGTTAAATCCTTCGATCCATGCATGTTTGTGTGTTTTTTTATGAATGAATCTTGAATCCTTGTTGTATGTTGAATGATGAATTGAATGATGTACATGTTTTTGATTTCTGGAATGTTTGAGAATTTCTGGAAATTGGATGAAGAACATTCATCGTGTTCTTCATGATGCATGCATGTTTCCAGTTTACCTATGCATTTACCTGCGGAACGCATAGCGCCACCTAGGGAATTACCTGCGAGTTCATCGCTATTTCCTGCGGATTTTTCAAATGGTGTTGACGCGCGCGTTAGGGTTTCAGGTCAAAACGTTGCCGTTTTTGCATGGCGCGCTTGGGAATTCAAATCCAGTCAGGGATCGATTCCTGGCTGGTGCATTTCTTCAAAATGCCTTGCCATTATTTCTTCTCCCTTCATGTTTTCATGCTATCTCCATTTTTTTATTTTTTGTTTTCTTTCTCAACTTCCAAAATTCATAACAAATGGAAAATTGATCCAAAAATTGTGAGATTTTTTGCATGATGATCCTGATCCTCTCTAGTTTTTTATGAATATTATTTTGCAAATGGTGCATGGCTGGAAAATATTTGGTGCTAGGGTTTGTGTACATGTGTCCCTTCTTGACATTGCCTTGCTTATTCATTTGTGAAATGCTCAATTTTAATCTAATGCTTCTGAAATTTTACATGTTGAAACTAGACATCTTGCTGGACATTTTGGTGTTGAGTTTGCATTTTTATCAATTGCCATTGCTGATTTATGATTTTTCTAAGTTAGGTGTGACAATTTGTGTCACACCTTGTGATGTCCAACTTGAGTGATGTATTTGCCTTGCCAAATGAATTCCAATTGCCTTGATTTTTTATATGATGCTTTATATGGATGTTGTGAATGCTCATGATTTTTCTTGGAATTTTTGGATTGATTTCTGATTTTATTGAGATTTTTCCTTCTGGATGATCACATTTGAACTTTTGAATTGCATTGAATTTCATTCTTTTGGGAAATGCTTGTTCTTTATCCAATGGATGTGAAATTTTGCACACTAATTCTAGACATGTTGAATGTTGTTTTGGCTTTGGTTTGAGGGCTTTACCATGTTTCATTTCTGTTTTAGGCTTGTGCTAAGTTGGTGTGCCAAGTTGTGTCACATATGTGCTTGATTGTGCTTGCCTTGACTTATGCAATTTGATTACCATGCCTAATGTTGTCCAAATGCTCTAATTTTTTGTGTGATGATCATGTTGTATGTCCTTTTTACTCATGAATTTTTCCAAGATTATTTGAAGCATTTTTGATTTATTGTGAATTTGTTCATTCTGGTGTCTCAATGTGATCACAACTTGCATACCTTGCCATGTTTGGTTCATGAAATGGTTTTGGTAATTGATATTGAGATGAGACCTTTTGGATTGTGTTCTTAATTGAATGAGGATGATTCATATCAAATTTCATGTTCTGTTTTGGATTTTTTCTCCATCTTTGACCCTAGGCTTTGACCTAGTGGTTGGTTGCTTATGTTTGAGCTTTGATTTCAGGTGGAGCACTCAAGTTCCATAATTGTTGATGCTCTATCACTTGAGCCTTTGATGTTTACTTATGACTACTAACCTTGTGTGTTTTGTAGGGTTGTTAACTCATTTGAGTTTGACTTGTTGGCTTATGCCTTTGCTCATTGGGTTTGACTGTTTGATATTCATGTTATCTGTTTGTCTGTACAGTTGAACTGATTTGTGTGATGTTTCCACAGGTACATTAGTTGCTTAAGTTCACTTTGAAATTTGCTTTTGCTTGGTTGCTTAACCACATAGGTATAACTCTCTGACTTCATGTAGTCTGGAAGACCTGTCCTGTTACTTGGGCAGACACCTGTCTGAAGTCCTCCTTAAGAGGCAATGCTTGTGAATGTTTATTTTTGTGCCAAGCAGGAAAAGTCCTTTGTTAAGGCAATTGGCAGATAAAAGAGATGTGTAATCCATCTCCTGCTATTCAGTGTGTCATCCACTTTGCTCACACCTTGTGTTGATGCATTGTGGATATTAACCCAAGATCTTTGTTGTGTCAGTCATATGTGGAGAAGAGTTCCAACTTTCTGAACTCCCACTTTCACTTGTCTGAAGCTCTCCCAGGCCAGGGATAAGAGTTGTGAGGTCTTACCCTCACTTCCCATTTCATCTGCTTCACCCTAACTCTCAATGTTAGGGTTAAGAGCTAACTACACCTGATTCCAGTTGGCTTTTGTTTCACAGCCTAACCTTGTATGAGCCCAATTGTGTGCATATAGTGTGTGTGCTTGCCTTTTGTGCTTGTATGTGTTTGCTTGTGCTGTTTAGGATAGCTTGCTGCCTGTGCGAGTTAGATAGAAACCTCAACCTAGGACCATTGTGGATTGCATGATAGCTATTAGGCTCGAGTCAGTCTCCCTTTTAGTTTGTCATTTCCCAGTCTCTGGTTAGGAGAAAGTTTCTCCCCTGTTAAGGGGAACTACGTTGCCCTAATCCTCATACCAGATGAGGTACGTAGGCAGGAGATCGTACGAGATCTCTCCAGGCACCCCTTTTTTCTTTTGTGTATGTTTGCTTGACAGTTATTAGGCTCGAGTTCCAGACTCCCTATTAACTTGTCTGTTGGTTGACCTTCTTGTGGGTGTTAGGATATGGATGTAAGACCAGCGATTGGCAGTCCGTATCCTATTGGTGTTTGTTTGTGTGGAGTTTGACGTAAGTCCAGCGATTGGCAGTTGGTTTCCTGTGTGTGTTTGTTGGTTCGGAGTCTGATGTAAGTCCAGCGATTGACATTCGGTTTCCAGGTTTGCCTGTTTGTGTGGAGTCTGACGTAAGCCCAGCGATTGGCAGTCGGTTTCTTTGCGTGTGTTTTGTTTGGCGTTCGTGAGCCGAACTACGGTAGCTCTGATTCTCATTCCAGATGAGATACATAGGCATAAGATGCGATATCCTAGCGAGCCCTTTCCCCTCTTCTCCCACCTGTGTCTATTCCAGTGTGTGTGTGCATTCTTTTGAGCAGTGTTTAGCAACCTTTCTTCTATTCTTTTGAGCGTGGATCCCGTCGAGTACGACGGATGCGTAGGGGTGCTAATACCTTCCCTTCGCATAACCGACTCCCGATCCCATCTCTCTTTGGTCGCGAGACCATGTCTTTTCCAGGTTTACTTCGAGCGTTTCCTTTCCCTCTTTTGGGATAAATAACGCACGGTGGCGGCTCTGTTTGTTTTGTTTTTGCCCGCCGGTTGTTTTTCGCGGATGCAACAGCTGGCGACTCTGCTGGGGAAATTAGAAGTTGACCTCTTGTTGGTCCATCTTCCCTAAGCGAGTCTCTCCTAGCGCTCTAGGATAGTTTAGGTTGCTTGTGTTGTTCTATTTATTGCATTTATGATTATTATGTTGTATATATATTTGCATAAATGTTTGCATGCATCATACTATCATTGTGTTGTCTTCTGTGCAGGTGGTTCCTCTGATTTGGGGGGGGGGGTGTTCTGAGTGGGGCTAAAACCCAGGCCCGAGTATACACCTAGGATTAGTGTGGTCTCACGTTTCCTCACATGTTGGATCAGCATGTTGTTGCGACGTGACATACCACAAGCCGGACGAGGTTCTTCTGAGTGAGCTCTTCCTTAGTGGGGTATTCCACTCTGGTTGGGTTATCTCTTTAGGGCTGTTGACTTCGGTGACCGTGCTTTCCCGGATCTTTGGTTTAGACGATTGTCGAGACCATTATCCGCCTTAGGATGACCTGATTAGAATTCACCTGTGAGGGGAGGGTTGATTCTTACAGATGCATGTTTTGATGGTGACTAATGGTTCAGCTATTGATCAGAGTTCTATTTATAAGTCGGATTTATGGATTTATTTCTGAGACATCGGAGTGCTGTCCGTGGTATTTATCAGTGGGGATCCGTTTATTTCAGGATTCCCTGGGCTGGTTCAGAGGGTCTTGTGGTTATCTGTTCAGAGGATCTCTGGTGATGATGGTGATGTATCATTCTGTTCCGTTTATTTCGGAACCCCAAGTCGGATTTGTGGTTACATATTCCTTCAGATGGTTGTGATCGGTTCAGAGGCCGCAACTCAGTGCAGTGAATGATCAGATGACTTGGAGGATGGCACAGTGCATTGCATTCATACATCAGCATCATTCACATTTTGCATTTATCTGCATCTAACTCATGTTTATCCATATGCAGGGGACATTCTTGATTGAGATCCTGGTTGAGAGACTTCTTTGTTCCAGACATGAGGACCGGTTTGAAGGACGATGTCGTCTACAGTTTCTTCGACCCAGAGATTGGTGTGTTGAGAGATATGATAGCATTGATTACCCCTGACCATGTGGGTTTGTTCCGTGAGGCATATGGTGGTATTCTGAAGTTGGTTTTCAGGCTCACAGATAGTGATAGGAGCGCCATTCATACTCTTCTCCAGTTCTATGACCCGGGCTTGAGATGCTTCGTCTTCCCGGATTACTTGTTGGGACCCTTGATGGAGGACTATGCCAGCATCCTGGGTATTCAGATCCGAGATCAGATTCCTTTCTTTGCCACTAAAGCTGAGCCTGTTGTTGCTGAGATTTCTCGTGCTCTTTATTTGAGCTCGGACGTGACAAATGGGGGTTTGAAGGAGAAGGGAAAGCTTCCTGGTTTTCATCTGAGTTTCTTGGAGGCTAAAGCCAAGGAGCATGCCGTTGTGGGTAATTGGAGGACCGTCTGTGCTTTGATTGCTGTGAGCATCTATGGGATCGTCATGTTCCCTAATCAGAAGAACTTTGTGGACATTAATGCCATCCGGGTGTTTATGCAGGGGAATCCTATTCCTACCTTGGTTGGGGATGTTTATTACTCGGTCCATAATCGGAACGAGAAGCGGCGAGGGGGATTGATCAGATGTTGTGTTCAACTGTTGCACAAGTGGTTTATGGGGTATTTGCCTTCCAGAGGTGCTTTTGTTTCTCTTGATCCTACAGTTAATTGGGAGACCAGGTTGATGGGTTTGCGGGCCAAGGACATAGCTTGGACTCACAATGGTATGGCTGGACGAAACTTCATTTATAGTTGTGGGAGCTTTCCCAATGTGCCTCTTATAGGAGTTCAGGGTTGCATTAATTACAACCCGACGCTTCTTAGGAGACAAATGGGGTTTGCTATGGAGGTTCCTCCTCTTGAGCGCGAGATTCAGGAGTCTTTCTACTTCCCAGCTGAGGGTAATCTTTTACAGTTGAGGCAGGTGTCCGGGGCATGGCGAAATATTCAGAGAAAGGGCAAGGTTCCTTTTGGCAAAGTTAATAGCAGGTCTCTTCCTCCATTTGATGATTGGCTTAGGAAGAGGATTGAGCTCACCCATCTACCATTTTCTGGAGGTGATCCTTGGTGTCCAGTGATTGAGGGGCCACGTTCTTCTGTTAGCATGGAAGAGTTCCTTGAGATGAAGAAAGCCAGAGATCAGCTGCAAGCAGAGAAGACTGAGATGGAGATGAGTGTTGCTAGGATTCAGATGGCTTATTAGGAGATCAGAGGGAGGATGGAAGATCAGAATAAGAGACATGCCATGGAAGCGAAGCGCTTTGAGATAGACACTGCCTATTACCGCAAGATCAGCCAAGCATTGGAGTCGTCTACAAAGGAGCATGACCTTACCAAGGAGAAACTAGCTAGGGCCTTGAGGGTTATTGAAGATGAGAAGAGGAGACAAATCCTTGTGAGGGATCAGAGAGATGCCAGAGCCAAAATCATTGCTACAGAATGGGAAGCTGAGAAAGCGAAGATTATTGCTGAGAGAGATCACTACATTGCTGAGAGGGATCATTACTTCCGACAGATGAAGATCCACCAGAAGGAGATAGGGAGATTGCAGCAGGAGAACACTGAGCTTAGGTTCACGGTGAAGTTTACCAAGATGGTTGATGATGCAGAGCCGTCTGTGGGACCTTCGTCAGTGTAGACCTTTCTTATTTGTGTTGGATTACCGTCAGGCCTGTTGACGGAATTCACTTGCTTGTATTTTCATTCTGATTCTGGAGAATTGCATGTGATTTGTATCGACTTGATGTATGACTCTCGCACTATTAGTGCACTTTTTGATATGCAATGGTTGTTTTCATTCAGTGATTGATCTTCAAGCTTTATTTGCTTTCCTATATGCTTTCACATGGCACACACATGGTTGGGTGGTATTTTTGCTAAATCATAATTCTCTGATCTGAATGAGGAAATCAATCAAGGAATATCAGAATATTGCTGCCGAATTATTATCTGTCTCGATGAAGCCAGGGTCAAAAGACAGAGTGTTCCTCGTGTGGATAGACATTGCATTCATGCATAATCATAATAACTTGTTTTCTATTTTGCAGGTGTCAGTTTCTAATGTGCTTGGTTGTTTCAGGAATCATTGCTCGTGCGCGTAGAGTCATTCCCTTGCACACAACTCGTCCGCACCGATATTTTACCAGATGCAACTGTAGCGGTGTATTCGTCGCTATATGGTCTATTGATTAAACCATAAGCAAAGCATACAAAGAATCGAGTCGCCACCGCACTTTTATTTATCCAAAGGAATGGCTAAAAAGCGAACAAAAGCCTAAGAAGTTTTACACATAGAAAACCAATGAAAAGATCAGAGAATTTGGGTAAGGGGTAAATTACGTAATGGGAAGGTGTTAGGCACCCAAAACGTCCTAGGTACTCCTAGGGAGCCCTTTTCACACTTGTTGTACGAAACGTTATTTGTTTATGAAACATTTATTGTGCAAACATGGATTGAAGAGATGAGAAAAGAATATACAAGTTATTATTTTTGTGTTTGAACGGATGAACCCGTTGCCTACGTACCTTCCATGAAAGGTAAGGATCAAAACGTCGTAGTTCGGCTAAAGATTTCCAAAATATGAATGGGTTCATTTTAAAACAAAAGCCCTAAGGTCTTTCGTTATCCACGGGAGAAAACTCAACCTTATACAAACAACAAGTCCACCATGTGAGAAAAGCTTCAACTTGCTAGTGAGGGGTTAACCCTATAATAAGCAAGGAAGTCTTACAATTCAATCACTAAGGACAAGAAAGTGAGATTAATATCAACCAACTAGGATAAATCAAACCTATGGCTAATGTATGAAAACTTATCAAGGATGGACAAAGCCACAAAACAATTGAATGAGTGAAATTAACCAATTAGAATTTATTCACAAAAGATGGTCAAAGTATGATTAGAATTCAATTCAAAGAAGTATTATGAAAATGAAGTTTGAAAAATCAAAGGCTTAAAGCCTAGGTTTCTAATTTGAAACGAAATGAAAATGTTTGCACAATGGTTTCAAGTTTTGGATTAACATGCCCAATGGAGGTTTAAAGAAACAAAAGGTGGGAGGGTGAGGGAGTGTAAAACTTCTTAGATGGTCACCTCTTGAAATCATATAAAAGATGATCCAAGTGTGTCCTTTGGAATAGGCAATGAGCAATAACAAAATAAACAAGCAAATGGATACCGGATGCCAATCAATGGACTTATACCAATCTCACCAACAAAGGTGGATACCGGATACCAATCAATGGATTTACACCAATCTCCTAAAACAAACAATGATACCAGATGCCAATCAATGGACTTACACTAGTCTCACACCATATCATTGGAAACAACTGCCAAGTAATGGACTTATGCTTGTCTCCTCCATGGACAAAGCAAAAATGCTATAAAGCAAAGTTTATGAAATGATATACAAATGATAATGATAAATGCACTAAGGCACACATAAGAAGATATGCACAGATGAATCAAACAATCAGACAAACAAGTCAATTAGCACCCACTATACACAAGCAATTAGGCTCAAGCAAGGTTAGACTTTACAGTCAACTGGAATGGGGTATGTTGTGCTCTTAACCTTAACATTGAGAGTTAAGGTGAAGCAGATGAAATGGAGATGAGGGGTGTGCCTCATAGCTCTTATCCCTGGCCTGGGAGAGCTTTGAATGATAGAAGGTGTGGGAGTTCAGAAAGTTGGAACTCTTCTCCACAAGTGATTGACTCTATAGATCTTGGGTTAATATCCACAATGCATCAACATGTTATGTGAGCAAAGGGAGGACACACCGAATAGTAGGAGATGGACTACACATCTCTTTTATCTACCAATTGCCTCATAAGAGGACTTTTCCTGCTTGGCACAAAGAGTAAACAATCACATGCATTGCCTCTTAAGGAGGACTTCAGACAGGTGCCTGCCCACATAACAGGACAGGTCTTCCAGACTACATGAAGAAGAGATATTATACCTAAGTGGTTAAGCAACCAAGCAAAAGCAAGTTCAAAATGAACTTAAGCAACTAATGTACCTGTGGAAACATCAAACAAATCAGTACACAACTCAGACAATCAAACAACATCAAGATCAACAGTTAAACCCAATAAGCAAAGGCATAAGCCACAAGTCCAAACTCAAATGAGTTAACAACCCTACAAAACACACATTAGTAACCAAAAGAAAATATCAAATGCTCTCAAGATGAGGCATCATCAATTGTGTAACTTGAATGTGTAACCTGAAACAAAGCTTCAAACATGAGAGGCAAACCACTAGGTCAAAGCCTAGGGTCAAAGATGGAGAAAAAATTCAAAACAGAAGCTAAAATTTGACATGATGAAACTTCAAACAATTATTGACACATAGCAAAAAGTCTCACATCAATATCATTTACCAAATGCATTTTATGATCAATTGAAGTTCAAGGCAATTTTAAGGTGCAAATGTGATCAACCAGAATGAAAAATCTCAATTAAATCAGAAATGATTCACAAAAATCTGGGAAAATTCATGTATATTCAAGACATCTCATATGATCAGCATGCAAAAAATCAGAACAATTAAGCATCATTTGATAGGGTAAACACATAGCACAAGATGAACATCAAAAGGTGTGACACAAATTGTCACACCTACTTAGAAAAATCACAAACCAGAAATGATAAATGATAAAAATGCAAACTCAACACCAAAATGTCAAGCAAGGAGTCTAGTTTCATCATGCAAAAATTCAGATTCATTGGATCAAAGACAAGGATTTCACAAATGCATAAGCAAGGCAATGTCAAAATGAATACATGTTCATAAACCCTAGGGCAAAAAAAATTCCAACCGTGCACAAATTATGAAAAAATATCCAAAAAAAACTAGAGAGAAAATGTGACCTAATGCAGGAATCCTCATATTTTTTGGATGAATATTGGATTTGATATGATTTTTTAAAGATGCAAATGAAAATGAAATAAAAATTGAACAAGAAAATAAATTAATTTGAAAATTGAAGTTGGCGCCTCCCTGTACGCAGCGTTTCATTAATCATAAAGCCTGGCCAATCAGAATTGAGCATGGACGCGCGCATGCACCAATAGGAACAAACCCCTAGGAACTTAAGGCAACGGTTTTAACGTGAATCAAAGCGTGGCCAATATACTGTACTTCATCTTCTTCAAACGTGTTTCCATGAACAGTAGACCAATCAAGAACACGATGAACATTTTTCTCAGAATTTGAAACTAAACATATATTCATGTAGCCTAAACCTCATGGATCAACAATCAAACATCAAATAGGCATGGATCATCAAGAATCGTTTGGATCGAGCAACATCAAGATTCATCATCAAAATTCAAATCATCGAAACTAAGTGAATAATGCACAGTTTTAAGTGATTCAAAGCTCAACATGCTCACACAACCAAGATCTACAAGTTTAGCATAACAAAAATGAGAAATAAGAGACACGATTTCATGACCTCTTGAAGAGCAGCTTTCGAATCCACGCGTTTCAGGCCTTGCAATGCTCAAATGACCTTCTAGCAAGCTTGTAGAGTTGATTGGAATGAAGATTGAAGTTCAATTGCTCACGATTCCACAGAATTTGAAATTCACCATTGTTGTGTTCTTGCTTCAAGCTGCTTCAGTTTGCACGAATTGGCTTGGATCTTGCTTGAATCTTGATCACTAATGATACTAGATGATGAATTAAGCAAGAAAATGCCAATTGATTTGAAGAAATTGAGAGAAAAAATGAGAGAAAAGTTTGATGAAATTTTGTAGATCTGAAAATTATGAGGTGTTCCCCCCCAATTCTGTTAGGGTTTTAGCTTATACACTCTCTATTAATCAAGCTCTAATCATGCTTAACCAAATGCTAATGAAAATTAGTGAAATGAGGTGTTTATGCAAATTTGGTCATTTCACCCTTGCATGGTAAATATGAGTGAACAGTACACGAAATGCAATGTATTTTCACTTAAAATGACATTTTAAAATCAATGGCAATTGCAAAACATTTGAATTATGCACCAAATTCAAATTCCATGTTTTCCCTCCAAAATTAAGTGAATTTGCAAAATGTTCATGTGATGAGAATTGATGCAATGCGATGCAAGATTATGAAATTATAGGTCAAAACAAGAATTTAGCAAAAAGAGCCACATGATTTGGAGCATTGGTTTGAAAGTTATGCACTTTTGAATCTCCATGTACACCTTGCCATGTTTTGATCATAATTCCTTAACCACACATGAGAAATGAATGATCTTGGACTTTTTGGAAATAGGAGAGAAAGATCTACAACTTTTATGTTTAACAAAATTTCATTTGAAGCTTCCTTGATGATGTAATTTGAAGTTGAAGTTAGGTTAAAACCTTTCCATTTTTGGCAATTTTGAATTATAGGTCACTTTCTATTTTTGGAAAGTTTTGACCTGACTTTATTTTCTTCAATGTTGATATTTGAAATGTCGAATGAGACTTGTTTGAACATGAATGAAGTATTTCTAATCACTTCCCACCTCCAAATCTCACAGTTGACTGGGCAGTTGACTTTCTAGGCCTTCAGTTGACCTAGCTATGCTCAGATGAAATTCAAGCCTCTATCACTCGGGATTTTGATTCAAAATGATGTCATGGCTCATATGCACTCTTATGAATGATTATGGTGCCCAAATTCTCAAGAATGGCCACCATCTATTGCTCAATGACTGCTTTTGACTGCTTTGACTGTTGATTGCTTCATCTGCAAGACAAAGGTTAGATGACATATTTTTGTACTTTTGGTTAGTGATAAAGAGAAAAGCAATGATATACATATGCCAAACATGCTTGGTGATCAAGAATCACACTCAAAAGATGACCCACCCACAAGGAGGGAAGCAAGGTGCACAATGATCCTTGAGGCAATGATATGATTTGATATGATGCCATGAGGGATCTTAGGGACAAAATTGGGGTCTTACAGCAACACACCCAGGTTGATGGATCTACCCAATACAGATTTTCTCGAGCTGAAGGAGAAGATGAATAAACTGATCAATATCATGCAAGGGTTTACCGTCGGGCAGAAAGCACTTGCTGATAAGGTGGAGAAGCTCGAGCGGGCTTCAGCTGCTAACAGTGGTGTTAACTTGGAGGGTGTCTCTAACCATGGCCTTGGTGGTTCCAGGGATGGAGGAGATCTTGGGAAGAGGACAACTGTTGGTGTAGTGACTAATAATGCTGGTGGTTTTGGTGCTGCCACAAGCGGTAGACCAGGTCTAATGGGCAACAATTTGAAGGACGGTCTGTTTCCTCCTTTCTTTGGGGCTGAGGAGGATAGAGAGGAAGACAGGGAAGCTGATCAATTCTCTATGTTCAATGAACCATTTGGTCAATATGGTGTCCAACCACCAAATAAGGAGATTCAGTTGCTGGCAGAGAAGATCAGGGCTCTTGAAAGCCATGCTACTCCAGGGTTTGTTAACATGTCTAATATGGGGCTGGTCGAGGGAATTGTGATCCCGCAGAAGTTCAAAGCGCATGCATTTGACAGATACAATGGGAGTTCCTTCCCGGAAACTCACCTCCAGGCTTTCGTCTGCAAGATTTCTGCTTATACAATGGACCAGAAGCTGTGGATGTACTTCTTCCAAGACAGTTTGTCTGGAGGATCCCTGTAATGGTACACCAAGCTGAAATCTTCTGACATCAAGAGCTGGCAAGATCTTGGCGATGCATTCTTTAAACAGTACCAGTTCAACGCTGACATGGCTCCTAGTCGTACCCAGCTGCAGGGTATGTCTCAGAAGCCTAATGAGGGGTTTAAAGAGTATGCGCAGAGGTGGAGGGAGCTGGCTGCCCGAGTCCAACCTCCGTTGGTAGACCAAGAGATGTCAGATCTGTTTATGGGTACCCTGCAGGGGACCTTTGCTGAAAGGATGGTTGGTTGGCCGGTTACTAACTTTGCTGATATAGTGGTGGCCGGAGAAAGAATTGAAAGTTGGTTGAAGCTGGGGAAGATACAGGGTAATGCTTCATCATCTAGATCGAAGAAGCCCTTTGGGAATGGTCAGAGGAAGAAGGAGGGTGATACCAGTGCAGTGTATACCCAAAGAGGTCAGAGTAGGGATCGTTACTACCAGCACACTGCTGTGGTAACCATTCCTGCTGATAATCAGCCTGCACAACAGCAGCAGCAACAATCGCAACAACAACGGCAGCCGTTTCAACAGAGACCGCAGAGGGCTGGGTATCAGGTGAGAGGACGAATGAATGATCGTCAATTCGAT
The DNA here is from genome assembly GCF_024323335.1 of Lathyrus oleraceus. Lineage (NCBI taxonomy): Eukaryota > Viridiplantae > Streptophyta > Magnoliopsida > Fabales > Fabaceae > Lathyrus > Lathyrus oleraceus. The sequence goes on along the minus strand of NC_066583.1, from coordinate 378,760,266 downwards.
AGGCCCCCTGTGACCTATTCTTTCTTGTTGAAAAAGTTGAAAGACTTGGGGTTGGTTCAGCTGAGAACTTTGGCTCCGTTGAGACCTGACCAGAGGCCAGCCAGTTTTGATGAGAACGCCAAATGTGAGTTTCACTCTGGTGCTCCTGGACACAACATAGAAAATTGCAAAGCTTTTAAGCATGTGGTCCAGGACTTAGTGGATTCCAAGGCAATCAACTTTGCACCATCTCCAAATGTGAATGCTAATCCCATGCCAGCGCATGGTCAAATGGGGGTGAACGCAATTTCTGAGGAGGACAGAATTGGGCTGTTGAATGTGGATCAGTTGAAGACTCCATTGGCTGAGATCAAAAGACAGTTATTGAAGAATGGGGTCTTCCCGGGCTGTGATGACTGTTGTGCTGCGTGCACTGTTGTTGTCAATGGGTGTGTTTTCTTGAGGGAGGCTGTCCAGAAGCTGATGGATGAGGGAAGCCTCAAGTTTGAGAAAGTGGATTTGGTGAAGGAAGATGTCTCCACCATAACCATCTACTCCGACCCGGTTGATTTGTCAATGCTGGCCGATGCGGCTCCAGTTACTATCACGGTACCTGGGCCAATTCCTTATGACAAAGATGATGCCGTGCCGTGGCATTATGGTGGGGAGGTGTACTGTAACGGGGAGAAGTTGGAGGATCAGGCTGCAAGTGAAACCACCGTTTCAAAGGTGGATAATGTCGGACCTAATGGTTTCACTCGCAGTGGAAGGTTGTTCGCACCGGACGCTTAGAGAAGTGGAGAAGGAGAAAAAGAAAAGAAAGAAAAGGCCGAGGCTTTAGCCAGGGCAAGAGGAAAACAAGTGGTGAATGAAGGTACTCCTGTGGTGACACCGGCGCCTGGTGGGTCGGAGAAAGAACTTGATGATGAAGCTGAAGAATTCCTGAGAATCATCAAGAAGTCAGAGTATAAACTTGTTGACCATCTGCAACAAACCCCATCTAAGATCTCGATCTTGTCCTTGTTGCTGAGCTCCGAGGGGCATAAAGAGGCTTTGCTGAAAATCCTGAAAAGAGCCTATGTTCCCCAAGAGATCACAATTAATCAGTTAGAGACTGTGGTGTCGAACGTCAATGCCAGTCATGGGCTGGGTTTCACCGATTTGGATCTGACTGTGGATGGGAGGAATCATAATCGGGCTTTACACATTGCTATGGAGTGTAAAGGAGCCGTGCTCTCGCACGTGTTGGTTGATACCGGCTCCTCTTTAAATGTGTTGCCAAAGAAAGCCTTGGCGAAGCTGGACTGCGAAGGTTTAATCTTGACGCCCACTGACCTGATAGTGAGGGCTTTCGATGGTTCAAAGCGGGCTGTGTTTGGGGAAGTGGAGCTCCCGGTGAAGATCGGGCCCGAGGTGTTCAAGTCAGTATTTTATGTCATGGATATTCAGCCGGCATACAGTTGCCTGTTGGGTCGCCCATGGATTCATGCTGCTGGGGCAGTAACCTCGACTTTGCACCAGAAGTTGAAGTATATCTGGGACGGGCAGGTCGTCACCGTTTGTGGGGAGGAAGACATCTTTGTCAGCCACTTGTCATCGTTCAAATATGTTGAAATGGACGGTGAAATATGGGAAACGTCAAGTCAAGCATTCGAAACCGTCAAGGTGGAGAATGCTCTTTTTGCTAAAGATGAGGAGAAACCGTCCATTTCTTCGTATAAGCAGGCCGCTGAGGTGGTGAAGAGTGGAGAAGCTCCTGGTTGGGGGAAGATGATAGACATCGCCGCCAAGAAAGACCGATTTGGAGTGGGTTATCAGTCGGGCCGAGGCTCGTCTGGACAAGGTAGAGGACGTCGTCCGTCATTCACATTCACCAGTGCTGGCATGCTGGATCCAGATCACATCTGTATGGTGAATGAAGAAGTTGACAGTGACTGTGAAATGGATCAATGGATAAAACCGTGCGGACCAGGGATGGAAGTCCAGAACTGGAAAGCCGAACAGATCATCACTGTCACTCTACTTGAAGAGTAATATTTTCTGTTTTCAATTTTATTTGCATGGAAGCCATACGTTTTTCCCGAAACGTAATGGTTCATTGTAAGATCCACCTCATGTTTCATTTTGCAATTTCTTGCATCATAAATAAAAGGATGTTTTTCATTAAAAGCGGTGTTCCCTGTTTTTCAGTTATTTTACAGTTTAAAAACAAAAATAAAAAATGGCAATGTTTTCATTTTTCTTTTGTCAATTTGTCTTGCTCCGGTTCTAAAGCAATGCATGAATCAACATTCATGCAGATGCGATTTCTCGTCGGATCTCATTGATAACAATCCTGTTACACCCTTATATGACTTCGACAATCCGATCTATCATGCCGAAGAAGAAGGCGAAGAAGATTGTGAACTGCCGGAGGAATTAGCCAGGTTGTTGAAACAAGAGGAGAAGGTGATTCAGCCGCACGAGGAGCAAGTTGAGATAGTGAATCTAGGTACCGAAGAGGTCAGAAAGGAAGTGAAGATCGGGGCCGCTTTGGAGGAAAGTGTTAAGAGCAGAATGGTAGCATTGTTGAAAGAGTATGTCGACATCTTTTCCTGGTCTTATCAAGATATGCTAGGGTTGGATACCGATATCGTTGTGCACAAGCTACCATTGAGAGCAGATTGTCCTCCAGTGAAGCAGAAGTTACGCAGAACTCGACCTGAGATGGCCATGAAAATTAAAGAGGAGGTTCAAAAGCAGTGGGATGCTGGTTTCCTAGCTGTCACTAACTATCCGCCTTGGGTCGCGAATATTGTGCCGGTCTCGAAGAAAGATGGGAAGGTGAGAATGTGTGTGGACTACCGGGATCTGAATAGAGCTAGCCCGAAGGATGATTTCCCGCTACCTCACATTGATGTGTTGGTAGATAATACAGCTCAATTCTCGGTGTTTTCCTTCATGGATGGCTTTTCTGGCTATAATCAAATCAAAATGTCGCCAGATGATATGGAGAAAACAACGTTCATCACACCGTGGGGCACTTTCTGCTATAAGGTGATGCCATTTGGTCTCAAGAACGCCGGTGCTACTTATCAGAGGGCCATGGTGACTTTGTTTCATGATATGATTCATCATGAAATCGAATGCTATGTTGATGACATGATAGCAAAGTCCCAGACAGAAGAGGGGCACTTGGTAGATCTGGCCAAGTTGTTTGACCGGCTGAGACAGTTCAGACTGAGGTTGAATCCGAACAAGTGCACTTTCGGAGTGCGGTCCGATAAATTGTTGGGGTTCATTGTAAGTGAAAAAGGAATTAAGGTTGATCCTGTTAAAGTAAAAGCAATAAGAGAAATGCCTGAACCGAGGACAGAGAAGGAGGTTCGTGGCTTCTTAGGTAGATTGAACTACATTTCACGGTTCATATCTCATCTAACAGCCACGTGTGAACCAATATTCAAGTTATTAAGAAAAGATCAAACGGTCAGGTGGAATAATGATTGCCAAGCGGCATTTGAAAAGATAAAAGAGTATTTGCAGGAGCCTCCGATTCTGATGCCTCCTGTGGAGGGATGACCGTTAATCCTGTACTTGACGGTCCTCGAGGGGTCTATGGGGTGTGTATTGGGGCAGCATGACGAGTCTGGTCGAAAAGAGCATGCCATATACTACCTTAGCAAAAAGTTTACCGACTGTGAAACAAGATATTCACTGCTCGAGAAAACTTGCTGTGCTTTGGTCTGGGCTGCTCGCCGACTAAGGCAGTATATGCTGGTTCATACCACTTTATTGATTTCCAAGATGGATCCAATCAAGTACATTTTTGAAAAGCCAGCATTGACCGGACGGGTTGCGAGGTGGCAAATGATTTTGACTGAATATGATATACAGTATACCTCTCAGAAAGCAATCAAGGGGAGTGTATTGTCTGATTACCTCGCCCAGCAACCCATTGAGGATTATCAATCGATGAAGTTTGAATTCCCTGATGAGGACATCATGTTTCTCAAATCGAAAGATTGTGAGGAACCAATCTCGGAGGAGGGGCCTGACCCTGAATCCGAATGGATTCTGATGTTTGATGGGGCCGTTAACGTGAATGGTAGTGGTGTTGGTGCTGTTTTGGTTACGCCGAAAGGATCCCACATTCCTTTTGCTGCCCGGCTAACATTTGAGTGCACCAACAACGTGGCTGAATACGAAGCTTGTATCCCGGGGATTGAAGAGGCGATTGATTTGCGGATCAAAAACCTGGTTATATATGGGGATTTAGCTTTGGTTGTGAATCAGGTTAACGGAAAATGGTATACGCATCAATCTCATTTAGTTCCATACCGGGATTATACGAGGAGATTGTTGACGTTTTTCACCAGGGTGAAATTACATCATGTGCCTAGAGAAGAGAATCCTTTAGCAGATGCTTTGGCTACTCTGGCCGCCTTGATTAAGGTGCAGTGGTGGAATCAGTTCCCAAGTGTTGAGGTGGGACGTCTGGATAGACCGGCTTATGTGTTTGCTGTGGATACATCGCCTGATGATGAGAAGTCGTGGTATTATGATATCAAGCGCTATCTGGAGACCCAAGAGTATCCTGAGGGAGCATCCAAGAAGGACCGAAAGACTCTGCGGAGGTTGGCCATGGTGTTCTATCTGAACAAAGATGGGGTTTTGTACAAGAGAAATTTTGATTGGGTTTTGCTCAGATGTGTTGATGATAAAGAAGCAAGCCAGTTGATGAAAGAGGTTCACGAGGGGTCGTTTGGTACCCATGCCAGTGGGAATGCGATGGTGAAGAAGCTGCTGAGGGCAGGTTATTATTGGATGACAATGGAGGCCCAATGTTTCAATTTCGTGCGGAAGTGTCATAAATGCCAGATTTATGCTGACAAGGTGCACGTGCCTCCAAATCTGTTGAGTTTGATGTCGTCTCCGTGGCCGTTTGCTATGTGGGGCATCGATATGATTGGGAAGATTGAGCCTACGACTTCGAATGGGCATCGGTTCATATTAGTGGCTATTGATTACTTCACCAAGTGGGTGGAAGCAGCCTCTTATGCAAATGTGACGAAACAGGTCGTTGCCAGATTCTTGAAGAGAGACATCATTTGCAGATATGGGGTTCCTGAAAGAATCATTACTGATAATGGTTCTAATTTGAACAATAAGATGATGGCGGACTTGTGCCGGGAATTCAAGATTGAGCATCACAATTCTTCTCCTTATCGTCCGAAGATGAATGGGGCGGTTGAGGCAGCCAATAAAAATATAAAGAAGATTATGCAGAAGATGGTCGTGACCTATAAAGATTGGCATGAGATGTTGCCATTTGCATTGCATGGGTATCGAACTTCGGTGCGTACATCTACTGGGGCAACGCCTTTCTCGCTCGTATATGGAATGGAAGCGGTGCTACTGGTTGAGGTTCAAATTCCCTCTTTGAGAGTCCTGATGGACGTGAAATTGCAAGAGGGTGAATGGGTAAGAACCCGATATGAAGAGTTGAGCCTGATTGAGGAAAAGAGGCTGGCGGCCATTTGTCATGGGCAGTTGTACCAGCAGCGGATGAAGCGCGCTTTTGACCGAAAGGTGCGACCTCGTGTGTATCACGTGGGTGATATGGTGCTGAAAAGGATCCTTCCGCCTCAAAACAATTGTAGGGGCAAGTGGACACCCAATTATGAAGGTCCATTCGTGGTCAAGAAGGTTTTCTCTGGCGGAGCCTTGTTGTTAACGACCATGGATGGCGAGGATTTTCCATCCCCTGTGAATGCGGACGCAGTTAAAAAATACTTCGTATAAAGAGACCCGCTGGACGAAAAGAATAAAATAGTCCAGGCAAAAATGGGCATCCCGGCGAACCAAAAAAAAATGATAAAAAGGTTCGGGCAAAAATTAGGGATAAAAAGAAAAAATATACACCCGGCAAGTCGAAACCTGAAAAGGCGGCTTGGGCAAAAAAGGGTATCCCGGTGGACTGAAAACCCGAAAGGGCGGTCTAGGCAAAAGAGGGATTGAAACGAACAACTGCGTCTGGCATGATCGTTTGTACTTTGGATATGACATGGATAATCCCCGACAGGGATCGGTCGGAAACGTCTTATTCGGAAGGCAGAAAGCGCGGAGAGTCTGAGGACATATGGGGTGTAACCGAGTTGGAACTCGATGAGATCACGGTTTCACATTGCCATTAGGATAGATTTTTCCTTTTGTGCGCAATTACCTCTTTTCAGGAATTGCTTCCTTTGTATTGCTCAGTTTGAGCCACATTTTTTTAATCAATAAAATGCATATTCAGTCAAATAATTTTGTTTTTTGTTTTCATTACCGCTTTGATTGCAAAAACATCCAATTGTTTGTGATAAAGAATCTTTGCATTTTAAGACATACAGGTCCCTTCCAATGCATGTTTATAAGATTGAAATTTGAAATCTTATTCGGAAGGTTGAGTGACCCAAGTGTTGAAATTTTGGCATACCTGGGGCACGTTTTTGTCTAACGATCTCTTTTGCAAGTGCTGTTAGATATATTCCCTCAGTTGCAGGTTGTGATGTGAAGCTTTTGACAAAAGATCCCCGTGGAGTCCAATCAGGGACAAGAGAGTGAGGAATGGTGATGAGATGGCGAAAGACGTACGACGATCCTTGAGAATTAATCAAGAAGACTCTTCAAAGTCTGAGATTGGGAAGTCTGTATGAATCCAAAGAGTTCGATCTCCGTCGAGTACGGAGGAGTCGGAAATACAAGGTGATGAATCAGAAAAGTCCAGACGAGTCTGGGAACTCTCAAAAGTGGAAAGCTGACACTGGATTTGGATGTTGAATACCAAGGTTCGACGAGTCGACGGGTGTTCTGCGCCAGACTTTCCTTGTTTCCCTAAGCAGAGGCGGGATTGTTATCTCCCCGACAGATTCAAGGTCCGAGTCTTCCCTAGCAGGGTCGGGATGGTTATCTCCCCAGCAGGTTTTAGATCGGTGTTTCCTCGGCAGACATGCTCGAAGGTTGCTATTTCCCCAGCGGAGGTATCTATTGGTAGTGGTTTCTCCAAGCAGAGTCGGGATTGTTATATCCCCAGCAAGTCAGAGACTGTTGTTTTCCCCACAGAGTGCGTTGGTGGTTTAGTCCCCAGCGGAGTCCCCAAGTGGATCGGGTGCAGGAGAGGTTATCCCTGGTGAGGGTGACCTATTTCCCAGCAGTAGTGCTATTCCCCAGCAGGGTGGAGATTGGAGTGCTATCGAGTTCCTCAACAGAGTTCCTCGAGCTCCCCAGAAGGGTCCCTTGAGGGGGATACTTTTTATGCATTCATCATATAGATAAGCATAGCATATTGCATAGCTAATTGCGTAGCATTTCCATGATTATGGAGCATTACGCTAAAAAATATCATGCATCAGCATTGCAAGCATAAGCTAGTCTCAAGCCGTGGTTATTGTTTGAGGGGTGGTTTCGCCAGAAGGTGAAGATGTTGCTCCGAGGAGTTTGGCATCATGATTTTAATCAACAGTGTTCCCCATTAGTGCGATATTGGAGGAAGGATTTCTATCGGGCGGAGACGGAAATGATAATCCAGGAAGTTTCGGGGTCCAAAAAAGAAGGAAAGAAAATAGAAGGAGATAATCCCCAGCTAAGCGCAAAGTGTTCTTTTGCTAGGGTTGAATAGAGAATAGCCGGTTCATGGCTTGTTATCCCCGGCATGGGTCGTTGGCACGCGTGCCGCCTTGTTTATCACTATTCATTATTTATGCCGATGCTGACAGGCATGACGAGTTTTTCGGGTATTCAGACCGTTATGGCATTCAGGCCGGCTTTCCGGTGTTCAAACCGAAGTGGCATTCAGGCCAATCTCCCGGTATCCAGACCGAGATGGGTATTTAGACCAGTTTTCGATTTTAAGATCGAAGAAGTTTCCGACGATCAGGTCGAAGCACTTGTGGCACTTATGCCGGTTTCCGATTTTCAGATCGAAGAAGTTTCCAACGATCAGGTCGAAGCACTTGTGGCACTCAGGCCAGTTTCCGATTTTCAGATCGAAGAAGTTTCCGACATTCAGGTCGAAGCACTTGTGGCACTTAGGCCAGTTTCCGATTTTCAGATCGAAGAAGTTTCCGACGATCAGGTCGAAGCACTTGTGGCACTCAGGCCAGTTTCCGATTTTCAGATCGAGGAAGTTTCCGACGTTCAGGTCGAAGAACTTGTGGCACTCAGGCCAGCTTTCCGATTTTCAGATCGAAGAAGGTTCCGAAGTTCAGATCGATGCAGCTTGCGGCACTCAGGCCGGCTTTCCGGTATTCAGACCGAAGTGGCGTTCAGGCCGGTTGTTGGGCATTCAGGCCAATCTCTCAGTGTTCAGACCGATATCAATACTCTCATGTTCTGATGTTCAGTATTCAGATTGATGAGCGGCGTTCAGGCCATGGTTATTCCTGTGTTACCGGTTATTTTGGCATCCAGACCAATTCCTTTTCGGTGTTCAGGCCGATTTTCTCCGTACCAGACGGATTCTTCTATTCGAGATTGCTTCTTTGCCGATTCTGACAGGCATTGTTAATTGTTTCCCATCAGAGTGCAAATTGTTCGTTTGTTCTTGGTATTCAATCACTCTTCACCCTAATCATCTGAAAGCCGAGGCTATTCATATCGACAGGTTCATAGTGGATTGAATAGGGGCAGCTGTAACACCTCAAAATTTGCCCTCCTCTCTTGGGACTAGTTTAGCATATTGCATCTCATTTTTAGGACATTAGGCATTACATCTTTGCATATCATGTGCAATAAGTAAGTCATCCTCCTAAGTCTTTCTCAGAAGATAAAGAGGTTAAAAGATTCAAGCTTGAGGGTCTCATGAATTGATCACTAATCATCTGAGGTTTGTGCTTCAATTAGGGTTCTTGGTTCCTCAAGGAGGCTGGTTATTATCTTGATTGCAATGGTACATCACCATCATCATGGTCTTATCATCACCAAGAGGTTCATTGTGCCTGATCATGTTCCTTGGGATTAGGGTTTTGACCTCTGGTCAACCCTAATCAGTTGCATTATACCAATCAGGGTTCTCAAAGAAGATGAGGTCTTTAATGAGATAGAGATCATCATATGGTTTTGTTGAGCTTGTATAAGCTAGGGTGTCATTTTGGAGCCATTTCATCAGGAGATTGAGGCTCAAAGTCATATGTGCATGGCCAGGTCATCTATCAACTACAAAAGTCAACTGCAAAGTCAACTGTTGGATTTGGAGGTGGGAAGTGATTAGAAATACTTCATTCATGTTCAAAAAAGTCTCATTTGACATTTCAAACATCAACATTGGAGAAAATAAAGTCAGGACAAAACTTTCCAAAAATATCAGGTGACCTATAATTTGAAATTGCCAAAAATGGAAAGGTTTTCAACTCAAGATTACATCATCAAGAAAGCTTCAAATGAAATTTTGTTGAACATGAAAGTTGTAAATCTTTCTCTCCCATTTCCAAAAAGTCCAAGATCATCAATTTCTCATGTGTGGTTAAGGAGATATGATCAAAACTTGACAAAGTGAACATGGAACTTCAAATGGGCATAACTTCTCAACCAAAAGGCCAATTCAAGTGGTTCTTTTTGCTACATTCTCATCATGACCTCTAGTGTCAAAATATTGCATTGCATTACATCAATTACATCCACATGAACATTTGATAATTCTTGCATTTTGGGAGGGAAAAATTGGAATTTAAATTTTGTGCATTATTTGAACATGCTACCATCACCATTGGCTTCAAAACATCATTTTGAGGGAAATTAAGTGGAAATTCGTACTGTTCACCATGCATTTTCATGCATAAGGGTGAAAAACTCAATTTGTCAAAACGCTCCCTAATTCACTAATTCCATTTGCATTTGCTTAAACCTTTTCCTAATCATGATTAACCTGGACTATAAATGCTTAATCATAACAGAATTCATCACATTTCCCAATTCTAGATCTAGAATTCTCAAAATCTCAAAATTCTCTCTCACTTTTTTCTCCAAATTTCTTCAATCACTTGCATTTTTCTTTGATTCATTCATGATCTTGAGCTATTACTGAGCACTTTTGCACGTGGAAGAAGAGGAATTTGTTGCTATATTGTTCATGTTCAAAGTGTGGAGCTTCCATGGCAAGTGAAGATTGAGCAAGATTCAAGAGCATTTGAGCCTCATATTCATCATCATTCATCTTAAGGAGTGTATTGAAGGAGATCTAAGGCATCAAGAGCATTGGAAACGTGCGATTACAAGTGCTGCTCATCAAGAGGTCACTTTTTCGACCTCCTTATTTCTACAAATTATTGTTATAGTCTTGTAGATCTCTTAATGGTGATGAATCTGCACTTTGAATTGAGCAAATTGATTCCATATCCATGAAGATCCATGTGATTTAAGTTTTGATGTGAAATGTTAAATCCTTCGATCCATGCATGTTTGTGTGTTTTTTATGAATGAATCTTGAATCCTTGCTGTATGTTGAATGATGAATTGAATGATGTACATGTTTTTGATTTCTGGAATGTTTGAGAATTTCTGGAAATTGGATGAAGAACATTCATCGTGTTCTTCATGATGCATGCATGTTTCCAGTTTACCTATGCATTTACCTGCGGAACGCATAGCGCCACCTAGGGAATTACCTGCGAGTTCATCGTTATTTCCTGCGGATTTTTCAAATGGTGTTGACGCGCGCGTTAGGGTTTCAGGTCAAAACGTTGCCGTTTTTGCATGGCGCGCTTGGGAATTCAAATCCAGTCAGGGATCGATTCCTGGCTGGTGCATTTCTTCAAAATGCCTTGCCATTATTTCTTCTCCCTTCATGTTTTCATGCTATCTCCATTTTTTGTTTTTTGTTTTCTTTCTCAACTTCCAAAATTCATAACAAATGGAAAATTGATCCAAAAATTGTGAGATTTTTTGAATGATGATCCTGATCCTCTCTAGTTTTATATGAATATTATTTTGCAAATGGTGCATGGCTGGAAAATATTTGGTGCTAGGGTTTGTGTACATGTGTCCCTTCTTGACATTGCCTTGCTTATTCATTTGTGAAATGCTCAATTTTAATCCAATGCTTCTGAAATTTTACATGTTGAAACTAGACATCTTGCTGGACATTTTGGTGTTGAGTTTGCATTTTTATCAATTGCCATTGCTGATTTATGATTTTTCTAATTTAGGTGTGACAATTTGTGTCACACCTTGTGATGTCCAACTTGAGTGATGTATTTGCCTTGCCAAATGAATTCCAATTGCCTTGATTTTTTATATGATGCTTGATATGGATGTTGTTAATGCTCATGATTTTTCTTGGAATTTTTGGATTGATTTCTGATTTTATTGAGATTTTTCCTTCTGGATGATCACATTTGAACTTTTGAATTGCATTGAATTTCATTCTTTTGGGAAATGCTTGTTCTTTATCCAATGGATGTGAAATTTTGCACACTAATTCTAGACATGTTGAATGTTGTTTTGGCTTTGGTTTGAGGGTTTTACCATATTTCATTTCTGTTTTAGGCTTGTGCTAAGTTGGTGTGCCAAGTTGTGTCACATATGTGCTTGATTGTGCTTGCCTTGACTTATGCAATTTGATTACCATGCCTAATGTTGTCCAAATGCTCTAATTTTTTGTGTGATGATCATGTTGTATGTCCTGTTTACTCATGAATTTTGCCAAGATTATTTGAAGCATTTTTGATTTATTGTGCATTTGTTCATTCTGGTGTCTCAATGTGATCACAACTTGCATACCTTGCCATGTTTGGTTCATGAAATGGTTTTGGTAATTGATATTGAGATGAGACCTTTTGGATTGTGTTCTTAATTGAATGAGGATGATTCATATCAAATTTCATGTTCTAATTTGGATTTTTTCTCCATCTTTGACCCTAGGCTTTGACCTAGTGGTTGGTTGCTTATGTTTGAGCTTTGATTTCAGGTGGAGCACTCAAGTTCCATAATTGTTGATGCTCTATCACTTGAGCCTTTGATGTTTACTTATGACTACTAACCTTGTGTGTTTTTTAGGGTTGTTAACTCATTTGAGTTTGACTTGTTGGCTTATGCCTTTGCTCATTGGGTTTGACTGTTTGATATTCATGTTATCTGTTTGTCTGTACAGTTGAACTGATTTGTGTGATGTTTCCACAGGTACATTAGTTGCTTAAGTTCACTTTGAACTTTGCTTTTGCTTGGTTGCTTAACCACATAGGTATAACTCTCTGACTTCATGTAGTCTGGAAGACCTGTCCTGTTACTTGGGCAGGCACCTGTCTGAAGTCCTCCTTAAGAGGCAATGCTTGTGAATGTTTATTTTTATGCCAAGCAGGAAAAGTCCTTTGTTAAGGCAATTGGCAGATAAAAGAGATGTGTAATCCATCTCCTGCTATTCAGTGTGTCATCCACTTTGCTCACACCTTGTGTTGATGCATTGTGGATATTAACCCAAGATCTTTGTTGTGTCAGTCATATGTGGAGAAGAGTTCCAACTTTCTGAACTCCCACTTTCACTTGTCTGAAGCTCTCCCAGGCCAGGGATAAGAGTTGTGAGGTCTTACCCTCACTTCCCATTTCATCTGCTTCACCCTAACTCTCAATGTTAGGGTTAAGAGCTAACTACACCTGATTCCAGTTGGCTTGTGTTTCACAGCCTAACCTTGTATGAGCCCAATTGTGTGCATATAGTGTGTGTGCTTGCCTTTTGTGCTTGTATGTGTTTGCTTGTGCTGTTTAGGATAGCTTGCTGCCTGTGCGAGTTAGATAGAAACCTCAACCTAGGACCATTGTGGATTGCATGATAACTATTAGGCTCGAGTCAGTCTCCCTTTTAGTTTGTCATTTCCCAGTCTCTGGTTAGGAGAAAGTTTCTCCCCTGTTAAGGGGAACTATGTTGCCCTGATCCTCATACCAGATGAGGTACGTAGGCAGGAGATCATACGAGATCTCTCCAGGCACCCCTTTTTTCTTTTGTGTGTGTTTGCTTGACAGTTATTAGGCTCGAGTTCCAGACTCCCTATTAACTTGTCTGTTGGTTGACCTTCTTGTGGGTGTTAGGATATGGATGTAAGACCAGCGATTGGCAATCCGTATCCTATTGGTGTTTGTTTGTGTGGAGTCTGACGTAAGTCCAGCGATTGGCAGTTGGTTTCCTGTGTGTGTTTGTTGGTTCGGAGTCTGATGTAAGTCCAACGATTGGCATTCGGTTTCCAGGTTTGCCTGTTTGTGTGGAGTCTGACGTAAGCCCAGCGATTGGCAGTCGGTTTCTTTGCGTGTGTTTTGTTTGGCGTGCGTGAGCCGAACTACGGTAGCTCTGATTCTCATTCCAGATGAGATACGTAGGCATAGGATGCGATATCCTAGCGAGCCCTTTCCTCTCTTCTCCCACCTGTGTCTTATTCCAGTGTGTGTGTGCATTCTTTTGAGCAGTGTTTAGCAACCTTTCTTCTATTCTTTTGAGCGTGGATCCCGTCGAGTATGACGGATGCGTAGGGGTGCTAATACCTTCCCTTCGCATAACCGACTCCCGATCCCATCTCTCTTTGGTCGCGAGACCATGTCTTTTCCAGGTTTACTTCGAGCGTTTGCTTTCCCTCTTTTGGGATAAATAACGCACGGTGGCGGCTCTGTTTGTTTTGTTTTTGTCCGCCGGTTGTTTTTCGCGGATGCGACACAAGTAACCGGTTAACGCTCGGCGGGTAACCGGTTAACGTAAAACAGAATCAATTTCCTGCGCAGATTTTCAAGCAAGTAACCGGTTAACGCTCGGTGGGTAACCGGTTAACGAAAAACATAATAAGAATTTTTTTTGCGTTTTTCATCGTTGGAGGACTTTCGGACCTCCGATTTCGATTCCGTAAAAAGCCAAACGTTTAGAAAATTATAACTCATACAATACTCTAAGTATATAACGTTAATTTGCAGTTTTAACACAATCAAATCACCACAATCAAGAATACTCATCAAAACCTAACGATTTCAAACAACCATACAAAATTATGGATTTTAACCTAAACATACTTCTACCTATTGACCCAATCATACTGACCCGTAATAATAAGGATTCTCCCCCTTACCTCTTCAATTTTCTGGAAACCCTAGCTTCTCCTTACTTTTCCTCTTCTCTTTCTCTATTGTTGTCAAATGATCAAATGAATCCTAATTCTCACTCTCTTCACCTCTTATATACTAGTATTCTATTTGGGCTTAAAGCATGATACCTCTAATTTAATTAATAGGCCTAATAAGACCTAATATTTAAATATCTCTATTTAATTCAAATAAATTAAACCAACTCAATATGCACACCAAGTTAATTAATTCAATTATTCATTATATCTCATATCAACTAAATAATTAATTAACACACCAAATTAATTAATATAATCAATCATTATACTACCTAACAACCAATTAATTAATTAATACTCTAAATAAATAAAATAAAATATAGTAATAATAATATAAGAAATAATTACTAAAATTGGGTTGTTACAACTCTCCCCCACTTAAAAGATTTTCGGCCTCAAAAATTTACCTCCAACGAACAACTCCGGATACGATTTCTTCATCTTATCCTCGAGTTCCCAAGTAATATTGCCATTGGCGGCTCCGCCCCATGTCACTTTCACCAAAGCAATCTCCTTACCACGAAGCTTCTTCACTTCTCGATATTCAATTCGCATAGGTGATGTATCAACCGTCAAGTTATCCCTCACTTGAACATCATATAATGGAACAACATGCGATGGATCCACAATGTACCTCCTCAATTGAGACACATGGAACACATCACGAAGATTAGAAAGTGACGGTGGTAATGCAATCAGATATGTCACTTCACCTACCCACTCGGAAATCTGATAAGGACCAATGAAACGCGACGTCAACTTACGCGACTTCAAAGCTCTACCCACACCCGTTATTGGCGTAACTCAAAGAAACACATGCTCATCTTTCTCAAACTCAAGAGCTTTCCTCCTCTTATCATGATAACTCTTTTGACGACTCTGAGAAGCCTTCATCTTCTCTTGAATCATCTTAATCTTATCCGTAGTCTCTTGAATCAACTCGGGTCCAACCACAACACTCTCTCCCGATTCGTACCAACATAAAGGAGTTCTACACCTTCTACCATAAAGAGCCTCAAAAGGTGCCATTCCAATACTCGAATGGAAACTGTTGTTATACGTAAACTCGATCAAAGGCAAGAAACTATCCTAATTTCCTCGTTCCAAAACACAAGACCTTAAAAGATCTTCAAGTGACTAAATAGTCCTCTCCGTTTGACCATCAGTTTGCGGATGATATGCCGAACTCAAACGCAACTTCGTACCCAAAGCACTTTGCAAACCTTCCCAAAATCTCAAAGTGAACCTCAGATCTCTATCCGAAACAATGCTCGAAGGAATACCATGCAAACACACAATCCTTTCGATGTACAACTTAGCAAGTCTCTCCATCGAATAATCCATCCTCATCGGAATAAAATGAGCACATTTCGTCAACCTTTCCACCACGACCCAAATCGCCTCACAATTACTCGATGTTCTCGGCAAACCCGAAACAAAATCCATAGAGACACTATCCCACATCCACTCGGGAATAGATAACGGTTGCATCAAACCAGACGGCTTTTGATGTTCAACCTTTGACTTTTGACAAGTCAAACATGCATACACAAATTCCGCTACATCCTTCTTCATACCTTGCCACCCAAACATCTTTCTCAAGTCTTGATACATTTTAGTAGCACCAGGATGAATACTCAGACCACTTCTATGCCCTTCCTCCAGAATCCTCTTTCTCAAATCCGCAACATCCGGAACACAAACTCGATCACGACCCCTCATGATACCATTCTCATCAATCCAAAAGTCAACATATTTGCCTTGATTAATCAATGTCATAACATCGACTAATTTCAAATCTGACTTCTGACCTTCTCTAATCTCGTCAAGAATGCCACACGTAAGCTTCAACATACCAAGCTTAACGCACGAAGATGTCGCTTCACAAGCCAAACTCAAATCTCTAAATTGCTCCAACAATTCAAACTCTCGAATCATCAACATAGACATGTGCAATGACTTCCTACTCAATGCATCGGCTACAACATTCGCCTTTCCAGGATGATAATTCAAACCAAAATCATAATCTTTCAAGAATTCCAACCATCTCCTTTGCCTCATATTCAATTCTTTCTGATCAAACAAGTACTTCAAACTCTTGTGATCACTAAACACATCAAATCGCGATCCAAACAAATAATGTCTCCAAAGCTTCAACACAAACACAACGGCGGCCAACTCTAAATCATGCGTCGGATAATTCCTCTCATGAACTTTAAGTTGCCTTGAAGCATAAGCTACCACTTGCCCTTTTTGCATCAGAACACCTCCCAAACCCAACAAAGAAGCATCACAATACACAACGAAAGTTTCTAACGGATCCGGTAAAATCAAAATAGGAGCCGTAGTCAATCTTCTCTTAAGCTCTTGAAAATTCGCTTCACAATGCGAAGTCCAAATGAAATCTTGACCTTTCCTAGTCAACTGCGTCAATGGTAACGACAACTTAGAAAATCCTTCAATGAACTTCCTATAATAACCAACCAATTCAAGGAAACTTCTAATCTCAACAACAGACTTAGGGGCTTCCCACTGAGATACACCTTTAATCTTCGTAGGATCCACAGAAATACCACCACTCGAAATCACATGTCCAAGAAAACTTACTTCACCCAACCAAAACTCACATTTAGAGAGTTTAGCAAACAACTTCCTCTCTTTCAACACCGATAACACAACCTTCAAGTGCTCGGCATGATCCTCTTTACTCTTGGAATGAATCAATATATCATCGATGAACACAAAAACAAACTTATCCAGATAATCATGAAAAATTCTATTCATATACTCCATAAATACACCAGGTGCATTAGTCACACCAAAAGGCATCACGGAGTACTCGTAGTGACCATACCTTGTCCGAAAAGCAGTCTTTTGAATATCCTCAGCCTTTACACGAATCTGATGATACCCAGACCTCAAATCAATCTTGCTAAACACACAAGCTCCAACCAGCTGATCCATCAGATCGTCAATCCTCGGAAGTGGATACTTGTTCTTAATCGTCACTTTATTCAGTTGTCTATAGTCAACACATAATCTCATAGAACCTTGTTTCTTCTTGACCAACAGAACAGGTGCACCCCACGGTGACACACTTGGACGAATAAACCTCTTCTCGAGCAAGTCTTCAAGTTGACTCTTCAACTCTTTCAACTCAGAAGCAGACATTCTATAGGGAGCCATCGATACATGATTAGTTCCAGGAACTAAATCAATCGAAAACTCAACCGCACGTTCCGGCGGTAAATCACTTATATCTTCCGGAAATACCTCCGCAAACTCACAAACTATTGCCAATTCTTCAATCGTCCTCTTCTCACGAATATCCAAAGTTGCCAACAACATAAACAACTCGGCACCACCTTGCACCGATTCATCCACTTTCTTAGCAAACACAAACCAATTTTCCTTCGCACCAACCTTAGGAAAAATAACTGTCTTCTCGAAATAGTTGATATACACCCGATTAACTTCTAACCAATACCATCCTCGAATCCGACCTTTCTTCGGGTTCAAGAAAAGCATAACATTCTCAAAACAGGTTAACTAGCCAACACTGCACTCTTGCATGCAACAACATAATGTCCAAGCTCGATACAATTGGAACATCCAAGATAAGCAGACGCTTCTTCCCCACTTATTTCATTCCCAACCTGCAAATGGAAAATAAAACAAGCATCGACAGTGTTCTCACACACATGTCGCATACTAGGGAACAAACATAATTAAACAACCTGGCCGGACCGACCAACCAGACAAACAGTATCGATCGTGTCAGATACACGAATCAAATACATCAGGATTGGAAAACACTAACGACTATTGACCAACTGGTCGACCATGCTCTGATACCACTAATGTAACACCCCTTTTTCTACCCCAAAATACTTAACATATAATCAGAGTAAATAAGCACGCATATAAACAAAAGGGCGTCACATCGACGTTTTCAAAAACTAAAAGCTTTCAAAAACCAAACATCATTCATCATTAATATACAATACACCTGGTCATTTAAAATAACACATTTCACTTATCATGAATATTCAAGAATATGCGTTCGCAGTGGAAAATAATGAATACTCATGTATTTCATAAAATGATCCATGTCCCATACCATGATCATCTCTCAATAATCTCCTCAAGATAACTAAAACCATATCCAGAATACTTGGCACTATGGCCTCTCAAACAGCAATTGCAAATAACCATGTTCACAAGTAATAACATACTACATATCCAAATAAGATATGAGTTCAATACTACTAATCTACCCCGTGTTACATGACCAGAGCATTGACTCACTACTTAGTCAAAACACAACAAGAACTAGCCTCCGAATCTAATCCTTGCGCGAATCACCACTATCTTCAGTACTTGAGCGATGTCACGATAGAACATCATTCCAACAGAAGGGTGAGAATTCAAATCATTATGAAGAAGTATAATAAAGCACAAGGATTAAATCAACAATTAAAGGAATTCATCACACTTCGTATAACCATGTAAATAATACTAACCAATA
This sequence comes from Lathyrus oleraceus, assembly GCF_024323335.1. Taxonomy (NCBI): domain Eukaryota; kingdom Viridiplantae; phylum Streptophyta; class Magnoliopsida; order Fabales; family Fabaceae; genus Lathyrus; species Lathyrus oleraceus. The sequence goes on along the minus strand of NC_066583.1, from coordinate 378,741,648 downwards.
TTTATTTCACATATTTCAAACATCCATCAAAACGCAAGGAGTATAATATTACAATCCAATACTATATTCCCAATTATATACATAACTACAATTATCACATAATCACATATTTTACCAAATTATGTATCCAAACATCACCAAATTCAATTACTATATCTCATACACACCTCACAATCACATCAATGCAAACATTCAATTATCACATAACTCTAATGTGACTCAATGCAAGACAAGTGACTCTATGCATGTGGTACCGTAATGTGAACCCAACGTTTCACCGCTTTCCGATTCAATATCTAGAATCCAAGCCACGCTTCCGATCCGGACAAGATCAAAGCCACTACGTCTATTTCCAATTAAGGATCAACGTCTACTACGCCTATTTCCAATTAAGGATCAACGTATGCTATGCCTATTTCCATTCAAGGATCAACGTCTACTACGCCTATTTCCAATTAAGGATCAAAGTATGCTACGCCTATTTCCATTCAAGGATCAACATCTACTACACCTATTTCCGATTAAGGATCAACATATGCTATGCCTATTTCCATTCAAGGATCAACGTCTAATACCATGTGAACCCACAGTTTCACCGCTTCCACCATGAAGCCGACCATGCCATGAATGAATGTACAAATACCAACACATATGTAATTAAGATCATCTCTACCATCTTAACATTCCACATATCACCATAATTCAACTCGATGAATTATCCATCAATGGTACATATACACATCCATAACAATATATCATTCACAATATAAACTAATTATCAAACACGCACACTAGATTTCATTGCAAATGAATACAACTTTTAAAATCTCAATTTTTTATTTTTTCAACAGTGGTAACCGGTTAACGCTCGGTGGGTAACCGGTTAACATAAAACAGAGCAAGTAACCGGTTAACGCTCGGCAGGTAACCGGTTAACGTAAAACAGAATCAATTTCTTGCGCAGATTTTCAAGCAAGTAACCGGTTAACGCTCGGTGGGTAACCAGTTAACGAAAAACATAATCAGAATTTTTTTTTGCGTTTTTCATCGTTGGAGGACTTTCGGACCTCCGATTTCGATTCCGTAAAAAGCCAAACGTTTAGAAAATTATAACTCATACAATACTCTAAGTATATAACGTTAATTTGCAGTTTTGACAAAATTAAATCACCACAATCAAGAATACTCATCAAAACCTAACGATTTCAAACAACCATACAAAATTAGGGATTTTAACCTAAACATACTTCTACCCATTGACCCAATCATACTAACCCATAATAATAAGGATTCTCCCCCTTACCTCTTCAATTTTCTGGAAACCCTAGCTTCTCCTTACTTTTCCTCTTCTCTTTCTCTATTGTTGTCAAATGATCAAATGAATCCTAATTCTCACTCTCCTCACCTCTTATATACTAGTATTCTATTTGGGCTTAAAGCATGATACCTCTAATTTAATTAATAGGCCCAATAAGACCTAATATTTAAATATCTCTATTTATTTCAAATAAATTAAACCAACTCAATATGCACACCAAGTTAATTAATTCAATTATTCATTATATCTCATATCAACTAAATAATTAATTAACACACCAAATTAATTAATATAATCAATCATTATACTACCTAACAACCAATTAATTAATTAACACTCTAAATAAATAAAATAAAATATAGTAATAATAATATAAGAAATAATTACTAAAATTGGGTTGTTACACAGACCATCTACACGGAAAAGTCAAGAAATATTAGTTAGAGATAATAATCTTTAAAGAAGTAAGTAAAAATATAGCAATTTAAACAACTTACTTTTGTGCATACGAAAATGTGAAAGGGTTGTTGTTGACGGGTGCTAGGGACGGTAGTCTTGACCAACCCCATGCTTGTAGCAAAACAGCACATCCAGAAAATGTAGATGTATCTTTGTGTGAGTTTTTGCACAAGGAGCTATAGAGATAGGCTAGACAAGCAGATCCCCAACTGTAACTTCCTATTCTATCTACATGTCTAAGTATAAGTCTGATTGCTTGGTTTCGAGGTCTGAATGCATGCTTTGATAAGGTGTCTCCACTTGAATTGGCGCCCATGTGCAAGGAATGAGTGGGGGCGCCAATTCATTTGGAGTGTGTGTCTGCATGTTTGACACGTGGCTGTCCTCTCTCTTGCATGCTGAACATGTCACTTCTTAGTATCTTGCATGGTTGACACATCATTTCGGAGTAGCTTTCATGTATGACACGTCACTTCGGAGTAGCTTGCATGTGCGACATGTCACTTCGAACTAGCTAGCATGTGAGACACTTCACTCCTCTATTTAAGTGTCTTACTATCAACATCCAAAACACTTCACTCACATTCATTTGCAGTAAGAAAATAGTTTTCATCTGCATAATGTCATCTTCACCAAAATACAGTGTCAACGTTCACTACAACGGTGAAATATACGAGTCTGAGTTGTATGGCTTTTGTTTTCGAAACACTGATACCATTAGACTCACGATCAAGAGAAATGCAACCTTCTTGCATTTGAAAAAAAGAATACAATCATGTATAGGATCGGGTATTGTGTCAAAGATCACATATCAAAATCCAATATTTTTTGAGAATAATCAATGCAAGTTTTTTCCCCTAAAGGTACGAGACGATGAAGATGTTGAATACATGTTTGTTAGTCATGAACATTCAGGCTGCAACTGTATTGAGTTGTACATTACTCTTCAACCATGTATACTATCTCAGCAGTCACAAATAACCAGTCAGGATGAATCTGGTGAATTTGATCCACAATGGTCAGATGACGTCAACCCAGAAGCAGAAGCAGAAGTGGATGTCATTGATGAAGAAGAAGAGGAGACCGAGATACAGGTTGATTTTGCAGTGAAACACACTGATTCTAGAAGGTATGTTATCGAATGTCATAACATGCTTTGTATGTTTCGTTTGGATGCGTCTTACAAAAAGAAAAACAACTCTTGGGAGATCGCTTCAATAGACCCACCTCACAGTTGCATTGCAACTAACGTTGAACAAGATCACTGTAAACTAAGCGATGCGTTGATATGTCAAAACATTCTGCCGTTGGTTAATAAAGACCCATCAGTGAAGGTGAGTATAATTATATCCCATATCAGAACAACATATAATTATACTCCATCTTACAAGAAAGCCTGGATTGCAAGAACAAAGGTTGTTGAACAAGTATTCAGAAACTGGGAGGATTCCAGACGGAACCTATGCTACAGGTAATAGAATCTTTCACCGTCTCTTTTGGGAATTTGACCCGTGCATCAAAGGTTTCGCATTCTGCAAACCTATTATTCAAATTGATGGAACTTGGTTATACGAAAAATACAAGGGTACTTTGCTCATGGAGGTTGCACAAGACGGCAACAACAATGTCTTTCCCATTGCCTTTGCTCTAGTTGAAGGTGAAACAGTTGTTGGATGGGGTTTCTTTTTTCGACATCTCAAAATGCATGTGACTCCACAGGCCAATCTCTATTTTATTTCTGATAGACATGCTGCCATTGAGAGTGCCTACAACAACCATGACAACAGATGGCATGATCCTCCTTCTACCCATGTCTATTGCATCAGACACATTGCACAAAACTTCATGCGTGCTATAAAAGATAAGAATCTTTGCAAGAAGGTGGTGAATGATGGGTATGCTCTAACTCAGCCGTCATTTCAATATTATCGTGATGAAATTAGACGGTCTAATGAAGACGCAGGGAGATGGCTAAATAACATACTAGTAGAGCAGTGGACAAGGGCATTTGACAGAGGTTGTCGATGAGGCCATATGACAACAAACCTTGTGGAATGCATGAACGGGGTATTCAAAGGAATTTGAAATCTGCCGATAACCGCCTTGGTAAGATCGACCTATTATAGGTTGGCTTCTACGTTCGCAACCAGAGGTGAAAGATGGAGTGCGGTGTTAATATCCGGGCAAGTATTCAGTGAGTGTTGCATGAAGGTCATGAAAGAGGAGAGCATCAAAGCTAGCACACACGTTGTAACAGTCTTTGACCGTCATAGGCAAAATTTCAGCATCCAGGAAACAATGGATCACAACGAGGGGAGAACAAATTTAGCCTATGTTGTTAGACTAAACAGAAGTTGGTGCGATTGTGGAAAATTCCAGGCCTTCTGCATTCCTTGCTCCCATGTCATTGCAGCATGCGCTTATACTCGTCAAGACGCTTACATCCATTTATCTGATGTATACAAGACTGTCACCGTCATGAATGTATATAATCAAAGCTTCTCGGTACTACCAATGGAGGAATATTGGCCTCCATATGAAGGTGATATAGTTTGGAACAACGACGAGATGTGTAGAAAGAAAAAAGGAAGGCCAAACAGCACACGTATCAGGACAGAGATGGATTCCACAGATAAAATGATAAGATTATGTAGTATCTGTTGTCAACCAGGACACAACAAGAACAACTGTCCCAATCGAGGAGCATCATCTGGGTCTTAAGTTTTTTGTAATATTATATTTCTGTAACCTTCAATCATTATATATCATTAAGTTTTTGTTACAATGAGGTTCACAACAAACATTAGTACAAAATAAGCTATCTGAAAACTGAAATATTTCTAACTGATTACAACAATCAAATTGATGTCATCTCGACCGAACATCATTTCCCTAGCAACCTTATCAGTCTTTATTTGCACCCAACCAAAGATACTGTCGAGTCTCTCAATACTTCTAATTTTTCCCCTTCTGGTATTTTCCCATCTAACCAACGAACCATCTCACTCTTCATTTGATCGAACATAGTGATGTTCTAGAACAGCATCAGCATCTGAGGTTTGTCTCTCGCATAAATCACATTTTCGTATCAGCGACGAACACCAAACATGATTGTCAAATGATTAATTGAGATGTGGAACAATGACTGACACAACACATCTATTTATAACACAAAAATTGCATTTTACACTGAGGCGCCAATCCAATTGGCGCCTCCTCTCAAGGTATACACAGGGGCGTCAATCCAATTGGCTAGGGCACCTGCCCTAGCCAATCCAATTGGCGCCTGCATTCAATTTTTAAGAGGAGTCGCCAATTCAATTGGTGACTCCTCCTAAAAGTGGGGTAGTTTGGGATTTTTTTTGAAATCAGGGGTATTTTGGGAATTTCCTTGAAAAAATGGGTTATTTTTGTAAAAACTTCTCTCTTTCTTGGTTTTGAACAGAACAAGAGTAGTCAAAGCTTACAAGCTATATTTTCTATCACTCATGTCTATGTTAGTTTATATTAAAGTAGTGCTTACTTATTATTGTTCGGTGTTTTATGTTATTTTAGGAAAAATACACTCTGCAGCTTTTTAAGTTTTACTATATCAAATTAGTCATTTTGTGTTTTTTTGTCCCGCATAGATGATTTAAATTAGATTATGTGTATATTGTTCTTTTTCATATATATTGTTTGGAACAAAAGAAACATGTTACAATAGGTACAACAAATATGATTTCATTATTGAAGTATGTCATGAATAATCACATCCATATATGATAATCTTTAATTATATAAAAAATGAATTAATGCAGGAAAGATGTTGGTAAGGCGAAATAGTTTGGATGACTTAGAAATAATTTATATTCAGTAATAGTAGTTTTTGTTAAGTTTAATCTATTTCATGGACGTTAGCATTTTGCCTACGTGACATTATTGTTTTGTATATATAAATAAATGTAGTTGTCAATAGATATACAGTGGCGTAATACTGAGTGTGTGTATTATGTACCGTGGTAGTGCATAATCAATTGATGTAATCGTTTGTGTAAGAGTAGTGGAAGATTTTTATTTTCTCTCTTCTCTCTTCTTCCATCTTCATCTTCTTCACTTTGTGCATCAATAATTGGTATCTAGAACTCCGATTCAGATCCACAGGGAAACACGAGTAATCCGTTTCTGAACAATGAGTTCCAAATCCGCTTATACATCAGTTATTAGAAGTTCTGAGAGATATTCAATATTGTTGCTGCAATGACCTTTCTGCTTCTATGCTGATTCACTCATGAGAAGCTTTTGAAGAAACGTTATGTTGTTGCTGCAATGTTCTCTCAGTTCGTGCTTCTAGACGTGACTCTGATCACCAAAGCTTCTGAAGAATGGAAAGCTTCTGAAGTTATGTTACGTAGCTGAAGATTCTAAAGATCTCAAGTCAGGTGATTGAGGTTATCAAGGTTCTGACTGTAGATTTTGAAGACTATGAAGATTCTTAAGATACTAAAGATCTCAAGCCAGACTACTGACGTTGTCAAGGTTCTGACCAAAGATTTTGAAGTTTCTGAATCCAGCTCTATGTTTCTTCATTTCATGCTTCATCAACTTTCATCAGAAGTCAATGAAATTGAAGATAAGATCAAATGGGAACATGATCAAATAGTACATAGTAAAATTCAAATATCCTTTCCAGTACCTGATTTCATGGGCAAAGGACAATACTATACATCACACATGTCACTGATTTTATAGGTGAAGGACGGTATGCAGTATCACTCCTTTCACCATCCAACAGTGGACAGACGCTCTATGAGCTTTCCCCATTTTTCTCTCCAACAGTCTTCTTCTTATGCTATATAAGTGAGACTTTGAGAGTGAAAGAAGACTTCGGTGATACAATATTTTGACAAGTTTGTTTCTTTGTGAAAAAACTATCATTCTTTTGTACACGGTTGTTCTTTAAGTGTTTATTGTCATTTGTGTAAAATCTACTTGTATAGAAGCAACTTTTAACACATAAAATATTATTCAAACTGTTTGTTTGATTCCTTAAGGAGGTTATCCTTGAGAAGAAAAAGAAGGTTTGTGAGTCCTTAAGGAGACTAGGGTATAGTTATATCCTTGAGAAGAAAAAGAAGGTTTGTGAGTCCTTAAGGAGACTAGGGTATAGTTATATCCTTGAGAAGACAAAGAAGGGTATTCTTTTTTATTATTGTAATCTGTTGATTATAGTGGATTAAGTCCTTGTGTATAAGGCAAAATCATCTTGGTGGGTGGACTAGAGTAGCTTTAAGTTTCAAGCGAACCAGGATAAAAATACTTGCGTTTTTATCTCTTTTTCATTAACTTGTTAGTGGTGTTCTTGAGTTTTTAAAAAGCTTTTGTTTTCTTAAAACCAATTTAAATCCCTCTTTCTTGTGTTTTTCGCACCTTCAGACGGTTACGTTCCGGTCGCACATCCAGAAAAAGGCAAAGGATGCACAGAGGAATGCTTAGCGTGATTTGAGAAAATCATTGATTCGATGACGACGAAGGTTATATGGAACATACGAGTATGGTGATATGGCAGTGATGCATCAGTGAAGAAGGTAAAGCTCCAATCTCTATGTAAGAAGTATGAGAATCTCAGCATGAAGAACAATGAGAAGGTACCTGACTACATCTTTAGAGTCATTTTGATTACAAATGAGATAAAGTCGTGGGGATAAACTCTCTCTGATGAAAGGATCATTAAGAAGGTACTTATATCTCTGACTTCTCAGTTTAATTACATTGTTGTAGCAATTGAATATTCTAAGGATCTTATCATCATGAGAATTGAAGAGATACAAAGCAGTCTAGAGACACAAGAGTTGTGTCTGACTGAGAGAAACTCTGAAATGGAGGTAGAGTAGCAGACTCTGAAATCAACTCCTGGTAAGAGATATCAAAAGCATTCTTGGTCAGAAGCCAGGAAGAGATTTGATGGTGTTCAGAAGTTAGAAACCTCAACTTCTGAAAGGCAGGAGAGTGCTCAGAAGGGGAAGGATAAGTATTACAAAAGGAAGGTTTGGTGCTACTGTTGTAAGAAGTTTGGCTACGTCGTTGCTGATTATTGATCAAACTAGGAAAGAAAGTCAAAAGAAGCAAATGTATCCATAAGAGATTCTAACGATGAATCTATGCTATTAATGGCTTATAAATCTAATGATGCGTATTTGGTAGACTTGTGGTATATGTGTAAGACCCTAATTTTGACCCTAAGATCCCTCATGGCATCATGTGATTGCACAAGTGCATTGTCTCAAGGATCATAGCATGTTTGTCTCCTTAACCCTAGGGTGGGACTTGTTTGAGTGTCTTGAAACCACCAAGCATGCTTGTATTGTATATTATTGCTTTTTTATTTGATTACTAACCAAAAGCACAAAAATATGTCACTAACTCTTTTGTTTTGAAGCTCAAGTGATCATGTGCTCCAATGCTCTTAGGAGGCTCCTAAGCCCAATGAAATGGCCAGATAAAGGTGAGAAGAAGCATGACAATGGTCCGTAAAGCTCCTAATCATCATATATATATCTCCCAAGTATCTCAATTTTCCAATTTGATCAAGATAACCTAAAGGGCTTGAGGATTGTTTCCCAAGGAAACCCTAATTTCAACTGTGCTTTGATTGTGCCTTGCTCATGAAGCAACCTCAACCTATGATCAAATTTAATCAAGGGAAGTTCTTTCATTCATTATTTTATTCATATATGAGCCTATTTGAGGATCCTCAATCGTTTATTCATCAATATTGGAAGTTTGGCCTTGAAAAGTTGACCAGTCAAGTCATTTGACTAAACTGAGGGTCATTGAGATATAACTTTTGATGTGTTTGTAAAATGAAGATTACCCCAAGCGAAAACATGTTCTTAAGAATCATATTAACAACTTTCATGTTCATCAAAAATCCATTTGAAACTTTTAAGGTCATCATTCATTTCAAAACATTATAGGTCATTTTGACTGAAACCCTAATTTTGGGTCAACTTACCAAGGGCATAACTTCCTTAATTTTTATGATTTTTGGGTCAGACCAAATTCATTGGAAAAAATAAGATGTCTAATTAAAATGTTATGTTGGACAAAATTTCATAATCCTAAAAGAAATACATGTGACAATACAAAACATTATAGGTCATATTTGACCTAATTCATTGAATTTGAAAAAGTACCCAACTTCAAATGTCCATAACTTTGTCATAGAAAATCCAAATGATGCAAATTTGAGTCTAAATTTATCATATTGAAAAAATCTACAACTTTGATGTTGGAGGTTTTTCCATTTGAAGCTTGCATCATGAAAACAGAGGGGTTTGATTGGGCTTACTTTTGGTGAAATTTTTCAAATGTGACTTAAACATGTTTTGTGCTTGGATTTTCACAGCCAGTTTTCATCAATTTCAAAATGCCAAATGAATTTTTTCCCAACATGACTTTTGTTCCTTATTTCAAGGGCTTTCCAACCATTACTCAGAATGCTCTTTTGGACTTACCATCTGGGAGTTTCAAAGACCTTTCCATTTATGTGCATTTTGGCATTTCATGTTATAACTTGGTATGCAAGCTGATTCTATTTCATGTACACGTCCAAATCCATTCCATATGAACTCAGCATGATTTTGCAGCCATCATTGGGCCTCACACGCGCCTGTACAGGCCCATGCATCCAATTTAGATTTTGCCATGCACACATGAGAAGTGTGATCATTTGAGACTTTCAGCTATAAATAGAGCTTCCCTCTCATTCATTCATCAACCTTTTGGAGATCTGAATTGCTGCAGCATTGAAACCATAGCCATACCAAAGGAATTTTCCAGAAATTTTTCTCACTTTCGAGCTTGAAATTCAGCATCATTAGCTGATCTTCAAAGCGTAATTCCTTAGCCTTTCACTTCCACTGCATCCCTAGAGCAAAGAGGAGTCAAGATCTTGAAGAAATCGTGGCCTGAAGTGATCCAATTCAGAGGTATACATTCAAACTTTTTGGATCTTGAATTCTCAATTCAATGTAGTATCCTTGTGTTTGTGTGGTTTTCTGAAGTCCTCACTTGAGGCAAGTCAATGGTTGTTTCAATTTTCCATTTCGTGCACTTTCAATTTGAACCCCATGATCTTCCACTTCACATTTCTCTCAATATAGGAAAAGTGAGGAAGATCCATGGATACAGTGGTGATCTCCATCACACGAGCTTCATTTCCATGGCTTTGTTTTTAATTTTTATTAAATTTCATTTTCCTGCAACTGGTGGCCGGAGATAGTTGTTCCACCGGAGAAGATGGTGGTTTCCACCACCATCTATAGCGGGGTATTCGTTACCATTAGAGATATTGACTAAATCCAAGGTAAACCATACAAGTCGATTCGCCACCGCACTTCTATTTATCCAAAGGAATGGTTAGAAAGCGAACAAAAACCTAAAAGTTTTATCGAATCAAAAACTAGTAAAAATGTCAGAGATCTGGGTAAGGGGGTTGGTTATGCAATGGGAAGGTTTTAAGCACCCAAAACATCCTAGGTACTCCTAGGGAGCCTTTTTCATAAGTGTTGTTCTATTCTAAAGGGTGTAGGTATATCTAATGTACTATCTGCTAAAAGAAGGTCAAAATAAAATGACTCGCAAGGATGTCGCATCCACTGCCTGCGTATCTCATCTGAATATGAGAATCAGAGTCTTCGTAGCTCGGCTACCTATGGGTTAAAGAAAAGTGTGCTCGGTAAGGATTGCCATTTGGAATGAGAATCAGAGCAAAACGTAGTTCGGCTAACTAGGGGTTAAGGATTGTCATCTGAACATGGACTTACAAAAGAGGACACCAGCTGTGTCAAAGGAGGATGGGCAATGTGTTCAACGTCCTAGCAGTAGGTGTCGCAGCTCGCTGAATCGAGTCTTAGGCAGTTACCTCTTTGCAATAGAACGGACTGACATGCCACAAGATCGGAGACACACAGAAGGTCTAAAAGTGGGGAAGCTCTGCTCTAGAGTTGTCATGCAATATGGACTTATGTGTTAGGATTTACAAAGGGGAACATCTACCTAATGTAAGCATGCAAAGAATAGGGGAATTCTACCTATGTTATCATACAAAGGGTTCTACTTAATGGGTGCTCCCTAAACGGAACAAGAGTCGACGGATGGAGCGCGGAGAGGAATTATGGATAAGGGTAGATGGCGATGCCGGAGGCAATCGACTTACAGGTAGATGGCGATGCTTGAGGCAATCGACTTACAAGAGGATGGATGAATGCGTGTTGGTTCAGTTAAGTTTTGAAAATGATTACTCGATGTTGGATCGAGCTTTTGATCTTATTTTGAAATGGTTATCGGATGTTTGTTTTAATTCTTGTATTAACAGGTGAATAAAGAAATAAATATTATACACTTTATGGGAGAGGGGTACATTTGTTATGAATGGGGATTGTTCATGGCAAACAAACAATAAGAATATATGCCTCATACATCATACAAGTAGGCAACAATTATCAATCAGATCGGATAAATAAACAATATATAATCAAACCAAAGAATCAAATAATGGAGCATTTAAACAATGCATGGGAGTATGAACATTTCAAATAATCAATCAATAGAAAGCATGAATGAGAGAAACAAGTATAAAAGATAACAGATGAATCAAACAGATGAAAATATACACACGAAGGGTCCACTGAATGATTTAATCAGGAAATGAGGTAAGGACCAAATAAAATCAAGGTAAAAGGCCTCTAATACATGGCATATGAGATGAACAAAGGAGGATCAAAAGATCTCTTCAATTGCCATAAGCAATCCCTAAGTCAAACATTGATCATAAAGAAGTCAACTGAAAATTCAACTCAACTTTAAAAATAACAAATAAATAGAAAATTAATCAAGAAAATTATGAAAAATTAAACTAAATAAGGTGGGGTCAGGACATCATAATCCCCCAAAAAGATTTTAAAAATAATGAAAATTGGCACGTGAATTAATTAAAACAAAACATAGGTCAAACCAAAAGTCAATTAATAAGACTAGGTTAGAAATAAATCAAGAATAAATAGTAAATTAATCAAGAAAATTATGAAAAATTAAACTAAATAAGGTGGGGTCAGGAAATCATCATCCCCCAAAAATATTTTTAAAACAATGAAAATTGGCACGTGAATTAATTAAAATAAAACAGAAGTCAAATTAAAAGTCAACCAACCAAACTAGGTCAAAAAAAATCAAAATAAATTGAAAATGTGAAATAAAATTCCAAGAAAAGGTCATATTGACCATGAGATAGTGGTAAACCTTCATCCCAAAAATCAAATGCTAACAATAATTTTAAGTCATAAAAATAAAATCAATAAAAAAAGTGTGTTAAAATGGACCATTTAGAATAAATAATTAAAATAAAATATTAATATTAAAAAAATACAAAAATAAAAATTATATAAAATTAAACAAAACGTTAAAAAAAAGTGAAAAATATTTTTGGATAATTTTATGGACGAAGAAAATATTTTAAATAAGAAAAAGAAATATGAAAACAGAAGGATTAATGGTGATGAACATGGTAAGCAAGCATAGATATATCAAAACATGGCCATGGAAGAGATGATTACCTAATGGAAAATAGAAGTGGAATGGAATATGATATGTGATGAATCTTTTCCTCTTTGCCACAAAATTCCAATGCTCTTTTAGGGTTAGGGTTTCAGCTTCTTAAATAGGGTGGATTATGTGTTCTCATGGGCTTTTTAATAAGTGATTTATCCATAAGAATAAAAGTGTGAAGTGAGGTGTAAAATGTTGTTATTTTGGGCCAAACTTAAGTGAATGGATGTCCAATGCATTACCAAAAGAGGTAAAAAAAACGTGACTGGTTTGTGCAGCATGCTTAGAAAATCTGATTGGGCCAGCCAGACCCAAAATCTGCCTAGAAAATCAAGTCATGGTGCCCACTTTAAATGAATGTATCTCTCAAACCATGGATCCAAATGAGATGATTCCAGAAGGATGTGAAAGAGGACATGGCAAGGTACAATTGTTGTGAAGAAAGTGTTTTCAAATAATGCCTTGAAGTGCAAGAAAACTGGCCAAGAAGTCTTGACAAATTTTGAAGATTTTGGACTTAAAATTTTTTCTAAGTGTCCTAAAAAAATGTCTCACTTTGACTAAGCATAACTTTCTCAATTATAATCCAAATGGAGAAAACTTTATATCTATAGAAAGCTTGGAACAAGAGGAACAAATTGCATTTTGGAGAATGTTTCAAATGGAGCTTTTATCTTGATGCAAAATGGGCTTAAAGTGAGTGCAACGATCATGAAAACTTGCCATAAATGGTAAGTCAACCATTTCCAAATTAAGTAACTTTTCCAATTCCTGATTAAGTGATGAATCCATGATCCAACCTTGACCAAATTTCACATGTAGGATCCCCTAGACATGGATTTTGAGATTCCACTCTCAAAATGTCAGGAGTTGACTTTTATGGCCCCCAGTTGACTTTTCCCAAACTGTCTGATTCCCGATTCCAATGATCAATTGAAGCACTTCTGGCTCAAATAAAGACCTGATTTTTTGTATGTAGACCCTTGTGGACATATGGACGGCCATGGAAAAGAGTTTCACCCAAAGAATGAGAAATAAACTGATTTTATACCAAACCCTAGTTTTAGGGCAAAATGATTAGGAACTGATTGCACTGATTGCCAATGGATCTTTCTGAGATAATTGTGAATCTTCCTAGGCCAAGATGCCTCTCTAATCATGACATGGATGAGCTCCTCTACTTCCAACCAAACATTGCCTGTTCCAGGAAGCCATGAAACCCTAATTTCTGATTAAATCCAGATGAACACTCTGATAGCTTTGAATCCTTCACTGATGAACTGAGGACCATAATAAGATACCTGGACCCCCTTGAGACCCTTGAGACTTGTGTACTTAGAGAGATATCAATCAAAACCTGATTTCCATGTCGCTAATGCAGTATGTAATGAGTATGACCTAGTATGATGTTAATGAAGTGTGAAACATAATCCCATGCTTCCAAGAAAAATGAAGGGTAAATTTTGGGGTATTACACCATCCCCACGTGTGCACCTTCACGGCCCTTGGATTTGGTTCTCACGTTCTAATCGTGTGCATCCATTGTGTATACTTCATTTAATGCCATATGCAGCACGTTTGACTTGGTCACACCATGCGCCCTCAGATCTGGACAGTCCATTGATGCCACATCAATTAATGAGGTGCATCACGCAGTTGTGGTTTTTTCCATTTAATTCATTCTCTTTTATTTTCAGTTAATTCATTTGATTTTCACAAATTCATAAAAAAATTATTGAAGTCATAAAAATATGAGACCAATTCCAAAAAATTTCTTGAAAAATCTAGTTTCATATTTTGATTTTTAATTATTTTTGTGACTTCATTTAATATTTTTTGTGAATTATTTGGTTTTTAATAGTTTTAATTCATTTTAAAATACTTTCTGACTTTTGAAAAATCCAAAAATATTTTCATAGCATCTATGGATCATGATAAGTCAATGAAAAATAGTCTCATCAATTTCTTATTTGATTTGAGATTTATTTGAGATTTTATTTCATATTGTGTTATTTTTTAGTGTTTTTAATTATTTTTAAATACTTTCTTATTTCAAAAATTGGTGAGAAAATTTGTCGAAGCTTGTTTGACCATGTTGAACCTATGAGAATTTAATTGGACTTGTTGAAGTTGATTTGAATTAAATTTGAGGTTTGACCTTATTTGTTTATTTTTTATTTGCATTTTATTTTAATTCAAAAAAATACCAAAAAATTATTGTTGACTTGTTGACTTGTAATCTTCATTTCTTTTCTATTTGGTGTTGATTGATGTTGGTTTGATCCACATTTGATCAATTGGATTTGATTGATGTATTCTTTTCCCCTCCCTTTCATCTTCATCCCTTTCTTTCCATCAATGGCCAATGAGTTAATGTCTTATGGTTGATCTTGACAAATGAGAGGTTTAACATTCTTTTATCCAAACCAAATTCAACTTGATCCATGATCAAGTGAGTTGTTTTGTGTCCAAGATAGGTTGCTTCTTGGTCAAGCAAATAACCTAAAGTCCATACAAGGCCCTTCCCCTTTTGTTTTGGCATGGCAAGTTTATGGAGCTTGGCTTACTAGTCATGATCTCTAACTTGTGTTTCTTTGCCCACATTTTTATTGACCGGCCTTAGATAGGTGTGACTACTACATTAGTCCACTTACGATTGCTTAACATAGCGCTACATTGTCTTATGACAAGCTAACATAACTTTACTAACTACTAACTTTAATTTGAGCATTTAATTTCTCGTCATTTACTTTTAATGTCATTTATTTCTTGTTCATTATTCATATTGATTTTTACTTTGCTCACTTGAGCACATATTTTATGTTTATGCCATTTTTCTTTTGCTCATTTGAGCCCATTATTGAATATAAATATATTGTTATCTTGTGTTTGTTTTGTGTTTGTTTTGTGTGAACCAAATGCAAAAGGAGAAAGGACTTAGAATTATGATTTACCTATGCTTAAAGGAGTTCAAGAGCAACTAGGCCTCATGCCTTTAGAATGCAAAACCTTGTTGAAGAGCAACTAGGCCTCATGCCTTTAGAATGCTAAATTTCAAAGTTGACTTCAAAGGACTTCTCATCCCAACTTATTCTTTGTCCATTCCCCTTAATGTGTTGTGAACTTTTTAATGTTTGCTTTTGTGTGATAGGGATCCCACTTTGAGATTGTGAAAAGAGGACCATTGTCATGAGTAGCCAAGTTAAGAGACAAGCCAAATGGAGATCCTAGGAGCTTGAATTCAAATTGTTTGATTGCTTGTTTGTGTGTGCTAAGTCCAAAGGAAAGGAGCATCTTGAATCATCTTTATGATTCCAAGAAAAGGAACTCCAAGGGTTTATCTTTCCTCTCTTATCTTTGTTTGCTTTAGGACTAGCCCTTCTCTTCTTATCCCCACTCTAACCAAGCCAAAATCATTTTTCTAAACTTTGACTTTATTTCAAATTAGAAACATAGGCCTAATGCCTTTGACTTTTCAAAACTCTTTTCATCAATACTCATTGAGAATAAACATTTAATCCAACTTTGAACTCATTTTGTAAATAAATCTAACATGTAAATATAACTCACTTCAAGTTGTTTTTGTGGTTTCAATGGCCACTTGTTAAAACTTTTCAAAAAACATTAGTCATAGGTTTGAGTTATCATAGTGGTTGATGTAAATCTCACCTCATCCTTAGTGGTTGGATTATAAGTCTTCCATGCTTATTATAGGGTTAACCCCTCACTAGCATGTTGAAGCCTTCTTCACATGGTGGATTGTTGGTTTAGGTTGAGTTATCTCCCTTTGATAACAAAAGACCTTAAGGCTTTTGATCAAATCAATTAACCAATCTTTGAGATTTTTACCCCGAACTACGAGGTTTTGATCCTCCTTTGTGATGGTACGTATGCAATGGGTTCATCCATTCAAATAACAAATTTGTAAATATAATCTATTGTTTTCTCATCCCTCCAATCTTTTGTACATATCTTTTCACAAATACCAACCTACAACACATATTTGCAAAAAGAGGTTCCCTTAGAGTACTAAGGATGTTTTGGGTGCGTAAAACCTTCCCATTTCATAACCAACCCCCTTACCTAGATCTCTGACATTTTTATTAGTTTTTTATTTTAAAAACTTCTTACCTTGGCTTTTGTTCGCTTTTTAGCCTTTCCTTTGGACAAATAAAAGTGCGGTGGCGACTCGAATTGTATGTTGACTTTTGGTTTAGTCAATAAACCTAAAGGTAATGAAAACCCCGCTACAAAAAAGTGGCGACTCTGCTGGGGACATGATCTCTCTAGTGGGTTTAGCCTACTTTTTGCTTAAGTGTGTTGTATGTTTATATTTATTTGTGGCATATTTTTGTGCAAATTTGGGATGAATGTATTGTTTGTAATGTATAAATTGCTTGATATATTAATTGCTTGTATGCCTGGTGATTTCTTGCGAGATGAGTTCTATACCCGAACTCGAGTGCACTTATGATAGGAGAATGGCATAGTCTTGTTGACTTGTGTGGAGTTATTCCTTAACAAGTTAGCTTGCAAGCCCATTCACTTGGTGGAGGTCTTGTTGGGATCAATAATGTCACACGAGTAGTCGTGGTTAGGCATTACTCTTTCCAATATAAACCTTAGAAGCCAAGGACCTTAGATACCTAGCCCATCTTGGCTTATTTTAGGACGTAGTGCGAAGGTCGTTCAAGTGTAAGACTTGAAGCGATTGTTACGCGATACTACACTCATAAGAGTCCCTCTTGAGAATATTTTTGGAAGATGAGTAGTTATTTTATCCGATAATATCCGAAAGATGGGATGATGACTATGGGAACCTTTTTTAGAACATGATCGTCAGGTTTAACCATAGTACACTCCCTTTGGGTGGTTCTTAACCGAGACTCCATGCTCGTGACTTACAACAAACCCTTGATTCGTGGTCGATCCGTCCTCGTATATCCTCAATATCAATGGAACTTGGGTGTTGATAAGGTGTAAACCATAATCCACCAAAATGGATGATTGATATTGAGGATGACTTGATCCATCCCATGACCTTTGTATGGTGTGACTTGCTTGATCCTTGAGTGTGTTTGTTGCATCCATGCATTCATGCATTCATTCGCATTCATGTCATCAACAATAAAGATTTTTCAAGGAACTTAAGAGGTCTATTTGCAAATTTTAGACATGGATAAGCAAAGAAGGAATACGAATAAGTACAGTTTCAGACAACCTGACTTGAAAGAGTTAAGGAGTTTGGCATCTTATGTATTAGAGCCCTTGGAATTCAAAGCTCGCCATGGGAAGCTTTTGTCTATTCTTTCTACCAAGGTGGATGAGGGTCTGATGAGTATGTTGGTGCAGTTCTACGATCCTCTGTATCGGTGCTTCACTTTTCCGGATTTCCAGCTTTTGCCTACACTAGAGGAGTATGCTTATCATGTGGGTATACCTATTCTTGACCAGTTGTCGTTCAGTGGTTTGGAGAAGATTCCGTCTTCTCAAGAGATTGTTGATATGCTTCATATGGATGTATTTGACATTGTTGCCAATATGACTACCAAAGGTGGAATTCAAGGTCTCCCATCTGAGTTTCTGATTACCAAAGCTACTTTGTTTGGGAAGGCCATGAGTAAGGAAGCTTTTGAGTCCATATTCGTACTTCTCATCTATGGGCTAGTGTTATTTCCCAACATTGACAACTTCGTGGATGTGAACGCTATTAGGATTTTCCCTTCTCTTAATCTCGTTCCGACTCTGTTGGGTGAAACTTATTTCTCTTTGCATATGAGGAATGCAAAGGGTGGTGGTTCCGTTGTATGTTGTCTGCCTCTGTTATACAAGTGGTTTATTTCGCACTTGCCTCAGACGCTTGTCTTCAAGGAGAACAAGGGATATCTACGATGGTCCACGAGACTTATGTCTTTCACTAATGATGATATCTCTTGGTATAATCGTGTTTATGATGGCATTCAGATTATTGACTCTTGTGGTGAGTTCTCCAATGTACCTCTTCTTGGTACATGTGGTGGAATTAACTACAACCCTGCTTTGGCTCGCCGTCAGCTTGGGTTCCCCTTAAAGGATAAACCTAACAACATTTTGTTGGAAGGCTTGTTCTTTCAAGAGGGTAAAGATCCCAAAAACTTGAAGGATAGGATGGTCCGCACCTGGCGCAAGGTTCATAGGAAAGGGAGGAATGAGCTTGGTCCGAAGAATTGTGTTGCTTTGGAACCTTACACCTCTTGGGTGAGGAAGAGAGCTCTTGAGTACCGCATGCCGTACGAATATCCGAGACCTACCCCTATGGTTATGGTTGGGCCTTCGACCCTCCCTAATCAAGGAGTAGAGGAGTTGAGAGACGAAGACCGTCCGCGTGCTTGGGTTCGTGAGCGTGAGGAGCTTCTTCAGCAGGTCAAGGATAAGGATGCAATGATAGAGTTTCTAGAGCATTAGGTTATTGATGAGCCTGATGATGTGGTTACTTCTCGACTTCCTCACTCATCTAGGTTTTGGAAGAGGAAGTATGATCAACTCGCCAAGGAGAAGGCCGACATGGAAGCAGCTTATGAGAGAGAGGTGAAGAGGCTTCGTGCAACTTATCTTCCGATCTCAAAGGCTTTGGACGATTGCTTCTAGGGCTCCATAGGATGTTCATTCTCCTTTTCTCTTGTATTGTATTGGGTTACCAAACTGTACTACTTCTTTGGTGTAAAAAGTTTCCAAATATTATTGCTATGAGTATTCCATATATGTCTTAAAGGTTCAATATTTTCAAAACATTTGCAAATAGATCTCTATAAAGTTCCTCTGATAAAAAACAAATCATATGCACAAGCATTGCATGCATCATATGCATAAGCAGGTTTTGTTCCGAGCTCTTGATAAGTGGTCTAACTCTTTGCTCTTCATTTATTTTGAAGACAAGATGACGCATCGGTACAACACCCGAGTAAATCATCAGAAGATCATGGAACACCTCGAACAAGAGAACAGACACCTGAAGGAAGAGATTGCTAGATTGACTGCCATGATGGAGTCAGTCCTTGCCGTGCAAAGCCAAGCTTCACCAACTCCTGCAACTCCTCCCGCAAGGACAGTCATCTTCGAAGTGGCTACTTCAACAGTGCCTGCTGCCACAGCCCACTTCGCTCCTACTATGCCAGCTGGATTCCCTTGGGGAATGCCATCTAACTTCATGCCAGAGGGTTTTGCTCCCACTCTTGCTTTTATGCCGACATCTAGCCCGGTCCTTTCTGTGCCACCTCCCGTTGTGCACACTCTCCCTCGTGTAGAAGACACCATTTATTATTCTGAGCCATCTGAGTGCCCGGAAGTATATGAGAAAATGGATGAGATGAAAGATCAATTCCTTGAGCTGCGCAAGGAACTGAAGACTTTGAGAGGTAAAGACCTTTTTGGGAAGAGTGTTGTTGATTTGTGCTTGGTGCCCAATGTAAAGATCCTAGTTAAATTCAAAGTGCCTGACTTTGAGAAGTACAAGGGAAATACATGTCCACTCATCCATCTTGTGATGTATGCTCGCAAGATGTCAACCCAAACCGACAATGATCAACTGCTGATTCACTACTTTCAGGATAGCCCGACAGGTGCTGCGCTCCGGTGGTATATGGGGCTAGAGAGTGCAAGCATTCGCACTTTCAACGATCTAGGCGAGGCCTTCGTGAAGCAGTACAAATATAATATGGACATGGCTCCAGACAAGGATCAGTTGAGGGCAATGTCCCAGAAGGACAAGGAGACCTTCAAGGAATACGCCCAGAGGTGGCGAGAATTGGCAGCTCAGATAGTGCCACCCTTGGAGGAGAAAAAGATGACAAAGATCTTTCTAAAGACTTTGAGCTCTTCCTACTACGAGCGCATGATTGCTAGTGCTCCCTCAGACTTCACCGAAATGGTGAATATGGGGATGAGGCTAGAAGAGAGGGTCCGTGAAGGACGTTTGTCTCGTGATGACGGTTTCTCGGCAAAGAAGTATGGGGGATTTTCCAGGAAGAAGGAAGGGGAGACTCATGTTGTTTCTTCCCATGTTAAGAGAAGGCCCTCTTTGAAGAGGAGAGAAGTCCGATCGACTGTTAACCAACACCAGGTGGCTCATATAGCACCTGCTTTCAGAGAAGTTCAACAACAACCACAACAACAACATCGTCAACAACAACAGGCTTACCAGCCTCGCAACAATAACAACACCAACACCGGCAACTATGAGAGCAAGAGGGTGACTTTTGATCCGATTCCGATGACGTATGCTGAATTGTATCCTTCCTTAATTGACAGGAAGCTGATAACTCCTCGTGATCCTCCTGTTCTGCCAGCCAATCCTCAATGGTGGTACAAGCCCGAACTTCACTGTGTGTATCATTCTGGTGCGCCCGGACATGACGTGGAGAATTGTTTTCCTTTGAAGACCAAGGTGCAAGACCTTGTGAGGAGTGGGATATTGTTCTTTGAGGATGTAGGCCCAAATGTGAAGAAGAACCCATTGCCCGAGCATGGTGTAACACCCCAAAATTTGCCTTCCTTATTCACACATTCTTTTTTAGGTCATTTAACATTAGATACATTGCATTTCATCATGTCAATCAGAATCAGATCCAAGAAACTTTATTTAAAAAAAAACAAAATGAAAAAAAAAGAAAAAACAAAACGAAAATATATATATATATATATATATAAATAAATAAAATAAATTTTAATTAAATAAATAAATAAATAAATAAAAAATCTCAGACTTGGACCTCTCTCAAAAGCCCACTAAGCTATCAATATTAGTCTATAAATACCAAGGCTTCATTTGAGAAAAAAGGGGGAGAACAGACAGAAGAAGGGAGAGAAGCAAAATACTCTGAGGTTTCCTTGGAACAAAACCCTGGACAAAACCTGGAGAGAAACCTGACAGAGAACTCAGAGCAGCCTCCAAACCCTGAAGGGAACTCAACTGCACAGAATCACCTCTGCCTCACATAAATCCTAAAGATTGTTTTGTAAACCTCACGGGTGCAACTCAATTTCAATCAAGCTCTCCAATCATGTTTGCCCTATTCCCATTATTTTACGCCTTTAATTTGAAATTTTTAAATGTATGAGGCATTATGAATGAATTTGGGTTTAGATGTGCATGAATGTGTAAAATAATGCCTTGAATGTGTTTGACAAGAGGTTTAGGCCTCCTACACTTGGTTGCTTTTTGTGAGCTTTTTGTGAATTTTAATGGCATGATTCATGTTAACCCTCGATTACCCTATCTTGTTTCTCTAACCTGTTTGTTGAGTTTTGTTTTGTGAGGGCTCATATGACTCTTGCAGAGATGGCTCACCTGGTGTCCCACTTTATTTATGGGATACCACCTGGAGGTTTCATTCCGATTACCTGTACTGACTCGCTTTCTTTGATGGTGCTAGCTTGAGAGATCTCTGGGTTTCTTATCTCTTTATTTTCCGTTACTTCGGATCTTTATCCGTGTGGTACTTTTACATCTTTCCCGCATTTTACCTCTTTCTTAGTTGGAAGACCTCGATAGGAGGCATTGTTTTCTTTTGTTTATTTACTTTTGTGCCCAAAGACCTCCCTGAAGAGGCAATTGACGGATAAAAAGGATCAATAATCAATCCCCCGTTATTCAGTGCGTCGTCCTTTAAGATCACACTACGTGTCGATGCTTCAGAACAAAAACCCCAGATCTTTTGTCCGGTCAGTCAGTGGAGAGGGTTCCACCTTTCTGAACCCCCACTTTTTGTCATGAGCTCACCCTGTCCAGGGTTAAGAGCTATGAGGTCTTATCCTCATTACCCCTTTTGCATGAGCATCCCTAACCCTACCAACTCATTGATTTTTCTTCTCCTAAGAACACGTTAACTCCTTCTACTACAGGCGAGTAAGTCTCCAAAGGTCGAGCATCCGGTAGATTGCGTAGTAACGTCGTTCGTCCAAAACCCAATCCATAACCCCGTAGTTAGCCGAACTACGACTTGCTATGATTCTCATTCCAGATGAGATACGTAGGCATAAGGTGTGATGTCTTAGCGAGCATAATTACCCTTAACCCCTAGGTAGCCGAGCTACGAAGACTCTGATTCTCATATTCATATGAGATACGTATGCAGTGGATGCGACATCCGTGCGAGTCATTTTCTTTTGACCCTTTTTTTTTAGTAAATAACACATTAGATAAACCCACACCCTTTAGACAAGAACTACAAAAGTGGATCCCGTAGAGTACTACGGATGCGTAGGGGTGCTAATACCTTCCCTTCGCATAATCGACTCCCGAACCCAAGATTTGGTTGCGAGACCCTGTCTTGTCCTTTCCTTTTTCCAGGTTTACTTCGAGCGTTTCCTTTCCCTCCTTTGGGATAAATAACGCACGGTGGCGACTCTCCTGTCTTTCTTCGCCGGTTGTTTTTTTTTCGCATTCCATTTTTCAGGTTGCGACAGCTGGCGACTCTGCTGGGGACCCGGTTTCCCTAAGCGAGTCCCTCCTTGCTTTTGTAGGTTGTTTGTTTATTGGGTGTTTATTCTTTTGTACAGTTATTTATCTTTCAGCATTTACCTGCTTTATTGCATTGTGTACATATGACTGTCGTATCTGCTGGTTCTGTTTGTGAGATGAGTTCTATACCCGAACTTGAGTGCACTTAGGATAGGAGAATGGCATAGTCTTGTTGACTTGTGTGGAGTTATTCCTTAGCAAGTTGACTTGCAAGCCCATTCACTTGGTGGAGGTCATGTTGGGATCAATAATGTCACACAAGTAAGTTGTGGTTAGACATTACTTTTTCCAATATAGACCTTAGAAGCCAAGGACCTTAGTTTAGCAAACCCATCTTGGCCTATTCGTAGGACGTAGTGCGAAAGTCGTTCAAGTGTAAGATTTGATACGATTGTTACGCGATACTACACTCATAAGAGTCTCTCTTGAGAATATTTTTGGAATACGAGTAGTCGTTCCTCCGATAATATCCGAAAGATGGGATTATGACTATGGGAACCTTTTGTAGAACATGTTTGGAAGGTTTAAACCTTAGTACACTCCCTTTGGGTGGTTCTTAACCTAAACTCCATGCTCGTGACTTGCAACAAACCCTTGATTCATGGTTGATCCGTTTAGGTATCCTTAATATCAATGAAACTTGGGTGTTGATAAGGTGTAAACCATAATCCACAAAAAATGGATGGTTGATATTAAGGATAACATGATCCATCCCATGACCTTTGTTTGGTGTGCTTTGCTTGATCCTCTTAATTTCTCTCCAGGCAGTGCAACCTGACAGATGTTCAAGCGGATCCAGCAATTCTGATTGACATGCCATTGCATTGCATAACATCATCTGCATGTTTGCATCCAACATCTCATTCTTATTCATTTGCAGGGTATTCCCTTTTTAAGCGGGGGTCTTAAAATCGAATAAGCAGTGCATCGCATACCATACATACTAACCCTTGTTTGTTTTGCAGGTGTCACCGCAGTGTCTAATGTTTGTTCCCTGTTGCAGGCAGTTATTGGTCCCAAGCGAGTTCACAGGTACCCGACAAAGGAAAACCGTCCACGACTAGAAATGGACCAGATACAGAAAGAACTGGCTGATATGCGTGAAAGGATGTATCAGTTCATGACATTGATGACTGGTATGGCAGAAGGCCAGGCGAAGCTGAAGGAATTGGTTGAGCAACCAAGGCCCGATCCAGAGGTGGAAATACCAAGTGTTGAGGGTAACCCTGGTAACCCTGGGAACCCTGGGAACGCTGATAACCCTGTGAACACTGGAAACGCGGGTAACGCAAATGTTGATGGAAACCCGGGTAATGTTGGCAACACGGGAAATGTTGGGAATGGTATTGGCGGAAGGTACAATGTGAATCAAGGGATTCGGATTAACGGGTGCCCCGTTACTAAAGATTGTCAGTATGATCAATTTTCTTTGCACGACGAGGCCCTCGAGACCACTCGCCGTATGGATGAGCTTGCTGAGAAGCTCAAATCTTTGGAGTCTCAAAATTCCTTAGGTTTTGATGTCACCAATCTTGGTCTGGTTCAGGGAGTAAGGATCCCTCACAAGTTCAAACCCCCTACTTTTGAGAAATACAACGGGGCTTCTTGCCCACACACTCATCTCCAATCTTATCTGGGAAGGTTGGGAGCTCGCACTAAAGATGAAAAGCTGTGGATGTACTATTTTGAAGACAGTTTAACTGGAGCTTCTCATGAATGGTATTCTCATTTGTCTCGTACTACCATCAAGAGCTGGAAAGACTTGGCAGAGGCTTTTGTCAAGCAATATCAATACAACTTGGACATGGCTCCAAATCGGACCTTGTTGCAAGGAATGTCTCAGACTGCCAAGGAAACCTTTAGAGAATATGCTCAACGTTGGAGACAGATTGCTGCATCCGTCCAACCCCCTATGTCTGAAAGGGAGATGGCGGACATGTTCATGAACAATCTTCAAGGCAATTATATCGAGAGATTGGCTGCTTGCCCGTCAATCAGCTTTGCAGAGATAGTGATTACTGGAGAAAAGATCGAGAGTCTTTGAAGATGGGCCGAATTCAAGACAACAGTGCTTCCAACTCATCAGTTCCCAAGAAACCGTTTGCTGGTAACGGTCAGCGAAGAAGAGAAGGTGAGACGAGCGTTGTATATGCCGGCAGAGGCAGGGGCAGAGGACGCCCTAATTATTATCAAGATCAAGTGGCCGCAGTCACTATTCCAACACTTGTTCCTCAACCGCAGTATCATCCGCAACAACAACCCAGGTACAACAATCAACAACAAGGAGGTAATCCGGGTCAGCAGAGACCCTATCAACAACGTCCAAGGCAGGCGGACCGGGTCATTGAGCCAATCCCAATGCCTTATTCTGTATTACTTCCCAAGCTGATTGACATGAATCTGGTTACGTTAAGAACTCTGGCCCCATCGGTTGATCCCAACAATCTGCCTAGAGGTTATGATGTCAATGCCAGATGTGCTTTTCACTCCAACGCACCTGGCCATACTACAGATAATTGCAAGGCTCTCCAGCTAAAGGTACAAGATTTGAGAGATGCCCAGGCCATCAATTTTTCTCCGGTGCCTAATGTTATCCAAAACCCGATGCCAGCTCACAGCGGGCAGAGGATTAATGTTGTTGATAGTGTGGAAACTTTGAATTTGGTTTCTTATGTGACTAAAGTGAAGACTTCGCTATCGGTGGTCAAAGGCTGACTCTTGAAAGGACGGATTTTCTCGGGCTGTGGGGAAGAGTGCAGAAATTGTCAAGACGCCGAGAACGGATGTGATAGTTTGAGAAGGGGTATTCAGCAACTGATAGATGAAGGTTGTCTTCAGTTCGATCAGACTCGTCCAGTGAAGAATGATTTGTCGACAATAACGTTTTATTTCACTCCTGAAGAAAGATATGTTCCCGAGAGACCCACTCCGACAAAAATATATTTCCCAGAAAGTCCAGCACCAATTTACTCTAACAACCCTCAACCGACTTTGATTGGTCCAGTCACCATCACGGTACCAGGACCTGTTCCGTATGAGAAAGACAGTGCTATCCCGTGGCACTATGGGGCTGATATCTAATGCTAGGGGCAGAAAGTTAACGAAGAAGACATTGACATTGGTAGCTCCGCTGTAGACAATGTTGGAGGAATTGGTGGCTTCACTCGCAGTGGACGCCTATTTGCACCATCAACATTGCGCACGAATGCTGAAGCTGAGGCAGCTGCCAAGGCTAAAGGAAAACAGGTATCCACCGAAGAGGTTACTACCGAGGAAGCTCCCCCTAAGACCGCATTCGAGAAGGAAGTGGATGCGTTTATGAGGATTATCAAGAAAAGTGACTACCAGGTAGTCGACCAGCTAAATCAGACACCCTCAAAGATCTCCATTCTCTCACTATTGATGTGCTCTGAGGCACACAGAGCAGCCTTGTTGAAAGTACTGAATATGGCTTATGTCCCCCAGAGATAACTGTTGACCAGCTGGAGTCGGTAGTTTCGAATGTACACACTAGCCATGCGCTAGGTTTCACCGATTATGACCTAACATCTAAGGGCAGGAATCACAACAAAGCCTTGCATATCACAATGGAATGCAAAGGGGTGGTGCTTTCCCATGTTTTGGTTGATACAGGCTATTCTCTGAATGTTCTTCCAAAGAAAGCCTTAATGAAGTTGGATTGCGATGGCATCATCCTGAGGCCAAGTAATTTAGTTGTAAGGGCTTTTGATGGCTCTAAGCGAGCTGTTTTTGGTGAAGTTGAGTTGCCAGTTAAGATTGGACCGCAGGTGTTCAAGAGCACCTTTTATGTGATGGATATCCATCCTGCCTATAGATGTCTGCTAGGTCGGCCCTAGATTCATGATGTCGGTGCTGTTACTTCTACTCTCCATCAGAAGCTCAAATATGGACTAGAAGGTCAGATCGTCACGGTCTGTGGTGAAGAGAATATTTTTGTTAGCCACCTGTCTACATTTAAATATGTGGAGATGGATGGCGAGATGCATGAGATGTTGTGTCAGGGCTTTGAAGCCATAAACATCAGTGAGGTCGCGTCCAAACTGTCTTTTCACCTGAGTCTGAGAAGGTCGGGACTTCTATCTCTTCATACAAGCAAGTTGTTGAAGTGGTTAAGGCTGGTAATGCCCAAGGCTGGGGCAAATTTGTGGAGCCAATCATAAAAGAAGACAAGTTTGGATTGGGGTATACTCCGGGGTCTCAGAAGAATGAAGCCGGCACTTTCTCCAGCGGGGGTTTGGTTTCTCCCCACACCGTCAATGCTGCAGATGAAGACAAGGCTGACAGCGACTGTGACTTAGATAGCTGGATTCGCCCGTGTGTCCCAGGAGAAAAGCTCGACAATTGGTCGTCTGAAAAAGTCGACCGGTTTCCTCTACTGAAGGAGTAATTTTTATTGTTTTCCTTTTATCACATGCATAACAAAGTCTTACACTTTGACCAAGGTGTAATGACTCATTTGTAGGGCCATCCATTTAGTTATATTTCGCAATTATTTTCATCATCAATAAAGGACAGCTTTTGCAAACAATTTTGTGTTCTCTTTCTTTCAATTATTTTTACTTTTACAAAAACGACAATGTTTCTTTTTCATGTTTCTTTTTCGTTTTTCTTTCCAAAAAACACCTCGTAAAACTGATCACCCGGATCTCACTGCTAACGACATTGCTATGGCCAAGTATGACTTCGACAATCCTATATATCAAGCCGAAGAAGGGGTTGAGGAAGATGGTGAATTGCCTGAGGAGTTAGCCAGGTTGTTGAAACAAGAGGACCGAGCTATCACGCCTTATCAGGAGGTGGTTGAGACCATCGACATTGGTACCGAAGACGACAAGAAAGAGATCAATATCGGGGCCAGTCTACAGGCCGAGAGGAAAAGACCGTTGATCATGTACTTGACTGTGTTAGAAAGGTCAATGGGTTGTGTGCTCGGTCAGCATGACGAGTCAGGTCGAAAAGAGCATGCAATATACTACCTTAGCAAAAAGTTTACTGACTGTGAACAAAGATACTCACTGCTCGAGAAAACTTGCCGCGCTTTGGCATGGGTTGCTCGCCGACTAAGATAGTATATGTTGACTCACACGACTCTATTGATATCAAAGATGGATCAAGTCAAGTATATTTTTGAAAAGCCAGCAGGGTTGCTAGGTGGCAAATGATGCTGACAGAGTATGACATCCAATACACTTCACAAAAAGCCATCAAAGGAAGTGTCTTGCCGGCAACCGATTGATGATTACCAACCTATGAGGTTCGACTTTCCTGATGAGGACATCATGTTTCTCAAATCGAAAGATTGCGAGGAACCACTCCCGGAAGAAGGGCCTGACCCTGAACCCAAATGGATTATGATGTTTGATGGGGCGGTCAACGTCAATGGTCGCGGAGTTGGTGCAATGTTGATCACACCGGAGGGGGTTCATATGCCATTTTGTGCCAGAATAACTTTTCCCTGCACCAACAATGAAGTCGGACGAAGCAGAATGGGTCCGTTCTCGATACAATCAGCTAAGCCTAGTTGAGGAAAAGAGACTAGCAGCTATATGCCATGGCCAGCTATATCAGAGACGGACGAAGAGAGCGTTTGGTCAGAAAGTGCGCCCTCGAGAGTATCGAGTCGGTGAATTAGTACTCAAAAGAATTCTTCCTCCCAACACAGATCACAGGGGCAAATGGACACCGAACAACGAGGGTCCATACGTGGTTAAAAGAGTTTTCTCTGGCGGAGCTCTGATGCTAACAACCATGGATGGCGAAGACTTCCCGTCCCCTGTTAACTCATACGCAGTTAAAAAATACTTCGCATAAAATAGACCCGCTGGACAGTAAAAAGAATAGTCCAGGCAAAAAAGGGGCATCCCGACGAACCAAAAAAAATAATGAAGAGGTTCGGGCAAAAATTAGGGATATAAAAAAAAATGTACACCCGGTGAGTCGAAAACCCGAAAGGGCGGCTCAGGCAAAAAAGGGTATCCCGGTGGATTGAAAACCCAAAAGGGTGGTCCACGCAAAAGTTAGGGAATAAGCGAATAACTGCGATCTGAGTTCATCCGTGTTATATCACCGTTTCATTCAATTCGGCAATCTTCGAAGGTAAAAGATCGACTAATCATCCACTTCAGAAAGCAAGATGAGCAGAGCGTCTTGAGGACATACGAGCCATAGTAGATTCGAAACTTGGTGGGACCCCGTTTCCACATTGCCATTAGGATAGTTTCTCTTGTTCAATTTATAGCGATCGCCTCTTTCCAGGGATCAGCTTCCTGATGTACTCGCCTATTCCTGGCACAAATTTTTCAACCAACAAAAGTCGAATAATTCAGTTAAAAAGCCTTTTTAATTTTCATTTATCAGTTTGTTTGCAAAAGATGTCTGAATTCTTGAGGAAACATATTGCATCTGAATGTAATGGTGGCTTTTGCAGATGACTTGCGCAGGAAAACAGTCAAAATTGCTTTGAATGTGCTTAATCCCAGACGGTGAATTCAAACCGAGTAATTCCCCGGGGCATACGTGTATTTTTTGGTTACAGGTCACAGGAACCGGATGCCAAGTCATGAATCCTCACCCCCAAGCGGTTGACAAAGCCTCTCCTCTGCAGAGCAGGTTCCCCAGTAGAGTTGACAGTATCCAGACTGTATATCCCCAGCAGAATTGTCAGTACCAGACTGTATCTTCCCAGCAACAACGGAGTAGTTGCATACCCAACAGACAAGAGGGTGGTGTTCCCAGTGTTCATCTCATTCCCCCAGCAGATTATTTCTAACAGATTTGTTTTAATCCCCAGCCTGAGGACGATTAGCAAGTTCATATCCCTAGCAAAGGTCGATTCCTATGACATTTCCCCATGAAGTGCTTTCCTCACAGACTCTCCTCACAGAGCCTCGCCAAACAAAGTTTCCATAGTTGATACTTCCCCAGCTCAACTTTTCAAAAAAGGCCGATTTATTTTCGGTGGCTCCCCGGTCCCGGCAGACGGATCGTTCCCCACAGAGCATTCAAGGATTGATACAGCGATCCGCTCCCTACCAGAGTTGCTTCCCCAAGCAGATTTCTTGTTTTTTTTTTGCACCATGCATAACATTTGCATTTGCATTTGCATGCATATCAAGCATACACATAAGCTGATAAACAGGTTCTTCAAAGCAGACTGAAAAATTACTTTACAACCAAAGTCATGAGATTCGGCCAGAGGATCAAGTGTGTGTGTGACCCAGCATGAGGGTCATTTCGAAGATTCAGCCTGAGAATCGTTTTCCAGAGATCCAGCCTGAGGGTCATTTCGAAGATTCAGCCAGAGAGTCGAGTACGAGCGTTATTTCCCCAGCAAGCCAGCTGGAGGAATAGATTGACAGCTCAACAGAAAATCAACCTACAAGAGGATCTAGCCCGCGTATCGCATTAAAAAAACAAAGTCTAATCGAAGAGTCGTTATAACATGTTCTACCCTGAAGAATATGTACGAAGCCCAAAAGTGGGATATTCTCGAAGCTGCATATCTAACATGAAGACTGTAGATTTCGAAAGAGGGTCAACCAGCGCATGCCCCAGATGCGAGATCCTGATGATGGGAATTTATCATCAAAACAATCCAGATCTAGCCAGAAGATCAAAGTTAGGTCTAGCCCAAAGACCGAAAAATAGATAGATTCAGCCAGAGAATCAAAGAAAATAGATTCAGCCAGAGAATCGAAACAATTCAGATCTAGCCAGAAGATCGAAATAGATTCAGCCATAGAATCGAAACAATTCAGATCTAGCCAGAAGATCGAAGAAGATCTAGCCAGAAGATCGAAGTCAGGTCTAGCCTAAAGACCGGAAATAGATTCAGCCAGAGAATCGAAACAAAGGAGATCTAGCCAGAAGATCGAAGAAGATCTAGCCAGAAGATCGAAGTCAGGTCTAGCCCGAAGACCAAAAAATAGATTCAGCCAGAGAATCGAAACAATTCAGATCTAGCCAGAAGATCGAAGAAGATCTAGCCAGAAGATCGAAGTCAGGTCTAGCCCGAAGACCGGAAATAGATTCGGCCACAGAATCGAAATAATTCAGATCTAGCCAGAAGATCGAAGTAGATTCAGCCAGAGAATCAAAGGAAATAGATTCAACCAGAGAATCGAAACAATTCAGATCTAGCCAAAAGATCGAAGTAGATTCAGCCAGAGAATCAAAGAAAATAGATTCAACCAGAGAATCAAAATAATTCAGATCTAGCCAGAAGATCGAAGTAGATTCAGCTAGAGAATCAAAGAAAATAGATTCAGCCAGAGAATCGAAACAAAGGAGATCTAGCCAGAAGATTGAAGAAGATCTAGCCAGAAGATTGAAATCGTATCCAGCCCGAGGATCAAAATTAACATCCAACCAAAGGACTAAATTGAGTATAGATTCTGCCAGAGGATCGAAATTCCAGATTAAGTCAGAAGACTGATTCAGATTCAACCAGAGGATCGGAAGAGAAATAAACAGCGCGGTGTATTTCAGCATTTTTGTGGTGTTCTCGGAGCGCAAATTTTCGGTCTGTCTTTGGTATTCAATCACAGCTCACTCTGTTTGTCTGATAAGCTGTTCGCTTTCATCCTGCTCGGGTTAGCTGATGACTGAATAGGGGCAGCTGTAACACCCCAAAATTTGCCCTCCTTATTCACACATTCATTTTTAGGTCATTTAACATTAGATACATTGCATTTCATCATGTCAATCAGAATCAGATCCAAAAAACTTTATTTTAAAAATAAATGAATATATATATATATATATATATATATATATATATATATATATATATATATATATATATATATATATATATATATATATATATATATATAATAAATTTTAATTAAATAAATAAATAAATAAAAATAAAAAAATAAAAAAATCTCAGACTTGGACCTCTCTCAAAAGCCCACTAAGCTACCAATATTAGTCTATAAATACCAAGGTTTCATTTGAGAAAAAAGGGGGAGAACAGACAGAAGAAGGGAGAGAAGCAAAATACTCTGAGGTTTCCTTGGAACAAAACCCTGGATAAAACATGGAGAGAAACCTGACAGAGAACTTAGAGCAGCCTTCAAACCCTGAAGGGAACTCAACTGCACAGAATCACATCTGCCTCACATAAACCCTAAAGATTGTTTTGTAAACCTCACGGGTGCAACTCAATTTCAATCAAGCTCTCCAATCAGGTTTGCCCTATTCCCATTATTTTACGCCTCTAATTTGAAATTTCTAAATGTATGAGGCATTATGAATGAATTTGGGTTTAGATGTGCATGAATATGTAAAATAATGCCTTGAATGTGTTTGACAAGAGGTTTAGGCCTCCTACACTTGGTTGCTTTTTGTGAGCTTTTTGTGAATTTTAATGGCATGATTCATGTTAACCCTTGATTACCCTATCTTGTTTCTCTAACTTGTTTGTTGAGTTTTGTTTTGTGAGGGCTCATATGACTCTTGCAGAGATGGCTCGCCTGGTGTCCCACTTTATTTGTGGGATACCACCTGGAGGTTTCATTCCGATTACCTGTACTGACTCGCTTTCTTTGATGGTGCTAGCTTGAGAGATCTCTGGGTTTCTTATCTCTTTATTTGCCGTTACTTCGGATCTTTATCCGTGTGGTACTTTTACATCTTTCCCGCATTTTACCGCTTTCTTAGCTGGAAGACCTCAATAGGAGGCATTGTTTTCTTTTGTTTATTTACTTTTGTGCCCAAAGACCTCCCTGAAGAGGCAATTGACGGATAAAAGGGATCAATAATCAATCCCCCGTTATTCAGTGCGTCGTCCTTTAAGATCACACTACGTGTCGATGCTTCAGAACAAAAACCCCAGATCTTTTGTCCGGTCAGTCAGTGGAGAGGGTTCCACCTTTATGAACCCCCACTTTTTGTCATGAGCTCACCCTGTCCAGGGTTAAGAGCTATGAGATCTTATCCTCATTACCCCTTTTGCATGAGCATCCCTAACCCTACCAACTCATTGATTTTTATTCTCCTAAGAACACGTTAACTCCTTCTACTACAGGCGAGTAAGTCTCCAAAGGTCGAGCATCCGGTAGATTGCGTAGTAACGTCATTCGTCCAAAACCCAATCCATAACCCCGTAGTTAGCCGAACTACGACTTGCTATGATTCTCATTCCAGATGAGATACGTAGGCATAAGGCGCGATGTCTTAGCGAGCACAATTACCCTTAACCCCTAGGTATCCGAGTTACGAAGACTCTGATTCTCATATTCATATGAGATACGTATGCAGTGGATGCGACATCCGTGCGAGTCATTTTCTTTTGACCCTTTTTTTAGTAAATAACACATTAGATAAACCCACACCCTTTAGACAAGAACTACAAAAGTGGATCCCGTAGAGTACTACGGATGCGTAGGGGTGCTAATACCTTCCCTTCGCATAATCGACTCCCGAACCCAAGATTTGGTTGCGAGACCCTGTCTTGTCCTTTCCTTTTTCCAGGTTTACTTCGAGCGTTTCCTTTCCCTCCTTTGGGATAAATAACGCACGGTGGTGACTCTCCTGTCTTTCTTCGCCGGTTGTTTTTTTTTTCGCATTCCATTTTTCAGGTTGCGACACATGGGAAAGCAGCTGTTAATATGGTTCAGGGGTGCCCTGGCAAGTACAAAGTCCTTTATGTGAATGACATAAGGCAATCCTTGGTAGAGATGCATAAGTTGTTGTGTGAACACAGTCATTATGAGCATGATCATGATAGGTGCCAGGTGTGAACTATCAATGAAAGAGGATGTCGTCAAGTAAGAAAGGACATCCAAGAGATGATAGATCAAGGGATGATTGAGATACTTCAGAATCGTAATGAGGATGAAGTTGATGTTATTACTCCCGTATTCAAAATTCCTGATCCTGTTGTTATCAAGTATGATGGAAGCAAGAAGAAAGTGTCGCAAACGCTTGTGATCAAGCCAGCGGGCCCTGTCCCATATGTATCAGATAGGGCGGTCCCATACCGTTACAACGCTGTGATGCTAGAAGATGGGAAGGAGGTGCCGTTGCCCTCAACCTCTGTTGTGAGCATTTCTGACGTTAGTGGAGTGACCCGTAGTGGTCATGTTTTCTCGGCTCAGCCGAAATCCCACGAAGATGTTGTGAAGAGAGTTGTTGTCAATCCTGCTGGTCTTGTGGGGACTTCTTCTACAAATCAGTCCATTCCTGTTGTGAAGGGTGTTGACCCTGTTGTTGATAAATCTGTTAAAGCTCCTGTCCTGGTTGGCCAGTCTGGCATGTTGAGAGAGGATGGTGATGAGATGTTGAGGCTTATCAAAAGGAGTGAGTATAATGTTGTGGATCGGTTGCTTCAAACTCCATCAAAGATATTTGTCCTATCTTTGTTGATGAATTCAGAGCCACACCGTGAAGTGTTGCAGAGGGTGCTGGATGTGGCATACGTGGATCACGATGTCACGATTGAGCAGTTTGATAACATTGTTGCAAATATAACTATCTGCAACAATTTGAGCTTCTGTGATGATGATCTTCCCGAAGAGGGAAAAGATCACAATTTGGCTTTACATATCTCCATGAATTGTAAAGACGATGCCCTGTCCAATGTGTTGGTGGATACAGGGTCATCACTTAATGTATTGCCAAAATCTACTCTCGCCAAACTTTCATATCAGGGGCCTCCCTTGAGGCAGATTAGAGTGGTAGTGAAAGTGTTTAATGGATCGCGCAAAACTGTGATCGGCGAATTAGAACTCCAGATCAAGATTGGACCTAGTGATTTCCAAATCACTTTCCAGGTCATGGATATACATTCGTCATACAGTTGTTTGCTCGGTAGACCATGGATTCACGAAGCAGGCGCCGTGACATCCACCCTGCACCAAAAGTTGAAGTTCGTTAAGAACAAAAAGTTGGTGGTGATAGAGGGAGAGAAGGCTCTCTTGGTCAGCCATTTATCTTCCTTCTCCTATATTGATGTTGAGGATGAGGTTGGGACTCCGTTCCAAGCCTTATCTATTGCTGAGCCTTCTAGGAAAGGACTTCCTTCATTTGTCTCCTATAATGATGCGAAGTTGGCCATTGAGCATGGTGCAACTACTGGTTTGGGGAAAATGATAAAGATGGAAGATAACAAGTCTCGGGCTGGCATAGGGTACTCTTCTGGTGTTTCCAATGATCTTGGGTTGTTCCGGGGTGAAGGTTTCATCCATACCGTTAAAGATCAGGAAGCTGCTGCCATTGTTGAAGAAGATGAAGAGGAAGACCTTGGCAACTTTGTCATACCTGGAGGGATCTGCAATAATTGGATCGTTGTTGATGTTCCAACAGTTATCCATAAGTCAACGTAATGTGTTCATTTTGTTTAAAAAACCCTTCTCCCATGCCAAAAGGAGAAGTGAAGACATTGTTGGCATATTTGATTAATATAATGATATTCATTCAGTAATCGCATGTTAAATGTTTGTTTTCTCAAATTATTTTTCATTTTTGCTTTTTGCATGAAATTGGTGATCACCATAAAACCCTAAAAAAGAGAATAAAATCAATTTTTCATCTGCATAATGATTTTCCTTGTTTGAATTCTGAAATCTCTTTTATACTCAAAATCATTATGCAGGTTAGTCAAACCCATTGAACATAATGATCCAACGCCATCTCCCAACTTTGAGTTCCCTGTATTTGAGGCAAAAGAAGATGATGTTGAAGAGATTCCTGATGAGATTACCCGTCTGCTTGAGCACGAGGAGAAGATCATTCAGCCACATCTTGAGAATCTGGAAACAATCAACTTGGGGTCTGAAGACTGCATTCGTGAAGTAAAGATTGAGGCACTCCTTGAAGAGTCTGTTAAGAAGGGGTTAATTGAGTTGCTACGAGAATATGTCGACGTCTTTGCCTGGTCGTATGAAGACATGTCTGGTCTAGATACTGATATTGTGCAACATTTCTTGTCGTTGAAGTGTACCTGTGAAGCAGAAGCTCAGAAGAACTCATTCTGGTATGGCAATGAAGATTAAAGAAGAAGTGCAGAAGCAAATTGATGCGGGGTTTCTGGTGACTTCTACATATCCTCAGTGGGTGGCCAATATTGTGCTTATGCCTAAGAAAGATGGAAAAGTCCGAATGCGTGTGGATTACCGTGACTTGAATAAAGCTAGTCCAAAAGATGATTTTCCTCTACCACACATTGATATGTTGGTAGACAATACGGCTAAATTCAATGTCTTTTCATTTATGGACGGATTTTCCGGTTATAATCAGATTAAAATGGCACCCGAGGATATGGAGAAGACAACATTCATCACACCTTGGGGAACATTCTGTTATCGACTGATGCCCTTCGGTTTGAAGAACGCCGGAGCCACGTATCAACACGCTATGACTACCTTGTTTCATGATATGATGCACAAAGAGATC
The DNA here is from genome assembly GCF_024323335.1 of Lathyrus oleraceus. NCBI lineage: Eukaryota > Viridiplantae > Streptophyta > Magnoliopsida > Fabales > Fabaceae > Lathyrus > Lathyrus oleraceus. Next base: position 378,705,367 of record NC_066583.1, on the reverse strand, counting down.
GAGGTGTATGTTGATGATATGATTGCAAATTCGAAAACGGAAGTTGAACATGTAGAGCACTTGTTGAAGTTTTTCCAGTGTTTGAGGAAGTACAAACTCCGCTTGAATCCGAACAAGTGTACATTTGGAGTCCGTTCCGACATGTTATTGGGCTTTATTGTCAGCGAGAGAAGTATTGAGGTTAATCCTGCCAAGGTCAAAGCAATACAAGAGATGCTTGCGCCCAAAACTAAGAAGCAAGTCCGAGGTTTTCTTGGCCGCTTGAATTACATTTCGAGATTTATATCCCACATGACTGCCACATGTGCGCCTATATTCAAGCTCCTCCAGAAATATCAGCGTCATGATTGGACCAAGGATTGCCAGAAGGCTTTCGACAGTATCAAAGAGTATTTGTCTGAGCCTTTGATTCTGTCTCCGCCTGTTGAAGGGAAACCGTTGATTATGTACTTGACTGTGCTTGATGATTCCATGGGTTGTGTCCTTGGTCAGCAAGATGAACCAGGAAAGAAAGAATATGTGATATACTACTTGAGTAAGAAGTTTACTGACTGTGAGTCTCGGTACTCAATGCTTTAGAAGACGTGTTGTGCTTTGGCTTGGGCCACTAAGCGTTTACGCCAGTATATGTTGAATCATACAACTTGGTTGATATCCAAAATGGATCTGATCACGTATATCTTCGAGAAGCCTGCTTTAACTGGGAGGATTTCCCGTTGGCAGATGTTGTTATCTGAGTATGATATCGAGTATCAAGCTCAAAAAGTTATTAAAGGTAGTATCTTGGCTGATCATTTGGCGCATCAACCAATTGAAGATTATCAGTTTGTGCAATACGACTTCCCTAATGAAGAGATCCTGTATTTGAAGATGAAAGATTGTGATGAGCCTACGCTTGATGAAGGGCCAGAGCCTGGTTCCCGATGGGGTATGGTGTTCGATGGTGCTGTCTGTAACACCCTTCTAAAATACCCCAAATATTTAATTAAAACAACATATATATATATCAGAGTAAATATGCAACTAAGGGTGTCACACATAACACTTCACACCGTGTTCCAAAATATCTGGTCATACTCATTTATTTAATCAAAATAAAACATTTGCATAATACGCAGCGGATACAACTAACAACGTTCAAACCATGTAATACATCACGTGTAAAGTTATTCAACAACCAAATGAAAACATAGTAAAACATCCCATCCCGATGTTACATCTACCAGAGCATGACCCACTAAGGAACTACACTAGACTCCAAGGACTAGCTTCTACTCAATCACTGCTCGTTACCTGAAAACATAGTTGTAAGGGTGAGTTCCTCAATCGATATAATAAGCATTATAAAATATCATGTCATGTTAAGTAATTTAACACATTAATCACCCTAATCACATCACACATTCGGTAACGGCACATCAATTCAAATATCATACTCAATACAAATACAACTCATGCTCATACTCAATATCAACACGAACACACGTATAATATTGGAATACATCCATTCATATTATACGCCATACACATATTATGCAATGAGACTCCATGCATGCGGTACCGACTATTCGTGAACATATAGTTCAGCCTCACCGACCAAATCCAGGTACGGCTACCAAGCTCACTAGTCCCACTCATTTGAGACCTAGTGACTCACTCACTAATTCCTCACCATGGGAATTAGCTACCACCCCAAGGGCTATGCTATGCACGCTAATTCACCTAGCATGCAAACATCAACAACAGTCCATAATGACTAACTCACTAATTCCTCACCATGGGAATTAGATACCACCATAAAGGCCACAATATGCATGCTAATCACCTAGCAATGCTACATCATCAACAACAATTCAAGAATAGACATATGCTCACACTCTAAGCCATAAAACAGTCTATTCACAAATGCACACATAACTGATACATTCACAGCATCATGCATACCATCACACATCATCAGTAATTTATCACATAAACATATCATATCATGCCAATTAACAACCACAATATTAGCACACTCTACTAATACCTATACTACTCAAAACAACGGGAAATGATCCCTAATATATCATACATCAGCTGAATTACGTTACTCAGCTGAACAGCTAAAAACTGCACAACAACAGCTCAGGAAAATCACAATCCTGCCCATACGCGTATTGCCTAGTCCCATACGCGTACGGCCCATTTCTCAGCCAAAACCCATACGCGTAACACCATCCCATACGCGTATGCTACGCGTACCACATCCCCATACGCGTACCAACAGAGACCAAAACACGTTCAAAACATCATCTTCCTCATCCATACGCGTATTGCCTAGTGCCATACGCGTACCAGACCATCTCATACGCGTATTGCCTAGCGCCATATGCGTATGACCAGAAACCAGATTTCAAGATCTGCAATGGCTTTCTCTGCTACGAGATCTATCCAATTCAACCTTCCACAGTCCAATTTGACACATTATTCGTTCATATCATCTAACACAATTCATATCCTATTCGATTTCACAAATTCTAACATTATTACATCTAATTCCTACGAATTTCCTTCCATTATAATCCAATTTTCGTTCATCCAATATTTCACAATTTTCATCATATATCATTCAATTCAGAGGTACATCAATGGTTTATCACTACCCATTACATGTTATCCCATAATACCCGTTAATCGACGATAAACCCCCCTTACCTGAGTCAATCCGGCAAATCTCGGAGCTCCAAGCTTTTCCTTCCTTCCTTCAACCCTTGTTCTCTGGTTCTCTTTGCCCTTTTCCACTTTTCTGTCTCCTTTTCCTTTTCACGTGAAAATAACTCTTTTTACCAAATGGAACCTTTTTACTGATTTCTACTTTTATTCCAATAATAATAATAAAAATAATCCAATAATAATAATCCCAATAATATTCCAATAATAATATTCCAATTATTTAATTAAATTAATAAATATTATATTAATTTTAAATTAAATAATTATCCTTATTTCATCGGGGTGTTACAACTCTCCCCCACTAAAAGAGTTTTCGTCCTCGAAAACATACCTCAAGCGAACAACTCAGGATAAGACTCCTTCATCTGATTCTCAAGTTCCCAAGTCACATTGCCACCTGCTGGTCCTCCCCAAGCTACCTTTACTAAAACAATCTCTTTACCCCGCAACTGCTTCAACTTTCGATCCTCGATCCTCATAGGTGATGTTTCAACAGTCAGGTTATCTCTCACCTGTACATCATCTACTTGGACTACATGCGACGGATCAGGAATGTACCTCCTCAACTGAGACACATGAAAAACCTCATGCAAATTTGCAAGCGACGGCGGTAAAGCGATACGATAGGCTACCTCCCCTATCCTCTCCAAAATCTGATAAGGACCAATAAATCGAGGTGTCAACTTCTTCGACTTCAAGGCTCGACCAACCCCAGTTATCGGAGTAACACGAAGAAACACATGATCTCCCTCTTGGAACTCAAGTGACTTCCTCCTTTTGTCGTGATAACTCTTCTGACGACTCTGAGCAATTCTCATCTTCTCCTGAATCATCTTAATCTTTTCCGTAGTTTGTTGAACAATCTCCGGTCCAACCACAGCACTCTCACCGGACTCATACCAACATAAAGGTGTCTGACATCTCCTACCATACAAAGCTTCAAACGGTGCCATACCAATGCTCGAATGAAAACTATTGTTGTAGGTAAACTCAATCAAAGGTAAATAACAATCCCAAGCACCTCCCTTTTCCAAAACACAAGCCCTCAAAAGATCCTCTAGTGACTGAATCGTCCTCTCAGTCTGACCATCAGTCTGCGGATGATATGCAGAACTCAATCTCAGCTTAGTTCCCAAAGCCCTCTGCAAACCTTCCCAGAACTTCGATGTAAATCTAGGATCTCTGTCCGAAACAATACTCGACGGAATACCATGCAAACTTACAATCTTCTCAATATACAACTCAGCTAATCTCTCTAACGGATAATCCATTCTGATCGGAATGAAATGAGCCGATTTTGTCAATCTATCAACAATCACCCAAATAGCTTCAAAATTCTTAGTTGTCCTCGGTAAACCAGAAACAAAATCCATACTGATACTATCCCACTTCCACTCTGGAATAGCCAACGGTTGCATTAGCCCAGACGGCTTCTGATGCTCAATCTTTGACTTCTGACAAGTCAAACAAGAATAAACAAAACTCGCAATTTCTCTTTTCATTCCCGGCCACCAAAATAACTTTTTCAAATCATGATACATCTTCGTAGCTCCAGGATGAATACTCAAGCCACTACGATGTCCTTCCTCCAGGATACTCTTCTTAAGCTCGGTAACATCCGGAATACACACCCGATGACCAAATTTCAAAACGCCATTCTCATCAACTCTGAATTCCCCACCTTGACCTTGATTCACTAGAGTCAACTTATCAACCAAAAGCATATCGGATTTCTGACTCTCTCTAATCTCATCCAGAATACCACTCGTTAACTTCAACATTCCCAATTTAACACTATTGTGAGTACTCTCACACACCAAACTCAAGTCTCTAAACTGCTCAATTAAATCCAATTCCTTAACCATTAACATAGACATATGCAATGATTTCCGACTCAATGCATCAGCCACTACGTTTGCTTTACCCGGATGGTAATTCAAACCAAAGTCATAATCCTTCAGAAACTCTAACCATCTCCTCTGTCTCATATTCAGCTCTTTCTGATCAAACAAATACTTTAAACTTTTATGGTCACTGAAAACCTCAAATCTTGACCGGTACAAGTAATGTCTCCACAACTTCAGAACAAATACCACGGCTGCCAACTCTAAATCGTGTGTCGGATAGTTCCTCTCATGAACCCTCAGTTGTCTCGAAGCATAAGCTATAACCTGCTTATTCTGCATCAACACACCACCCAAACCCAACAATGAAGCATCACAGTAAACCTCAAATGATTCCGACGAACTCGGTAATATCAGGATAGGAGCAGTAGTCAACCTTCTCTTTAACTCTTGGAAACCTTCCTCACATTTTGAGTCCCAAACAAATGCTTGCCCCTTTTTAGTCAACATCGTCAGCGGTAACGCCAACTTAGAAAATCCCTCAATGAATTTCCTATAATAACCAGCCAACCCAAGAAAACTCCTTATCTCAGAAACTGACTTCGGAGCTTCCCACTTAGATACCGCTTCTATCTTAGAAGGATCAACAGCAACACCACCTCTTGAAATCACATGACCAAGAAAACTAACCTCTTCTAACCAAAATTCACACTTGGATAGTTTAGCAAATAACTTCTTTTCTCGTAGAACTCCTAACACCACTCTCAAATGCTCAGCATGCTCTTCTTCAGATTTCGAATACACCAAAATGTCATCAATAAACACCACAACAAACTTATCTAGGTACGGATGGAAAATCCTATTCATATACTCCATAAATACTCCAGGCGCATTAGTCACACCAAAAGGCATTACAGAATACTCATAATGTCCATACCTTGTTCTGAAAGCAGTCTTCTGAATATCCTCAGTTTTCACACGTATCTGATGATATCCCGATCTCAAATCTATCTTGCTGAACACACTCGCACCAACCAACTGATCCATCAAATCATCAATCCTCGGCAAAGGATACCGATTCTTGATCGTCACTTTATTCAGTTGCCTGTAGTCCACACACAACCTCATAGTACCTTCTTTCTTCTTAACCAATAACACTGGTGCACCCCACGGTGACACACTCGGACGAATAAATTTCTTATCCAACAGATCTTCCAGCTGACTCTTCAATTCAGCTAACTCAACAGCAGACATACGGTACGGAGCCATCGATATCGGCCTAGTACCAGGTACCAAATCAATCGAGAACTCAACCTCACGCTCTGGTGGCAGTTCATTCACTTCTTCCGGAAACACATCAGGAAAATCACACACCACAGCTAGATCGCAAATCACCAGTTTATCTTTAGCCTCCAAAGTTGCTAACAGCATAAACAACTTTGCCCCATCTGCTACCGCCTCATTCACCTGCCTTGCTGATAGAAACAAACTCTTTCCTTCCTCAATCTCAGGAAAGATCACAGTCTTATCAAAACAATTGATATAGACTCGGTTAAACACCAACCAGTTCATACCCAGAATAACATCAATCTGCACTAGTGGAAGACACACAAGGTCTATCCCAAAGTCTCTACCAAAAATACTCAAAGGACAATTTAAACAAACTGAAGTAGTAGTCACTGAACCCTTCGCAGGAGTATCAATCACCATACTTCCAAGCATCTCAGATATCTCTAATTTAAGTTTCACAGCACAATCCAAAGATATAAAGGAATGAGTCGCACCGGTGTCAATAATAGCTACAAGAGGAAAGCCATTAATATAACACGTACCTCGGATCAAACGGTCATCTGCAGAAGTCTCAGAACCCGATAAAGCAAAAACTTTGCCTCCCGACTGGTTCTCTCTCTTCGGCTTAGGACATTGTGGACTGATATGACCCACTTCTCCACAGTTGAAACAAGTCACCGTCTTCAACCGGCACTCTGCGGCCAAGTGACCACCTTTTCCACACTTGAAACACTTCTTCTCATTACTGGTACACTCATGGATACGATGCCCAGCCTGACCACATCTGTAACACTTAGCAGGGGCACTGGAGTCTCCCCCACTAGGCCTCTTCATCCCACTCTGTCTCTGGAAACCTTTGCCAGCTGCATACGGTATCCCACGATCATTCTGATTCTTGCCTTTCCTATCAACCCTTTGCTGATAGCTCTCCGCTCTGGCCTTGGTATCCTGTTCAAAAATCCTGCAACAGTCAACCAAATCAGAAAACACTCTAATCCGCTGATACCCAATAGCCTGCTTGATCTCGGGACGTAACCCGTTCTCAAACTTCACACACTTTGAAAATTCCCCAGTAGCCTCATTATAGGGAGTGTAATACTTCGACAGCTCTGTGAACTTAGCAGCATACTCAGTAACAGACCGATTGCCCTGCTTCAATTCCAAGAACTCTATCTCTTTCTTTCCTCTAACATCCTCTGGAAAGTACTTCCTCAGGAATCTCTCTCTGAACACAGCCCAAGTGATCTCAGCATTCCCAGCAGATTCCAACTCAGTGCGGGTAGCAACCCACCAATCATCTGCTTCCTCTGACAGCATATGCGTACCGAACCTGACCTTCTGGTTATCGGCACACTCAGTCACTCGGAAGATCCTCTCGATCTCCTTCAACCACTTCTGAGCACCATCTGGATCGTATGCTCCCCTGAACATTGGAGGATTATTCTTCTGGAACTCACTCAGTTGACGAGCAGCTCCCATTCCCACAACATTCGGATTCCCTCCAAGTACTCCAGCTAGCATACCCAGAGCCTCAGCAATCGCAGCATCGTCTCTACCTCTTCCAGCCATCTCTATTCTGAAAACCCAACAAGCTAAAACAATAAGTACTGATAGGGTTACACAACACCTATCCCGTACAGGGGAAATAGAATAATTACGACTCGACTCGACCGACTATGCTCTGATACCACTAATGTAACACCCTTCTAAAATACCCCAAATATTTAATTAAAACAACATATATATATATCAGAGTAAATATGCAACTAAGGGTGTCACACATAACACTTCACACCGTGTTCCAAAATATCTGGTCATACTCATTTATTTAATCAAAATAAAACATTTGCATAATACGCAGCGGATACAACTAACAACATTCAAACCATGTAATACATCACATGTAAAGTTATTCAACAACCAAATGAAAACTTAGTAAAACATCCCATCCCGATGTTACATCTACCAGAGCATGACCCACTAAGGAACTACACTAGACTCCAAGGACTAGCTTCTACTCAATCACTGCTCGTTACCTGAAAACATAGTTGTAAGGGTGAGTTCCTCAATCGATATAATAAGCATTATAAAATATCATGTCATGTTAAGTAATTTAACACATTAATCACCCTAATCACATCACACATTCGGTAACGGCACATCAATTCAAATATCATACTCAATACAAATACAACTCATGCTCATACTCAATATCAACACGAACACACGTATAATATTGGAATACATCCATTCATATTATACGCCATACACATATTATGCAATGAGACTCCATGCATGCGGTACCGACTATTCGTGAACATATAGTTCAGCCTCACCGACCAAATCCAGGTACGGCTACCAAGCTCACTAGTCCCACTCATTTGAGACCTAGTGACTCACTCACTAATTCCTCACCATGGGAATTAGCTACCACCCCAAGGGCTATGCTATGCACGCTAATTCACCTAGCATGCAAACATCAACAACAATCCATAATGACTAACTCACTAATTCCTCACCATGGGAATTAGCTACCACCATAAAGGCCACAATATGCATGCTAATCACCTAGCAATGCTACATCATCAACAACAATTCAAGAATAGACATATGCTCACACTCTAAGCCATAAAACAGTCTATTCACAAATGCACACATAACTGATACATTCACAGCATCATGCATACCATCACACATCATCAGTAATTTATCACATAAACATATCATATCATGCCAATTAACAACCACAATATTAGCACACTCTACTAATACCTATACTACTCAAAACAACGGGAAATGTTCCCTAATATATCATACATCAGCTGAATTACGTTACTCAGCTGAACAGCTAAAAACTGCACAACAACAGCTCACGAAAATCACAATCCTGCCCATACGCGTATTGCCTAGTCCCATACGCGTACGGCCCATTTCTCAGCCAAAACCCATACGCGTAACACCATCCCATACGCGTATGCTACGCGTACCACATCCCCATACGCGTACCAACAGAGACCAAAACACGTTCAAAACATCATCTTCCTCATCCATACGCGTATTGCCTAGTGCCATACGCGTACCAGACCATCTCATACGTGTATTGCCTAGCGCCATACGCGTATGACCAGAAACCAGATTTCCAGATCTGCAATGGCTTTCTCTGCTACGAGATCTATCCAATTCAACCTTCCACAGTCCAATTTGACACATTATTCGTTCATATCATCTAACACAATTCATATCCTATTCGATTTCACAAATTCTAACATTATTACATCTAATTCCTACGAATTTCCTTCCATTATAATCCAATTTTCGTTCATCCAATATTTCACAATTTTCATCATATATCATTCAATTCAGAGGTACATCAATGGTTTATCACTACCCATTACATGTTATCCCATAATACCCGTTAATCGACGATAAACCCCCCTTACCTGAGTCAATCCGGCAAATCTCGGAGCTCCAAGCTTTTCCTTCCTTCCTTCAACCCTTGTTCTCTGGTTCTCTTTGCCCTTTTCCACTTTTCTGTCTCCTTTTCCTTTTCACGTGAAAATAACTCTTTTTACCAAATGGAACCTTTTTACTAATTTCTACTTTTATTCCAATAATAATAATAAAAATAATCCAATAATAATAATCCCAATAATATTCCAATAATAATATTCCAATTATTTAATTAAATTAATAAATATTATATTAATTTTAAATTAAATAATTATCCTTATTTCATCGGGGTGTTACACTGTCAATCAGTATGGAAATGGTATTGGGGCAATAATTATTACTCCTCAAGGCACACATTTTCCTTTTATAGCAAGGCTAACTTTCAAATGCACGAATAATATGGCGGAGTATGAGGCTTGTATTATGGGTTTGGAAGAATGTATTGATCTTAAGATCAAACATCTTGATGTTTATGGTGATTTGGCCCTTGTTGTTAATTAGATTAAGGGTGAATGGGAGACGAATCAGCCTGGCCTCATCCCATATAGAGATTATGCGAGGAGGATTTCAACTTTCTTTACTAAGGTTGACTTCCATCATATCCCTCGAGATGAGAATCGGATGGCGGATGCTCTCGCTACGCTTGCTTCAATGATTGCTGTCAATTATTGGAATGAAGTTCCCAATATTACTGTGATGCGCTTGGATAGACCAGCTCATGTGTTTGCAGTTGAGGAGGTGAAAGATGATAAGCTGTGGTACTATGATATCAAGTGTTTTCTTCAAAGTCATATTTACCCGCCTGGGGCATCTGTTAAAGATAAGAAGACTTTGAGGAGATTATCTGGCAGTTTCTACCTGAATGATGATGTGCTTTACAAGAGGAATTTTGACATGGTTTTGCTCATATGCGTGGATAGACACGAAGCAGACCTGTTGATGACTGAAGTCCATGAGGGTTCATTTGGTACTCATTCCAATGGACATGCTATGGCTAAAAAGATGTTGAGAGCAGTCTACTATTGGCTGACAATGGAGTCTGACTGCTGCAAGTTTGTGAAGAAATGCCACAAGTGTCAGATTTATGCGGATAAGATTCATGTTCCCCCGACACTTCTGAATGTTATTTCCTCACCATGGCCTTTCTCCATGTGGGGAATTGACATGATTGAACCTAAGGCGTCAAATGGTCACCGTTTTATTCTCGTATCTATTGACTACTTTACCAAGTGGGTTGAAGCGACATCGTATGCAAATGTGACCAGGCAAGTGGTTGTGAAGTTTATCAAGAACCAACTCATATGCCGTTATGGTGTGCCAGACAAGATCATTACTGATAATGGATCTAACTTGAACAATAAGATGATGAAAGAGCTATATAGTGAGTTCAAGATTGCACATTATAATTCTTCTCCCTATAGACCCAAGATGAATGGGGCTGTTGAGGCTGCTAACAAGAACATCAAGAAGATTATTCAGAAGATGGTTGTTACATACAAAGATTGGCATGAGATGTTGCCATTTGCTTTGCATGGCTATCGTACATCTGTTCGCACTTCAACAGGGGCAACCACTTTCTCTCTTGTATATGGCATGGAGGTTGTGCTCCCTGTAGAGGTTGAGATCCCATCAATGAGAGTCTTGATGGAAGCCAAGTTGACTGAGGCTGAGTGGGTTCAGAGTCATTATGACCAGCTGAATTTGATTGAAGAGAAGAGATTAACTGCCATGTGCCATGGTCAGTTGTACCAGCAGAGGATGAAGAAAGCTTTTGATAAGAAGGTCAAGCCTCGTGTGTTCCGAGAAGGTGACCTCGTGTTCAAGAAAGTCTTGTCTTTCGCGCTCGATTCTAGGGGCAAGTGGACTCCAAACTATGAAGGTCCATATGTTGTTAAGAGAGCCTTTTCAGGCGGTGCTTTGTTACTTACAACTATGGATGGGGAGGATTTCACTCGTCCTATGAATTCAGATGCAGTCAAGAAATACTTCGCCTAAAAATAAAAACAGAATAACTCGCTAAGTTGAAAACCCGAAAGGGCGACTTAGGCAAAAATGAGTGTCTTGGTGGATTGAAAAACCGAAAGGGCGGTCCAGGCAAAAGTTAGAGACATGAAAATATATATATATATATATATATATATATATATATATATATATATATATATATATATATATATATATATATATATATATATATATATATATATATATATATATATATATATATATATATATATATATATATATATATATATATATATATATATATATATATATATATATATATATATATATATATATATATATATATATATATATATATATATATATATATATATATATATATATATATATATATATATATATATATATATATATATATATATATATATATATATATATATATATATATATATATATATATATATATATATATGTATATCCCGCTAGATTGAGTACCTCACCCTGGGGTAATCTAGGCAAAAATTAGGAATTTGGCAAGTAACTGCATCCCGACAAGACTTTGTTCTACAACTGTCATCCGTCAAAGATTCTCGCTCAGTCATCATCAACTGAAGTTTCGAATACAGTGGATTCAGAGTTGGTAGAGAAACGGTCATTATGTTCAATGTATCCCTTTTTCCATGTATATCACCAATTTCAAATTTGTAAAGATCCATGGAGTCTCGCCATTTGCAGACTACCATTCTATTAAATAAATTTGAGCTTTTATCCAATTCTTTGCACTCTTATTTGTTTCTGTTTAACAAATGTTTGCATGTTTTTAATTGACTAATATCATTTGTTTTAAACAAATAAAGTTTTCATAAATAAACTGTTTTAAACAAAATGAACATTCACAATGACTGAAAGGATAAATGGAATGTCCTTAGTGCTTTCCCAAGGATAGTAGGATCACCAAAAAGTAAGTCATTTGTTCATATTCTGGCATTCTTATGCCCTCTTCATCAGCTTTCAGTTGTCTCCCCATCGAGCGCAGAAAGGATAGTATATCATCAGCTTCCCGTAGGGTCTGTTATGAGAAGTTCTCTCTGATGGCAGTAGATTGATCTATTTTGTTGGATTGCTTTCTCCTAGCAGAATTCGTGATTGTTCATCCAACGCATTCCCGGATAGTTTGTTCGTGCATACATGCTTGTTTCCCCTCGCGGAGTCGCAGCAATCCATGATTGGTTGTACGGTTGATCTGTGGATGATCCCTTCGGTTCCAATTCTTGCCTTGATCTTCTAGAGACGTGTATGCCTCTATATCAGGCACTAGCATTGCTGTTATCAATTATATGGTTGTCATCCCTTGTGTGGACTGGTCTAAAATCCCTTATATATTGATAAAAGTTGATATGTTATTCTACTCACGATGAAGTTTGTCTTTCCCCAGTATGAGTAAAAGTTCCCAGCGGAGTAAGCATGTCTTCCCGGCAGAGTTATCTTTCCAGATAATTGTCTCCTCAGCAGGAAGTTTCCTAGAGCAATGGAGGAAGGGCTTGTCTCCCTTTTCATCCCCCAGTATGTCGCTTGTTGCTGAAGGATTCATTTCCGAGTTCCTCAGCCAGGGTAGTTCCTTCGAGAATATTTGCAGCTTGTCCCTAGTAGGGTTGTCTGATCCGAGTTTGATGTTGGTATCTTCTCCGGGTTTGAAGTTTTCTTCTAGCATTGAGGGCTGATGTTGAAGATATGTTTATTTCCTTCCCCAGTGGAGCAAAATGTTATTTCTCCCCTTAGCAGAGTTTCCTCTCCAGCAGATAGAAGGGAGTGTTTGATTGGTGTGCATCTGGTTGGTGGTTGTTCCCCACGGAACTCCACATCGTTCTTTGATAAGCTTCCCTGGTAGAGTTTCTTCTCTGGCGGATCTTATTATTATTTGACCACCTGTCCCCGAGAGAGTTGATGGAAAATCCTCGGCAGATCTTCCGCATCTTCCTTATGACAGGATTATTTTCCCCTGGAAGACTCCTCCTATGCAGAGTATTGTTTCTTGCAGGTGGGAGCCTTGACTTCCCTCATCCCCAGCTGTGGTCGATGTCTTCCCGTGTTTTTTCTTCTTCCAGAGATAATCCCCACCAGAGTTGAGTTCTCTGTTTGGTTATCTTCTTTCGCTACTCCTGAATACATCTTCTTTGTATCCTCAGCGAGTGTAGCTTTGGGATAGGGTTTGATATCCCCGATGATTTATTTTCATCATGCTCGGGTTGTTCCCAGATTTGAGCTCTCTAGTAGGCTTCGCCCTTCTTGTTGAGATGTTGTGTCGGGTGTTCGCTCTTGATTCTCGGACTTGTTTGTGTTAGATATATCTGTTTGTCAGCATTGATCATACACAAATCATGCATATACATGCATAATCATAGCATTCAGATATTCATGTAGCATTCTTTTCCATATATCCTTGTTTGTTATCTCCTGCTATTGGTGAAATATTTTTCCCCAAGCAGATGGTTGTGTCTGATCTCTCCATATAGAGTTAGCCCCATAGACAGAAAGTGTTTATCTTTCCTTCTTTATTCCCCACTGAGTTATGTCCTCATGGATGATTATTGTTTCAGTTTCCTCCCCAGTTGTATATCGGGATGGAATTACTCCCCTGAGTTATATCCTCATCGGGTTGAGTCTTGTTTGATTGTGTCTTTCTAATTTGTTCATAGATGGATTCTTTTCTTGTTATCCCCTGCAGTTCCTTGTGGTTCAGTTGTTCAATTGCTCAGTAACCAGTCATTGTTCATCCTTTCCCCAGCGGATTTTTGTGGCCTTCTACCCAGTAACTGGTAGTTGTAAGTCCTATTTCTGTGGTTTTCTACCCAGTAACCAGTAGATGTAATCCCCTATTCGTTGGGTATCTTTACCCAGTAACTGGTATTGATATTCCTTCGTTTTTGAGTGTACCACTCAGTAATCGATGATATATCTCTAGGATAATTGCTTTTTTTAGGCAATTTATCCCTTGCGAAACATCTTTCATTTACCCTTGTTTGGTAATGATTGTTTATCCATCCTGATTGGTCATCATTTTATATCCAGTAACCGGTATCCCAATGTCCTTTCTTTTTGGTCGATTTATCCTTCATTAACCCAGTAAACGGTTGTGGATAATCTTCCATGCGAGTATGTTATCCACGTTATGACGGTAATAGATAATATATCTCATGCGCTCTTCAGTTGAAGTCTTTTTCTTCCTCAGTAGAGTAAGATTCGTATTTCCTTGCGGAATCAAATATCCATCCTGTAAGTCGAGTTTGCTTTTTCAGCCCTCCTTTCGGATGATAAGTGTATTGGATTTATTCCCAATTCACGCTTGGTTGGTCACCTATTATATTCCCAGTAACTGGTATCCCTGGTGTTCCTTCCTTCTGCTCCCTGTTATGACTTTTTGTCCCCTGTGGTGTCAGATCTTCCTGAGTTGAGATGTGCCTTTTGGGTCCTCCTCAGATGTTTCGGATGATTGATATCTCTCACCCTTATACCGGTCTTAGATATTCTTTCTCCCTGAGCTTCTTGTTCTCTCACCCAGTAACTGGTGCTTTGATAACATGTCTCTCTTGGAGTTTATTACCCAGTAACCAGTAATATCTCGGTGTTGCTTCCTCAGCTGCGTCCTTTATGGACGTCCCCGTCTGAGTCCGGATTTTTATCTGATGTATCTGTTGTGGATAGTTTTGCTGTATTGGCATATTCTTCAATATATGCATCTTTGTGTTAGCTCGAGTCCTTCCATCGATTTATTTTTGTGGAATCCTTTCGTGTCTCCCAACAAGTTTTCAAGTCGTGACCTGCTCACGCATTTTTACCTTATTTACACCTAGAGTCTCTGTCTCCCTAGTGAGTGTGTTACTCCTATGGATTTTCAGTTTCTCCCGATTTCTTTTCCTTTGTGGCAATTATCCACCATGAAGATTTTATTTTTGCATACATACATTCGCATCATGAGGTCTCTAAGGGACCAAAATTCGTCTCTTTGTTATTATTTAAACTCATTCTATCTCGTCGAAACGAAGATTTTAACCTTCATATCTCTGGCTAGAATGACCTTAAATAAGGGCATATGTAAGATCCTAATTTTGACCCAAAGATCCCTCATGGCATCATGTGATTGCACAAGTGCATTGTCTCAAGGATCATAGCATGTTTGTCTTCTTAACCCTAGGGTGGGACTTGTTTGAGTTTCTTGAAACCACCAAGCATGCTTGTATTGTATATTATTGCTTTTTTTATTTGATTACTAACCAAAAGCACAAAAATATGTCACTAACTCTTTTGTTTTGAAGCTCAAGTGATCATGTGCTCCAATGCTCTTAGGAGGCTCTTAAGCCCAACGAAATGGCCAGATGAAGGTGAGAAGAAGCATGACAATGGTCCACAAAGCTCCTAATCATCATATATATGTCTCTCAAGTATCTCAATTTGCCAATTTGATCAAGATAACCCAAAGGGCTTGAGGATTGTTTCCCAAGGAAACCCTAATTTCAATTGTGCTTTGACTGTGCCTTGCTCATGAAGCAACCTCAACCTATAATCAAATTTAATCAAGGGAAGTTCTTTCATTCATTATTTTATGCATATATGAGCCTATTTGAGGATCCTCAATCATTTATTCATCAAGATTGGAAGTTTGGCCTTGAAATGTTGATCAGTCAAGTCATCTGACTAAACTGAGGGGCATTGAGATATAACGTTTGATGTGTTTGTCAAATGAAGATGACCCCAAGAGAAATAATGTTCTTAAGAACCATATTAACAACTTTCATGTTCATCAAAAATACATTTGAAACTTGGAAGGTCATCATTCATTTCAAAACATTATAGGTCATTTTGACTTAAACCCTAATTTTGGGTCAAGTTACCAAGGGCATAACTTCCTTAATTTTTATGATTTTGGGGTGAGACCAAATGAATTGGAAAGCTTGAGATGTCTACTTAAAATGTTATGTTGGACAAAATTTCATAATTCTAAAATAAATACATGTGATAATACAAAACATTATAGGTCATATTGGACCTAATTCATTGAATTTGAAAAAGTACCCAATTTCAAATGCCCATACCTTTGTCATATAAAATCCATATGATGCAAAATTTGAGTCTAAATTGATCATATTGAAAAGATCTACAACTTTGATGTTGGAGGTTTTTCCATTTGAAGCATGCATCATGAAAACAGAGGGTTTCGATTGGGCTTACTTTTGGTGAAAATTTTCAAATGTGACTAAAATATGTTTTGTGCTTGGATTTTCACAGCCAGTTTTCATCAATTTCAAAATTCCAAATGAATTTTTGCCCAACATGACTTTGGTTCCTTATTTCAAGCGCTTTCCAACCATTACTCACAATTCTCTTTTGGACTTACCATTTGGGAGTTTCGAAGACCTTTCCATTTATGTGCATTTTGGCATTTCATGTTATAACTTGGTATCCAAGCTGATTCCATTTCATGTACACGTCCAAATCCTTTCCATATGAACTCAACATGAATTTGCAGCCATCATTGGGTCTCACACGCGCCTGTACAGGCCCATGCATCCAATTTCAATTTGCCATGCACACATGAGAAGTGTGATCATTTGAGACTTTCAGCTATAAATATAGCTTCCCTCTCATTCATTCATCAACCTTTTGGAGATCTGAATTGCTGCAGCATTGAAACCATAGCCATACCAAAGGAACTTTCCAGAAAATTTTCTCACTTTCGAGCTTGAAATTCAGCATCATTAGCTGATCTTCAAAGCTTAATTCCTTAGCCTTTCACTTCCACTGCATCCCTAGAGCAAAGAGGAGTCAAGATCTTGAAGAAATCATGCCCTGAAGTGATCCAATTCAGAGGTATATATTCAAACTTTTTGGATCTAGAATTCTCAATTCAATGTAGTATCCTTGTGTTTGTGTGGTTTTCTGAAGTCCTCACACTTGAGGCAAGCCAATGGTTGTTTCAATTTTCCATTTCGTGCACTTTCAATTTGAACATCATGATCTTCCACTTCACATTTCTCTCAATATAGGAAGAGTGAGAAAGATCCATGGATACAGTGGTGATCTCCAACACACGAGCTTCATTTCCATGGCTTTGTTTTTAATTTTTATTAAATTTCATTTTCCTACAACTGGTGGTCGGAGATTGTTGTTCCACTGGAGAAGATGGTGGTTTCCACCACCATCCCCACGTGTGCACCTTCACATCCCTTGGATTTGGTTCTCACGTTCTAATCGTGTGCATCCATTATGTATACTTCATTTAATGCCATATGCAGCGTGTTTGACTTGGTCACACCATGCGCCCTCACATCTGGACAGTCCATTGATGCCACGTCAATTAATGAGGTGCATCACGCGGCTGTGGTTTTTTCCATTTAATTCATTTTCTTTTATTTTCAGTTAATTCATTTGATTTTCAAAAATTCATAAAAAATTTATTTGAAGTCATAAAAATATGAGACCAATTCCAAAAAAAATCTTGAAAAATCTAGTTTCATATTTTGATTTTTAATTATTTTTTGTGACTTCATTTAATATTTTTTGTGAATTATTTGGTTTTTAATAGTTTTAATTCATTTTAAAATACTTTCTGACTTTTGAAAAATCCAAAAATATTTTCATAGCATCTATGGATCATGATAAGTCAATAAAAAATAGTCTCATCAATTTCTTATTTGATTTAAGATTTATTTGAGATTTTAGTTCATATTGTGTTATTTTTTAGTGTTTTTAATTGTTTTTAATTGTTTTTAAATACTTTCTGATTTCAAAAATTGGTGAGAAAATTAGTCAAAGCTTGTTTGACCATGTTGAACCTATGAGAATTTAATTGGACTTGTTGAAGTTGATTTGAATTAAATTTGAGGTTTGACCTTATTTGTTTATTTTTTATTTGCATTTTATTTTAATTCATAAAAATACCAAAAAATTATTGTTGACTTGTTGACTTGTAATCTTCATTTCTTTTTTGTTTGGTGTTGATTGATGTTGGTTTGATCCACATTTGATCAATTGGATTTGATTGATGTATTCTTTTCCCCTCCCTTTCATCTTCATCCCTTTCTTTCCATCAATGGCCAATGAGTTAATGTCTTATGGTTGGTCTTGACAAATGAGAGGTTTAACCTTCTTTGATCCAAACCAAATTTAACTTGATCCATGATCAAGTGAGTTGTTTTGTGTCCAAGATAGGTTGCTTCTTGGTCAAGCAAATAACCTAAAGTCCATACAAGGCCCTTCCCTTTTTGTTTTGGCATGGCAAGTTTATGGAGCTTGGCTTACTAGTCATGATCTCTAACTTGTGTTTCTTTGCCCATATTTTTATTGACCGGCCTCAGATAGGTGTGACTACTACATTAGTCCACTTACGATTGCTTAACATAGCGTTACATTGTCTTATGACAAGCTAACATAACTTTACTAACTACTAACTTTAATTTGAGCATTTAATTTCTCGTCATTTACTTTTAATGTCATTTATTTCTTGCTCATTATTCATATTGATTTTTACTTTGCTCACTTGAGCACATATTTTATGTTTATGCCATTTTTCTTTTGCTCATTTTAGCCCATTATTGAATATAAATATATTGTTATCTTGTGTTTGTTTTGTGTGAACCAAATGCAAAAGGAGAAAGGACTTAGAATTAAAATTCACCTATGCTTAAAGGAGTTCAAGAGCAACTAGGCCTCATGCCTTTAGAATTCTAAATTTCAAAGTTGACTTCAAAGGACTTCTCATCCCAACTTATTCTTTGTCCATTCCCCTTATTGTGTTGTGAACTTTTTAATGTTTGCTTTTGTGTGATAGGGGTCCCACTTTGAGATTGTGAAAAGAGGACCATTTTCATGAGTAGCCAAGTTAAGAGACAAGCCAAATGGAGATCATAGGAGCTTGAATTCAAATTATTTGATTGCTTGTTTGTGTGTGCTAAGTGTCGCATCTCGAAAAATACGATTCCACGCGATGGTCGCGGAAAATTTTTGTTCGAACAAAGTCGCCACCGAACTTTATTTATTCCAATGAAGGAATAGGAAAATATCGATAAAACCTTTAAGAAAATAGAATAATGGTCGTCGCAACCATATTCGGGTTCGGGAGTCGATTACGTAAGGGGAAGGTATCAGCCCCCCTCACGTCCGTTGTACTCAACGGGAACCTTTTAGTCTAATTTGCTATTTGAATGTTAATTTAATGTTATTCGCTTTCTTCGAGTAATTAAATATTGAATAGAGATGGATGAAGACCTCCAAAGGAGAACCGGGAGGTTTTTCTATTAGTGTGCTCGCGAAGATACAGCGATCTCCTACCTACGTATCCTTATGGTGCAATAAGGAAATCAGAGCATTCGTAGTTCGGGGAACTACGGTTGGTTGGTGTCTTTTATGAACGACAGTTTAGATCGCGTTCTAAAGGCTAAACGTTGGCTTGTCTACTCTCGGCGAAGGCTTAAGCACTAGTTTGTTGTGCGCGTCAGAAAGGATTAAACAGTGTTCTTTTTGAAAAGAGTTTTGGTCACGCGAGTTGAATCAATGTGTTTGGGTGTTTTTGTTTGATTGGTTTCGATCGCACGGGGGAGGGAAGTTAGGTTTAATGTGTTTGAGATGTTTTTGACGTACGACGAAAGATTGAGCAGTGTGGTACACACCAATCGTTCAATTCTTTCGAGGAATAATAAGGCGAACGCCTTCTACTCCTTTTTCATTCGAATTATTTTTGAAAGTTCGTTTGTGGATGTTGAATATGCACGGTAGTGAGGCGTACGCCTCCTACTTGCTTATTCAAAGAATAATGAGGCGAGCGCCACCTATTCCCTTATCCAAGTTTATTTAAAATGTATTAATCAGAAGTCGATGATTTGTGCAATATGGCGAGCGCCAATTATTCAAATAATCGAGAGATGGTGAGGCGAACGCCTTCCATCTTTTATCATCCGAAGTTTAATTTATGAAAAGATATGTTTTTTAGATATTGTATTTGGTATAGGAAAATAGTTTGAATTTGAATTGGTAGGTTTTAAAAAGTTGATGATTTGAGCAATGTGGCGTACGCCAATTATTCAAATAATCAAGGAATGGTGAGGCGAACGCCTCCCATTCTCAATTGAAGTTTAAGTTAAAGTTTATTTCGAAATTGGGTATGATATGAAAAGGTGATTTGAATTTATTTGATTATGATTTTAATTTGATGACGAAGATTCGAGCAATGTGGCATACGCCAATTATTCGAATAATCGAAAGATAATGAGGCGAACGTCTCCTATCCTTAATTATCGAAAATCTAGAATTAAAAGAATTTGGAATTTGTAGTTGATTTAAAAGAAATGATTTGAAATGTTATGGTTTGGTGTTTTAATTAAATGACGAAAATTCGAGCAATGTGGCGTACGCCAATTATTCGAAGGATCGAAAGATAATGAGGCGAACGCCTCCTATCCTTTTATTATCGTAAATCTAGAATTAAACGGATTTAAAATTGGTAGTTGATTTTAAAAAAATGATTTGAATTTAGAAATCATATTTAATTTGGAAAAAGTGATTTGAAATTGGTATTTTGTTAAAGTTTTGATTGGGTGACAAATATTCGAGCAATATGGCGTACGCCAATCATTCGAATAATCGAGAGATAGTGAAGCGAACACCTCCTATACTCTTTTTCATCCAAAGTTTAAGTTATAAAAGAATATTTAATCGCTTTGAATAGGAGGACAAGAAAACTCAATTTTAATCGAATGTTTATTCACATTTAAAAATGATTGCTAAAATGGTTTTAAAAATTATTTTTATAACACTCACCCATTAACTAATAAAATAACAAGTAATGTAAAAAAAAAAAAAACTACATTTAGTATGGTGACATGAAGTAAGCTTTTGATCGTATAATATAAACAAAACAAAAAAATACTTCTAGTTGGTTATTTACCTATGAGATTAACATATAGTTTCTATAGATAGTTTATATATGGCTACCTTTATACAAGATATAAAACATGTTGTGATAAGCCCGTAAATCTAAGTTCCACCGTATATAACCATATTCCTGTCAAAACAACATAAGAATGCTTTCCTATAATAGACTAAGCCTGTCACTATACACACATTAGATCAAATGAATATTAAACCATACAACTACAATATATCCATCATATTTTATTCTTCAAATTGGAAACTAATAATACTTATCTACAACACAAAGAGTGAAAGGCTACTTGAAGTTACTAAAACATTAATTCCATATAAACCAGTAAATCAAATGGAGTAAAATGCAACATATAACAGTTTGTAATAAGAAGAAAAAAAATAAGAGTCATAACCATTACCATCGTTCCTCAAGATGGTTGTTCATTGCGGAATCATAAGCAGCTCGTGGCGACGTCGTGCTTTGTTGAGAGTACGAAACCGTAAACAGCTCGTGGCGACGTCGTGCTTTCACCGGCAACAATGCTGAGAGAACGAGATGAGCGAAGGTCAAAGGGTGACGTCGTCACAAATCCAACGAGTTTTCACTTCATCCTTTCCGTCTCTTTATGATCTTCGTGCTTTGGTGAATCCATCTCATTTCCGGTAACTTGGAGTAGCGACTGGTTTGCGAGAGAGATCGAAAAGGTGCGGTGGCGATGGATATTTGGGATGTCGCTTGGGAATCGCGGCGGTCGAGTTGTGTTTGTTGGCCGGAAATGGTGAGCGTGGAGCTTGAATGTTGAGAGGCGGATGAAGGAGGTTTCGAAGGTTGAAACAGATTTGGTGGTGGCTTGCGTTTTGTGGACGGAGAGGTTGCGGTTTCCGGCAACGTGGTGTATATGGTGTTCGTCGAAGATGGACGATTGCTCCCGTCGGAAGAAAGGGTTTTCCGTTGGTGGTTTTACGGAAGGAGTTTGAGTTGGTGGTTTGTCGGTGCAGAAGGGTTGAAGGGTTTGAACGGAGGAGAGAGGTGAATCACGGTTGTGTTGGTCCGGCGACGGTGAAGATCGAAGGTTGCGGCGGGAGTTGTGCGTTTGGTGGTAAGGCGCGGTGAAGGTTGGCGAGGGAGATGAAGAGGAAGAATTTCAACTTTCTTTCTTTTTTTAAGTCTGTGAGAAAGAGAGGAGGTAGAGATTTTGTGAGTGAGTACTGAGTGTATGGAGAGAATGAGTGGGTGTGTAGGTACTGAGTGGAGAGTGGACCGTTGGGAACAATTGGTGGTATCCCTTGTTAGCTGGCAATTTTCCTCACCTTATCCCTACTGCCACGCGTCCTTGGGTGAGGGAGATTTTCAAAATCATCCTCCACTTCTCACGGTGCTAGCTGTCAATAGATGGTTGAGGGATCTTTTTATTTTTAGATTTTCTTTTAAATTAATTCTTAATTAATTCTAGAAGTTTTAATTAATTTAGGTTATATTAAATTAATTAAAATGACTAAAATAAATGTTGTAATAATAGGATAAAGACATGGAAATTCCTAATTATTTAATTTGAATATCTTGACGAAAGAACAAAAATAAAATGACCAAAAATGAATAAGAGTTGGGCGAAAGTTTGCTCGAAAAATTAAATCGGGTACACTAAAATGATCAGCACGAAATATACTTATTGAAAAAATAAAGCGTTTCTTTTAATTTTGAAATAAATTTTCACTGGTTAAAAGGCTCAGGCGGGTCAAAATGCGTCTGAAAAAGTCATCGAAAAAATATAACAAGCACACCGGGTTAAACTACACGAACCGTAGATTAATAATACTGGCGTCTGCAAGTTTAATTTTGAAACTTTTTACCCGCTGATTTTGCACGTATTTGAGAAACAATTTAACCAACTTGTCTGTATTTTCAAGAATTTATTCCGACTCATATTTTATGTGTTATTCATGATGAAATGTGTGTTATGCTGTACATATGATATAAACTGAAAATTAAATCGAATTTATAAAAATTTAAAATGCCCGGACAAAATTGGGGTATGACAGCTGCCCCTATTTAATTACCTTGAACTAGAAGGTATGAACGACAACAGTCTTCGTACATTCATGGTGGAAGATAATTAGATACGAAAAGACCCAAATTTTGTTCTTTGAAATGTAAGGAAGAAATGCAGAAAGAAATGCAGTGAGGAATACAGTAAGAAACATTTTTAGAAGGTAAAATGAAATGATCAAGATTCTCTGGAAATCGTTAGAACAGTATCTTGGATGTCATAATCGAGATATTCCAATAATGGAATGATACCTCAACTGTATCTAAGACTTTCTGATAATTAGCAGAATAGTGTCTTGATTTGAACGCACGAGATTCTCTGAGGATCAACGAAGCAGTACCTTATACAATATAATTGAGATATTCTAACAAGGGAATGATACCTCAATCATATCTAAGATTCTCCGAGGATACCTAGAGCAGTATCTCTAAAGAAAAAATGGAATGAGACTCTTCATATTGATGAAACAGTATCTCAAACAGCAAAAATGAGATTCTCTGTATCGAGTTGAAGCAGCATCTTATTTGATAGAATTAAGATATTCCGAACAAGGGAATGATACCTTAATTGAATCTAAGACTCTTCGAGGATACTAGAGCAGTATCTCAAAAGAAAAACTGGAATGAGACTCTTCATATTGATGAAGCAGTATCTCAAACAGCAAAAATGAGATTCTTTGTATCGAGTCGAAGCAGCATCTTATCTGATAGAATTAAGATGTTCCGAACAAGGGAATGATACCTTAATTGAATCTAAGACTCTTCGAGGATACTAGAGCAGTATCTCAAAAGAAAAACTGGAATGAGACTCTCCATATTGATGAAGCAGCATCTCAAACAGATAGACGATATTCTTCGGATAAATGAAATAATATCTCAAAAAATGAATGTATGTTGGGGGGATATTTTAGAAAAGATTCCTTTTGGAGGAAATCTGCTGAAGAAGCTCTGCAGGGGAGAAGCTCATAAGAGACTTTTATGGTAACCTCTGCTTGGCGAGTAATGGCAGCAAAGAAAATGCTGGGAATATCACTATCAACCACGAAGTTGAGAAAAATGATTGGCCAGGAAATAATTCCATGAGCGCACGTAGGGTAATAACTTTATTTGGGAAACGAGGAACATCTGGGATACATATGAATGACCCTGGATCTTGATATTTTATGTTTGATTTTTTTGTATAATGTTCCGCTTTGGGTGGAAATGCCATGCATGGGAGAATGCATGAGGTGTATGCATTATGCAATTGCTGGGGATATTTAGGATGTGCATATAGGAATGCGGATCGTATAAGGCTATGCATATGCATGCCAATGATTAATAGGATTGTGTTTGATGAATCTTCCTGTTTGGTAGGAAAATTATGCATGAAATGAGGCATGTGATGCATGTGGGAATGCAACTGAGTAATTGGATGTTTTTGTAGGATTTTATTCTTGATTGCCAATGAGGTTGGACTTTAAATGGGAATTGCCAGATGAGAATTGGTGAACAATATTAAACTGTCAGATGAGAACAGAACTTGAAGGATATGTCACCAGACGAGAACTAGTGAAAATAAATGAAATGTCAGACGAGACTGACTTTGTTTTTGTTTGTCAGACGGGAAATGACTTTTAAAGTGGGCTACCAGACAAGAACTGGTTATGAAAAATAGACTACCAGACGAGAACTGTTATTTGGCAAATGATTTGTTGTACAAGAACTGATTTTTGATATAGTTCGCCAGACGGGAACTGGACTTTGGAAAAAGTTGCCAGACGAGAACTGGACTTTGAAATAAATTTCCAGACGGGAACTGGGCTTTGAAATGAATCGCCAGACGGGGACTGGGTTTTGAAATAAATTTCCAGACGGGAACTAGATTTTGAAATAAATTTCCAGACGAGAACTGGACTTTTGAAAAAGGTTTGCCATACGGGAATTGGGCTTTAAAATAAATTGCCATACGGGAACTGGATTTTGAAATAAATTGTCAAACGAGAACTGGACTTTTGAAAAAGGTTTTCCATACAGGAACTGGGCTTTGAAATAAATAACCAAACGAGAATTGGACTTTGAAATGGTTGCCAAACGAGAATTGGACTTTGAAATAAATTGCCAAACGAGAATTGGACTTTGAATTTCCAAGCGATGTTGGGCTTTGGTGTCGTACTTTGTGTGACAAGGCTTTTTGATGTCAGGTTCAATGTTATGGGGTTAGACCCGATGAATGCTATGATATGCATGGATTTATGTTAGAGCAAAGCGACGTGACTAATGCATGAGGATGATTTACGCAATGACTTGAAGGCTTTCAAAATGGCCCTGTGTGGGTATTGGAAGAGAAGGTTCTTTGTAACAAGGCTTCTTATCTATTGAAAGGTTATTGGATGGGGTGATAGCATGATTCCCCGACACTCATCCTGAACTCTGCAGTTGATGACGTACGAAAAAGGTTTTGCTTGAACGGCTTGAAAACATGGAGAGGACCTGCTTCTATATGGCTCCTCCTGCCCCAGTTTGTTGGGTCTTTGCAGAAGTTTACTTCGAAAGGATTTCGAAAGTAGATGTACCATAATTGGAGATGGCTTGCCCCAAAATTTAAGTCATGAAAGAATTTATCCTTGATTAACTGACTCTCGGAGTGGTTGACTTTTCTGTGCTCTTGAGGTAGCTTGCCCCGGTATGAGCGTTGATGCGACTTAACTCACCCTGACTGAACATTGAAGGGGTTTTCCCCTTGGCCAACAGAACCTCTAGGTGATCTGCCCCAGTTAATAGGGTCCTGAGATGATTTGCTCTGGATCAACTGATTCTTGAAATGACTTGCCCCTGATTAACAGATGTTTGGAGACTGTTCCAGGCTGACTGATTCCTGGAGTAATCTTCCTCCGATCAACTGCTGTTTTTGGGTGGCATGCCCCTGATTCATAGGTTATGAGGTAGTCTTTATTCGGGTCAGCACCAACGAATGTCCAAGTTCCTCTGATTGTTCCTTATTGTTGGAATTTCCCTGACGTCAAGTACTGACTTGTCATTAAAATTGTTTATTCAGAAATGGTAATTTAGTGCGATACTCATGCAGGTTTTGAAAAATCATTTATTTGAATGATGTGATAGTGTGTGGCAAATGGACCATGAGTCCAAGCGCAATGTTGGTTTAACAATATGAAAGATACAGCAAGAAGATTATACCTAAGTAGATGGTTAGCAAAACTTTAGGAGTCAGTTTACACAACTTTGATGTAGTATGCTTTCAGAATAAACCCTGCTTCAATTAGGTCTTTTATGGGTTGTAACATGGTCTGGTTCATGGTTATCGAAACAAAGGATATGAGGCTCAAAATTATTTTTGTACCCACCCTTCTTCTTGGTAAACTCCAATCCTACGCTCAGTTAATTCAACATGCACATTCGTCTTTTTGAAGGTGTAAGGATAAAGATGGTGATTCAAGGTCTCTAGAAATGGCCACCACCTTATTTCGTTTTTGGAATGTCGGTGACCCTTTGATTTTGGTATGGTGGTCGCTGAATCTTGTTTTGTTTTGTTGAGGATTTTTCGTGACCTCTTTTGATTTTTTTTTGTCTTGATCCCTAACTTTTACCTGAACTGCTTTTGAAGCTTTTAGTCCATCGGGATTGCCCTAATTTTTGCCTAAGTCGCCTCTTGGGTGTTCGACTTAGCGGGCTTTTCTTTGATTTTATTTTTGATAGGTTGTGACTGCTAAGTCAATGGTCATTGAAGAACAACCACCACAACTTTTGGATTTTTCAAGGTTCCTTCGACACTTTAGGATGTGTGCGAAGAATGTCATGTAGTTGATCCACAAGCGGGATGTTTCATCTTGAAATTTGAATGCGTAGTCAGATTAACTGAACACTATCCTTCCCCAGGTTAAACATAAGGGTTTATTCATCCGAAAGAAACTTCTACTTCTAGGCTCAAAGTGGTTGTCTAGGGATTAACTCCTTATCTCTCCAGTGTTTGGGAATTTGAAACAATGCATGTACATCATCAGCAGGATCTTATCTGAAAGCATACAGTCAGCAATTATGGGTATTTTATTTTCGTCATCCTCCCTCCAATTTTGCTAAAACAAAATTTTGATAAACGAGGTGAGGTGGAGAACATGGATGTATATTATTTTTTTATATAAGAGAAGAAAAATGAGCGAATGCGAGATAATGTGTTCAAAACATGCGTCATTACTTCATTAATATTACCATTAAAGACAACAAAATTTTAAAAACAAACATCATTTAATCAAAGAAATTACAAATGCAATGATAAAAAATGGCCAAAGATTGCCAATGTTGAGGATGTCTTCCTGTTTGAACCACTGGCCTTATGAGATACTCTCTTGAAGTCTTCGAACTTATTCAGACGAGAGGTTGACGTGCACCAACAGATTTCCATCTGGAAAGGATATGTACTTTTTGTCAATCAACTGTTGAACCTTGGCTTTGAAAGCGTTGCAGTCTTCAGTCGAGTGCCCTATTGACCCGACATGATATCCACATTGCACATCAGGGTCATATCCAGGTGGGTATGGTTCTGGCAATGGCCTGAGAGGCTTGGGATCCACCAACGAGTTTTGAATTAGATATGGAAGAAGTTGACTGTATGACATAGGAATTAAATCGAGAGGAGCATTCCTTCTTTCCAGATTGTTTCGAGGCCTAGATTGGTTCAAAGGCTGATTTTGATATCCTCGACCACGAGATCGTTGATTTGCGTAATGAGCAGACCATGGTTGCTGGTATGGTGCTCTCAACGTTGCTGGTTGCCTGACATCTGTTATGACTGCATTGGTTTCATCCTCCTCTTCCTTTTGGGAATTGTTGAGGGATTCTGTCTCGCTAGCTTGGCTGCTCGAAGCGCCTTGGATTCTTCCGCTTTTTAGGGCACTCTCGATGCGTTCTCCACTTGTCACTAAGTGGGTGAAGTCTGATAACGCATTGCCTACCATCCTTTCAAAGTAAGGACTCTACAAGGTATCCATAAACAAGTCAACCAATTCCTTATCCAAGAGTGGTGGTTGCACTTGGGCTGCCAATTCTCCCCATCGTTGTGCATATCCTTTGAAAGATTCGTTGCTCTTTTGGGATAAGCTTTGCAGCTGCCTTCGGTCTGGAGCCATGTCCAAGTTGTAGTTGTATTGCTTCAAAAAAGCATTGGCTAAGTCTTCCCATGACTGAATATGGCTTCTTTTCAAATTCATATACCAGCTCAATGATGCTCCAATCAAACTGTCTTGAAAATAGTGAATCATTAGCTTGTCATTGTGAGTGTGTGATGCCATTTTTCGAAAGAACATCACCAAATGGTGCCTTGGACAACTATCCCCTTTGTACTTCTCGAAGTTGGGTAATTTGAATTTCGGGGGGATTATTAGGCCTGGTATTAAGCACATATCAAGCCTAAAATTGTCATTTACATCCATTGCTCGGACTCTCTCCTCAAGGGCATGAAGCCTTTCAACATCAGGATTGATCAATGACATCAACTGGGATTGAGTAGGAATGTTCACTTGTGGAGGATTATAGTCAGACAGAGGGTCATACATTGGGTTGGTAATTACAGTAAAGCCTGATGAGAAACCAACATT
Source organism: Lathyrus oleraceus (assembly GCF_024323335.1). Lineage (NCBI taxonomy): Eukaryota > Viridiplantae > Streptophyta > Magnoliopsida > Fabales > Fabaceae > Lathyrus > Lathyrus oleraceus. The sequence goes on along the minus strand of NC_066583.1, from coordinate 378,676,550 downwards.
CTCTGTGACACCATGTTGAAAATTGTTCTTTGATTGGGCTAGCCTAGCCTCCAACATCTGGTCTATCTTTCCTTTCATGTCGTTCATATCCATTTTCAACTCAACTTGATTATGTCTCAGTGCTCCCTTGTCTTTTAGTAGCTCTCAAAGGTTCAGTACGAGTGTCAGGACGGGATGAGTTTTTTTTGGCAAAAGGACGGGATGAGTTTTTTTTGTATTGGAAAATGATATGCAATCCATGCTGATGAAATGTGAATGCATGAAATTTTATATTTGTATGCAAAGAAAATATAATGCAGGTATAATTAGGATCTAGGATATCATGAGTATCATATGGTACACCCTATACGGAGGTTCTATGTTCTCTACCCCACACACAAGGGATGGCTCCTAAGGTTGTTCGTTTTCAGGATAAGAACTTAGAGTCATGGACCAAGTTCAGTCTTCCATCGCAATAATGGGCTAGCCATACTTTGATGGAAATTCTGAACAGGTCTACTCTAAGTGGGATCCTCGTATTGTTCGAACAGGGTGTAGACCCTTCGATTCAATACTAGATGATCGCCAATCATGAAGACGGACTTCAGTTTAAGATGAGGTTCCCAAAGTCATGGACCATGTTCAACGTTTCCTCGCAATAATGGGCTAGCCATATTTTGATGGAAATTCTGAACAGATCTACTCTAGGTGGAGTTCTCGTATTGTCCCAATGAGGTGTACACCCCTCGGTTCAATACTATACAACTCCGGGTTCTAAGTTCTTCTCAAAGCTCGGGTACGGAGCTTGTCTCACAACATGTATCAAGCCCTATAGATCACCCAATATAATAGCAAAATAAATTACATAGCATAAATAATACATCAAGAGATACAGAAGCAAATAAAGAAGAAAAACAGTAATTTAACATTCGTTGCAAATTAGACTAAATTAGGCTTGACTCTCTCTTGCTTGGAGCAGGGTCCCCAGCAGAGTCGCCATATGTCGCATCTCAAAAAATACGATTCCTCGCGATGGTCGCGGAAAAATTATGTTCGAACAGAGTCGCCACCGAACTTTATTTATTCCAATAAAGGAATAGGAAAATATCGATAAAACCTTTAAGAAAATAGAATAATGGTCGTCGCAACCATATTCGGGTTCGGGAGTCGATTACGTAAGGGGAAGGTATTAGCACCCCTCACGTCCGTTGTACTCAACGGGAACCTTTTAGTCTAATTTGCTGTTTGAATGTTAATTTAATGTTATTCACTTTCTTCGAGTAATTAAATATTGAATAGAGATGGATGAAGACCTCCAAAGGAGAACGGGGAGGTTTTTTTATTAGTGTGCTCGCGAAGATACAGCAATCTCCTGCCTACGTATCCTTATGGTACAATAAGGAAATCAAAGCATTCGTAGTTCGGGGAACTACGGTTTGTTGGTGTCTTTTATGAACGACAGTTTAGATCGCGTTCTAAAGGCTAAACGTTGGCTTGTCTACTCTCGGCGGAGGCTTAAGCACTAGTTTGTTGTGCGCGTCAGAAAGGATTAAACAGTGTTCTTTTTGAAAAGAGTTTTGGTCACGCGAGTTGAATCAATGTGTTTGGGTGTTTTTGTTTGATTGGTTTTGATCGCGCGGGGGCGAGAAGTTAGGTTTAATGTGTTTGAGATGTTTTTGACGAACGACGAAAGATTGAGCAGTGTGGTGCACACCAATCATTCAATTCTTTCGAGGAATATTAAGGCGAACGCCTTCTACTCCTTTTTCATTCGAATTATTTTTGAAAGTTTGTTTGTGGATGTTGAATATGCACGGTAGTGAGGCGTACGTCTCCTACTTGCTTATTCAAAGAATAATGAGGCGAGCGCCATCTATTCCCTTATCCAAGTTTATTTAAAATGTATTAATCAGAAGTCGATAATTTGTGCAATATGACGAGCGCCAATTATTCAAATAATCGAGAGATGGTGAGGCGAACGCCTTCCATCTTTTATCATCCGAAGTTTAATTTATGAAAAGATATGTTTTTTAGATATTGTATTTGATATAGGAAAATAGTTTGAATTTGAATTGGTAGGTTTTGAAAAGTTGATGATTTAAGCAATGTGGCGTACGCCAATTATTCAAATAATCAAGGAATGGTGAGGCGAACGCCTCCCATTCTCAATTGAAGTTTAAGTTAAAGTTTATTTCGAAATTGGGTATGATATGAAAAGGTGATTTGAATTTATTCGATTGTGATTTTAATTTGATGACGAAGATTCGAGCAATGTGGCGTACGCCAATTATTCAAATAATCGAAAGATAATGAGGCGAACGTCTCCTATCCTTAATTATCGGAAATCTAGAATTAAAAGAATTTGGAATTTGTAGTTGATTTAAAAGAAATGATTTGAAATGTTATGGTTTGGTGTTTTAATTAAATGACAAAAATTCGAGCAATGTGGCGGACGCCAATTATTCGAAGGATCGAAAGATAATGAGGCGAACGCCTCCTATCCTTTTATTATCGTAAATCTAGAATTAAACGAATTTAAAATTGGTAGTTGATTTAAAAAAAAATGATTTGAATATGATGGCTGAAGTTTAAAAATGATTTGAATTTAGAAATCATATTTAATTTGGAAAAAGTGATTTGAAATTGGTATTTTGTTAAAGTTTTGATTGGGTGACAAATATTCGAGCAATATGGTGTACGCCAATCATTCGAATAATCGAGAGATAGTGAAGCGAACGCCTCCTATACTCTTTTTCATCCAAAGTTTAAGTTATAAAAGAATATTTAATCGCTTTGAATAGGAGGACAAGAAAACTCAATGTTAATCGAATGTTTATTCACATTTAAAAATGATTGCTAAAATGGTTTTAAAAATTATTTTTGTAACACTCACCCATTAACTAATAAAATAACAAGTAATGTAAAAATAAATAAAAAAACTACATTTAGTATGGTGACATGAAGTAAGCTTTTGATCGTATAATATAAAACAAAACAAAAAAATACTTCCAGTTGGTTATTTACCTATGAGATTAACATATAGTTTCTATAGATAGTTTCTATATGGCTACCTTTATACAAGCTATAAAACATGTTATGATAAGCCCGTAAATCTAAGTTCCACCGTATATAACCATATTCCTGTCAAAACAACATAAGGATGCTTTCCTATAATAGACTAAGCCTGTCACTATACACACATTAGATCAAATGAATATTAAACCATACAACTACAATAGATCCATCATATTTTATTCTTCAAATTGGAAACTAATAATACTTATCTACAACACAAAGAGTGGAAGGCTACTTGAAGTTACTAAAACACTAATTCCATATAGTAAATCAAATGGAGTAAAATGCAACATATAACAGTTTGTAATAAGAAGGAAAAAAATAAGAGTCATAACCATTACCATCGTTCCTCAAGATGGTTGTTCATTGCGGAATCATAAGCAGCTCGTGGCGACGTCGTGCTTTGCTGAGAGTACGAAACCGTAAACAGCTCGTGGCGACGTCGTGCTTTCGCCCGCAACTATGCTGAGAGAACGAGATGAGCGAAGGTCAAAGGGTGTCGTCGTCACAAATCCAACGAGTTTTCACTTCATCCTTTCTGTCTCTTTATGATCTTCGTGCTTTGGTGAATCCATCTCATTTCCGGTAACTTGGAGTAGTGACTGGTTTGCGAGAGAGATCGAAAAGGTGCGGTGGCGATGGATATTTGGGATATCGCTTGGGAATCGCGGCGATCGAGTTGTGTTTGTTGGCCGTAAATGGTGAGCGTGGAGCTTGGATGTTGAGAGGCGGATGAAGGAGGTTTCGAAGGTTGAAACAGATTTGGCCGTGGCTTGTGTTTTATGGACGGAGAGGTTGCGGTTTCCGGCAACGTGGTGTATGTGGTGTTCGTCGAAGATGGACGATTGCTCCCGTTGGAAGAAAGGGTTTTCCGTTGGTGGTTTTACGGAAGGAGTTTGAGTTGGTGGTTTGTCGGTGCAGAAGGGTTGAAGGGTTTGAACGGCGGAGAGAGGTGAATCACGGTTGTGTTGGTCCGGCGACGGTGAAGATGGAAGGTTGCGGCGGGAGTTGTGCGTTTGGTGGTAAGGCGCGGTGAAGGTTGGCGAGGGAGATGAAGAGGAAGAATTTCAACTTTCTTTCTTTTTTTTGAGTCTATGAGAAAGAGAGGAGGTAGAGATTTTGTGAGTGAGTACTGAGTGTATGGAGAGAATGAGTGGGTGTGTAGGGACTGAGTGGAGAGTGGACCGTTGGGAACAATTGGTGGTATTCCTTGTTAGCTGGCAATTTTCCTCACCTTATCCCTACTACCACGCGTCCTTGGGTGAGGGAGATTTTCAAAACCATCCTCTACTTCTCACGGTGCTAGCTGTTAGTAGATGGTTGAGGGATCTTTTTATTTTCAGATTTTCTTTTAAGTTAATTCTTAATTAATTCTAGAAGTTTTAATTAATTTAGGTTATATTAAATTAATTAAAATGACTAAAATAAATGTTGTAATAATAGGATAAAGACATGGAAATTCCTAATTATTTACTTTGAATATCTTGACGAAGGAACAAAAATAAAATGACCAAAAATGAATAAGAGTTGGGCGAAAGTTTGCTCGAAAAATTAAATCGGGTACACTAAAATGATCAGCACGAAATATACTTATTGAAAAAATAAAGCGTTTCTTTTAATTTTGAAATAAATTTTCATCGGTTAAAAGGCTCAGGCGGGTCAAAATGCGTCTGAAAAAGTCATCAAAAAAATATAACAAGCACACCGGGTTAAACTACGCGAACCGTAGATTAATAATACTGGTGTCTGCTAGTTTAATTTTGAAACTTTTTACCCGCTGATTTTGCACGTATTTGAGAAATAATTTAACCAACTTGTCTGTATTTTCAAGAATTTATTCCGACTCATATTTTATGTGTTATTCATGATGAAATGCGTGTTATGATGTACATATGATGTAAACTGAAAATTAAATCGAATTTATAAAAATTTAAAATGCCCGGACAAATTGGGGTATGACACTAAGTCCAAAGGAAAGGAGCATCTTGAATCATCTCTATGATTCCAAGAAAAGGAACTCCAAGGGTTTATCTTTCCTCTCTTATCTTTGTTTGCTTTAGGACTAGCCCTTCTCTTCTTATTCCCACTCTAACCAAGCCAAAATCATTTTTCTAAACTTTTACTTTATTTCAAATTAGAAACCTATGCCTTATGCCTTTGACTTTTCAAAACTCTTTTCATCAATACTCATTGAGAATAAACATTTAATCCAACTTTGAACTCATTTTGTAAATAAATCTAACTTGTAAATATAACTCACTTCAAGTTGTTTTTGTGGTTTCAATGGCCACTTGTTAAAACTTTTCAAAAAACATTAGTCATAGGTTTGAGTTATCATAGTGGTTGATGTAAATCTCACCTCATCCTTAGTGGTTGGATTATAAGTCTTCCATGCTTATTATAGGTCTAACCCCTCACTAGCATGTTGAAGCCTTCCTCACATGGTGGATTGTTGGTTTAGGTTGATTTTTCTCCCTTTGATAACAAAAGACCTTAAGGCTTTTGATCAAATCAATTCACCAATCTTTGAGATTTTTACCCCGAACTACGAGGTTTTGATCCTCCTTTATGATGGTACGTAGGCAATGGGTTCATCCATTCAAACAACAAATTTGTAAATATAATCTATTATTTTCTCATCCCTCCAATCTTTTGTACAAATCTTTTCACAAATACCAACCTACAACACATATTTGCAAAAAGAGGTTCCCTTAGAGTACTAAGGATTTTTTGGGTGCGTAAAACCTTCCCATTTCATAACCAACCCCCTTACCTAGATCTCTGACATTTTTATTAGTTTTTGATTTAAAAAACTTCTTACCTTGGCTTTTGTTCGCTTTTTAGCCTTTCCTTTGGACAAATAAAAGTGCGGTGGCGACTCGAATTATATGTTGACTTTTGGTTTAGTCAATAAACCTAAAGGTAACGAAAACCCCGCTACAATATGGACATTGGCTGCTCAAATCATCTTACTGAAAATAAGTTGTGGTTGGTTGAATTTGACTCTAGAAAGAGGACAAAGATCATACGTGCTTATGATAAATACATCAATGCTGAAGGTATGGGAAATGTCAGAGTAGAAATATTATCAAGGACACAAACTATTGGCCAAAAATACAGTATTATTGTCATTTCTATTCGTCCTAATATACCAAATGGAGTAAGAGGCAGACGCGTCAAACGAATTCTTAGTTGTAAGGGAGAGGACATTACAACAACAAAAAAAGTTGTTTTTTTTTGTAACAGGTGAGGAAACTATAATAACAAAGGAATATAGTAAAGAATTGTCATTGGATTTAGTTTAAGATGAAGTTTGATTGTCCATTGCCTCCAATCAATGACTATCGGAAAGAGAACTCTAGTTAAGATGCAAGAGAATGGGAAACACCATATACGGGTCACATAAGGTATTGGGAACACGAAGTCAGAGTACACATACCAATGAGGTAACATTTAGATCTAGAAGAACTAATTATTGGAGTTGATGATGATTGATGATTTTGTATGGCTGTTTGCATCAACACTTTTGTTTGGTCATGATTGCACCGACAATTTTGTATGGTCGAGATTGCACCGACACTTTTATATGGTCGATAATGGTTTGAAACTTATCTAAATATGTTGCTTGTGATCATAAAAAATCATTTTTAAAAATGAATCGATATTTTATCTTACATTTGTTTATTTTAACAGTATGTGCCCTCCATCTTGAATTTAGGATTATGGAGAATACCATTATAGTGGATCAAAAATCTAAGCTCGAGAATTTATTACATCACAATAGCAATCAAAGAGTGTTTAAGGTTGTTTATCGTTCACCTATAATTGATGTTAAAGGGAATATAAGGTTCAGTAAGTTTGAGCTCAAGAAGAAGGATGATGTAAGACTTGTGTAGAGTACTGTCATACCCTAATTTTTAACCCTAATATTCCACATGTCATTTACATCCTTGCACACAAACAAGATCACATCTTGGTCCTCTCCATATCATCTTTGGGTTTTTCCTTTTGTAGGGATCATCAAGCACATCTTTGTTGGTGTTTTACCTTTGTGTTTATATGTTCATTGTTTATCTAACCACTAATTAAAATAGCAAAAATATGTTTTGTTTACTTCAAGTTTATTGTGCAAGGTATGACTTTTCATCAAGAGCATCAACCATGGTTCATCAGCTAGGTTTTCATTGATTCCTCAGCAAAGTGTAATCAACCATTGATTCTCAAGGGGCTCATTTCTAAAAGCATGATCTCTAAGGTTTTGAAGAATCTTGCAATCTCATAGTGATCAAGAGTATCTCAAAGTCTTGTGGTTTATTTCTCAAGAAAAGTCAAAGTTTCATATGTTTATTTCCATGCCTTCTTGAATAAGTTACCTCAAACTTTGAGCAATTTAATCAAGATACATTCAATTACATCTTATTTTGAGTTCATATGATCACCCATGTACCTTGAAATGAAAGAAAAGCCCAAGTACACAACTTTATTCCAAGAGGTTTGACCAAAAAGTCTATATATGAAGTCAAAGTTCAAAAAGGATCACAACTCCTTCAATTCTCAATATTTTTGAATGCTTATTTTTGCATATGACACTTCTCAATATCCTCTAAAAATTCCCTTTACATGACAAGATCCAATTATGCTTGGAGGATCATCAAACGTTTGAGGACATTATAGGTCATTTGTGGACTTAGTGAAATTTGACATATTTTCAAGTGACTTTTTCTCAACTTTCAAGGATTATAACTTCTTAAATTTTCAATATTTGAGGCTTTACCGTTTTGCACAATATCATTTGTGATGCCCTCTACAGGTTTGCTTCAAGGGTCAAAGTTAAATTATGCTTGGAAGTTCATGAAATTCTTTGAAACATTACAGGTCATTTTCAGCCATTTGGGACTTAGAATTTTCTAAGTTACATGACCAGATTTTCGTGCCAACTTCAACATGTCATAATTTTATGCTCAAGCATCCAAATGCAACCTTTCTTGGCACATTGTAATCTTTCTTATGATGTCAACAAATTGCAACAAGAATGGGATAAAAAAGCCTCCTAAGCAAGATGCCCCATTGATTTAAAAACATGGTGACTTGGAATTGAAGAAATCACCATGATAAGAATTTTGAACTTCACTAATCTCAATTACAAGTCAAATTACCACGCGTTTTGGACCTAAACATGTTTAATCAGGTCTCTATAAGTTAATTAACTCTTAAAACGCATCATTTAGCTGAGTTTTGATGGATTGGAAGTCATATTTTTCTAACATTCTAATCAAATTCATTTTGCACGAATTGAGCTTCATTCCACACGTATTTGGATCCAAACACATTCCCTATAAATAGAGCAACATATTGCATTCATTTCTAAGCTTTTGAGAGCCAAGAAATTCCTGCTTCACTATGAAATTTTTCAACAAAATTGAACTATCGTGTTTTGAATTCCAACTTGTTTCAATCCAATTTCTTGATTCCATTAGCACATTCAGTCTTCTCTGAAGCTTTTGCAACAATTCCCAAGCTTTAAGACCTTCTGAAGTGTCTTGAACAGATCAAGCTTCATCAACTTCTGATCACCATTTGGACAAGGTAGCTCTGAGCATCATTTGAACTCAAACAAGTTACCACAATGTATTCCTTCACTCTCTGATGCTTCCCCTAACTTATCTGGTGTTGATTGATCGTGTCCATCATTTAATTTTATTTTTCGTGGGTTGCTTTCTTCTGAAACTTCTCTAAAATTCTCCATGCTCAGTTTAGATAAATGAGTTTTAAGCATGAGGTCGAATTCTTGATGAGTAGGCGATCACATTGGTGTTAGTCTCGTGTTCTGAATCTACCAAACGATGAAACTCCGGTGAGGGATCATCGGGGAAGATGACCGAAGTGTTTCAGGTCATCTGAGTTTGGCCATCCATGTTGGCTATTTGAAATGTTTTTATTGGCCTATTTTAAATTGGATCTCGTATTTCATTTTTGCTAATTTCCATTGTGCGCCCTAACCTGAGGATTGTTGGATCTGTCACGTCAACTAATAAGGTCAAATCCAACGCTCCATGTTTTTTCTGATTTTCTTTCTTTTTCTTTTTTCATTTTAAATTGCTTTTTGTTTAAAAATTCATAGAAAATTCATTTTGCATCCAAAAAATACCAAAATAATTTTTAAAATTTTATTTTATTTTTCTTCATCTGATTTTTATTTTCTTGATTTCCTATTTTTTATGGATTTTCTCTTTTTCCTTTGTTTTGATTGGTTTAAAAATAATTTTATGCATTTTAAAATTCTGAAAATTTTATTTTATGCTTCTTATTTTATTTCCAATCTTCCATAATTTTCTTGGCCATTTATTTGGTGTTTTGAAGGGCTTTATGGATTTTCTCTTTTATTTCCCTTTTAAAATTCATTTTAAAAATATTTTTAATGCATTTTATTTTATTTTATTATTTTTTGACCTTTGTTGATTTCTATTGGCCTTGGATCATGTTTGTTTTGATCATAGGTCTCATCAAACTTAATGGATCTTGGGTGTTGATGGGGTGAAAACCCTAATCCACCAAAATGGATAATTGATTTTGATGATGACTTGATCAAACCTTTGATCCAATTTGGGTGTGATCTCTCTCGTCCTCTTCTTCTTCATCTCTTTTTTTCCTCTTGATCAATTGGATGTTTGTGTTCATCTTGTTCATGATATGTGGATTGGTGATTGATGAACTTTCATTATTTCAAACCTACCTCCTAATTGATCATGAATCATTTAAGGTACTTTGGATTGATGCATAAGTTTGTCCTAAGTACTATGAAGTATAGATTGTTGTAATAGACCACTCTCATAGCCTTTGTCTTTGATCAATTCTCTTTTTTTTTTTGTGGCATAGCTTTAGGAGAATGATTTATATATCATTTCTCTAGCATGTATTAACACAAATGTTATTATTGACCGGCCTCAGATAGTTGTGACTTCTACATAAGTCTAATTACGATTGCTTAACATAGCGCTAAATTTGTCCCGAAAGCAAGTCATTTTCATTAGTGAGATTGTAAGTCTCCTACTCCTCATGGTATTGTGTAGAAATATTGCTTCCTTTTTACCTAAGACAGCTAGTGGCATACTTGTTGATTTTTATCCAAGTTGGAGTCCTTCTCATGGTGATGTAAAGGTCCATATTTTCATACTTGTGGGTGACTAGTTGAGTGTTCTCCAAAAAATGGTAAATCATATTTCTCTTTTTGATCACTAACATCACTTACTCACATATTATTGTATTAATTTTTACTTTAATGTCATTTATCGTATGCTCTTTATTCTTTTGTCATTTACTTTATGTTTTTTATTTTTAGCATTTCATATCATACTGTTTGTGCTTATTGTTTTTTTGTTCTTTGTCCATTTGGACTTCTTTTTTCTTTAAAAGACATTAATAAAGGAAAAAACCCTAAAAAAATTGACTCTCTCGATTCATGGACTTGAGGTTACAATCCTTAGTATTTTTGTGGAGTTATGGACTTAGAACTAGGATTTTTACCCTTGCTTTGGGAGCTTGTGATTTAAGACCTTGGGATTCATCTGGTACCTTTAACTTTGGACTTCTTTTAAAGATTTGGCTTGGCTACTTTGGTTTCATATGATGCATGGTTTATTCTTTGCTTATTTAGCTTACTTGAGGCTTAATCCAAAGGAGGGAATTATTACTTGACTTATGTCATAAAGCTTGTTATTTCCTTCTTAGATCTTTCCTCCCTGGCTTTTTACTTTATGCTCTAGGATAGTCTTTTCTTCTCCTCTCCTTCTTTGATTTTCAAAATCTCCTCTCTCTTTTCAAAACTTTCTTGTTTTCAAACTTGAACCAATTTCTTAATAAACCTTGACTTTTATCAAGTGATTTTCAAAACATTTTTCTTAATAAAGGCCCACACATCTTAAGCATATTCAAACCAATTCCAAAAGACTTAAAAAATACATAACTCATTCAAACCATTTTGTGACCTTTGTGTACATTTTCCTTTTAAAACATTTTCTCAAAGTTTAGACATGAGGCATTTTCATAGTCGAGATATAATTCCCATATCCCCATAGTATTGATGATAATTCTTTTCACCTAAGAGAGCTAGTGACATACTTGTTGATCTTTATCCAAGTTGGATCCCTTCTCTATGGTGATGTAAAGTTCTCATACTTATGGGTGATTAGTTGAGTGTTCTCCTTAAAATGACAAAATCTCTTTTAATTAAAAATAAATCAAAACAAACTTCTTTGTTATTTTTACCATGAACTACGAGGTTTTGATTCTCCATTGCACTTTGTTGATACGTAGGCATAAGACTCAGATAGTCTTGGCAAACACAAAAATTATAAAAAAACATTTCTCTTCTCATCTCCCTAATCTTTTGCAAACAACTCGATTTTTAAGCCAAAATACACAGATTTCAAAGAGGTTCCTATTGAGTATTATAGATGTTTAGGGTGCTAATACCTTCCCTTTGCATAACTAACCCCCGAACCTGTATCTCTTTTTATTAGTTTTATTTTAAAACTTTTTTGGGTTTTGTTCGTACTTTTTTCATTTCCTTTGGAAATAATAAAAGTGTGGTGGCGACTTTTGCTTTATGAGTTAAATTAAAAAATAGCTTAATCTCAAAAAATTTACCACTACAAAAAAATGGAGACTCTGTTGGGGAGAAATCCCTAGTGGGTTTAGTCCATCTTTGTTTATTTCTGTATATTATGTTTGTTGTTGTTTGTTGTTGTTTGTTATTATTTGTTTTGTATGGTGCTTGGTGATCTTTGTGTTGTGAGATACGTCATATACCCAGACTTGAGTGCTCTTATGATAGGAGGGTGGTATAGTCTTGTTTGGCTTCTATGGAGTTAATCCTTAATTAGATGACTTGAGATCCCCCGTTCAGTGGAGGCCCCTTTGGGATTACTAATATCTTACGAGTAGTCGTGATTGGCATTACTTTTTCTGACCTGGGAGCCTGAGAAGCTGAGGACCTTAGAACCCTTAACCCATCTTGGCCTTTTAGGGCGTAGTGTGGTGGCTATTCAGGTGTAGACTTGAATTAGTTGTTACACGATACTACATTCAGACAAGTTTCTCTTGGAAATATTATTGGTTAGAGAGTATTTGTTTAAGTCGATAATATTCAAAAGATGGAACTATGACTCTGAGAACTTTTTAGAACCTTCTTTTACATGTGATTATACCCTTAGTACATACCCTGTGGGTTGGTTCTTACCCTTTGCTCCATGCTCATGACTCCGAACCTTTGGATATTTCTTGTGTGCCTTGTGTGATCTTGTTTATGGTTGTTTCATCATGCACTCATTGCATTCATGAGCATTTTTCTCAGTTTTCAAGGAACTTAGATATTCTCTTTGCAAACATTGTAGATATTTCGACCATGGATATTGGAATAAGGAATACTCGTAAATACAGTTTCAAATGTCCTGATCTTAAGGAATCGAGAAATTTAGCATCTTTATGGATGATCCTAAGGATTTCAGAGACCCTTTTGGAAGACTTTTGTATGTTCTATCTACTGATGTTGAAGATGGTCTTCTTTGTACTCTGGTTCAATTCTACAATCCCGTCTACCGATGTTTCACTTTTCCTGACCATCAGTTGTTGCCTATCATGGAGGAGTATGTTTATCTTTTGGGTATACCAGTTTCTTATAGGGTTCCTTTTTGTGGTTTGGAAGGAATTCTGGAGTCTCAGGTTATAGCTCGAGCTATTCATCTAAAGAAATCTGACGTAGATGCTAATCTCACTGTTAAAGGAAGTATCAGAGGGTTGACTTCAAAATTTCTAATTGAGAAAGCCTTTTTTTTGCTAATGTTGGTAGCATGGTGGCCTTTGAAACTATTATTGTCTTACTCATCTATGGTTTGGTCTTGTTTCCCAACATTGACAATTTTGTTGATGTTAATGCTGTTAGGATCTTTTTGGTTGGGAATCATGTTCCAACTTTGCTTGGTGATACCTATTTATCCATTCATTATAGGACTTCTAAAGGAAACGGGACTATTGTCTGTTGTGCACCTTTGTTGTATAAGTGGTTTATTTCACACTTGTCGCAGTCTCTTATCTTCAAAGAAAACAAGGGTTGTTTAAAGTGGTCTCAAAGACTGGTGTCTCTTACCAATGATAACATCACATGGTATTCTTTTGTTTACGACAATGTCGAGATTATTGGTAGTTGTGGGGAGTTCTCTAATGTGCCTCTTCTTGGTACACAAGGAGGAACCAACTACAGTCTGACTTTAGCAAGAGGTCAAGTTGGGCTCGCTATGAGGGACAAACCTAATAACACTTTGTTAGAAGGTTTATTTTTCCAAGAAGGGAAATACACTCAAGAATTGAAGGCTAGGATGGTGAATGCTTGGCACAATATTCATAGGAAAGGAAAAAGTGAGCTTGGATTAAAGAATAATGTAGCTTTGGAGCCTTACACTAGTTGGGTGAAGAAGAGAGCAACAGAATTAAATATGCCTTACGCTTATAAGAGGCCTATGTATTTAGTAGTGGTCAAATCACTCACTATTAATATTGAATGCATAGAGGATATGCAAGAAGCTTTGGTTAGGATGAAGTAAGAGAAGGATGCTTGGGAAAACAAGTTTCACGCTTCAGACCTCGAGAAGATAGAATTGCAGAAGCAGTTGAAGGAAAATGATGACTTGATAGAATTACTTGATCAACATGCTATGAAAAGGTCAAGGAACCAAGAGGATTTATTTTCCTCTATAAGTTCATCATCTATTCATCTTCCTACTTCTGGTGTTTGGAAAGGCATTGTAGACCAGCTCGTAATGAAGAAGGATGCCATGAAGAGCAATTATGAGAGAGAGAGAGATAAAAAAACTTCACAAGAAGTATCAACTTGGAGTTGGGTCATCATCGGATATGATTCCGTAGAACTAATTTCTTCCTGCTTATGCTTTAGAATTATTGAGATTGTATTTCAAATTGTAATCCTTTCCATTATTAATAAAATGAGATTTCAGTATTTCAAAATGTGTTATTTCCTTTATGATGTTTGTAATTTGCTTTATATCTTGAAGTTCCTTGAAAACTTTGCATTTACATTTGCATATCATGTATCATATTGCATCTTGGTCCTGATTTGTGTATGTTTCCCAGGTGTCTTATTTCAATTTTTTTACGAAAATAGCCCAGTTTTTCAAAAAAAATCCCAAAACAACCCTGTTTTCAAAAAAAAATCCAAAACTACCCCACTTTTAGGAGGAGGCACCAATTGGATTGCCGCATCCTCTTAAAAATAGAGTGCAGGCGCGAATTGGATAGGCTAGGGCACATGGTGAAGCCAATTCAATTGGCACCCATGTGTATCAATTGTAAGGAGGCGCCAATTGGATTGGCACCTCAGTGTATTTTGAAAAAAAAAATTGTTAAACAGTCTACGTGATACATAATTTCGAAATAGGACCAATTCATATTAATATAAATTCCCGTTTACACAAAAAAGCCTAATGTTGATGACCGGGATCACCTAACTGACCTCCGGTCCCACATCCCCTAGCTACCTGAACTCGTGGCCGTAACCCACGTTGATGATCCACCACTGGTGTTTGAGCATCTGAGGGGCCAGGAACATCACTACCAACTACAGGAGATGGCATGTTGAGATAGTCAGACAAATCAGCATAGTCATGAGTATGCATCGAAGATGTACCGCCATAGCTGAGTTCGTGACCCATGCCATAGTAGTTGGGTTGTGTTTGACTTATTGGTGGGCGACCAGGACGGTTGAAGGGAGGCATGGGTGTGAATTATGCGTCGAGGAAAGGTTGGAAAGATTGTTTGGGTGTTTGGTAGAGATAGGGTTATTGGAGGTTTCAGTTTTGTGAGGTTTGGGCTTCTTGGATATGGTAGGAGGAGGGACGGTTGGTGTTGAATGATCGTTGAGTGTTCTGGCTAAGGCGGCTTTGGTAGGGTGATGTGTTGGGTGCGAAGCGATGTTGGGTCTTTGGTTGATGATCTATTTGTTGGTGGTGGTATGGGGTATGCTCTTGGTATTATGGTTGGGTGTATGGCATGTTTGGGTTGTATGTTTGTGTGTTTGTGGAACGGAAAGTTTGACGGACAGGGGGTTGTGTGTATCGGTCTGACTATGTTGTTCGGGGTTAGATGTTGAGGCGTCTGGTGTGTAAGTTTGTTGGTGTGGGTCGTATAGGTACATATCCTCGGCGATGAACTCAAAACCAATTGATATGTACCAAGCCATATAAGTACGACTTAGTTTTTCTTCATTTGGCATCACTGCGTCAGTTAAGACATGGTCATGGCGGTGCTTCCATTTGCGACACTCAGATCTTGCGAAGCTTTGCCATGGATTGAAGTTCCATTGATCGTTAACTTTGCGCATATGCCATTCTCCTAGGCTTGCTGGGGGATCTGGGATGTGTTGAAGCATACCTAACTGCAACTTCACATGATCATTGTTGTGCATCTTCATAGTTGTGAATCTTATTATCGGTGTGCATGTAGTCCATACGGATGTGTCTTCTTTGTTGACTTCATGGTCATGATCAAAATTTAGGTATGGACGCCAAATGAACTGAAATGTGAAAGTAACTTGGATTATAAACTTGGTAGAAGAAGTTAACAAATTATAACGTGTCATACCCCAAAATTTGCCCATTAATATTTTAAGACATTTTTCAGGGCACTCCGACTCATTTTTATGACACTGATCTTAAAGGAACAAAGGCCCAGCTCACGAATGGCCCAATCCAGAAAATGGCCCAAACTGGCCTGCTCGCTAGGCGAGCAAATCCTTCGCCTAGCGAACGTTCGCTACACGCTCGCCTAGCGAACGTTCGCTACACGCTCGCCTAGCGAAGCTGGCAGATAACAGAAAATTCTGGGCTTCACTCTGAGCCCATTAGGTCACAAAAAAGAGCATTATAAATACCAGCACTTCAGTAATGAAAAGGGGACGAAAAAGGACGAAAGGAGAACCCTAGCAAGCAAACCCTAGCGCTCACAGACGGCAAACCCTGGAGGCTAACCCTGAGAATTCCGAGTAACCCTAAAGGAAACCCTGAAGGAAAGCCGGCGGCAGCAAGGTCACTTCCGCTCAATTCGATCCGATCGGCCAATTCAAGGTTACAATTCGATTACAAACAGGTTGGCATTGCTATTACTACCTTATGTTCTTAATTTGCATATGGTATCATGATTGAATTTATGAAACTATCTTAAGTTTTACATATGAATTTAAGTATGCATGAACATCTGAATGTCTAACCACATAATCTCTGTAATGGATGCTATAAGGTGTGAAGCTTGCTGACATTATGCTGTTATCAAAACCAGAATCCGCAGCCGCTCGCTAGCACATCGCTAAGCGAGCATGCAGCGAGTATTCACTGAGCCTTCGCTAGGCGAGGCAGCGGCGACCGGGACAGTCGCTGATTTTTGTGTTCTGTCCTTTGCTAACCTGTCATGTTTTTATCATAGCCATGCATTGTTTATCTGACCCTACTGCTGTTCTGGTTTCTTTTGCGGTGCAATCCTTGATTGCATCCTGACTTGGTACTCTAACCCGTTTACTGAATTTTGTAAAGGTTCACCTTTCCCAGGAAAAGATTGTTGTCTAGGTCTTCCACTTTATTTGTGGGATACCCTTGTGGAGTTTCACCCTAAATTACCTAATTAATTTTAATGTATTAATTTTAATGTATTAATTTTAATGTATTAATTTTAATGTGGAGATTCATCCTAATTACCTAATCGATTGTAAAATACGGCCTCTAAATATGTGATCTTGGATCTCTCTTTTGCCTTACGATATTACGGTACCACGGTCATGTCCCGCGAATGTGGGGATACACTTAGCAATGGCCCTTCGATTAAATCATCATAAAATAAATCATAGTCCCTCGGATGTTGCCTTCGAATATATGATTTCGTCCCTCGATGACCCTTCGGTGTAGCCTACGGTTAAATGATGATCGTCCCTTCGAATGCTAAGGTATCCTTACAACTGTTGCCTTCAATGACCTATCGATGACCCTACAATGACCCTTTTACATCCAAAGGATAAAACTACTTACTTCTCAATAGTAAGGACAGTTTTACCCTCATAAGGATAGGAAATGCCCATAACGACCTTAGGAAGGTATAACTCTCAATTACTGGATCATAACCTAAAACATTTTCCACCCCTCACACTTCGCAAGTCCTAGAAAATCACCACTTGGTATACATTCATACTAGAATCATTACCAAGTTATATTTTTCTAAACTGTTTTTCAAAATCAAACGAGATAAATACTTTGTATACATTCATACGAGAATCATTACAAAGTTAAACTCTCTTTTCGAAACATTTTTAAACAATTCACCAACACTTTTCAGACAAAAATATAAGTGATCCAGCAATTAAGAGCCCATGGATAACCATGGATACAAAGGGTGCTAATACCTTCCCTTTGTATAATGTACCTCCCGAACCCAAAAATCTATTGAGGTCTTTTCTGTTCTTTTCCACCTTTCCTTATTGGATAAAAGAAAAGTCGGTGGTGACTCTTGCTATCCGCGACATTGCGATAAAAAGCAAAACACCCCAAGTCAGTTCACCGTATGACAGAACTAGCGACTCTGCTGGGGATACTTTAAAAAAGAGAGGTTACCTTAAAAACAAGATCACTTATTCCAAATTGTCTGATTTACTTTTAAGGGATTGCTTGGGCATTTTTGAGTGAAAGATCCTACACCCGGATCTAGTGTACCTTAGGTAAGTAGCAATAGATCATCGTGACTATCTGGCGTATACTGGAATGGTTAAAATGATGGCTACGGTTAATGTGACACTTTGGATGTCCTGATGTTCCTCATGTTCACTTGAGGAAAAATTTGGCTTCCGCGTGGTGTCATTAAAGCATTAACCAGACCTTTAGAACCCTAATTGACTCATCCTGGCCATTAGAAAGTAGTGAGATAACTGACTTCGGTTCCGACTGGGGTTGGTTGAGACTCGATACTACACTCTTTGAGATTGGACTTTAGGGAAGCTTCGGTCAACCACTTGGTGTTGCACTGAAGTGGACTTAAAGGAAGGTCGGTGATTTGAGATCCTTCTAGAACCCGGTTACTATTCTAGGACAGGTTGAACCAACTAAACTTCAATGGGGAGGGTACTTACCTATGGAACTCATGCAAGCCTTAAAACCTAGGAATGATGGTTGTGTGACTTGCTTGTGCTTGTTATTTATTTAACCTCATAACATCATGACATCATAACATTGTACTAACCATTTCAAGGACTTAGGGATTTAACTTTGCTCTGTTTCGTAAGGCTATGGCTTCCAGGAAGACCATCCGGATCAATTTTGTAGCCATCTCTCCTCAACTCAAGGATCTAGTGTCAGAACTTCCCGATCATGCTCCGTTCATCAAGAAACACGGTTCTCTCCTCAATTTGGTTACCACTGGTTTCAAAGAAGATATGATGAGAGTTTTATTCCAGTTCTTCGACCCTAAACATCATTGCTTCACATTCCCAGATTATCAGTTGGTACCTACACTGGAAGAATTCTCCAGACTGCTTGGGATACCTATCCTTGATCAAATACCTTTCAGTGGTTTAGAAAAGGTTCCGAAGTCTGAAGAAGTTGCCGCAGCTTTACACATGACGAAGTCCGACATTGAAGCTAATTGGGTAACAAGGAGTGGAGTTAAGGGTTTACTTGCCAAATTCCTGACAAATAAGGTCCGAGAATTCTTAAAAGTTATGAACGTCCGTGCTTTCGAAGACATCCTGGCATTGCTAATCTATGGCTTGGTGTTATTCCCTAATCCAGACCAATTCATAGACATGAATGCTATTAAGATATTTCTCACTCATAACCCTGTACCTACCTTGCTGGGAAACATTTTGCATTCCCTCCACACTCGTACCATGAAGAAGCAAGGGACTCTCATGTGCTGCATACCTTTGTTGTCTAGGTGGTTTATTTCGCACCTTCCTCAATCAGTCTTGAAGAACGAGCAGAATTTGAAATGGTCTCAAAGGATAATGTTGCTCTCCCACCCAGACATCTGTTGGTGTCCTCAGTTCAAGGAAAATGTTACCATCATTGACCGTTGTGGCGAGTTCCCTAATGTACCACTCCTAACAATAAGAGGAGGTATTACTTATAATCCTGCTTTAGCTCTGCGACAGTTTGGTTGTGCTCGAAGAGATGGTCCACATGAAATGATCATCGAAGGCATCATGTTCGACTATGACAACGATTCCCAAGGCCTCCGTCAAAGATTTGTACGAGCTTGGGGCATGGTGAAGAGAGGTACGTTAGGACAGAAAAATTCTATTCCTATGGAACCTTATCTCATATGGGTACGCGCCAGAGCTCGTGAACTTGTCATGCCATATCTTGCAATCGGACCTCAGATTGTCGAACCTGAAGCTGAAGGAGGTGCTCCTCAGATCATTCCTTATCCAGATATGCCTACCAACGTTGAGGAACTAAAGAGATCCTGGATCCAGTTGAGAGAAGAAAGGGATACTTTCGAGACTCAGTTCGTCGCAGAAAGGAAGAAAGTGTTAGAACTTACCAGTCAGCTTAATGAGGAACGAAGACTCAATGCGTATCTTCGCCCAAAAAGAAGTCGCCCCTGGGAGACTTGAGCTTTCATTGTATTTTTATTATTATTCCTTTTGTAATGAACATTGATCAAAGAAATTAGCAATAAACATTTCTCTCTTGTTGGTGATTTACGCAAAGTTAAATTCCAAAAGTCCTTGAAAACATTTCATGCATTGCATAACATAACATAACACTGCATAACAGGTATTCTACAAGTTCAATGTTCTCACGGTCTTCATTGCAAACAGAAAAATGGATCTCGAACAAACTGTCAAAGATCTCCAGACTCAGAATGCTCAATTCAAGGAGATGATGCTAAGCTTATCCAAGGGGCAGGAGGAACTGAAGGCTCTTTTGCTCGAAAAGAAGAAAGACAAGAAAGCTGTGAGTTTCATTAACCCGGGAAGAAGGCGTAAAGGACAGGCCGAGAGGGCAGTTTACCAAGATCAATATGACTTTAGCACAAGCACTGCAAAGTATGCTAAAGGCAAATTTAATCACTCTCAAAGGCCCTCCTGCAAATGTCAACACTACTTCTCCTCGTTATAATCCCAATGCCAGGTGTGCATATCACTCCGATAGCCCCGGGCATGATACAAACGATTGTTGGTTGTTGAAGAATAAAATTCAGGATATGATCGACGCTGGGGAAATTGAATTTGAGCCTCCGGAGACTCCCAATGTCGTCACTGCACCTATGCCTAATCATGACAAGGCTGTTAATGCTGTCAATGACAATTCTCACGTCACTACTGTAGCGGATTTAACATCTTCTCTCCTGATCATCAAGAAGAACTTACTACAAGCTGGTTTATTTCCAGGTTGTGCGGAAAATTGCGATCTCTGTTTACTCCGACCCAATGATTTCCTGAAATTGAGGAATGGTATTCAACAGCTGATGGATGATCGTACAATTCTCTTCAAAAAGGTTCCTAAGGTAGGAAACCCTATTGAAGAAATATCCATGATTGTTAGGTCCAAAGTCCCAGTGAAGATTACCGCTACTAGAGTACCTGTGAAGATCATTGCTGAGCCCAGGGTAGCTCCCCTAATCATTACTGCACCTGGCCCAGTACCGTATTCCTCAAGCAAAGCCATTCCGTGGAATTATGGAGGTGATGTTTACATCCATGGCGTAAAGCAAGTTGGTAATTCTGCTAATCCTAATGACATTGTCGGGACCAGTAAAATTACTCGAAGTGGAAGGATCTTTTCTCCAGAAATCTCACCTCCCGCCCCTGAAACCCGAGGAAAGGAACCAGTCAATCCTTCTCAGTCAAGGACACCGGTCGAAGTTACTACTGAAGACGTTGCCAGGCAGGAAATGGAAGAAATGCTGAAGATCATCCGCAAAAGTGATTTTGATGTGGTAGAACAGCTGGGGCATACTCCGTCTAAGATCTCGATGTTATCCTTGTTGTTATCTTCTGAATCTCATGCCAATGCGTTGATAAAATTCCTGAAGACTGCTCATGTACCTCAGGAGACATCCGTCGATCAGTTCGAAAACTATGTGGCCAATCTGACTGTTGACAATGGCTTAGGCTTTTCCGATGCTGACCTGACACCAGCAGGAAAGAATCACAATAAAGCTCTGCACATCTCCATTGAGTGTAAGGGGATCACCTTGTCTCATGTGTTGATCGATAATGGCTCTTCTTTGAATGTGCTACCGAAAGCCGTGCTCGAGAAACTTGACTGTAAAAGCATTGAACTGAAGCCTAGTGACATTGTGGTGCGGGCTTACGATGGTGCAAAGAGTGTTGTCCATGGTGAAGTGGTTCTCCCTATCAAGATAGGACCTCAAGTCTTCAACGCTACCTTTCACGTAATGAACATTCGTCCTGCCTATTCCTGCTTGCTGGGACGCCCTTGGATTCATGGGGCAAGTGCTGTAGCTTCGTCTCTCCATCAAAAGTTGAGATATCCAATAGAGGGTAAGATCGTCACTGTGTGTGGGGAGGAGGAGTATATTGTCAGTAGTGTGCATTCCTTCGGATACGTCGAGATAGATGGTGAATTCTTTGAGACTCCGTCTCAGTCATTTGAAGTAGTTCCTCCGACTAATCCTGTCCTTAAGCCAACTTCCTGTGTACCCAAGGTTATTCGTGCTCCTCCTGCTATGATTTCTCTGAAGGACGCTCAAGCCGTGGTTGAAGATGGTGGTCGTACTGGCTGGGGTCAATTGATCGACGTACCGTACAAGTCTGACAAATTTGGCCTGGGGTTCAGCTCTGACAAGAGTCAAATTAATGTTGTAGAAGATGCTGACAGCAATTGCGACCTGGATAGCTGGATTTTCCCAACAATTGGTGACGGACTCAATAATTGGAAGGCTGAAGACACTATCCCGATTTCCTTTAGTCAGGAGTAATTGTCATTGTCTATTTTGGTGTTGCAAATTTTTGTTTTTTTTTACAATTGAACTTCTCCAAGCGTTGTGTCTATGCCCGGGGCACAATAGCTAATTTGTTAAGGGTTTTGTCATTTTCATAAGCATATTCATATTCAATAAATCAATGGACTTTTTGCATTCAAATATTGCGCTCTTTATCTTTTCTGTCATCTTCCAAACAAGCTATGTTTTCTTACACACACTCACGTAACGAATTGCAGATCCATACCCACTCTGGATCCTGTTGATAATAGTTCTACTACTGTTCATTATGACTTTGAAAATCCGATCTACCAAGCCGAGGATGGAAGTGTGGAAGATTGTGAAGTACCTGGAGAACTTGCCAGACTGTTACTACAGGAAGAGAGGACTATACAGCCGCACGAGGAGTCAGTGGAGATTGTAAATCTGGGTACCGAAGTAGACAAGAAAGAAGTCAAAATAGGAGCAGGCTTGGAAAACAGTGTCAAAAGAAGGTTGATTCAGATGTTACATGACTATGTAGAGATTTTTGCTTGGTCTTATGAAGACATGCCAGGACTGGATACCGATATAGTAGTGCCTCGACTGCCAACGAGGGAAGAATGTCGTCCTGTTAAGCAAAAGGTTCGTCGCATGCGTCCTGAAATGTCTGAGAAAATCAAAGCCGAGGTGATGAAACAATTTGATGCAGGTTTTCTGGCTGTTACTTCTTATCCTCAATGGGTTGCTAATATGGTACCAGTGCCAAAGAAGGATGGTAAGGTGCGAATGTGTGTAGATTACCGAGACCTGAATAAAGCGAGTCCCAAGGATGACTTTCCACTCCCGCACATTGATGTTCTGGTAGATAACACCGCTCAACACAAGGTGTTCTCATTCATGGATGGATTCTCAGGTTACAACCAGATTAAGATGGCGCCTGAGGACATGGAGAAAACTACGTTTGTGACGCAATGGGGCACGTTCTGTTATAAAGTAATGCCATTTGGTTTAAAGAATGCAGGGGCAACGTACCAGCGTGCTATGGTGGTTTTGTTCCATGATATGATCCATCATGAAATAGAAGTATATGTGGATGACATGATAGCCAGATCTCATACTGAGGAGGAACATCTCGATCATTTATACAAACTGTTCGAGAGGTTGAAGAAATACAAGTTGAGGTTGAACCCGAACAAATGCACCTTTGGGGTAAGGTCCGGCAAACTCCTGGGCTTTATTGTCAGTGGTAAAGGGATTGAGGTTGACCCGGCCAAGGTGAGAGCTATTCAAGAAATGCCAGTTCCCAGTACAGATAAAGAAGTCAGAGGTTTCTTGGGACGCTTGAATTACATTGCCCGATTTATCTCCCATTTGACCGCCACCTGCAAACCCCTCTTCAAGCTACTGAGGAAAAATCAAGAGATGATATGGAATGAGGAATGTCAAGAAGCTTTTGACAAAATCAAGAAGTATCTTCAAGAACCTCCAATTCTGATGCCACCAGTTGAAGGAAGACCTCTAATCATGTATTTAACCGTGTTAGAAAATTCAATGGGGTGCGTGTTGGGACAACATGACGAGTCTGGTCGAAAAGAGCATGCCATATACTACCTTAGCAAAAAGTTTACCGACTGTGAAACAAGATACTCACTGCTCGAGAAAACTTGTTGTGCTTTGGCCTGGGCTGCTCGCCGACTGAGACAGTATATGTTGAATCACACCACTTTATTGATTTCTAAGATGGATCCTATCAAATACATATTTGAGAAACCCGCTCTCTCCGAAAGAATAGCAAGATGGCAGATGATCTTAACAGAGTATGACATCCAGTATACTACTCAGAAAGCAATCAAAGGAAGCGTGCTAGCTGATCATTTGGCTCATCAAGCGGTGGATGATTACCAATCTATGAATTTTGAGTTTCCAGATGAAGATGTCATGTTTGTTACCAATCATGAAGAACATGGACCGGATGAAGGACCCGCACCGGGATCCCGATGGACTATGGTTTTTGATGGATCTTCTAATGCGTTGGGCAACGGTGTTGGTGTCGTAATTATTTCTCCCAGGGGTTGCCATACGCCTTTCACTGCTAGACTATGTTTTGATTGTATCAATAATATGGCTGAGTATGAAGCATGTATTTTGGGACTCAGAGCTGCCATAGACCTAAGGATCAAGTTTTTGAGTGTGTACGGAGACTCAGCATTAGTAATCAGTCAGATCAAATGAGAATGGGACACTAAACATCTGAATCTCATCCCTTATCGAGAGAAGGTGTTGTCACTAATCCCATACTTTGGAGAGATTACATTCGAACATATCCCACGAGAAGAGAATCAGTTGGCAGACGCATTGGCTACCATGTCATCTATGTTCAGAGTCAGATGGGACAATGAAGCTCCCATGATCACCATTGAGCGATTGGATGAACCAGCACATTGTTATGAGCTTAATACTGATGAAGTGGAAGAGAAACCTTGGTTCCACGAAGTAAAAAGATATTTAGAAACTCAGGAGTACCCTGAGGGGGCATCTATCAATGATAGAAAATTCCTGAGGAAGTTCTCTGCTAAATTTTTTTTGAGTAATGGAGTATTATACAAACGTAACCACGATTCGACTTTGCTTCGCTGTGTGGATAAAAAGGAAGCAGAAAAGATTATGGGAGATATGCACGACGGTATTTTTGGGACTCATTCTAGTGGACATACGATGGCCAAGAAGATTCTGAGATCAGGGTATTATTGGTCTACCATGGAAGCTGATTGCCACCATCACTCCAGAACCTGTCACAAGTGCCAGATATATGCGGATAAAGTACATGCACCTCCTGCTCCATTGAACGTGTTGACCGCACCTTGGCCCTTTGCAATGTGGGGCATTGATATGATTGGGGAGATTAAACCTACTGCTTCTAATGGACATCGCTTCATCCTTGTCACTATTGATTACTTTACAAAGTGGGTAGAGGCCGCCTCATTTGCTTCTGTCACCAAGAATGTGGTGGCACGGTTCATCAAGAATAGTCTTATTTGTCAGTATGGTATCCCTGAAAGGATTATCACCGACAATGGTACTAATTTGAACAACAAGATGATTACTGAACTCTGCACGCAGTTCAACGTAAAGCACCATAACTCTTCTCCGTACCGACCAAAGATGAATGGCGCTGTAGAAGCTGCTAATAAGAATATCAAGAAGATCATACAAAAGATGACGGTGACGTACAAAGACTGGCATGAGATGTTACCGTTTGCTCTTCACGGTTATCGCACTTCAGTACGCACTTCGACAGGAGCAACTCCTTTCTCTTTAGTCTACGGAATGGAAGCCGTCTTAGCAGTGGAAGTTCAGATTCCCTCTCTAAGAATCATGAAAGAGGCGGGCTTAGATGAAGAGGAATGGATTCAGACTCGACTCGATCAGATAAACTTGATTGATGAGAAGAGACTTGCGGCTGTTTGTCATGGACAGATATATCAGAAGCGCATGACCCAGGCATTTAACAAAAGAGTCAAGAGACAGGTGTATCAAATTGGAGACTTGGTGGTAAAGCGCATCACTCTACCACAAGGTGATCCCAGAGGCAAATGGATTCCCACGTACGAAGGGCCGTTTGTAGTTAAGAAGGTATTCTCTGGTGGAGCCATGATACTAGCTACAATGGACGGCGAAGACTTCCCGCATCCCGTGAACGCAGACATAGTCAAAAAATACTACGCATAAAAGAGACTTGCTAGGTCGACGTACCTAGGCAAAAGTAAGGGCATCCCGGCGAACCAAAAAGGTTCGGGCAAAAATTAGGGATAAACATAAAAAATGTGCACCCGGCAAGTCGAAAACCTGAAAAGGCGGCTTGGGCAAAAAGGGGTATCCTGGTGGATTGAAAACCTGAAAAGGCGGTCCAGGCAAAAATTAGGGATTAAAGCGTATGACTATGTCCCGTTCTCAGACAACTTCATCCAAGTTCAAAGGACTGAACAAGCTAATCACTTCTATCCGACAGCAGGAGATGAGAGGCTTGAAGACATAATGGCAGTAGTGGAATTAAAGTCAATAGGACGTTTTCGGCATAGCTTTCTCTTTGTTTTCTTGACAATTTCCTCTTACTAGGATTTTTGTCTCCTTGTACACAAATTGCCTGTTTATAGGCCCTCTTTCGAAATCAATATAATTTTAGTTTCAAAAAAAAATGCTCTTGTTTTACTTTCTCTGTTTTGTTTGCATAAACGTCCATTGATTTAATTCGAATTAATATATGCATTTGGATATGATCGATGTTTACCAAAAATGCGTGCATAAAATAGAAATAGCGATTACTACTAGGCTTCAGGATCGAGGAGAAGGTCTAATCATGCTTTCCAATGAATCCGTTGCTAATCCTATTCCCCAGCAAAGCCAGACATTCCCAGAAGAGAGTGGCATTACTAGACAAATGGGTCATCTCTTCCACCCCCAGCCGGGCTTCTGTTGAACATTTCTACCATCAGACAGAAATCAAGCATCCCCGGCTAAGAAAGGGTCATCGATACCAGTATCTCCCAACCAGAAGATTGAGATTTATTTTCCCCAGTAGAGTCCTCAGGAAGAACTTTTCAGATGCATAATTCATTCATTACATCATTTCACAGCATACGCATGTATACATCGTTCGCAGTTATTTTCGAAAGCATAAAACATCTCATGCATCATGACATGGCATGAAGCTAACTTTATTTTTCAGGTTAATTATCTTCCTGATACAGTCAAAATAGAGAGCCATTCAGACGGACATCTTCATCGATTACGTTCAGATTCAAATACATCTTTCAGATACACTCCATGTCAACATTCATCCTGACGTCCTCCTAGTGATGGCATCTATAAGCCCAGCACAGACATTTATTGCAAATACAACATATACAAATACTATCAGATATAGCCTAGCGTACGGTTCATTCTGATTCAGCTCAACATATGACTCTTTCAACTCAGATGCGATCTAACGTACGATCCATTCCGACCTTCAACAACTCCAATACGGTCCAGCATACGACCCATTTGGACCTTCAAGGCCTCGGATGCTACCTAGCGTACGGTACATTCTGAAGTGTAGTCTGGCGTATGACTACCCCTTTATTATCATATGCAGCCTAACGGACGGCTCGTTCTGCTACTCAGAGACGGTCTAGCTTACGACCCGCTTGGATGTTCATCCCCTCAAATGCTACCTAGCGTACGGTACATTCTGAAGTGTAGTCTGGCGTATGACTACCCCCTTCATCACCAGGTACAGCCTAACGGACGGCTCAGTCTACAACTCAGATACGATCTAGCATACGGTCCATTCTGATCCTTCACCCCCAGTAACGATACAGCCTAACGGAAGGCTCGTTCTGCAACTCAGATACGATCTAGCGTACGATCCATTCTGATCCTTTATCCCCAGCAGTGTATGACTCATTCAGATTCTTATCTCATTTTGATTCGGCACAACATATTACTCCCCCAACAAGTCCGATACGGTCTAGCGTACGAACCATTCGGATCTTCATTCCTCAGATACTACCTAGCGTACGGTACATCCCGAGGTGTAGTCTAGCGTACGACTACTTTTCGTCAGATACAGTCTAACAGATGGCCCATTCTGCAACTCAGATACGATCTAGCGTATGATCCATTCTGATCTGTTATCCCCAGCGGCGTATGACCCATTCTAACTCCCCAGTGAAGTCGAAGGCCTAACGAATGACTCACTATACGGTCTGGCGTATGACCCAGTGACACCCATGACTTCAGATATCTTCTAACGTACGACGCACTCTGAAGCTCTCATCATCAAACTTCCTAGATGGCATCTTTAAGCCCATCTCCATCAAGACTAACTAATTGACAAGTGCAAATTTTTGGGGCGTTCTAAGTGTTCAATAATCTTCCACCTCCAGATCACGAATGGCGTACATACCATTCTGACTCTCTCGGTTCAAGAATATTGAACAGGGGCAGCTGTCATACCCCAAAATTTGCCCATTAATATTTTAAGACATTTTTCAGGGCACTCCGACTTATTTTTATGACACTGATCTTAAAGGAACAAAGGCCCAGCTCACGAATGGCCCAATCCAGAAAATGTCCCAAACTGGCCTGCTCGCTAGGCGAGCAAATCCTTCGCCTAGCGAACGTTCGCTACACGCTCGCCTAGCGAAGCTGGCAGATAACATAAAATTCTGGGCTTCACTCTGAGCCCATTAGGTCACAAAAAAGAGCATTATAAATACCAGCACTTCAGTAATGAAAAGGGGACGAAAAAGGACGAAAGGAGAACCCTAGCAAGCAAACCCTAGCGCTCACAGACGGCAAACCCTGGAGGCTAACCCTGAGAATTCCGAGTAACCCTAAAGGAAACCCTGAAGGAAAGCCGGCGGCAGCAAGGTCACTTCCGCTCAATTCGATCCGATCGGCCAATTCAAGGTTACAATTCGATTACAAACAGGTTGGCATTGCTATTACTACCTTATGTTCTTAATTTGCATATGGTATCATGATTGAATTTATGAAACTATCTTAAGTTTTACATATGAATTTAAGTATGCATGAACATCTGAATGTCTAACCACATAATCTCTGTAATGGATGCTATAAGGTGTGAAGCTTGCTGACATTATGCTGTTATCAAAACCAGAATCCGCAGCCGCTCGCTAGCACATCGCTAAGCGAGCATGCAGCGAGTATTCGCTGAGCCTTCGCTAGGCGAGGCAGCGGCGACCGGGACAGTCGCTGATTTTTCTGTTCTGTCCTTTGCTAACCTGTCATGTTTTTATCATAGCCATGCATTGTTTATCTGACCCTACTGCTGTTCTGGTTTCTTTTGCGGTGCAATCCTTGATTGCATCCTGACTTGGTACTCTAACCCGTTTACTGAATTTTGTAAAGGTTCACCTTTCCCAGGAAAAGATTGCTGTCTAGGTCTTCCACTTTATTTGTGGGATACCCTTGTGGAGTTTCACCCTAAATTACCTAATTAATTTTAATGTATTAATTTTAATGTATTAATTTTAATGTATTAATTTTAATGTGGAGATTCATCCTAATTACCTAATCGATTGTAAAATACGGCCTCTAAATATGTGATCTTGGACCTCTCTTTTGCCTTACGATATTACGGTACCACGGTCATGTCCCGCGAATATGGGGATACACTTAGCAATGGCCCTTCGATTAAATCATCATAAAATAAATCATAGTCCCTCGGATGTTGCCTTCGAATATATGATTTCGTCCCTCGATGACCCTTCGGTGTAGCCTACGGTTAAATGATGATCGTCCCTTCGAATGCTAAGGTATCCTTACAACTGTTGCCTTCAATGACCTATCGATGACCCTACAATGACCCTTTTACATCCAAAGGATAAAACTACTTACTTCTCAATAGTAAGGACAGTTTTACCCTCATAAGGATAGGAAATGCCCATAACGACCTTAGGAAGGTATAACTCTCAATTACTGGATCATAACCTAAAACATTTTCCACCCCTCACACTTTGCAAGTCCTAGAAAATCACCACTTGGTATACATTCATACTAGAATCATTACCAAGTTATATTTTTCTAAACTGTTTTTCAAAATCAAACGAGATAAATACTTTGTATACATTCATACGAGAATCATTACAAAGTTAAACTCTCTTTTCGAAACATTTTTAAACAATTCACTAACACTTTTCAGACAAAAATATAAGTGATCCAGCAATTAAGAGCCCATGGATAACCATGGATACAAAGGGTGCTAATACCTTCCCTTTGTATAATGTACCTCCCGAACCCAAAAATCTATTGAGGTCTTTTCTGTTCTTTTCCACCTTTCCTTATTGGATAAAAGAAAAGTCGGTGGCGACTCTTGCTATCCGCGACATTGCGATAAAAAGCAAAACACCCCAAGTCAGTTCACCGTATGACATAACGAAATAATGAGGTTATTATCCATATGTATGTCAGTCGAAGGTGATCCAAGAGATTGTGATACTGGGTAATACAGTGTCTAGAACATCTGTTATAACTCATACCACTTGTCGACCATCTGCACCATAAAGGTAAAAATATTAGTTAGAGATAATAATCGATAAGTAAGTAAATATATAGCATTTTAAACAACTTACTTTTGTACATACGGGAATGTAAAAGGGTTATTGTTGATGGGCACTAGGGACGGTAGTCTTGCCCAACCCCATGCTTGGAGCAAAACAGCACATCCAGAAAAGGTAGATGTGTCTTTGTGTGAATATTTACAGAAAGAGCTATAAAGATAGGCCAGACAAGCGGATCCCCAACTATAACTTCATATTCTATCTACATGTCTTAGTAAAGGTAAATACATAATATGCATACTAGAACCACTACCTTCGGGAAATAAAAAAGAACCAATTAAAAGCATAATGTAACACCTAGTTTTTATTATTCGAGCCTCTTCAGTAGAATGCTCATTTAAATGTAAACTGTTATAATATGACTTAAGGCGTGAAAGGAGTATACCTTGACCTCTTGAGTTATCATCTAACAAATCAGTATCCAAGAGGTCCATGCAAATTGAATTCGCATAGTTGGTTTTACCATTTACAACTTTACCTTCAATAGGCAGTCTCAATAGCATGTAGACGTATTCTAACGTCACGGAACACTCATTGATTGGAAACCATAATGTGTGTGTCTCGGCACGCCATCTTTCGCATAACGCAAGAATGAATTTATTATCCACCGACCAAGACATAATTTTGCTTATATGTCCAAAACCGGCGAGTTCGACATACAGTTGAATCATCGGGTCCATGTGGACATATTCGTGGACCCGAGTACGGAACCTTGAAACATCCTCTAAAAGAAACAAGAAAATATTTTACTAAGTTGATATGTTATTAAAAGGTACTCTAGAAAAATAACAAAAGAATAAAACGCTTACATAAGTTTCTATGTTTGCAACTGTTCCTCTGTGCGATTCGCCCATTGTGAGGATAGACATCTTGTCGAAGATGAAAGAGGTTGGTGCAGATGAAAGAGATTGTTGAAAATGAAAGATTTGATGTTGTAGAGGAAATAGTGAGTGATAGTGTGGAAGAAGTGTTATAGTTACCTTCCTATTATAGGAAAAAGTGTGGAGCATAGAAAAATGTGTTTGCATGTGGTAGCCAAATGAATTGGCGCCCATGTGCATTTCTTACATGGTGTTGCCATTCAAATTGGCGCCTCCATAGGCTCATGCATGACACACCTAGGTTTGAATGCTTGGTTACGAGGTTTGCATGCATGCAAGACATGGTGTAGCCAAGTGGATTGGCTCCCATGTGCAAGGATTATAAGGAGGCGCCAATTCATTTGGAGCTAGTGCTTGCATGTGTGACACGTGGCTTTCCTCTCTCTTGCATGTTGGGCACATCACTTCAGACTAGCTTGCATGTTTGACACATCATTTAGGACTAGCTTGCATGTTAGACACATCACTTCGGACTAGCTTGGATATTAGACAAATCACTTACCTATTTAAGTGTCTTACTATTAACACCCAACACCCAACACTCAACACACATTCATTTGCAGCAAGAAATTAATTTTCATCTGCACCAGAAGTATTACAATGTCATCTTCACTGAAATATAATGTCAATGTTCACTACAATGGTGAGACATGCAAGTCTGAGTTATACAGATTTTTATTTCGAAACACTTATACCACTCGACTCACGATCAAGAGAAATGCAAATTTCTTGCATTTGAAAAAAAGAATACAATCCTGCATAGGATCGGGTATTGTGTTAAAGATCACGTATCAAAATCCAATGTTTTTTTAGAACAGTCAATGCAAGTTTTTCCCTCTTAAGGTAAGGGATGATGAAGATATTGAATACATGTTTGTTAGTCATGAACATCCTGGATGCAATTGTATTAAATTGTATATTACTCTTCAACCATGTATGCCATCTCAACAATCTCAAATAACCAGTGAGGATGAATCTGATGAATTTGATTCACAATACTCAAACGACGTCGACCCAGAAGCAGAAGAAGAAGTCAATTTCGTTGATAAAGAATAAGAGGAGACCGAGATACATGTCGATCATATGTTGAACAATCAAAGTGATGTCATCTCGTCCGAAACATCATTTCCCTAGTATCCTTATCAATTTTCATTCGCACCCAACCAAAGATATTGTCGAGTCTCTCAATACTTCTAATTTTTCCCCTTTTGGTATTTTCCCATCTAACCAACGAACCAGCTCACTCTTCAGTTGATCGAAAGTAGTGATGTTCCAGAAGAGCATCAACATCTGAGGTTTGTCTCTCGCATAAATCACCTTTCCATAGCGGCGACGAACACCAAACATGGTTGCCAAATTATGAAATGGGATGTGGAAAAATGATTCACACAACACCTCTATTTATAACAAAAAAATTGCAAAATACACTGAGGTGCCAATCCAATTGGCGCCTCCTTTGAAAAAATGCACATGTGCCCTAGCTAATCCAATTGGCGCCTGCACTCTATTTTTAAGAGGAGTCGCCAATTGGATTGACGCCTCCTCCTAGTTTGGGAAATGTTTTTGAAAACGGGGTTATTTTGGGAATTATTTTGAAAATTTGGGTTATTTTGGTAAAAAAAATCTCTTATTTCTTCCTTTTGTTGGTCTTCGTTCAGACAAGTTGTCTCACCAGTACAAACTCGTGCTAATCAACTGAAAAGGATGGATCGTTTAGAGCAAGAGAATCGTGAACTCTATAAGGAAGTGACTACTCTTGAAAGAAAGTTTGGAAAGGCTCACTGTTATAATGGAAGTTCTGGTGACTGCCCAGAATCAGCCTCCTCCTCCTCCTCAGACTCCACTTTAGAGGATTATGATTTCTGAAATCATTTCTACGGAAATTTATTTGGCTCCGGTCAGTTCCCCACAACACCAAATGCCTCCTGGTTTCCCTTGGGGTATGCCTCCTCACTTTGTGGCTAAAGGATATCAACCAGCTGTTGAAGTTCCCTTTGCTCAACCTGTTATGTTTGTTCCACCTCTTATGGCCCATGTTGCTCCTTATGTGGAAGAACCTGTTTTCCATGTTGATCAGATTGAAAGTGTTGATGTCTATGAAAGGATGGATAAATTTCAAGATTAGTTTCAAGCAATGCAGAAAGAGATTCAATATTTGAGAGGAAAAGAATTGTTTGGGAAGAATGCTCATGATTTGTGCTTAGTTCCTAATGTGAAGATCCCTCATAAGTTCAAAGTTCCAAATTGCGAGAAATATAATGGTAACTCTTGTCCTTTGAGTCATTTGGTGATGTACGCTAGCAAGATGTTGACTCAAACTAATAAGCATAAATTGTTGATTCATTACTTTTAAGACAGTTTAACTGGTGCTACTTTGAAGTGGTACATGGGACTTGATAGCACCCAGATCCGTACTTTCAATGATCTAGGTGACGCTTTTGTTCGTTTGTACAAGTATTGTTGACATGGCGCCGGACCGAGATTAACTACATAATATGTCCCAAAAGGATAAGGAAACTTTCAAAGAATACGCGCAGAGATGGCGTGAGATTGTCACGTAAGTCAGTCCTCCACTAAAAGAGAAAGAGGTGACAAAGTTGTTTTTGAAGACTTTGACTCCGTTTTACTATGACCTGATGGTTGCAAGTGCTCCCAGTGATTTTACCGAGATGGTAAACATGGGGATGAGACTAGAAGAAGGCGTACGCGAGGGATGGTTGAAAGAGAATGGTTCATCAGACAGTTCCAGGAAGTATGGGGATCGTTTTCCCAAGGAAAAGGAACATGATGCTAATGTTATTTCGCAAGAGAAACGTAGGAGATCTCCAAGAGGCAATCAACGTCATCAGCATATGGCATCAGTTACCCCGGTTATTAATCCTGCTCCAGCTGTTCAAATAGCACTAAATTATCAACTACATTTTCAACAACGTAATCATCAATAAAATTGTGTCCAGAGACCAGCACAATTTGATCCAATTATGATGTCATATGTGGAATTATTTCCATCTTTGATACAAAAGAATTTGGTACAGACTAGGACTCTGCTAACTATTCCAAAGCATCTTCCATGGTGGTACAAATCTGATTATCATTGTGCATTCGATCAAGGTGCACCCAATCACGATATTGAAAATTGTTTTGCTTTGACAGCTAAGGTGAGAAGACTAGTGCAAAGTGGTATTTTGTCTTTCAAGGATTCTGGTCCCAATGTGCAAGTCAATATCTTTCCTAAACATGGTGGTGCAACTATGAATATGGTCAAGGGATGTCCTGGAAAGTATTGTGTCTTTGATGTCAATTTGATTAGAAGATCCTTGGTCGAGATGCGTGCAACTTTGTGCGAGCTGAGTTACTATGAGCACGATCATGTTTCTTGTCGTATTTGATTAAGAAACCCTCGAGGGTGTGTTGTGGTGAATAGAGATTTACAAGAAATTCTAGATCAAAAACTTATTCATATTACCTAAGATAGGGATGAAGATGAGCATGGTGTGAATATCATAGTTGCTCATTTCAATATCCCTGAATCAATCGTGATTGCCTACAATAGTCAAAAGTATGTCATTTCTCCTTTGGTTATTCGTCTGGCGGGTCTTATGCCCTATGAATCTGACAGAGTTGTTCCTTACAAATACAATGCTACAATGTTGGAAGATGGAAAGGAAGGTCTCATCCCTTCACTTTCTTCTGCTATGAATATTATTGATGTGAGTGGTATGACCCGAAGTGGTAGAGTATTTGCTTTCATGGCTCCTAAAAGGATTGAAGATACTTTGGTGGGTAAGCAAGCTCGGGTGGAATCTCCTGTTGTGCGGTCTGGCCAGTTCAGCGGTGTAAACTAGAAATTTGATCATGATGAAATATTGAAATTGATTAAGATAAGTGAATTTAATATGGTTGATCAATTATCGCATACCCCATCCAAAATATTTGTCTTATATTTGCTGATGAATTTGGAAGCTCACATAGAGGCTTTGCATAAATTCTTAGAGTAAGCCTATGTAGATCATGATGTAACAATTGGCCAGTTCGATGGCATTGTGGCCAACATTGCCGCGTGTAACAACTTGAGCTTTAGTGATGAAGAATTTCCTGAGCAATGGATGAACCATAATTTGGCTCTACACATTTCCATGAATTGTCAAGAAGATGCTTTGTCTAATATGTTAGTTAACATTGGCTCTTCTCTGAATGTTATGCCAAAGTTTACTTTGTCCAAGCTCTCTTATCAAGTTGCTCTGATGAGGTTCAATGGGGTTGTTGTGAAAGCCTATGATGACTCGAAGAAAATTATGATTGGAGAGGTTGATCTCCTGATGAAGATAGGTTCGTGCTTATTTCAGATTATGTTTCAAGTTATGGACATCCATCCCGCCTATAGTTGTCTCCTGGGTCGTCCATGGATTCACGAAGTTGGGGCAGTGACGTCAACCCTCTATCAGAAGTTGAAATTTGTGAAGAACGGAAAGTCAGTTATTGTGGGTGGAGAGCAAGCCATGTTGGTGAGTCATTTCTCTTCATTGTCATATATTGATGATGACGAAGCTGTAGGAACTCCATTCCAAGCTCTTTTTGTCGTTGATAATATTGTTAAGAAGAATGGGGCATCCATGACTTCTTTAAAAGACGCCCAACAAGTTATGGAGAACGGTCAATCTGTTAAATGGGGTCAAGTTGTTGAACTTGCTGAGAACAAAAATAGAGTTGATTTAGGCTTCTCACCTAGTTCAACCCGTAGAGATTTGAAGCGTATTCAAGAAGTTTTTCACAGTGCTGGTTTCATCTACTCCAAAGATCAGTCTGCTGTTGTAATCCTGGAAAATGACCAAGAACAAGAAGTGTCAAACTTTGTGATGCCTGGATTGATGTGCCAGAATTGGGTTGCTGTTGATGTTCCCTCTGTTGTTCACTTGTCAAAGTAATATGTTTTTTTGTTTTAAAAAAAATCCTTTCACTATGCCCAAGGTGAAAGTGAATCTATTTGGGCTTTGTCTCAAATTTTATCATTATTAATAAAATGTTATTTCATTTATCCATATTATGTTTTATCTTTTTGTTTTTTTCTTCTGAAAAATGGTAACATAAAAAACCAAGATAATAATCACTTTTTATATCTGCATCATAATTGTGCATTTATTTGTTCATATTATAAAATCAAGCATAAAATCATTATGTAGATTAATTGTTAAACCCATTGAAAACAATGACTTTATGCCCTCTCCCAACTTTAAATTCCCTACGTTTGAAATGGAAGAAGAGGATGTTGAAGAGATTACTAATGAGATTTACCATTTGCTTGAGCATGAGGAGAAGACCATTCAGCCTCATAAAGAGACATTGGAAGTGATTAATTTGGAAGAAAGAAGTCAATATTGGGGAACTACTTTGTCCAGATATTAAGAAGAGGATGGTAGAGATTCTTAGAGAATATGTGGATGTATTTGCTTAGTCTTATCAAGATATGCCAAGTCTTGATATTAATATTGTGGAGCACATATTTCCATTGAAGCCAGAATGTCCTCCAGTTAAATAGGAGTTGAGGAGAACTCGTCCTGATATGGTTGTTAATACGCATGACAACAAGGCGGGTCGGGGACGATATTTACTTCCTCCAAACCCAAACCTGAATCCCCAAACAATCTCCGTTCCTCGCCCCAAAATCAAACGGGGATGAAGAATCAAAACCCAAACCCGTCCCAAACGGGTTTGGGTTGGGTTCGGGTATCCCTGCCCCGCCACCATTCATTTCGTGAAATCAACTTTTTAATAGAAATATTTATTTTTTTCAAAATAAAATTATATTACCAATAATAAAATAAAACAATTTAAAAAATTTTCATTTATACATTTCAAATATTTTAAATAATAAATTAAAATTAAAATATAAAAACATTGACCACATATTTAATATTCTAAATTATCAAAAATAAATAATAATGTACATGATAAGATGAATGGGGAGGGTTTGGGGTGGGTACTAGTGTCCCCATTACCTGACCCATCCCCATATTTTATAATTGGGGAAAACCCAAACCCAGTCAAAGCGGGTTTTCCCCGTCAACTTCGGGGCAGGTTCGGGTGGGTACCCGCGGGTACGGGTTATGTTGCCATGCCTAGCTGTTAAGATCAAAGAGGAGGTTTAGGAGAAAGTTAATGTTGGTTTCCTTGTTACTTCTGAGTATCCTCAATGGGTGGCCAACATTGTGCCCGTTTCGAAGAAGGATGGCAAAGTTAGGATGTGTGTTGGTTATAGAGATTTGAACAAAGCTAGCCTAAAAGATGATTTTCCTCTGCCACAAATTGACATGTTGGTAGATAATACAGCTAAGTTCAATGTATTATCCTTTATGGATGGTTTCTCCGGTTATAATCAGACCAAGATGGCACCCGAGGATATGGAAAATACAACATTTATTACGCCCTGGGGAACATTTTGCTATAGAGTGATGCCTTTTGGTTTAAAGAATGTTGGTGCAACGTACTAGAGAGCCATGACTACTCTTTTCCGTGACATGATGCACAATGAGATAGAGGTTTATATCGATGATATGATTGTTAAGTTGAAGAATGAAGAAGATCATGTTAAGTATTTGTTGAAGTTGTTTCAGCGTTTGAGAAAGTTTAAACTCCACTTGAATCTGAATAAGTGTACTTTTGGTGTCCGTTCAGGAAAGTTGTTGGGCTTCATTGTCAGTCAGAAGGGTATTGAAGTAGATCTTGATATAGTCTGAGTTATTCAAGAGATGCCTACACTAAAGATAGAAAAGCAAGTCAGAGGATTCCTCGGGCGTCTGAATTACATCTCCAAGTTTATATCTCACATGACTGCCACATGTGGGCCAATCTTCAAGCTTCTTCATAAAGATCAAGGTTGTGTTCAGACAAAAGATTGCCATAAAGTTTTTGACAACATCAAGGAGTATTTGCTTGAACCTTATATCATGTCTCCTCCAATGGAAAGAAGACCATTGATCATGTATTTAACTATGTTAGAAGAGTCCATGGGTTGTGTACTTGGACAATAATATGAAACTGGTAGAAATGAGCATGTCATTTACTATCTGAGTAAGAATTTTATAGATTATGAGTCTTGGTACCTCATGCTTGAGAAGAATTATTGTGCTTTAGCCTGGGATGCCAAACGTTTGCGCTAGTATATGATTAATCATACCACTTGATTGATATCCAAAATGGATCCAATCAAGTATATCTTTGAAAATCCTGCTTTGACTGGAAGGATTGCTTGTTAGCGGATGCTATTGTCTGAATATGATATTGAGTACCATACTTAAAAGGAGATTAAATGAAGTATTCTTGGATATCATTTGGCTCACCTGCCAATTGATGATAACCGATCCATCAGGTTTGACTTCCCTGATGAAGATGTTATGTACTTAAAAGCTAAAGATTGTTATGAACTGTTGCCTGAAGAGGGACCAGAGCCTGGGTCCCGGTGGGGTTTAGTGTTTGATGGAGCTATTAATGCTTATGGTAATGGAATTGGTGCAATCATTATTACTCCTTAGGGTTCTCATATCCTTTTCACTGCAAGATTGATGTTTGATTGTACGAACAACATGGCAGAAATACAAAACTTGTATCATGGGTATTGAAGAAGCCATTGATTTAAGAATTAAGATTCTTGATGTATATGGAGATTCAGCCTTGGTGGTTAATTAGATTAAAGGAGAATGGGAGACTCGTCATTCTGGCTTGATTCCTTACAAAGATTATGCAAGAAGGTTGTTGACTTTCTTCAACAAAGTTGAGTTTCATCATATACCTCGTGAAGAGAATCAGATGGAGGATGATTTTGCTACTTTATATTCTATGTATAAAGTAAATTATTGGAATGACACGCCTAGTATCAGAATTATGCACCTTAATAGGCCTGCTCATGTGTTTGTAACAAAATAGTTCACAGATGATAAGCCTTGGTATCATGATATCAAGTGTATCCTTCAAAGTCAGGAGTACCTGCTTTGGCCATCCAGCAAAGATAAGAAGACTTTAAGAAGACTGGATGGAAATTTCTTTCTGAATAAAGATGTTTTGTACAAGAGAAACTTTGACATGGTTTTGCTCAGATGCGTCGATAGACACGAAACAAACATGTTAATACAAGAAGTTCATGAAGGATCCTTTGGTTCCCATTCCAGTGGATATGCAATGGCTAAAAAGATGTTAAGGGCAAGTTACTATTGGTTGACAATGGAATATGATGGTTTTAAATATGTGAAGAAATGTCATAAATGTTAGATTTATGCTGATAAGATTCATGTGCCTCCGACTCTTCTTAATGTTATTTCATCCTCGTGGCTTTTCTCTATATGGGGAATTGACATGATTGGTATGATTGAACCCAAAGCTTTGAACGAACATCGTTTCATTTTAGTGACTATTGATTACTTCACCAAATGGGTTGAAGCAGAATTCTATGCTAATATGACCAATCATGTTGTGGTCAGATTTATCAAGAATCAGATTATTTGCCGATATGGTGTTCCAAGTAAGATCATCACTGATAATAGGTCGAACTTGAATAATAAGATGATGAAAGAGCTTTGTGACGACTTCAAGATTGAACATCATAACTCTTCTCCTTACAAACCTAAGATGAATGGGGTTTGTGAAGCTGCAAATAAGAATATTAAGAAGATTATCCAGAAGATGGTTGTGACATATAAGGATTGGCATGAGATGCTCCCTTTTTCTATGCATGGGTATCGTATATCCGTTCGCACTTCAGCATGGGCAACCCATTTCTCTCTTGCGTATGACATGGAAGCAGTGCTCCTTGTAGAGGTTGAGATCCCATCAATATGAGTCTTGATGAAAGCCAAGTTGTCTGAGGCTGAATGATGTCAAATCATATATGATCAATTGATTTTGATTGAAGAGAAGAGGATGACAACTGTGTCATGGCCAATTATATCAAAAAAGAATGAAGAAAGCATTTGACAAGAAGGTTCGACCTCGCGTATTTAGAGAAGGTGACCTCGTGCTCAAAAAGATCTTATCTTTCAACACTGATTCTACGGACAAGTGGACTCCTAATTATAAAGGCCCATATGTTGTTAAGAGAGCCTTCTCTGGCGGTGCAATGACTCTTACGACTAGGGATGGTGAGGAGCTCTCTCGTCCTATGAATGTTGATGCAGTCAAGAAATACTTCGCCTAGAAAAATTAAAGAACGACTCGCTAAGTTGAAAACCCAAAAGGCGGCTTAGGCAAAAATGAGCAACTCTGTGGATTGAAAACCCGAAAGGGAGGTCCGGGCAAAAATTAGAGACATAAACAAAAAATAATCATCTTGGTAGATTGAATACCCGAGAGGGAAATCTAGGAAAAAGTTAGGGATTATGGCAAGTAACTGCATCGAGCCAGACTTGATCATTGAAGTAACATTGCCTAACAAATTTCTCATTTTGTCATCCTCGACCGAAGTTTTGAGCATAGCGGAATTCAAAGTTGCTAGGGAGAATAGTGGCCATTGTCTTTCAATGTATCCCTTTCCATGTATTTACCATTTTTCAACTTTGTAATGATCCATGGAGTCACGCCATTTGCGGACTACCATTCTATCAATAAAATTTGAGCTTTTTTCCCATTTGTTTGTTCTTATCTTGTTTCAGTTTATGAAATTTCATTTATTTTAGATAATAACTTTTGAAACAAAAGATATATAAATAGTCGTGTTTTTTAAATTTACAAAATAATATTTTCCTCGATTTGTGAATATAAAAGAGGAATGTCAATAGTGATCTCAAGGATGGTAAGATCTTGAAGAACAGAGCTCAGTGTTCTCTAAGACATGATTTTCCTTATGAATGTATTCGGGATCATCAGTTTCCCCAACATAAGTTTGCGGGAATGGTAGAATCTCCAATGAATTTTCTAATAGGTCTTCATAGGAGAGTTTGTTCGGATGTTTCTTATCCCCGGCAAACCTTTCCCTCCCTCGGAATAGAGTTCTTACTTTTAAAAGATTGGCTTTGGGTCTCCAAGCATGTCTTTATTTTCTCTCTCCAAAAGGATTTAAGCCTTGTATCAGGATTTAGCTCATTTGATGGCTAATGATCATTGCATGGTTTTCTTCAGCTAAATCCCTAGCAAGATCTCTAGTAGCATCTCCATCTTGTTGAGATTAGCCGAGTATATGATTGTACTGTGTTATCGGTCTAACACTTTTGTACCTGTTCTGTCAGCATATTCATACACATATCTATACACATATGCATAACATCATGGTGTTTATTTGTGCAGCTTGCATTTCTTGGTGAATTCCCCTCTCTCTGGTGTTTTTCTCCATGTGGAGTGTGTATGTTCTCTCTCCAATAGAGTGTCGACCTTAGGCAGAAAGC
This sequence comes from Lathyrus oleraceus, assembly GCF_024323335.1. Lineage (NCBI taxonomy): Eukaryota > Viridiplantae > Streptophyta > Magnoliopsida > Fabales > Fabaceae > Lathyrus > Lathyrus oleraceus. The sequence continues at coordinate 378,635,144 of NC_066583.1, read as the reverse complement.
TCTTATCCTTTCTAATTCCCCACGGAGTTTGATCCTCGTGGAAGGTTTTGTTTCAATTTTCTTTTCCAGTTCATTATTTGGATGGAATTAATCCCCATTTGAGTTTATCTCCTCATTGGATTGAGTCTTCTTTGACCGTTTATCTCTAGTTTATTCCTGGGTTGAACTTTGGTCCATGGAACTTATTGCTTTTTATAAGCCATCCCTTAGATGATAGTTAGGTAATAATTTATCTTACCTTTGGTTGGTTACCTTTGTTAAGCTATCACTTGGATGGTAGTTGGTAATCTTTCCTTTTGAGCTTATTACCTTTGTTAAGTTATCACATGGCTGATAGTTAGGTAATAATTTCTCTTACCTTTGGTAAGCTATCACTTTGCTGGTAGTTGGTAATTTTACCTTTTGAGCTTATTACCTTTGTTAAGTTATCACTTGGCTGATAGTTAGGTAATAATTTCTCTTACCTTTGGTTGATTACCTTTGTTAAGTTATCACTTGGCTGATAGTTGGTAATCTTTCCTTTTGAGCTTATTACCTTTGTTAAGATATCACTTGGGTGATAATTAGGTAATAATTTCTCTTACCTTTGGTTGGTTACCTTTGTTAAGCTATCACTCGGCTGGTAGTTGGTGTCATACCCCAATTTTGTCCAGGCATATTTAAATTTTCATAGAATTGATTTCATTTTTATTTTTGCATCATATACATAGCATGACATACATTCCATCATGAATAATACCTAAAATGTCAGTCAAAATGAATTTATTGAAAATACAAACAAATTGGTTAATTCGTTTCTCAAGAACAAGCACAAATTAGCGGGTAAAAAAAGTTTCAAAATTAAAAACACAGACACCAATATTATTAATCTACGGTTCACGTAGTTTAACCTGGTGTGCTCGTTGTATTTTTCAGCGGTTGTTTCGGTCGCGTTTTGACCCGCCTGAGCCTTTTAACCGGTGCAAATTTATTTCAGAATTTGAAGAAACGCTGCATTTTTTCAATAAGTATGTTGTGTGCTGATCATTTTAGTGTGTCCAATTTAATTTTTTGAGCAAATTTCCATCCGATTTTTCATTCATTTTTGAGTCATTTATTTTTATTTTTCAAATCAAGATATCATTGAGATAAATTAGAATTAATTACATAATTAATTTGAATTTATTTTAATGATTGCTAAATATTTTATAATTTTTTAAATTTCAAAAAATATATAATAAGATTGCAACGGATTCCTTATGGGTGCCAGCTGGTATCACCAATCACCCACACATAACAAACTCACACTAATCTCTCCTCTCTCTCACACTATTTGCCACGCGTCCCTCTCATTTCTCTCTCACACACTCACTCAGTAATCACATTTCCTCACCCCTCTCTCACTGATAAACGTTAAAAAAAGAAAAAAAGAAATAAAAGGTTACCTCACCCACTCATTGATACCCACACACGTCTCTCTCATCATTAAGAGCCACCCCTCACATTCTCTCTGACTTCTCTTAAAAAGAAAACAGAAAGAGAAAAGCTTTGGAGCTTTTCCTCTCCACCACCGAAAACCCTCCGTCTCCAACCTTTCAACCTTCACACACTCAACGACCACCACTTCCTTATTCTTCTCCATGGTTCACCATCGCACCCCTTAAAACTCTTCCCATTCAAACAACCTCGCCGTCGAAAACCGTATCTCTCCAAACCGACGAACACAACCACCTACCCACCTTCAAGATCGTCATTCCTCTCACCGGATCCTCGTCCGCAACCACCTTCGTCTTCACCGTAAACCCCCTCAACAACCTCCGTTCTACAAAGCTATCTCCGCCACGAACCGCTCCTTCACTCCAGCGGACATCCGTCGGAAATCACACAACACCTCCACCTTCAAATCACAAACTACAATCATGACCTAGATCTTCCGATACACCTTCGCTCACTCTTCATCCGCTTCCACATCACACAACTCAAAAAACCCTTTACACCAACAAACTCCGACCAGAAACATCTCCGTTCGCCTCCATCCACACAACCTTCATCACTTTACTATTCACATCTCCAAACCTAATATTCCCTCGGATTCGCAACCATAATCCATCATCTCCGCCGCTAAACCCTAATCACCGCTCGACCGCCCTCAACAACCACCGCCGCCACCGCTCGCGCAGCTTTCAAACCCTCCTTCGACAACTTCCGCCGAGAACACACCGCCGCGAAATCAACTTCACTCAGCATCGCAAAGATCCAACAACCCTACGAGTTTGTTCTCGTTTGTACATATTGTGATACGCTACGTCGGGTTGCAATCGTTCGAGTTTCGTCAAGATTGTGGGGTTCCGTCACATTCTAGCGCCATCAAAATCGCCGCTCACACCAAGAACAACAGCTCATCCACAATCGAGGAAGCAGCTCAAACACTCGCTTTGTCACACAGAGGATGAAATTGTGAGTCGCCAACTCACCAACGGCAGTATAATGATTCAGTGAAAGCCCAATATCTCAATGCCGAGTTTCTCCGACAACAACAACTAAGCAGCAGACTCAAAGCGACACCAACATTGATTTGTTGACGGTAAACAATCCAAATTTAGCTACTCTGTTAATGTGTAGCAATTCCATGTTTCTATATTTCTATTTAGTTGTGGAAATTCTCTGTTAATGCGTAGCAATTCCATGTTTCTATATTTCTATTTAGTTGTGGAAGTTCTCTGTTGATGTGTAGAAATTCCATTTTTCTACATTTCTATTTAGTTGTGGAAATCCTTTTGTTATTCTTGGATGAGGGATAAACCTGTTGGTGTCGTGTAAACAATGATAATACAACTGTTATTCCATTTGGTTTATTTCCCAGATTGAATCATGTTCGTTTCATTTAGCAGGAGAAAAGTTTCAAGCATTTCATCTTAAAATTTGGTTATGTTAATAAAGTATTTATTCCATCATTATTTTGGTTGCATTACGCTTCGGTTTTGACAGATAATTTGATTAAATCTCAAAATCAGATTGGTGTATTATGCCTCGGTATTCTTCTATATGCTGTCAAAATTACTCACACCTTATTTTGGTCGTAAGTTAAATATGCATGATAGGACTAGGTTTAAGTGGTCTTATAAATTACAAATATTTTATTAATGAGACCGTATCATATAGCTGTGTGGTTTTACTACGGTTGTTATCCTGTAATGAAATTTGTAAATAAATTTGTGGTTTTGTTGTTTAGTCTTTATTGTGATGGATTGGATTTCAATTTGTGGATTCGGAAATGTCATGCCGATATGCCACCAAGGTTTCAATAAATTAATAGAGTATTTCGCCGCGTTTGGACTTCGCAGATAACATTAATCCTTGTTATCTCGCACGAACCGGTTTGAGCACATCAATTTAAATTAAATAAATCAACAATGTCACTATTTTCATTTGTTTTCTTAAAAATTATAATTAATTGAATTTTTGTTTGATTAATTCATTTTAATTAATTAATCTTAATTAAATTAATTATTTGAGATAATTAAATAATTTTGATAATTAATCTTAATTAATTCAATTAATCAACTTAATCAAACTCGGATAAATGAATAATTAAAGGTTGATCGTTCTCTTTTCCACCATCTTTTCATAATAAACAAATTCGATTTCAATTCATCATCAATTCAAACCAATTTCAAAAAGCACAAACCACAATTCTCGATCCAAATATCAAGCCCATTTTCAAAAACACCTTTGTAAGTCGATCGCTTTTATGCATCGCCATCAACCTCACATAGCTTACTCTTGGGCTTTCTTACAATGAGACATGTTTGATTATTGATTAATCGAGTAGATGATCGATTCACCATAATTTATTCAATAAACACAAATTCAAACCATTTTCTAAACCATTTATCTCCAAAATAATTTTCTCTTAATATAAATTTTGGGATGAAAAAGATATAGGAAGCGTTCGCTTCACTATTTCCCAAGCACTTGAATAATTGGCGTACGCCATATTGCTCGAGTTCTTGTCACCTGATTAAACCTTAATCATACACTATTCAAATCATTTCTTTCAAATTAATTATAAATTCTAAATCCTTCTAGATTTTAAATTTCAGATAATAAAAAGGATAGGAGGCGTTCGCCTCATTATCTTTCGATCATTCGAATAATTGGCGTACGCCACATTGCTCGAATTTTCGTCATTTAATTAAAACATCAAACCATAACATTTCAAATCATTTCTTTCAAATCAACTACAAGTTCCAAATTCTTTTAATTATTTTCGATAATTAAGGGTAGGAGGCGTTCGCCTCATTATCTTTCGATTACTCGAATAATTGGCGTACGCCACATAGCTCGAATTTTCGTCATCAAAATTAAAACCATAATTATACAAACTCAAATCACCTTTTCATATCACACCCAATTTCGCAAAATAAACTTTAACTTCAATAGAGAATGGGAGGCGTTCGCCTCTCCATTCCTTGATTATTTGAATAATTGGCGTACGCCACATTGCTCAAATCATCGACTTTTCAAAACCTACCAATTCAAAATTCAAACTATCTTCGCAAATCGAATACAATATCTAAAAACATATCTTTTATAAATTAAACTTCGGATGATAAAAGATGGGAGGCGTTTGCCTCGCCATCTCTCGATTATTTGAATAATTGGCGCTCGCCATATTGCACAAATTATTGACTTCTGATTAATACATTTTAATTAAATTTGGATAAAGGAATAAGTGGCGCACGCCTCATTATTCTTTGAATAAGCAAGTAGGAGGCGTACGCCTCACTACCGTGCATATTCGACATCCGCAAACAAACTTTCAAAATAATTCGAACGAAAGAGGAGTAGAAGGCATTCGCCTTGTTATTCCTCTAAAGAATTGGACGATTGGTGTGCACCATATTGCTCAATCTTTCGTCGTTCTTCAAAACATCTCAAACAAATTAAAACTAACTTCTCGCCCCCGCGTGATCGAAACCAACCAATCAAAACACCAAACACATCAAATCAACTTGTCACCCCCGTGTGACCAAAAATAGCATTGTTAATCCTTTCTAATGCGCACAACAAACCAATGCTAGAGCCCCTCCCCCCCCCCCCCCCCCCCGAGAGTAGACAAGTCAGCGTTTAGCCTTTAGAACGCCGACCTACACAGTCGTTCATCAAAACAAAACACACCAAATATTCATAGTAGCCCGAACTACGAATGCTCTGATTTCCTTATTGCACCATAAGGATACGTAGGCAGGAGATTACTGTATCTTCGCGAGCACACTAATAAAAAACCTCTCATTTCCCTCCTGAGGTCTTCATCCATATCTATCATCAATTCCAATTACTCGAAGCAAGCGAATAACATTCAACTAACAGTCAAATAGAAAAATCAAACTAAAAGGTTCTCGTTGAGTACAACGGACGTGAGGGGTGCTAATACCTTCCCCTTACGTAATCGACTCCCGAACCCGAATATGGTTGCGACGACCATTATTCTTATTTCTAAAGGTTTTCTCGATATTTTCCTATTCCTTCATGGGAATGAATAAAGTTCGGTGGCGACTCTGTTCGAACTAACTTTTTTCCGCGTCCTATTGCGAGGGACCGCATTATCATTTTTCGAGGTGCGACAGACTGGCGACTCTGTTTCGAACAACATTTTTTCCGCGTTCCATCGCGAAGGATCGCATTTTTTCGAGGTGCGACAGACTGGAGACTCTGCTGGGGACCCTGCTCCAAGCAAGAGAGAGTCTAGCCTAACTTAGTTTGATTTTGCTATGACTGTTAGAAGATGTTCTTATCTTCCGTGTTTGTTTCTCTGTATTTTATTATGTTGCTTATATGTAATGTCTTTTGATACTTTGATATGGGACTTGATGTATGCTATGAGATAAGCTCCATACCCGAGCTTCGAGAAAAAACTTAGAACCCGGAGTTGTGTAGTATTGAACCGAGGGGTGTACACCTCATTGGGACAATACGAAGACTCCACTTAGAGTAGAGCTGTTTGGAGTTTCCATCACAATATGGCTAGCCCATTTTTGTGAGGAGGTTCTAGACACGATCTGTGACTCTAGGGACCTCGCCTTAAACCCAAGTTTTGTTTTCATGATTGGCGATTATGTAGTATTGAACCGAAGGGTCTACACCCTGTTCGAACAATACGAGAATCTCACTTAGATTAGATCATTTCAGAATTCCCATCACGATGTGGCGAGCCCACCATTGCGAGGAAGTTTTGAACTTGATCCGTGAGTCTAAGTTCCTTCCTTGAAAACATAACTTTAGAACCTACCCTTGGGAATTTCTAGTAATCAGAGAAACCTTTGCTTCTGCCTGTTATCCTGACGTACTCGACATGTGGATAATTTTGAGTCTGTATTCCTCTGCAAAAAACATGGCAAAATTTCATGCATTTGCATATCATCAACATGCATTGCATATCATTTCCCAGAAACAAAAAACTTACACCATACTCTACCCTTGTCCAGTAACGCTGACTAGTCGACACCGGTATGAGACACGCCGCAACTACAGGATGACACTCGAACAGCTTGAAGCCAACCAAGTTTCGATGAGAACAGACATTGACTCCATGCAGGCAAAGATGGATCGCTTGCTGGAAACCATGTCGCTCCTAGCCCAGAAGGAGAAAGATGTCGAGACCAGTGCCGAAGCCAAAAGAGTTGCTGCCCAGTTGGAATCGCCATCACTTAGCATCCCTGGAGTAACTGAACTTGATGGTAACCCTACCCAGCCTAGAGGAGGACCGATCCCTATTCATGTTCCCATGGTTAACAAAGAACTTGAAGGCGATCATTATGCCATTTTTACCATTTCGCACTTTCGTAATTTGTTCTTGATTGTTTAAGTACTGTATGCTTTAAACATTGTTATTTGTATTTGGTCTTATTAATGGGATGATTATGCATGTTTTGAATCAATCTTTCATATTCACTCATATTATCACATTTTGCAAATCACAAACACATACTCTTCCATTTCATCTCCTTTATCACACTATTATTAGTAAATGTTGGAAGGAGGATGACAAAAACAAAATGCTCATAATTATTGATTCTATGCTTTTGGATAAAACCTTGCTAATGATGTACAGGCATTGTTTCAAAATCCCAAACACCGGAGAGATAAGGAGTTAATCCCTAGTCAACCACTTCGAGCCTAGAAGTAGGAGTTTCTTTCGGATATACAAACCCTTACGCTTAACCTGGGGCAGGGTAGTATTCAGTTAATCTAACTACACTTTCGAATTATAAGATGAAATATCCCATATGCAGACCAATCACATGATATTCTTCGCACACATCCTGAAGTGTCGAAGGAACCATACAAATCCAAACTTTATGTTTATTATTCTTCAATGACCAATGACTTGGCAGTCACAACTTCAAAAAAAAGTCAAAGAAACAGCCCGCTAAGTCCAACACCCTGAAAGGAGACTTAGGCAAAAACAGGGGCAATCCCGATGGATTAAAGCTTCAAACAGAGCGGTCCATGCAAAAGTTAGGGATCAAAACAAAAAATCGAAAGAGACAATGAAAGTCTCCAACAAAACAAAATAAGATTCAGTGACCACCATACCAAAATCAAAGGGTCACCGACATCCAAAAAAGAAATAAGGTGGATGCCATTCCAAGAGACCTTGAATCACCATCTTTATCCTTACACCCGCAAAAGTAAGTGTGTGCCGAATTAACTGAACGTAGGATTGGAGATCATCATGAAGAAGGGGTGGGTTAAAATAAACTTTGAGCCTTATATCCTTTTGTTTCAATAACCATGAACCAAGCTACGTTACAACCTTCAAAAGACCTAATTGAAGTAAGGTTTGTTCTGAAAGCATACTGTAGCAAGGTTGAGTAAACTGACTCCTAAAGATTTGCTAATATTCTCTTCTCACTATATCACTCACACGCTAGCTAAATCAGCACCACGATTGGACTCATGATCCACTCGTCACACACTACCACAACACTCCAAATGAATGATTGTTTTTCAAAACTTGCATAACTATTGCATTAAAATCATCATTTCCTGAATAACAATTCTTAATTGTCAGTCAGTGCTTGACATCGAGAAAATTCCAACAAGGGGCAATTCAAGAGGTACTTGATTTTTGGTGCTAACACGAATCAAGACCATCTCATAAATCAGGGGCATGGCATCTTTTGATTATGTTGACTTAAGAAGTAGTCAGTGTCAGACAAATCTCCAAGCATCGGTTGATTAGGGAGGAAAAACACTTCAATGCTCAGTCCGTCTGAGGCAAGTCCTTCAAAGGCTAATCAAGGACAAACCATTGCAAGAGTCAGACGTTGGAGTTGGAAAAGCAAACTCAGACCATGCCATGGGATAACCACTCCTAAAGGCTTCCTTTTAAGGAGAATTCCTATGAACACCCTACAAACTGGGACAAGACAAGTTGTAAGGGGAAAAATTCCCTTCATATCTTCAAGTCAGTCAAGCAGATTGCGTCAAGACACCGGTAACTGCTTGAATTCACAACAAAAATGTCAAAAGTTCATACAAGTACAGTACCACATCTTGACAAGAAACCTGGCAGCACGTCAAAGGCATAATCATCATGCGTTGATCACGTCGCTATGCTCAGTTACAGGCTGGCCAAATATCTCCAAGGAAGAAGTCGGGATCGCCTTAGGGGCAAGGACACAACGTATCAGCAAGAGATCAAACTTGGGGCACCAAGAGTATCCGCATCTATTATGTGATCATCACATCATCAACTACCGAGTGTCGGGAAGTCAGGTCCTTTCACCAACCAACAGTCCAACCCACATTGACAATTACCAGAAAAGCCAAAGTCCACCTTGCTGGCACCCATACAAAAACAAATACAACCAACACTGGTTTCCACAAAATACATCGCCTTTGAAAAGGGGGGCCAATCCCAAAACAAACCAAGCATCCTTTGCATTCAAACATGCATCACATGCATCACCTCGTACATAATGCATACATATCATTCAAGTACATAACACAAATAAAAATCCAAGGTTTAGTCGTAGGCATCCAGGCCAACCCTCAGTTGAGTCATTGTCACTTTTCCTGAGTGATTTCCTACCCTCCTATCGGGCGTTCCCCATTGAGTTACATCCTTCAACCTTTTGTTGATAAGATGTTATCCTCAACTAAGTCAAACAATGTTTCTCCAAACACCTACCTTGTTTCGTATTGAGCGTCCCTCGATGAGTTGTTTTCTGTAACCTTTTGTTGATAGAAACTACATCTCCCCAGAGAATATTTGTTCTGCAACCTTTTGTTGTTGATACCCCGAGCAAATCTTACCCAGTAATCTTCCAATATTACCTAGCAAATCGGGTTTACCGAACTTTGTCAGTAGCCTTATTTTTCCAATATTTTTCTCACTGCCACCCTTTTGGTGAGAGTCCCCTGATGAATAATGATCATTGTCCTGTTTACGATAACCGCTATCCTTTTGGTAATGGTAAATCCTTGACATTTGTGATCATACTGGCATCCTTTTGGTGTCAAAGATCCTTGAAGTTTTGGTTCAACCTTCATCCTTTTGGTGAATGGCGACCTCTACAATTATTACAGCCTACCGTCATCCTTTTGGTGTCGGAGATCTTTATGGTGATAAGGATCCTTGTCATTTTGGTTCAACCATCATCCTTTTGGTGATGACGTCCAGTTCAATCTAAATATCATCCTTTTGGTGATAGAGATTATGGAGTTTGGTTTAAGCTATCATCCTTTTGGTGATGGTGACATTTGGAAGGCCCAATCCCACTGTCATCCTTTTGGTGTCAGCAATATTGGAAGTTATTTTAACTTATTATCATCCTTTTGGTGGTAACAAGTTTCGAAGTTATGATCTCACCTTCATCCTTTTGGTGATGGTGATTGTTGATTCATTATCATCCTTTTGGTGATAACGAGTTCTGTTTGTTTGATCTTACTGTCATCCTTTTGGTGTCAGTGATATTTAAGGTTATTGACTTATTATCATCCTTTTGGTGATAACAGGTTATGTTGTTGATCTTACCTTCATCCTTTTGGTGATGGTGATCGTTTGAGTCTATTTTGACTTATTATCGTCCTTTTGGTGATAACAAGTTTTATCTGTTAATTATACCTTCATCCTTTTGGTGATGGTGATCAATTGCATTGTGTGCTTATTATCATCCTTTTGGTGATAACAAGTTTTTGTCTTGATCTTACCTTCATCCTTTTGGTGATGGTGATCAATTGCGTTGTGTGCTTATTATCATCCTTTTGGTGGTAACAAGTTTTGCCGTTTGACATTACCTTCATCCTTTTGGTGATGGTGATTGTTGACTTATTATCATCCTTATGGTGATAACAAGTTTTTGTCTTGATCTTACCTTCATCCTTTTGGTGATGGTGATCAAATGCGTTGTGTGCTTATTATCATCCTTTTGGTGATAACAAGTTTTTGTCTCGATCTTACCTTCATCCTTTTGGTGATGGTGATCGATTGCGTTGTGTGCTTATTATCATCCTTTTTGTGGTAACAAGTTTTGCCGTTTGACATTACCTTCATCCTTTTGGTGATGGTGATTGTTGACTTATTATCATCCTTTTGGTGATAACAAGTTTTTGTCTTGATCTTACCTTCATCCTTTTGGTGAGGGTGATCAAATGTGTTGTGTGCTTATTATCATCCTTTTGGTGATAACAAGTTTTTGTCTCGATCTTACCTTCATCCTTTTGGTGATGGTGATTGATTGCGTTGTGTGCTTATTATCATCCTTTTGGTGATAACAAGTTTTGTCTTTTAATTATACCTTCATCCTTTTGGTGATGGTGATTGTTGACTTATTATCATCCTTTTGGTGATAACAAGTTTTTGTCTTGATCTTACCATCATCCTTTTGATGATGACGATCTTTGTTGTATCCACTGTAACCATCATCCTTTTGGTGATAACAAGTTTTTGTCTCGATCTTACCTTCATCCTTTTGGTGATGGTGATTGATTGTGTTGTGTGCTTATTATCATCCTTTTGGTGATAACAAGTTTTGTCTTTTAATTATACCTTCATCCTTTTGGTGATGGTGATTGTTGACTTATTATCATCCTTTTGGTGATAACAAGTTTTTGTCTTGATCTTACCATCATCCTTTTGGTGATGACGATCTTTGTTGTATCCACTGTAACCATCATCCTTTTGGTGATGACTACTTTTGGAAGCTCAGTTTATCCATCATCCTTTTGGTGATAACGATCCCGGAAATCATGGTGAACTATTATCATCCTTTTGGTGATAGCTATTAAATCCACTGTCATCCTTTTGGTGTCGGAAAACCAATCCCACATTTGTCTTTAAAACAATAACGACTTGTGCAAGATTTGAATGTCAACTCGAGGGTTGGCATTGATCGGGCATTCTACCCCTATTACCTTGGTGCTGTTAGAATTCATTGCATTTTCTTTCTGCATATCTCCATTGCATTTCAAAGGATAAAATTTGGATTTTTTTGTATTTAATTACCTTCCACCACGAATGTATGAAGACTGTTGTCATTCTTACCTTCTAGTTCAAGTTAATTAAATAGGGGCAGCTGTCATACCCCAATTTTGTCCGGGCATATTTAAATTTTCATAGAATTGATTTCATTTTTATTTTTGCATCATATACATAGCATGACATACATTCCATCATTAATAATACCTAAAATGTCAGTCAGAATGAATTTATTGAAAATACAGACAAATTAGTTAATTCGTTTCTCAAGAACATGCACAAATCAGCGGGTAAAAAAAGTTTCAAAATTAAAAACACAGACACCAGTATTATTAATCTACGGTTCACTTAGTTTAACCTGGTGTGCTCGTTGTATTTTTCAGCGGCTGTTTCGGTCGCATTTTGACCCGCCTGAGCCTTTTAACAAGTGCAAATATATTTCAGAATTTGAAGAAATGCTGTATTTTTTCAATAAGTATGTTCTGTGCTGATCATTTTAGTGTGTCCAATTTAATTTTTCGAGCAAATTTCCGTCTAATTTTTCATTCATTTTTGAGCCGTTTATATTTATTTTTCTAATCAACATATCATTGAGATAAATTAGAATTAATTACATAATTAATTTGAATTTATTTTAATGATTGCTAAATATTTTATAATTTTTTAAATTTCAAAAAATATATAATAAGATTGCAACGGATTCCTTATGGGTGCCAGCTGGTATCACCAATCACCCACTCATAACAAACTTACACTAATCTCTCCTCTCTCTCACACTATTTGCCACGCGTCCCTCTCATTTCTCTCTCACACACTCACTCAGTAATCACATTTCCTCACCCCTCTCTCACTGATAAACGTTAAAAAAAGAAAAAAAGAAATAAAAGGTTACCTCACCCACTCGTTGATACCCACACACGTCTCTCTCATCATTAAGATCCACCCCTCACATTCTCTCTGACTTCTCTTAAAAAGAAAATAGAAAGAGAAAAGCTTCGGAGCTTTTCCTCTCCACCACCAAAAACCCTCTGTCTCCAACCTTTCAACCTTCACACACTCAACGACCACCACTTCCTTATTCTTCTCCATGGTTCACCATCGCACCCCTTAAAACTCTTCCCATTCAAACAACCTCGCCGTCGAAAACCGTATCTCTCCAAACCGACGAGCACAACCACCTACCCACCTTCAAGATCGTCATTCCTCTCACCGGATCCTCGTCCGCAACCACCTTCGTCTTCACCGTAAACCCCCTCAACAACCTCCGTTCTACAAAGCTATCTCCGCCACGAACCGCTCCTCCACTCCAGCGGACATCCGTCAGAAATCACACAACACCTCCATCTTCAAATCACAAACTACAATCGTGACCTAGATCTTCCAATACACCTTCGCTCACTCTTCATCCGCTTCCACATCACACAACTCAAAAAACCCTTTACACCAACAAACTCCAACCAGAAACATCTCCGTTCGCCTTCATCCACACAACCTTCATCACTTTACTATTCACATCTCCAAACCTAATATTCCCTCGGATTCACAACCATAATCCATCATCTCCGCCGCTAAACCCTAATCACCGCTTGATCGCCCTCAACAACCACCGCCGCCACCACTCGCGCAGCTTTCAAACCCTCATTCGACAACTTCCACCGAGACCACACCGCCGCGAAATCAACTTCACTCAGCGTCGCAAAGATCCAACAACCCTACGAGTTTGTTCTCGTTTGTACATATTGTGATACGCTGCGTCGGGTTGCAATCGTTCGAGTTTCGTCAAGATTGTGGGGTTCCGTCACATTCTAGCGCCATCAAAATCGCCGCTCACACCAAGAACAACAGCTCATCCACAATCGAGGAAGCAGCTCAAACACTCGCTTTATCATACAGAGGATGAAATTGTGAGTTGCCAACTCACCAACTGCAGTATAATGATTCAGTGAAAGCTCAATATCTCAATGCCGAGTTTCTCCGACAACAACAGCTAAGCAGCAGACTCAAAGCGACACCAACATTGATTTGTTGACGGTAAACAATCCAAATTTAGCTACTCTGTTAATGTGTAGCAATTCCATGTTTCTATATTTCTATTTAGTTGTGGAAATTCTTTGTTAATGCGTAGCAATTCCATGTTTCTATATTTCTATTTAGTTGTGGAAGTTCTCTGTTAATGTGTAGAAATTCCATTTTTCTACATTTCTATTTAGTTGTGCAAATCATTTTGTTATTCTTGGATGAGGGATAAACCTGTTGGTGTCGTGTAAACAATGATAATACAACTGTTATTCCATTTGGTTTATTTCCCAGATTGAATCATGTTCGTTTCATTTAGCAAGAGAAAAGTTTCAAGCATTTCATCTTAAAATTTGGTTATGTTAATAAAGTCTTTATTTCATCATTATTTTGGTTGCATTATGCTTCGGTTTTGACATATAATTTGATTAAATCTCAAAATCAGATTGGTGCATTATGCCTCGGTATTCTTCTATATGCTGTCAAAATTACTCACACCTTATTTTGGTCCTAAGTTAAATATGCATGATAGGACTAGGTTTAAGTGGTCTTATAAATTACAAATATTTTATTGATGAGACCGTATCATATAGCTCTGTGGTTTTACTATGGTTGTTATCTTGTAATGAAATTTGTAAATAAATTTGTGGTTTTGCTGTTTAGTCTTTATTGTGATGGATTGGATTTTAATTTGTGGATTCGGAAATGTCATGCCGATATGCCACCAAGGTTTCAATAAATTAATAGAGTATTTTGTCGCGTTTGGACTTCGCAGATAACATTAATCCTTGTTATCTCGCACGAACCGGTTTGAGCACATCAATTTAAATTAAATAAATCAACAATGTCACTATTTTCATTTATTTTCTTAAAAATTATAATTAATTGAATTTTTGTTTGATTAATTCATTTTAATTAATTAATCTTAATTAACTTAATTATTTGAGATAATTAAATAATTTTGATAATTAATCTTAATTAATTCAATTAATCAACTTAATCAAATTCGGATAAATGAATAATTAAAGGTTGATCGTTCTCTTTTCCACCATCTTTTCATAATAAACAAATTCGATTTCAATTCATCATCAATTCAAATCAATTTCAAAAAGCACAAACCACAATTCTCGATCCAAATATCGATCCCATTTTCAAAAACACCTTTGTAAGTCGATCGCTTTTATGCATCGCCATCAACCTCACATAGCTTACTCTTGGGCTTTCTTACAATGAGACATGTTTGATTATTGATTAATCGAGTAGATGATCGATTCACCATAATTTATTCAATAAACACAAATTCAAACCATTTTCTAAACCATTTATCTCCAAAATAATTTTCTCTTAATATAAATTTTGGGATGAAAAAGATATAGGAAGCGTTCGCTTCACTATTTCCCAAGCACTTGAATAATTGGCGTACGCCATATTGCTCGAGTTCTTGTCACCCGATTAAACCTTAATCATACACTATTCAAATCATTTCTTTCAAATTAATTATAAATTCTAAATCCTTCTATATTTTAAATTTCAGATAATAAAAAGGATAGGAGGCATTCGCCTCATTATCTTTCGATCATTCGAATAATTGGCGTACGCCACATTGCTCGAATTTTCGTCATTTAATTAAAACATCAAACCATAACATTTCAAATCATTTCTTTAAAATCAACTACAAGTTCCAAATTCTTTTAATTATTTCCGATAATTAAGGGTAGGAGGCGTTCGCCTCATTATCTTTTGATTACTCGAATAATTGGTGTACGCCACATTGCTCGAATTTTCGTCATCAAAATTAAAACCATAATTATACAAACTCAAATCACCTTTTCATATCACACCCAATTTCGCAAAATAAACTTTAACTTCAATAGAGAATGGGAGGCGTTCGCCTCACCATTCCTTGATTATTTGAATAATTGGCGTACGCCACATTGCTCAAATCATCGACTTTTCAAAACCTACCAATTCAAAATTCAAACTATCTTCGCAAATCGAATACAATATCTAAAAACATATCTTTTATAAATTAAACTTCGGATGATAAAAGATGGGAGGCGTTCGCCTCGCCATCTCTCGATTATTTGAATAATTGGCGCTCGCCATATTGCACAAATTATCGACTTTCGATTAATACATTTTAATTAAACTTGGATAAAGGAATAAGTGGCGCACGCCTCATTATTCTTTGAATAAGCAAGTAGGAGGCGTACGCCTCACTACCGTGCATATTCGACATCCGCAAACAAACTTTCAAAATAATTCGAACAAAAAAGGAGTAGAAGGCATTCGCCTTGTTATTCCTCTAAAGAATTGGACGATTGGTGTGCACCATATTGCTCAATCTTTCGTCGTTCTTCAAAACATCTCAAACAAATCAAAACTAACTTCTCGCCCCTGCGCGATCGAAACCAACCAATCAAAACACCAAACACATCAAATCAACTTGTCACCCCCATGTGGCCAAAAAGAACACTGTTAATCCTTTCTAATATGCACAACAAACCAGTGCAAGAGCCTCCCCCGAGAGTAGACAAGCCAGCGTTTAGCCTTTAGAACGCCGATCTACACAATCGTTCATCAAAACAAAACACACCAAATATTCGTAGTAGCCCAAACTACGAATGCTCTGATTTCCTTATTGCACCATAAGGACACGTAGGCAGGAGATTACTGTATCTTCGCGAGCACACTAATAAAAAGCCTCTCATTTCCCTCCTGAGGTCTTCATCCATATCTATCATCAATTCCAATTACTCGAAGCAAGCGAATAACATTCAACTAACAGTCAAATAGCAAAATCAGAGTAAAAGGTTTCCGTTGAGTACAACGGACATGAGGGGTGCTAATACCTTCCCCTTGCGTAATCGACTCCCGAACCCGAATATGGTTGCGACGACCATTATTCTTATTTCTAAAGGTTTTCTTGATATTTTCCTATTCCTTCATGGGAATGAATAAAGTTCGGTGGCGACTCTGTTCGAACTAACTTTTTTTCGCGTCCTATCGCGAGGGATCGCATTATCATTTTTCGAGGTGCGACAGACTGGCGACTCTGTTTCGAACAACATTTTTTCCGTGTTCCATCGCGAGGGATCGCATTTTTTCGAGGTGCGACAGTTGGTAATCTTTTCTTTTAGGCCTTATTACCTTTGTCAAGTTATCACTTGGCTGATAGTTAGGTAATTTCTCCCCTAGTTGAGTTAGGCATCCCTTTTAATTAATCTTTTCCCCGACGAAGTCTTGCCTTGCTAAGACGTCCCATGTTGGGCCTTTGGTTCGCTTATTTTTTTAACTATACATTTGTTTCTTTCCAATACAATAGTTATTCCTGAGTCGAGTCGTTCCCTTGTGGAACTTTGTTTCTCGCCAGTTGGGTTTTCCCCCTTTAGAATTTGTTTCCCCTACGGAATTTCAGTCTCCTCTTTTCTCCAGCAGTTCTTTATCTCTCATGACGCTACATTCCCCACAGAGATCCTTGTCTGCATTCATATCATATCATAAGCATTTTTACAGTATCTTAGGGCCAAAAATTAGGTTTTCTGTATTTAAATCTCCTCAATCTCGTCGAGATGAAGATCTCAATCTTCATATATCTGAATTGAAGAAACTTAAATATGGGCATTTGTTATACCCTAATTTTTAACCCTAAGATCCCACATGTCATTTGCATCCTTGCATACAAACAAGATCACATATTGGTCATCTCCCTATCATCTTTGGGGTTTGCCTTTTGTAGGGATCATCAAGCACCTCTTTGTTGGTATTTTACCTTTGTGTTTATATGTCCGTTGTTTATCTAACCACTAATCAAAATACTAAAAATATGTTTTGTTTTCTACAAGTTTATTGTGCAAGGTAGGGATTTTCATCAAGAGCATCAAGCATAGCTCCTCGTCCAGGTTTTCTTTGATTCCTCAACAAATTGTAATCAACCATTGATTCTTAATGGGACCATTTATCAAAGCATGATTTCTAAGGTTCTCAAGCATCTTGCGATCTCATTGTGATCAAGAGTATCTCAAAGTCTTGTGGTTTATTTCTCAAGAAAAGTCAAAGGTTCATGTGTTTATTTCCATGCCTTTTTCAATAAGTTACCTCAAACTTTGAGCAATTTAATCAATACACATTCAAGTACATCTTATTTTTAGTTCATATGATCATCCATGTATCTTTAAATGCAAGAAAAGTCCAAGTACACAAGTTTATTCCAAGAGGTCATACCAAAAATTTAAAGTTAAAGTTCAAAGGATAACAACTCCTTCAATTCTCAATATTTTTAATGCTTTTTTTCTCATATGACTCTTCTCAATATCCTCTACGACTTCTCTTTACATGACAAGAGCTAATTATGCATGGAGGATCATCAAATGTTTGAGGACATTATAGGTCATTTGTGGACTTAGTGAAATTTGACATATTTTCAAGTGATTTTTTCTCAACTTTCAAGGATTATAACTTCTTCAATTTTCAACATTTGAGGCTGATTTGTTTTGCACAATATTTTTTGTGATGCCCTCTACAAGTTTTCTTCAAGGGTCAAAGTCAAATTATGCTTGGAAGGCCATGGAATTCTTTGAAAGATTACATGTCATTTTCAGCCATTTGGGACTTAGAATTTTCTAAGTTACATGACCAGATTTTCGTGCCAACTTCAACATGCCATAACTTTATGCTTAAGCATCCAAATGCAACCTTTCTTGGCACATTATAATCTTTGTTATGATGTCAACAAATTGCAAGAAGAATGGGATCAAAAAGCCCCTTGAGCAAGATGCCTCATTGAGTTAAACATGGTGACTTGGAACTGAAGAAATCACCATGATCAGAATTTTGAACTTCACTAATCTCAATTACAAGCCAAATTACCACGCGTTTTGAACCTAAACATGTTTAATCAAGTCTCCAAAAGTTAATTGACTCTTAAAACACATCATTTGGTTGAGTTTTGATGGATTGAAAGTCACACTTTTCTCACATTCTGATCAAATTCATTTTGCACGAATTGAGATTTATTCCACACGTATTTGGATCCAAACACATTCCCTATAAATAGAGTAATGTATTGCATTCATTTCCAAGCATTTGAGATCCAAGAAGTCCCTGTTTCACTCTAAATTTTTTCAGAAAATTGAACTATCGTGTTTTGAATTCCAGCTTGTTTCAATTTAATTTCTTGATTCAATTAGCACTTCCGGTCTTCTCTGAAGCTTTTGCAACAATTCCCAAGATCTAAGATCTTCTGAAGTATCCTGACCAGATCAAGCTTCATCAACTTCTAATCACCATTTGGACAAGGTAGTTCTGAATATCATTTGATCAAACAAGTTACCACAATGTAGTCATTCACTCTCTGATGCTTTCCCCTAACTTATCTGATGTTGATTGATCGTGTTCATCATTTAATTTAATTTTCTGTGGCTTGCTTCTGAAACTTCTCTGAAATTCTTCATGCTCAATTTAGATAAATGAATTTTAAGCATGAGGTCGAATTCATGATGAGGAGGCGATCATATTGGTGTTTGTCTCGTGTTTTAAATTTACCAAACAATGAAACTTCAGTGAGGGATCATCGGGGAAGATGACCTGAGTGTTTCAGGTCATCTGAGTTTGGTCATCCACATTGGTATTTGAAATGTTTTGATTGTCCTATTTTAAATTGGACCTCGTATTTCATTTTTGCTAGTTTACATCGTGCGCCACAGCCTGAGGATTATTGGATCTGCCACGTCAATTAATGAGGTCAGATCCAACATTCCATGATTTTTCTAATTTTATTTCTTTTTTTTTCATTTTAAATTTATTTTTCTTTTAAAATTAATAGAAATTTCACTTTGCATCCAAAAGATACCAAAATAATTTCTAAAATTTTCTTTTATTTTTCTTCATCTGATATTCATTTTTCAACATTTTATTTTCTTGATTTCCTATTCTTTATGGATTTTCTCTTTTTCCCTTTGTTTTGATTGGTTCAAAAATACTTTTATGCATTTTAAAATTCTAAAAATTTTATTTTATGCTTCTTATTTTATTTCCAACCTTAATTTTCTTACCCATTTATTTGGTATTTTAGGCCTTTATGGATTTTCTCTTTTATTTCCCTTTTAAAATTCATTTTTAAAATGTTTTTAATGCATTTTATTTTATTTTATTGCATTTTATTTTTTATTTGACATTTGTTGACTTCTGTTGGCCTTGGATCATGTTTGATTTGATCATAGGTCTCATCAAACTCAATGGATCTTAGGTGTTGATGGGGTGAAAACCTTAATCCACAAAAATAGATGATTGATTTTGATGATGACTTGATCAAACCTTTGATCCAATTTGGATGTGATCTATCTTGTCCTCTTCTTCTTCATCTCTTTCTTTTCCTCTTGATCAATTGGATGATTTGTGTCCATCTTGTTCATGATGTGTGGGTTGGTGCTTGATGAACTTTCATTATTTTAAACCTACCTCTTAATTGATCATGGATCATTTAAGGTACTTTGGATTGATGCATGAGTTTGTCCTAAGTACTGTGAAGTATGGATTGGTGTAATGGACCACTCTCCTAGCCTTTGTGCTTGATCAATTCTCTTTTCTTTTTTGTGTGGCATAGCTTTAGGAGAATGATTTACATATCATTTCTCTAACATGTATTAACATAGATATTATTATTGACCGGCCTCAGATGATTGTGACTTCTACATAAGTCCAATTATGATTGTTTAACATGGCGCTAAATTTGAACCGAAAGCAAGTCATTTTCATAAGTGAGATTGTAAGTTTCCTACTCCTCATGGTATTATGTGAAAAATATTGCTTCCTTTTTACCTAAGAGGGCCAGTGGCATACTTATTGATTTTTATCCAAGTTTGAGCCCTTCTCATAGTGATGTAAAGGTCCATATTTTTATCAATAGCATCACTTACTAACATATTATTGTATTAATTTTTACTTTAATGTCATTTATCTTATGATCTTTATTCTTTTGTCATTTACATTATGCTTTTATTTTTAGCATCTCATATGATATTGTTTGTGCTTATTGTTTTTTTGTTCTTTGTCCATTTGGACTTCATTTTTCTTTTAAAGACATTTATAAAGGAAAAATACATAAAAAATTTGACTCTCTGGATTCATGGATTTGAGGTTACTATCCTTAGCATTGTTTGGAGTTATGAACTTAGAACTAGGATATTGATCCTTGCTTTGGGAGCTTGTGATTTGAGACCTTGGGATTCATCTGGTACCTTTGACTTTGGACTTCTTTTGAAGACTTGGCTTGGTTACTTTGGTTTCATCTGATGCATGGTTTATTTTTTGCTTATTTGGCTTGCTTGAGGCTTAATTCAAATGAGGGAGTTCTTACTTGACTTATGTCATAAATCTTGTTATCTCTTGGTTAGATCTTTTCTCCCTAGCGTTTTACTTTATGCTCTAAGATAGTCTCTTCTTCTCCTCTCCCTCTTTGATTTTCAAAATCTCCCCTCTCTTTTCAAAACTTTCTTTTCAAACTTGAACCACTTTCTTAATAAACCTTAACTTTTGTCAATTGATTTTCAAAACCTTTTTCTTAATAAATGCTAACACATCTTAAGCATATTCTGGCCAGTTTCCAAAGACTTAAAAAAATACATAACTCATTCAAACCATTTTGTGCCCTTTGTGCATATTTTCCTTTTAAAACTTTTTCTCAAAGTTTAGACAAAAGTCATTTCCATAGTTGAGATGTAATTCCTCTATCCCCATAGTATTGATGATAATTCTTTTCTACCTAAGAGAGCTAGTGGCGTACTTGTTGATCTTTATCCAAGTTGGAGCCCTTCTATATGGTGATGTAAAGTTCTCGTACTTGTAGGTGATTAGTTGAGTGTTCTCCTTAAAATGATAAAATGTATTTTCATTAAAAATGAATCAAAACAAACATCTTTTTTATTTTTACCACGAACTACGGGGTTTTGATCCTCTGTTGCACTTTGTTGCTACGTAGGCATAAGACTTAGAAAGTCTTGACAAACACAAAAAATATAAAAAAATATATTTATATTTCTCTTATCATCTCCCCAATCTTTTGCAAACAACATCATTTTTAAGCCAAAATGCATAGATTTTCAAAGAGGTTCCTATAGAGTACTATAGATGTTTAGGGTGCTAATACTTTCTCTTTGCATAACTAACCATCGAACCGTTATCTCTTTTTATTAGTTTTATTTTAAAACTTCTTTGGATATTGTTCTTACTTTTTATCTTTCCTTTGGAAATAAAAAAAGCGTGGTGGCGACTCTGTCTTTGTGAGTTAAGTTAATCAATGGCTTAATCTCAAAAAATGTACCGCTACAAATACATTTCACCTTTATGAGACTAAGGATTCAATCGAGGTGGCAGCCACACTAGCAAGTCAATAGGTGATATTATAAAAATGCTAAAAGATCACAATACATATTTTAATGATGATATGTTATTTTAGATTTATGTCATGTTATTTTAGATTGATGTTAAGTTTATGTCAGGTTAAGTTATGTCAAGATCTTGTTAAGTTTGTGTTGAGATTATACAATGTTAAGTCATGAACAAGTAAAAATACAATGACAAAAAGTCATGAAACAACAAAAAAGTCATTCAACAATAAAAAGTCATGATCCAACAAGTAGTAATAATACATCTATAACAGTTCATCATGTGCAATGTGTGCAATCCACACTGGTAAAGCGTAAGCCTTTCCATCTAGATTTAATAGAAAAAAGAGTTACTGTTTACAATATTTGTCGATCATGCATACCAGATTGTGGAGGCGATGGTGGAATGTCTTCTAAATTTTCAGCAACATCTAGAGGGTCGACTAAACTATGAGGGATAATAAGAGTGTATGATACTATATAGTACCACTCCAAGTATCCAGCCAGACATTGTCTCGAAAAAGTCACAACCACTACATTTTCTCTAATCAAGGAGACACTAGCCATCATATAAGCATAAAACCATCCATCACCACTAGATGGTACACTAGGGATTGGTTATGGTATGCTCTGCATGTAGTCAAACTGGTAGACACACCGCACAAGAATGTAAACAATCATCGAACTCTCCAAATGCACATAACCTAAGATGCGTCAACTAGAGGCAACAAGCTAAAATTATCCACTAAACTCATGACCTTAACAGGCATGTGCGTACGTGCACAGATGAAAACTTCATCACATGAGTAGAGGGACCTTCAATAGAATGCAATCATGTAATAATTAAGTCATAAAATACCTGTTATTTTAGATTTACCACCAATACATCAAATTAAATTAAACTAAAATATTTATACCTACCATAATTGAAAGGCAACATGAAAACAGGACTCTGTCAGCATTATCAAGTCCAATGGGCACTCTTGGGAACCCCTCAATTGTATCATGTTTGGGAAGCACTGTATGATCAAACACCTCAGCATGTCCCTCTATATCAACATTATTAGGCACATCAGCATGTGTCTCTATATCAACATGAGTAAGCACCTCAACATGTGTCTTTGCATTAACATGAATAGACACCTCAAAAAGTTCCTCATCATCATCGCCTTTGAAGCATCTCGCTCTACCTGTATGACAAATAGTTTATGATTCATGAATCTCTTCGGTCCTCCCACATTGAGGACCGATGGGAGCTAACGTATTTGTCTTGGTTCGCAAAAGACCATCAATAACAGTGACATATATATCACTCAACCTAGGGATGATACTATGTATCTTCCTCTTTGTCTTACTAATAAATAAATAGATAAAATTATTAATAATTAAATAAAAAAAGCCTATTGTTTTTATAAAAATCCAAAGCCACACGCACCCCATATCGATTCTTTTGAAAAGTCTAATGTCAATCAAAATGCTATATCAAATGTTTTAACTTTCTAGTATCGGCCTTGTATTTAAATCGAATATTACATATAAATTTAAATCGAATATTACATATAATCTGGTACAATCCCATGCATTTCTTCAAGTTTTCTAAAAACCTGATGTTAACCTATATATTACACCGGATATATATTAATAGACACCTCAAAAAGTTCCTCATCATCGTCGCCTTTGAAGCATCTCGCTCTACCTGTATGAAAAATAGTTTATGATCCATGAATCTCTTCGATCCTCCCACAATGAGGACCGATGGGAGCTAACGTATTTGTCTTGGTTCACAAAAGACCATCAATAACAGTGACATATATATCACTCAACCTAGGGATGATACTATGTATCTTCCTCTTTGTCTTACTAATAAATAAATAGATAAAATTATTAATAATTAAATAAATAAAAAAGCCTATTGTTTTTATAAAAATCCAAAGCCACACGCACCCCATATCGATTCTTTTGAAAAGTCTAATGTCAATCAAAATGCTATATCAAATTTTTTAACTTTCTAGTATCAGCCTTATATTTAAATCGAATATTACATATAAATTTAAATCGAATATTACATATAATCTGGTACAATCCCATGCATTTCTTCAAATTTTCTAAAAACCCGATGTTAACCTATATATTACACCGGATATATATGAATAGACACCTCAAAAAGTTCCTCATCATCATCGCCTTTGAAGCATCTCGCTCTACCTATATGACAAATAGTTTATGATCCATAAATCTCTTCGGTCCTCCCACAATGAGGACCGATGGGAGCTAACGTATTTGTCTTGGTTCACAAAAGACCATCAATAACAATGACATATATATATCACTCAACCTAAGGATGATACTATGTATCTTCCTCTTTGTCTTACTAATAAATAAATAGATAAAATTATTAATAATTAAATAAAAAAAAGCCTATTGTTTTTATAAAAATCCAAAGCCACACGCGCCCCATATCGATTCTTTTGAAAAGTCTAATGTCAATCAAAATGTTATATCAAATTTTTTAACTTTCTAGTATCGGCCTTGTATTTAAATCGAATATTACATATAATCTGGTACAATCCCATCCATTTCTTCAAATTTTCTAAAAACCTGATGTTAACCTATATATTACACTGGATATATATATGAATAGACACCTCAAAAAGTTCCTCATCATCATCGCCTTTGAAGCATCTCGCTCTACCTGTATGACAAATAGTTTATGATCCATGAATCTCTTCGGTCCTCCCACAATGAGGACCGATGTGAGCTAACGTATTTGTCTTGGTTCACAAAAGACCATCAATAACAGTGACATATATATCACTCAACCTAGGGATGATACTATGTATCTTCATCTTTGTCTTACTAATAAATAAATAGATAAAATTATTAATAATTAAATTAAAAAAAGCCTATTGTTTTTATAAAAATCCAAAGCCACACGCACCCCATATCGATTCTTTTGAAAAGTCTAATGTCAATCAAAATGCTATATCAAATTTTTTAACTTTCTAGTAACAGCCTTGTATTTAAATCGAATATTACATATAAATTTAAATCGAATATTACATATAATCTGGTACAATCCCATATATTTCTTCAAATTTTCTAAAAACCCGATGTTAACCTATATATTACACCAGATTTTACCAAATATCTGATAAAAATTCAAACTTTTAATACCGGTTATATTACAAATCTAGTATAAACACATAGAATTGTTGCATTTGTATGTAATTGTGTCAAATTTTAGTGATATTCAATGAAAACCTAAATAAATAAAGAAAAAGAATACTTGCTTGTGAGTACCCATTAGTCTAGAAAAGTCCGAAATTTTACAACAAAATATTATAATCCAAAAAAAAATTTTACTATTAACAGTTATACTTTAATTTATTAAAGAGTTTTACATTTTTCCATTCAAGATTTAGGGGTGTCATAAAAAATTGAGAAATGCTAAATTGACGCATAAAATCACATCAACACCGTGTATAAATACTTAAGTATTTTTATTTTTTAAAATAATTGTTTGCATGCTTTGATTTCTGTGTCAAAGTTAAAATATTAAAAAAAATTATGGTGTTAGATTCGGGGTGAGTTAATAAGGTGTCAACATAATACGTCTCTAAAAAATTCTATCAGATCTATCTATACCCATAAACAACAATCTAAAAACTCAACACATCTTAAAACTCAAACAAAAACAAAAAACAAAATCAGCATTTAACTTGTTAAAAAGCCATCTTAAAGAAGATTAAAAGGAGGACGAGAGCAAAATCTGGAGAGGAGAATGGAATTTCAAAACGGCAAGGTGTATTCATTGAAATAAGTTTGAGGATTTGTTGGTAGATTTACACTAGGCGTTTATTATTTATTGACCAATGGAAAACTTGTCGATATATTTGTTTTTTTAGGCATTGGAGGTATATATTTTCTTGAGAACTATCATAATACTTTATACCTCCCCTATGATTAACTCCAAGTTTTTATACCTCCCCTATGATTAACTCCAAGTTTTGCGAGTGCATCAGCATCATGATTAGCTTCGCAATACACATGCACAATTCGAGCTTCCAAATCCTTCCTAAGTTCAATTCAAATATTTGTTCAATTCGAGTGCATTTTAAGTATATTTGTTAAAACGGGTTTGAATACATCTTTTAGGATATCAAATTCGTGGATGGGTTTGAGTAAATTTGAATACATCTTTTAGGTAAAAATCCATGAAATTAGTGTGATGAAGAAATTACATTTCTTTAATAGTTTGGTATGATGTTTCAAATCGGTGGGTCTATATAAAAAGTAACAAAACAAATGGAGGATTAAAGGAGGAGTCATGTCTTTAACACCATTAACAACATGTGGAGAATCAAACCGTGTTAAATGAACACAAACATAAATCTTCTATTAGGTAGAACTATCTGACATGCGTTTCAGATCCATCTCAACTTGGTCTATTGTCCATTGCATGTTTTCCAATTTCTGCACAATTTCATCAATGTAAGAATCTTTTTAAAACCAAAAGATTGTTCCTACAGGAAATTGAAATGATATTAAAACATGGTGTGTGTATTTGGTTTAACTATTGTCACCTTTACAATGTCGTGGTACTGCCTTGCAATGTCGTCAAAGTGAGGATCCACACCCTGGTACTCGCGCAGTCGAGTAACCTGGTACAAGGGTTAATATTAATACATATAACCAACACATCCATGACGAGCTCTAAATCATCCAAATGAGAAAACATGCATATGGAAACATACAACATACCGCTTTGTTATATGCAATAGAAGCCTCTTCAGTAGCCTCGACGAGATACTTCCTACAATTTAAAGGAAATGGCTGATTAAAATTAAATCAGGAACTGTTTACAGAGTTACAAAGGCTTCATCATTCATACCTTATCTTATGAAGGGCGGGAATAGACTCCTTAGTGTAAGTTCCGAGGAGAAGAACATTTTCGAGAACCCTGACATGAAATTGCAGATATCAAAATTATTAGATAACAGCAAAACTAACAAATTTTGAAACTACTGATAATATAATAGAAATACATAATGTAAGTAATGTAAGAAGTAAACCAGAAAATATCCGGGCTATAGTACATCGATAACATCCAGCACAAATACAAATTTAATTTCATTTAAATTTAAGCAACATAAATCCAGCAAAGTTTTAGAGTTATTTGTGGATGAATTATCAATCGAAACCATTTTACTACAAATTCGGCAATCCATGTTATTTAAATTGGGCAAAATACCCTTTTTGGTCCCTTAACTATATACCCTTGGGATCAGATTGATCCCTTAACTCTTAAAACGCGTCATGTTGGTCTTTTTGTCTAATTAGCGACGAATTTTGCGATCGATTTTTTAACTTTTCCGTCGCTAATTAGACAAAGAGGACCAACATGACGTATTTTAAGAGTTAAAGGACCAATTTGATACGAAAAATAATTAAGGGACCAATCTGAACTAAAGATATAGTTAAGGGACAAAAAGGGTATTTTACCTTTAAATTATGCAGTTTGGCCATGTGACTAAAAGTGTGATCAAAATTACTATTCAAATAAGCAAAAATTATAAACATGATTAATTATTGGTAT
The DNA here is from genome assembly GCF_024323335.1 of Lathyrus oleraceus. Classification (NCBI taxonomy): domain Eukaryota; kingdom Viridiplantae; phylum Streptophyta; class Magnoliopsida; order Fabales; family Fabaceae; genus Lathyrus; species Lathyrus oleraceus. Next base: position 378,607,681 of record NC_066583.1, on the reverse strand, counting down.
AAGAAACTATTTATTTCATTGATGTCTCCTGCTGATCTTCCATTATACATGAAATTTTCTCAAAATCTAATAACTACCAATGTGCATGCATAAATTCAAAAATAACATACAACAACAGCAACAACTAAGTCTTATCCCACTAGGTGGGATTGGCTTCATGGATCAACTTTCGCCATAATGTTCCATCAAGGACCGTGCTTCAATCCAAATCATTAATCTCGAGATTTTTTTAATAAATTTTAGAACCAAGATCACTCTTCCTTTCTAAAATAAACACATCCATTTGGGAATTTTAAACACAAACTATTAAAAAATAAAAACAAAACTGTCTATTTATCAAAAGAATCCCTTCTTAAGTTCTAAAACATGGCTGTTTTTGATATCAAGGTGTAAGATAAAAGATAGCAGTATTTTGATATCAAGGTGTAAGATAAAAGATAGCAAACAAACCTCAATTTTGCACTCATGGTCTGACATCTTTTACACAGCCAGGTTTTCTGCATCTCATCCTACAAATATATTTGGAAGTCAAGATGTGTCCTTAGCTATCAAAATAGTGGACTATGGTGACTAATAAATACTCACATATTTATGTTGATGATCCAACTTCAAATCTTTGACAAGTTTATTGAGCACCCCAAGTATCTGTTCCAATACCTGATTAAGAGTAATGACATCAACTATCTACATTATATCACCATATACACAATACCTAAAAAGAAATACAATGTATAAGCATAACAAACCACACATGATATCTCTCTCTCTCTCACACACACACACGTGTAGATTCAGAGTGGGAATTTTGAGAAATGTTGTCAGCAAGAGAGAAATGCTGATGCACGTACACTATAATATTCAGCGAATTTTCTATCAGCAGAATAAAGGTCATCCCTCAGTGCTGCTTCTTCTCTTTCGATCTCCTCAATCAACAACTTCACTCTGGTAAGATAACAGATATTAGAGAAAGAAACTTCGGTAAACAGATATATTTCTAGTATCAGCATACAAGTACCGAAACATGCACTTCACACATTAGTGCTCTCCTACTTCATTAAAGACCTTTGCCATATCAAATGTTTGTGGCTAGCATAAGCCATAAGCAATGGAAAATATAAGCCCGATTCATACTAAAAATATGTGTAATAGTACCACATTGAATAAGATATGACCTGAACATGTGTTTATATGTGGTGGGTGGGTAGTTCCCAGCTTACGAACCGGTTTTGTAGGGGTTGAGTTAGGTCCAACCTAAATATTAGTAATTAAAGTATCTTTTTGTCTTTTCATATTTATTAACAAGAACAAACGTTAATTTTACCAAACACTACAAATTCGCTAGCTTATTCGCCATAAGCCTACCCTGCTATCAAAAACACCCCCGTCTTGTGGAGATATAGAACCAAAAGTTAAACAAATTTTGATTCATATAATCTAAATCACAAAAATTAAAGGAACCATTGAGTATATAAGTCATATCAGTTGAATCATTCATTTTAATCAATACACTGGACTGATATAAAATTGTATGAATAAAGATATGACCTACTTCAAAATCTTTCACAAAAAGGGATAGACATCATTTTGTCATTCGTTAAGTTAGAATTGATTATTTCGTAAAAAAAAAAGTTGAAAACAAGGTAGTAGTCTCTTAAGCGTTAAATATATGCAATTCTCGTGTAGAAGCCCTAGGTTGCATACTTACTCCTCAATCCAACCAAAATAATGTGAACTCTCTATGTTACAAATTACAAGTGAATAAGAATTTCCTAAACATTAATTCCCAAAATAAAGAAGAATTTATGAAGTATTAAAAGAATTAGGCAACTCAAATAAGCTCAAACCTTTCTGGAAGCCGTGAAGTTGAACTTTGACTTCCAGATGATGATGAATCTGAATCTAGAAACAAGGTATCAGCTGGCAGAACCAAACTATAAATCAGACGAAATCGCCACCATTGTGTCCCCATATACATCAGAAATCTGCAATTCACACTTACCATTGTCATCCAGTACAAACGCGTCTGATAACTTATCACATTTCATTTTCAAGCGAGCATCTACCTCCCGTGAGAGAGACATGCGATATTCTGTCATATCCTAAAGATATTGTTCGTGTCAGTAATAAAAAAGATAACCAAGCTTGCTAAACACTTCAAAATAATAACTATCATAAAAAAATACTAAATCTGGCTTTCATATACTGTGATTCACATGTTATACCACAGATAATGGTGTTTTCAGATGCTGAGTCTGCCACAAATAAGCCGGTGTAATTCCAAGAAAACGATTGGGAACACCACCAACTACAGGTTCTACTTGATCCATAGAAGCAAGGGAATAATTAACCCCACTAACAGAGCTGTTTGGAGTGGCATAACTAGAAGAATTCATGCTTGAATTGTTAACAGCATTGCTGCTAGTACTGTCAAGGGAACTTCGAGACACTACACTTAGCTTTTCAATTTCTTCATCGTGAACTTCTCCATCTTTGGAAATAAGAGGAAGTCTCAATCGCTGAGCCGCTTCAGCGACAATCATTTGATGTTCTAATGTCTGATAAACCTGACAATATATAGACATGTTCATTTGATTCAATAAAGACCGGTGCCCTAAAAACATATTTAAGCACATAATGCACAATGCATAAATATGAAAGCATGAAATATCAAGAATCAAAACAGTAAAATAAAGAGATAACAGAACATATTCTAACAAAATTAACAGAAAATGAAATATGTAATTCTATAAGAAATACATTCACAGTCCTCTCTAAGGCAAACTAACTAAGACACGGATCTTTTGTGATACAGAACTGGCGTAATTTCAGGAAGTACTCAATAGATTAAACTTTCTCTGCTTTGCAATTCCGTAACATCTAAATTAAACTCCCACTATCTTTATCATTATGCAGTTCAAACATCACTTCCCTCCATGTAACTTATGATCTAAGGTATGACCGTATGAAGTGAAGAGAAGATCTGTATCATATGCCATTCCCACAAAGAGCATTTTGTAAAGAGCATAACTGTTCTCTTCATGTTCATGACTCAAATTTTTTAGAAGGAACAATCAGCATCACTCTCAAACAGCTAACATATGATGTAATCTATTCTGCTTTCAGAAATCAATATCTTCTTTATTATGCTATTTAAATATCAATTCCATCCATGTAACCAATGATTAAAGGTGTTAAGATTTCCACATCAGACAATATTTGATTTGAACATGTGCTTATCCTACAATATTTAAGTGGGGTAATCCTTATCCTACAAGTCGGTTTTATATTGTTGAGTTAGACCCAAACCACACATTCTTAACATGGTATCAGAGTCTGGCTTAAGATCCGGCGAGCTACCTTCTGTCAGATTTCCGCTATCGGGCCATCCACCATTTATAAGTGGGGGCAATCCCTACCCTATAAGCCGGTTTCGTATTATTGAGTTAGACTCAACCACATTTCTTAACAAAAGATACGAAGTAAAAAGAGATGATCCATACAATACTCCACTCCCTCAAATTACATTTACCAAAGAGTTTAAATGTTATCATTATGTTGATGACTCAAATTTTCAAGTACCAAAACCAACAACGTTCTCACACAAGTCTCATATTGGTTTCTAAATCAAACTAAACTTTCAGTAATAATATTTCAAGAACCTGAGGAGAGTTCCTCAATCCAAACTGCGGATAAAGACCTCCAGTATCTCTCATTCCACCGATGCTAGACACAGAAATGGCTTGATGATACTCTTCCACCATTGCAATAGCCTCAGAATATATAGCCTACAACCAAATCCACCAAACCAAAGTATAAATCACTAAAATAAGAATATCACATTCACACTACACTTAACAAATTAGTCCTGTATTATAATCTACGAGGGGAGGGAAGGGCTTATTTTTCTTTTCTAAATTAAGCAAGCTATAAAATGCTTCCAAAATTAGATTAAGTGTAATTGAAACTTAATCATGTGACACCTTCAAATAAATTGAAATCTCAAATATATACCAAGATATAGACTTAGCTTTCCAAAGTCCTTCCTCCCAAACCCTCCATCCAAACACATTATAAGAGTTTATTTAGCATATATTACAATATAAATTAGTTTTACCCTGACATTCAGTGGGACTCCTTCAACTTTTATAGTCAAATTATCAATTCTAAAATACAGTTATAAAGGTGGCTAGTGTGGCAAAAAAATAAATAGTTTCAATCATGGTTTTAAATTGTAGTTCGCAACTGCAATTATGGCTGCAACATTGCTGATGGAGTAGTCTCCGCAACCACATCGGACCATAATTGCGGTGTGAATTAAAAACATGTGTCCAACCACCATTAGAAATCAATTCAGACAATTTCGCCCACTTTTCTTCATGTATTTTCATCAAAACTCAAAATTTCAGAACCCAAAACCTCAATTTACTTCCTATGTTAAAAAAAAATCTTAACATCAAAGTATTTTTTAACTGTATATTTCAAACATCTCCTAATTAAAATTCACGCCGCAATAACCGTATTCACAACACCTGCAATTTAAAACTATGGTTTCAATGAATGTAAGTGTACAATCGGTTTACATTACAGTGATAGTACATATGGTTCACATCCAATCTAAAACCCAAACACAAGATAACATTTTATGAGTGTGTATAATACACACGAATACATACATACCATGGCTTCGAGATAGCGATGTCTTTCCCTGCACATTTCCTCTCTAGCCTGCAAATCAAACAGCAAATCTCAATACCCAACTAAATTTTTTTCAATTTTTCGGACATATAACAAAATGGGGAAATTCAACAAACACATAGAGAGCATTGTTTGGAGAAAGAGAATTACGAGTTGGAGATCGTTGTAGAGAGGCTTGGAGATGAGAGATCCATCAGGAGCCAAGCAGTGGCGCTCTAGCTGATCGACGACATGTGCTACATCGGCGGGGAGGTTTTGGCTGTGCAAACCCTTAACCATCGATCGAAAACGGTGTCGTTTCGGTTACTCGGGAACGGAACGATGCTTTCAGTGTTAGTTGGTAGCTTCGAGTTGAAGATGAAGAGAAATCGGGTAGAAGTTTGAGAATCTCGATTCTCAAACTACGAAATCATAAAAATGTTTGAAAAATTTAGCATTAATTTGTCCAGTAGTAACAGAAAATTCCCTCCCTTTTTCGTGTTTTTTTTCAAGAAAATAATCTGAAAATTTTAATTAGTTTAATGGTTCATTCTTCTTGAAAAATATTTTTATATTTTTAAATAGAAATTCATTAACTATTTTTAAAAATACTATTGTGATTTAGTGGAATACATTTGATTGATCGGATAATAGTGTAAAATTATTTTACATCGTGAGTGTATATTTTTTTCTTCTATTTATAAACATGATTTTTTTATTAGTAATTATGATAAAAATTTAGAGAAAAATACAAATATTAATCAATGACGATTATGTATTCCATCAAATCTTAAGAGTGTGATAGATATACAATTAATCGATATTGATCATCAATGGGCTCATATATTTACCAAATCCTTTACTATTGAAAGATTTGATTTTATCAAAAAGAATTTGAACATGCATTTTGTTAAAGATTAGTGCTTACTTCTGAATTGAGGATCAGAGTCCGATAATGATAAGAAGCTCTGAACCATCTTCTGATGAATAGTAGCATCTGATGCAACTTTGCCTCTGATGCTCAGAATTTGATTAATTGCCTCTGATAGTCTATAAATGGAAAAGTTTTTATTTTAACACTTGTCCACTTATATGTCATGAATCTGAAAGGTTTTCTGACACTTGGTTTTCTCATCTATTGGGTAATAACGGGTGGTCAATGATGCGAGTGTTTTGAATACTTTGTCTTACCTTCATATGTCCTTTTCATATGTTTTAGTCTCATATAATTCCTTTTTGCCTATGATTGTTTTCTCAGAGTTTATGAGTTATTACACTCTGAACCGGTCAGTTCTCTGAGTAAGAAAGTTTTTTGGTTCAGAAGGTTCTAATCCAGAATTCCTCTTGAAATTTTTTGTCTTCTGATCTCTAAGTTATCTTAATAGGCATAACCGAGCACTTTCTATTAAGGAAAATACTTGTGACATCTATCATACATACTCTTTTGTTGTCAAAAATGTTTGTGTTAACTTTGGGAATTATTTTCTTGGATAAAATTAAATCATGTTTTATCACCCCCTACATCATTTCTTTTATGGTTGTGTGATTAAAACTCCTTTTAAACTCATTATATTTTTCTTAACACTCACAACTCAAAATTGGTTGAAATGGTTGAAAACTTCTCTAAAAAATTCTTCTTAATGGCTCATCAAATGAATGTTAGTGACAGAAAATTCATATATAAATGTAAAAGCAAAGGATCTGTTTTATTATTAATCAAGAATGTGGTACAACTCTTCATTATTCTCATAAGCAAATAGATGCATTACAAAGACTACAATGCTCAGACTACGTCGGGATGAAAATCACGTGTTTTTAGGTAGTTCATCCAATCCTCATCAGCATCTGATCCATAGTCATCAATTGGATCCTTATTCTTCTTGAGTTTCTTCATCTTGGAGACTGAAGTCCTTCCAACCATGGAAACTCCTATAGATGAACCAGTTTGTGACTTTGAACCTTCAGAATTATTGAGCTTATCTTCCTTGCGGCTTCTTCCTTCCGCATCCCTGACAGCCTTGCCAGTCTCTTTGGAAGAGCTCACCTTGGAATTCTTGGACGACTTACTCATATTATCAGATTATGAAAAGAGATAGATGGATATGAATGTGACTCTGTTGGTAACGGAAAATAGCTTTTATAGAGATTTTGGGATAAAGCAAAATCAGTGTTGTGTATTGTGCACCAATGGGTAGTGGAAAAAAAAATATTTTTAGTCTTCAAGCACATCTTTCCAACTTTAACTTCCCTATTTCTATCAAATGCTCAGTTGTTAGAACCAACCTTGACCATCTTGTAAGTTTAAGAGTTGTTTTCCCAACCATTCTATCCAAATTTCAATCACTTCTCAAAATATTGTATATAAATTATTTTTAAGGGGAAATCAAGTATGATTTTAAATTCATTTTTATCCAGATCTGATAACATCCGGAAAAAAAAATTATTTGTGCATTCTTCTTATTAGATTTTTTAGCCTCTAAAAACTTCTTTGGTGGGATGAAATATTTATCTTCAATATCTTTTCTATTGCCTTAATTTGTTTTTGTTGATTACAAAAGGGGGAGTAGATATAGAAGTATTTAAGTACTTGAAATCTGACAATTTTCATTCTTGCTTAAATTCTGAAGAATTACTATTGTGTTTTAATTGTTCAAATTTAATTAACCTGGATAAGATTTAAGGGGAGCTTACAAACCTCACCCTATGGACTAATAGACTCAGGGGGGCTTACAGACCTCATACCCAAATTCACCTTGTTAATTAAATTAAAAATCATTATTCTTAAATACTTATGCTTGTCATCTTAAAAAAAAAGGAGATTGTTGAAACAAAATTGGTCTTTCTCATATCCCTTAGGTTTTGATGATAACAAAGTATTTAAAGAGTATTTGGGTGTACTAATATTTGTTCAATATGCAGGACCATGGACTAAAAATTCATGAATAATCCATGTATTGGTTCTGACTATGAACATCTTAAGAGAAGCTTAAAAACCAGAATCCTGAAAACCAGACTCAGAAAAAGGTCAACATCTGAAGGTCAGAGTTTGAAGAAGTCATCCTCTGAAGACAAAACTTTAAGTGAGTCTGATTTTGATGATCAAAACTAAGTTAGTTAAAGCGCAAGGACCAAGGTGACTCTGATGGGTTACTGTCAACCTCTGAGCCTACTTTGTCATCTGAAGACCTAACCTCTATTTTCTTCATAGAGTCGGTTGAGATACAACTGATAATTCCTCTTACAAAAAAGGAATTTCAAATAATCTTTCAATGCCAGTATCCATTTGAAGAAAAATCTCAACGTCTCTATTCAAGCTTCTCAAAGACTCTTTTGTGTTGGATCTTCAACTATTCTTTTCCTTCTCTATTTAAGGAGCAGAATACTTGAAGTTAAAGACATCTATTGACATCAAAAAAGAGGTTACTATGTTAAAACAAAGCACAAGCTGAACTTAGGATTTCTTATCTCTGTATATTTTATCCTTAAGTCTTAAAAGAGTCTATTTACATTATATTATTTCTACACCTCTGATAGTATATAAAGTGTATTGCCCCAACAATATTTTATCTTTTAGGTAGAATGTTAGAAGTCTCTTGCTTGTGTTCTTGAGCATAGAAGTCTCTTACTAAGTGTTTGAGCATTTGAAATCTCTTGCTTGTATGCTTGAGCATTGGAAGTCTCTTGCTTGTGAGCTTGAGCATAGAAGTCTCTTACTTCGTGTTTGAACATGAAAGCCTATTGCATGTGTGCTAGAGAAAATTGTAATCTTATGTGATTATAGTGAAAATTTCTTGTAAGTACAAGGGGGTTTGATTACTATCAAGTTGTGAAAGGAACCAAGATAATTTTGTGTGTCTCTCTTCTTTTTTGCATTTCATATCCGCTGCCTACCTCTGATTGTATTAAATTCTATATGTTGTGTTTAGAATATGACCGAGTGTTTTAAAAAGAAAGAAAAATTCAACACACTTCAAGCCCCCCTTCTTTCTTATGTTTTTCTCACCTTTAATTGTATGTTAAATTTGCTTTTGCCATGCAAAACTGTTTGTATTTTGAAACTATGATAAAAACCATTTCCCAACAAATTTTTAACTTGGGAGGTCTATTCACCCCCTCTCTAGAACATTTATAATCCATATTCTCAGCCAAGAATTGGCCTTAAATTTGGTCTTTTGATCAGGTCTAAGCGACTCGAAAGTTTGGAATTATGGGTGACGGAGATCCGAAGGGAGCGTAGAATAGAGCACCACTTTTTAAAGGCGAAAATTATGCTTATTGGAAGAAAAACATGTATGTACACTTAATGTCATTTGATAAGAATTTATGGGTAGCAATTACCGACATGCCTTTTATCCCTAAATTCGAAGACGATAATGTTGTTAAACTCCCAAAAGATTGGATTGACGATGAAACCAAAAAGGATTCATATGATTTAAAGGCAATGAATATACTTATATTTGAGTTAAGCACTAAAGTATATTACTATATCTCACATCGTAAGAGCGCACAAACCATGTGGAACGCTCTTCAAACCCTTACGAAGGAGCTAAATATGTTAAAGATTCTAAAATAAATATGTTGATAGAGGAGTATGAACTTTTCCATATGGAACCCGGAGAGTCTGTGGAATCCATGCAGACTTGTTTTCTCCATTTAATCAACAAGCTAGAAAATTTGGGAAAGACCTTTTCTAACAAAGTGTGATAACAAAATTCTGAGATCTATGTGCAGGAAATAGAAACCAAAGGTAACAACCATAAAAGAGTCAAATGATCTTAGTTCTTTGGATATCAAAAAATTGTTTGGAAAGCTTACCGAACATGAGAATGAACTGAAACGGCTTGTGGGAAGCAAAGTAAAGTCGAAAAAGAAAGAGAAGGTAAAATAAGAGAAGCATGATCCATCCTTGAAAGCTTCAATGTCAAGGACAAATAAAAATAAGGACGAAACTGATAGTTCCGATGAAGACTTTCTTAAAGAAGATGACATGGGGTTACTCGTCAAGCACTACTAAATTATGTTCCTCGGATGGAAAGATTTCAAACATAATGTCTAACACAATGTATATGACAAGATAATTACGTAGAAGACATAATAAAAACAAAATATAAATAACACATGAAATGGTAACCCTCAGTGCAAAATCACTTATGTTTGGAGAGCGTAAACCCAATGAAAGGAAATTTACTCTTAATAGTCAGAAGTAAAATTTGGTCTTAGTTGAACCCTCTTGGTTCAATGCCTTTTTTCCTAATACTACATGTGAATTTCTATTTAGAACTCCCTATAGAGAGAAATCCACTCTTAATATTCAGAATTACAATTGGTATTATCTAAAATCACTTCATCCAGTGCCATTTTCCTAATAATACTTGTGAAGATATGATCAGGGCTCCCCCTGAATCTGAGACACCTCTCACTTTCATTTGAGCATACTCTTAAGATTTTTTTCAATAACAAAGATGAAATATAAACTCTAATATAACTCAAAACTCTATTTGCCTGATTGAGAGTTAAAGCACATGAATATAATGTACAAAATACAGAAACAAGACTTAACTAAAAAATCTTTATGTAGTAGATATTTTCTATGAAGTTCTAAGTTTTCACAAAGGATATGAAATCTTATATAATAACAATGATCCAGCTCTAATAGCTCATCACATGAATTCGGTTGCAATCTCGAACTAGTCTCTCATTATAATGATTAAAAACATGATTTATTAAGTCTTGAATAAAATCAAAAATATTCAAATATCATTTTGAATAAATTGATTGTGATAAAAAAAATCTTATTCCAAAAAGTGAAGTTTCAACAATCTCATGATTATACACATAAGGAAACAGATCATTAATCCAAAAAACACTAGAGATCAATATTCAATAATGGTTTATTGCAAATCTTGATTGATCAAATATGAATTTCTTCATATTAGAAACTTTATTCTTAGTTAAATTTATTTGAGATTAAACTTTCCAAAAAAATGCACATTATCAATCAAATCTTTATTATGATAATTGAGATCCCTAATTGATATAAATCTTGAACAAGTAAGAACACCAAATGCAATCTTGATAGAAATAGATATTTTTTCAAATCCGAACATGTTCTAATACACTCAAATATCTCATATAACAGAAAAAGAAAACAAATCTTGAAAGGAATAGATAAATTTCAATTTATCTTGCACTCCAAGGAAACAGTCTGTGACATGTTGAGACAGAATGGTTGGGACATTATGTTCAACATCTTGCTTTCTGCGAACAATTTTTTTTTGAATCTTCATTAAATATATCCAATAATATCTTTGCTTGATATAATTAAGAATTACAAACCCTCAAGTATAGGATTTAGAATATAATATTTTTCTAAAACATAAACACACTACAAATCCTCTTTAATAGATTTCTTCTTATTAAGTGCAGAACTAAATCTTATGATAAATGCAAATTCAAATCTCTTGTATAAAACATATTCAATTGAGATCTTCTCCAAATAAATGTACGATATAATCAAATCTTTTCCACACTAGTTTGGATTGAAATACTTTTCAACTTCAATATCATTGTAGAATAATTAAAACCAAAACAAATCTTGAATAAAATCTGAAGTGAATTAGAACAAATCTGAGTAGCACATGTGTAATGATGTCACACAAAATATGCGGGACATCTTGCTCAGCAAGCTGCTTACACAACTTGCTAATCAAATCTCTCTTTCACAACAACTTCTGCAAAATCTTAGACTGGACAATTTTTGAACAAAATCTTGTAATAACCTATTAATCAAGCACAAAACCAAATGAGCCAAAATGTGCTTAACAAATATCGCAACATATTACTTTAAATTTTTCCTATAAAAATAATTCAATCCAAAAGTAATAACAACTACAATCAATATATGAAGAGGCATAAGCTCAAGTATTCTGACAAAAATCTAATTAACTTCAAAAAGTATCATCCGCATAAGAAGGAACATAAGAGAAAAGAATAAGACGTCACATGCTTTGAATGCAGAAACTCGGGTCACTATAGAACCATATTTTTTAGTCTTAATAAAAATCATAAGGAGAAGGATAAGAAATTCTACAAGATGAAGGTCAAACATGCTAAGGTCATATATATTATATCTCCTGGGAAGAAGAAGATAAGAGGTCCTCTTCATCTTTTGGTTCAAGTTCTGATGATGAATTTTTCAACTTATGTTTTGATGGAATACAATAAAAGTGAAGAATCTAAGGAATATACTTTCGATCCTGGAGTTAAACCATCTTATAAATAATTATCAAAATCTTTTATTGACACGCATGCAAATTCTCCAAATACTTTTAAGAAAAATTTCTCTCTAAAGAATACTTATTTAAAAACATGAAAAGGAGATTAATGATCTTAATAGTTCCTTAGATTCCATAAATGAAGAGCATGCATCTCTCGTAGTTGAGCATTTTAATATCTCTGATACTTTAGTTGAAAATATAGTAAAATTAGATTGCGTTACTTGTCCAATTTTAAAACTTGAAAATGAAAACCTCAAAGGACAAATAACATAAGTTATTTCTCTATCTTCTACTAGTTATATGTCTTCAAGTGAAAGAGGGATTGGTTTGGAGTAAAGTTCTCGACTTGCTAGAAGAAATAGAAAGAGTATTTCATCTAAAGCTATATGTCATTATTGTGATGATAAATATCACATTAAGCCTCTTCGCCATGTTAGAAATGTAAAAGTTCTTAATGATACCATAACTTGGATACCTAAGTGTTCTTTAACTTTTGGTTCAAGTTCTGATGATGAATTTTTCAACCTATGTTTTGATGGAATACAATAAAAGTGAAGAATCTAAGGAATATACTTTCGATCCTGGAGTTAAACCATCTTATAAATAATTATCAAAATCTTTTACTGACACGCATGCAAATTCTCCAAATACTTTTAAGAAAAATTTCTCTCTAAAGAATACTTATTTAAAAACATGAAAAGGAGATTAATGATCTTAATAGTTCCTTAGATTCCATAAATGAAGAGCATGCATCTCTCGTAGTTGAGCATTTTAATGTCTCTGATACTTTAGTTGAAAATATAGTAAAATTAGATTGCGTTACTTGTCCAATTTTAAAACTTGAAAATGAAAACCTCAAAGGACAAATAGCATAAGTTATTTCTCTATCTTCTACTAGTTATATGTCTTCAAGTGAAAGAGGGGTTGGTTTGGAGTAAAGTTCTCGACTTGCTAGAAGAAATAGAAAGAGTATTTCATCTAAAGCTATATGTCATTATTGTGATGATAAATATCACATTAAGCCTCTTTGCCATGTTAGAAATGTAAAAGTTCTTAATGATACCATAACTTGGATACCTAAGTGTTCTTTAACTAACCCCTAAGGACCCAACTGGAATTGGGTACCTAGTCTTATCTATTGATATTTAGTGCAGGAGAGTCTAGGAATATTAATGGATTCTCAAGACAAGATAAGGAAGATGTATCCAATAATATTTTTGATCGTATTGTATTCTTGTTGTTGTATTAATATTGTTATTTACTAACTTTAATTATGTAGAAAATTTAGTCCTAGGTCATCGTAATTAGTATGATTGTTGATTTCTTCTCTATCTTGTATAGTTGCACTTAAGTTATCCTGATTGTTTTGATTGTGTTGTGGTCATTCAACTATTTTTCATTTGCATCAAAATTAATTTTCATCTGCATCAAAATAATGTTTTAGTTTCATTTAAAAAAATTGACTTAAATAGTCTGTTGGTCCATGTAAGTTAGCGAGTTTTTGGTTTTGGTCCCTATAATTTGTTTTTGTTTTTGTTTGAGTCCCTATATCTCACTTTTTGTGTTGGTTTTAGTCCATAAAGTCAAAATCTGCAGGAAAATCCACAGGTTTCCTACGGATTTTACTTTTAGGGACTAAAACAACAGGGACCAAAAGACTATTTAACCAAAAGTGAGATATAGGGACTCAAACCAAAATAAATAAATTACAGGGACCAAAATCAAAAACTCGCTAACTTATAGGGACCAAAAGACTATTTAAGTCAAAAAAAATTCATTAAATTCACCTTGCATTAAAGAGTCTTTTTTTTTGCATTAATTTTTTTTTTGCATAAGAAGTTGCATATTATTTTTAGTTCAAATATACTTTGATGATATTATATTTGGCATCACTAATGATTCTCTTTGAAAGATGTTTACTAGTATACTGCAATGAGTTTTAAATGTCTCTAATGAGAGAGCTTACCTACTTTCTTGGATTACAAATCAAATAAGCGGAAGATGGAACTTTCATAAGCCAAACGTAGTATTGCTTAGAGCTTCTAGAGAAATTCGATATGAAAAATTAGAAGAGCATCTTAACCATCATGGAGTCAAATGTGTTAATAGACAAAGATGAGAATGGCATAGAGATCAACTTTACCAAATATAGAGGTATAATAAGATCCTTGTTATATTTAACTACGAGCAAGCCATATATTATGATTAGTATGTGCATGTGTGTTACATTTTAGACGTGTCCTAGGGAATCCCACTTTAAGATCTTAAAATTAATTTTGAGGTATCTTAATGGAACCTCCCATCATAGTCTTTGATTTCTCAAAGGTAGCGAATGTAGCTTAGTAGGTTTTTCTAATTCTGATTTTGATGGTTGTAAGTCAGATAGGAAAAATACTAGTGGTACATGTCACTTTTTTGGAAACTATTTAGTTTCTTGGCGCATTAAGAAGCATCATAGTATTTCTCTTTCTACTGCCGAGGTTGAATATGTAGTTGCTGGTAATTGTTATGCATAAGTCTTATGGCTAAAACAAAAATTATTGAATTACTATTTAAAACTCGGTTGCGTTCCTATCAAATACAATAACACTAGTGCAATAAGTCTCACTAATAATTGTGTACTTCATTCGTGTACTAAACATATCGAGACCGGACACCATTTCCTTAGGGATCATGTTGAAAAGGGTGATGTTATTTTTGAATATGTGGATACGAAAAATCAGTTTGCTGATAGATTTACAAAACCATTATTCTATAAGCCTTTTCACAAGATACATAGGGAATTGAAAATCCTAGACTCTTTGTGTTTTAAATAGATTTCGTTTTCTATTTCATTTCATTTTCTATTTGTATTATGTTGTACACTAACATTTTCTTGTAGCAAATTTACTTTAATCAACCTTATTGGTATGTTTCTACAACTCTCATATTTCCTTTATATCATTGTTTGTATTTTGTTCTTATATGTTCTTTTGCTTACTTATTACATTCGTTATTTCATTCATTCATTCATTCATTCATTCATAAGTTGTTGTATGATTGTTCATCTATTTCTCTTAATATATTTTTAAATGTGTATTGTTAACTATGTGAATTTGAGCATTTATGTGTTTGTTTTCATGCATTATTTAAATCTTCCATTCATATAAATTTTGATCACATAATTGTATTTTATTGTGTAGTTGCATGTCTACTTGTTTATGTGTTGCATTTAACATGTCTAACTTTGTATTCTATATTTGATCTTTGATGTTGTATATTCTTCTCAGCTATATTTAGCTCTTTTATTTCTCTGGAATATCATTTGTTGCTGGTTTTATTTGCATTTAGGTATTAACATCTATATCTTTTTTATCCTGTCAAAGAGGGAGAAGTTGTAATGTGAGTCTAGATTTGTTTTATGTTGTTGTGTATTGCACAATGTTTCAGGGGGAACATAAGAAATTGAAGGAAAGAATTTATCACATTTTTCTTTTGCTTGAAGTCGACTCAATTCGAAATCAAATATTATCAATCATCAAAAAGGGGAAAATAAATTTGCATGTCTTAAATGCATTAAGGGGAGGATTATGTGTCTCTGCTATATGGTTTTTTTGCTTGTCTCTTAATATTCAATTTGCTTTTTTAATCTTATATCATTGTGAAGGAGAATTGCCATCCAAGGCGCAGCGGAATATAAAAAATTTCTCCTTTAATGATCCTTACGAATGAGCATGATCAGTGATAGAATCGTTACCTCTTGTGGAGATTCAAACCTTTGGTGCAGATCTCTGACAATGATCAACCTTTGATACAGATCCACGGGGCGATCACGAACGTTGAACGATGACAACGTCTCTACTCAGTCCACACGAACGGATTCCTTCAATCGCAGTGCTAGCTGTTTGTGAGTGAAGGCTTTGAGTGAGAGAGAGAGAGATACGAAATTCCAACTCTTCAGTTGTGTTGTCTGGAGTGTTAATGCTTCTACCCAAGGGGTTCTATTTATAGAACCACTTGTGTGGGCTTCAAGCCAAAAAGCCCACTTAAGTGCATTTTGGCCCATATCTCAGAATATGCCAAAATCACTTAAGTATTTGGTACTTTACCATATTTCATATTCTTCTTAAGTACACCGTACCTTACGATGTTCCTTAATTATTCTATCTCTCATCAATCCGTCCTTTGTGTGTGACCCTATAGGTTTTCGCGGCGTTGGCAATTATATTAAATCATGCATTTAACATAATAAACAGTGAGCGGTATCTAGCAACACATCACTGCTACCCAAGTCACGAAAATGTCATGTGATCTGACAAAACCTCCTGTGATAATAATTATGTGTATAATTACCCCTTTGCCCTTATGTCTATATTGAACACAAGGTATAGACCATGTCACCCTTGTCCAGTTCAATATTGGGCCCATAGACATTTATCCTGTTAAGCAGGATTGGCAAATTCCATCTAGGACACTCATGTCCCTCAGCATGCTTCGTGGAGTACCTATCAACTGCCTTTATGGTTATCCAGTTACGGATAACGTTGGATCAGCAATAAAGCACTCGACTCTACATCTAGGATCCATAGTGGTTTCAGGTCGAAGAGTGGTATACACTATTATCACCATGAGAATAACTTATGACACTTTGCATAACTTTCTATATAGTATTCTCATAGCGGGTCAATCCAGTATGAATATTACTCTTAATATTCATACCTATGTTTAAGACTTGATAACTCTTTATCCATGATCCATGAGACGTGATCATCAGTCTACAAACATAATAGTCTTCATGCTTTAATGTTATCCCATTTCATAATAAAGCTTGACTACGGACACTTTAAGAATAGTGTCCTTATGTTTAATGTGATCTCATGATTAAGTCATACTTGATACATTAAATGGACTATCTATTCCAGGGACTTTATTAAACAAACATAATAAAGAAAAATGCCTTTTATTATTAATAAATAATTCGATACAAGTACCAAAAGTATTGGCCTCTAGGGCTTACACCAACACATTGAGTCTCCTCTTCAATTGCTCATATTTAAGGATTGAGTTTTGGATCCGTATTTTTAGCATGCATAATTCAAAATGTTTAAGTATGAGTATGAATATTATTCTTTATATCAATTAGTCGAGTTTTTGGTACAAGAACCATAATTGATATTGGTTCGAGTCATATCACAAGTAAAATCTCAAAATAACTTTGAAAACTTTGATTTTTGAGATTTTAGGTGTGTAATTCGAATAACACAATCCCTTGTGTCGAATCAAATTGAACAGAGGGAAAACAAGAATTTGTATGAGCTTGTGTGTCGAAACACAACTTACACGTGATTCAAATCATGCACCCTATGAGTCGACTCACAGTTTCAACATGAGTCAAATCATGAGAATTCCTTCAGCCTCTGCAAAGTTTGAGCCGAATCACGACTTGTTCATGACTCGACTCACAACTTGTGCCAGTCGAATCACAACATATGCTTGACCCGAATCATGGCGAAATGGGGTTCTCTTTAAGTGAAGATCTTATTCCACATTATTTTCCACTTGACTAAAATCACTAAGTGTTCTTGACTCGACTCAAACATGTGTTTTCACCATTTTTTGTGTTTCATCTCCAACACCTATAAATCATTTTCTATTCTTAAACCATTCAGCATGTTAGAAAACGCATGCTTCCATTGATGATTTCAAAAATCACAAACCACATGTTATCTCATTTTCAAAAGAGTTTTTAATCTTTCTTGAACAATTTCAAATGATTTCTTTCGTCTTCTATCTCATTCTTTTCCCATTGTTGCATGGATATGAATCTTATCTTGGAAGATTTGTGATTGACTGAGGAGATTCATTTTTTAATTTAAAGTTTGTTTAAGATTTCATAGGCTTACAAGAGTATGTGGTATTGTGACTGGTTCTGACAATTCAAGTGAAAAAGAAGGAGGCTCTTCTCTCTAGTTTGATCGTGGTAGTGATGTATATAAGGTTATGGACAAACTAGGACTTCTTCTCAATCTTCGGACAGACCAACGCTCAAGATATTGGAGAAACTGTTTGGAAATTTCTGCAGACGGAGACTTAAGAGCAGGTTGTTAAGGCTAGAAGATTCAAGAAGCGAACTAGAGTAAATTTTTTGCATACAGTTAAGTTCATGAAGTTGTGTACAAGTTAAAGATCCACAAAGAAGAAATTTAATTTTCAGCATTTATTTTGGACTAGTGATTGTATGAACTCTTTTAATTTTGTTATAAATCATAGTGGAAGACCAACGAATTTTCAATGGGCAACCATTGGAGAGTGGATTAAGCACAAACTTAGGATGAACATGCCAAACCACTATAAATTATGGTGCACACAATACTCTCTCTCTCTCTCTCTCTCTCTCTCTCTCTCTCTCTCTCTCTCTCTCTCTCTCTCTCTCACACACACACACACACACACACACACACACACACACGCTCATTTAAATTTTGTAGTTAATCACATGATTATATTGCTTCTAATGCTTTATGGAATTGCATGTTGATAAGATTTTCTGTTGGTAGCAATTTATTGTATAAGTTATAGGTTTTTTTAGAATTGGTAATTCAACCTTCTCTTAGTGTCGATTAAACGTGAAGACTATGGTTGTACAATCTTATTAATGTTGTGAATCATACAATAACATTTCTCATGTAATTTTTCAATTAGTTAATATAATTAGTTTGTTCTTTTGGTGTAATTCAATTGTCCAACTTCATTTTATTATGAGTTGTTTAAGTATATTTGCATAACTTCTGATCGATAAGTATAATCTATTTTATGCTAAATTCGCTTCCTCCATGCAAAACCGTTTGTATTTTGAAACTCTGATAAAACCATTTTTGAACGAATATTTAACTTGGGAGGTATATTCTCCCCCTCCCCCTCTAGACTGTTCATAGTCCATATTCTCACTCAACAATATCTATTTTCATAGCCAATCTACCACTATGAGTTTTCTTGTGGAGGCGGTTGATTGCTTTAGAAGTTAGGAATATACAATCCATAATGCTTCCACCCTTGATGAAAACCCCCTTATTCTTTTGTGGTTAGGATGGGCATCATAATAGCTACCCTCTCAGCCAAAAAATTTATAATAATCTTGAATTTAAAATTAGCAAGAGCTATTGGTATAAAGTTCTCAATGGGGTCAACATCCTTGGATTTAGAGATGAGAATGATAGTGTTGGAGTTATAGTTGGGAATTATTCATCATGTCTTGAAGAATCGAAGAATGGCTCTGCAAACATCTTTCTTAATGATTTCCCAATATGTTTGGAAGAAAACACCTCCAAAGCCATCAGGGCCCAAAGCATTATTCTTGTTGAGACTAAAAATTTATTTCCTAATTTCCTCCTTGTAAGGGATCATAGTGACCAGTTTATTCAGGTTGGTGTCCACAAGCTCAATAATAACTTTCTCAAGAACATTGGAGCATTGACAATTATTTGCAAAACAAAAGATGTTAGAAACGTAGTTGACAACACTATTAGTTGTCTCATTAGAATCTTGAATGATAAACGTGCCATTTCTTAAGTAAGATGTGACATTTTTGGAACCTTTAACCCTAGCCATTCTATGAAAGTATGCAATACTTATATCACCTTCAAGATGTCATTTCACTTATGATTTTTGATGCTAAAAAGCCTCATTCATTACTAGGGTTTTCTCCAATTAAATTTGAGCAATTTTTTCCTGGTTCTTTAGAGATTCAGTCATACCGGTTGTATTGATTTTATCCTAGATTTGTTGGGGTTTGTTTTGTTGAGTTCTTGACCAAATTGTTGATGTCTCCAAAAATCTCCTTGTTCCGAACTTTGAGGTTGGCCTTAAGAAGCTGAAGTATTTTCTGAGAGAATGTATATTGGACAACCCACAATATGAGTCTCCTAAGTATTTTTAATGAGCTCTAGGAAGTTTCATGGAGTGTCCACATGCTTAGGAACTTAAACTAATACATAAAGGTGTGTGGTGTGAAACAATCCTCGTATAAGATAGGAAAATGATCAAAATTGAGCTTAGAAATAGTTGTGGTATTTGCAGATATACAAACAGAAATCTAGGATTGAGTGCCAAAAAACTCTATCTAATTTCCTTTTCGTTGAGCCTAGGTTAGTTCTACCATTAGACCAGGTATAAAAGGACCCCCTTGTTGGAGGATCAACAAGATTATTGTGAGATTTTTGAATTTGGAAGTCAATGAAGTGGAGTCTATTAGGAGTTAATTTTGCCCTGTGTTCATGGGAACCAAGAATTGAGTTGAAATCCCCTATGAAGCTCCAAGGGACATTGGTAGTAGTTTGGATGTAGGGCAAGTCTGACCAAATATTTTTCCAGTGAATGTGACAGTTGGAAGCATATATAGTTTTTATTCCAACCTGAGTGGAATTTTGGATGGTCATAAATGAGATAAATTGATCAATTATAGAGATTACTTGAGGATCAAGATTTGTATTATAAAGGCACCAAAGGATTGGGATATTATTTGGTCTTGAATTAACAACAAAGAGCTTCAAGTTTAGAGCATACAAAAATTTAGATGGGAGATTTCCAAAATCCATCTAGGGTTCTACTAAGAGACGGAAATCAAGATTATGAGTTTGAATTAGCTTTTTTAGTGTCAATCTAGTTGGGGCATTGGACATACCCCTTAGGTTCCAGAAAAGCACTTCATTGTGAAGTCCTATCATTACTAGATTTGGACCTGGTTGAATAGGAGCTTCTAGATTTAGATTTCTGTCTTGATGTTTTCTTTTGGGATTTGGTCATTGCTAGTTGAAAATTAAGAAATTCAACTTCAGGGTCTAATTTCTCACCGGACTGGTCCTCCTCTTCAATTTGATCTATCATATTTCCCCATGAGTTATTTATAAACTTTTCATTCTATTTTTGAGAATTATGTAGAATTCCTCCAGCTTCATTTTTTGTGTTGCGTCAATAACTTAGAATCATATAAGCTAATGGCCTCAATTGTTTCCATTGAATTTTCAATTCTATCCAATTAATTTTGAGGTTCAATAGAATCTATAATCCTAGTTTGATTAGAAGGATCCACTTCCACATCCTAAACTCAGGCCATAGTGACTTGAGTTATCTTGTTCACACTACTCGTATCCCCACCATTAAACCGAGTCTTTTGAGTTTCTGAGGGCTCCACATACGGGTCATTTCCTTTGTTACTCACATGCACATAAATTTCGTTGACCTCTTTTGAGGTTTTTGAATTGCTTCTTGATTCTATATCTTGTCCATATTTCCATTTACACGTGTTCTCCATATGCCAGATACATTTGCAAAAAACCATTGAACAATAGGATTCTCTCATATTCGATTTCTAAAAAAAATGCAAATCTAATTATTTCAACCAAGATTTTGTGCCTTAGTTCTTGTGTTAAACCTATGTCAACAAGATCCCTATATAGTGTCCAAAGGCTCTATCGAACGAAGACTTATTTAAAGTGGAATCTAAACAAATTGGAATGCCAAGATTGCTTGTAATTGTGAAAATGATCGTGGGCCTCCAATACTCCTGAGATAATCCATGAATTTTTGACATTCTAAATCCTAAAATAATATATTTGATATTTATAGATATTTAAAGTGTTCAAAACTAATAAAGTTTACCAGTTTCAAAAACTTTTTGAGATAAAGGACATCACTTCGTCCATTTACACATTATAAATGATTATTAAAGGAGACATTAAATTAAAATAATTCTACATAGCTATAGTGAATATTTATAATCTTTTAATGCGAATAGTAGAAAAAAATTAAAAATGATTTTCCCAACCCGATGTCACCTATCAAAGCGGGGTTTCTCTCAAACTTGAACTTCAAGACTAAAAAACATGTATTTACTGTGATTTCGCAAATGCAGGGTCAAGCCTGACAAACATAAACACAAAAGGGTGAGCTTCAAAAACATGTAGTAGTATAAAATAATTGATAAAATCACTCAATTATCAAGTAAACATCGTATCATATCAAATCATATTTAACATGGACCATCAACATCAAACAACTACATAATTCACTATTTCAAGATATAAACACTCACATCTCAAAGCAACCTTATTAAAAGCAATCAATATGGAATATCAATATAAATCACGACATTTGTAACACCCTTCTAAAATACCCCAAAAGTTTAATTAAAATAACAACATATATCAATCAGAGTAAATATGCAATTAAGGGTGTCACACAATCACTTCACACCATTTTCCAAAACATCCTGTCATGCTCATTTATTTAATCAAAATAGAACGTGTGCATAATACGCAGCGGATACAAACTAACAACATTCAACCATGTAATACATTACATGTAAAGTTGTCCAACAACCAAATGAAAACATAGTAAAACATCTCATCCCGATGTTACATCTACCAGAGCATGACCCACTAAGGACTACACTAGACTCCAAGGACTAGCTTCTACTCAATCACTGCTCGTTACCTGAAAACATAGTTGTAAGGGTGAGTTCCTCAATCGATATAATAAGCATTATAAATTATCATGTAATGTTAAGTAAGTTAACACATTCAATCACCCTAATCAGATCACACAATCAGTAACGGCAATATCAATTCCAAAATCATACTCAACACAATCACCAAAACAACACGTATAATATTGGAATACATCCATTCATATTATACGCCATACATACATACATTATGCAATGAGACTCCATGCATGCGGTACCGACTATTCGTGAACATATAGTTCAACCTCACCGATCAAATCCAGATACGGCTACCAAGCTCACTAGTCCCACTCATTTGAGACCTAGTGACTCACTCACTAATTCCTCACCATGAGAATTAGCTACCACCCCAAGGGCTATGATATGCACGCTAATCACCTAGCATGCAAACATCAACAACAATCCACAATACTAACTCACTAATTCCTCACCATGGGAATTAGCTACCACCGTAACGGCCACAATATGCAAGCTAAATCACTTAGTCATGCAAACATCAACAATCATCCACAATGGACATATGTTCACACTCTAAGCCTTAAACAGTCCATTCATAATTTCATACATGATAGATACATTCACAACATTATGCATATCATCATACATCATCAACATATTCACCACATAATCATATCATGTCATACCACATAGTCAATCACAGCATTAGCACACTCTACTAATACCTATACTGCTCAAAATAACGGGAAATGATCCCTACTCTATCATACATCAGCTAAATTACATTACTCAGCTGAACAACCAAAAACTGCACAACAACAGCACAGAAAATCACAATCCTGCCCATACGCGTATTGCCTATTCCCATACGCGTATGCCCATCTCCTGACCAAATCCCATACGCGTAACACCATCTCATACGCGTATGCTACGCGTAACACTTCCCCGTACGCGTACCAACAGAGGTCAAACCACGTTCAAAACCTCATCTTCCTCATCCATACGCGTATTGCCTCCCCCATACGCGTACCAGGCCATCTCATACGCGTATTGCCTAGTGCCATACGCGTATGACCAGAAACCAGAATTTCCAGATCTGCAATGGCTTTCTCTGCTACGAGATCTATCCAATTCAACCTTCCACAGTCCAATTTTTACACAGTAATCGTTCATATCATCTAACACGAATCCTACCTTATTCGATCTCACAAATTCTAACATTATTGCATCTAATTCCTACGAATTTCCTTCGATTTTAATCCAGATTTCGTTCATCCCAAAAGTTCACAATTTCATCATGCATCATTCAAATCAGAGGCAATTCAATGGTTTATCACTACCCATTACATATTATCCCATAATACCCATTAAACGATGATAAACCCCCCTTACCTGAGTTAATCCGGCGAATCTTTAAGCTTCAAGCTTTTCTCTTCTCCAACCTTCTTCCTCTTGCTCTGCCTCTTTGCCCTTTTCCTCTTTTCAGCCGCTTCTCTGTTTTCACGTGAAAACCTTTTACCAAAAAATGGAACTCTTTTCCTTATTTCCAACTTATATATTTTCCAATAATTATTATTCCAATAATAATAATAATAATCCAATAATTCCAATTATTTAATTAAATTAATAAATATAATATTAACTTAAATTAAATAATTATCTTATTTTTATCGGGGTGTTACAACTCTCCCCCACTAAAAGAGTTTTCGTCCTCGAAAACATACCTCAAGCGAATAACTCCGGATAAGACTCCTTCATCTGACTCTCAAGTTCCCAAGTCACATTGCCACCTGCTGGTCCTCCCCAAGCTACCTTTACTAAAGCAATCTCTTTACCCCGCAACTGCTTCAACTCTCGATCCTCGATCCTCATAGGTGATGTTTCAACAGTCAGGTTATCTCTCACCTGTACATCATCTATTTGGATCACATGCGACGGATCATGAATGTACCTCCTCAACTGAGACACATGAAAAACCTCATGCAAATTCGCAAGTGACGGCGGTAAAGCGATACGATAGGCTACCTCTCATATCCTCTCCAAAATCTGATAAGGACCAATAAATCGAGGTGTCAACTTCTTCGACTTCAAAGCTCGACCAACACCAGTTATCGGAGTAACACGGAGAAACACATGATCCCCCTCTTGAAACTCAAGTGACTTCCTTCTCTTGTCGTGATAACTCTTCTGACGACTCTGAGCAATTCTCATCTTCTCCTGAATCATCTTAATCTTTTCCGTAGTCTGTTGAACAATTTCCGGTCCAACCACAGCACTCTCACCGGACTCATACCAACATAAAGGCGTCCGACATCTCCTACCATACAAAGCTTCAAACGGTGCCATACCAATGCTCGAATGAAAACTATTGTTGTAGGTAAACTCAATCAAAGGTAAATAACAATCCCAAGTACCTCCCTTCTCCAAAACACAAGCCCTCAAAAGATCCTCTAGTGACTGAATCGTCCTCTCAGTCTGACCATCAGTCTGCGGATGATATGCAGAACTCAATCTCAGCTTAGTTCCCAAAGCCCTCTGCAAACCTTCCCAGAACTTCGATGTAAATCTAGGATCTCTGT
The DNA here is from genome assembly GCF_024323335.1 of Lathyrus oleraceus. NCBI lineage: Eukaryota > Viridiplantae > Streptophyta > Magnoliopsida > Fabales > Fabaceae > Lathyrus > Lathyrus oleraceus. Next base: position 378,582,692 of record NC_066583.1, on the reverse strand, counting down.
CCGAAACAATACTCGACGAAATACCATGCAAACTCACAATCTTCTCAATATACAACTCGGCTAATCTCTCTAACGGATAATCCATTCTGATCGGAATGAAATGAGCCGATTTTGTCAATCTGTCGACAATCACCCAAATAGCTTCAAAATTCTTAATTGTCCTCGGTAAACCAGAAACAAAATCCATACTGATACTATCCCACTTCCACTCTGGAATAGCCAACGGTTGCATTAGCCCAGACGGCTTCTGATGCTCAATCTTTGACTTCTGACAAGTCAAACAAGAATAAACAAAACTCGCAATTTCTCTTTTCATTCCCGGCCACCAAAATAACTTTTTCAAATCATGATACATCTTCGTAGCCCCAGGATGAATACTCAGGCCACTACGATGTCCTTCCTCAAGAATACTCTTCTTAAGTTCGGTAACATCCGGAATACACACCCGACTACCAAATTTCAAAACACCATTCTCATCAACTCTGAATTCACCACCTTGACCTTGATTCACTAGAGTCAACTTATCAACCAAAAGCGCATCGGATTTCTGACCCTCTCTAATCTCATCCAGAATACCACTCGTTAAATTCAACATTCCCAATTTAACACTATTGTGAGTACTCTCACACACCAAACTCAAGTCTCTAAACTGCTCAATTAAATCCAATTCCTTAACCATTAACATAGACATATGCAATGATTTCCGACTCAATGCATCAGCCACTACGTTTGCTTTACCCGGATGGTAATTCAAACCAAAGTCATAATCCTTCAGAAACTCCAACCATCTCCTCTGTCTCATATTCAGCTCTTTCTGATCAAACAAATACTTTAAACTTTTATGGTCACTGAAAACCTCAAATCTTGACCCGTACAAGTAATGCCTCCATAACTTCAGAACAAATACCACGGCTGCCAACTCTAAATCGTGTGTCGGATAGTTCCTCTCATGAACCCTCAGCTGTCTCGAAGCATAAGCTATAACCTGCTTATTCTGCATCAACACACCACCTAAACCCAACAATGAAGCATCACAGTAAACCTCAAATGATTCCGACGAACTCGGTAATATCAGAATAGGAGCAGTAGTCAACCTTCTCTTTAACTCTTGGAAGCCTTCTTCACATTTTGAGTCCCAAACAAACGCTTGCCCCTTTCTAGTCAACATCGTCAACGGTAACGCCAACTTAGAAAATCCCTCAATGAATTTCCTATAATAACCTGCAAGTCCAAGAAAACTCCTTATCTCAGAAACTGACTTCGGAGCTTCCCACTTAGATACCGCTTCTATCTTAGAAGGATCAACAGCAACACCACCTCTTGAAATCACATGACCAAGAAAACTAACCTCTTCTAACCAAAATTCACACTTAGACAGTTTAGCAAATAACTTCTTTTCTCGTAGAACTCCTAAAACCACTCTCAAATGCTCGGCATGCTCTTCTTCAGATTTCGAATACACCAAAATATCATCAATAAACACCACGACAAACTTGTCTAGGTACGGATGGAAAATCCTATTCATATACTCCATAAACACTCCAGGCGCATTAGTTACACCAAAAGGCATTACAGAATACTCATAATGTCCATACCTCGTTCTGAAAGCAGTCTTCTGAATATCCTCAGTTTTCACACGTATCTGATGATACCCAGATCTCAAATCTATTTTGCTGAACACACTCGCACCAGCCAACTGATCCATCAAATCATCAATCCTCGGCAAAGGATACCGATTCTTGATTGTCACTTTATTCAGTTGCCTGTAGTCCACACACAACCTCATAGTACCTTCTTTCTTCTTAACCAATAACACTGGTGCACCCCACGGTGACACACTCGGACGAATAAATTTCTTATCCAACAGATCTTCCAACTGACTCTTCAATTCAGTTAACTCAACAGCAGACATACGGTACGGAGCCATCGACATCGGCCTAGTACCAGGTACCAAATCAATCGAAAACTCAACTTCACGCTCTGGCGGTAATTCATTCACTTCTTCAGGAAACACATCAGGAAAATCACACACCACGGCTAGATCGCAAATCACCAGTTTATCTTTAGCCTCCAAAGTCGCTAACAGCATAAACAACTCTGCCCCATCTGCTACTTCCTCCTTCACCTGCCTTGCTGATAGAAACAAATCCTTTCCTTCCTCAATCTCAGGAAAAATCACAGTCTTATCAAAACAGTTGATATAAACTTGGTTAGACACCAACCAGTTCATACCCAGGATAACATCAATCTGCACTAGTGGAAGACACACTAGGTCCATCCCAAAGTCTCTACCAAAAATACTCAAAGGACAATTTAAACAAACTGAAGTAGTAGTCACTGAACCCTTCGCAGGAGTATCAATCACCATACTTCCATGCATCTCAGATATCTCTAACTTAAGTTTCACAGCACAATCCAAAGATATAAAGGAATGAGTCGCACCTGTGTCAATAATAGCTACAAGAGGAAAGCCATTAATATAACACGTACCTCGGATCAAACGATCATCTGCAGAAGTCTCCGAACCCGATAAAGCAAAGGCCTTGCCTCCCGACTGGTTCTCTCTCTTCGGCTTAGGACACTGTGGACTGATATGACCCACCTCTCCACAGTTGAAACAAGTCACAGTCTTCAACCGACACTCTGCAGCCAAATGACCACCTTTGCCACACTTAAAACACTTCTTCTCATTACTGGTACACTCATGGATACGATGTCCAGCTTGACCACATCTGAAACACTTAGCAGGGGCACTAGAGTCTCCCCCACTAGGCCTCTTCATCCCACTCTGTCTCTGGAAACCTTTGCCAGCTGCATACGGTTTCCCCAGATCATTCTGATTCTTGCCTTTCCTATCAACCCTCTGCTGATAGCTCTCCGCTCTGGCCTTGGTATCCTGTTCAAAAATCCTGCAACAGTCAACCAAATCAGAAAACACTCTGATCCGTTGATATCCAATAGCCTTCTTGATTTCGGGACGTAACCCGTTCTCAAACTTCACACACTTTGAAAATTCCCCAGTAGCCTCGTTATAGGGAGTGTAATACTTTGACAGCTCTGTGAACTTAGCAGCATACTCAGTAACAGACCGATTACCCTGCTTCAATTCTAAGAACTCTATCTCTTTCTTTCCTCTAACATCCTCTGGAAAATACTTCCTCAGGAATCTCTCTCTGAATACAGCCCAAGTGATCTCAGCATTCCCAGCAGATTCCAACTCAGTGCGGTTAGCAACCCACCAATCATCTGCTTCCTCCGACAACATATGCGTACCGAACCTGACCTTCTGGTTGTCGGCACACTCAGTCACTCGGAAGATCCTCTCGATCTCCTTCAACCACTTCTGAGCACCATCTGGATCGTATGCTCCCTTGAACATTGGAGGATTGTTCTTCTGGAACTCACTCAGTTGACGAGCAGCTCCCAATCCCACAACATTCGGATTCCCTCCAAGTACTCCAGCTAGCATACCCAGAGCCTCAGCAATCGCAACATCGTCTCTACCTCTTCCAGTCATCTCTATTCTGAAAACCCAACAAGCTAAAACAATAAGTACTGATAGGGTTACACAACACCTATCCCGTACAGGGGAACAGAATAACTACGACTCGACTTGACCGACTATGCTCTGATACCACTAATGTAACACCCTTCTAAAATACCCCAAAAGTTTAATTAAAATAACAACATATATCAATCAGAGTAAATATGCAATTAAGGGTGTCACACAATCACTTCACACCATTTTCCAAAACATCCTGTCATGCTCATTTATTTAATCAAAATAGAACGTGTGCATAATACGCAGCGGATACAAACTAACAACATTCAACCATGTAATACATTACATGTAAAGTTGTCCAACAACCAAATGAAAACATAGTAAAACATCCCATCCCGATGTTACATCTACCAGAGCATGACCCACTAAGGACTACACTAGACTCCAAGGACTAGCTTCTACTCAATCACTGCTCGTTACCTGAAAACATAGTTGTAAGGGTGAGTTCCTCAATCGATATAATAAGCATTATAAATTATCATGTAATGTTAAGTAAGTTAACACATTCAATCACCCTAATCAGATCACACAATCAGTAACGGCAATATCAATTCCAAAATCATACTCAACACAATCACCAAAACAACACGTATAATATTGGAATACATCCATTCATATTATACGCCATACATACATACATTATGCAATGAGACTCCATGCATGCGGTACCGACTATTCGTGAACATATAGTTCAACCTCACCGATCAAATCCAGATACGGCTACCAAGCTCACTAGTCCCACTCATTTGAGACCTAGTGACTCACTCACTAATTCCTCACCATGGGAATTAGCTACCACCCCAAGGGCTATGATATGCACGCTAATCACCTAGCATGCAAACATCAACAACAATCCACAATACTAACTCACTAATTCCTCACCATGGGAATTAGCTACCACCGTAACGGCCACAATATGCAAGCTAAATCACTTAGTCATGCAAACATCAACAATCATCCACAATGGACATATGCTCACACTCTAAGCCTTAAACAGTCCATTCATAATTTCATACATGATAGATACATTCACAACATTATGCATATCATCATACATCATCAACATATTCACCACATAATCATATCATGTCATACCACATAGTCAATCACAGCATTAGCACACTCTACTAATACCTATACTGCTCAAAATAACGGGAAATGATCCCTACTCTATCATACATCAGCTAAATTACATTACTCAGCTGAACAACCAAAAACTGCACAACAACAGCACAGAAAATCACAATCCTGCCCATACGCGTATTGCCTATTCCCATACGCGTATGCCCATCTCCTGACCAAATCCCATACGCGTAACACCATCTCATACGCGTATGCTACGCGTAACACTTCCCCGTACGCGTACCAACAGAGGTCAAACCACGTTCAAAACCTCATCTTCCTCATCCATACGCGTATTGCCTCCCCCATACGCGTACCAGGCCATCTCATACGCGTATTGCCTAGTGCCATACGCGTATGACCAGAAACCAGAATTTCCAGATCTACAATGGCTTTCTCTGCTACGAGATCTATCCAATTTAACCTTCCACAGTCCAATTTTTACACAGTAATCGTTCATATCATCTAACACGAATCCTACCTTATTCGATCTCACAAATTCTAACATTATTGCATCTAATTCCTACGAATTTCCTTCGATTTTAATCCAGATTTCGTTCATCCCAAAAGTTCACAATTTCATCATGCATCATTCAAATCAGAGGCAATTCAATGGTTTATCACTACCCATTACATATTATCCCATAATACCCATTAAACGATGATAAACCCCCCTTACCTGAGTTAATCCGGCGAATCTTTAAGCTTCAAGCTTTTCTCTTCTCCAACCTTCTTCCTCTTGCTCTGCCTCTTTGCCCTTTTCCTCTTTTCAGCCGCTTCTCTGTTTTCACGTGAAAACCTTTTACCAAAAAATGGAACTCTTTTCCTTATTTCCAACTTATATATTTTCCAATAATTATTATTCCAATAATAATAATAATAATCCAATAATTCCAATTATTTAATTAAATTAATAAATATAATATTAACTTAAATTAAATAATTATCTTATTTTTATCGGGGTGTTACAACATTCGTCAAGTTTAATCACAACAAATTATGTTATCCGTGCTCTTAGACTCTAACGTTTTTCTATTTCTTTGATATCATTCCACTCTACAGAGGTAATGTTTATCTCTATGATAATACGATATGCTCATAATGCAAATACACACGTCTTTCTCTCAACTGATATTACAGCTGTGTAATACTTCTCTTAAGTGATATTGTATTACATCTTATGATTCAATTCTAGGCGTGTTTCTCTCAAATGATACTACACTTGTGTAATACTTTACTCAAGAGATAATGTATTACATCCCATGATTCAATTCTGGGTGTAGTTCTCTCAAAAGATACTACATAATATGGTTCCTTCTCTCTAGTGATAATGTGTCATATCCTTGTGTTTCTCTCTAATTGATATTGCACCATACTGACCCTATATGTCGGCTACTTCTCTAGCATCAACTTAAGCCTATCAGACCCTACCTATATGGTGACAAAATAACATCCACGTGAAAGCCTATAATATCTAGTCTCTCCTCTTGTTGGCTTAGGTTACTCCTTAAGAATACCGTCTTCAACATAGGTCGAAACAACTGCAATTTCAACATCTATGGGAAAACACCAAATACTTTTATATCTCAATTTCACAGTATCTTATTCATTATTTATATATCATCATTGTGTAATTTATAATTTCACGCATCACTCAGTATATGTATACACATATAAGTAAATCAATTCACAATCTAATATAACAAGTATTCACATAAAGTTAATCATAGTTTCAATATCGTCACTACTACATCATTATGACAAATTATCACGTTAACTCATTCATCACATATAAAAAGTTCACAATCATATCAATTATCAAATAATTATGATAACTAGATGACTACAATATTTCACACATGAACAAAATAAAACTCAATCATTCACAATAACATCAATTATCACACATTCAACATAAATTAAATCAATCAAGACCTTAATAGTGTTTCTAGTTCCTCTTTTAATCTCACACTTTCATATTTTCACACTAATTTAAGGGTTAATACATACCTATTCTCCCCATGTCATATGGATCATTTCTGGAAAAAAAATCTGTAAATTATTTTTGATGTAATCCTCTAATATTTGAAGATTCTCTCACTTTTAACCTTCATCAGGCCAACTCATCAAAAAAGCTGACATGACACTATTTTTTTTTCATTTAATGTAATTTCCACATGTGTATTTCAGTGTGTAAAATGAACCAAATGTCCCTAACTAAAAAACAAAACCCGAGAGCTGAGAGAGAGTGAATCATTGAAAGAAAAAACCCTAAATTCACTTTCTTCTTCGTCGTTCCCTTCTTCATTTTCATTTCTTGCAGTCGTCCCAAGCGTTGTGTTCGTTTTTCATTTTTGAAAATGAAAATCTCAGAATGTTCTAAGTCTAGCATATCTTCAAGTAGAAGAATCACTCCCAAATGTGGACATAATATTTATATGAATATGTTTGTTTCAAAGTCGTATGTAAATCCTAAGAGAAAATAGTGGAAGTGCAAGTATTGGGATAAAAAAGATGACAAACACTTATTCCATTAGGATGATGAGCTTTTTGGTGAAAGAGAAACAAATCTAACTGAAGGATGAAGATGAAAGAGAAGGAAACTAAATTTAGGGGTTTTTTGTTCAATGAACATTCACTCTCCCTCTCTCTCAGCTCTTGGGTTTTATTTTTTAGTTGGGGCATTTGGATCATTTTATACACTAAAATACACATGTGGAAGTTACATTAAATGGAAGGAAAAAAATAGTGATACATTTTTGATGAGTTGGCCTGATGAAGGTCAAAAGTGAGAAAATCTTCAAAGGTTGAGGGATTTCATCAAACTTTTTATTAAAGTGGAGTTTTTCCGAAATGGCCCATATGGCATGGGAGAATAGATATTAACTCTTAATTTAATATCGCTCAGGGACTACAACTATCGCAACAAGTCCCGGATGAATTATGGGAAATACGACTCTTTTATTCCTCTCACTTATTTTACACTCATAATTCAAACTCACTATCACCTCGTATCTTATTTTGAAGCTTTCACGCGCTATTATGAATCTATATTCACCAAAAGGATCTTTAATTTGTTCCAATCATCACCTTGCAATGGACCAAATTTGATGATATGTATTTAAATATCAAATATTAAATATGAAAATACGTTTAAAATGCCAATTTCAAAATTTGGGTCAAATAAATTTACTCCAAATCAGAAATTAAACTGGTAGATAGTATTAGTAATGCTTTTACGACCACTTGGGCGTAGGTTCCACTCAAATAGGAGTTACGGTGAAGAGGAACGGATTAAAACAATGAGATTCAACAATGTTAGTTAAAGGTAGAAAATTCATACTAAATTTTGAGATGAATAGGTGAATAGGAGAAAATATTTTGCACAGCTAGACGCAGAGAGCTACTGGAGTGCTTTTTCTTTCATTACTCAGTTTTTTATTCATAAAAGGGTTAAGCCCATTATTCTCACATACCTCATTTTTAAGTATTTATTTAAAAATATTATTAATCACAAATGCACACTTATCTATTTTATTTTATTTACTTATAATTAAAATATTATTATTTAAAATACTCTAACTAAAAAATCCATCACTTAAAAATATAAAATTAGCATAATAAATAAATAAATATAAATATTTATCATACTTTTTGAATCATATAAAGATATAAAGATGTTTATAGAAAATTAACCATATCATATGATTGTGTATATAAATATAATAAATAATTAAAATAATTGATGGTTTAGATGTTATTATAATATAATATGCATACACCTATCATAAATCATATCATTAATCAAATCTGCGTGAAAGTATCTCAATAAATAATGGAACACATATACACATAAAATTGTCTAAACAATACTACAAAATACGCATATCGTAATGTGTTATTGTCTCGGTTATTCAATCTAATAGTTCTTATTTAGGCACCTCTATTTTTATTTTATTAAAAGATTTTTTACTACATTCCATACTAATAACCGTGTTGATATGTTAAGCCTTACAAAATTCGAATCCCATTACCAATATTTTTTCTATTTCTTCTATAGAAAAAATGTCATGTCCCTTAATTTCTATAGTTAGATTAAAATAAAAATATTTTTCACCACGGTCGTTTCTAATAATCGTAGTGAAAAATGACGTTCACAAACTCAAAAAGAGTTTATTTTTCACAGAGTTAAGTTTTTTTAAAAAGTCACCGTTTTTACAATCTCATATAGACTTTGTGCATATTCATTCATTTATCTTATACCTTAAAAAATTTGGCATTAAAAATCAATCGTTTGCTTGATAAAGTGGATATTAACATTAATCTTTAAATTAAGTTTTTCAATATTTATTATTAACTTTTGAGAAATGAAATATGCATGTTGAAAGTAGAATGACTTAGGTTTAATAAAATGGTGAATGATTCATTTGTTGAGTTTTATAGTAAAATCTATAAATTGTTTCACCATAGTTGTATTTGTCAATCGTGGTAATATGTTTCTCTAAAATTAATATGTTTCACTATGGTTGATCTTTTCAATCGTGGTGAAATGTGTTTCTGTAAAATTAAATCATAATAGGTTTTAGTTATTTCCTTCGTAATGTAAGTGCTCTAGCGATGAGCAGACGAAAGTGATAATGAATGAATAGATGAAAGCGATAGCAAACTCCATCATTTCTTGGAATAAAGGAGTGGAACGCCGAAACTTCAAGAAGCGTACACGGAAATCATTTCTTTGTCTCTTCCTTTTTTCACAGTTATGGTACGTTATATATTTCATCATCTTCATCATCATTCATGTTGAATTTTAGGTTTTGGTGTTGTTAAATGTTGTTGTGATTAAGTGATATTGAGATTGTTTTATGATGTTGAGGATGTTATATATTCTTGTTGTAGTTGTTTCATTCTTATTATATTGTTGTATTATTAAATTATTCTACAAGCTTTTGATATAAATTTCAGAATGTATTATGGACCGTAGTTTTATGAAAGACGATGATTAAGTCTGGTGTATGAGAAAAGAGTTCTTGAATTCCTTGAATACACATAACAAAATCTTCCCAACAATAATTGACTATTTTATAATCATTGTGTTATATGTAGGAATATTAAAAAAAAATAAAGAAATATTATATCGCATATGTTGTGATGAAATTTGTCAAAATTATAGAATATGGACGTGACATGATGAAGTAGATAAAAAATAAATTGCATTCACAAAGACATGAAATTGATGAAGATATGAATGATCGACTATAAGATATGATACGTGATATTGGAGAATCTTCTTTTAGGAAAACCCATATTTGTGATATTTTTTGTAGTGATAAGGATACATCATTATATAATGGGTGCACAAGTTTTACACGATTTTCTGCGATGTTAAAATTGTTTAATATGAAGACAAAAAGTGGACGGACATATAAAAGTTTCACATAATTGCTTGATTTACTGAAACAAATGCTATCATAAGATAATAGTTTGTCAGATCGTTGTTAAGAGGCCATGAAGATATTATATCTAATGATGTCATGATTGCATATTATACAAAAAAGAGTATGAAATTTTGGTTCAATGTCTGGAATATGGTGCGTCGCGCTACAAGGTGAAGGACATCAGTGGTGATGAATATGACGATGTTAGCAAGAAGCATCCTTCTGCTAAAGTGTTATTGTACTTGCCAGTAATTCCAAAGTTCAAGAGACTGTTTGGTAATGGAATGACACAAAGAATATTATATGACATGCAGATGAAAGAAAATGCGATGAAAAAATTCGTCATGTAGTTGATCCATTACAATGGAAGAAAATTGATTTGTTGTTTCTGGATTTTGGCCTTGAGCCAAGAAACATTAGGGTTGGCTTGGCACAAATGGAATGAACCTCTTTGGTGATTTCAGTACTAACCATACTTTGTGGTCTATTTTTCTCACGATTTACAACATATCTCCTTGGTTGTGCATGAAGCACAAATATATGTTGTTATCTAAGATGATTTCAGAACCAAAATAACCTGGAAACGAAATATATGTTTATCTAATTCTATTAATTAAGCATTTAAGACTTTTGTGGGAGGAAGGTGTTGATGTTAATGAGGCGTATTTAGGTAAAAAGTTTAAGACGCATAACATGTTATTTCTAAAACACAATCACCCATATCATAGGTTGCAGAAGGCTTTTAACTGTGAGCAGGAGTTTCATACCGCTCTTAAACCTTTAAACGGGGATGAAGTTTATAAACGAAAAGAACATATTATTGTTGTCTTTATAAAGAATAAAAAAGTTCCGTTGAGATAAATATTTGAAAAAAGAGATCGGTGTTCTTGATCTTTCATATTGGTCTAGCCTCGATGTAAGAAGTTGTCTTAATGTGATGCATGTGAAGAAAAAATGTGTGATAGTTTGATTGGAACACTTCTAAACATTCACGAAAATACTAAATATAGTAATAACTCCCTTCTATATATAGTGGGGATGAGTATACGACAACACTTGACTCTAGATGAATTAGGAAAAAGAACTTATTTACCACCGACATATGACACTTTATCTAAAAAGGAAAAGAAACATTTTTGCGAGTGTTCGCATGGTATCAAAGTTCTCCAAGGTTACTCATCAAACATCAAAAAACTTGTATTAATGAAATATCATAAGTTAATTTTCTTAAAATCTCATGATTATCATGTCTTGAGGAAACAACTTCTACCAGTGGCTATCTGTGGCATCTTACCAAAAAATGTAAGAATAAATATAACCAGATTGTGCTTATTCTTTAACGATATATGTAATAAAATTCTTGATTTCATAAAAGTAGATGAACTAGAAGACGAGACTACAATAATCTTGTGTCAATTGGAGATGTATTTCCCTCTATCATTTTTTGATATTATGGTTCACTTAATTGTTCACCTAGTCCGTGAAATTAGATTTTTTGGTCCAGTTTATTTAAGGTGGATGTATCCAATAGAGAGATACATGAAGATCTTTAAAGAATATACTAAGAATCATCATCGACCAGAAGCTTCGATTGTAGAAAGGTACATCACAAAAGAAGCTAATGAGTTATATTCAAACTAGTTGTTATAAGAAAATTCTATAGGAATTCCCAAGTCTTGTCATGCTGACAGATATGAAGGTAGAGGTACTTAAGGTTTAAATTTTATGTCACTGCCTCAGGATATAGTTCTTCAAATACATTTGTATATATTGAATAATGTTGATAAAATTCAACCTTACTTATCTACTCATAAAAGACTTATCAAGGAAAAAATATCCCCGGATGAGTGGCAAGTGGTTGTTGAAAGCGCATAATAAGAATTTCATAAGTTGGTTTAATGAAGAAATTTCTAATGATGGTAGTGCATCCAAGAAATTTAAATGGATGTCATACATACCAAAGTTTAATGTAGTAACTTGGACTACATACGACATTACTAAGTTTTTCTTTTATACAAAATCAAAAGATGATCATAGTACAATACAAAATCATAGGGTTATGGTTGAGGTCGAATCCATGTATTTCTCTAGTTTAGAAGATAAGAATCCTATATTGGTATCTAGATTGTACTTTGGGGTCATTGAGGAGATTTGGGAGATTGATTGTGTTTTATTAAAAATGTCTTTATTTAAATGCAAGTGGATTGACAATAACACTGGTGTACAAATTGATGAGTTAGGATTCATACGGGTTGACCTTGACAAGGAAACTTATATGACTGAACCATTCATCATGACTACCCAAGCAAAATAGTGTTTTATGTGACTGACCCTTCTGACAAAATATGGTCAATTGTTCTCCAAGAAAAACACATTTCTCATAGTGATGAAAACCATGATTTACCTTTGAAACCTTCTTACACATACACAAGTGTCTACTTCATATAAAGAAGTTGATAGAGATGATGCACATGATATTCGTAATGATCATGAAGAAGGCATATGAGAAAATTAACGAGTAAATATTTTTTATTGTTTATTCATAATTTATTGTATGTTATAATTTCTAAGGATATATAATAACAAGTATTATTATTTAAAATTATAGGTGTTTAAAGTCAAGACACCAAGAGACAAGACACATTCCTCACGTTGTAAATATTATTTGATGTAATGATGTGTAAGTTGGATGTTATTTTGTGTCATTTTGATTTTGATGTAATATATATTTGGTTCTTAATAGTCGCCAACTATGAGTTTGATTCACAAATGGTATGCGTTGTTGTTTCTGGTTTATTTATGATTCACAAAAATACAGGTTAAAAATGAGAATTCCATACAATCAATAAATTTATATTAAAAAAATAAATTATTTCATCACAGTTGATTCTTTCAACCGTGGTTATATGTAACGCACTATCCAAATTAATAAACGCCAAAATATTGAATCTATGACCTTTTAGTTTTTCACTATGATTATTTATTACAACTGTGGTGATATGTATCACACTTTCTAGGTTATTTCGATGACCAATAGTCTTTGGTAGTAAGTATCTCATTTATTACCACACACTACTTTACCACAGACCATCAACTGTGGTTATATGTCTGTTTCAACCGATGTAAAATGTGTATTTTGTAGTAGTGGAAATAATAGTTATTTATTTATATGATGAATATACATATAGATATATAATAAAATTTTAATATATAAAAATAAGGGTGTTACATGCACCACACCTAAGCTGAGGTGTTGTGAACTTTGGATGTTACGAAATCACATGTCCAAGGGAAAAGGTTCAAAACACATGGGATTGAGTTCTAAAAGTTTACTAATATAATCCTACACACATCTTATAGAGTAGAGAATGAGAACTCAAATAACCTTTTTCCTAGCGAAGTTATTCCCCATCTAACTATTGACTTTTAAAGGGATTCAAATTTGATTTTCAAGTTTACAACTGTCAGAATGAATGAATCTTTTGGTCAAATGATTCTACCATGAAGGTCGTGTTTGCAGGCTTATAGCCCAAGTAGATACTCATCTTTTGGAATCACAATGACTAGTCGATTTCCTTTCACACACGAGACTCAAAGCTGACATATCGGAATATCACAAACATTTTCACATCTTTAAAGGGTTTTAAAGCTTTTAAAGTGATATTATTATCTGGATCTTGCTTTGACGTCTCAGTAGTTGGTTCAGTTTCGACATTGTGGGATTGAATCCTAGTTTTGGGGAAAAGATCATTGATTGTTGAGAGGTCCATTGAGAGTGATAAGTTAGATCAACAATACATGTGGTGTTATCGCCATATACATTTTTTGTATGATACGTTTGATGATTAACTATGTATATGAGTTAAATTTTTAATATATAGAATTTTATAGTTGTTAAATTGTAAATTCATATTATATATTAATGTAAAATTAATTTGCAGTATTTTTTCATAAATTATTTATAAAATTAAAATTGAAAAAGTTTGAAGAAAAAGAATTTAAGTGTTAAATAAGTATGTGAATAAAATCTATATTGGCACACTAATTTTTTAAATAATAGATCATTCAAAACAAAACAAAGAAACATTAATACTTCATTTGAGATAAAATATTAAGAAAAAGTTATTACCACATATTTATGCAAACTAATTTATAATAAATTAAGGGCAAAATATTTGTTTTCCCCGTACTCTTGGATTTAAATTAGTCTTTTAATTTTTTTTCGTGTCAGATTGATGTCTTAACTTTTTAAAATGTATTATGTTAGTCCTTTTTGTCTAATTAACGACAAAAAAAAAATTCAAAAATCGATCGTTAAATTTATTGTTAATTAGACAAAAAGGACTAACATATTTTAAAGAGTTAATTGACCAATCTGACATGAAAAAAAAATTAAGAGATCAATCTAAACCCAAAGATATATTTAAGAGACCAAAAATGATATTTTGTCTAAATTAAATCTCAAAAAAATAGTGAAAAAGTTCAAATTCAAGGACAAATACTAATAATTATTAAAGATTAATCATATTTGTGTTCTCCTAAATATCCTAAATTTCATTTTTAATCTTTTAAAATATTTCTTTTAAAGAATGATTTATCTAAAAAATTTCATTCATGTTTTTGGTCTCTAATATTAAAATCGTTTCTAAAATTATCGCTAATTTAATCATAAAGTAATAATTTGTCGCTAAAACAGTCATTGTTCTATTGCTAAATTGTAAAAATTGTCACTAAATTGCATAAGGGACCAAAAATGTGAATAAATTTTTTTATGTGAGATTTAGAAAGCCCACAAATATATTTAACCCTATCATTAATTATTAAATTGAATACTAATTTCGAAACCAAAATTTTATAATATTATTAATTATTAAATTGAATACCAATTTTGAAAGCAAAATTTCATAATATTTAGAAAGCCGTAAACATATTTAACCCTATTATTAATTATTAAATTGAATACCAACCCTCGTTTCAAAACCAAAATTTCATAATTGTGGATTGGTAAAATAATTATTTCAAAACCGAAATTTCATAACTGTGGATTGGCAAAATAATTATTGTCATTTCATCTACCTATTTAAAACATTTTGCTAACAAGAACAAAAAATATTATAAAATTAAACATATGAAAATGAAAATAAATAAAAAATGTGGAAATTAAAGTCGAATTTACTTTAGATTTATTTGTAGACTTTTGAAGTGAACAAGTATTTTCCCACAATAACAATATTACATGTTTCACTTTTATTATGGGTCAATTTTTTTATAGTTATATGAGCTATAATTAGAAAGCAAATTAGTAGAGTATTAATCAGAGTTAAAATCCTATTATAAATCATAAAGTACATTACACTCTTTGTCCATCATAAAAAGAATTTTCTACTGTTATCAGAAACCATGAACAAGAAGGATTCTTCATAGATGTATGCGTATTTCCTCTTTCTCCACATAAAAATGAGATCAGTTTCCATATACAAACAACACAGTAACACTGACTATGTAAGGAAGACTAAGAAAAATAGGAAAATGAACAAAGCCAACAAGGCCAATATCATCATGATCTGGCCTTTAGCACTAGCCTTCTTCATAACCATTGCCACTTTTTTCTGCAAGTATAATATAAGAGCATCATTTTACCTCTTCACAAGAGTAACTGAGTAGAGTAACATTACAATGAGAAAATGAAAACTACATAGAGAAACTCACTTGGACAAAATCTAGACGATTTGATGTACTATCCATCTCGTTACCGAGTTCATCTATAATCTTTTCCTGAAGCAATAAGATATTGATAATTTTAGAATGAGAAATTATGAAGGCACAGGAACACTACATTTATCTATGAAGATTAAAGAAAACACATGTTTTATCTAGTATTCTATAATTAGAAGAAAAATAGAATACTAAGAATCGCAGAAAGTAAAAGCTTTCGAATTTA
This sequence comes from Lathyrus oleraceus, assembly GCF_024323335.1. Classification (NCBI taxonomy): domain Eukaryota; kingdom Viridiplantae; phylum Streptophyta; class Magnoliopsida; order Fabales; family Fabaceae; genus Lathyrus; species Lathyrus oleraceus. The sequence continues at coordinate 378,566,632 of NC_066583.1, read as the reverse complement.
AACCCTTACCTGTGCCATGAGTTCTTCATGGATAGTGAGTCCAACGCCTCCAATTCTTTGCACGCTTAAACTAAGTTCATCTAACTCATCATCCTGTTGCCTATCATTATTCCAAATAGATGTAAAATAAATCAAAACTAAAATAGCAACCAAAATCTGATTGTATTTTCTGAAATCATAAGCCTGCCCAGACAAATTTCTAAGCTATCAAGCAGAATACAACAACAACAAGAACAACAATCAAGCCTTATCCCACTAAATGGGGTTGGCTACATGGATCAACTTTCGTCATAATGTTCTATCCAAGACCATGTTTATATCCAAATTGTTTATCTCGAAATCTTTCTTAATAACTTCTCTTATAGTTTTTCTAGGTCTACCTCTACCTCTAGTTGTTTGAGTTCTCTCCATTTGATCTACTCTCCTTACCACAGAATCTACAACGACTAGTAGATCGAAACATCAATTAAATATTATAATGAGAATTTTTTTATTGAATATAATGACATCGAAAATTAATGAAATTATTAAAGCAGACAATTTTATTCAACGAAACACATACAAAGGTGTAATCAATTCAATTTAAAATCACACTTTATTCAACAAAAAAGAAGAAGCATAAGAAATGTGTACTTCTGCACAAGTTAATGCACATGGAAAGATCACACATTTCTTGCCTGAAAAAGAACAAGGATTGGATTGGGCATTATAATTTAATACATTGGAGAGATCACAAACAATCAAAACATTGTTTTCCACCTAATAACCCATAAGTGACCATGTTTAGAGCTTAATCTCATGCAGATGAACAAAAGTCACTTTAAATGAGGAATGTTATGCCAAATGAGAAATGTAATGCATATGATTTTAGGGAGGAAGTGAGTACTTTATAAGAAGCATCTGTCTATCTGATTCTGATTCTATGAAATCATCATTGTCATTGGCAGCATTATGGTTGGATGTATGAGTTTGGTAGGAATCCGGTAGCCTCATTAGTTCTCGGTGCATCCCGTTAATGCTTGTTGTGCTTGAGCTCTTTCCAGCATCCACTGTTTTCTTCATTGTGACAACCTAAGCAAGCAAGAAAGAAACCTTTAATCTTTATGTATGATACAGGTACAAAAGTAAATATAAATATACACTATACAGATAGTTGAAAAAAATTGATTGCATCTTCCCAACTAACTAAAATTGGGCGTACATTTTGGATACCTGAGTACGGGCACTGCTTGTCCATCTCCTACGATTCTCAATCTCCACGTTATCAATGCCATACCAAGAAGGTTCCTTAGAAGCAACAGCAATGGCTTTTTCCAATTCATCCACCTTTCTATCAAAACAAAATACTTCAGCATCTGTTTATAGGTTAGGTTGCAAAGTTAAAGATCGAGTAGGACAAAGAAAGGAATCAAAGCAAATATTATCCCTGTTTTATGTGTAACGAAAGTAGCCCTAGGTGGAAAGTAGAGTCCGTTCATGTTTGTTGGACTGAAATGAAGCAAGCAAGTAGAAAATTTGAATTGAAAATTATGTTGGACTAGCTTAGTACATTGATATTTATTAATTACAGTGAAATGCAATTAACTTTCACTCCACCCACATTTTCGAGACTCTTGTGTAGCATAAAAATAAGCTGAAAGTGACATTCTACCCATTCTCAACGCTTTACCAAACAATATCAATTTTAACCTTTCAATATTCTATTTAACTCTATTTCATTTTTTGCACCTTTCTAGCAAGCACGCCTGGGGCATCTTAAGGTTTTAGATGTGAAAGCAAAGGAAGAGAAAATAAGAGGATAGACTGATAGACAATGATTTTCTTAACCGTGAGTTACTTAGATGTTTTAAATAAACAAGGGGAAGGAAAAAAAGGGTAAAATGAAAAATAATAAGTATAATATAATTTAAATTTTTTTAATAATTTCATATTAAAATTATTAGTATTATGTAATTTTGCAAATATTGCGTTGGAAATTCCTTCTTTATTCATATTGTGGTCCACCCCTAGCTACCTAACTGTGCCGTTTGGGTTGCCTTCTTTGCAACCTCCAATACCTTCATTGCTTTGGGTGTGAAGGGCTAAGTTGTTAAACTCGGCCGAAACGGCCGATATATCGGCGCAGAACCGCACAGTGGTGAAAAACGCATCAGACCGCGCCAGAAAGGTACAATTGGGCGACGTGGCCAGAACAACCGAAAAATCAGTAAGAAAAGGCGCGGAACAGTGGTTACGCGGCTTGGAACAGCTGAGACTGCCGTGTCCGGTTTCTCCCTTAATTTTAACACGCTGAGGGCTATTTTGGACATTTTAACATTAAAGAATAGCCCTAATACAGCTCTCAGCAACTTCTGAATCTACAACACATACGTCTCTCTTTGCTTCACACCTATCACTCTCCTTCTCTGCTCCTCTTCTCCTTCTAGCTTCCATTCATCTTCTTAAATAACATTCCACATGATGCTTCAGCTTTTGTTAGAGGCTTTAGTTAAGCCTTTGTTTTTTTATTAATTTCATTGAAATTTGAAAGTATGTTCTGTTTAAGACTTATGTATGTGTTAGTAAGTAAATATATTAGTGTCCGCGTCACTAAAATAACGCCCCTTCCGTTCTGTGTTCCATTCCATTTTTTGAGATGGTCGTACCGGCACCGTGCCATTATCCGAGTTTAACAACATAGTTGAAGGGTTGAATTTAGTCCCACGTTCCCTAGAGATATGGTTTGTGTAGTGATTCTAACCTTGGGCAACCCTCACTTTCGGTTGGTTTTGAAAGGTTGAGTTAGGCCCAACCCAAATTCCAAGACTTAAGAATAATAAACTCAAAAACATGTTGAAGATCACTTGTTTCTTTCTCTTTATAAATACTCCAAATCCTATTTCTAGGAACTTAATAAAGTGATAGTTGAAATATTTTAAACTTTGAAGGGCAAATCATTTCAATTTCCTCCCAACAGAATCCCTCCAAAAATAAGCACATAAAACTGTGCAAATGAATGCAATAACACTATGGAATAACTAAATAACCTAATTTATGATAACCCATTTTTTCAACCAGTATGCATGTGCATCCAATGAATCTACCTGCCACTCTATGCTTTCGCATCCGGCGAGAACCTCCTTTGTAACACGTACTTGCTCCGCAGCATCAGAAGCACGTTTCCATTGCTCAAAACTCGATTGCAAATTATCAATCTGAAATCAACAATTAATCAAACAATCAAACACTATCCTACAACAACAATAGCGAACTAACTAATCCCACCAAGAACAAACCTCATGAATTAAACATTTTTAACACTTCCTTTAGCAATATCCGGATTTCAGTTTGAGATCACACTTCAATTTTAACTAAAAACCCCAAATTCCAATTTTAGGTATCCGAATTTAGGAGAAAGTGAACCCTAAGTGATTTGAAGAAAAAACTTACAGATTCTTGAATCTCGGACTTGACAACGTAGAATGGATCCTGAGCTGAGGGCATGTTATGTTATGGATCGGAGAGGAATGAAATTTTGGTGAACACTGAGACACTGTTGTTGTGCTTTCTCTCTTCTCTTTTCTTTTTATTGAGTATTCAATTTAAATCTAATGATATAATAAATATTCCATGACAAAAATATTCCATGGCAAGAAGATGAACTTGTTTTTTACGAGATTAATGAGAATTTTTTACGAAAATAATCCATTTTTTTAAGGAAATTCCCAAATACCCCTGGTTTCAAAAAAAATCTCAAACTATCCCACTTTTAGGAGGAGTCGTCAATTCAATTGACGACTTCTCTTAAAAATTGAATGGAGGCGCCAATTGGATTGGCTAGGGCAGGTGCCCTGACCAATTGGATTGGCGCCCCTGTGTAGGACTTAAGAGGAGGCGCCAATTCAATTGGAGCCTCAGTGTAAAATGCTATTTTTTTTATAAATGGTATACGTGATAGATAAATTTGATATATGACCAATTGATATTAATAAAATTTGTCGTTTACACAAAGAAACCTAATGGTGATGACCGGGATCACCTAACCGACCTCCGGTCCTACATCCTCTAGCTACCCTAACCCATGACCCTAACCCACGTTGATGATTCGGTACCGGTGTTTGAGCATCTGAGGGCCCAGGAGCGTCACTACCAACTACAGGAGAAGGTCTGTTGAGGTAGTCAGACAAGTCAGCATAGTCTTCAGTATGCATTGATGGTGTACCGCCGTATCTGAGCTCATAACGCATGCCAGAGAAGTTGGGATATGGTTGACTCATTGATGGGCGACCGAGACGGTTGAAGGGAGACATGGGTGTGAGCGATGCGTCGAGGAAAGGTTGGAAAGGTTGTTGGGGTGTTTGGTAGAGATAGGGTTGTTGGATGTTTTGGTTTTGTGAGGTTTGGGCTTCTTGGCTACGGTAGGAGGAGGGGCGGTTGGTGTTGAATGATCGTTGGGTGTTCTGGCTTAGGCGACTTTGGTAGGGTGATAGGGTGGGTGCGAAGCGATGTTGAGTCTCAGGTTGATGGTCAATTTGTTGGTGGTGGTATGGGGTATGCTCTTGGTATTGGGGTTGGGTGTAAGGAATGTTTTGGTTGTATGTTTGTGTGTTGGTTGAACGGAATGTTTGACGGACATGGGGTTGTGTGTATCCGGTCTGACACTGTTGTTGGTGGTTTGATGTTGAGGTGTCAGGTGTGTAAGTCATCTGGTGTGGGTCGTACAAGTACATATCTTCGGCAATGAACTGAAAACCAACTGATATGTACCAAGCCATATAAGTACGACTTGGTTTTTCTTCAGTTGGCATGACTGCGTCAGTTAACACATGATCATGACAGTGCTTCCATTTGCGACACTCCGATCTTGCGAAGCTTTGCCATGGATTGAAGTTCCATTGATCGTTAACTTTGCGCAGATGTCATTCTCCTAGGCTAGCTGGGGGATCTGGGATATTTTGGGGCATACCGAACTGCAGCTTCACACGATCACTGTTGTGCATCTCCATAGTTGTGAACCGTATTATCGGGTGCATGCAGTCCATACGGCCGCGTCTTCAGCGTTGACTTGATGGTCATGATCCAAATTAAGGTATGGACGCTAAATAAACTGAAATGTAAAAGAAGATTGGATTATAGTCAAGGTAGAAGAAGTTAACAAAATATAACGAAATAATTAAGTTATTTTCCTTACGTCTGTCGGTCGAAGGTGATCCAACAGGTTGCGATACTGAGTAATACAGTGTCTTGGACATCTGTTGTAACTCATACCACGTGCAGACCATCTACACGAAAAAGTAAAAAAAATATTAGTTAGAGGTAATAATCTTTAAAGAAGTAAGTAAAGATATAGCAATTTAAACAACTTACTTTTGTGCATACGGAAATGTGAAAGGGTTGTTGTTGACGGGTGCTAGGGACGGTAGTCTTGACCAACCCCCATGTTTGTAGCAAAACAGTACATCCAGAAAATGTAGATGTGTCTTTGTGTGAGTTTTTGCACAAGGAGCTATAGAGATAGGCTAGACAAGCAGATCCCCAATTGTAACTTCCTATTCTATCTACATGTCTAAGTAAAGATAAATACATAATATGCATGCTAGAACCACTATCTTCGGGAAATAGAAACGAGCCAATTAACAGCATAATATAACACCTAGTTTTTATTATTCGAGCATCTTCGGTAGAATGCTCATCTAAGTATAAACTATTATAGTACGACTTAAGGCGTGAAAGTAGTATACCTTGACCTCTTGCGTTATCATCTAACAAATCAGTCTCCAAGAGATCCATGCAAATTGAATTCGCATAGTTGGTTTTACCATTAACAGCCTTACCTTCAATGGGTAGTCCCAAAAGCATGTTGACGTCTTCTAACATCACGGTACACTCACCGGTTGGGAACCAAAATGTGTGCGTTTCTGGTCTCCATCTTTCGCATAAAGCTATAATGAATTTGTTATCTATGGACCAAGACAAAATCTTGCTTATATGACCAAAATCGGCGAGTTCAACATAAGGTTGAATCATCGGGTCCATATGGACATATTCGTGGATCCGAGTTCGGAACCTTGATACATCCTATAAAAGAAAGAACAAAAAACTTGACTAAGTTGGTATGTTAAAATAAAAGGGGGTTGGTGAAGATGAAAGATAAAAAGTTAACAAAAGAAAAAACTTACATATGTTGCGATGTTTGCAACCGTTCCTTTATGTGATTCGCCCATTATGAGTATCGGGGGGTTGATGTAGATGAAACTACAAGAAGTTATTGCAGATGAAATTGTAGAAGAAGTATTATAGAAGAAGTAGTGAGAGTGATGGTGTGGAAGAAATGTTGATGAAGTGGATGTATTTATAGGCAAATGGATGGGAGCATGAAAAGTTGTGCTTGCATGGTGTCTCCACTTGAATTGGCGACCATGTACAACCTTTAAGAGGGGTCGTCATTCAAATTGGCGCCTCCATAGGGACATGCATGCAAGACCTAGGTCAAATTGGCGCCTCCATATGGACATGCATGCAAGACCTTGGCGCCTCCACAAGCCAATCTTTGTTTGATTTCTGATACACATGCTGCCATTGAGAGAGCCTACAACAACCATGACAACGGATGACATGATCCTCCTTCTACCCATGTCTATTGCATCAGACACATTGCACAAAACTTCATGCGTGCTATAAAAGATAAGAATCTTCGCAAGAAGGTGGTGAATGTTGGGTATGCTCTAACTCAGCCGTCATTTCAATATTATCGTGATGAAATTAGACTGTCTAATGAAGACGCGGGGAGATGGCTAAATAACATACCAGTAGAGTAGTGGACAAGGGCATTTGACAGAGGTTGTCGATGGGGCCACATGACAACAAACCTTGTGGAATGCATGAATGGGGTATTCAAAGGAATTCGAAATCTGCCAATAATCGCCTTGGTAAGATCAACCTATTATAGGTTGGCTTCTACGTTCGCAACCAGAGGTGAAAGATGGAGTGCGGTGTTAATGTCCGGGAAAGTATTCAATGAGTGTTGCATGAAGGTCATGAAAGAGGAGAGCATCAAAGCTAGCACACACACTGTAACAGTCTTTGACCGTCATAGAAAAAATTTCAGCGTCCAGGAAACAATGGACCACAACGAGGGGAGACCAAATTTAGCCTACGCTGTTAGACTAAACAGAAGTTGGTGCGATTGTGGAAAATTCCAGGTCTCCCGCATACCTTGCTTCCATGTCATTGCAGCATGCGCTTATACTCGTCAAGATGCTTACAACCATTTATCTGATGTGTATAAGGTCGACACCGTCATGAATGTATATAATCAAAGCTTCTCAGTACTATCAATGGAGGATTACTGGCCTCCATATGAAGGTGATATTGTTTGGCACAATGACGAGATGCGTAGAAAGAAAAAAGGAATGCCAAACATCACACGTATCAGAACAGAGATGGATTCCACAGATAAAATGATAAGATTATGTAGTATCTGTCGTCAACCAGGACACAACAAGAACAACTGTCCCAATCGAGGAGCATCATTTAGGTCTTAAGCTTTTTGTAACATTGTATTTCTGTAACCTTCAATCATTATATATCATTAAGTTTTTGTTACAACGAGGTTCACAACAAACATCAGTACAAAATAAGCTATCTGAAAACAAAAATATTTCTAACTGATTACAACAATCAAATTGATGTCGTCTCGACCGAACATCATTTCCCTAGCATCCTTATCAGTCTTCATTCACACCCAACCAAAGATACTGTCAAGTCTCTCAATACTTCTAATTTTTCCCCTTCTGGTATTTTCCTATCTAACCAACGAACCAACTCCCTCTTCAGTTGATCGAAAGTAGTGATGTTCCAGAACAGCATCAGCATCTGAGGTTTGTCTCTCGCATAAATCACCTTACCGTATCGGCGACGAACACTAAACATGATTGCCAAATGATTATTTGAGATGTGGAACAATTACTCACACAACGCATCTATTTATAACACAAAAATAGCATTTTACACTGAGACTCCAATTGAATTGGCGCCTCCTCTTAAGTCCTACACAGGGGCGCCAATCCAATTGGCTAGGGCACCTGCCCTAGCCAATCCAATTGGCGCCTCCATTCAATTTTTAAGAGGAGTCGCCAATTGAATTGGCGACTCCTCCTAAAAGTGGGATAGTTTGGGATTTTTTTTGAAACCAGTGGTATTTTGGGATTTTCCTTTAAAAAATGGATTATTTTTGTAAAAATTTCATTAATTGATATATTATAAGAAAATTTTGATTTTTTAATTCATATCTGAAATATTAGTTAGTCCAAATACATTTATTATTTAGTGAATTTAAAAAATATTTTTTTTTATAAATAAAATTAGAGGAATATGTATTAACAATAAATTATACACTCAGAACTATTCACATCATATGTGTTATTTTACATGTGTTATTTTATATATAATTAATGTAGTTAAAAATTGATATACTGTTTAAATTGCGAGAGTTTTATTTTTGAAGGTTAAAAACTCCCGAAAACAAAATCATTGTAATTTTAACCGTGTTTTTGCTAAAAATTGACGGAAGAGATCAAATAAAAAACAAAAATGAAGTTAAGAAACAAATTTATAACGTTTCTTAATTAATAGATTAAAGCAAAATATTAAATTACGTTAAAAAATTTGATGACTAATTATATCTATAATTAAAATAAAGTTAAACAATTATAAAAATTTAATGCATATCAACTAAATTCATTTTTATTAAAGTAATCTTTTTTAAAAGGTCTATTTTATCTTTATTCCCTTCAACTTAGTTTATTTTTTTACGAATGTTTTTATAGTAGAAGGTAATCTGTCTCCATTATGTGTTGTTACATCTCTTAGTTAGGATTTAATTTACTTGTTCTCTAAGTTTGTGAGGGATTGGCCACTTTGTATAAACTACTCATTGACTAGTTGTTTGGCTGATTCAAGTGGTTTTTGTAACTCCGGTTACTTTTATAAAATTTTATTTATTTTTTATTTTTTAGGCATCATTGAAGAATGAGGATCATTAATGATATTTCTATGGGTCTTGCTAACTTGTGCCCTTGGGGCACAAGTTAAGGTTACTACTATTAAAAAATTTGTGTGGAAGAAAACAAAATTTTAAATTTCAAGAAATCAAATGCACGCGCTTCAAGAGAATATTTCTATAAGTGTATCATTAACATGTGCCCTTGGGGCACATGTTAGCATTTGCCTATTTCTATATTAAAATATTAAATTAGAGAGATCAAATTTATTATAGGAATAAATAAAGTAAAATAATTAGTATACGAGTAAATAGCAATGTTAATCCGATCAAGGTACTAGATCATGAATCATTGAATCACAATAATTTTTCCTTCAAACCCCCAATTATACTTGATATCCTTTAATTTTTTTTAATATTTTCAAAATATCTTTGTTAATATTTACACTTTAAATTTTACTTTTCTTCTATAATTTTTTATTTTTTCAAAATTATAAAAATGAAATTTCGTGTAGTTATTTTGAAATTTTCGATACGCAATTTTTTACATTTTTCAGAATTCACGTATTTATATCGGAAATTTGGGAAACTATGGTAAAAAATACTGGAAATTTCAAAAAATCTAGTATACAATACCGGAAATTCTCAAAATTTCCATGGACAAACAACAATTATCGAAAAAGTAAAATGATTTGTTTGTGTGGTCCGGAGTCGGCAAGATCATCTACATATTCGTGTAGCTGTAGCGGTAAATTCAAGGTCATCAAGCTATGGGCAAGCTCAACGTCGATAAAACCAGAGTCGGCACCGCGCTTTTATTATTTCCAAAGGAAAAGGGAAAAGTACGAACAAAATCCAAAGATAAGAAGTTTTCAAATCAAAACTAATAAAATGCCAGAGATTACAAGTAAGTGGGTTGGTTACACAGAGGGAAGGTGATAGCACCCAAAGTGTTCTAGATACTCCTAGGGAGCCCTTTTTTACGTGTGTATGTGTTTTCGGTATAAAAGATGTTTGAGAAAAATAGAGTGTGGGGATGAGAAAAGAATTTATTGATTATATTTTTGTGTTTGACAAGACCTTCAGACTTATGCCTACGTACCAACATAAAAATGAGGGATCAAAACCTCGTAGTTCGTGGTAAAAATTTCAAAGTTGGTGAATTGCTTTTAACCAAAAATTTAAATGAAAAGGCACGGAGGGCCAAAAATTTGAATGAAATTGTTAGTTCTTTTTGTCTTTTGAAATTTTAAGTCAATATGATTAGATTTATTTACAAGTTTGATTTAAGAAAAAGAAGTTCAAAAATTCAATGGCATAAGGCCAAAGTTTCTACTTGAAATAAGGTCTAAGTTTAAAATAACAAGCAAAGAAAGTTTTTGAAAAGGGGGAGAGATTTTGAAATTTAAGAAGTGGGAGGAGATGAAGAGGTTATCCTAAGCATAAAATTAAAAGTTAAGAGTTGAAAAGATCTGACCAATGAGATGCAATCCAACAGACAAGAATGTCATATAGAAACCCATTTTCCCTTGGACTTTGAATCAAGCAATAATCAACAAGAAATTAGCAATATCAGACATCATAAAGATCAATGCATCAAATAAAGATAGGCACATCCAAGCAAGTAAATCCCATAGCTAATAGTCTTCTTTGTCTTCTCACGTATCAGAAGAAATATTCCTTGATCATCTCAGAAGAAAACATCAGACACAAGATCAAAATAATAATTAGCATCAAGACAAAGTGACAAATGAAAATAGGGTCCAGGGCTTGCATCAGATGAAGGCTCAGTTCACAATCACTTGGTTTCAGAATTTTGGCATTGACGAAGTCCTTTTTGCACAGGGAATGTTGCATAATCCTAAGTCCAAAAGTTCAGAGCAAGATCAAGAGTCCACCAAACATTTTTTAGGGTTTTTGTTGTTTATTAAGTGTTTTAAGGTCCTAAGACCACAAACAAGATCAAAATGCACAAACAAAGATATACAAATCACAAGATATGGCTCAAATGAGCAAAGTAAAAATGACATAAACATAAACAAGTTAAATGAAATGTAAATGGCAATGAAAGATAAATGACTGAAAATTAAATTGCATAAAGTAAATGACTTGAAAGTAAAACAATATTAATAAGAGTTAGTCAAATGATAGTTAAGTGTTAGTGGTGTTTTGCTTTTTAATTGATTAAGTCATTCTTTGAAGAACACTCAACCATTCATTCACAAGCATGAATCCTTAAACCAAGACATCTTCCATAGGAAGGAAAAAAATGTCAAATTTCCACACAATACCATGAAGGATGGGAGACTTACAATCTTACTTACTAAAATGCTATGCCTTTAGGGTTAAATTTAGCTCCATGTTAAGCAATCGTAATTGGACTTATGTAGAAGTCACAACTATCTGAGGTCGGACAATAAAAGTTTAAGTGTTAATGCATGTTAGAGATTTGGTATAATGAACCAAACTCCTAAAACATACCACACACTAAAAGAAAAGATCAAGAGGGATGAACCTATCTCATCCATACTTATATTGGTTCATCTGACACAATGTCATTGTGAGATTTCATTGGTCAATAAAAGGAATAGGAAAGAATATGGATGAAGATGAAGGGGAAGAGGAATGAGAGAAACACAAATTGGTCATGGGAGGAATTTTATCAAACAAATAGTCAAACATTACAAGACCATAAATATGACTCAACACAACTTTTACACAATTAATCAATTAAAAATAAATTTAAAAATGCATTAAAATACAATTTAATTTGGTCAAAACCTAAAATCTCTTTCAAAACACCAAATAAATGGCCAAGAGATTTATCCTAGGCCAAACAAGGTCAAATGGCCTTGGACAAAAAATTTCATCATTTTTGAAAAATCAGGAGTATTTTTAAACAATTAAAAATATGCACAAAAACATTTAATTCATGAAAAATATCAAAATTATTCCAAAAAATAATTTTAATTCAGAAAATGAAAGAGGAAAATATTTAATTTTTTTTGGTGAAAGTCCCATATTTTTTGGATTAAAAATGAAATTAATATGAATTAAAAAAAATAAAAGGATTAAACATAAAATCAGAAAATACAAAAAAAAACAAAGGCTATCAGATCTCCCTCATTAATTGAGGTTACAGATCTGATGGTCAAAACGCGCGTTCCATCATGTACTACAGTCAACACGTGTACACACGTGATAATCAGAAGTGGAGACTGAGATTAGATCCTTGGACCAAGATCAGATGGATGAGAAGAAGCCAACTCACCACCGGAGCCTAGCTCTGGTCATCTTATCCGGTGACCTCCACCGGACTGGTCCAACTTAAACTTAATGAAAAATGAAAAACAAGGACACTATTTTAAAGAGAAAATGCTTAGGAGCTCGAATCTGGCCTCAATTTTCTCCAATTTTAAATATATTAAGAGATACAGGGATTTAAATTTTGAGGATCATGAATTGAGTTGCTTCGATTTGACCTCAAAGCAACTCAATCTTGTTGCCTACATTGATAGGACTTCAGCTAACCAAAAATCAATCAAAATAATTGAGAAATGAGGGAGAACCGAAGAAGATAAATTTCTGAAATTTCACCTTCGAGTAGCTTCAAGTCAGCTTGATCTTGATCTAGATTTGCTTGATTCTTCCTCCTCTTGCTTGCAGTAACCAATTGAGATGAAAAAGGCAACGAATCCTTGGAGATTGAACTTCAAAACAGAAGGTAAAATTCAAACTTGATTTCAAAGAAATCTTCAAGTAATTCTATGATGTGAGGTTTTGAATTCTCTTGGCAAAGCTTGGGCAAGGTGTGTGTGATTTCTGAGGCCATGAGCTTGTTTAAATAGGCAAGGGAATTGATTTTTGCACCACTTGAAAATTTGCTAAAATTGGAAACTAAGGTGCATAGATGCATGGGCAATTATTTGGGCCTAAAGAATGATGCAATCCAATTTCAATTCATGCACAAAGAGTATTGAGGTCATCACATGGAAGCATGCAAAGAGGAATGATCATTTGAATCCAAAACTTGCCAAAACAAATCCCATAAAGGAGTCATGTGCAATCCCTCAATTTTGGTCTAAATGAGGTGATCTTGGACTTTTTGGAAAGGTGGGATCAAGAGGAATAACTTTCATTTTGAACACTTTTACATTTGAATCTAGGAACATGATGAATTTTGAGGTGGAAGTTTGGAAAATCAAACATATTTGAAAATTTTCTAAGTACCAAGTCAAATGTTCACTTCTTCCACCTTGAATAACTTTTGCTATGGACTCCAAATGGAAATAGTTCCTTCATCAAAGTTGTATCTCTTTAAAACCTCTTCAATTTGGTCATAAATTTGACCTCATTTGGATTTGTCATGAATGAGTTATGCATTTTAGAAGTTGAGGAAAATCAGTTGTTCAATGGTAATGGCCCAAAATGACCTATAATGTTTCCTCTTGGAACATGCATTTTAAAGTTGAATTTGAACTTATTCCAAACATAAAAGTTGAAAATGACATCTTGAATGTGATCATAAGACTTGAATAGATTTTATATCATAAAAATTGAGGAATTTATGGTCCTTGGAAGTTGACCTCATAACAAGGGTTCAGACAAAATGACCTATAATCTTTCACCATAAAAAATGACTTTCCAAGCAAAACTAGATTTTGAATTCAACATAAAAGTTGTTTTTAATGTCATATGGAGTAACTTTTATCTTGGAATAATTTTTATATGATAAAAATTGTAGGAGATAGGATCTAGGGAACCCTAGTTTTGATTAGTTGACTTTCTCTGGTCAACCACCATGAACCAACTTGCTAACTTGACATTCTCTTGATATTTGGGACTCATGGAGGATCATATATGTATAAGATTATGTAATATGAAGTATCCCTTGAGATATTTGGTCAAATGTTGAAGAAACTTGTTGAGGAAGTCACATAAGATACCCAGATGAATTAGGGCTTCCAAGGCTAACAAGCTTCAAACTCTTGATGAATTCTTAACCAAAATGATATGTGAAGACCATAGGGATCCATGTATGATGTCTAGAGTAATTTTGAACCATTTCTTGATTGATCTCCTTGCATTGAGGGTATTAAACCCTATATGTGAGCTTGATGGAGCATGGGTGAACACATATACTACCTACAAAAGCAACAAACTATACATTGACATATTTTTGGTATTTTGGTTAGTAAATAATGAAAAACAAAGTATGATACAACCAAATGTGCTTGGTGACCTCTCCCAATGTAAACCCAATGAATGAGGGGTAAGGAGGATACCAATGTGTGATCTCAAAGCCAATGCATATGATGAGATAGCATGGGGGATCTTAGGGTCAAAATTGGGGTCTTACAGTAGCGATTGTACGCAGTTCTTCAAGACAAATAAAGTATGTTTTGCTATGTAATAAGTTTAAATTAAATATTTTCTCGTCCTTATATGATATTTATAGTATACTTTTTTTGTGATGTAAATGAATAATATTTGAGTCTCGATCTGAAGTATTAGTCTGGGCACAAAATATTGGCAAACAACATGGTATTATAGTTGTGACTGTTCGTTTTGATATTGCAAATGACCAACGAGGTAGGAAAGATAAATTGATTTTGGGTTGTGAGAGAGGATGTAATTATAAAAGGAAGAATACATCTGAAAGTAGTAAATCCTCATAGGGCACTTATAGTATGAAAGTGAAATGCCCTTTTAGGCTTATTCTGTGCCGATTGGTAGTGGTTGGAAGGTGATGGTTAGGTGTGGGTTTCACAATCATAAACTATATGAGGATTTAGATGGTCATGACGTATTGGGTCGTCTAAAATTTTATGAGAGACAGTTTGTGAATGGCATGATGAAGTACAATATGATTCTATGGTACATAGTTTCTACCTTGAAAGACAAAGATTCAGGAAACCTCACAAGTGTTACCCAAGTGTATAATGCTAGAGCTACATACAATGTGAGCAAGAGAGGTTCATTGACGAAAATGCAAATGTTGTTGAGTCTTGTTCATAGGGAGAAATATATGTGTGTGACAAGAAATATGAATGTTGTTGTTGATATCTTCTAGACACATCCTGATTCAGTGAATTTATTGAATACATTTCACTTGGTGTTGATTTTTTATTGTACATACAAGATAAACAAGTATCGACTACCACTGCTTGAGATTGTTAGTGTTACATCAACAAAATTGATGTTTTCGATAGGCTTCCCTTATTCGGAGGATGAAAGGAGGGAAAACTTCAAATGGACACTGGAGAAGCTCAAAGAGTTAATCTCTTTAGAGAAATTTCTACCTAATATTATGGTGATGGATCGAGAACTTGCATTGATGAAAGCAATTAAAGTTGTGTTTCCAAATTCAACTCATGTTTTATGTTTGTTCCATATTTAAAAAAATGTTAGCGTGAAATGTAAAGAGTATGTTAAATCATAACATGGTGGAGTCTGCTCATCTGTTTGTGCTGATATTCCTTTGTTTGTGAAGTATGTGATTGAAACATGGTTGACACCTTATAAAGAAAGGTTTGTTGCTGCTTGGACTAACATAATCACTCATTTATGTAACACAACAATGAACAGGGTGGAGTCTGCTTATTGGAGACTAAAAAACATGTTGACTACAAGCAAGGGAGATTTATACCGAAGTTGGGATGTTGTGAACACCATGTTGAAGTTGCAGCTTGGTTCAATCAGGGTCTCGTTCCAAAAAAGTATTGACAACATTGAGCATCGATATAACACTCCATTCTATACCAACTTGCACGGTTTTGTTTCAAGGAAGTTTATACATCATATAAGGAAGAAACTACAAAGGGTAAAATATATTGGTACAAGCAAATACGCTTGCGGTTGCTTCATTAGAATAAGATATGGGTTACCTTGTGCATGCCAACTTGTCGGTTTCCAAATACAAGGCAAACTTGTTCCTTTAGATCCAATTCATGTTTTTTGGAAGAAATTACACATTGAAGAGCATGGTGTCAATCATGAAGATACGGGTACAAAGTTAGATTTAGAAGCAGAATGTGAAGAGTTGAAGACATATTTCAATTCTTTGGATATTGTAGGCCAGAAGGTGTTAAAGAAAAAGGTTATGAAACTAAAACATCCATCCACAACTTTGATGTATCCACCGTCGGTGAAGTACAAGCCAAAGGGGGGAGTTAAGAAGAGCGGAAAGGGTGAAGCGAGTGATGTGCATCATGATCCTTCACAGTGGAAGTATGGTGAGGGATCGCAGGGGAGTCAAACTACAAAGAAATCATGCACGAAACCAATAGGAAGTCAAACTTCAAGTCTGCCAAGTCAAAGTCAATCGGCCACTGTATCTTCAAGGCATCTTTACTTGTCTCTATTTCTTGGTTTCTTGCATCCATGCATTGATGACATTATTGATATGGGCGACGATGGAAATTATGGTTTTCAGGATATTGTAACTTTACTTGGATAGGGCGAAGAGTCATCGTCGTTGGTTCGGACGCAGTTAGATACTCAAGTTCATCAACATCCTAAATTGTTTTCCAATTTGTTATATGACACAGTCTCTGAAGTTAGAAATGCCTTAAAAGTAGGACACTTGGGTGTCCAAGGTTGAGAAAAATGGATGATGATTCTTGATATGAGTTACCTTATTGCTAGTAGGTACAATGTCGTATTTGTCTCCCTCTCAAAGAGACTTAACATTACCTTTTTTCCGCTTACATTGGCTCCACCTATGTATACGAGCAGACATAAAATCATTGTTGTTGGTTTTGTCAATGGCAATCATTGGGTACAAGTAAAATTGAAACCTGGTAGTCCATTGTCACTCGTCACTGACCATTGGAGACAAAATTGTACTGAAGATGCAAAAGCATGTGAATCAACATATGCATAACAAATTAGACACTATAAAGATGAAGTTAGGAAGTCATCTTAAGTAGTTTTGTAATCTTGTACTTATAACAACTTTTATGGTAAATATGTATCTATTATATGTGATAACTTTTTAATTGAATCATTTATGCAGGTCGTTGTACCAAAAAAAATCGAAAATTCATATTTTTGAGAATTCTGGGAGCATATCGGAAATTTGATATAATTTGCAATTTTCGGTATACCGAGAATCCAAAATTTCTGGTATATCGGAAATCCAAAATTTCTGGTATACCAGAAATCCAAAATTTCTGAGATTCTTAACTATTTTACGTAAAAGTCATGATTTTCGATATATATAAAAATAAATAAAAGAATTAGGTGACATAAAATTATAATTATAAAATCTATAAAATATAAACAAATTTTCAATATATACGCAGAATCAAACTAAAGAATTCAAAAAAATCAATAATCAAATTCATATAAAATAAAGATAAAAAAATTTCTAATAGCCGATAACACAATATATATATATATATATATATATATATATATATATATATATATATATATATATATATATATATATATATATATATATATATATATATATATATATATATATATATATATATATATATATATATATATATATATCCAAAATCATCTTAAGTACAAGTCTTGACATCA